>NC_137736.1:111580836-112910213 GCF_963264785.1 Psittacula echo
TGGAAAAGGTGAGAAGAGGCATTTTAAATGAAGTGACAGCCTACCAATGAATGCACACAAGCACTCACTACTAGCATAGATAGCCAGTGTATCCGTAAGTATTCTCCAGTGGAAAGGAGATGCACAGTCTCTATTACAGTAATTATTTGAAATTCTAATTTAGTCAATTTAGCATTTCATCTTACGATTATGAAGAGGATGCAGCCTCAAAATTTTTGGAATCAGGATGAATTGTACACAGTAACATACCTTTCCATAGCTGTAGCTCCTTCTGATTTTTAGTTCATCATGCTTCATATAGTGTTTTATAACAGTTTGAACGCAGAAGTATAATTAGGAGTAGTCATCATATTACAGATAGGTAAGTGCACAGCTGGGTAAGCCTTAGGTTTTTTGGCATATCTAAATTCATTTAGCCACAGAAAACAACATTTGAAATGGTTTTATTTAGATAACAGGAGGGGTTGTTCGTACTAATGTTTGGAAAGATATTTTTTACATTCCCAGCAATACAGTCCATGGAGTGTCTCTCTGAACAGTTTGAAAGTGAAGATAACAGGATTTTACTCTCAGGTTAATCCAAGTAGCCTAGATATGAAAAATGACACATGGTTTTGCAAAATTATTTAAGAACATAAATGAGGGGTGTCACATTTTGTGAAGTATTAAATAAAGCTGCCATAAATATCTGCTTCGGGTTTTCTTAAGCATTTTTTTGCTGTAAGGCAGCTGCAAATGTAATTGAGTACATTAAAATAATTCAAGTGGTTCTAGAAAGAGTGGAAGTGGGTGACAAAATGGGATTCGATTTGGACAAGTGGAAGCTAATACAACCGATTTTCACTAGAAAAATAATCCTGAAAACAATTATGCCAAATAAATGCATTATACAGGGAAGAAAGTAGGTTAGTATTGAAAATGCAGTCCATTGTTTACCAAGCATATCTATCTAGAACAATGTTATGTATCTATGAACTGAAGTACTGAAAAACAGCCCTCTGTGTGTTGCTGGTGCTAATACACAGCAGTCAGTAGCCTCACCTGCTGTAACTCACTTCTGCAGAGATATGCTAATTTACACTAACTTATGAACTTGGCTAGGGATGTTAAGGATAGCAGGAAGGGATTCTATACGTACGTAGCGAATAAAAGTCAGACTAGAGACAATGTAGGCCCCCTCTGGAAGATATCTGGAGAACTGGCTACCCAGGATTTGGAGAAGGCTGAGGTTCTTAATGACTTCTTTGCCTCAGTCTTCACTGGCAGAGGCTCTGACTGCACAACCCAAGACTTGGAAGGTGGATGCAGGGACTGTAAGAATGAAGACCCTAGGGCCACTGTTGGAGAGGATCTGGCTCCGGACCATCTTAAAAACCTAAATGTATACAAGTCCATGGGACCTGACAAAATCCATCTGTGGGCCCTGAAGGAGATGGCGAATGAAGTTGCTAAGCCACTGGCCATCATATTTGAAAAATCACGGCAGTCAGGTGAAGTTCCCGATGACTGGAAGAAGGGAAATATAACCCCCATTTTCAAGAAGGGGAAAATGGATGACCCGGGGAATTACAGACCAGTCAGTCTCACCTCTGTGCCTGGTGAAATCTTGGAGCAGATTCTCCTGGAAAGCATGCTAAGGCACATGAAAAACAACAAGGTGGTTGGTGACAGCCAGCATGGCTTCACTAAGGGGAAATCCTGCCTGACCAATTTGGTGGCCTTCTATGATGGGGCTACGAAACTGATGGACAGGGGCAGAGCAGTTGACGTCATCTACCTGGACTTGTGCAAAGCGTTTGACATTGTCCCACATGACATCCTTGTCTCTAAATTGGAGAGACATCAATTTGATGGGTGGACCACTCGGTGGATAAAGAACTGGCTGGATGGCCGCATGCAAAGAGTTGTGGTCAATGGCTCGATGTCCGGCTGGAGACCAGTAACGAGTGGTGTCCCTCAGGGATCGGTGTTGGGACCGGTCTTGTTCAACATCTTTGTCGGTGACATGGACAGTGGGATTGAGTGCGCCCTCAGCAAGTTTGCCAATGACACCAAGCTGTGTGGTTCGGTTGATACGCCAGAGGGAAGGGATGCCATCCAGAGGGACCTTGACATGCTTGTGAGGTGGGCTGATGCCAACCTGATGAAGTTTAACCATGCCAAGTGCAAGGTCCTACACCTGGGTCAGAGCAATCCCAGGCACAGCTACAGGTTGGGCAGAGAAGAGATTCAAAGCAGCCCTGCAGAGAAGGACTTGGGGGTGTTGGTTGATGAGAAAATGAACATGAGCCGGCTTCAGTGTGCATTCACAGCCCAGAAAGCCAACCATATCCTGGGCTGCATCCAAAGGAGCGTGACCAGCAGGTCGAAGGAGGTGATCCTGCCCCTCTACTCTGCTCTCATGAGACCTCCCTTGGAGTATTGTGTGCAGTTCTGGTGTCCTCAACATAAAAAGGACATGGAACTGTTGGAACAAGTCCAGAGGAGGCCACGAGGATGATCAGGGGACTGGAGCACCTCCCGTATGGAGACAGGCTGAGAAAGTTGGGGCTGTTCAGCCTGGAGAAGAGAAGGCTGCGTGGAGACCTCATAGCAGCCTTCCAGTATCTGAAGGGGGCCTACAAGGATGCTGGGGAGGGACTCTTCATCAGGGACTGTAGTGACAGGACAAGGGGTAACAGGTTCAAACTTAAACAGGGTAAGTTTAGATTGGATCTAAGGAAGAAATTCTTTACTGTCAGGGTGGTGAGGCACTGGAATGTGTTGCCCAGGGAGGTTGTGAATGCTCCATCCTTGGCGGTGTTCAAGGCCAGGTTGGATGAGGCCTTTGGTGGCATGGTTTAGTGTGAGGCATCCCTGCCCATGGCAGGCGGGTTGGAAGTAGATGATCTTAAGTTCCTTTCCAACCCTAACTATTCTATGATTCTATGATTCTATGATCTAAGTCATTATATTGCCTGTAACAGAGACGATTAAAAAGTATCCGTAACTTCAGGCTGTACATCACAAAAACTCGGTGAATATATGGAAGAGACAGCAGTTGCTTCTTTTGTGGTTTTGGCATGTATAATTTGAAACCAGTTTTCTCATTACCAAAAAAAGCTTGATACACTAGAGAGGCCTTAGAAAACAGAAAGAAAAGAAAAATAGCAATACATAAAGTTTTAAAGAAACCTATGATACCTATGATACCAGTTACCTGATTGTCTAATACGAGAAAAGAATCATAGGATCATTCAGGTTAGAAAAGACCTTTTAAGATCATCAAGTCCAACTGTTAACTCAGCACTGCCAAGTCCACCACTAAACCACATCCCTTAAGCACCACCTACACATCTTTTAAATACCTTCAGGGATTCTGACTCAACCACTTCCCTGGGCAGCCTGTTACAATGCTTGACAACCCTTCTGGTGAAGAATTTTTCCCTAATATCCAATTTAAACCTCTCCTGGCACAATTTGAAGGCCATTTCCTCTTGTCCTATCACTTGTTATTTGGGAAAAGGGACGGACACCCACCTTGTTACAACCTCTTTTCAGGTAGTTGTAGACAGCGATAAGGTCTCCCCTGAGCCTTCTCTTCTCCAGGCTAAACAACCACAGTTCCCTCAGCCATTCCTCATCAGACTTGCACTCCAGATCCTTCACCAGCTTCATTGCCCTTCTCTGGTCCTGCTCTAGCACCTCAATGTCTCTCTCGTCCTGAGTGGCCTAGAACTGAAAACAGGATTCGAGGTGCGGCCTCTCCAGTGCTGAGTACAGGGGCATGATCACTGCCCCGGACCTGCTGGACACACTATTTCTGATACAAGCCAGGATGCTGTTGGGTTTCACTTGGGCACAAGCTGCCTCATGTTCAGCTGCTGTTCACTAACACCTTCCAGGCCTTTACCACCAAGCAGCTTTCTAGCCACTCTTCCCCCAGCCTGTAGCATTGCATGGGGTTGTTGTGACCCAAATGCAGGACCTGGCACTCTTCCTTGTTGAACCTTATACCATTGGCCATAGCCCATCGATCTAGCCTGTCCAGATCCCTGTGGATGATATTTATTAAAATATGATCAAAAAATATTTGAACAGTTTTATTATTAAAAAATAACAAAATCTATTTTTAAAAGAACGTATTCCTGACAAATAAGACAAAATTTTGAAGCAGAAAGTTTTGGCCATCAACTGGGAA
Source organism: Psittacula echo (assembly GCF_963264785.1). Taxonomy (NCBI): domain Eukaryota; kingdom Metazoa; phylum Chordata; class Aves; order Psittaciformes; family Psittacidae; genus Psittacula; species Psittacula echo. The sequence continues at coordinate 111,585,017 of NC_137736.1, forward strand.
AAACATCTAGGCCTGTGAACATGGTGGTTGCTAAAGATTATAGGACTTTTAAGTGCCTTCCACAAGGCATAACTGTAACACCAACACCTAAAGTTGTGCTCCACTCAACTGCATATCTAACCTCGGTGCCTGAACAAGTTTCGCTGGGACCTGAGCACTGTGCCTTGTGCAGGCTGCGAGCTGCTCACCAGGGCAGCCCTGCCTTCCCTCTTAGCTCAGATCCAAGCTGAAAACAAACCACTGCTCCAGGTGAGTGCTTGGAAGGGTTCTGCTTGGGAGGGCTTCCCAAGAGCATGTCAGCACCCACAAATGGGTTCAAGCTCCTCATGAAATGCAGAACTTTCTCTTAGCACAGTGGAGGTACCTGTCTTTCTAATCGATACACAGATTCCTCGTACGCTACTTCACAAGGCACAAGTCAGTGTTTATGGAGCCCATGGTACAAGAGGTTGCTTGAGGGGTTTTATTCAGAAGAAAGCTTTATAGACTTTACAGGCCATGTCAATGTTCTGCATATGTCTTCACTGCAAAGCTTGATGATGAGAGTGCATGGTGGCCAACGGGAGATAAAGGCTAACTAACTGCTCTTCATGCAACATCTGGTAAACTTACAGTTCTCCTCAGGAAAGATGTTATGAATACAGAGTTTATCACTATTCCATGGAAGACTGAACAATTCCTGAACAAGAGACTGACTGAACTCTAGCAAGTAGACAAAACGCATCAGTTTCCAGAAGTCCCTCAAGTGAAAGTAGAAGATAGCAAATTCAAACACCGTATCATAGACGAGATATCCAAGCACGGACCATACACAAAATCTGGTTGGCCTTTCTTGTGTTCTTTCACAAGCAGGGAATCTACTTGCATTTTTATACATACTTTGGAAGTGTTACAAAATCAGGCTCTAAAAGTAAAATTAAGCTTTTAATTCCTTTACTGTTGTCCCTTTTTGAACAGAAGGAAAACAATCTTAGGGTCCTTCAAGGTTTTCAAGTCAGGATGAGGAACTGGTGACGGGTCAGGTTTGATGTAGTCCAACATATTCATAAAGGGTATTTAAATTTCCACTTATAAATCATCCCCATGCAGATCCTAAATTCCTGTGAAACGATGGCTTCTTCTGTAACCTTTGATTCAGGTCATTACTGTTGTTAGGCTAGCGTTATGGAAGGGAATGTGTTACTTGCAGCAGCATGATTAATTTTCTGTGGGGAAGGAGGAAGAGAGAAGTATTTCCTTTAAAGAGGGAAAACATTAAGTTAGGAAAAGGGTGGGATTAGGGTGAAAAAGTAACGGTCAAAGAGCAGCCTTTCTTCTAAAACTGGGGAGACAGCAATGAAGCCTGCCATCTCCTTCCAGGAAACTGTTCAGAGGAGGTGTCGGTTGGAAGTGAGAAGCAGAACTTTGTTCAGACTTAGAACGTGGCAAACCTGCCCATGACTTGGAATGAAAGGGGGACTGAGCTATGAAATCCATCCCTGCAACTGTCTTTATTCACACCTCTGCCTAACTTTTGATTTTCTATTCCTTTGTGCCCAGTACTTTCTTGCTGTCTCCTCTCTCAGCTACTCTTTCACAGAAGACCCTGAACCATAGCTAATGGAGGTGCCCAAACCAATGTATTTGCCTGGGCCTTTGTTCAAGGTGCACATTGTATTTCAGGAGGGAGTTTGCCCGCTTCCCATGGCCACACTAAATGAAGGGAAACAATCCTCCTACTTAATAGAGGTGACTGTAAACAGAGGCCTACAATGTCCGTGCAGCTCCTCGTCTTTCAGGCTGGAGTAAGCATGTCCCAACAGCAACTGATGATGGGTGTGCTACAGCCTCCAGCATATTCACACTAAATATGTGAACTATTATACCATCATTGCCTGAAAATTACAAACACTGATGTACGCATTATTGAAAAGGTAATTCTTATCTTCTCTACTACTCCACATAAACAGAGATTACAAATCTCCTTACCGGAGCTATTGTTAAATATGGACTGTCCCAGCATCCTCAAGACCATCCTAAGTTTTTATTTTCAGCAAGGATACTTGTATAAATAACATTTTTACTCATTCCATATCATGCTTGGCATTTGCAATAAATGAAAGGTAAATACAGATAAAAGGTTGAAAAAAATCATATTTTCCCTATGAGAACATGCTAAAAAGTTAAGACTGCACTAAGTATTAAGAGGGAACAACACCACTTTGATATTGAATGCTGTGAGGTTCCTCCAGATGGTTCTATATTTGAAATTGCTGGAGGTGAGACTGGTCCTCAAGAAGTTGTACTTTATGATGTGCAGTAATGATACTTCGAATGTTCTTCCAAAGGATAGCTTTGAAGTCTCTACCTTTAACTGGGAATATTTGTTAAATGCAGATCTTAAATTCTTTTGTAAATTATGGCTTTCCATGCAGAATATGTGTTGGTTCCGCTAATTAATTCTGCCTAAACTACCATTATGGAAGGGGAAAATACTGTCTAGGACAGAAGTCATTCTTTTAGCTTAATGTCAGGTTGAAGATGTAAGACCCTAATGAATACTCTCAAGAAAAGCCTTAGTGATGGCCACTGAACAACTGTTTCTGAAAATGCAGGTGTACTAATCACATCAGCCTGTGGCTCGAGGGTGACTTTAAACCAGCCACAGTTTCTTTCTCGTTACGACCTTGCTGATCTTTACCAGATGAACCAAACTTTCACTAAAAGCTTTATCTAATTTTGAAGACTTATTTTTATACTATGACTAAAGACTACATCGTAATGGTAATAATTTTGAAAATGCACGTTACTTACTCCAAAAGAATAAGGACAGTGTTTTATTTTCAAGCCATGTGTTAGAACAGAACATATCCAGTATCACAATCTACTAAAAAGTGGGTTAATACAATCAAGGCATCCCCACAATATTTTGTCCCTGTGTTCTTGAAATGAATTCTCAGTCTTAGCATCACTACCAAGCACTTTATAGCCTTTGGAGAGTTTTATAATTTAAATACAGGAAAATAAACAAACAAATAAATCACAGCAAAGTAGACAATGTGGAACACAGCCAAAGCATCAGATTGCTCTCAATGACAGCTAACCACAAGACAGAAAGAAACATAGGGTATCCCCCTCATTTACCTTAGTCTGCACTGCTGACCTAAGTGTGCACTAAGCAAATCTGCAGGTTCTTGTTCTAGAAAGGTGTTTGATTAAGTTGTTGATTATGTTGTTGTTGTTCATATGGCACCTCACCCAATGGGAGATGCTGCTTAGTGATGTCTGCTGATGTCAAAGTAAATACAGTCAGTAACTGCCCTGTCTGGGCTCACAATAAACAAAACTGTCCTGCACCAGCATTTGCAGCTTGCTCATCCTTCTTGTGGAAGTGGTGAGAATGACCTTGTTTGAGAAATAATGCAAGCAGTATGTGTTAAAGATGATTTCTAAGACCAAACTAAGTTCAACTACAGCAGCAGCAATGAACTAGACACATGTAAGAATTTTTCCAAAACAATTTCTCCAAGGAAATAAGTGCTCTCTTCCAAGAGCGTGATGGCAGGTGTGTCACCCCTTAATTGTTCCCAGGGAATGTCACTAATGCCTGAAATCAAAAGAAGGGGGTTATTATGCAGCCAGTAGTTTGTTCTGGATGCAAGGAACTCCACAGGCAGCTTTAAAGCCAGTTTTTAACTCCTATGAAGTCCCACTGCAAGTAGCAGAGCAGAACAGGGAACAGAACTGCAACCTGCCTGGTGTTCCACAAAATTAGATTACTTCTTGGAATAATTAGTTCTTCCCCAAGACCATCTTTGCTGGTGATCTGCAGTTTTCTCCATTAGCAGAGAGCAGAATGTGCAATATTTTAACCTGTGGTGTGTAACTTAGTATAATATTTATAATTTACTCAAGTAAGTGTAAAATAGACTATACAATAAATGCTGATATTTGGTACAGCAACTGACAAGAAACTCTAGGCAAAACCACAAATACATATGTTTAAAACTACTTCCTTCAGTTTGCAGGGTCTGGGTATTAGAAAAAACACAGATGATTTACCATTTACTAATGGTAAATTTAAAAGCAACTGACTGCATGACTCATCACTGCACATCCCCTGAGCATCCCCAGATTAAAGGATGGCTATCATTTGATTTTAACTGTATGCAAAACTCTACATTTGCATTCCTTTCGATCAAGTACCTTGTCATTGGCCATCCTCACTATTTGTCAGCAAATTCAAACTAAAGCGGTTACATGTTCTTAGTCACTTGTTTGTTTGTAATTATTTTACTTACTTTGCTGGAAAGCACAAGGAGGGTGAAAAATGCTAAGAGCTTGCTATTATCACCGTTCATTACTTTGCTAATGCTTCAGAGGCCTGTCTGCAAAAGGACTCATGCAAAAAAGACTCATGAAGTTCTGACTCATGCCAGCTCAGGAAAGTTTTTTGTTGTTTCACTGCAATGCTTGTTATTGGAAAACAAAAAGGTTGGAGTCCCCTGGTAAAACAGTGAAATCCCAAATCCCACCTCCTCAGCTGAGTGTGAGAACAGTTGTTCAACAACTGTTGCAGCTGAACACAGGGCACATGAAAGAATCAATTCTGGCCAGTGAGAAGACCTATTTCAGCCCTCCTGCTAGCACCCAGCCAGTGTGTGGGTCAAGTACCACACATTAGCCTTCCACCTGAGTTCATACCTACAGAACCACAAGCCCAAACTGAAATCCACACACCACTTGCCTCAGGTGGCAAGCACCACAGACAAAGCAGAGTCACAAGAGCAGCGGAATGGTAGTACCAGTTTGCATGTTGGGGAATGACCATGACTCTTTGGAGAGCAGGAAAAGAAGGTTTGTTTGTGACAGAGAGGAGAGAGCAGAGGATTTAATACTCAGCGCAGCATTTGAGGTAGTTTAGCTATACTATGACAGAGGTATTAGTGAAGGCTCCTGGCAACCATCAGTGCAGAGCAGGTGCAGAAGGCAGATAAAGCACTAACAAGGGTCCATAGCTGGCTGCTCGGTGGCTTCCACACCACGGAGGCTGTGCTGGAAGGGGGAAGAACAGGGAGGTGACCTCCTCTCTCCAGATCACATGGGAGGAAGAGTTAATGGCAGAGGGAAATACTGCAGGGGAGGCCGAGTTCGGAGGTGATGACAAAGTAAGAAATGCAGAGTGAAGCAGGGGCCTCCTGCTGCAAAGAGGGAAGAAAATGTGGAGAAGGGATTGCTACCCTAGGTCCAGGGCTTCAGGGCAGAGATGGGGGAGGGAAGGAGAAACAGGACAAGGCCACTTGTTACCCCCTAGTGTGAGCTGGAAGGGGAAGGGTAGCTGGGTGTGAAAGGAAAGGGTGGGGAAGGAGGAAGCTCCTGGCTTGGGGTGAGGGGGCACCGGCAGGCAGTGGGGCAGTGAGGCTGGATGACAGTGGAGTGGTGGAGGGCTTTTTGGGGCATAGCAGCCAGGTGGATGCACTGAGATGTGCCGGGGGCAAGGCAAAGTCCTGGGAACAGGAGATGTGTCAGACGAGGAGGGTACGGGGCCAGGGCTGCGGATGGGGTGTGCCAGGGGTCCAGCAGGTTTGGGGGGTGACGGTAGAGGATGGGGGGGGGGAAATCCTGGCTCCTGTACCTGAACCGCTCCTGCCCCGCTGTGTCCCAGAGCTGCAGCTTGACCCTCTTGCCGGGCTCGATCTCTACCAGCCGGGAGAAGAAGTCCACCCCCACGGTGGGGTCGGAGTGCAGCGGCCCCGGGAAGCGGCCCTCAGTGAAGCGGTGCAAGAGGCAGGACTTGCCCACGGTGGAGTCGCCCAGCACGATCAGCCGGAACTGGTAGATCCAAATCGCCGCGTCCATGGCGGCCCCGGCCTGGCCCGGCTCCGCCTTGGGGCTCTTCCTGGGGCTCCTGCGCGGCCGGTGCCTGCACCGCGCTCCGACCGCCCCAACGCCCGGCATTGGCGCGGCGGCGGGCGTTGCGCGGCGCAGGGGTGCTGCTCCCGCGGGTGCAGGACGGGGCTGCGGTGCCGGCCGCGCCGGGCAGGGCGGTGGCTGGCGGGTGGAGGCCGGGTACCCCCGCCCCGCTCCCGGAGCTCCCACTGGCGGCCCGGGCGGGGCGGGGCGGGCGGTGCCCGCGGGCGCTGTCCCTTCAGCACCGCGCTGCCTCGCTCCAGCCGCCGGACCCGGCTGCCCCCGGCGCTCCCGCCGCGGAGTGTGCGGTCTGCCCGCCCTTCACGCCCGCTGTGCGGTGGCGCGGCCAGCCCGGCCCTCCCCCGCGGCGCGGCGACGGACAGCGCGGGCAGCTCGGCCCCGCACCGCGGCGGGCTCTGCGGAAGGGAGCTGCGGCGGGGACGCTGCCCTGCGGCTGCCGCCCGTGCCCAGGGTCCAGCTTACCCAGCAGAACAGCTCCTCCCGCGGGCAACAAGTGTAGGAGTGGTCCAGGAGAACGGGGGTGCTGGGGGAGTGGCGGATCAGGCCGGGATGGAAAATCGTGTGAGAGAGAACTGGGCTGTTAAAGAGTGAGATCTGCGAAGAAAAGTGGGCGCTCAAAGGAAATACTGGTGAAGGAGTGAAGGAACCAGATCGGCTGGTGACAAAGGGGCAAGGAGGTGAAAGGCAGCTGCCGGGGGCCGGGAGCTGGGGAGAGGCTGCCCGCTGGAGTAAGAGCTGGAAAACAGACGGACCAACAAGCAGAGGAACGTGCCAAACGGTAAAGTTGGGCTGGGCAAGTGGCGAAAGGGAAAAGAGTTAGTGATCTAGATACTCCCAGACAGAACCATGCAAAGTGGCTTGAGAAAAGGCATAATACTGGAAATGACAGGGACACACACTTTTCATTTCCCAGTGGAACAAAGTGAATGTATTGGGCCTCTGTGAAAGTACTTTTATCTATGGCAGTAGAACAATTCTGTCAGTAGATATGCTTGCTGGAGAAATGTCTTTGCCCCTCCTGGGAGCTTTAGGTAAGTATCATGTTATGATAAATCTGCTGAGCAATAGATTCCTCAGATTTCTTTTGAAGTCTGGGAACCACATGGGATAACAATCACTAACAGCCCTCAGATAGCTGGTAAATGCACTAGAGCCAAATAAGCAGAAATCCCAGGACTTCTGGTAAACAGAACTGCAGCAGCTGCTTCTGCAGATTGGGCTGGGGTGAAGGTGCCCCATGGGGGCAGACAGCCTGAGAACTCAGCAGAGTAGGCTGGGGTGAGCTGGGAAGTAGGTTGTTGTTGGCAGAAGGTCAGCAGCAAGTGGACACTCATATGAATGGGCACTTTGACAGTGGAAAGGACAGGGAGAGAAGATGGGTGGCATTTTTTATCACACAGCCTGCTGTTTCCCTCTGTTAATGTCAGGTACAGATGCAACTAAAACCATAACTGCCTGTGGCTGTTTAGGGCCATATCCGAATCCACATTTCTTTTGTAACTCTGAGGAGCCATTTGTTATGATGAGTAGTATTATTGCCTGAGTCTGGTTTTGTTGTTACTTCAATGTGTTACGTGGTCACCAGCTTTGCCCTGTAAGCTTGGTTAGACCTTGCAGCTCCACAACATGGATGAGAGAGACCAAGGGCACCTTGTCCTTCACCTGACCAAATGCAGGGTGAAGTGAGAAGAGGGGTTTACATGCACCACTCAGGAGACTACGTCCTCCAGCCCCAAAATGAGTCTCGCTGTGATGTGCACATGTGGCTGGCTCTGAGACACTTGCTCAGGTGACCCCAGAAGCTTCCAGCAGAGGCATGGCCTGGCAGCCCAGAATGTGTAAAAGGCAGAGCCAGGAGCTACCAGAGAGATTTATCTTGGGCATACTGAGCTGAAGCTGCAGGATGCTGCCTGCTCCAAGAATCTGGACCCCACAGGGACCTTTTGGGCTGGCCAGTCAGTCCCCAGGACTTCATGATTGTGTGTCTGTGTGTCCCCCTGAGTGTCCTTTCTCCTTAACCCTGCTCATTTCTCCCCTCTACTTTCACCACCCATTCTTGTAAAAAATAAATTGAACATAGCTTCTTCTTGACTAGTTGCTCCTTTGAGTAACAAGTAAAACAACACTAACTCAGATAAATGAACCTTCAGAAAGGTAAAATAAGTCCAGATCTTACAGCTTTACATGAGACATGATTACAGGTAATTCCTAGGGATCTCTTCTAAGTGTTTTGACAAAAGTGACACTTAGATACAGGAAGTATGTGCATGTGAAACAGAGATGTGAGGGTGGTGAGGCACTGGCACAGGTTGCTGAGAGAAGCTGTGGCTGCCCCATCCCTTGCAGTGTTCAAGGCCAGGTTGGATGGGGCTTGGAGCAACCTGCTCTAGTGGAAGGTGTCCCTGCCTGTGGCAGGGGGTTGGAACTAGATGATCTTCAAGGTTCCTTCCAACCCAAACCATTCTACAATTCTATGACTCTATATGATATCAGCAGCTCTGAAAGCATACTAAATATGCTTGTAAATATTTTCAGGCTTCCAAAATCTGCTCTGTCTAGCTAAGCTTGTCATTGTAGAAAGCCAATCGTATATAAATTCACATATATCCAAAGCACAACCTTATACCTTCATTTGGGACCTTTTGAGTGTCAGATGTTAAATGCTACCTAGTGAACACGCATTCGTTGTGTCTACTATGGCATGGACAAGGTGGGTGAATTTTATCTCCAAGTCATTCAGTTTTTGTTAGTTTAGCAGTGAGTACAGAGGCCCTGACAGCACGCAGTCCATCACAATAATCTCTGACCAGCAGGCAGAAGCAGTGATCAAAAATGAATATGCTTGAGGAGCTGGAATAGTTAAAGTGGAGCGGTTAAAGCAGGAACATGAACCTGACTTCCCTTCAGACACTTTCCACTACTTAGGCATTGGCAGCCTGAATCTGCTCTTCCCGGGAAGGGTAACAAAAAAAATCTAAATTCTAGGAAATAATAAAAAAGCCAAACAAACCCAAACTTCCAAATCTACTTCATTATTAGCTAAATGACTGTACTAAGTCATAAATCCAAGACCTTTCAATCTAAAAAATCCTTATTTCTTATCACATTGATGATTTGCCATGGATTTTTATCAACCTTTGGTAAGTAGGTAGGTCACCAAGGATTGCACAGATCACAGTGCTCCTGAAGAATGTGCACACATGATTAAATGAATGTCTGGAGAAACACGGATGAAAGTTAATTGATTCTCAACCCCAATCAATCTCAGACTGAAAACTATGTGTTCTGCTGCTACCCAAGAACCTAAGAGAACTGAGTGGCCAGTCTGGAAGAAAGATCCTATCCTTGCCTGTTTTCATTGCCTAGGCTATTTGTCTGGAGGCTGATAGAGCTGCCAATTTTATCACAGATTAAGATTCAATAGAAGTAAGGAGCTCTTCACATATGAAGGAGAAAGGAATATTCTAGAAAACATGGCAGGTGTTATTAGCTTCTATCAGTTGATGGTATTATTAATGACATCCTGTATAGATTTCAACAAATAAATGGTTGGTGAGGGTAGAATCATAGAATAGTTAGGGTTGGAAAGGCCCTTAAGATCATCTAGTTCCAACCCCCCTGCCATGGGCAGGGACACCTCCCACTAGGAGGTGTCCACTAGGGTAGTTTTATAATGTCCTACATATCTGTGTGGTAATATGGTTGTTCACTCAAATGTACACTCTGACCTCTTAGAAGATGTTCTTGTTTGATGAGGGTGTTCCTTATGTTGAGACAGATATGTGTATGGTAGAACATAGTATACACCTAAGGGGAAAAAAGCTGCACAACTGAGTCATCAAAATCCATGGACAAGTTTATAGATAATAAATATCTAAAAAGATATCTAAATAAGTAGCTATCTACATACAGATCCACTTTGTTCATGAGACATTCAAATACCTCTGTGCAGACGATGCAAGTGAAATTACTCCACAGCAGAATGAACTCACAGAGGCAGTCAGTGAAGAACAGAAACACATAGCTAGGACAAGGAAATTTTCTAACTCCTCAGACCTGATCTTCTAGAAGGACCCACAACAAAACTTCAAAGACAACCCTGGGAACTAAAAGTAATAACTTTTCAGAATATTAAACCCAAACTCAATAAGCATTTTATAACCATTAAATATTTTTATACTTTCCCTCAAATCTCAGCAATTGTTAAGCCATTCCTGTTCTACACGGGTTAACAACCTATATCTGATCTATAGGTCCATCATTGTCTCACCCCTCTTTGCCAACTATCTGCTCCCTCAAAATGTTAGTAGTATTATGTTAGAGCAATGACTTCTAGCTTGATGTTTGCTGTGTCTAGATTAGATGTACAAGAATTGTATTTCCCTCTCAAACATCCATTTACTCCAATGTAATAGATGGTATGTATCTCTGCAAATCTTGCCATCTTAGACATCTAAGACAGCATCTTAGATTGTCACGGTTACAGAAGCATATCTAACTCAGTATAGTGTCAGGAAATTACAGGATTGTGAAACCTGCTCCACTGAAATACTGAACTGAATTCATGCACATTGACATTTCAGAGTTAATGCCTAAACTGTGTAAGAATCTGTCTTTACGTGAGTTTAAGACTGCCTTTAGATGAGGCTAAGAACCAAACCCAAACCAGCAATTTATTCTACTACATAAAATAAGTGAAGTATTTTTCTCCTTTCCTCCTTTTTGTCATTTATCAATCTTACACCTCACTTTGATTTGTTTTTTGGAATGACTCCTTCTAGTCATTCTTTGCCCTGATGAAGTCCACCTCCTACATCTCTTTTCTGTTTGGGAAATGCTGATGTGTGAAACCACATATATTTCCCCTAATAAGGAATGCTCTTTGCGCTTTGTGCCATGGACCCTTCACACTCATTGATCAAAGAGGTACTTTTTCTGTAAGCACTGCATCTCTGAGGAAACCCTACAGTTCATTGCCCCCTATGATGGTCATCTGTTTTTCCCAGATTCCCACTTTTGTCTCAGATGCATTCTCTGATAATTTCTGAAGAGGAGTATTATTTCTCTGTCCTGTCCAGTGCTTGCAACAAAGGACAGGGAAGACACTGATAGGCAAATGTAATCACTGAGTTAATTCAGACAAGTCATTCTGCATTCTGCAAAAATTAAGCAAAGAATTTTCCTGTATGGTGCCACTGAGTTCAGCCTACCTGGAAGAACTGCCCAGACGAACGAGCTGTGATTATATGTGCAAGCTTGAACTGACTGGATTAATCCAGTGTGAGCTGGTAACACAGGTAGTGTTTCTTTTCTTGCAAATTACTTGGGTGGGAGACTGAAGGGTTATAGAAACTGTAGTGGCAACAATCGATTGGCCTCAGGGATGGAAGACATAAAAGAGATTGGGCCATGTGATGAGCAGAGCCATTGTGAGATTATATCAGTGATCGAATATAAAAGGTAATAAAATGTCACGAATATAGCCCTTTGGGAGCAACCACCATACACAGTCATCTGATACCATGTAGAAGATGAAGCCCAGGAACTGAAACACACAGAAACTAAGCTGTCATCCATAGACCCACCATGTCAACCAGTCAGAATGAGTGACCTGTTCCTCTGGGGTTACTGGTATAGGACTGGTCTAAACTAGACCTGTGGGGCTGAAGCTCTCATCTCTGTGTGATGTGTTTGCAGAACAGGAATAATTATCCACTTACCCATCCTCTCAGGCAAAGAAATACTAGATCGTGTATCACTGAGTACAGTAGCACACCATCCAATGTCCTCATGACCACAGGATGCACACTGTAGATTAGAGACAATTTTAATTTCAAAAAAGTGATGCAAATGTTTGTCTTAGGCTTTGCAGCTGGAAGTAGGTCCCATGGTCTTTCACCCTGAATGCCATCCAGTTTGAGCCCAACCTTGTTTACACTGGAGGTAGATTGAGTGCCTTCAGGGCAGGAAGTCTTCCCTCTGCCCACGGAATGAAAGCCATTTAAAAGTGACTAAAGAGAGGGAGGGAAGAAGGGGTGGTTTCTATGAGGGTTTTCTTGCACCCCCTTAGCGAACCAGCTCTCTGACCTCTCTCCCAGGGTTTCACTTCCGCTACCCCTTCAGAGTAATTCTGTATTACTGTCAGGGATATTACTGTGCTTCCAAACTAAACTGTTCTGTTTCAGAAAGAAATACAGACAAGCCTTCCATCAGTGAAGTCCTGATCCCAGCTAAAACATACTTTGAATTAAAACAGAACTAAGCAGATCTGCTGACCCCAGGAATGAAAATGAAAACTATTATCAACAGGACAAACCGCCACCCTTACACACCTGTCTGAGATCTCTCAAAGACTATTTGCACATCTTTGCTCTCAGATTTTCAGTTTTTATGCCCCAGAATATGTCTGACTTCAACAGGAAAACTCTTTGGTTTTGCAGGAGTCAAAGATGTTTAGGGATTCTTAGTATTGAAATCCTGGAATTCTGCTACTCACATGCATGTTGTTCTCTTTTTATCTGCTGAAGGATATGGTGCTGAAGGACAAGAAGCACCTTAAAGCTGCTTTAAGTGCTACGGTAGACAAAGCTGAGAAGCAGCATTATCCACTGGAGGGCAGTGAAAGGCTGGGGAATACTTCTGCCTAAATAACCCCAGTAACTAGAAAGATCCTGAGTTGCCCAAGGCTGAAAGAAAATGGTAGAATGGCCATAACTGGCAGAGTTTTGGTAGCAAAGGAGGCTACAGGAGTGACCTGAGTGGGAGAAGGTCATGGACTGCCCTCCATTCACAGCTGGTTCCAGCTGGCTTGGCAATCGACACCACCAACCCACCACGTGCCAAAACTTGAACTAACCAGATGTCGTGGTTTAAGCTCAGGCCGTAAATTAGAGCCACGAAGTCCACTTCCCCCCCCACCTTTCTTCCCTCTGCTTCTGGAGGGACGGGGAGGAGAATCAAAAGAATGCAACTCCCACGGGTTGAGATAAGAACAGTTTAATAACTAAGGTATAACACAAATCACTACTGCTACCACTTATAGTAATAATGATAAAGGAAATAACAAGGGAAGAGAATACGATACCGCTCGCCGGAAAAGAGAGCCCGACCGAAAAGAGGACGTGCCCTTCCGGGTAGCTCCCAGTTACATCCCCGGGCATGACGTGCTGTGGTATGGAATACCTCTTTGGCTAGTTTGGGTCAGGTGTCCTGTCCCTGCTTCCTCCCAGCTTCTCCTCCTCCCTGGCAGAGCATGAGGCTCACAAAGTCCTTGGTCAGTCTAAACATCGCTGTTATCAGCTTTGTTCCCAGGCCGAAAGTCAAAAACACAGTGCTGCAGCAGCTACTAAGAAGAAGAAAAAATGACTGCTGCTGCTGAACCCAGGACAGTATCCACCCCTTATTCCATACCATTCACGTCATGCTCAGATCCCACATTTTCAATATACCATCACTTTCATCTCAGTGCACTCTTATCTTAGTGCATGGACCAATCCCTATAAAGCTGCTGAGTCCATTCGGTCCATGATGGTGGGCTCCATCTCTTGTAACAGTCTTTCAGAGCAGGAGAGGCCCATTGCAAAGTCCACCCCTCGATCATGAGTCCATCTCTATGTTGCATCTCTGCCCTGATGGCCTGAAGTGTCATGGGCCCATCAGGCTCAAAATAATTCACCCTCCCCTGCAGCAGTCTCTGCAACTTGTTGTTGGGGACTCCATACAGCTGCCTTCCATCTCCGACGCTTCCAAAGCACTGGAGGGGCCCAGTGGATTAGATACTCGCCCATACTGTCCCACACACTGTGACACTCATGACTGTCCAGCCTTGGGGAAAACCTCTTGATCCCCCTGTATTGTCTAAACCCAGACAAGACCCAAACCTGACTCTGCTTAACTTTCGAGATCAGACAAAATGGTCGTGGGTAAAACACACTCTGTGTGTGTGCCAACATGCTGATCCCCATCACAATCAGCAGGCACGCCCCAAGGGTACCCAAAGGCCATTCAAAACCTCCAGAACTCTCAAATGATGCTGCTGTACTTGTCACTGGGGCTGTAGCTGCTGTGCTTGCTGGCTCTCTCACCACCAGCTCCACTTTTTCCGAGTCCAGATCTTCCTCCTCTGCCTTGCTGGGAAATGCTGCGTGGTCTCCTGCATCCTCCTGGGGATCGGGCTCACGAAGCTCGGCGGGCTGCTGCTGGGGAATGCTCTTGGCCGCCGCGGGGCTGGGCTTGGCCATGGAGCTCGGCTCCTCCGCCGCCTCCTTTCCCTCCTCGGCAGCCACCTCCTTCCCGGCCTCCGGCCCCGCTCCCGCTGCTGCTTGGTCCCCGGGGCCCCTCTCCCGGGCCGCTTCGGCCGCCGCCGGCTCCCGGGGCCGCTCCCCCTCAGCTCCCCGCAGCCTCACAAAGACGGAGGTGAGGACGAGGGCCAGGACGATGAAGAGCAGCGGGACGGCCAGGTACAAGTCCACGGCCACGTCCATCCCGCCCTGCGGCCGAAGCCCCCCCCGTATTACAAGCCATTACCATAAAATACAATGAAACAAGAACCTTAGCCCAAGGCCCACACTTGATAAACACTAACACAGCAAATACCGGCTCTAAGTAAGCTACAGCACACTGAAACTGTGACATCAAGAGAAACAACTTTGAGAGCCAATAAATCAGCATTGTGCCTCGGTCAGATCTGTTGTTATCTCAACCCTTCCTGCCCCATGTTGGGCGCCAAAAAGAACTGTCGTGGTTTAAGCCCAGGCCGTAAATCAGAGCCACGAAGTCCACTTCCCCCCCTACCTTTCTTCCCTCCGCTTCTGGAGGGATGGGGAGGAGAATCAAAAGAATGCAACTCCCACGGGTTGAGATAAGAACAGTTTAATAACTAAAGTATAACACAAATCACTACTGCTGCCACCAATAATAATAATGATAAGAGAAATAACAAGGGAAGAGAATATGATACCGCTCGCCGGAAAAGAGAGCCCGACCAAAAAGAGGACGTGCCCTTCCGGGTAGCTCCCAGTTACATCCCCAGGCATGACGTGCTATGGTATGGAATACCTCTTTGGCTAGTTTGGGTCAGGTGTCCTGTCCCTGCTTCCTCCCGGCTTCTCCTCCTCCCTGGCAGAGCATGAGGCTCACAAAGTCCTTGGTCAGTCTAAACATCTGTATTATCAGATCCGTTCCCAGGCCGAAAGTCAAAAACACAGTGCTGCAACAGCTACTAAGAAGGAGAAAAACTGACTACTGCTACTGAACCCAGGACACCAGACAAGCATATAGCACCTCTCTGAAAACACGTTTAACAAACAGTGGCTGCCAGGAGGAGACGTGTGAGGATACACATGACGGATGACACAGAGAAGAGGCAGGAGCAGATACACCCTGAGGGCACTGCAGGCCACGAAGAAATCCCAGTGGGAGCAGGCAGCAGTCTGGAGCAGCTGAAAAGGGTAAAAAATATGGAGTGACAAGAAACCACTACAAACGACACCAGTCTCCTGTGCTGCCTTGTGCCTTGCTGAAGGGGCTGAATTTAACACCCAGCAAAAGCAAGGGGAAGAAGGTGTCTGGATTGAAGTGGAGGTGTTTTCCCATGGCACTTAATTTTTACCTTGTTTCACAGTACCCCTGAATCAGTAGTTAAAAAAATACATGGTTGGTTATGTATAGGTATATGTAGTGGTTTAATACATTAAAAATCAGTGAAATCTCCAAACATGAGACATGGCAACTTGAGCAGCCTAGAAAAAGGAAGCATTCATCTTTCTTAAGATTATGCTCTATTTAGGAGCCAGACTGGCTGCAAATGTGTAATGTGGTGCAGACTGTGGACCTCTGAGCTAATACTGATTCTGGAATGGTTCCTAGCAAATTCAACCTTTTGAAGAAACAATAGAGAACAAATGTTAAGAGCAGCAAGCTGCTTCATATGAAAAGGGTTTGCATGCATCTCCTGCATATGGGTCTGGCTTTGCTCCTAAAGATATTTTCAATACATTTTCATCTCCTCCCTCGAAGGCCAGGCTCCTCTGAACTTCCGGGAACTCACACTCCCATCACTGCCCAGAGCCGGGGGCTGTAAACACAAGGCCAGCCACGCAGGGTACCACCCCATCACAGAGCGGTGCGCAGGCTGCACACGGAACCGCCCCCTCCTCAGACACTTAGCGGGAAGACAAAGTGCCCCCGAGAGCCCGAGTCAGGTCGGGCTGGCAGGACCAGGTGCACACAGACCTTCTGCCCTCTCACAACCACCGAGCAGCCAGGCCACCCGCACCCCTCGCCCCACAAGCACCCCTACTGTCCAGTCCTTCGTGGCCGACGCCATGACTCCAGCGGCGCATGCGCCAGCCGCTAGCGGGCTGCGGGGAGCGGAGGGCGGGCGGTGGGAGCGCCATTTTGGCGCCAGGGGGCGCCCGCCGCCGCGCTGAGGGGCGTTAGCGGACGCGGCTCGGTAAGGGGTTATGGGCCGGAGCTCTGAACACGCGTAATGAAGTTCAAATAAGAGCTTTTTAACAACAAACGCTTTGACACAAATTGTAGAAAAAGTCTGTATTTTACCTGCCAAAAATTATACCTTGCCTTAAAAGCATGTTGCGTTTAGCCCATTGTGTCTTATAGAACACACAGTGTTTATGTGGATGCATTAGTGATAATTAATCTTGGTAAGAAGTTGTGATGGTGTGTTGTGGTGGTGGTGTGCTATGCCAGAGATGTGTTCACATGTCTGTGATAGATGGCTTTTTAAGATGGAAAGAACACTTTGACAAAGTACTTTTTGCTGGGGCCCTGGTAAACACCTCGGTGCTGAGGAGGCTGTCAGTGGTTCTCAGGATCAGAGCCACAGACACGTTTAGAGATGGATCATTTTTATTCAAAAAAACCCACTTTCTCAAGAAATAAATTACAGTTGCTGTGGTTAAGATGCACTCTGTCCTCTCTGCAGTCTCCTGAAAGGATGGTATCCAACAGATAACCTACCCTAACAGAAACACCGTGATGAATATTACTTAGAACAAGCAGTTGTCCATATGAAACTATCAAACAGTTTGGAAGACAATTACCCAGCTGCTTTTTAAGAGGGTTATTTTCTGAGCACAGGCTCCTTTCTGGGAAGTGCTAGGCACGCACAGCTTGCCTCAGCATTGCAGGTCAGTCACCAGCTGTCTTTGAGCCAGACCTGAAGATAAAAGCTAGCTTACCTTGGTCAACACTTATTAAGCCTCATTAGATTTATCAACCATTTAGGTTTTCCTATTTCATTCAAGTAGACGCATTTGTGTCAAACATTTGTAGAGACATTTTTTGCTGTATCTTTTTTTGCCTGCATCCAGTAGTCACAGATAGCCAAAGCCAGCTGGCAAGCTCAGCTACGTGGTCCTTTGATTTAAATCGTTTTTCTCTCCAAGCATTGGTGATGATCCTCAAGTGTGACTAGCTCAAAGTTTGAGTTCAGAGGTATATGTAAAGTATATATTGTCAGCCACTCTGAATTATACCAGTCTAACTCAAATCAAAATCTGGCTTGTGATTTCCAAATAGCAGAATGCCTTGTTCTTTCTTTTGTTAACGTTCTGACTTGTAAGGAAATGGGAAAAGGTCTGACAGCCCAGGCAGGTCAAAATAGAATCATAGAATCATAGAATAGTTAGGGTTGGAAAGGACCTTAAGATCATCTAGTTCCAGCCCCCCTGCCATGGGCAGGGACACCCCAAAATACAAGTAAATACACATTTGACTACAAATTTAGAAAGTTATTTTTCTCAAGTATGCATTGTCCAAGATACTGTACTGTTCATAACTCCAGGAAGCACGACAATCTTTTCATAAAGCAGAAGTAATCAGAGCTATTTAAAAAAGTTTTAACTCACTGTTAATGCAATGTCGGTATCAGGAGAGTACCCCTTAGCATGCTGAGAATATTGAACAGCCATTGATTTGTAGACACTGATTATAGAATCAGAACATGTCTTGGAAGTGGTCATTGTAACCTAAGGTATCATGATGTGACTGCTGAAGTTGTGGCTGAAATCACTGTTCATTTGATAGGGTGGGTATTGGTGGCAAGGGGTTTAGTGGTATAAGTAGGCTGACTGGTAGTGGTGGACTAAGGGATACTGATGGGTCAAGTGGTTGTTGAGAGTGGAAGGTTCCTGAAAAATCTGCATGCCAAAGAGACATCACACAGAAAAAAAATGTAACCAAAAGAAACAGGACACACAACAAAAATTACAGTTTTCATAAAATAGTGACAATAGTGACTTTGTGATAACATCATGCAAGTGATTCCAGTGTATCCGTCTAGCTATTCTTTTTCTTCTTTCATAGATGTAATAGTAAGTAATTTTCCTGCATGGGATATTGCATTTATCATACCCCAAAAAAATGACAAAGCAAGAATCACCGTACTCTCTTACATGGTTATTTACTCTTGGATAACTTTTCACCTGTGTGTTTCCTGTGGGAAAACCTAATTTGTAGTTCTAGGACTGAAGGCCAGCTAAGGAAAAGTTGTTAAAAAAACCCAACCAAAACCCAGCCAACAAACCCAAATAAAATTCTCGTCAATGTTATAAGTTGCAAGTCTTTGGAATAAGACTAGCACATTTCATAGATTTATTGCTACCTTACACTGTTATAAATTAGATAAGATTTTGAAACATAGAAAGCACTTTACCATGAAACAGCTACTCTTTCAGTTAAGAACCTATTTTATTTTTGTAAACAAAACTCCAAGAATAATTCCTCTATCATTAACTTATTTTTCAACATAACACTGATTTTACTAAGGTTGCATGTATATTAAGGCTCTCAAATAAAGAGAGAATAATGATCCTGTGATCAGTCTCAGTCCAAATGGAATCACATACATGAAGTTAGTGGGTACTTAACATTTTCCTAACCTGGAAAATAAGCCTTGCAAGTGCCTGGAAGATTAATATTTTCTTACACTCATGTTGACAAAAAAACCCCAACCCCAAACCCCAAACAAACAAACAAACTTAACATAGCTTATTTTGTGTTAAATTATGTTAATTTATGAGAACAACCAAACATTTTCCTTTTGAATGTATATTAATCTGTAGATTCAAAATGTGCTCCAATATCTTTTCCCATGGTTAAAGTTCAGCTAAAGAAATGCTATGTTAAAGGTGCAGTTTACATCATTTACTCATTAGTGAAATGTCTTGCCAAGATTAAAACAGAGGGTGGAATGCTGTTCCACAGGTCTGGTTGACACCTAACCTCTTTAACTTTTATTCTGCTTTTGCAAAACATTTTCTTCTCTCTCCTCACTTAAAGAAAATGTTTAGGAACTGCTCAGAGTAAAAGTTCTAAGACCTAAACTTCAACATGGATAAAAGAACAGACATATTAAGCCCCCCCCAATCTTTAAATCCGTAACCAAAATAGAATGCTCTTGAGAAAAGGTAATTATTTTTCAAAGAAGGAATTGATATGAAACATGATCATGTTATTTAACTAAAATTTTTTCAAGCAGGAAATTTTAATGAAATGGCTTTTGTATATGTAGGAATTTTAGGAAAAAGAATTTAAAGCAGTTTACCTCTGCATTATTTGTATAACCTTATAGTATCTGTTTTCTACAGTATCTTTTCATGTGTGGAATAGTTTTATTTTACACTATTTGAATATCTGGTATTATTTGTGTTTTCTTGATACTGACAAAAACTAAAATGAAGAAAAAATAATTTGATCTCAGTTCTACATCAGACTTGATACTCAATTTCTGCTTTTCTTGTGTAACACCTAATGTGCTTGTACAGAAAGCTTTTCCTCCAAGTATGGTTTAAAATGTCATAAGGCATGTTTTAATTTTGAGAGTAATGATGTCCTTCATAGGAGTAAGTAACACTTCTTTCAATACACATATGAACAGCAAAAAGAATGAAGAAACTAGATAAGTAAGACAACGTAGGACTTCAGAAAGGAACTGGCAGAAACCATGCTTCTGAGATGTTAAATGTTAAAACTACCATAATCACCCTGCATCACCACCTTAACAAGCATTATTACTGTGATCAAGTTTGGGCTCTCCAGTACAAGAAAGAAAATGGCATACAGGAGAGCGTCCAGTGGAGGCCACCAACATGGTCGGGGGGTTGCAGCATATAACATTCAAGGAGAAGCTGAGAGAACCTGGAGAAGAGAAGGCTGAGGGGGATCTTCTTGCAGCCTTCATGTTCCTCATGGGAGAATGTAGAGATGACAGAGCCTCACTTTTCTTGGAGGCATGCAGCAACAGGACAAAGGCTAGCAATGACGATCTGCACAAACTGTCCAGATATAAGGATTATTTTTCTTTGGTTTTTTTCACCATGAGGGTACTTAAACACTGAAACAGGGACCCAGAGAGTTCTGGAATCCTCAGCCTTGGAGATATTCAAGCTTAACAGGACATGACCCTGAACAACCTCTTCTAGCTGATCCTGTTTTAAGTCGGGGAGTAGGCTAAATGTCCTCCAGAGATAGAATCACAGAATCACAGAATGGTTTGGGTTCGAAAGGACATTAAGATCATCTAGTTCCAACCTTGCTTCCACCAGACACCACACCCGATTGCTGAACGCCCTGTCCAACCTGCTTCTAGACTTCTGTGAATATTTTTTGATTAACCCTAAGCAGCAATCTGAAAGGAATGTTCATTAGGGTGGAACAGTTGGAGAATTACATCCATGTGCTTACCTTGTTACAGTTAGGACATTAATGTGGAAACTAAATAAAATTTAGAGCATATTTAATATTTGTAGTATGACTGGAGACTACAGAGACTCACAGTGTGATTACTGGAAATGTAACAATTTAGCTGGGTTCTTATGAATATAAACCCCACAAATCCTACAGAGAACATTTCAGGCTAGACTAATTGTTTAAAAGGAACCTGTTGTGCCTTAAATACATGCAATATAGAGATATGGGATTTGATACTTGAAAACAAGAATATGGCAGGAGTGAAAGAACTAGCTTTTCTTCACTTCTCTCAGATATGTCCATTTACCTGTGCATCACAGACTGTACAGCTGCATGATACACTACCTCACATCCAGTCTTTCACTGATGATGTAAAATGTGCTGGTGCAAGCTCTTTCAGAAAAACACTTTCTCAATTCCCTATCTTAATGGTACCTCATTGATGCAGCCCAAGTCTGCAACACGCAAAACCAGTTGGATGAACTGGTTGTGTGTTAGACTAAATCATCTTCAAATTATACTTGTTGACCTAATAAAACAATTTCTTCTGCATGGAAACCACATTTTGTTTGTAGTAGACCATCACAATGCTGCCTTGGATGTTCTTACCTATATCTCTCTTGTCAGGGCATGAGGAAAAAGTGATAGTGCTAGTAAGGTGTAAAAATAACCACGGAAGGACTGTCTCAGCTCTTCTGCTAGGTTGGGGTGGAGTGGAGACAGAGGTCTCGTCTGCTTGTAAAATACTATCTTACCCTTAAGCCTGGTTTTGGCTTTCTCTTCTCAGTCCTAGTCTGTATCCAGGTGGCAGGATTTAAAGGAAAGCCACACAATGCAAAGTCTGGCATTCACGCATGTACAGGAGAGATCAATCATGGATTCTGGCCTTCACCACACTGGGTTTAGCGTCTAACATTATGACAATAACCCATCACAGATAAGCAGGTAATCTGAAATGAGTACTACAGAAACAATGCTGTCTTAGTTAAGAAAAATATCAGAATGGCAAGTTTTGCAATTAAGTATACACTTGTTGTGTTTTTCCTGTAATATCATGGCTGAGTGCAGTGTCACAGGGTATTTTGATAAAAAAATAGGATCAATGTAGTAAATGGACTACTTTATTAGTGATTTTCTTTTAAAGACTGTATTTCTTCATCTGGTTATATTAAAATTAGGGTGGGAGCACAGGTAAAATCTGCTTCCCCAAGAAGAACCCAGTCCTCTCAGATTGGATCTACATCAGAGCTGCTCTTTTCCCCCCAGCCCCTGACCTGGTGTGCCTCTGCTGTTGCACTGGAACTGGAAGTCTTCCCTTTGACAGGAATCTCATTCTGAGAGCTAAGTCAATAAACCACAGATCTTATGTAAGAACTCCTCCCAAATCCCAAAATGTTTCCTGGTAGCTGAGCCAGCTTTATGAGCTCCCTGCAGTATTAGATGAGTGGAGGAGAAGGGGCTGGCCCACACAGCCAGAAGTAGAATGCTTAGCACAGTGGTTCACCCCAGAAGAGAGAAGCCAGTCAGTCCCCTGGAGCGTATTACTCTCAAAACCCCAGAGCAGGGCAGAGATCCCATGCTGAAGGCGTGAGCTGAGTGGTGCACACAACACACACTGGATTACCAGACTCCAGGCCTACAATGCAGACCAGAATAACCATTATGTGTGCTTTGCCCAGTCTGATGGAAATGCAGCCAAGGGCACCCCATGATCCACACCAAATTTGTATTTCCAGGAGTTTCTCCATGGAAAACAAAACACAAAGTCTTCCCAAACTTTGAGAATATTCACTTGGCTATAATTCCTAAATAATAATGGAAAGCTTCCAGATAGGGTTGTACCCCAGTCTGTATGGAGAAAACTCTAGGCAATTTGCTGGGTCTTTTTAAGTATTATTTTCGTAAGTCATCAGAGTGATCAACTGAAAAAAAACAAACCGAAAACAGAACTATTCTGTTCAGTCCAAAGAACAGAAGATGCCTGTTGAAGAGGTTGTGTTTTAGGCTGCAGCTGCACAGTCAGAGATGTTAAGTGTTATTCTATGAAACCACTGGGAGAACATGATTCTTTTAAGAGAAGGAAATCTGTCATAAGGTTGAAGAACAGTTTCCTTCATTTCAGGGACAGAGAGTCTGGGGAAAAAAAAAGTCATGCTGTCAGCATGTGTTAAGTAGATTGAAACTTTGATGGTCCTTGGGCTTTATTATGTCTGCTTTTCTGAGACATAGCTCAAGGTTTGAAGCTGTAATCTCCAGTTTTACCATTAGCTCTATCAGTATCATTTATGTTGGTCTCAGCGCTGGAAGACTAAAGATTTGAGGGAGCTGTGTTTGGACTGGGTGAGAAGACAGCGTTGTTTGAGATTTTACTAGCTATTACTGAAATGAGCACCCACATCAGTTACTGAGGCCTCAGGGGGCACTACGCTTGCAAAAAACCCCCATTTTTTTGGCTGGGTACAGTTCCAGTCAGGGGGTCACATCTCAGTTGAGGGTGGTGTGCAAAACCTGGATTAATGAAGCATAAAGACTTGTGTAACCTCATACTGGTTGCCTTCAAAATGCCACCCTTTGTCTTACCTTTTCCGTTGGGTCTAGGGATTTTCAATGACAACTGAGTACCGAAGTTCAATTCTTGATATTTTTTCATAATATTCTCCACATATTGAAATTCCACTCCCTCCTTATTCCGTCGCTTTTGCTTAGTTAATACCTTTTTTGATATTGTGATACAGAAATGCATCCTGCTTCACATTTCCTTGGCAGAGACAGCAGACCCACCCTTGCACCACAGGAGATGGCAGTGCAGCCATAGGGCATGTTTTTGCACTGAGTAGCTTACCATGATGTTTCTTGGATTCATTTGTTGTGGCTCATTTTAGAGAGTGTTAGAATACTTTAATTTTAAAATTGTGACTTCCTTCCTTTCTATACATACAGGACAGGAAAGTGTCTTTTGGCTATCAGGGTTAATGCCCAACTGCCAGGTGGTTATTTTCTTGTTTCTGCTACTCTTGTGCATTTTTGACAGCAGTTCTGTCCCATCTCAGTGTTCTTTGCTAGACTAACAAACCAAGCTTTTATGGTGCATACAGACCCTTTTGCATCTTTCTGCTCGTTTTCATTGAAAAACCACCACATACACAATATTCCAGAAAAATTCTCCCAGGACTTTGTACAGTCTACCACATCTCTGTCTTGGTTCCAGCTGATGCATCCTAGGGTTACATTTGCACTTTGTGCAGCTATTAGGCCTTTTCAGATCATGGCCATTCTGGGAACAAGTAGTATTTATTTCCCCTAGTTCCTAAACATTTCCAAATGATGATTTTATGCCACAAATCTCTGTTACTGGTTTCCCCATATGTTGCATTGTGTTCTATAGTGATAAATTTAATCTCAGTCCCAAGGCTGCCCAGTTCTTCGAAATAATTTTCAAACATTTTTAATGGCTTTTAACTAGGAAAAGTAAAAAGAAACTAATGAAGCACAGGTGAAAAACTACCTTAGTCATTGTTTTATTGTTCCAGTTGTTCATCCTAATTTCCCTCATTAGTTTGACCTTTGCTTTCTTCTTTTATTTTTCTGTGAGAAAAGTGGGCATGTTGGAGAGGTGGTATAAGATGATGAAAAATCAAAATTGTGAAACTGCAATTGTTGAATTAAAACCAAACAAGCAAACACAAGAAAAAAACAAACAAAATTTTATTTCATAATAAACCAGGAGCTTTTATTAAAGAAATTCTATTGGAAAAATCCTTATACTGATATTTTCCAAGAATAAAGGAAAAATCACTCTATTATTCTATACTCTGTAGCGTACAGTCTCTCTATATACTCTATTATCACTCTACAGAATGCATTACATTAAACAAAACAGATTTATTTAGAGACAGTAATTCTTGTATGTAGCATGGATAAAGAAATAGAAACAAAACCCCAACACTGGAGTAAATCGTAGTCTGACCATGAAGGACCTCTAGTGGTATAAATACTTCCAATTAAAAAAAAACCAACCCCCCTAAAATTATGCTTACTCATCATTTTACAAGCAGTCCCTTCTGCAGCTTTAGATTTTAAATTCAGTTTGTATGATACTTTTTGTCTTTTCTTCTGTTGATAAGGTAAATGTAGAAAATACAGTTTTGTTACAGCAATACACAGTAGTGTGCCTAGGCATAAGTATCATTGTGCTTTCAGTTCCCTGTAACTTAAAGCAGATACTGTCAACTTAAAAAATATGTTCTGTGTTTTCACTTATCATTGTTATCTGCTTTTATCGCCTACTCAAACTTGCAATTTTCAGGATGAGCAGTCTGATAGGACACACTGAAATAAAACTGTTTAATAAAAAGGAGCTGAAAGCAGCTGAGGATATGAGAGCGGTGTCCCTATCTCACTTGTTATGGCTGTGCTAATTCTTTATTCAGCTAATTCTTTCAATTCACCTCAAAAGTAATCTTTTTGGAAAAGCAGCAAAAAAGCTCTGCCATTACTTTCAGGTTATCCTTCAACCATGATAGAAGATAACCAGCTATAAGGAATATTTGGATTATTAGTTCCTTTCAGTCACACTTCAAAATAGTTTGATATTTTACATACAAATTTAGAATGGAAAGATTTCATTCTTAAATAATTCTACAAAGGTATTGCTAATAGTTCTTCGTCAACATTTTTTCTGAGTCAAAGAAAAGGCCTACTAGTCTAGAGGCCCAGTAAGCATTTAAGTACATCCTGTGTGCAGATAAACTGTGGCTGCTCCAAGGGATTTCACTCATCCTGGAAAGGACACCATAAACCATGTTACAGTGGAACCAGTTGCTTTTGTAGAGCACCAGTAACTGAGTTTCTATCTATGACAGAGAATGCACAGCCTTAGGTGAACATACTCCTGAGTTTCCACTGATGAGCTAGCGAGGCAAAATCCAGAAACACACGGCCATGGGCACACCTGAGGTGAACCATGATTCACAGTAAAAGCAGGAGCCTGGAAGAGGAGTAGCTGAACACAAAAGTCATGTTTAGATGTCTCAGATATCTCTGCATTCGTGGCCATGTTGTCCACAGCCATAAAAATTTCTTGAGACAGCAAAGTTTATCATCTGAGATGACCTTAGTCCCCAAAGTCTAACAGAGGGCGCTGTTAAAAGTTGTTGCTGTTGTTTTTGTGTTTGTTTTTTTTTTAACCACCTTCTTCTTCCTTTTTTTTTTTTTTTTTTTTTTAGTTAAATTAGAAGGCCATCCCTGCCTGTTTTAACTTGTATTATTTTGTTTCATATTTTTGCAGTAGACAGCTACTGCCCTGGGACTGCAGTTCCGCAGCTGAGTAGCTCCAGGGTAAAGCCCCAGCCTGGCAGTGGCTTTCTGGTGTGAGGCTCCTGTAGCCGATCTGTAGTGAGGAATTCCAAGAGCTGAGCTTAAATGGAGACAAAAAGCATCATAAACATGATTTTTCATCTTTTAAGAATTGGCAGCCATGATTCCCCCTCCATCTCTGGAGAATCAGCGGCAGACTGCAGATATAGGATGAATAAAATTAAAGGCAAAGATAATAGTACCACAGTTGTGGAGCTCAGATGTGATGAAATATGCTGGGTTGATAGTTCTGCTTCTTTTAAACTTATTGTTACTATAGATTATGGAGAATTGTGACCAGCATGACCTGACGCATAACTATCACAACATTGAAATTAATTTTGGCAGACTGATTTCTTGTGGGAAATCAGTCACAGCAGGACTTTTATTGGATTAGGAATTCAAACTTTTCAAATCCATAAACTATTCTGTTATACAAGTGAAGGAAAAATATATAAAATGTCAATATAATATAGAAATGGGTATGCATATTATAAATATAGAAGTATATTTATGAATGGTCTTTTAAGACATAATTAATTGGCTCTTCTCTCGCATTGATTTACAGCTTTAATATTATAGAATCTCAGAGTCAAAGAGGGGATTTTGGAACCAGTCCTCTCCCATGTAGCCTTAGTGGTTAGGGCCTAGCCTGTGGAAGTAAGAGGCTAGAGTTCACCCTTCTGCTGGTAATGGACTGGCAGGCACATGAAGTTATAAGGATGACCTGAAAATGGGAGAATAATGCCTCCTTTATGCGCCAGACCAAATGCTATGAGGATGGATGCGGGTAATTGCAAAGGGAGATAAACCAGAGAAAATTTTTCCAGAGGAGGGCCACGAGGATGATCAGGGGACTGGAGCTGCTCCCGTATGAAGACAGGCTGAGAAAGTTGGGGCTGTTCAGCCTGGAGAAGAGAAGGCTGCGTGGAGACCTCATAGCAGCCTTCCAGTATCTGAAGGGGGCCTACAAGGATGCTGGGGATGGACTCTTCATTAGGGACTGTAGTGATAGGACAAGGGGTAACGGGTTTTAACTAAAACAGGGGAAGTTTAGATTGGATATAAGGAAGAAATTCTTTACTGAGAGGATGGTGAGGCACTGGAATGGGTTGCCCAGGGAAGCTGTGGATGCTCCATCCCTGGCAGTGTTCAAGGCCAGGTTGGACAGAGCCTTGGGTGACATGGTTTAGTGTGAGGTGTTCCTGCCCGTGGCAGGGAGGTTGTAACTAGATGATCTTAAGATCTTTTCCAACCCTAACTATTCTATGATTCTATGATAAATCATGTGTGAAAAATATGTGAAAGATTAAACTACTGTGCCCTGTGGGGAACAGGGCAGAAAGCAACACTATCTTGTGGCAGAAGGATGTGGGCATGGCCAGGACGGTGACAAATATTTGCACAACTGAGGCCAGAGATTGTTCTTCCTGGAAGCAAATCTGTGGTTTAATTCCATCTCTTGTGACACATACAGAGCATCACTAAAAGTAAGGGTAATTAAAAAGAACACCATGGTATGCAAAATGCTACCAGGTTCTCCCGGTAGCAACTAATAAGTTCAGCTCAGATATGGGTTTAGACTAATGGGACAAGATAAATTTTGAGATGTGAGAGTCATCAGCAAAAACGTGGGAAGTGGAAACCTTACAAATAGAGGAGCTCAAGGCTGCACACAAAGCTGGGAGAAGTTAAACCTTAAGGGTTTACAGTAACCTTGACTCATGTAACCGGCAGATGAGACCTGACCGGCCGCATATGTGGCCATCTGCACTCAGGCCTTCACATGGTCTGGGGGTCGAAGCCTGCGGCTGGACTGGAGCCAAGGTGGCCTTGCAGGGACCCGCACCAGGGCACCGGACTGGGGCCGCTGCCGTGAACATCCTCGGGTTGCCTGAGCTCTAGAGCAGAAACACGAACTCCACGTTGTCGCTTCTGGAGCAGCCAATCCTTTGGGGCTCTTCTGCTCTGCCTCACATGCATCAGCGGGTGCAGGAAACCTGCGGAGCGGGACAGCGGCTGGCTAAGGGGAAGGACCATGAGGCGCATCCCGGGCCAGGTAGCAGTCCCCCCGCCCCAGGACGAGTCATGCCCCTCCCGGGGGCGGCCCCTTGCCGGGCACAAAGCTCAGTGCGGCCGCCGTCAGCGGGGGTGTGCTTCAGCATCTCGGTGCCGGCGCTGCTTCCTTCTTTTGCCGCCAGCGCAGAGCTCTCGTTCACTCCCTCTCGGCGGGCGCAGGGCCGAGGCATGGAGGCGGCCGCTGACGGGGCGCCGCCACCCGGTGCTGCGGTGGCCGCTGCACCCGCGACCGAGACATCTCCCGGGGCTGCCGCCGCCGCCCCTCCGAGCCGGTTGCTGGCGCTGCTCAGGGACAAGCTCTGCACCTGGTGAGTGCCCGGCCGCGGCCCTCCAAGTGGAGCCTGGCACCGCGGACGTCTCCGCTTCCGCGGAGGAGGCAGCGGGAAACAGCCTGTGTTCGGCGCGCTGGCCGGTGACGCGGTTAGGATGAGGTGGCTTATCTGTGCCGCCGAGAGAAGCCGTGCGGTGCCCGTACCAGAGCCACGGACGGCCCGGTGTGGGCCCGGGGTTGCTGCGGGGAGCGGGGCGTGGGGCTGAGCTCTTTTCCTTTGATCCTTCGGGCGAGCCCTGGCGGAGGCGAGAGCGGCGGCTGCGAGCGGCAGCCGGGAGAGTTTCGTCTTGCGCTGCTGGCGGGCTGCGTGAGGATGGTGTGCTTACATCGTACAACGGGCGGACGCGAAGCACAGCCGGGCTGCAGCCTATAAGCGCTGTGGTGTGAGTGCGAACAGTCACTTCAGGCTGAGAGAGCTGGGGTGGTTCAGATGTTTTGCAAGGGCATGTGGTGACTGGACAAGGGGGATGGCTTTAAACTGAAAGAGGGGAAATTTAAATGAGATATTAAGAAGAAATTATTTACTGTGAGGGTGGTGAGACACTGGAACAGGTTGTGCAGGGAAGTTGTGGATGCCCCATCCATGAAGTGTTCAAGGCCAGGCTGGGCGGGGCTTTGAGCAACCTGGTCTAGTGGAAAGTGTCCCTGCCCGTGGTAGGGGGTTGGAACTGGATGAGCTTTAAGGTCCCTTCCAAGCCAAACCATTCTATGGCTCTGTTAAGGGTGGAATCTCACATACGCACACATACACTTGATTTTTTATTTTATTAATTTTTTGTAATTTTTGCTTATATTGTTTATATGTATATAAATATATATGTTCTGTAATTTTATCTGTTCTGTACTCTTACCTACATTGCTGTGAAGAACAGGTCATGGAGGCCAGAGAAGATAACAGAACAAAATAGCTGAGATTGTGGAGGTGCGGCGTCCAGAAAGACCAATATCCCCTTTCCCTCCTTCCTTGAATCAGCTTAGGCTAGAAACCCATCCAAGTACATCACTTAAAATGTGAGCGCTGGTTCAGTATGGAAAACTTGAGGAAAAAGTCTACCAAGTTTTTGGCAGGAATTGCATGCTTTGTGAAGCACTGCCTTTTGTTAGAGCAAAACTACCTCCTTTGACCTCAGCCTGCAGGAGCTGCCATTCACTTACAGCTTTATTTTCCATCTGGGGAAAAAGAAAATATCCCTGTTTAAAAGGCTTTGTTCTGGCTCTGGACTTGGTCTCTGGAACTGTTGCATCAGACACCAGACAGGAGGTGCTGGAGCTCTCCTGCCAGCCCTGGGCTCAAAAGCTGGAATCTAGTGGAGCGCCCTGCATGTAGGTGCATGCTGGCCAGGCTTACTCCAGAGGACAAAAGCTTGCTTTTCTCTGCTTGTTAAAAGTTCTTCTGTTTTCATTCCTCATGTCTGTCGGGAATGCTCACAAAAGCAAGATAGGAACTTACTGATCTATTCTGTAACCTCACCTATGCTAGTAGTTTTGCCAAAATGTTGCCAGAGGGCTACACTGAGTGACTTTAGTGATGATACTTGAAAGCGAATAAAGAGCTCTCAGTGACTTTTGCAAAGTATTGTCTGAGATACTAAACTGATTTCCCTTGCCGCCTTCTTTTTTATTTCCTCATGTGGCTGGAGGCTCAGTCACTTCAGTTTTGTTAGAGACCTTTCAGAGTCATAGGAAGGTTTAATACTTCTATGTAATAAACTAGATTTCTTGGGATTGTTTTTGAGTAAAACCAGTAGGAAGTGGGCTTTCTGGTTCTTTAAAAAAAACTAGTCTTTTTTTTTCCTCTTCTATTTTTTTTCCTTTTCTGTTTCTTAGCTTTTACAAATTAAATTGATTTCAATTCTAAGGCACAACACTGAAAACCACTAACTTCTGAAAATGCTAGTACTTAAAAATAGGGTTTTTTTTCCTGTCTTGAGCCGTCTGCTTATCTTGTTAGAATATGGCTTAAATCTGAACCTGCATTTCCTTTAACTACTCACATGAAAATGTGAGGTTATTCAAATGAAATGGCTATCCACTCCTCCCCGGCCCCTTCAGCATTAACTACTGAACCCTTCCTGAAGTGCAAGTAAGCTATGTGGAGAATGTTTTAACAGGCTTTGCCTGTTAGTGTTTAACTGGTTGCATAAATGCACATAATTTTAGAAAAGCTGTATTTATTTTCATTGAAACAATCCCTATTATGGGATTTATTAAACTAATAGCCAATACAATTGTTAACTGTGGGTTTATTAGGTTTTCTTTAACTTCCTGAGATATAGACTCTGATTGTATTTTAATATCGGAGTCTTTTTCTTCTGCATTTCACATGGAGCCAGCCTGACTTATGATGTCAATAGCTGCACATTGTTCAGCATCAGTGTTCAACCAATTTGTGGCAAACTTTAAGATTCTATAAACAAATCCCCAAATGACTCCTAGTTTTGCTCATAGCCATGGATATAGATAGCTAAGATGTGGTGGCTGAAGGGAGAGGAGGAATAATTACTTAGTAGTCAACTACCACCACCAACAACAACCCCCCAAAGTCAAAAGCCATTTCAGACCACTTACCTTTTGTCATCTGAGAGTCCAAAGTGATTTAGTCCTTACCAATACATTAAAAAGAAAAGAAGAGCAGAGAGGATCAAGTTCTGGCACAGAAAAGTTAATAATTAATATATTTTTAAAAAAGATTATAAATTATTAATGAGAAAATCATGGTCATCAATGCTTATGTCAATACTGGGAAGAATGGAAACTCATGTCTTTGAGGTATTTTTCTTGTAAGAAATTGTCTGGCAAAATGAAACCAATAGGATTTGAAGTTTGCTCTCTGGTTTTACAAGGGTCTGACACTGCCAAAATACTGTGGTTCGGGATTCATAAAGGACATATTTTGGAGGCAGTCTTCTATTGTCAGTGAATGACGTCTTTATGTGGCTCTTCTGATCTTAATATTTGAATCTGTTCAGGAGAGAAAAAACTCCTGGAATTACAATAGAGAAAAATAAAGAAGGGAATGAGGCAGTATGGAGCCTGCTTTCCTTTGATACTGTGGAAGTAAAAGTTGCAGGTCTGTTGAGACATACATTAACTAAAGAGCAATGTTTGCTGGCGCAGTAACCACTAACTAAACAGTTCTGTGGATTCTGGACCTGCGCCTTTTCCCGTATGCAAAAATGCAAGAAGAGAACTCCATGGGTACTTTAAACTGGAAGAACTTAAGTTGTTAGAAAAGCTGAGGATCAGCTCAGTGGAATTATTCTGCTGCAAGAGGGCAGCCAGGTCTTTCTTGTTTTTAATAAATGGTACCTTGTGCTTGCGGGTAGCATTGCCTGTGCTTCTGCCCATCTCTCTGGCACTTCCTAGAGGTGGGTGAAGGGAAGTTTGCATCCAGGAGAGCAGAGCTTCTGTCAGCAAGACAGTTTTGACCTCTCCTGCTAATGTGTTGATGAGTGCAATTCATTCTGTGGACTAAGCAGGCTTTGTAGCTCTGCTCCAGTAAAACTACATAAATTTTGTCCAGTCACAGCTCTGCTTAGGTTTGATCCCCACCTCCACACCCTCGTCCCAGCTAGTCCAAGCACGAGGTGAGGTTAGTCCAGTAAACTGCTGAAGGCTTTCTCTGTGCCTCCTGCACTGAGGGTAAGGAATAAATATTTTCTGCTTGTTTAGAGCAAGAAATTCTTTATTTGAATAATAAAAAGGATATATGCATTTTTTAAAGTGCCTGAAGCATCATTTTTCAGGCATTGTTCACTGTGTTACTTCTTCCTTAAAATTTCAATGGGTCTTCTGGTAGAGGAACCAGAGTTCACAGGGCTGGCAGAGAGTGAGCTGTGGCTATCACCCATGCCTGCGTGAGAGAAGAGGTCGCACAATCAGATCTTTGACCAGAATGAAAAGAAATTCAACCTAACTGAAGTGAGGTAGCTTCAAAGGTTTTTTCTGCCTTTTTATTTTGTATTCATATATGTATTTCATAGCACTGTTTGCAGTTAATGCTGTGCTACAAAGTAGCCATGATAAATTTCTACCTGAAACATGGTTTCTCTTGCTTAATTCAACATTCAGAATGTTGGAAATGACAATGTTCTTTCGTGCACCAGAAGAGTTATTCACACAAGGCTGGATAGGACCTTAGATGATATATGAATACTCTAATGGGGATGTGCACCGTTGCTGGCATTGGCAAAGCAACCTGTAGCAAAACATGGGGCTCGAATCTCTTGAAGTGCAGCATGACTGAACTTTGTGGAGGTTTGCTGTCTCATCAAAATGGACTTGAAGAGAAAAATGTGCCCCGTGGCATTTTTAGTCAGAAGAGCTTTGGAGTCAGGCAGAATTGAAAACAAGATTCATGCAGCTGAATTAGAATCCATGCAAGGGATATTTCTCCCTTCGAGAAGGAGGGGTTGCCTTTATGATTGTAGTTGATTTTAGCACCCCTGAACACATCCTTCTAGTTGCCTGGCAGCTAGATTGCACACCATAGCTGGGTGTGCTGGTGCTTAGTACGTTCAAGTCACCCACTGTGGTAAAACAGCCAGTGTTACTGGTTTCTTCCCTTGCTCAGTTACTTTGAGTAGGAACAAACGGGTCAGTTGTGAAGACGGCTAAATTCTCGTCAGTAGTTCTCAGAGTAAACAGATTAGATGTGAACTTTGCAGATCTGTACAGACAGCACAGCACTGAGCCCCTGTCACTGTATATTGTGAGTATGCAGGCAGAGACTGGGGTGGTACAAATTTGCCTAGCTCCACTGGCAGGAAAAACAGCAAGCCAACAGATACATAGTGATCTACATTTGTCTGGGAGCATCTGGAATAGTTCTCTTTATATTAGGTGAAGAATTACTACTAAAAGAGCATGAGCTTTCCGCTAGAAAGGGTTGTATTTAAAATGAGTTGTAAATGCTAACATGATCTTTGGCCAAAATGTGTTCTTAACTCCATCCTTGATTACAGCAGGATGTGATGGAATACGGCAGAAAAAATCCAGAAGAAGTATTAATGATAAGGATTCTTATTGTAAGAAAGATTTTTTTTTTACAGTGAGAGAAATCAGTCATGGGAACAACCTCCCCAGGGATGGGTTGGAGTCCCCATTGCTGGAGGTTTTCCAGATGTGACTGGACAGTGTGCTAAATAATCTCTCTTTCCGATGAAAGGCTGGACCATATGATCTTTCGAGGTCCTTCCAACCTGGGCTGTTCTATGATTCTATGGTTAATACCTTTGGATTTCTTTAGGACTGCTCATCTTAGGGTCTCAGCTCACTCTCAAAGGCTCAGGTCTTGGAAGGGCCTGCAGGCGGTTGTGCTTTAACTTGATCTTAAAGATGTCTATTGACCAAAGTCAGAATGAGATTCAGTGGAGGCCAAGGATTCAACTCAGTCCATGTGTATCAAAGCCTCTCTTGATAAGAATAGATCCTGCCATTGGTTTGAGCCTGCCCAGAGGAGCTGCTTGAAGATCCTTGCAAACTTTTGTAGTATCCATCACTGGTGGTTTGAACTGGCCTCATTTCTTACATGGCTATCCTGAGGCTAGACTAGATCTTCTGTGTGGACAAAACCCTGCTGACTGGTAAATCAGAACAACATTGGTGGGGAATATCTATCTAAAAAATGGCATTTTCCTTGTAAAATTAGCAAATGTTTTTTAAACAACTTGAATGTTTAATTCTAATCTTACTGTGTTGTCTTTTATATTCACAGGTATATTTTGAAAACAGTAATTCTGGGCCAGATGCTGTCCTTGTTTATCTGTGGGACTGCTGTTACAAGCCAGTACCTAGCAGAACAATACCAAGTGAATACTCCAATGTTTCAAAGCTTTATCAACTATTCTTTGCTTCTTTTAGTTTATACAACAATGCTGGCATTTAGGACTGGTATGTAAAATATGGGATGGAAGATTCTGGTTCATAATTTATTTTTTCCTCTTCTACATTTTCCTTACAGTTTTGAAAATAAAGAACTCAAAACTCATCCTAGTTTTTCTGAAGTACCTGCTGAAATTCCTGCTTTGTAATAACACATGGAAATGAATTTCACAGGTTAAATGAGCATTTAATCTTTATTTCAGTTCATTTCTGTTTGGAATTATGTGCTCTTTGGTTTCTAGTGCTATGTAATATTAAGGAAAATAGGCTTTGTTGTGATAACAAGCTTCTTTACCAGAGGCTATTTAATATTCCTCCTATTCCTATTAATTTACTCTTTAATCAACTCTAGTCTTGTGGGTTTTTTCCTTAAGTGGAAGAGTTTCTGTGCTTTTCAGCATTTGCATTGTCTTGTCCCTGGCTGCATTTTGCTGTCACTGTATCTCTTTTAAGCAGGGGAAACTAAAATTGAGTGTCTCGGTAGTATTTATTCTTCTAAAAAGCAAGATTCCTGCACAACATTTAGTGCGAAAGAAACACATACTGACTACTGCTTTTTTCTAAACAGGGAGTGACAGTCTTTGGCAAATTCTGAAACAGAGGTGGTGGAAGTATATCATTTTGGGACTGGCTGATGTTGAAGCCAATTACATGATTGTAAAAGCCTACCAATACACGACCCTCACAAGTGTACAGGTAAGGACTGATCTGTCTTTTTGAACTATAGCTTTTATACAGTTTCGGACTGGTTTCTGAAATGAGATTCACAGGACAGATGTGGAAGCTATTTAAGCCTGAAAAAACTTTCCAATATCTATTTTTCTGTCTGCAGTACAGGGAAGAGCATCCTGCATCATGAATAGCATTTCCAGGAAGGAGAGAAAATTGGCTTGTATTACCCAGTGCCAGCTTTAGAGTTGGACTCAAATTATTTTGATAGAAAGCACTTCTAACTCTTGTCAGCAGCAAGAGTTTGCTGATAGCCACTCAGGTTTTTCTCCTGACACAAAGTAAAGATTTACAATCTGGTAGCACTCAACTCAGCACAGGCTGTTATTGATGAGGGTGAAGCAAATCTCTTGCCTAGTCCTAGGAGCTGTGGGAGGCTTTGTGAGATATAACTCCACATATGAGGACATACTAGTAGTTAGCTGGTGTTGCTGACCACGTGTTGAGGGACAGCCCTTTGGCTTTTGGATGTAGCACTTCAGACCTCTTTCTGAAAGAAATGGAAGGGAGGTAAGCTTGCCAGGCTCCTGCCACACCAGCGCTTGGAGCTGTGTCACTATACTAGGATGTATCTTGTATTATAAAAATGCTTTACAAGCAAGAGGGGTAAGGATGGATTTTCTTTGTCACCATACACAAACATAAGCTGCTGGAGAGTTAGTGCCTTCCTCCTGCCTCCAGCTGCATGCTTCTGAGCTGAGGGCCAAATCTCTTGAGCAAACTGGCTCGGGGCACTGAGTAAAGTCAGAGTAGACCCTGTCTTTTGCTGGACTATTGCTGAGCTGTGTCAGGCCCAAATTAGCTCACTGTATGGCTCCACAGCTGCTGTTGGAGCAAGGGAGGAGTGTGTGTGGGGCTGTGCCAGCGTATGCCTGTTCTTGCCAGTGGTGGATCCATGGCTGGGATCATGGCCCAACTCACCTGAATAAAAAATGTGCTGTGCAGAATTGGCTGTTAGTTAGAAAGGAGTGTTTAGGTGTCAGTGTTTTGCAGTCAAAGTAACAGGGTTAATATTTAAAAGAACTACCTGTAAAGCAATAAATTCCTGTGCTCTGGGCTGCTTTTAGAGAACCGCAGTAACTTTTTTGCACTACCATTTGCAAGACCATTAATATGTCCCTGTTGGATTATTATTGTCACATTTACACTTCATACTTACATGTTATAACTCATTAGGCCTTTAATTTCCTTACAAATAAGAAATCAAAGAAATCAAAGCTTTAAAAGTGACACATTTCAGTCTCAAGATCAAGTTAAGCTGATAATTGAGACGCTGTCTGATTGTATACTTTACAGCTGAAAAAGCCAGGACTTTGATCCAAGTTCCCAGAAGTAGTAAAGCTATTCCCATGATTTCTTTCATAGAAATTACGAAAGACTAGAGTGAGTAGGTTGTCCAGTCCAGTTGCCAAACTGAAGCATTTGCTGAACCTTTTTCCCATGTGGTAACCTTCAGACTGATGCTGCTTTGTGTCAGTTCAGTAATTGGAATTTGTTGTAACTGCCTGTAACTGTAAGGTTTCTTGCTTATTCTCTAAAGTCACCAGTTTCTCACCACTGGTAGAAATGAGATACAGGACAGAAAAAAGCCTGTGATTTGGTCTAGATATTTGCTGTCTGTCAGTAGCAGGTAGTTCTGCAACTACGTCAGAACCTGTGGTTCAGAGCATCTAGCCTGAATGGCCTGTCTGCAGCACTGGCTGTGAGTGGATGCCCAGGCAACATAAAGCAATGCAGGAGTATATGTCATCTTCCTGGATACAGGGTAGTCACTGTTAAAATACTAGCTGGCTAGAGCTTCAGCTCAGCCCTGTGAAACTTATCTTCAAACATAAGTTTTCTCAGCTCAGCAAGGAACTTCCATGTATTTTCTTGAACATACATACAAAAGCAGAACTGATTTTCCTTTAGTTGTCAAATACTAGCATTACATGGAAGGGGTTGGAAGATTTTTAAGGTGATAACATTAGGATGGGAGTGTTAACCTCAACAGGCAAAAATGCAGGATGAACTCCTGGGGCTCAGCGGAAGGCTACCCCAAGGGAGCCTTGTCGGGAGGTGAGCAGGATGAGCTATTGAGCTTTCTTGCTCACAGAGCTGTCTGGAGCTGGCAATTATAACCAAACCAATGATCTCCAACAGTCTATGATAATTTAGTAACCATGTATTAAAACATCTTTTAATAATTTACTCACTTGGCCTTTAAAATCTCCTACAAACAGTATGGCCAAAGCCGAGTTTGAGTCAAAACATCTATAAGTCGAATCACCAAGTTATCTGTCTTTTCCCTTGTGAAAATAAAGGGTAGACTTGAATAAGATGAGTTTGCTGAGGCTCTACTGGCAATAGTAATCAGTGCCACAGTACTTTTGTAAATGTCATAAAACGTGAATAAATAAACTTTATTCTTTTGACTGGTTCCATTGATATAATTCATTGTGATGTTACATCTGCTCTGCACCTCTTTGATCTTGATACTGTACAGAAATGCTTTGCAACATAGTAGATGAAGGGAAGGCAAGATCCAGTAGTTAGTTGAAAGTCAAGATTTCTTTTGTGTGTAATTGAGGATAATTATCACCTGGAACAGATTAACAGGGCATGTTCTTCCTCATTTGGTGCCTCTGTGTGTTGGTTGCAAATCCTCTAACCAGGATGCTGTAGCTGTACAGTATGTTATTGGTCTGGATGCAGCAATTCCCCATGCAGTGTTACTGAAAGAGCTTCTTGTTCATTATGTACTGCTCCCTTACATCCTAATTAACAAATCTTTTTAAAGTTATTTTCTTCCACTCTTTGGGTTGAAAAAATATTTGGAGGTTGAAAAGATATGTAGTGACATCTCAATTATGAGGAAGTAAAAACTTACTTATTAGTAGAAGAGATGTCTACTACCAAAGGGGTAAAAATCTTGCTTACTAATGTTTCTAATATTTCTAACTGTCAAAACAGTCAAATTTGGAGGAAATGTTAGAAGTTTTTCTTGAGCCTAAACTAAAAGTAAGATAGAGAAAAAGGCTTGTGACTAAGTAGAAACTCTCAGCATATTTTTTCAGTAGAGCAAAGTTGTATTGATTATGTGGTATTACATATTAGAACTTGTGTGGTTGTAATGTCTCATAATACAGCTTAGGCAAGTGCTTTTGTTCTCCAGGACAAGCTGGAGGCAATCTAAGGGGTGAAAGCAAATTGACGGAAGGATAGAGGCACTGTTAGGATTTAATCTGTAATAACTCCCCTTAATGCTATGCTTGTAAGACTTTAATATGTGTAGTTAAGAACAAATAAAACCAGATGTATCATGAAAGTCTTGCGAGTTTAGTTAAAACCCTTGGGGATGGTGGCTGATCTAATGGAAGCAAGCATAGATGATGACTGCAGTGGTGCACTTAGGCAGGCAGAGGCTGGCAATGAACATTAAGGACTAAAGGCTCTTGTAATGATTATGCCCCAGTCCTATTGACCTGGACCTAACACTCTGTGGGGACTTCAAGAGGCCAAGTTTTAAGGGCTGACATTTGAGAATAATTTGTGAGCAGTCTTTGGAAGGCTGACTATATGTCCTGGGGTAATGGTTGGACTTAATGATCTTAAATGTCTTTTTCAACCTGTCTTGATTCTATGATTCTGCTGTAAACTGTTCCCATCTATAGTTTCACAGTACTCTACTGATGAGGGTCAGAAAATACACCTTTTTTTGCCTCCAGACAGATTCAGAAACAAAGTCTTATTTTGTTAAGTATTAAACCAAATATGATTAGCTTAAGGTTCTTGGTATTACTTGGTTATTCTAGAACATTATGCTCATCTTACGTTGCAGCATAGTTTTCTGTATTAACTACACAGCTAACTCGTTGATATTTTCTGTGATAAACAAGATTGGGTAGAAAACGGGTGGGTCTAACAGCAAGGCAAAGGCACATAGGGATTTAGAAACATACAGAGTGGGAATATGAAATAGAGGAAAGAGAAGTCAGTGTCACTACTTGTCATGAAAGGCAGATGTCCTTGAACCATAGCTGTTCAGTCTGCTCAGTGTCTGCAAACACATCTGAAGTGCTTCAAAGCTCTGGCTGCTTTGTGAATCTCTGCTGGTGAGGTGTGGGTGAACTAGAGTGGGTTACTTGCTGCTGACTAATTGAGAGTCAGCTCTAAGAAAGTAATGAAAACACATTGGTGGCTTTTACATGCTTTTGTGGGAAGCTGGAAGACTGGGAAGGTGACTTTGGGAAAGCTGTTCTTCTCTTCCTATCTTTCTTCTACCAATTTTGTACATGGCATCCAGCACATGTGCATTTTTATTTTTTATTTTTATTTTTTTTGTAGGATCCAATTGAGGGGGAGAAAATTAAAGCTAAAACTGCAGAGTCAAATTCTTGTTCTAGTCACTTCAATGTAAAAAAGATTACTTGTATCTTTCAGTACTTCCAGATTTTTACTTTGCGGTCATGGAGCCTGAAAGTCTAATTACAGATTTGGAGACAAACACTGCTGGGTAGAAACGGAAATGTTGGTGAACCACCTCCTTGTGTTGCTGTCATGGGGAGCAATGTGGTTTGAGAACAGCACCCTAGCATTCATTTGTGAAGCTGCAAAGGTTGATTAGATCCATCATTAGGGGAGTTTCTAGATCTGTGCCTTCCTACCAGGCGAGGATGGATCCCCTGTCCCAGGTCTCCTTTTACTTGTAAAATGCTTTTAATGGTAAAATGTGGGTCTGCCCTCTCTTTTAAATGAATCCACTGGGTTGCTTTGCTTTCATTAACATCTGATAGTGACGGAAAGTAAGATCCTGTACATTTCCTGTCAGGATAGTGCAATTGAGATTCAGGGTGGGTTTCTAATTCAAACTTTCTCTGTACACACAGCTGCTGGACTGTTTTGGGATTCCTGTGCTGATGGCTTTGTCTTGGTTCATTCTCCGTGCAAGATACAGGCTGATCCATTTCCTTGCTGTTGCTGTCTGTTTGCTGGGTGTAGGAACAATGGTGGGTGCAGACATTTTGGCAGGGAGGCAGGACAGCGAAGGTAAGGAGTCCTTTATTGTGGGGGGAAAAGCGGAGAGATGGTTCCTGTGGTGGGCTAACTTGTTAAAGAGAAAGAGGAGCACATACAGGGGGAGTGGAAAGAATGCAGAAGAGGAGAAGACACATAGCTATTTGTATTTCTTGTCCAAGAAGATAGTGGCTAAGGAGTTGCTAATTTTATAGGGAGCTATGGAATTTCTTTGCTTAGGTTTGGATTATCTCTTAAAAGAGGAAGACTTGTGTTAAGCTTAAATTTTGTTGCTGTTCAAACAGTACAATGAAGGGTCTCATTCTTGAAAGCTTGTTCACTTTTACTACAAAGCCTACAAACTTTGGCTTGCTTTCATGGAATCAGCCTGCTGGCAGCTGGGCTTCTGATGTGCAGTTTTCTGTGAGCACAAATAGCAAACAAGAAATTACTCAACAGCAGCTGACTTCTCTAAGTTACCTTTAGCAGACCCAGTAGAAGTGGTCCACGTATTCCCAAGGCCCACAGGTCAGAGACTGGAAAGCAGGGACTTACTGTGTGAGAGCAAGAGGAGACATGGGCAGGATGCTGGGGTTCCTGGGACCTCTGGGAGAGAGGCTGGGCTCTGGGGACTAGGATACAGCTGGGTGCAGATAAGGGCAAGTCTTGTCTTCTTTATGACAGATGCCTAAATCAACCCATATCATAGTGATCTTATTTTGAATAAGAATTTTGAATTTTCAGAGCCAGAGGGTATGAGGTAAATTTCAGGGCATTGTCTTCATCAGGCAGCATAGGGATAAGCCTGTTCGGTGTTATTTAGGAGCCTTTGTGCCTTACTGTAGGTAAGACATTAAGACAAACTGAGGTTTAGCTTTAATGCTGTGTGATACAAGTATCTCAGTCCTGAGGGAGAAAAATTTCTTTCCCTGAGGCTTTAAGACAGTTGTGCTTTATTTGCCGATCTGGGTATTCTTACTACTGCTTACCCTCATATTTCAGACATATTTTCTTAGTGATTGCCAACTGGCTCAAGAAAGGAAATTTTAAATCAATTCAAGGATTTAAACAATGGTGATCCTTTTGCCATTTAGCTGATGCATGACATCATTTACTTGACGAGTGACTGTATCACAGGGAGTCCCATATAAGTAAATCGCAGCAGGACACACAATACACCTATCTGCAGTGCCCACTTAAGGCCTGTCATAAACCTGAAGCTGAGTCCACGTCTTGCTGAGATCAATAGACTGATTTTAGCAAGGCTTGAAGCAGGCCTTACTGCAAAAGTGGGGGCAATATTCAGAAAGTTGAAGAGCATCTCTAACTGGTAATTTTCTCTACTCCCTAGAGTGCCTTAGGTAGGAGAAGTAGAATTGGACCAGACTATACAGCAGTGGCTTGGTAGGATGTGATGTAAATACCAGGTTTAGCTCATTCCAGACTGGGCAGGGTGATGTGAGCAGGTAGCAGTATGTATTAAGACACCAATCCACTCACCTGCACACAGGGGATATTTCCTTTCCCCTTACCCTGGAAGGTGCTAGGAAGATGGAGATGTTGGAGATAAATTTGCTTGTCTTTTTAAGCAAAGTTACACAGTTTTTGCAGCATTACCCTTATTGTGGATTAATATTTCTGTACAGGTAGTGACGTGGTGATTGGAGATGTCTTAGTGCTTCTTGGTGCTTCTTTGTATGCCATTTCTAATGTGAGTGAGGAATACATTGTGAAAAATCTGAGCAGAGTGGAGTTTCTAGGAATGGTGGGCTTGTTTGGGACTATTATCAGCGGTCTACAGCTGTAAGGATCTAATATTTATTTTAAAACTAATTATTTGTCTGTTCTACAGATGATTGCTTGTCTACCATGAAATGATGATGTTGTTAAATTAATACTTTGTTATGTCTGCATTTGGCCTATATGGCAGTCCTTTCACTTGAATTTTATATTTGTTGCTGATCAGCATCTGTTTTATATCTGTTTTATTTGAACTGCTCTTATTACAGCAATTCTAAAGCTGAAATCCTGCAGTTGAACACATATGATACTTGGCTGTATTTTGATTTTGTTGATCTTCATGAGGACGCTCAGTATGCTGAGGACTGTTCACAGGAATGAAATTCTTAATGGATTTTCTCTGTGGTATAGTTTAGGAGATAATCGTTAGTAGAAGATCTTCCATGTTAACCTTCAGTTTAAAATGAAACCGTATATACTCTGACAAATAACCATGTTAAGAGTAACAGACCACATGCACTTAAATTTGTCTGTTGAATTTTATGTTCCTCATTTCTCGTCATTAGAGTTAATTTCCTTCAATGGTATATCAAATAAAACGGAATCTCTGAAGGATGAAAAAGCCTGGAAAGAAGGCATAAGAATTAACTAAAAGTGCTCTTGACTTTCAGGCACTTTAAAGTTTTTTTCATGCTTGTTAGATGTTGGAGTTAGTGCCATTCAATAAGATTAATTGTAAATGATATCTTTTTTTCTTTTTTACTGTATTATATCTTTTCTCTAACTCTAGAGCCATTGTGGAACATAGGGAGATAATGAAAATTCAGTGGAACTGGAAAATTGGTATGTGTGTGACAAAAAATGTTGTGCACTGGAAAACTATAATCATTTAGACTTCAAATGCTAGGGTTTTAATTTTCTTTCTCGATTTTAAGCAGCATTCATATTGTCACAGATTTATTTTCTTCAAACTTTGCAGCTCAGCAGAGAGATCAGGTTTGTAGGACTGAACATGAAAACTTTGAGCTCATATTTTGCATTTTACATATAGTATGAAATAATTTCTTAAAATAAATTAAGTAAAACCCAAACCTGTTCGATTACAGACGTGTGTTTGGTGTTGGAACACCACAAGAACATTTTTCTGTTGTCCTTCCTAAATGAATTGCTGGGAAAAAGGATTTTGTGGCGTGTTTTGACCTCAACAGAATTGTATGTTATTAGGAAATATGCCTCTGAATTTCTTCAGTCAGCTCTTACATTAACTAGGAAAGAGCGAGAACTTCCTTGTATAGATGCAGTAATTTTTGCAATACAGGTTAATCTTGGAAAAGAAGTATTTCTTCTGTGTTTTTCTTAAATTTACATTCCCATATGTTTTAGAAGATCTTATCCTAAAAGATGAAAGTGCATAGTTTTAAAGCGTCTGAAGAATATTGGTGTTTTTTAAAATCATTATTCTGTGCCTTAGGAGTCAATTGTCACCTTGTTTTGCAGCACTGCTGTTCACAGCCTTTGCCCTGTGCATGTTTGGGCTGTACAGCTTCATGCCTGTAGTGATTAAGGTTACCAGCGCAACCTCAGTCAACCTGGGTATTCTGACAGCGGATCTCTACAGCCTGTTCTTTGGGCTTTTCCTCTTTTATTATAATGTAAGTACCTGAATTCTTTGACTAAATTTTCAGTTACTTTTTAATTCCAGAATTGCAAATAAAGCATAATGCTCGTAAAAGCCCCTGAACAGTTGTTTGCACTTGTACACTTCTACGGCTCGTGTCATTCATCATTGGCAGATGTCAGTCATACCTATTTAATTACATAGCATTGCATCATTAGGCAGATACTGATTTTCAAACAACCTCACACTTGATGGAATACATTAGAGTTAATAAACAGTAAATAATTTCCTGGTGTGTTCAAATGGTAGAGTTCTTGCTGTAAGCCCTATGTGGAACTGTATGTTAGATTTGATTCATCTCTCCAAATGTCCCAAGAGAGGATTTGAATCTCCCTGTCCTGAAAGGCATTTAGTGTCTGAGAGAGGAGCAAGTTGGCTTGATTTCCAGAAATTAATATTTTCTTTCAGAAATTTAATCTGTTCATTACCAGTATCTTGGAATAAGAGTCAAGCTTTCTCAGTGCTACTGCCAAGGAGAGACTAAAGGAACTGGCAAAAAACCCCAGCAGATAAATGTGTTATCTTTGTACACTCTCCAGAAGGCAGTTACTTCTATTCTGCTCTAAAATATTTTTGGTAGTGTCTATTCAAGCTAAATGACAGTGCTAAAAAGATTTCATTCCACCTTGTGCTTTCCATCCAGAATCGTTTGTGGGAACCTAGCTTGTTACAGCAATTGGAGTAATTGAGTCAGTTGCTCAGTAACTGGAAGGGCTTATTGAGAAGCATGTGAAATTTGCTTAAGAGCTTAATTTGTGTTATTCCATGTGGTTGCTTTCTCTTCAGCATT
Organism: Psittacula echo; assembly: GCF_963264785.1. Classification (NCBI taxonomy): domain Eukaryota; kingdom Metazoa; phylum Chordata; class Aves; order Psittaciformes; family Psittacidae; genus Psittacula; species Psittacula echo. The sequence goes on from NC_137736.1 coordinate 111,629,219, forward strand.
GTGGGGAGCCAGAAGCTCTTAGGTCAGATTTGTTTCTGAAAATGAAGGCCAATTTATTTTACAATGCGGAGGACTGGTAATGGTAGGGTCTGACAGCAGCTAGGTTTTCCTTTTCAAGAATCTTCTAGATCAGCTTTCCTCCCTGTTTTGGGTTCCAGCGTTTGCTCCAAGCTACAAAGGTATTCATTAAAAATTTATATAGAAAGCAAACAATACTTAGATTCTAGCAAGTAAAAAAATACACAGTCCCTTCCAAACATGTATTTTGGCATCCAGATAGCTTAACTCTAGAAGTAGTTATATATTTATGTTCATAGTAGTAAAGAGGAAGAAGTAAGCTAGAGCCTTGGAAGGGGTATAATAAACTTTTGTTCTTCATGATTTTTAGCTTATTTTAGGGAGAGGTTTTTCTGGGAGCAGATCATCTCATTTTTACTATCTGCAGGGTATTCTGGTACAAAAAGGAAAAATGAATTAGAGGAAGCTTTGGGGTTGTACTATGAGAGAATTTTGGATCTTTTGTTAAAACATGAACTTCCCTTGAAGCAATAATAATGCCACATGGTTAGTAATCAGAGGAGGTCCTTAGTGCCATGGTTTAGTGGTGGACTTGGCAGTCCTGGGGTAATGGTTGGACTTGATGATCTTGAAGGTCTTTTCCAATCTAGCTGATTCTCTGATCTGAGATAGCTCAGGAACCAAGAACTGAAAGAACCTGATTTTGATACAGGTTTTGACATAACTTTTAGCAGTAGAAAAACCTCACTGCCAAGTTAACTGTATAGTTTCTTTATCAATAGGACAAAGAAACCAGGCAGAACATTTTCTGGATTAAAAAACACCCTTGACACAGGAGTCTACAAACAAAAGTGCAAGGAATTGCTGTGTTCCATTGCCAGATGGCATTTCATAGCAAGTCAGGCTTGGATGGGCTACAGAGTGAAGCAAAACCTGGAGAGCTCTGGAGAGCTCTGAATTGCTGTGGTCTGAGCCTGCTCTGAAGCAGAAGCAGGACAAACATGCAGCAGCTATGGCAAAGACTGGGCCCAGAAATTAATGAAGTTCTGACTTGTGGGCAGTGTTTTGCTGACTCACTCAACTTTTGAGTCCCAACCATGTTTGCTGAAGGCGGAATGTGAATTTGGCATACCTATTTTGAAGAGCTCTGTTTTTAATCTTTTACTCCATAATGGAACTTTGCTGTGCTTGTTCCTAATGAGCTTATTGTATAGATACCTGTAATCCCTCAAGAGATCCTAAAAAAGGTTCCCAAATGCTTCTGTTGTATGAACTGCTATGGAAGGGAGTATACTGCAAATACAGACGCTAGGTGGAGTTATAGGCCTCCAGTAACACTTAAAATGGTCATTAGGCCGGATAGTGAGTACGTGGATATAAATTGCATAGGTGCAACTGGAATCAGGGTCTGAAGCAATGAACTTGCTGCAATATCTGAAAAACAAAACAAAACCAACCCCAAACCAAACAAAAACCCCTTCAAACCCCAACCCTTCCCCTCCCCCCCCTCCCCCCAACCCCGAACCAACCCAGCACCAGCAGGATGATTCAGGTTCACCTCTATCAATAGCTGCAAACAGGCAGGCCTGGAATCACAGCTTTGGTGCAAGACCTTTGACATCCTGGCTTGGTGACTGTTCATCTGCTCACTGAAGAATTAATTCTGAGCAGGATCAGAGACACCTACTGCCTGTGTGCACTGTGGGAGGGGTCTAACAGTTACTGTCCAGTCTTGCCTGCTGGCCACATGGCCTTGGCTACAAGCACATGTTCAGTCATGGCCTCAGGTTGCATTCTAGAGAAGTTCTCTTGCCTTGATGCAGACCCAAGCTCTGCTCATTTGATGGGAATGGGTCAGTTAGGGGTAGGACAACGCACACTGCTGCTGCCTCCATCAGGACATCTTCGGAGCTTGGTGCTTCCTCCTGTGCAGAGTCCAAGCTCCTCCAGGCAAACAGCCAGCAAGGTAAGGAGAGAGGGCACTTACCACAAGGCCACTGTGTTTCAGTCTGCTTTTACTTTTGCTTGGTGTTGTCCAAGGTTTTTTGAGCCAAGTGACAGCCAGCTAGGAATTGCAATGCCTTAACTGTCTATGCCCCAGTCTTTTTTGGATCAGAGTCCACTGACCAGGTCCTGCCATTCATTTTGTCCAGCTCTGCTGCTTGATAAATGAAAACATATTTTTCAGGCATGTTGAAGGAAGCCAAGAAGGTTAGGGAATATTGATAGTGGGATGTATGATGTGTTATGCCCTTCATCCTACTGTTTAATCAGTATGATTTGGCAAAGGCAATATGGAGGATTTTAACAAATGTGCTGAAAAAGTGTTCCTGGCTGTGTATAACTTGAACACTTTGTATTACTGAATCTGGTGTTACAAAATAAGCATTTATTTTTTGGTCAAGGTGAATGAATCTAGGCAATTATTGGGCTTCTAACAGACAAGTGAATGACAGTGAATGAAATGCCTCAGCAGTTCGTATTCTTACCTCACAAGACTCTTAAAAGAGCACAAGTGCCAAGCTTCTAAAAGGAGCCCCAGTCTCCCTCTCTTCTGGAACTTGCTGGCTGTAGAGAGCAAACTGGTTTTAGCCCAGTGATAATATTTATCTAGCCCTGCAGATGGTTGAGAGCTGTACAGAGAATGACCTGCTCTGGTGACTTGCAGCAGGATGGAGAAATTCATCTCTTGTCAGGACCCGAAATATTTGGCTGTGCTGAAACATTTTGTTTGGGGTACAATGTTTCATACTCACATGTGTAAACAACTATCCTACAGTATCCTACTATATAGACCTAAGGAAATTTACTGTCCAGCAGTGTTGAGGATGAGATGCAGAGAAAAGCAGCCAGCAGCTTTTGACCATCAGTGAGTAGAGGTGTTGAATTTTGATTTTCGGACATGAGTATAGATTGTAATTATAATCCTCATTAAAATGGTTTTGAAAGGAGGGGTAGCTTTCACATCTTAAAACAAAGCAGCATTGACATGTTTTTACATCAGACAAGATTTAATGCATCTCTTTCTTTCCCCTGCTAGTTTTCAGGTCTTTATATCCTGTCCTTCGTTATCATCATGGTGGGCTTTATCTTGTATTGCTCCACTCCAACTCAGACAGCAGAACCTGCTGCCTTGCCACAGCCCAGCAGCACCGGCTTGGACAACGCTGCACTGAAGCTCGATGAGAATGACAGTGAAATCCCGGCCATAACCGTACAGTTCACAAGTGGAGAAGCTGTGGTGGTCAGCACTGGGTAAAGAAGTGGCAGCATTTCAAAACAGAGCCTTTTTCTTTTTACTGCCAAATTTCCCTCAAATTTTAATCTGGAGAATTGTTCTACTGCCAAGGCATATGCCGTGCTGCACTGCACTGGTTTTAATGCACTGAACAGACTTTTAAGGCCAGATCCTCAATCAGTGAAACTGTATTGATTTACCCTTGCAGCAAATCTGGCCCTTAGAAGAAGTCAGAATAGTGTTTATGTGGAGCCTCTGCAAAGTGAGAGACTCTTATTTTTAAATGCTTAATTAACTTAACAGCAAATGCTTGGAGGAAAAAATAAGCCAAAGCAAGTTCCCAGGTCACTAAGTGGAGCAAATATATTTTATATTGCATTAGAGACTGTCGTGGTTTAAGCCCCGGCTGTAAATTAGAACCACGCAGTCTACTTCCCCCCCCACCCCCCCAGAGGGATGGGGAGGAGAATCAAAAGAATGTAACTCCCACGGGTTGAGATAAAAACAGTCCAGTAACTAAGGTATAACACAAATCACTACTGCTGCCACCAATAATAATAATGACAAGAGAAATAGCAAGGGAAGAGAATACGATACCGCCCGCCGGAAAAGAGCCCGACAGAAGAGAGGACGTGCCCTTCCGGGTAGCTCCCAGTTACATCCCCGGGCATGACGTGCTGTGGTATGGAATACCTCTTTGGCTAGTTTGGGTCAGGTGTCCTGTCCCTGCTTCCTCCCGGCTTCTCCTCCTCCCTGGCAGAGCATGAGACTCACAAAGTCCTTGGTCAGTCTAAACATCGGTGTTATCAGCTCTGTTCCCAGGCTGAAAGTCAAAAACACAGCGCTGCAACAGCTACTAAGAAGGAGAAAAACTGACTGCTACTGCTGAACCCAGGACAGGGACCTAAATCTGCAAGATGCAAAATGCTATCCAAGGGCTTCATGGTTCTCACCCCTCAGTGCTGAGTACCCTCAAATAGCATCTTGCAAAAGCCACTCAGCTTCTCACAGGATCAGTTCTGCAAGCTGTATCTACACCTTCCACGTGCTGATGGACTTCATTCCTCTGCTGAAGGACTTGCTTCTTACATTCCACCCAGCTGTTCATCTCTTCATGGTCCTGCACTCCCTGTTGGCAGCTGGGACTGCTACAAGTATTTTATTTTGAATTTTGCTAGTGGGGGAAGTTTGGATGTGTTTTTATAATCCCTTATTTTTCTTTCTCAGTGGCCTGTTGTTTGGTGCATTCCCACTAGGTGGAGGAGACCAAATCAGGCCCTTGCTCTGTTTAGTAAGACCTGAGTGTTGTTTTTTTCTGGATGAGACAGCAAAAGGGTTTGAAATGAAGTTCGCTTCCTAGTGCATTTCTCCCTGAAATGGGACACATTTCTGCAGAAAGATTAAATAAAATTGGCATTTCTTAAAAAAGCATATTAGCCAATCCTCATCGCAGCAACAGTGACATCATCTCCAAAAGGTTAAATGCTTCCAGTAAATTCATTGGCAGCTTTCTTCCCCCTCTTTGTATTTACAGTAAATGATTAAAAAATATGAGGCTGCGGTTTTAACATCAGTAAAATGGGATTTTATTTTATTTTTTGTACAAGCCTTCATAGCTCAGGTGTATGAAGTAAAACAAGAATAAAGTTTTCAGCAGTTGAAGAGCTGCCTCTTGGTTTATTCATTTTTTAAGCTAGAATTTGTTCCTCAAAATTGTACTGATTGGTTTTACTGACCAAATGATTCTTTTAATGCCTGAGCTTTGCCATAAGAAGTAAATGTGACCTTTTCTGAATATACTGGTGATCAAATGACAGAGACTGGTTTTGTGTACTTCTGGTGTAGTTTGTGCAAGCAAAATAATTCAGCAAAACCCAGACTTTATTTAGTGATAGCAAGTAGGAAAAATGTTCAGCAGCTCTTACAGGAATGAACATTGCCTTTTCACTGAGTAGTTCATGCATGGAAGGCTGAAGAGGTGCTGATGTTTTATGAAAAGCATTTGGCCCCAGTTATCTCTTGCTTTATCACTGGAGTAAGATTCAGATCATGGATGAAGACACCTAATCTGGTACATCTGCACATCTAAAGCTGAGCAAGCAGCTGGAGGCCAGGTGGGGTAAGGAAGTCTAATGGCAGTAGATGCCTAAGAAAGGCCATCTGAATGAAGTTGTAGTTCTCTATACCAAATTTTAGTTACCTGCAACCTGGAGCTAAGTCCTACCCACTCTTAGCCTGTGTGATCAGTTAACTATGTGCAGTAACAAAGCAAACAGCAAGCAAACCTGTAGGACTATAGGTGAATGCTCCAGAACTCGGCACTTAATGGCACACAGAGGGATACAGCTCCTCAATGTGGCTAGTTATGGTCCTGGCTAAATTGCCCCATGATTCAGTTGCCTCAGTGTCAGCTGGAGTCTGTGGTATCTCTTGGTGCCGGCAGACAGGACCCAGGGTCTAGACAGACCTGTGACCTAGAACAGATTATGGAGGACAGATGAGGTGCCTTGGGATCTCTTAAATGGCACTGCAGCCTATAGTTGAGACACTCATTGCTTCCTTGATGGCTGCACAGGGTCGTATGTGATTAGTTTAGATGCTTAGCATTTCCATATCTAAAATTGGATGAGATGAATCCCAGATGAAGTTTATGAGACAACCTGCAGTATGTTCCGTCTGTGATCGCTGGGTGGCATCTGAGCATCTCGGGTGTTTGCTAACACTGTTCTGTGGGTCCACTGCTTGTGGAAGCAGACTGATGTGCCTGCACATCCCATATGATACGGGAATCAGACTAATTTTATGCACCTCAGGAAAAATAGCAGGGCCCTTTGCACAGATGATGACTGAATTGCTGTGCAACAAAGAGAAAGCATGAGACAGCAGCTGGAGTAACAATAGAAGCATGATGGAAAGTGTGGTCAAGGGCTGGTGCCATGCCTTTGCAAATGGAAAAAGTAAAGATAAGTTAGCTCCTAAGTTCACAGCATCCCTTCTCATAGTTCCCAGCCAGAGAAAAGGAGGGGGAGGTTTTTCCTTTGTGCCAGAGCAAGGAATAAAGGGACATTTGGCCCACCAACTTGCTAATGTAGTAGCAGCTCCATCTGAGGATAATGCTTGGCTGGTGTCCTGTAGTGCTGGCATGAACAGGAGGGGACATGGCACCTTACTCAGGGACAATCCTGGAGGTTTTCCATTAGTTTAAAGTAACACAAGCTCTTGCAGCTTGTTTGAGGTGGACCAAGTTGAGTGAGACATCTGCAGTGGTGCGGATCTGGAGCAACCTGTACCTGGACGAGGGAAGAGGTGATAGCCTGAAAGGCATTTAGAAGGGGCAGAACAAATGCTGAAGACAGGGACCTGAGTCAGTGAGCAACTGAAAGAAACGGCTAAAAAAGGAAGACATCCCATGGCTTCTACCCACAAGTTGAGGCTGTTCTGAGGAGAAACTGCTGCAGTGAGGTCCAGGCTCTGGACGGAAGCCTGGCCTTGGAAAGTCCTAAGCACAGGGTGCTGGTGCCCTGAACCTGTTCTGACTGGGATGGGGGGCTGATAATACCACCCCTGCTCACTGTCTGTCCTGCGAATCAGGGGGAAGTAGGTGCAGATTCATTAAGGAAGATGCATAGCTTCAGAGCACAAGTGACACATGTATTGCTCCCGGGGAAAGAAATGGTCGGTTAATGAATCACATATGCCAGATCATCTGGTACCTCTGCAACAAGGTGCATGGATGAGTTTAACATACATCTTTCTAACACTGGAATAAGCTGGAGAAAAAAAAAGCCAGCTGTCACTTGCATTAAGCCCAAGTATCCAAATAAAAATGTGTGACATCCAGCCTCCCTCCAAGGTTTGGCTACAATATGTCAAAAACTATCTGGCATTGGAATGTCATGATGTGTTGGAAAAAGCAAAAATCAGGGCGGCAGTAATTGAATGGTGACATTATCTGTGCTAGAGCTTGAGGGAGAGGATGAGCTTTTGAACATCAGCTATTTTAAGATGTTTTTGACCTTTCCTAAGTTGCACATACTCAGTTATATATGATGCGATGTCTGGGACAAAGCATATCAGTTCTTGTCAGCACCGTTCATTCACACTGTGTGTGTTGTGGGATATTTCATTGCATTATGCATATCTGTCTTGTAAATATCTACTTCAATCGATTTAGGAAGTTTGACAGGGACAAGCTGCACAAACTATGTGATCAATCATGAGCAATTTTGAGCAAGCAGACAGATACCTGAAGATGCAAAGTGCAGGATCCTGGGGCTGTGTTGGTGTTCCACCAAAATACAGCCTACTGGCATTTTAAGTGTTAGTCTTGATGAGAATCTGATGAGCTATGATGTTACAGCATTTAATTTTTAACTTGAGGCTACACCTAAACCTACACTTGTCAGACAAACAGCATCTGAGGAGTCTTGCCCTCCTGAGCTCTCTTTTTGCAGTCCTTGGATGGAAGGATTCAGCTCTTCCTTGGATTTGACATTATTTGTTTATTGAGATTTCTTGTTCTGGGTGCTTAGTTTTAAGTGGAATCAAGCCAAGTCTAGAAATCCCAACCAAGCACAGTGCCCCATTCTTATGGGTAAGGGGCAGTAAAAGGCTATCCAAGCTGGAAGTTTTACAACTTATGTGAGAGATGAAAGAGGCACAGCAAGATTTGGTTAGCAGATATGGGAAGCCCATGGCTAGTTCAACAGATTTGTGTGCAGTGGTTTCTGAAGTGTTCTTCCTTCCCTCCTCTCAATTTGACTTTTTCTCTTGTACAAGAACATTCAAGACTGAAAATTACAGATTTTATAGAAAAACACCAGAAGGAAAAATACGATTTCTTGTACAACACAGGTCAACGCACTGCATCCTGTTGCTCAGAATCAAATGTGTAGGTTTTAGCTAAGTTGCACCATCACTTTACAATCTTGATAGTAAGTTCCCAGAGCAATATCAAATTCATCCCTTCTGAAAACAGAATTGATTTTTTTCAGGAGCTGGCTCTTAGATATATAAAAAGCAAAGAGTCGAAGTTAGACTTTAGAGCTTTCTGAGAGTATGCAGCCTTCAAGAGCAGGTTCCCATGCCCTTCAAGACTGATGTATTTGTGTTAAGCTACCAGCTGGGAACAGTCTGTGATATTTTCATATTAAATGCATGCCCTGGTGTCAGTATCACCAAACTAAAACCCCTGACATCAGCCTATTCAAAATAAACTTTATTTCAGCAGCTCATCTCCAGTTGGTCTCCCTAGCTGTCAGTGCCCTGAGCAGAGCTTGTGCAGCAGTGCGGAAGGATCACCGGGGCTACAGGCGAAAGGTGTGTTTTGTTCTCATAAATCACAGTGTTGGTGTCCAGAGTACTCCAGAAGAGCAGACAGTGTATACTGGAAGTACATTACAGCCAACTTCCAAAGAAGGCATGTAAAGAAGATGACTAAAAAAAAATAGAGACATTATTGTATAAAATGAAATTTCCATGTTTATTTAAGAAAGTTAAGATGTTTTTCCAGAAATATCAACGTTATTATGTACTGATGGCTGGAAACAGTGCAACATCTCCAGCAGTACAAGTCGCTGAAGGTTATGTAAACAGCAGCTAATGACAGCAGTTGCAATTCTTTAGGAATATTATGGGTGCTACAGCGGTCAAGGGTGATGTTGCTGCTCTTCATCATATGCCATCGTATGTAATGATTTTAATTAGAAACAGCACTCTCACAGGCAAAAGTGTGCCTTCCATGGCACACCAATGTAACTCAGTAAATGCATGACCAAGGGAGTGGTTGGAACATGGCAGGAAGAGGGCTGCACAAGACTGTGGCTGCTTGCCCATAGTCCAGAAAAGATTGATTTTGCTTTAACTAGTTATTTAATAAAGCAAGTAGCTCATCTATACGCAGATCTTTGTAACAAAGGGGGGTGTGTTTATCCTCAAACTGTTGAGTCAATAAAACACCCCTTCCTTGAATAAAATAACCAAGATCATGGCAAAATTTGAACTGACTGAAAAAACTTGCTCAGGGTAGAAAGATGCGACCAACCTCAAACAAGCCACCGTCTCATGGTCTGATGGTAATATGTGTGTGTGCATAGTATTTGTGCCCATGAAAAATCAGTGAATGCTTGAAAACCTGTGCGGGTACAGGACACTACTGGTGTTCTTGCTTTGCTGCAATATTTGCAGAAGAGCCTCTTCCAGTCACTTGAAAGGAGATTCTGATGGTCCTTGAAGTTCAAAAATCTTTGTAGTTTGTCTCCTCTGCCATTAATGTAAGTGCCTGTTGGACTTCCCTGAAGAAATTACTTTCATTTAATAAAATTGCATGTGTTAAATAAAGAAATCCTGCTGGGTAATCCTATCTCCTGTAACATCTGTAAATTAATTTGTTTCTTGAGAGCAAGAATGATTTATAACTCACAACAGAGCTGAAGTAGCATGACTAAATTAAGAGGAGCATTCAGGCAGCTGGAATGCAATTACAGCATAAATGCACACGCCGTGTTAATGTGATAGTAAAGTTATGAATTTAGTGAAACAGGAATCAGCATGCACGAAGATATGGTTCCTTCCTTCCTACAGTGTTTTTCCAGTCTTGCTAACATGAGAAATGTCTGCACTAGCTAGATACAATCTGAGGACTAGCTGTGGATTTCATGCACGCTGATGGAAGATGCTCTCTTATCTGCGATGCACCAGCTCCTGGACAGCAGTGCATGCTGTGCTCTGTCAGAGAGATTTTGCTCTTATTCTGGCTGTTTTTCTTAGTCTAAGGGAGGTGTTTGACAGGAAGCATGTGGTTATTCTGTCTGTACTGGTCAATAAAGAGGCTCTTTTCTGGCCCCTAAGCCAAGGCTGCAGGTTGAACCCCAGCTGAGGTGTTGCTTTTGCAAGGAGGAAGGCGTTCCCAGCTTCATTGCAACAAATGTAGAAGGCTCTGAGAAACATGAGAACACCACCAAATTCAATCTATACCCAGTGTGTTCCTGTGGCAAAGAAAGCCAACAGGATGATGGGATACATCAACAAGGGCATCACCAGCACAGGTAAAGATGTCATCATACCACTCCACTTGGCTTTTGTCTGGCCACGTCTGGAATGCTGTGTTCAGTTTTGGTCCCTGCTATACAAAAAGATGTGGACAGGCTGAGGGAGTCCATAGAAGGGCCACAAAGATGACTGAAGGACTGGGAAGCTGTATGGGGAAAGGCTGAGAAATGAGTTTGTTCAGCCTGGAGAAAAGAAGGCTCAGAGGAGAGTTTATCACCATGTTCCAGTATGTAAAGGGTGGCTACAAAGAAGATGGAGACTTCTTCTTTACCAGGAGTCGCATGGAAAAGACAAAGGGTGATGGGTACAAGTTAATCCTGGAGAGATTCCAGTTGGACACAAGACGAAATCTTTTCACAATGAGAACAATCAGCCACTGGAATAATCTCCCCAGGGAAGTGGTGGATTCCCCAGGGTTGGACACTTTTAAGATTTGGCTGGACAGGGTGCTGGGACATCCAATCTAGGTCATGCTTTGCCTAGAATGGTTGGACCAGATGACCCTTGAGGTCCCTTCCAACCTGGTATTCTGTGATTTTATGAAATCCCAGGTGGTTCTGAAGTGTTGGTTATTATTTTGGGTGTTTCTTTGGTTGCACAGTCTGCAAAGGATGTGAGAGTCCACCAGCAGAATGGTTCTATCTCCTAAAGCTGAGGCTGCATCTCACAGGCCCTGGCAGGCAGCAAGGGGTCCTGTCTAATGGGGGAAGTCCCCAGGAGTGTGCTGGAAGGCTGCAGAGGGCAGCAGGAGCCCTGCCTCTTGCACCTTATCTGTGCTGCCCATCTGGAGAAGCCCTTGCCAGGAGCCATGCACTGGTTTTTGGTTTCAGCAGAGGCAGACTGATTCACCCCAAGAGAACACCCGGGAAGGAATGCATGGATCAGGATGGATCAGGACACCAGGATCCAGGAGTCAGTGAGGAACCGAAAATACTCAAGATGCATTGACTGGCACTGCGTGCAGGTGGTGTGACACAGCTTGCAGCCCTACATCTACACTTCCTTGAAGCTGGGGCCTCGTGGATCTGCCCTCCAGGATGCACTGCTGGTCTGTGCTAGTGTTCCTTGGATTTGCCTGGAGAAGTCCAGGCAGCCGGTGTTTTGCCAGCCTTTATTTTATTTTCAATGTTTCATCCAGTGATAGCTATGGCAGAAGTTAGCTGTGCCATCTGACAGCTCAGGTGATGTCAGTGGGGGAGGACCCAGCAATTCTACCATGTCCTCAGGTCTAGGTGTGTAACGTTATTCTGCTGTGACACCGTTTCAGGAGATCCAGCAGGGATAAATGTACCAGGCCCTCCTCACTTGTGCTGCAGGCTTCTTTTATAACGTCCTTTTCTCCCCTCTGCTGTGTGCATTCTGCAACAAATGGTTTGGGTGCCAGGAATCTGCACGTACTTCATCCAGGAGCAACCAGTGACAAGCGTTAGTGCAAACTTCATTAATGCTGGTGTGATGACAGTTTCCTAAATGTCAAGCCCACGAGCATGCCTGGGCACTGCTTTCTTTCAGTGAGGTCTATTTTTGTTAGAGGGCAGCCCATGAATGTGCAGAGCACACACTCTTCAACCCTTAATGCTGCTCTGCAAAGTCAGCATTGGCCACCACGATGGGCCACGATGCTTGGGATGAGGGAGGAACAAGTCATCCAGAGGAGTGAGGCAATTCAGATACTCCAATGAACTAATAAAACTGTTGCTAATAAGACATAAAACGTTGCATCAAACACCCACCTGGGTTTTCTGCAGGTGTTTTCAAAACCCCTTGTAATTTCAAGGTGTCTGCTGTCTCTCATCTACAGTTCCTCCACACGTTTTGATCGCTTTTGAGTGACTGCTGGGAAAAAGATACTGCATCGAGGGAAGGGAATGATTTATCAATGTATCAAAGACATTTCAGAAGACAAATGTCCCTACCCAAGCTGTTAACCTGAAGACTCCAATGTGAGGATTATGTTCTGCTGAGAGCTAGCAACTTTTTTGTAGAAAAAAGGGCCTTTCATCTCAGTATTGAATGAGGAGAATTGAAGAACTGTTACCCTTTCTTTCTGTGAAAGAGTGCAGCTGTCTTTTAGCAGCATTATCAGGCTGCTGGCAGAACTCAAAGTCAGGTTTGTGACAAACTGAATTCAGATTGTTTAAAGAAGACCTACATTTTGCTTTTTAGTTTGCTGGGATGAAGTTTTCCACAGGGACCATCTCAATTTGCCACAGTTCATTGAACTGATGTTCAGTTAGCAGTGATGGGTCAGAGAAATTTCATAAAAATGATCCAATATTCAGTTTTGAGTATAATTTTTGGGATGCTGCCTCTTGAGTTACTTGTTATTGGATCAGCCTTTAGCCTCAAAGAAGAGCTCATCTGAGGATTGTGCCCTCATCCTCTAGACAAAGCTGATGGATTTATGACGGATTTATGTCCGTGAGGTACTGACCATGTACCAAAACCAAGACTGGTTGTGGCCTTAAAAGATAGGTGCTGACCTGCAACCAAATCCTTCACGCTCTTCCCTTAGAAAAGGGAAGAGAGAGCGGATGACAGCTGCCAATCTAATTTCTCCCAGTAAGTGATCACCTTATGGATGCTTTTGCTGGATGAATTTTAGTGGCATTACTGGTTTGATTGACTAATGCTGGCTAAAGTTAACTCCTATGCATTGGTCTCTGTGATCAACCATAGCAAGGTTAGTCCTGCCTGACTACTAATGTGTCCCTCTGTAGTGGCTGCTGGCAGCATGGTCTGTCAGGTGGGATGCAGTCCTGAGCAGCCCTGTGGACCCCAGGAATGAGGATCATGGCTTTGATGCCCATCCTTGGCTTCACCCTCTGCTGCTGAAGGGCACACGAACAGAGGTTGTTTGCAAGGATGCCATGGTGTGATAGGATGATTCAGAGTCACCTGAGCAAAAGCTACATCAGCCAGGTGCTGTGCCCTGCATAGACAGACCTGAGGCTCGCTGACATGGGCACGGTGCTGTCAGACTTGTGACCATCCTATTGCTGAGATGTAATCCTGCCTGCTTCAGGGATGCAAAGCTGATTAAAACCCCTCTTCACAATGAAGCATACACACTTCTGGTGCTTGCAATGGAAGCCCTGCCATTAGCAAAGCATTGCAACTGCGTTTGCGCAAGGTCATGCAGTTCTAGCTCTGTCCGGCCCATGGCAGCCTTCGATCCAGCACAGCATCAAGATGCAGCAGAGTTAGGTCCTTCTGGGACTTCTTCCCATCCAATTAAGTTTCTGTGTGCTGTGATCTCTGTCTCAGTAGTGAGTTGATCCTCTGGCAGGGTATTCAGTCAGAAATTAATTAGTGGGAGCAAAACGTTGTGAATGCATGAAGCATTCAGATTTTATTCCAATAACCTAGTTAATACTTTTGCTTCTTCAAGCACAGAAAAGTGGCGTGAATTCCAGATCTTTGATCGGGCGGTGCCATTTTGGTGCTAAGATGCTAAGATAAGAATCTAGACCAATACTGTTACACAAAAGCAAATTGAAAGTTACTTTGGTAGTTTTGAAAGTGCCCTTTTTGGAAGATGGGCCAGGCACTCTGAAAAAGGTCTGTGCCCCAACATGACACCACTGAAGGTTGGTGCTCTATGAGATGTGCATGTCCTTATTTATAGAGGTAAATGTATTGAGCTACAAAGCACTTAAGACTTTGATTATTCTGCATAATCTCTGTTGTGAGTGGAGGCTCTTGGGAATCTCAGTGATGCAGGCAGGACTGTGATTCAGGGCAGGCTGAAGGAGAACACCCCCTCTGATGCCACAGCTTCTTGCTCTGCTATTCCTGCCCAGCCAAGGCAGAACATGCCCCAGAAAAGCCCGTTTCTGCTCCAGGGTCTAGCAAAATTCAGTTTTTGTTTTTTCATTCATGTTCCCCCAAACTGTTCATACAGATCTTTGCTATCTGCCAGCTACATTCAATATTCTCTTTTTATGTTGAAATGGCCTAATTGACTCGAGGTCATATTGCAGTGACAGGTCTGCAGGCAAACCTTGCTCTGGGTGTCTGATGAAGCCGCAGGACTCAACAGAAGCACTTCCTTCTTGTTTTGAAATGGAGAGAGCACATTCCTAGGAGGGAATAGTGAGTTGGAGCGTTTGCATAGGTACTTATGTGAAGTCATTTAAAATAAACACCAGAGCAAGCGAGCTCCAGCATACCAATGCCCTGCAGTTGTGTGCAGCACTGGAATCTGTGCTCAGCAGATAATAACACAAACAATAGCTTCCTGCATTCAGTACAACAGATTAGCAAAGCTCATCTGCGGGTTTACCACAGTAACAGGAGGTGATTTAATGTTGGCATTTTGAAAGTGGTTATTTTGCTGTGGTGGCACAATGTGGGGGGCTTTTTTCTACATCTGGGACTCCACTTATAAGCTAGCAGAAGTTGTTTTGATTCTGTACTTTAATTTCTCTGTTTCCTTTAATTTAAATCTTTCATTGCCATGAAATCCCTACTATTCAGTGCAACCCACAGGGACACTTGCCCTGACTGGGCCTGCCATCATCTACAAACAGTATAGGAATTATTAATTATGGATCAGCTTGGAGCTCTTGGGAGCAGAGGGCACGTGGCTCACAACAAAATTTGCTCATGGCCAAATGAGATTGTTCTTGGAGGGGTGAGCTTAGACAGGTGTTTAACTCATGAAGCTGGCACCAGGATGGTGGCATTTGTGCCTTCTGCTTGGCGGAGGGTCAAGACTGGAATACTCCAGGTTCCTCCTCTCTGCAACCCTTCATCAGCTGAGTGGAAACCTTGAATCTTTCCAAACAGGAAAATGATTGGAAAAGCTTTGTCACATTTCTCCAAGTTTAAAAACTCAGTTCTAATCATCTGCAACATCATGGCTGGCTCCAGAAATGAGATAGTACTCATTTATTAGATACCATCTGCCTTGATACCCATAAGCTCTTCCTAAATATAGGGGAACTATAATAAGGAAAGTGATGTACTACAGTCTGTTATCTCATTTTGCAGCACTGAAGTGCCTTGAATAACCACTTTTGATATTAGTTTGGAAATAATGTCAATTAATGCTTCAGACCAACTCTGTCTAGACAACCAGATTTCTGGAAGTGACCTTATAGCATCAAACTTCTGTCATTTGTAAGTGGCTGACATTAGTTGGCCAAACACCAAACAGATTCGTTTGCAGTGACGTTACTGTTCTGTGTTTTGATCTTTAGATCTTTCTCCTTAGGAGTGCTGCCTTGTAGACAGCACACTTCAGTTAGAAGTCCCTGTCTAGAGCAAGACTTTCAACTGCAGAGGTGTTAGACCATTTTCAAAGCTTTTTTTCATCAGAGATAAGATCTATACTTGCCTACAGTCAACATCTTTGAACCACCATAAGCAAAACAGAAGCTGTCAACAAACTGCATTAATAGTTTAGAAACATATTTAATTATTTATGGTGAAGCTTCAGCATATTCTTGATATAAAACTTCAGTGTAAAGGAATTGCCTTGAGACACACTTCTCCCTGATCAGTACTGTACCACTGGGAACAGTTTATAGGGCTTTTTTTTTATTAGAGAACATCAGCAATATTTAGTTAACTTGGAAGAAGTGTGTTAAAGGCACTTTGCATCCAGGGGTTATGGTATTGTTTGGCTGCTGTTTGAGTATGCAGGAGTTGGCACAGGGTTATTGGGTTTCTGCCTGCAATACTGGCACAGTAGGGGTGCATGAAGCGCAGGTTACTTAGAAAGCATGGAAATAAGCTATTTTATTACAGCTTCTCAGATAACACAATGAAACTGCCATGGTCTGAGCAGCCGTACAGGTAGCTGGGAACCCAGGAGCTGAGCCAAGGAGACTCAGTCTGCCGCAGGACTGTTGGGTGGTGGGGAAAATGATCTCATCTTCCAAACTCAGGTTTACCAGGTATCAGAGAGGAACAGGAAGACACCAGCTTTCTTTGTAAATGCTTCTGGAGTTAGAGATGAGAAGTAGAAGATCTGGTCCTCAGTGATCTCAAAGGACTGTGAGTTAGAGATGAGCTAGGAATGTAGTTAGTTTCTAAAAGCTGATTTGTCTAGCCAGACAAGAAGAATATTTCCTTCCTGATGTCCATTAAAGGACCCTTTAAAGTGCAACATTAATTTTATGTTGCAGCACCAGTGAATCTGGCATTATAATTTGCCCTACCAGATGTGTGTCTGTGGCTGTGTGTCACTCTCCTCTGCATACCTGGCTTTCTTGTGGAAGCTGGAGATTGCATTAGAGAGTCAGGGACACAGACATGGTTGAGCTTGTCTCCTTGGCTTGCCCCAGGTTTAAATTAAAGTGGGAACCAGCATGGTTGACATGAGGGCAAATGAGGAATATGGGCTGAAATGGTAATACAGATTTGCAGGAGATAAAAGCAGGTTTCTCAGGAACACTCCTCTCACCACCAGCATATCTCTTGGTACCTGGTCTGGATACTTACCCTGCCTTTCCAGGTCAATTTTCCCCCTTCTGCAAAAGAATCTTAGCATTTCCTGCATTCATAGCATTGCATGCAGATGTGTAATTCCACTGAATATCAATGAACTTTCCCAAAAGCCCAGATTTACCAAGGCAGAAGATCTTGAATGCTCACTGATGTATCAGGAGGTCATTGCTAAACCTCAAAGCTGAAGATCACCTTCCTGAGATCCAAGCTGGTGCCTGCTCCCACAGCCTTGGGATGTGCTTCATCTGCTCCAGAGGCATCCAGACATGTCACCTTTTGATGGAGCTTGGGTCACTGCATTAAATGTTTGGTGGTCTAAGTCCTGTTCATGGGGAAAACATCATAAAGAGCAGGATAATCAGGAAGGTTCATAAGCAGATTTATTGCACTTTTTTTGTTACAGTCAGTGGGGGGGGGGGGGAAGGAGCAAAAAAGAAAAAGAAAAGATTATGATTAGAGAATGGTGCAGTCTTACACAGTAGCAGAACCAGAGGGAGTGAATTTCACAGCTTCTGCTGGGAGCTCATCTCTTTCACTACTGTTAGCCTATACCTGCTGGGCATCGCTTTTATCTTTGACTCAAAGGATACTTCTGAAGAAGTTTCCTTCCCTGGCAATTTTTTAACTTGAAAATACAATCTAAGGCATTTCAAAGGGGAAAAAGAGACTCTGGACCCACTTGGGAGGATATTATCACACTATCCTCTGAAAACCACTGCTTTTTCCCGTGTATGTGAAACAGAAGAGTACTGAAGAAAAGAGAAGAAACTCAAAGCTTATCCAGGTGCCAAGTCAATGCACTTGGAAACCAAAGCGACGTTTGGAGACAGGTTTGTTTAGCAGTATGCCTGTGATTGTTTTTAGTCCCCTTGGGAGCTTTCAGACCTGTGTGTCCTGGAGCTCTAAGATGAGGTGAGAGTCTTACCTTTTACAGAAAGTAAGTTTCTTGTGTTTGTGCTTGCAGAGGAAATGTGATCCAAGGAATAATAACAGCTGAAGTCAAGAGAGCTCCTTAGTTGCTGCTATTTAAATAAAATTGTTTGGATTTGGGGGAATCTGACTCATGCCATTTGAAGCTGGCAGTAGTAACACAACTTTTAAGTTTCTCCACTTAAAACGTCCACAGGCTCTTAGCAAAATAATCATGGTGCTGATAATACAGAGGGACTGAGTCTTCCCTATTTGTGCGAGAATTCACAGTAATGGCACACCTTTGACCTTTGGTGTTTTGAAACCAAAGAACAAGAGGAAAAATAAAGCCAAGCTCCAACACTCCAACTAAAATCCTGCAAGAGCAGAGAGTTGGACTTGATGATCTAGAGGTTTTATTCACCTTTTGAATTGAAATCCAGCTCTCTAGCAACAAATCTACCTTGTCGGTGGGAAAAGGGAAATTTCTCACACTGTTTTCAGCCCAAAAGAATAGAAGGAAGGACAACCATTTGCCATTTTGCAGACACCTTATTTTGGTGCCACCAGAAATGAGTATCATTGAAATTATTATTGCATAGAAAGTCACTAAAGTGTCATACTGAGACATGTCAAGATCCACGCTTGTTGAGCAGCCTTTTGTTTCTGATATGGAAAGCACATATGGAGAATTGAGTTCTTATAGAAGTCTTTCCTTTAGGTAGAGCATGATAGCTCTTGGATAATTTTGTCTTACATGGCAAATTGACTATTGCTGTTTTAGGCAAATAAGCTACTCCAGAACAGCACTCTCTGCTTCACTGTGTTCCCAAATAATCACCTTTCCTATAAGGACAAGTAGAGGGGAAGGTCATTTGCCTTTCTATTCACTGTGCACCTTGTGCATATACACAGTGATTCTGCATGTATGAATTTGTTTCAGAAACCCTTATCATCCAGGGGACAAGTTTTTAGACCAGTACTGCTGCTGTGAACCCAGTAGACGTCCATGCACGTCCACCTCAATTCCTGCAGTGCTTACCTGTCATCTTGTTAGAGATAGCCCGGTTAAATTGAAAAGGAGCAGCAGCATTAGCACAACCATGCTTCAGCACTCCAGCAAGAAACTTGCCTCCCTCAGGGTTGTCAAGCTCGGGCAGGAGCGGGGCTGTATGTCTGTGACTCACTGAGCTGCTGCACAACACGGTGCAGATTTTGAGGTGGTAAATGTGTTCTAATCTCATTCAATCTGTAATTTACATTGACAGTTGTGTGCATCCCTGCCTTTCCTTAAACTGCAGAAGCAAGGGCAATTAGTCTGGTTCAGAACATGACTGTAGAGCAGGCAATATGGGCTCTGATAAAGCAAGCATGCTTTTCCACTAAAGAAATTTGCGTAATTTAATTCAATGAAGCATTTTTTTAATTCTTCAATGTTGTTTTAATTCACTGAGCTCTGTATTAATTGCTAACTTAGAGCAAGATTTTTCATTTTAAGGGCTTCCTCTGCCTTTTTGAAGTGTGAAGTTCAAAGCACAGCACAATTTGGTAGCTTACATTCAGATATAGCTCAGTACAGACCTCCTTCCTATTAAAGATGTTTGATAGCTCAGAGGACACTGTAATTGTAGAGTGGATACATGGTGCATGCAGCCTGTGAGATAGTCCTCTGGTTGCTATGCTATTAAGTGCTTACCTAAAGCTGAACAGCCATGTTAGCCCTTCCCTCTCCCTGAGTTGACTCTGGTGCTGGGACCAAAGCAGCTTCCTGCCAGGTCAAAACTGATGTGGCAGAAGTAGTAAAGATAATGTTTATCTTTCTTGGTATCCTACGCATTCTGCTCTGGGGGGCCAGTATCTTACCTAAGGGCTGGATATGGGCCTGCTCTGTGTGTTTTGACTCTGTGCATTCAAAACACCACCACGCAGAAGGAGAATGCATGAATCACCGTGTGTTGGGGGTTGAGCAGTCATATCAACATGCAGAACTTTTGGCCATGGCAGTTGCTTTTGCTTTTGGGGAATAAGGGAAGACTGAATGCTGTCCTTGGCAGACATGGTGAAAAACTACTGCATGTGGGCCAGGGGATGAGGGTGTGGTGAGACTCTGGCACAGGTTGCCCAGAGAAGCTGCGGATGTCCCATCCCTGGCAGTGTTCAAGGCAAGGCTGGACTGCACCTTGGGTGACATGGTCTGGTGGAGGGTGTCCCTGCTCATGGCTGAGGGCTTGGCCTAGATCTTTGAAGATGCTTTCCAGCCCAAACCATTCTGTGATTCTATGATAAAGTGATGAGTTTGGACCCTGGGATCTGACATGTTTCCTAATGCTCTGATGGAAAACCCTCAGGAGGAAGGAAAGGTGTGGTAGCTGCTGTGTATTTCATAGAACCATAGCATCATGGATTCATGGAATGATTTGGCTTAGAAGGGACCTTCAAAGATCATCTGTTTCCACCCCACCTGCCACGGGCAGGGATACCTTCCATTACACCAGGTTTCCCAAAGCCCCATCCAACCTGGGCTTGAAGCGGGAAACTATCAAGGTTCAGCTCTGGAGACAAAGAGAGGTGCTTTCTATGAAAACACAAGAAAAAAACCCCAAAACCATGAAGCTTTGAGTGGAAGGAGTCATGGCCTGAGACAGTGTGTGTTGCTGGGGAAATGATTTGCATATTTGGAAAATAACAGCCCTCCATTTTAGTTCCTTGTAGAAATAATTTGCAGTTTTATTCAATTCCTTGGGTAAAAGGAAGCAGCATCCAGCCAATTCAGACCAGGCTACAGCTTGCAGCTCTGGTTTCCTTGTGCATCACTGCAGCAGGGTGGTGAGTTCTCTGATGCTGGGGTGGAATGAAGCAGGACAAAGCACCCTGAAGATGAGGACTGATAAATGCAGCAAAACAAAACCAACATGGAGGATATTGCTATCAGTACACATCAAGTGAGTCAAGTGAATGTGGAAGTTTTCTCTGCTGGATAATTTGAACGAAGTACATTGTATTTGATTGTGTCAGTGGAAACGTTCCCCCCCTCCGCCAGCAGCATCATTAGTTTTCTTGTGTTTTGTTATACATTTATTTGTATTAAATGCAACTAAAATCTGTATGTTTGGCTACCTCTTCGTACTGCTGTGCATAGATACATGTTCTTTAAGGTAGGGATATTGTTGTTATTTAACTGTTTGGTGCTTTTCGGTGATGTTCTGATCTTTAGACACTACCACTGCAGTAATGAAATAGTGATGATAATAATGTTTTTGGGAGGGCACCTGCTGAAATTTCTCTTTGTGTTGTGAAGAACTTTTATTTACCAGATTGTGAAGAGATTATAAATTAGAGGTAGCCATTAAAAATCCGAACTTACCTGCACGTATTTCTCAAGGAGAGAAGTGCTCATAAAATCTACAGTTCTCCATCAGGAAGATGATGATCATATGTGATTCAAGTGATCTATGATATCCAAAAGCAGCAAATCACGAAGCCATGGCAGTTAGTAACAGCAATCAGGTGACAAAGAATGATGGATCAAAATGTGTTTCTGCAAAACATGTCCATTATGAGTGACAATTATTAATAAATATCACTGTTATCATGCATATAAACATCACATTAATAACCATATTTCTGCTGAGAAGCAGTTCATATTTTAAATACAGTCTGTCTTTCTTGCCATTGTCTCAGAGTCTGAGAACATGGAGATTGTGCTGCACACAGCCAGGGAGATGCTGCCTGATTATTGCTGCAGCCTCATGCCTGGCCTTGCCCTCGCTGGGGCTTGGAGCCTTGCTGCAGAAGGCTGCAGCTTAGCACTTGCGCGCGGGCTGTCTGCACCTTGCAGGCCCTGGTGACAACTGCTCCAGAGGCTTAGTCTCCAGCAGCCCCGGCTGCTGCTGTTTCTGCTCAGCTCCCCATGCAGAGCTGGCTCCGTGGTGCGTGGGAAGAGCTGTTGGGTCCATGGTGCCATGGGGGTATGCTGGAGGGGGATGGCTTGTGGAAAGTCCAACCAGCCATACAGCCTGGAAGCTGCAGCCGTGGCATGAGCCAGGGTAGTGCTGCAGTGTGCCCAGCATGGCAGCCCACAGAGCCAGGGGCACACCAGCCTCTGCTTTGTGGCCTCCCTTACGCCCCTGGGTTAATGCACTGAGGGAACTGCTGAGATTCCTCCTTTTCTATCTTTAAAATAGGAATCCAAGCCTTATTCTGTGCCCTCTGCCTCCCCCATAATCCCTAATACTTGCAATTCGTTATTTTTCAATCTCATTTTTTGTAAATTGCAAGTGTTTCTGAGGAAGGGAAATCCGACAGCTCTTACCTGGAAGGTGCTCAATAATCCCAAAGGTAGGAAAAATTATAGTTAGAAATAAAAAGAAAAAATGTCAAAGATATTTATCTGTCATCAGAAACCCCACAGTGTACTTGGTCTCTGGAAAAAATACATTAGAATGAAGGGGAAACCCTAGAAAAGAGTAAGGGAAAGATGAGTGTAAAACCTGGGCTGTGGTGAGCCAGTGAGAACTGAATCCCGAGTACCACGAAAAGGTGGGCAGGGAGATGCTGAGCAGCTCTGCAGGGAGAGAGTGGTGGCTTTTTGCAAGGATGTTTTTAGGTCACAATTGCTTTGAAATGAACATTTTTTCCTCCTGTCAATAAGTGAAACCTAAAAAAGGCAAAAGGCATCTTGTACATCTCCTTAAGTGGAAAACACCCTTTAAAGTATGTCTGATAGTGATCTCAGAAACAGCTGCCAGTCCTGGCAGACAGCGGCAGCCCGAACACGCTATTCTTAGACCAAGAAAGCGTAAGTAGGTCAAGTTACAATTGGTACTTGTAAACACAGCCCCCACTGCAATCAGAAATCAATACGAGGTCAGAAGTTTGCGTTATGCTGAATCAGCGAGATGAAACGAACGGGGTTGATTTAGCCTCCAACCCCCTGTTCTTTTGGTTCATCTCCATTCTTATCAAATGTGTTTTGCTCCATACGCTGTCAGTGGCTGGAGTTGTCCCTTTGGAAGTGGAGTTACCATGAGCCCTCCTGAAGGCCTGGCAGAAATAAGGCAGTGGTACAGTTCAGGGATGCCTTTATTTATGTATCTCAAGGTAAAACTAAATAGTTAATGGGACTAAAAAGGAAGTTGCAACTTGTTAAGTGCTTAGTGCTTGTAGAAAACACACTGTATGTGTGAGTGGGGTGACTCCAGTCACAGTGGCACTGTCTGGTTTGCCAGACTCCAGAGGGATGCTCAGGTTGTGCCATCTGGGTGCTTGACTCCTGGAAATGCAGTGGGCTGCTCTTGTAGTGCTGCTGGCTGGAAAGGAGGGATGAGGAGCAGCAGAGGTGGATGGGGTTGTTGCAGGTCACTGCCTTTCTGGGAGGCTCCTTACTCCTGAGGGTGGCTGTGCTTCTGCCAAGGGTGTCTGTGGTGTTGAAGGACACCTCAGCAGGGTCCTGGCTCCCCCAAAGCCACTGCTTTCTTCTTTGTCTCTGCTCTCGCCTCTCTCTTTTCCTAGGATGGAAACATTCAAACATTCAGACATGGAGGGATTTCATTTGTAGGCTGAAAAGAAGGTCTGGGGTAAAATGTGGGTAATAAATCCCCTGCAGATTTTAATCATGGATTTGTTTTTGTTTAACTGCCCAATTTTTATTGCATATTTTATTTGCTTTTCTTTTGGCTGGCATTATAAATTTGTTTCTACTCTATTCCACACATGTATTACATTGCAGCTCAGAGACCTCCTCCACATCCAGTTGAGCATTGCCTAATTATAGCTTGAGCTGGCCTTTTAAATAGGCATAGTATCTTTTCCATATAACTTCCCTCTCTGCCTTTTCCATTATGAAGGCAGACGTGCTACAGTTGTTTACAGCCACCTTGATGAAGGAACCAAAATCAAAATGTCTTTAGCAGCACAGAGCTCATTCTAATCACAATAAACCCCCTCTGCTCTTCATTTCAGAAGATGAGAAGCAAATAATACACTGAAAGGAGCTTTCCAGATAAACTTGGTAGGCAGGGCTACATGAGGAGCCTGATCTATCTCATCTCCTACTCTCTCAGCGTAAAAGACTGAGGCTTAGCTGAACCTGAGATGAAAGAGAGCTGTCTTAATTGTGAGTCTGAGCACTTGCCTCGAAACTCAACTGAGTCAGTGAACTGATTTAATTCCTTGCCCTTGTTAAAACAGGTTAAAAAATTCTGACATGGTTGGGCTGCCATTACTGGTCAAAAGCTGGTCTTTAAGAACTTGGGATTTTAATTGGAGTAGGCTTGCCAAGTCTTTTGATTTCTAAGGATTTTCACAGTATCTTTGAATTTCTCCTTTCAGCTTCAGCACCTGAAACATCTTAGCGAACAATACTCCATTTTAACTGAAAAGTGAATATGCATCTACTGTAGTTAGAAGAGCTTGAAAATAGGACACTTAAGGTGCAAACCCATCAGGCAAATTACTTCCTGACCCAGCAATTTGTGTTTCACCTTTGAAGCAAATGTTCTTTCCAGGTCCTTAAATCAAAGGGCAGTAATATCACTGTTAAATTCATAAGTAGCCACTGGTTGTATGTACTGCAGCTTTTAATGTAGGAATAAAATTTTACCTATATATAGCAGACACAAGATACATTTGCAGCTTGGGTAGGTCCTGCCTGTATATCTTTCATTACATCACTTACAGACCACTGACTGATGGGAGTGTTTACAAGACTGGCAAATCATACCAACTTTAAACTCTAAACCAAAATTGTCTAAATTCATTCATTAGCAATGCTTGCTAATGAGTAATTCTTACACAGTACTAAGCATTGTCACTACATAGAGAAAACTCTTCGTCCCGAACAGTCTAAATTGACTGAGTATATGATATCACGGGGCTAACATTTTGCACTGCTGGCTGCAGTCTTGGTTGTTCATAATCACCAAGGTCCAGGTCACCAGGCCTGAAAGCTCACTGGTAAGAGTGCTCAGAACACAAGTGGTTTTCTTCTCTGATTTTCCTTGTTTATGCCTGGTGTTTTCATGCTACATGTAAAGCAAGGCCTACATGCTCATCATTACCATTTCATGTAGTGCTCACAGCAGCTTCTGGCTAATGAAATGGGAAAAGGTTTTAAAATGTTGAAACTGATGAGACTTCAGCTGTATTTGCATTTCCTTGATATTTCTTGAACTACAGAAAGTCCCTTTATTTCTCAGTGGCAAATACTCAAACGTCCAGAATAAGACCAGATCCATCATTTCATTAGGAAGGTCACTATTTGAATATAACATGTCTGCATGACAATTTGCATGTGGCCTGATTCAGCAGAGCTCCTCAAGTGCATTCAACTCGAAGTGGGAAGAACTATTACGAAATCAGCAGCTGACTCAAGTACAGCTAAACATGCACTTAAATACTTGATGGGATGCTGCAGTATGGTTCCTCTCCTCTGGGTAGCTCAGTTGTGGGTGTAGGGAACAGCCACTCCCCAGACTTGTACATTGATTTTAATACTAATGTTTTGCCACTAGGCAGGAAAGGGGTTGGGATCTAAAAGCCACAATGGCACTGACGAGCTTCCCTTCTGCTGTCCCAGCTCCTTCAACTTCACATAGGTGTCAGCTCTCAGAAGAGCCCTCAAGTGAAAATCCCTCCTGTGGAGCATCTGAATGCTTCTATGTGAAGACATTTTTTCAGGCCTAGAAAAATAGCCTTTTATTTGGCATTTACAGGGGTGTCTTGTTGTTGTTGTTTAGTCCAATTTCATTAGCTGTGTCTATTTTGGCGTTGCCTCTTGGCTGCCAGACAAGCACTTTCTTCACCTGAAGGTGACAGTGGATTATTTAACCAGTTCCCTTAGTGAGAAGTCAGTTAATCCTCCTAATCTTTCTCAAAGTGTTCTCTTGCTTTGCATGCTTGGAAGTGTAAAGGCACCAAACTTCAGCTGAAACATTATACTGCAGGATCCTCACAGCAGAACTAAATAATCCGAACAAGTCTTTCTGGATCAGACAATGCCCAGCCAGTCCTTAATGAGATTTTGAAGCAGGAGCTGATATGTGTCCTGTGGCAGGGAGGGATGCAAATGCCAGGGATGGCTACAAGGGTAACTTCAGAGCCCCAGACCCCACTGCAGCAACAGCATGATGCTGCCCCAGCCACCAAGCCAACAGTGGCTTTTGCTGTACCTTGTACCTCAGACGCTTGAGGCAACACAACCACAATTCGGGAAACCTGCCAGGCCTCAAACCTGTATTGGAACAGGGCTTGTGTGAATATATGTAACTGCAAGCTGCAAAGAACACTTTAGATACTGCTGTAGCAAGAAGTAATGATTGAAAAGCCAAACAAATATGAAAGATCCATATTCACAATCATAAAAGAGCCACATTACCAACAGGGAAATCAAAGTTGCTACCTAGAGCCAGGGCAGGGAATCTGTGGATTGTGGATGGCCAGAAATGCGAATGTTTTGGGCTCATACATACCCATACAGCTGCCCTTTTCCTATTGATCTCCACCAGAAGGCCTGTGAAAGCTGGAAAACTCAACCTGTATCAAGGAAAAGCTGCCTCAGCCCTTCACTGTTCTCAGGAATCTCTGCAGACTTCACCAAACCTTTCCCAGCCATGCAGGGAGCCGAACTCTAGCAAGACCCTTCCTTGAAAGTGCCAGGCACAGGGGAAGCCTCGTGCAAAGGGTTTGGGAAGGCACCAGACCTAATGAGGCGCACTCGAGAAACCCCATCCCCATTGCTGCAGAGAGACCCTGCAGGTTAGACCATTCCAACGAGGGGTGATTGGGACCAAGGCAGCCATCTGCCCTAGGACCACCCCTCTGCCCACCACCTCCCTGTCCACGGTGGCCTGCACCAGCTGAGACTCCATGGAGGGATCTCCAAAGAGTCTCTCCATTGACTGATGGGTATCTCAGAAAGACTGGCCTCATTGAGATGAAGATGTACGTTGACTGTAGATCCCTAAGTCTTAATCAGATAGACAGGTGAGCAAAGAAAACATCATGCTGGTTTTCTTTATACATCTTTCTCGTCTTCCCCCTGGAATTAACTAGGCATAAAGAAAAGCCAGTGCAACTGTTTATTGTCCATGAACTACTTATAGCAAACAGTTTTTCACTATGGCAGTTACCAAATGGAAAAAATACAGCTTGGTTTTTAGTGATACTTGAAGTTTTGAAATTCAAAACAGGAACTTGCTGTATAGCAAGAAAACAAATAACAGGCTTTTGATGGAAACAATATATTGTTTTGGTAGAAATAATTGTTCCAAGCTCTCCTCTTTCTGTTTCTTTGCAATAAAGCATCCAACATCCTGTTCCAAATATATTTTTGTCCAAACGAAATAAGCAGACCTGAAAATATTTTCCACTTTTTGTGATGTCTTTGCCTGCAGGTCCATCCAATTTTCACAAGTGTATAAGAGGTCCAAGAGATGAACAGAATAAGTGTTGCTTGAACTAAAAAGCATGGAAGAATCTCTCTGGCTTTCCTAGGGTTTAAGTCAGGCCCTAGAGGGAGGTTATGTTGCCAGCTGTGCTATTTGTCCCTGAGCACACTGCAGCTACAATTTGCAGTAAACATTAACTGCTTGTCTACTGGGATTTTCACATTTACCCATGAATACATTATAGGAAACACAAGAAACGGTACAGACCTAATAGACCAGATGAATTTATGTAAATGTTCATCACCTCAGTGAACAGTTCTCATGAAAGGTAGTGAGAAATAAACTGTGAATAATTCCTCCCCAGTCCTACCGAGAGGGAGATGGAAGAAGAGATATTTTACCATCTCACTCAAGGTGTTGATGATTTTCTCCAGGGCTTTCTTAGCTCAAATGGTTTTTAGCAAATTAAAACAGTATTTAAAAAAATAGTTTTTACCAAAAGTTTGGAGAGAATATTCCTAATGGAAAATGGTGCATCCAAGCTCCACTGCAGCCAGTTTAATATCCTGACATTTTCTGGTAGCTGTGATTATGCAGAATGAGGAAATTTCAGATGTACCTTAGCCAGGTGAAAGCCATGCAAGCACATGGACCTGTGTCCTCTTACAGCCTTCCTGCCACTAAGCTGGCTTTAGGTTATAATGTCCTAGCTAGGCTGAATGGCTATTGGGAACTGGCTTTTTGATTCACAAAGTAGCAGCTGTCTTTGTGCTTGCATTAGCTTTCTGTGGCAGAAGCCAAGATATTCCTGTGGTGCAGTATCTCTGTGCCTCCTAACACAAATTTCCACCTGTATAGCACGCTACACTTAATAGACTCTTGCAATTAGAAGATGACCTATTAATGATTTGCTTCCTCAGGTATGCATTGATTAGTGTATCTACACTGCAAGCAGGAAAATGGCATAAGAGTCACATAATTTGGCTGCCTGAACTTGCCTAACTAGGTTTTGATTTTTATATCACCATGAAAACGTAGCAAAGGCTCCTCAGGTGCTGGGCAATTCCCCAGGCTCCCATTTGCACTCCGCTTCCGAAGAGCACTGCAATGACATGTGAATTACCGAACACCTGGATTGGGCTGGTGTGTTGATAGTATGAGCACTGGCATAGCTGAGATGCTCCTTTATCTGTGCTAAGCCAGAGGTGTTATTTTTCTGCCATGCACTGCAGCAGCACTAGCTGTGAGGATGGTGGAGCTGTGACATGCTGCATCTTATGCTGCCCCAGCTGCCCCAGCTGTGGGTGTCTTCTCTTCCTGCCCTGGGAAGTGGGTATTAAACATCAACATGGGAGGCTGGACAAAGCTGCAGTCCAGTTTAGGAAGAGGGAATGTTCCTGTAGCCGGCATGGATGTACAAAAGGCAGGAGCATTCAAACTGCTAATGATTCCCGCAGAGAGGACAAGACTCTCTCTGTCCTTCTGAGTGGGTGGTGAGACCTGATTGGGTTTAACACCTATTTCCCCAGGTCTGCAATATGTGGTCATTGCTAATCCTCTGTCTGAACAGCACTTGGCACAGAGGGCTTCTTGACTACGTGCCTACGTACTGCAAATCAAAGCAGAGGAAGAAGGTGGTGGCTTTCTTTCAGAGACACTCTCTGCCATAGGACTGAGACCTTACATTTCTCATGCTCCATTAATCCCCAGAGGTGACATCCTATTAAACGTCCTTATCACATTCCAGAAGTTTGTTTCATAAATATTTCATGGACCATAAGTGGAACAGCTGCTCCCTCGCGGCACCGTTAATAGCACAGGTCCCCTCTGCTGGGAGTCCTGTCCTCTGCTGTGCTGCCTCAACCCTGCACAGAGAGGCTGCTGCTGACAGTTTAACACTGCTTTGTAGCTCAGTCTGAAAGCACCCAAATAAAGGCCCAATGAGGTCTACCAGAGGAGGAGGCCTGGGGAGCTGGGCAGGAGCGAGGAGAGGTCAGGCTACACCAAAGCTGACCAGCCTGGTGTGGTGTTAATCCTGCACGGCTGTGTCTGTGCTACTAAATAAAACAGGCCAGGGGCATCCTTTGAGAGCAGGAGGCATGGCCTAGATGCCATGCACATGGGTAAGCTCACTTCCCTGTTAAAATGGAGCAATCATATCTTCTGGTGCCTCTGGTGAAGGGTCCCAGTGTCACGCTGCCTGAGCCATGCATGAGCATGTGAATCTGTGGGGCTCAGCCAAATGTGTGCCCTAGGTGTGTTTTGTTTTGCAGTAAGATGGGACCTTTGGGACTAGTGAGGATCACAGAGGCAGGGGCCATCCTTATGGCAGGGGAGAGATCTCTAGGGTTTTGATGGGGAGCAGAGTCCTGCACTGCTTCCTGTGTGCCTGGAGGGTTTGTTGAAAAGAGAAGGAGCAGCAGAGATGCAGTCCTCACACATTTAGGGGAATTTGGGGGTAGGTGAATCCTGTCACACTCTTTTATTTTAAACTGGAGTTTAGCTAAAGTTTGAGCAAGCCAGTGAATGAGGATTTGCACCCAGCCATGTGGGAAGACAAAGGTCAGGTGTGGCAAGCTGTGTGCTCTTCTAAAAATGATGCTAAACCCGAGCTGACGTTGCCAGACTATGCTGTGGGATTAAGACCTCCTGCCAAAGAAATTGGTGTAACGGCTGGGACATCACAACAGTCCAAAATGCTTAGATCATGACACAGTCAAAGAGCTTGCCTCCTACAGGGGATAGTTTTGGATTTGTGATAAACCTGGTGGGATGGAGACTGAATAATACAGCATGTCCTTTTATATCACTCGCTACGTCATGTGCAACCTGGTGTCCTGGGATGGCAATCTGAAATCTCTGAGTCAAACACGGCAGACAGGGAATAACAAAATGTAGAGCAGTGAATCTGGCAGAAGGGCAGAGCTGGTGAGCACCCAGTCCTGAAAAAAGACTTTGATTTCAGAAGGACAGTTCTCCTTCCTCCATGGGGACAGGACTTGGTGGGTGCTGGGTGCTCAGTGGAGACACTCAGGATGGGTGCTGAGGATGCTGCAGACAGATGGCTGCAATTTTCATCTCTGTGGTGCACTGAGAAGGCTGGTCAGAAAACTCATCACCTCCTGCACGGTTTCTGTGATGTATTTTGGACAAGACATGCAGTGCTGAGAATGCAGCCCAAACCCAAGATTAGATTTGAAGGTGGGGTCAGCAACATTTCTTACTGAGATTACAGTTATTTTACAGGCATAATCTGCTAAAGTGCCAAAGGCATTTATGAAATTCATATGAACAATTAAGATAACCTGGATCTGGGCTGAGTGTTTATGCACTGAAGAACAGAGCATGGTGTTGTGAGGGAAGAAAAGCATCCCAAATAACCCTGATTTTAGAAACAGTCTGTGCAGACTGAAACTGGGCTGGGCTTTTTGTGCTCTTGCCTACTGCATTTTTAAATCTGTAATAGTCTGTATTTCTGCTGAAGAAGAGATTTTGAGATCAGTTGGAAAACCCCTGTTATTTATATAATGACTCTTTTACTTGCAGGTTTCCGCACAAAATTCCCCTGATATTTCCAAACTGATTTGCCAGGCTAGTGCAGTACAGCCAGAAGCACCAGCCCTGGCCACACATAATGATAAATACTCTTTCAGGCACTACTACTGAGGTGAGCTCAATCCTGCTCAAAAATATTTGTGGCTGGATGCAGAAAGCTTTGTTTCCCACACCTGTCTCCAGATCTGTTCACCCCTGCTGTCAGTGGATGTGGTCCTGAGTCCTACCGAGCTCTTTGTCCCAACAGCATTGTCTAAGACATTGTGACTTGTCTATCACCAGTTTCCCTGAATTTGAAGAGGCCTCTGCCTCTGCTTGGCCACTTTTCCTTGCAACCAAGTTTAATGCATTCTCTTTCTTAGGGCACTGCCAGTGCAAGACCTTCTTTTCTTTCCAAGTCAAATGCCTTGGGAGAGAGCAGGCAGGCAAGGGCATGCACAGTCATGCCTTTGGGAGGAGCAGGAAGCGCCTTGGCTCAGAGTATCCCTTGCATCCTGCCCCCCTTGCACGCACACACTTCTCCATTGCTCCTTGGCTGACATTTCCCCAGCAACACCCCTTCCCTCAGGTTGGTCATACCCAAGCCACATGCCGGCAAACCTCAGAAAATAATTGGCTCAGAACCAGTAATTTCTTATTACAAGGAGGACTGCACATAGAAAACAACACGAGCCCTTATAGCCTAGGTAATCATCAGCAACATCAAACCCTGCCAGTGTGCTGGGGTGGAAAGACTGAACTTTAGCTCAAGATAATGAACCAACATCCCTCTAATGTTTCCTGGGATAATGAGTTTCTGGTCTGACCTGGCACAGATTGCACTTCTCTCCAAGAGCATAGCGAGACCCACAGGAGCTCTGCAGGGGATCAGAGCGTGGATCCCTGGCTGTTTCTGCTGGAATAAGAGATAATTTTGTTAGCCAGGGTTGACACAGGTCAAGGTCATGTCATTCAGCCTGAGCAGTCTGTTAGGTGTCAGATGGTTCCTAGGTCCGATTGGCAAAGTACTGATTTTGATATAATTATCAAGTTAAGCCAGAGAGTATACTGACCTGCACCCCTTATCCTCTCTTGCTGGGAAGAGTTACAATGAGTAGGAATTCACGTTTGCTGCTAGTTTAGCCAGACCTCCAGTCTGGAAAGCATCTCCCGTGTTCCACAAAAGGTCTGGGAGATGGCAGATAACACCTCTTCCAGTCAAGAAGAACTGGAATAGACTTCAGAGGGTCAGAAGCCAGAGGTGCTTTCAGCCAATGCTTTCAACACTGCACTTTCAAGCAGAGCATCTTGTAGCCACCTGTGGCATCATGCAAATAGCCAGCACTGAGCAGCACACCCAAGGATGGAGGGGAAGTGAGGTGCCTGGTTCCTGTTGCCATAAACACTGACTGCGTGCTGGCAGATCAGCTGCTCACTGCTGCAGGATTACATCCATGGCCTGGCCCAAAGTCATGCTGACAGCTGGTTTGGTAGCACCCAGGTTTGATATTAGTGGATGCTTAATCAAGCCCTGGAAGGGCAAACCAAGTAGTTTTCTGTTTCAGAGAAGGGAATGAATGAAAATGTGTTAGCAGAGGATATGATCCTCCCAAAGAAAGGTATGATAGCTGAGTAGGGAGTCAATGTCCTTGTTTTTTCCCTTAGCCATATCACACTCAAGTCTGTAGGCGTAAGCGTAGGTGTCTGTGTACTGCTCACTTATTGCTATCTGTCTGCAGGTAATGAAGCCTCCATCTGCTCATGTCGAGATGTGTTAATTGATTCTGTAGAAAGCAAAACGTGGACTTAACTGTTTGTCAATGACTCACAACTTGTGATTGCTAAGAGAGGAAGAGGGCAAGGAATATTCATTACAAACAAAAGTGGAAGCTTAACCTTAGTGTTGTAGCTATCTATTATTAAAAGACTTTGCTCCCAATACATTACCTGCCAGTAGTCCTGTTAAATGTTGTTCACTCTTAACACTTGTCTTGCAAAGAGCCCAGACAAACATGTCTAGCAAACTTCCAAATGGCTAATCATAATGAGCAGCCAAGCAAGAGGAAAGAAGCACTGGGGAAACCCAGGCTGAGGGTGCTGTTTGGGCTGTTCCACAATTTGGCTGTTCAGACTTTTTTTTCTGGGTTAGATCCAGACAGTCCCTAAAGCTCAGCTGCAGTTCATTGCCTGGAGCAAGAACCTGGGCTGTTGAGAGTATCTATGTCTGACTTCTTGTTTATTCCATAATTGTAGAATGGTTTAGGCTGGGAAAGTCCTTAAGATCATCTAGTCCCAATGCCCTGCCATGGACAGGGACACCTCTTCTCCCACAGAGAAGGAGGAATCACACACTGCACCTGGGTTAAGGGCACCCACACAGGTGAGCAGCTGCATGGCTTTATGTTGCCGCAGAGCTGGGCTGTGAGCTTTCAGGAGCAGACTCTTCTGCCCATAGCCCTGTAAAAGCACACAAACAGTCAGCTGAAAGAACCAGGCTGTGTTGGCATAACAGCTGGTGGCTACCTAGTAACTGAAGGCAAACCTTCCTCGCAGGGAATATTTACAGGCTGCCTTATAAATGACTCTGGAGATTTAAAAACTCACACAACAGCTGTATGAGACGGAGCTGAAAGCTTCCCACATAGCAGTAGTGCTTATATGGTTGTTCACAGAGATAAAAATTGTATTTCTACATGGTGCCAGGACATAGTTTATTAAAGACTCATTTGTTTTCATGTAAGAGAACTAAGCCAGGCTGCGAGCACACAGACATCTCACTCTGGGATAGAGTAAGGGGAGAACCTGTCTGGCATCAGCGGCAGCTCTTGGACAAACACCTACTCAGAAATAACTTCACAGTAACTCACCCCTTTTTTGCAGAGATGAGAGCCCTGTCTTTGCTTATACAACCAGCTAACAGACTGCAACCAACAGGCTGCAAGTTCTCACTCCACCAGCCAGAAGTGAGTTAAAAGAAGACTGATTGTGGTTCCTATTTGAATGTGTTCTACTGCAGCTTCTACCATCAATCCCTGTCAGGTATTTCTCTACTAGTTTGCAAATTACTTTTACTTTGAACAACTGCTGACTAGTTTTTTTTCTCTGTTCCCTTAATGCTTTGTATCTGTGGGCAGAAGTCTTCTGGTTCAAGCATAAAGCCCAGAAATGGCACCCATCACAATAAGGAACTCTTACTCATGTGGCAAAGGCCATGCCTGCTCTGCCCCTGAAGATGTTGCTGGCACAGGGGCCCATAGCCACAGGCATTTATCTTGCACATGCCTGCTCTGTCTGCTCAAACTGCAGCTCCCTTCAGCAGCACATTCTAAGCTCTAACAGTGTGGAAATGTGTGGCCACAGTAATCTGCATCTCTGTGACCTTGACCCTGATTGCTGAAATTATTTAGCTTTACAGCAGGTTAAGCTCAGAAGTCTCTCCATAGTTTCTGCCAATAATGGCTAGACAAGAGAGTGGGGTGAGAGGATATCCCACCACATAGCTGTGAATCCCCTACTTTTAGTTATCTTCCAGGAGAAACTCATTAACTGCAAGGTCTGATGTTTACCAACACTGCAAGAAGATGCCTTTTAATGCCTTTCCTTACAGCCCAGTGAAAGGTGAATGCTGTGTTCCAGAACTCAGGTCAATTCAGAACAAGTGGGAGCATGTACTGGCTGAGATGTAAAATACATTGATTTTTGGCTAACTTTCTATGGCATTTCTGCATGATTTTACCTCTGCTATTTTATCTCCTAAATGCTATTCACTATCTTATTTGTTTGTGGGGATGGTTGTGTCATTGCTGTTGCAGGTGAATTGATGTTTTCTTTACACTTGACCTGACATTTAAAGTAGTTTGTAGCCAGCTATTAAAGACTAAAATGAAGATGTCCTTCTCTTTATTCTTCTCTCATTTGTGGTGCCCTAGAAGTAATTTCAAATTGTCTTTTTCCCCCATTGTGTCCAGCGTTGCATGTAATTTTTTACTGATCTGACTGCATTGCCACATGGGTTTGTAGTTTGACCCATATTACTGCAGCTTTTGTCCAGCTGAAACTGTTGTATAGAAATCAGAGGAGTATCTTCTGACTCTAGGCTTGTTGTGAAAAGAAGTCTAAAATTAATAAAACTAAAAATGAAAACAATAAAATAAGCCTAATAAAAATATGATAAGAACAAGTCTAAAAATAAATGAACTTGGACAGAGAAGAAGAGAGTGTGACCTGTCAGCAATTGTAAATGTTCATGTGACCTGTGGCCCATACTTGGGTTATTGTAATCTTCTCTGAACCATTTTTCTGTGTTATCCTGGACTTTTCTGGTCACATTCATCTTGCGTGACTGTGGAGGTAAAAAAGATCAATACCTTCCAGAGAGCTGTAGATGTCTATCTTTTGTCAAATAAATTGTCGTTTGGAGGACTCTTTCTCCCCATTGACTGTAGTGTGATACTGATTTTGGAAGAGGTAATCTCACCCATCAGACACTGAAAAATAGTGATGATTCCCTGCCTGCCACCCGTTCTCTATTGTATTCCTTTTGAGGGCTGGCCTAGCTAACAAGTCATTGTGAAGCAAAGCTGAACATGAATGAAAGACTGCAAGAGAGAGTGCTACGATCATTAAAATTTGGAAGTCTTATTCATCAATGTCCTCAGTGATTTTTAGGATGGAGATTGGTGAGCAGCAAACATCAACAATATGGGGCAAGATGTTCTCTTTCTGCTTTCCGCACAGAAAATATGAGTCCTTAAGATTCATACTGTGCTGATGTCTCATCCTGGAGACACTAGCCATAAGTGCTTACATTTGTTATTACTGAAGCTCCCTAAGACCTGAAAGACCAGCAGCAGAGGCAGTGAGGTCTCTACCTTGTGCCTCCATTGCTGTGCAGTACTTTTCCAGTTTTCCCTGAGGGAAAACAGATCTGAATCCAAATCTTCACATCCCATGTGTGTCTATCACAGCTGTCCTGCTGCGGAAATGGAGGTCCAGTTTGCTGAGGGATAGTTTGCATCTGAGGATTTGTTCAGAGCATCTAGCTTGCTGTAGATTGGTGAGATGCATGCAAATGCAGTTAGTAGCTACTTTTGTGACTGGGTGGTCTGAATATCTAATTATTTTTCCTTTGCTTCTGCTGATCTGACGTCCCTGCTAATTTTGGGATCTTCAGTTTTGCTTTATGCTTCAGTAAGCCTCAAAAGATATGCTGATGCTAATATAAATGACATATGAACTGTCTGTCAGACTCTCCTGATTTGTTGCAAAGCCAATTTTTACACAGCAATAATACATGGCATCTCTGGGCAAGGACACCATGCACTGCAGGCTCTGGAAGATGAAAAGCTCTATTCCTTGTTTTGAGGAAGGAACACAACAGAGCCAACCTATTTAGCTTTCAAAATACAAGGCTAGACGTCTTAACTCAAAGAGGAGGCTAAAATCACCAATGTCTAGGTGGACTGTAGTGTCTCTGCAGCTGCAGAAAAGGTAGCTGGCTCTCAGGTACCTTCAGGAGGGTCACAGAGGCTTCTTCTTTGGAGACATTCAAAACCCACCTGGATATGTTCCTATGTAAC
Organism: Psittacula echo; assembly: GCF_963264785.1. NCBI lineage: Eukaryota > Metazoa > Chordata > Aves > Psittaciformes > Psittacidae > Psittacula > Psittacula echo. Next base: position 111,665,389 of record NC_137736.1, read on the forward strand.
CTGCTCCAGGTGGCCCTCCTTTGATGGGGTGTTGGATTAGATGACCTCCAGGGTTCCTTCCAACCCAAACCATTTTGTAATTCTGTGAAATGATGACAGCATCTAAGACTTGTTTTGACCTGTTGTATCCTCTATCAGCTAATTCAAGCAACTGCCCACTCATCCTGTTGCTGGTGTGAATCCTGTTCATGAGAACTCAGGTAGGTTCATATGCTAAAAATATAGACCTCTGCCATCTGACCAAGTCCAGCCTTCCTAGCCCCAAATCTCCCTTTGGGGGAAGTCAGTATGATCTGTGGTGTTTAGGGATGCTGTCCCAACAGCAGATATCTACAATAGACAGATGATTTGCATGTATTAAGTGCCTGGGTTTCCCTCACTGACTCTTTTGAGGGAGCCTATGCTGGCTGGTTCTGCGGGAGGTTCTGTGCTGTAATCATGCAGCCATTGTGCTAAGAGCCATGGGCCTCACACCTCCCTGGCACGTACAATCCTGCTATGGACAATGTGGCAATATTCAGGCTCCTTTATACATCTTCAGCTTTTTGTGGAGTGATGGTGACTGTTTAGGTAATGGTGTCTGTTCAGAAGTCCTATAGATCATCACATTTAAGATCTGTTGAGCAGACTTAAGTGATATTTGTCTTCAGTTCCAACATGGACACACAGTAGTTATGTGTGAAATACATGTTGTGATTACAAGTACAGTACGCTGCTGCAGATTTGTGTTCATACAAATAAGACACCAGTGCTTCAAGTGGGTCTTCTAAGAAGACACTTGTGATTACGCTAGACAGCAGGTGCCAACTTGAAACTTGGCCAATTCTTAGCAAATTTAAAAACTACATGTACTGCACTTGCTTAGTGTGAAAGGTAATGATGAGAGCAAAAATGAACGTAGGCTGCTCCAATTATGTAAGAGTGGCTTTTAAGGATTATGTGCTACTTGATTAGTAGGCTGGGAAGAACTTGAGATAGTCACAGCAACTTTAAATATAGACCAGAGCCTTAAGTTTGAGTATGTGAGGCATGAAGAGGGAGATTTGGCACGGGCCACGTGAAAGCTGAGAACATCCAGATCTGTCAGAAAAAGAAGAAAAAATAAAAGTGCCAATGAGAAAAACATTCTGCGTGGTATCTGAACCTCTGGGTTAGCATTTTAAGTGGAACCATTGGGTTCGTTCTCTTTCTCTTCTTTCTGCTTTCCTAATCAGAACTAAATCACTTGGTTAAATAAACCATCCTTTTAAAGATACAGCCTTTAGTGTCTTTGGGCTCTTTTTTTATAAACAGCAGGAGTATGTGTTTTGGAGTGGGGCAGAAGTTTCAGCCCCTGGCAACTGCATACTCTAATCTATGGTGTCTTGAGGTCAGAAGTTCAGTCACATTCCACAGCTCAGGCGTGCCTATTGGATCTCTGTTCAGTGCTAAGTCCTTTTTAACCCACAAGTCTTTGTGTGTCCATGCAGACATATATATATCTGTAAAAATATATAGGAACGTTCTATTAGATGACATCAAAAGTAAATGTAACATGATTTGGCTCTTCTAAAGTTGCTAAGAACTAGCTCTGTAAATCAAAGTGATTTTTAACTAGTTGGTCTCAGTTCAAGCAAATGAGCTGCCTTCAGATTGCTGATAGGTTGGGAAAAGTTTCTTTCTATGTTATATGGAATATTTGAATTTGCTGTTTCATTTTTGCAATGCTGAAGGTATGTAGGAAGCTGCGTAGAGAAGCTCAACTATGAACAAGTTGCTTGGTGTAGAGCTATTCACAGTACGAGCCATCACAGCTGCAGGAGCAGACCCTTGTGTTCAGGGGATACTGACAATGGGAGCAAGAGGGAGTCATAAACCCAACCCTGTTTGTAGTCCCAATCTAGCAATTCCAATAGGCTGAATTCCAGAAGTATGAAGATATCCAGGCAAAGATCATGTTACATTCACTGTGTTTCTATATGCTTTCCCCAGATTTCCCTACCAGTCAGTATGCTGGGTTAGATGAATCTTTGTTCTGGTCCCCTAATGAATTATTGTGAACCCTATGTGCTTTTCCATGGCCTCCTGTATGATCCTCAGCACAAAAAAATGAAGGAGGCATCTGTGCACATAGAAAAGGGTTAGGGTGTTTGCCATGTGTGCTGCTTAATGTCATGTATAGCACTGTTTCCCCTCTTTGAAGAAGGGAAGTTTTCTAGCTGTCATGGACAAAGTCCAAGAAGGACATAAGCTGGGACAGAGCAAGAAGGGGCTCCCAGTCAGTGTGAAAGTGCAGATACAGGCCTGGGGACCAGAGCTGTGGGGTTTCAGTTAAAGAAAAACGTTTTTTGAGTGTTCTATTGGCAGAGAGTAAAATAAACCTCAAGATCTCCAAGATGCATAGCCCCAGGAGACTATTTGGGCACTCATGTGCAACATTTAGTAATTAAGATCAATGGCACTCAGATGTTTCACGTTTTCCTGGTGGATATGAATGCGATTCAAGGTGAAGTAGATTAGCCATTGCATGAGAATTCCTTAGATTTCTGTTTCAGAGTATGCCAGTGAAGGGAATAGCCTAGGGCAGGTTCATGGCAAACACACGCACGTCTTCCCTCGGGCTGAGGGGCAGAATTTTGAGTCTGGATTTCCCAAACCCCCTGTATGTGCAGGACAGGTTTGCTCAAGTTTTCCTTGAGAGGACAGGCTTTAGTGTCATAGCCAGCAGAGTATGAATTACAGTAAGGGCCTGCAAACCTACTTAGGCATCTGAATGAGGCATGGGTTAAGCCTTTGCTCTTTCATCAGTATATTTTAGCACAGGACTCCCACACAGCATGTTGGCTTTTGTCAATGTGCTGCGTGGTGCCTAGGAGGGCAGTGGCAAGGCAGACAAGCCAATGAAAGGGAAGATTTCTCTAGTTCTGGTCCCTCTCCTACCTCTAACGATTGCATGGGGAGACTATTTAGGGAGATCATCCAGGCAGAACATCCCTTCCCTCCGCCCCCCTGGTTACCCACAGCTATTTGTTTTGTTGTGTTTTTCATCGGGTTGGTTTCCAGACTGCCTTCCTCACTGGGGACATCACACCGAGATGTGATTGCTGGTGCAAAGGGAGAAACTTGGGAGCTGATGGAGGGGCACTGTCACAGTAAGCCGGGATACTCTGAGCTGTGGTACCTCCCAGCATGCCCGTGTGTAAATGTACAAAAGGCATCAGAATCAGTAAACAATCTTCATGCTATGCATCATGCACTGTTTGGCAGGAGAGTAAAGCCAGTGTTGTGGATAACCTTACACACTTAAACCTGATCAGGATACTCATGTTAATCTGGCAGCACGGTGTTGCAGGACTGACCCCTCTGACTTCAGTGGAAATACTTGCATCAGTCACCTGAAGCAAAGGCTCTGAGTGGGGGAAACCCACAGCACCACAAGGCTGGCAGAGTCTGCTCCCGGTTCAGTCCAGCCTGCCCTGCCAGGACTCTCTTTCAGCTGTAGTGATTAAAAGGAAACAAAAAGCCGTTTCTTTTTGTTCACATACATAGCAAGTTCTAGCAATGCCTTGGGCTAAGATAAGGTAATGTGGGGATTACAGCTGTCTAGGCCACAGAGCAGTGAGCTTTCTGTGAAGAAATGCTGCAGGGTGGCAGAAACACTTCTCTGTATGCTCAGACAGATGGAGCATTAACCTCAGCTTTGAAAACCGATGGAAGAACAGCATGCAGGCGAGTCAGTGGCTCTTTAAAGCAATGGACTGTGCTTTTCAGACATCCTAGTCCCAAACTTTTCTATCCAGCAAATGATCCTGGATTTCAGTAGTCTATATTCAAATGTCAAGAATATTTTTTCCTATTCACTTCGTTTTAAATGCATATGAACTCCAGAGGCTGTGGTATATAGGTATGTAGGATCAACAGCTGTGTTGTACTTATGAAGATAAATATATAGACAGATCTCCATACCCCAGCAATGATCTTAAGGATCCTGAATTGTCCACACAGACTTCTGCAAATGGCTCTCTCCTTTTCCCGCACTGGGGAAGACACCACCCAGCAAAAAAAATTCTCTGTCAAATCCCATTGACTCCCAAGCACTGCCCACCGCTCCGCTCTAGGCACAGCACCACCTCAGAAGAGCTAAGAGAGGCGAATCAGCCCACAGAGCCCCTGCATGAACAGCCCATACCGAATCTCGCAGCCCAGCTTAGCCCTTTTAAAATGTTTTGGGGGTGATGTCAGCACCTGGGTTGCCAATGCACTTGTTGGTCTCCTCCCTCAGCCTACTTCAGTTCCCACTCAGTGACTGAGCATCCAGACAGAGTGGGAGATAGGCAGAGGCCTGGAGGGGAATAACACCTGCAGTCATCCAAAGTCCAGAGGCAGAACCACTGGACTCCGTTTACCTCCTCAAGGTAAAGAAAGTTTGGCTCACTTATTAGGTCAGATTTTTTCTTGTCCAGGGACATAGGAGGCTGGCAAAACAACTTTGGAATGTAGGAATTTGTTAACTGCATGCACTGGGCTTTTAATGTTTAATCTGCAGACTAATGCAGTTTGTATTTAAAATATCTTGTCTTCATGCTGGTACAGTCTCGGGGATTCTCCTGTTTGCACTATAGATGTTACAGCCTAATTTGGCTTCTCTGCTGAAATTTCTGTTGTGTGGCTGAAATTATTTGTCTAGAGTTCATTTTTTTGGAGGTTTCTATTATATTTGCATGTCATACAGATGGGATTAGTGCATGACATTTATGATGAAGTGTTCTCATTTCTCTGCATGAACTCCAAAACCATTCAAAATTCAAAACTTGCTGTGATAAAGTAAATAAAACCAATAACCACAAGAAAGGTTTTTGAACACAACTTGAATGGGGTTTCTGAAGTAAAAGACCTATAGCAGCTTGAAAGTGCAGGAAAGTCAGAAGGTTCTTGAGAAAGTTCTATTTCATTTGTAGGATTAACTTACAAAATTTATGAAGTTCTTCAGAAATGAAAGTACCTAACCTGAGGTTCTCCCGGTACTTTTAGTGGTAACAAAAATAATTCAGATTCATCAGTCTTTCTCTATAACAGTTTGCACTCGGTGGGGTTTTTTTTAATGAAAACATGCAAAGAAATATAGGAATTTAAAGAGCTCTAAACAGTGCTGCAGGTACAACATGGATCTATAGAAAGTAATAAATGGGGCTTGGGCATAATTTATTTGAAAATGCTTGCACAAAGCAGCACTAATTTCCACCCCTGTGTAGTGTATTCTGGAGTGACACTGAGAAATGCTGGAAATCAAAGAAGGTGATAAGCTGCCAGACATAGCTTTTACTTTTTACTATCCCCTGTGCTTACTAACTCCTTGCTGCTGAAACAACATTTATTTACAGCAATATATATAGCTCTGCTGAACCTGCCACCTCCATGCATCTGTTCTTCACATATTTTTCTTTATCCCTTTAAAGAGTCTGTGACCAGAAGGCTGAGCTCCAGGACGCTCCTGGGCAATCCACTGAAGTTTTCCCTTTGTTCTACCTGCTGACCTCTGCTCTCTCCTGATTATTCCCCAAAAATGGAGCGATCCACACAAGAACTTTTCCTCAACTTCATGATTGTCCTGATTACTGTGTTGCTCATGTGGCTCCTTGTGAAGTCTTACCAGGAATAAAAGACAATCAGAAACTGTGGGAGGTGATTTAAGTGTGTGTCTGCAGAGATAAGTAGCACCCACAACATACCGCTGTGATTAGCTTTCAGTCAGTCGAGGATGTTGTGAATCTCTTTTTTACTCTCTTGTATCTGTTGGGTGTGCTAATGTTTGTGATGGGTCTATGATGCTGTAAGTATTTTATCCTGTAGTGATCCAGCTGTAAAATGTAAAATGCAAGATCCTTAGGAGCTGTTTGACTTGGCTGCCTCCTCCAGTAGCTACTGTGAATGCTGTAGCCCCCTGCCCACCATGCCAGCTTGTTTGGTGTCAGTGTTAGGTACTCAAGGGTATAAAACTACAGTACCAAATGTAACCGTCTGTATTAATGAGTATGAAAGGCACAAACTCGCTTAGCAGAAAGGAATGTGAAACCTCTACTTTCACTTGCTCATTTCACTTCAATAAAGAACACATAAACCTATTTTTTGTAGCATTCGTTATCCTTCTCCCGGCCTGACTGCTGTTCACTGAGAGACCTGCTGATAAGCATGGTATAGGGTGATGTGCGAGTCTGATGGTTCGCTTGTTCCTCCCACCTGCATTTTTATTTGTATCACTTAAAAATTGCTGTGGAGTGGAAATCCTGCAGCTTAACACCTGTGTACTCACAAGAATGAGCTGTTCAGGTCACTTTTCTGTCCAGAGTGACTTATGCCATTGATGCCTGTGGACATGGGCTTCAAGCAGAACCTCTGTCCCAGCGAGGCATTGTCAATAACTGCATTTTCTGAAGCTGGATTTCAGGCAGGGATTCCCAGGACCCTATTTTTGGCCAGGCTATGCTTGGAGCTGAGCCTGGAGGGACAAGCCAGGGTCACCTGGTGCCCCAGCCCTGCTGTGAGCCCTGCACAGGGCAGCAGTCCCTTGGGGTCTATTGCAGCATGCCAAGTGCCATGGCACAGCCGCTCTCAGCTTCGGTAGAACAAGGCGTGAGTGTGTCGGGGTTGCTGTGATGGTGTTGTCACCTGCTAAAAAATCTTGAGCCAGCCTGAAGAGCCCACAGCCCCTGTATTTGTAAAATCAGCTGTGTAACTCCTCCCGGGCATTCTCCATCTGTTATTTTAATGGCTTCAGGGAATCAGTATCTTCTGCAAAATGAAGCTTTCTGCAGGAAGGCGGTTAGAGGTGTGCTATGCTGCTGATACAGGTCTCCTTCCCCTCCAGGGACCTGCAAGGAGCAGGCAGCAATGCAGGGCTGCACCGAGGTACCTGAGGCCAGTCTCGATATGGATAGGTGGAGAGATGCTGCCTGTGACACCTGGCACTCATGCCTGAGCTTAGAGGAAAGACAGCAAACTCTGTGTAGCACCACTTGTTAAGTGTGTGTGTTGCTTATAGATTAGAATCATAGAATCGTAGAATAGTTAGGGTTGGAAAGGACCTTGAGATCACCTAGTTCCAACCCCCCTGCCATGGGCAGGGACACCCCACACTAAACCATGCTACCCAAGGCCTCATCCAACCTGGCCTTGAACACCGCCAAGGATGGAGCATTCACAGCCTCCCTGGGCAACCCATTCCAGTGCCTCACCACCCTGACAGTAAAGAATTTCTTCCTTATGTCCAATCTAAACTTCCCCCTTTTAAGTTTGAACCCATTACCCCTTGTCCTGTCACTGCAGTCCCTGATGAATAGCCCATCCCCAGCATCCCTATATCATACTCCCGCAGTCGTGCACACATCTCAAATTCCTCTTGTTTGTTCTCCATGCTATGGGCGTTTGTATAGAGGCATCTGAGCCGAGCTCCAAATGAAGCTGGCTAGATTGCTAGTGAGTGATCCATTGCCCTGTATCATCAGTACTGGGTTTTGCAGTCACCCCTGCTGCACCACGTGTGGTGCACAAGACATGAATGCAGCACAGTACCTGATCGTGGAGAAGATTGCCAAGGTGACATAATGCTTACCCTGCTGCTTCTACCATCCCACATACTTTGCTAAAGGCACTCTGAGTAGAGTTCACAGGAACTGCCAACAATTAAAACAGTAGTTGCTCATGACTTTCACCTGACCCCAACAAGGCAATTTTCACTCTAAGTATAGATAGATGAATTAGCCTCACCCAGAACCAGAAGTTCAGTGGTATCCTTTCTGTTTGCTTTCCTGGGCCACGGATCAGACTGTAGCCACCTAAGTTTAGATGTTCAGATTTCAAAAGATTGGCTCCAGGCCAGGTAATTTGGAATTGCCAAGCACTGAGCACTTCACTCAACACAAACAGGATGTTCAACATGCTTTTGGAAAAATCAGACTACTAGTTTGTGTGCTTGGATACCAACCTTGCAACCAAATTTTAGGCACCAAGATTTGTAGCTTTGGCTAAACATTAGAAAGTTGTTCAGTGGGGGTTATCAAAATGCTTGTATCAAGCATCAGTGGTTGCAGTTGAAACCAGTTTATATATATAGATTTTATTTTTTTTTTATCAAGTGTTTTTATCAAGGAAAACTAAGATTTATCAAAGACAAACACTATGCTTGAAGACCAACTGTGTCCATTTTGCTTCTGAATGATGTCTGGCTGCTGTAAGCTGTATGGCTTGTGCCCCCTTTCTCCTTTCTTGCTGAGGCGCCAGGTCTGGCAGGTTCTCTATCCTGCGTGACGTAACCAAGCATTCCTATGATGTGTTACCTCCAAGTCACAAGGTAGGAAACTGCTGCGCAATGAGAGAAAGATGAGAATGGGGGAGTGTGATTGAGACTGAGGAACTGCATGTGCTGCATTTCTAAGTGGCTTGATTACAAACTATTTCATGCTGACATTTTTCATTTTGCAAAGATTCACTCAGGATTCAGTTTCATGGGGAAAAAATTGCACACTGTGTAAACTGTGTGTGCGTGTGTTGTTTGTGTGTGCTTAGTAGATGACAGAAACAGAAGGAAAAGCAAAAAGTGTGGTTCTCACCCTTATCAGGACAGCATTCCTGTGTTTGCATTGAAGTTTTCTCTGGATCAAAGCAAGAAAATGCGTAGCAGAAATAATTTCCTCACTACACAGCAAGTCCAGTGTGGTTCTATTTTTACAACTGCATTTGGAAGTGTCCCAAAGGCAATAGATGCCTTGCAATTCAAGAAGAACTTTTCACAATGCTCATCTATATTTTGCTGGTGCAGTGAGCTAGAAGGGATCAAGAAGACTGACATCTGCTGATGGGGTTGCCATTGCAGGAGCTCCTAAATCATTCTTCACCTACACAGCTGAGCTGGTTTGCCCCCTGTGCATGGGGTTTACCCACAGCTTAGTGTCTCAGGTCTGAGCTGGAAAAGCCTCTGGCGTGTTTCCCAGGGCCGTATACAGCTGGTGCTCAAGCCAATCAACTCTGACCTCTTAGCTTAACAGTTCAGCTGTCAGCTTCTAAAGAGAGATGACAGCATTTTCAAGCAGGCTCCATTATGCTTATCATCTAATGCTAATCTCTGCTCACACAGGGCTGATCTGTGAGAAAGAGTAAAGAAGCATAAATTCATGCAAAATGAACAGAGATGGTCAGTTTGTTCTGATGTGTGTGCTGTACTGCACTTGTACTTGCTAGATCTTTGCTGCAGTAGATGGATGATGGAGATGAGTAATAATTTGGTTTTGGCAGCAGTTGTTAGCTAAATGTAAGTCTATGCTACTTTATACTACAGCTTGCACAGCAAGATCCAGAAGGGCATTTATATGGTGCACAGACGTGCCTTGATCCATTGGCTTTGCATATATGCCTCTTTGTGTACCCAGAAGAGCAGTCAGAGCTGTGTCTCTCCTCTGAATGGCTGTTTTCCTCTTAGAATCATAGAATCATGGAATAGTTAGGGTTGGAAAGGATCTTAAGATCATCTAGTTACAACCCCCCTGCCATGGACACCCCACACTAAACCATGTCACCCAAGGCTTTGCCCAACCTGGCCTTGAACACCACCAGGGATGAAGCATTCACAACTTCCCTGGGCAACCCATTCCAGTGCCTCACCACCCTCTCAGTAAAGAATTTCTTCCTTATATCCAATCTAAACTTCCCCTGTTTTAGTTAAAACCCATTACCCCTTGTCCTGTCACTACGGTCCCTGATGAAGAGTCCATCCCCAGCATTCCTATAGCCCCCCTTCAGATACTGGAAGGCTGCTATGAGGTCTCCACGCAGCCTTCTCTTCTCCAGGCTGAACAGCCCCAACTTTCTCAGCCTATCTTCATATGGGAGGTGCTCTAGTCCCCTGATCATCCTCGTGGCCCTCCTCTGCACTTGTTCCAGCAGTTCCATGACCTTTTTATATTGAGGACACCAGAACTGCACACAATACTCCAAGGGAGGTCTCACGAGAGCAGAGTAGAGGGGCAGGATCACCTCCTTCAACCTGCTGGTCACGCTCCTCTTGATGCAGCCCAGGATACAGTTGGCTTTCTGGGCTGTGAGCACACACTGAAGCCGGCTCATGTTCATTTTCTCATCGACCAACACCCCCAAGTCCTTCTCTTGCAGGGCTGCTCTGAATCTCTTCTCTGCCCAACCTGTAGCTGTGCCTGGGATTGTTCTGACCCAGGTGCAGGACCTTGCACTTGGCATGGTTAAACTTCACAAGGTTGGCATCAGCCCACCTCACAAGCGTGTCAAGGTCCCTCTGAATGGCATCCCTTCCCTCTGGCGTATCAACCGAACCACACAGCTTGGTGTCATTGGCAAACTTGCTGAGGGCGCACTCAATCCCACTGTCCATGTCACCAACAAAGATGTTGAACAAGACCGGTCCCAACACCGATCCCTGAGGGACACCACTCGTTACAGGTCTCCAGCTGGACATTGAACCATTGACCACAACTCTTTGCGTGCGGCCATCCAGCCAGTTCTTTATCCACCGAGTGGTCCACCCATCAAATTGATGTCTCTCCAATTCAGAGACAAGGATGTCATGTGGGACAGTGTCAAAGGCTTTGCACAAGTCCAGGTAGATGACGTCAACTGCTCTGCCCCTGTCCATCAGTTGCGTAGCCCCATCATAGAAGGCCACCAAATTGGTCAGTCAGGATTTCCCCTTAGTGAAGCCATGCTGGCTGTCACCAACCACCTCCTTGTTTTTCATGTGCCTTAGCATGCCTTGCAGGAGAATCTGCTCCAAGAGTTTGCCAGGCACAGAGGTGAAACTGACTGGTCTGTAATTCCCTGGGTCATCCATTTTCCCCTTCTTGAAAATGGGGGTTATATTTCCCTTCTTCCAGTCGTTGGGAACTTCACCTGACTGCCGTGATTTTTCAAATATGATGGCCAGTGGCTTAGCAACTTCATTTGCCCTCCTTCAGGACCTGCAGATGGATGTTGTCAGGTCCCATGGACTTGTGCACGGTTAGGTTTTTAAGATGGTCTCGAATCAGATCCTCTCTTACAGTGGGCCTTTCTCTTGCTTCACCTCTTTCCTTTCTGGGAGGCAGGCAGTGGCTTTTCCTCTCGACTACATGGCCAGGGCAGTATGTCGTCTACAGCAACAATGTAGTGCCCTGTTCATGTCTGCTCTGCGCTGCTATTCCTGCCCATGTATATGAAGGCCTGGAATGACTGTGGCTCAGGTGACCTGACGATCAAATCGATGGGGTCAGGGTAGTCACAGTGGCTTGAGTATCTAACAGTGTCCTGGGTTCAGCAGCAGCAGTCAGTTTTTCTCCTTCTTAGTAGCTGGTGCAGCGCTGTGGTTTTGACTTTCGGCCTGGGAATGATACTGATAAAGCTGATGTTTTCAGTTACTGGTCAGAATGTTTACCCTGACCAAGGACTTTGTGAGTCTCATGCTCTGCCAGGGAGGAGGGGAAGCCGGAAGGAAGCAGGGACAGGACACCTGACCCAAACTAGCCAAAGAGGTATTCCATACCACAGCACGTCATGCCTGGGGATGTAACTGGGAGCTACCCGGAAGGGCACGTCCTCTTTTCTGTCGGGCTCATTTCCAGAGGGCGGTATCGTATTCTCTTCCCTTGTTATTTCTCTTATCATTGTTATTATTGGTGGCAGCAGTAATTTGTGTTATACCTTAGTTACTGGACTGTTTTTATCTCAACCCGTGGGAGTTACATTCTTTCGATTCTCCTCCCCATCCCTCTGTTGGGGGGGGGGAAGTAGACTGCGTGGTTCTAATTTACAGCCTGGGCTTAAACCACGACAAACAGTTTCTTAGGAAGGACTCAATCACTTGTAGAAATATGCCCTTATACATGCACTTGGCATAATTTTCTTCTTGCACACTGCTGTGACAGCCTGGCCTAGATGCATCTTCCAAAAGCTCTAGTGTAAGTGACCCAATTCCTAACCAAAATTATGGAACACTGAGCAATAAATAATCTAGAATGGATGTTTCACGTATCTCTTTTCCCTGCAGTATTCAACCATTTTCCTGTTCAGTTTCTTGTCCACAGACATCTGTTGGCATATCTGAAAGCAGGAACATGATTTTTTCACAACCAGGTTAGGAAGGACCTGTGAAAGTGATGAGACACTGGCACAGGTTGCCCAGAGAAGTTGTGGATGATCCACTTCTGGCAGTGTTCAAGGCCAGGTTGAACAGGGCTTTTGATCAACCTGGTCTCCTGGAAGGTGTCCCTGCCCATGGCAGGGTGTTGGAACTAGAAGATCTTTAAAGTCTCATACAACTACTCTTAATTCTGTGATCTGCTGCTGCATGATGCAAGCCATCTCCCCACTGGACTCCAGTGGACCTGGGCCTGGTTACACCAGGCAGGAATCAGCCCTTTTGTGTTTCCCTGGTTCTGATCTAATCCCTACGAAAGTCTGTTTCAGCATCACATGGAAAAGATATGCCACAAGTAGCTTTAGATCTTTCACTTAAATCTACTTTTGAACAGAAGAATTTCACTATAAGAAATCTTACATCCTGTATTAGGCTCTATTAACTAACATTTATGAAGATGTGATTTGGAAACACTAAGTTCCACACATTAAATCCATAGCTGTGAATATATGTTAAATCCAAATGTTACTGATTACAAACAAATTTGGACGGACTGGAACATCTGATTGTTAATCAGAACTGGCCTATAAGAGAGGTGGTGGCTGGAAGACAACCAGTAGGACACAGGGATAATGCAAACATCAGAAAGACAAGAAGATGATGTCAATAAGGAAGGTGCAGCACACATTAAAGAAAGCTTTAGTAAAAATAAACTAACAGTTCAATAAAATAATGTAGCACCCCTCTAGTATGACATTTCAAAGCTAGGAGAAGTGAAACTGGGACTAAAGTGTCCACCAGAATATGACATGCTACAAGACACCAGACAGGCTGTAAGGCAGGAAGCACAGTGATCACGGAAAGCTTCAGTTGCAGACTGCCTCCACAAAGCAGAAATGTCAGACTGGGCTCTAATTTGTGCTACATTTTTTAACAACATAAATTATTGGTTTAGATGCAGTCAGACATTGCAGAAGGAGAAACCATGCAGCCATTAACAGCACACAGGGTCAGAATCAAATGACACCTTTAAAATGATGGTGTGATAGTGACCACAATGTGCATGAGCAAAACATCCTTTTGGGAATGGGAAGGGCAGAGGAAGAACATGCAAAGCACAGGAAGTAAGCATAAATGAAATACTACCATTCAAAACACAGAAAATACACCCAAATTAGAAAAAACAAAATCAAGTCAGACAAGCTAAGTAAAAAATCATAAGGATGGCAAGGATAAAAAGTTGAGTAACACCAGACCAGATGCATTAATAATAAACCACCTCAGAAACAGGAAACCTGCCATGAAGACTGCACAGCGTGCAGGTGATAGATGCAGGAATGCTCAGAGAATATAAGCTTGGTCCAGTGCTCACTGTGGAGGATTTCCACACTAGAACTTTTATCTGCAGGTGATGAGTTGGAGAAACGATCTCAACCAAAGGGCCAGAAGTCAATAGAATGAACAGTGATATATCAGCAGGACCAGACAGTGTTCACACAGTGATTTTAAAACAGCTCAGGTATGAAATTGCCTGAGTAGTTACTGTGGAGTGTAACTTATTGCTCATGTCAGACTGGTACCAGAGGAACAGAGGGTGGCAGATGCAGTACCACTTCTTAAGAGGGCTGCAGAGATCAGCTGGGCAGTTACGGATGTGGAAATTTCATTTCCACATTGGAAAAAAAAGCCACAAGACAACAACAAATGACAGAAAAGCAAACAGAATTCAAAGGCACATAAGTGGGGAAAAAATCAGCAAGGTTCTGCAAAGGGAAATCCTGCTTTTGGTATCTATTCCAACTCTGAAAGAGCCAGTGAACACATCAATGAAAGTGAGCTGATGGATACATTTAGACAACCCTAAACTGTCATGGAATAGAAAGGGATGTTCTCCCTTTAAGGGTTGAAACAGAAAGAAAGCGGCATCGAACAGTGAAATTGCATAATAAAAGGAGGTGCAGAAGAGACTACATAGCTTAACATGCTTTCAGGAAAAGCAGGAGGATTGCAAAATTTTCTGGTGGTGCAAATGTCATAGATTAACAGTTGTAGACTGTCATCTCAATGCCAAATGTTAAGTGATAAAGTGGTAGATGACATTAAAGGTTGACAACTGTGAAGCAGAACACATTGGGAAAAAAATCAGTCCAACACACAAACAATGAGCACAGAAGACACTGGCACACAGGAAAGATCTAGCAGTAACTGCATAGAGTTCTGTGAACACATCAGCAACATGGTCAGTGTTGGAAAAATTGCGGAGAGGAGCAATAAAATGATGAAAACCATTGTGACAACTTCAGCTTGAGAAGAAATTAAGAAGTCTAGATCTCTTTGACGTGGAAAAAAAACCAGTGACTGAAAAAAGGATACGAGTAGTGATGAGTAAGGGCACATGGACTGGCTATTTACACTTTCTCAGTTCATCAAATAAATAGCAAATGTAATAGTGACATGTGAAATGAAGAAAGGCATTTCACAGAGAAAAATTGAACTGTAAAACTCAGAAGTACAAGATGTCCTGAAAGAAAACAGGACAGACAGGTTTAAAAATGTTCAGATAAATCTGTGGAAGGAAAAAAAAACCCAGAACATTAAGATCCGTTAAATATGAAGATAGCTTCCTGGCTCCATAGGAAGCTTAACCAAGGACTGCTAACTCAGAAGATATTCTGAGGAGTTATTACTCCTTGTTTTACCCATCATCAGGGCACTGCAGAGGCTGGAGGCTCCCCATGGTGGCAGGCAGGGCCTGTTCCACCACCCCAGGTCAGACCAGGGGTGACCAGTGGCAGCCCCAGCAGCAGACATCAGACACCTCCCTGGGAATGTAAATGGGCCAAGTAAGAGAAAAGATGACTGTCAACTGCCTTCAAATATATACAACATGGCAACAAAGAAGAAAGCAATGAACTATTTTCCTTGCACACAAAGTAATAGGCTTGAATGTTAGCAAAGGAGATTTCAGAGCATTTTTCTTAGTCTAACGACTAGCGGGTAGAGTTGAGTACTATGCTACACTGTTGAGAGGTGAAGGGCTACCAATACTGAGAGATGCTGTCAGCGGTTTTTAAGAATGGGTTCAAACATCCATCAGGAATAGTTTCTAACAACCTGGAGAGGGATACTATCTCCTAGGGAGCTTCCATGAAAGCAAATACCAAAGGCTACCCTTTTTTGAGAGGCCTCAGCCTCCCCAGCCTGGCTCAGTGAAGACATTTTAGAATGGAGAAAAATGCTAATAGAAAGTTGCTGCAATTTGCTTACAGGAACTAACAATGAGTAAGTGAATAGGTCAATCTGCACTTTTCTTGAAGGAATTTTGAAAGTGTTTAGGTGACTTAAAGCAGTGTTTCCAGTGCGGAAAATGCTTGCCTCAGGGAAGATGGGTGCTACAGGAATTTTATATCCTCCAGGCTGCTGCAGCCTCTTTGGAATCTCTCAGACCTGGTGTGCAGGATCCTTAACAGTCTTTCTCTAAGGTAAGGGCATTCACAACAGCTGACTCCTATCCAGACACAGAATATCTCAAGTTGGAAGGGAACCCATAAAGATCGTTGAGTCTAACTCCCCGTTCATCTCAAGACTGCCTAAAATTAAAACATACGACTAAGAGCATTGTCCAGATGCTTCTTGAACTCTGACAGGCAAACTGAGTTAAAATCTCACAGAGTTCCAAACCCCTGAAGGGTCACAGCCTCAAAGTGATTGCCAAGCTCTGAATTCCACCAGAAACTCAAGTATAATTAACCTAATTTGATTAACAGTTTTCTTGGAGATAGTTAAGAAGCATCCCCAGTACTATTGCTCCAGCAGTCAGCTCAGGGGCAGCTGCAGGAATGAGCAGCAGCTGGCACACAGCGATGCTTTTCCCGGTGGACGAAGAACGCCTGGCTCCGGGAAGAACTTGCCTTACTGGCGCTGTCCAGGGTGCTGCACCGGCGCCTCCGGCCTGGCAGCGGGGGAAAGCGGTCGTCCAAACCCTTTGGGGTTTGCTTTGCACAAGATGAGAAAGCTCTTGCTTTTACCTCCAAATGTTCCTTGGTTATAATTCAGAGCGTCAACCAGAAGGCAGTTAATGTGAGGGTGCTCTTAAAGATATCTGTGGTCACGGCTTTGAAATTGTCTTTTGTGTTTTCTCTCTTATGACCTCAAATTCATTGCATAGTCAGACATCAACGCTGAAGACTAGATTATGGGCGTCTTGCAAGAAGAAAAGTTTTGAAGATTGACTGAGACTTTGGTTGCAGCAGGTACGAATGCAGGTGAAAGGATTAGGTAAGGAGACCAAAGACAATTCTCTCTCTGGGAGGAAGAGAGTCCCGTCATTCAGACATCCAGGAGCTGTCGTTGCTGTGCCTGAAAAATAATGGAATGGAACTGTGGCACAGAAGTTAATTACCATTATGTATGAGATTCATAGGCAGTGACTGTAGGCATCCATAATAAATTTAGGAGGATCACAAAAAATACTGTTGCTAGACAGTGGTGTTTAATTTGCATTTACAGGTGCAAAGTAAGAATATAGAATAAAATGTTGAAGTGCCCGCATCTCTCTCTATGACTTGCAGTTCAGACAGCTACAAAATGACTTGAAGTACTGCAGGTTCCCAAATGCACTTCACAACCTCTCTATAGCTTTTGGATCTCTGTTGGAATTGGAAATGAGTTTAGTGCTCCAAAAGCAATGATATTTCTATACGATAAGAAACTCACTGTCTGGCTTTTCAAATAGTCTCCAAGGATATGAATGCTTAGTCTAGCTTTTAATACCAGGGCACTCATACCATTCATCAAGGAAGACTTTCTGACCCACTCAGTAGATAGCTGATGTTCACATCTCTCTCAGACCAGTCTTTTTATCCAGCAAATGAAGGAGAGCACCATGCTGTGGTTATAACTCCTTGCTGGGGCTCAGGGTCCTCTGTTTGCTGTTGCTGGATTCATCTCTTCTGGCCAGATTTGGAGCCTGTGTACATTTGCACAGCTTCACAGCGGACTTAAACTAACTGGGGCCTGTCTCAGGCATGGACAAAAAGTAAAGTAAATTCTATTCTGCAAGACAGAAGCAGCTGATTCTCTCTGAAGAAAGCCTGGTAGGAGTTTGAGGGTGCTTTAGGGGCAGAAGAACCCTATGCACTAAATTAGCAGCAGAGAAGATCTAGAGAAGCTTTTTACTCCCCATGCTGCCACATGCCCATGTCCCTTTCCACTGCCCTCATGAAAGGTGCAAAGCAGCTGAAGGCAGCAGCCTTGAGATGGCCAAGCTTAGAGCAACCCTCCTAAACCTGGTGCCACCATGGCCCCCCACAGGCTGGGCCAAGACAGGATGAGAGGAGAGGGCTCATCAGGCCAGCTGATGCCTGCTCAGATCCCTGCTCCCACCATTGTTTCTCGGCTCTGTTTTGGACCACAGAGCTATGGAGAGGTGACACCCACATCCTCTGCAAAATGGCTCTGCCAAATACGTGTGACAAAGGGAGAAAGGGAGAGAAGCTGAAGGTGAAGTGAGTGCAGAGACATGAGAACAAGGCAGAGCGTATGTCTGTTGGCTTAAATTCAAATAAACCAACCAATGTGATTGGAAAACTGGGAGAAAGTGAAGAGGCAGATGGAGGAGTGAGGAGGAGATGATGGCTTAGTCACAACAGCTTAAAGCAACACATGAGACGATCCAGAGCCAAGTCTTGCTCCCCTCCCTTGTTTCAAACTGTAAGCTCTTTGGGGAATACACCACCTTCAAATACATGTTTTTATAGTCACAGTACAGTGGAGCCCAGGTCATGGAACACAGCAACACAAGTAACAAACCCTCTGCCCTTCACCATAGTTCATTTTGATCTAAACTGCTGTACCCTGTACTTGCTTGGAGGTTTTAGAGAGAAATCTCTTTTTCTAATTCTAGTTTTTTATAGAGAACAGTTTCCTTTACTAGAATAAGTAATGACCTGATTTTTATGTGTGCTGCTCAGAGGGGAAAGCACAAAGCCATTCCTGCTATATTCCTATGTGATCCTGTAGGAAGGCTCCTGTCTAATCTTTGGCAAGCCTTACAGAAAACCCGCACTGCCGCAAACTAAGGAAAACAATGAATAATTCATTTTCTGATCTGTTTCAGGATTGTTTTCTCCAAAATATCTATTTTAATAATTCATGTGATTTTTAGCTGCACCATGCTGCAGATGCAAGGGTACAGAAGAGAGCCATACTGCTTTTCTGAGTGCAGCCTGGAGGATTCATTAGTACAAAATTCCAGCTCACATTGGAGCAATTCAAAGTGAGGAATGAGAGGTAAAGATCAGGGTGGTTAGCAAGATTCAAAGTTCTCCAAAAATCAGAGGTTATGAGAGCCATTCACAAAGGAGTCTTCCTGTGATGCCAAAATGGTCATGTTGAAGGTGTCAAGCTTGTCAAGAGCCAACTGGGGACAGAGGAAAGTACATACAGAGTTCCCCTACTTCCCAACAGAACCTGTGGAATGCCTGAATTTAGCATTTATAGAACTGCCAGGGTTGCTGTTTCAGGCTGTAACTGATTCCTACTTCAGTTAGATCCATCCATGCAGCATAGCTGTGGATTGAGGTTTCCTCTAGAGCTCATGCAGAAATGACTCCAATCTGCAAGACCCCACTAGTGGGCAACCCTGCAGTGCTGGCTGCCCCTGTGGAAGGGTCAGAAACCCCAGGGCACATTATGACAAAAATGGACAAGTCAGCGAATGAAATGTTAAAAGCTAACCACAGCCTATGAAGGGCAGGAGAAAGGAAATGATAATACCAACTGCAAAAGGAAACAAATACGTGCATGATAAAAACAGTGATTCTCTAGGTGAGTAGCAGAAGAGCTGGGTACATTAACCTGAGCATCAGTGCTCTATTCACATACACCCTGCTCCAACTAACACTTAATTCAACTAGGCACATGCTGAAAATCCTCTGCTTGCAGCAAAGTGCTCTAGCCAGCACCGCTAAGCCACTGGCACCCAGCTGTGCCCCACAGGGCACACAGTACAGATGCAGCTGCTGTTAAAAATTGGTCTTCCATTAGCAAGGACAATGGATTAATCCTCTTTACCTTCTACACAACAGGAAATTTTCCAGTCCAGCTTAAGTGCTACTGCAAGAAACAGCAGGACTTACAAGTCTCCAAGACAAATTGCATAAATAAGATGGACTTTGATTGCTTCTAAAAATAGTACCTAGAAATGCCACCAGCATTTCAAAAAATACCTTCCTAAAGAGCCAGTAAGAACCTCAGAAAAAATAATTCTCCCTTCCCCAAAGAAGAAAAAAGCCACAGGCCAAGAAGCAACAGAAAGCCAGAGCAGCACTTGCTCTCCTCCCTGCTGTAATCAAAACCCTGGGCACAGATCCTGCCGGTGCTCACCACCCCAGCTTCACAGATGCTGGTGCAGCAATGAGGTTACTGAAGGCAAATCAGTGCTCACCTATGTCGCTGAAGCAGCCCTAGCAACAATTTAAATTCACATTAGCTGGCATAAATAGCGCTGTGCTATGGGAAGCGACACAGAGAATCTGCAATGTAGAGAAATACAGGCCACTCTTGTATAATTTTGCATATAGAACTAAAGAACCACAACACTACGTAATCCTTTTTTCTGGCTTTAAGCAGACAAAGGTAAACATTTCCACAGTTTAAATCACATGCAACCTGCCAATATCATGTTTTTGTCAACTATATTTTTATCTGCCTGCCCAAAGCAAGACATACTCTGCATAGCATCAGTATGCTATCTTGTTATTTTATAAACCAAACAGCATCTTAGACTAAAAACTTGGCTGGTTCTTTTAAAAACACCTGGGTTGAATGCCACTGCCGACATAAACTATTTGCCTAAGAAAAGTACCTGTTAAAAAAGGAAGGGGCTGAAGAGCTCCACAGGCTGGGCAGGCAGCACTGGCCGCCATGCAGTGCCAGGGATGATGCTTTCCCAGCAGCAAGAACCTGAGTGGCTTCATAGGAGCCTTCAGGAGAGGAGATGTCAGGTGAAGTGCAGCAACCATCAGGCTGTGGAAAGCTTTTCAGAAGATCCAACCTAAGTCTTCTCTACTCTTAGACAAACCAATACCTGCACCCTGCAGTGAGTATAAATCTTGATTCTACTTTCTTGAAACACATTTCTCACTTCTTTTCTTTTTTCTGTTTCTTTCATTTTCTCCTCCCTAAGGAAAGCAGCACCCAGCTCCTCACAGGTCAGCTTGGAGGTTATCTTTTTTTAACGAAAATTCAGGTTTGCACTGTGGTAAAAGGCCATTCCTGAGGAGGAGGGGAGGCAGTGCCAGGCAGACATTCTCCCTCAGTAGAGCACAGCCAGTTTGGCAGGCACCAGGGACACTCTGCCCCAGGTTTGACAGCGGTTTTGAGAGCAAGGATGTCACAGGCCACACAGCTGAAGCATGAGTGGGCAGGAGGATAAGATCTGTAGGCACTGGCATGCAGAGGCCCCACAGAAGAAGGAATTTCACACTTAGCTTCATCAAAACCATCTCCCTGCAAGACAGGAAAAACAATCAGCCAAAGCAGCAACATTACAGTGGCACAATCTGACACTGAGACAGATGACATTTTCTGGTTTTATTTCAAGCTGACACCTTGAGACAAGGTGTAACAATTGAGAGGATCACAGCAGTAAGGAGGTAGCAGGGACCTTAATGCCTCCCTCCCTGCCAACTCCGTGAGCTCCAGTGCCGAGAATTAAAAATAAACCAGCATAGCCTAACAAATTGCAGAAGGTATTGAAGTCAGAGTGGGGCAGGCAAAGCAAGTGAGAGTCTAAGATTTGAAACAATGAAAAACTGTTGCTAGAAACTGATTTTAGAAGTTTCAAGACTGATGCAAAGTCATCTTTGATTCTCCTGATTATCAATAACCAGTTTCCAAAATCAATGGCAAAGTTCAACACACAGTTTTTATTTCTTGTATTTCATGCAAAATATGCAATAGTTAAAACTTCCAGTTCCTTATCTCCAAATTAGTCAGAAAAGACTAATTATCACAACATCCCGAGAGTTTTGCTCATTAACTCCACGAGTGCAAGTTTCCAGCCCTGCAGAGAAGCCCTAATGCCCATCTTACATTTTAGCAAACAAATGAGAGGGCTTGAATGCAAGGAGCTTCCCAAGAACTTTAACTACCCCCCACTGATTTACTTTTCACTTATAAAGCGATGGCCCAAGCCGCAACTAGAAATGGTATAAAGAACCTGATCCGAGGAAGTTCAGATCACTCTTCAGACCAGGGAAATACCACAAAGCTGTTATAACCCCCTTTACCTCATCCGTTAAAGTAAGCCAGCTTTCACCTGTATTAGTGCATATCTCAAAAAACAAAACCCACAATGCTTCAGTTTAGAATGACATATAATTTATTAATATAATTCACAAGTAGTTGGACACTACCCAATCTCCATATGCAAGTGATTTACACAAACATAATACTAAAATTGATTGCTTAGAAGGTAAAAAATACCATGGGTATGAAATGCCATGGTAGATGCTGTTCACTATACTACACAATCTTCATGTCAGACACTTTTACTCATTTTTTAGAAAAAAAGGCAGTTTGCCATTTTTAATTCTTTTCATAAGTAGTCTGGGAAACTCAAGTGGTTTTGCTCTAAACCTTCTAATCAATTATTCCTCCCAGTTCTTAGGAACTGAATTGACAACCAAAGCAACATTCTCAGTAGTCCAAAAAATCCCCCAAAAAAACAAACCAAAAAAATCCACACCAAAAACAAAACAGATTTTTGCTCCCCCGAATTCACCAAGCATAAGGTGACCAAATCATGTTGCCTTCCAACATGCAACACGAAATACTAACCCCTGTAGAATGTGCTGGAATTTAGACCATGCTTCACCATGGTGGTGTTGGTGACAACAGCCTGATGATAGAATTTTTGGCCCCTGCCAGTATCCAGTGGTTGTGAGTGTGTTTGCAGTTCACTGTGGATGTATTAACATCACCAGACCATTTGGTATTCATGCAGCTGTGGAGTCTGATTGCAATTCTGCATAAACTCTTCTCACTGAAACTTGTGTCTCATAAGCCTCATTAATTCTGCATTAAGCATATAATGGCTGCATGGAGAAAATTGGACTTCAATGTGTTTGCCTGCATCAATTAAGTTACACACACTACCTTCTAGATGAGGTCCAAACAAATATTTTGCTTGAAATGCCAGTAGTTACCTTAAAACATACCAAGAAGTTAAAAAGCTTTCACAATACAAGATCCAGCTACTTATTCCACATATACAAAAACACAGCTAGAGAAATACAATTCAATTGTCAATGCTGAATTATGAGGAAAGTCTAAAAAAATAGAAAACCTCTGATATCCAGACATCAATTCAGAATGTAACACTGCATAATGCGGCAATATGAGCACCCATTTAAAATGAGAAATCCCCAACAAGAGAAGCAGAAGGGGATCTAGTACATGTGACAAAAAAAAAAAGTAGATGAATATTGCACCAAAAACATGCATACAATTGCCATGGTCATTCAGTATGCTAGTGATGATCTAAGCAGTGATCTAACACAAGAGGAGACAGTGTTTCCAAATGAAATTGAATGAGTAACTACATATTGATTAAACTTTCTGATGCAGCAAAGTGAGGACACAGAGCCATTTCTGGGTTCTGGAGCTGTTTCAAGATTTGCTTGTGAAATTTCTCTCTGACACGATTGAACTCCATTATATCCAGTGGATCCTCTTCAATCCAGAATTTGTGGAATTCATGCATTAAGTAGCCTACAAAATAATAAAAAAGGAGAGTATGTAAAGATCACACACAAGATTATGAAGAGCAAATCCTGGTCACTGAGGTCTGACACATCACAACAGTATGCAGGGACAAGACTAAACCCGTTTTGGACAAACCCCAAATGTGATGAGTATCACACATTGGCAGAACTTCTCAGAACAAACACAAGAAGTCACTAGTTGTCTTGACATACAGATACATGAACTAAAATATTAAACTAATGTGTATAAAAGCAGGGAAAGATGCTGCTGATGCTGCTCCACCAGCCTTTTGTTTATATTTAAGTTCTGCCTCACAGACATTTCCTCACAGGTACATTGCTTACCCTTCACTAAAATAGAGGACGTACTCATAGGTAATATAACTGTTACCATCACGTCTTTCTGTATTAACACTTCCTCCTCATTCATAATTTTACCTTGTGTGTGCATGACCTTGCTGGAAATGTTGTTTAATATTTATGTCTATGATCCTGGAAAGATGAGTGATAAGGTGATAATACAGAACCACTGTGGTAAGACATTCCTGTTACAGGAAGAAGCTTGATTCTATAGCAGGTTTAATATATAGGCTCTGATTAAGGCCTTTACCCTCTCAGTTCTGTGCCATCCTTGGACTCAAAGAGTTTCACTGACAGGAAAAACATTATATCCAGCACTAGGACTTCAGTGAACTGAATCCAGTCTCAACCCCAGCTTCCACAGCAGATGAACCACTGAAGATGTATAATCTTACTTCCCAACACAGCAAAATGTGCAAGTAAGTTTTCTGTATTCCAGAAAGTGAGGGCTTTTGTTGTAAAAAAAGGTTTAATTGCTTGTATCCATTTATTTCTATTATGTGACAACTACAACATACATAGCTTCAATTTCAAGGTATATTCGCGTAGTCATATTTTTTGCCCATCATTAATTTGCAAAATGAACGTTACTTTCAGGAGATGTTAATTTCAAAGAAAAGTTCAGTAAAACCCCTCCAAAAAACCTCACAAACAAACAACTAAATAGCATCCTTGTTCTGAAAAGTCTGTACTATTTCATGGAACACATGCCCAGGCCACTAATATTTTCCACTTATCCAGTTAAGCAATAAGAAATTATTATAGCTGCAAACCATCTGTTATCTAAATAGGCAAACTTAAAAAAAACCCAAACAAATAAAGAGAACTGAACCTTTGCAATTGCCATAAATGTGGCAAACAGTGCATCTTAACTTCTCATCAGATTCTTACCTATACATTGAAAAATATTAGAAGCGTTGCTCTCACTGTGCAAGGATGCACAGCAGGTCTGTGCTGCAGGAGGGATGCTGTAACATGGAGAAAGGGCTGGAACAACTCTACTGAAGGGGGGAGGGTGACACTTGAATGTAGATACAAATATTTTAAGACAACTGTATTTATGGCAAAGTGAACTCCAGAAGCTCTTTAAAGCACCCTTAGAGTGCTTTTAAATAGCAAGAAACTAACATGACAGGAAGATCACTCGTTCAGGTACCTGGTAGGGTTTTTTTGAGTTATTTGGTGGGGTTGTTTTGGGGTTTTTTTTACCCCTTAGTTTGGTAGTGGCATCAATCACAACCCAGAACTTAATTCAGTCATCCTAAAGACAGGAGAACAAGACCAGCATGACAGTCCCTGTGCTGTGTCAGGAGATTTTGATAGTATGGGTAGTACAAAAGTGTTACCAGGAGTACAGTTTATGTATTTCCCACACCCCTCCCCAGCCACTTACAGAACGTCTGCTGAAAGTGCGTTAGTGTTGGTGCTTCTGGAGCAACATTGTAGAAGTGGGTCTTCAGAGCTCCACTCACAAGCAGGTTGTATGCAAGGTCTGTTATGTTAATGCCCACGATAGCAAAAGAATAGCTGTAAGATAAAGAAGCAGCAACATTTGTTGAATGTTTGTCTTGTTTCACTACTCTGTAAGAAACACTGATGACTGAAACTGCAGATTTTGTGTGCTACTGAGGTGTATTAATTTTCTCCTTTGTGAGCTTTCAATGTGAAGGGGCTGGAAAACACCACGTATTTATCCTGTCTGCTTTGTACAGTCTAATGGCAGTGTTTCCCTTGTGAAACCTATGGTCACAGCAAAAAACAGGAGTTTCTTCACTGTGCCAGCATTTTCAGTGTAGTAGCACTGATTCATTCCTATGGAATAAGAACAAGCCCAAGTGTTCCTGTGCTCACTTCTGACACAGGACGAGCACTCCACACAGTGGCTGTACCTGCAGGGTGACCCATCATTTGCTATTTTAACCCACTTGCCCAACTGGAATTCATTACCCACAGTTAGGAACATCAGGTTTCAACAATCAGTCCTACAAAGACATTCATATGGCTAGAGAGCCTGTAAAAAAGATCCAGCTGAGTCACCTCCAATGTCTTCCTAAGACAGAACTAGAAACACAGGCCAGAAAACAGGCAGAAACCTAAATCAGAGCATGCTGGAAGCAGAAATAAGAAAATCAGACTCATGAAGCAAACTTCTGTCCTGCTAAAAGGTATCAACAAGGAAAGTACATTTAAGCAAAACACAACTCAGAAACTGGAAGTTATTTCTTGATTTGTAAGCCTGTTGCGTAAAGAACTTGACGTTCCTAGCAGTGACTATTTCCCAAGAAAACATACGATGTCCCACACTGGCATTTAGTGATAAAAGCAAACTTGTTTAGTTATTAAATGATTCCTCCCCTCCTCTAAACACAGCTGTCTTCTGCAGATTGTCCTGGGTATTTTTTCAGTTATCTCCGCCAAGCAAACCAAACACATTCCTTTTCTTTAACCTTTGATACATTTCAGAAGGAAAAAATAATAAAAGTCCAGAAGTTAACTGCAACATGGGGCCTAATGGCAAGTTTCACAGACAAATTAAATTTGGGCATTAAATTGTTGTATTATAGATTTTCAGATATACTCAGAACAACCAGTTCCATACTCATGGATAATGCAGCTGTACCAAACCTACTGCTTAAGAAGAAAGAAACCTAACTAATATTTCTTCCCTATTATGCTTTCCTGAAAGCAGATCAGAACCTGGCTGTGACAGTAAGAAGTGAGACTTGATCACATTATATGTTAAGAAGAATTAAACAGCTATTCATCACTGCACTATTCATAGCATACAGAGACAGCTTCTCCTTTTTGGTTATTTTTCCTAATTCTTACTTTAAACTGCTTTTCCTGTAATCTTTGATCAAGGTCAAGGTGTGGTTAAGCCAATACATGTCAGTATGTACACAGAAATTTCCTTTAAAATGTAACCAGGAAACACCTTTTTCCCCTCAAATATACAGCAGCATTGTTAACTGTTGGCCTTGTGGCAACTTTAAAAGGATTTTTAAACTTACCCAATTGCTTTATCAAACTTTTTCTTCTCCCATTCGGCTTTGCTCAGTTGGCTGGGGGGGGAGGGAGGAGGCAAGAAAAAACATTAAAATCCAGCAACTGCCATGCATCACTAAGTGATAAATATTTTCTTTTAATTTCTTTGATATCTTTGATATCCATTGAGGTAATCACATTTAACTGTGCTTCTGACTGAATGGACTGGTATGAAAAGACTTGAAATGAGTGACTGGCTTCATAGCACTGCTGATAAATTTATTTAATCTTTACCAAGTATAGCATCTATGGCAATGCTTCCAGTAAAAGACAGTTATTTTCTACAGTGGCCACAAAATTAATCCATTTAGATTAAGTCTGAGCTATACAGAAGTTGAAAATATTACATTTCTTTTAACTCAAAGATATACATGGCACTCATCACTGTAGGCATAATTCACCTGAAGCAGCAAACATGAAAAATGCTCCTCTGACAGAAAGTATTTGTGTCCAGCCAAATCAGAAGCCACTCAAGAGTCAAAAATAAGGATTAGTATTTCTTATCATTTGGCACAATAATGCAGAGCTTTTCAAGGACACAGAAGGTCCCTCCTGTAAAATTGGTTAGAAAACAGACTGATTTTAGACTAAATTTCTGCTGTTCAATAACATTTTCATTTATAGAGTTGTGTGATGCAACCAGTCGGCCAATATCCCACTCTCATGGAGCAAGTTCAGCAGAAATCATTGCCTGCATTTATCACCAGCTAAAAGCAGGCATGGAACCAACCTTAGACATGCCTGGGCGAGTTTTGCCTTGGTAAAGCAGATCAGAGTTTGCAAGCTTTAGATCCGAAATTACAGACACCAATGTGTTCTTGGACTATACTTGAGCTACAATTAGTATATATTACACTAAAAACAATACCCTGACCTTCATGTAAATACAGTATTTTAGAATTGTTGCTATTAAGTACCTAGGTTCATACCCATTCTGACCTGAGTGTTATCAGGTGGCATGACTGAAGATGAAACTTCACCTCCTAAATGGCTTAACATTCAGGAATACATCAGTCTTCACTCATTTCTCTAAAATCTTAACTGTCTTTGTAGGCTGTGGCATAACATCAGTTAGAAAAACCCAAGCAAGCATTGAATAATAAAGGTGGCACATGTAGGATGTGGACAAGCAATACAATTCAACAGACATAGAAATTACATGAATCATGATCTCGTCATAAACTAGCACGGCTGCTAAGCAACCACATGAGGAAGAACACCACAGGCACCACCGGCAGTATCTATCTTCTACTGAATTCCCTTTCAAGGGCTAGAAATTGCACATGCTCACACAGCACTCTAAGACAGTCCTTGGTAATCAAACATGTAAATGAAGAACACTTGTGTGTTCCAAATGCTTTTTGTCACAGAATTAGCATTGAGAACTCAACCACAAAATACTGAGGAGATTAAAAGCTTCACAGGATTCAGATGTGGACCTTCTATAGGGAAATCTACTAGCAGAAGAAAAATGTCTTTTAAGGCAACTGATTACTATGCAACCAGCTAAGAGGCATCTCCACCCCCAGTAATTATGGAATAAATCTCCTATTCACAAATCCCTCTCAACACAAAATTTTTGCCACTTGAATGTACCCGACTTCTCAACAGTCAGGACAACAGGCTGGCCAGATTAGACCCACCATTTGTCAGGGTAGACAGAGTATGTGACTATAAATAAAGGGACTCTTCAGCTGTCCTAATAAATCCTTGGCCTAGACTACTTTTGATTACCAAGTCAGTCACAGCTGTTGTGATACCACAGTGGCACTGCTTAGACTTTTTCTCCTACACATGAAAGTCTCCCACATTTGTTCCTTAAGCCTGGTACCAAATAAGTCTAAACCACAATGCTTTAGCTACATCAAGCAAGGTTGATTTCATTCTTTATATATAAGCATTTTCTATATATAAGCTCAGATGTTGCACCATCAGCTATGTTTGAGTTAACTTTAGAAAAAGGAATATGGATCTCTCCATGTTGCAACAAAGACTTTCAGTTTATAACACTCCAAATTTGCTGTATGGTTTGATCTTTATTTGCATGTAGGGTCTCATAAAAATAAGAAAAAAGAAAAAAAAATACCTTAGTTCCTTCTTAGTGACTTCCCTTCATTATGAAAAGATAAAAGAATTAAAAGAAAGGTAAATAAAAATACAAAATCATTTGAAATTAGAAGTATAAATGAAAACATTTAACACTAAGTTTAACTATTTCTAAAGATTCAGTATACAAGTTTGCCTTTTGGACTTGATCAGTTATCATGGATGGATCACGATCATGATCAATCCAGTACTTGAAAACTGATAGCATGTGGCAAGACCCAAGCATATGCCCAACAAAAACCACCTTCCCCCTCCTGCCCCGAACTCCAGCCAGGACAGCATTCTTTCAAGTTATTTTTTTTACAGGTTTCAGACATTACCTGTATTTAGGATGAAGAGAATCAGAGAGAACTTGCTGAGCTATCTCAGTGTCCCATTCAGCAAAATACCTGCAGATATATATGTTTAGGGTGAATTGTTAAAGAAACACAATGAAAAAAGCATTTTAACTTATCCTGAGCTGTCCATGGTAGGACACTACGTGTGTTGTGCAGTATGACTAGCATTTAAGGTGTTAAATTCATTAACCTACTACTTAGACAACAAAACGAAAGCACAACCCCATGAGCTTGTTACTAGAGTCCCCTTTCTATCCATCCTACAAAAAAAAGAAAAATCAGTTGCTTATTACTAGAGCATGCTGGTTGCTGAGATCAAGAGAAAGGAGTTCAGGCTTCTGGATGTGGCAGATTCATTAAGCAAGGTAAGAGTCATCACAGGAGACTAACTGAAATACATGGTACTGATTCATCTCAGTTGAAAGTTCAAAGCCAGAGTCAAGAGTCCAGCTCCTCCACTGAGCTTTGCTAAACAGTGACGTACAGACAGTGGATGATTTATGTCCTTCAATCTGTAAAAGCAGAAAATATTTCTTTTTCCCCTCATAGGGGGAGGTTATTTTCCTAAATGTTTCAAAGTTATGTAACAACCTGCAGTAGATAAAAGGGCTGGAGGAAATAACAGTCATTGATTGATTCCCAAATTACTAACCACACACAGTACCAACACCTGGTGTGCATGAGACAGAAGGGAAAAGTGATGTAAACTCACTGCTTAATTCTGAGTATCGTCAGAAACAGAAGCAGCAGTCTAACTACAGAAGTCTGCCATCAAGATCACATTTCAAGTGTTTTGGCCAAGAATTCAGCATGAAATTCCCAAACTGAACAAAAGAAAGCTGAGCAGTAACATTAACCACCCGCCTATTCACTTGCAGGGCATTTTGTTTAATGAGATCTAGATATTGGTGAAAATATACTTTACAGTTTCTTTCTTGTGGGAATAGAGTGCTAAATTACTGTGTCACAGAGAAACGAAGACTAAAAAAGGGTTTAGCAAGTGGTGTTACTGAGTTGAATTAGGAATACCAAAACAAAGGAGACCCCTTCATGACCAGAAACCCTCCAAAAACTGGGCTAGCAAATAAATTCTTTCAGTTTTTTATATCAAGTCCCTAGCACCTTTATATGTTATTCCCACAGACTTGCTAAAAACCTTCAAGTAATGCTGCTTTTCATGACTTCAGACACACATTGACAGAAGAACATACTTACACCAAGTTATATAAGCCCAGGAGACCCATCCCTCTAAAGTCTGTTTTAGGATCATCACCTTGGAAACCAATTTCACACCACTGCTTCGAAATCCGAGCTTTCAATGGCGAATTGGGCTTCAAGCATTTCCACAACTAGGAAAATTACAGGTAAAACATAATGAAACTTCCACACATTAGTAAGGCTTCTTAATTTTAAACCAAGCTATGTTCTGATGTAACACTGCTATCCCAGCAATCCAGGCATCAACTCAAATTAAATTCCTGGAGGTGAGGAAAGTGGGGAGAAATCCCAAACCACTATTAAGCATTGCAGACATTTCAGCTCTGCAAGGCCCTTCTGACCTTATCGGCAGCTGTTGTAATGTCTCTCAGAAGAGCTTGTTTTGTTCACACCTTATACATCAAGCTAGTGTCTGCTTCCATAAGCACAAAGACAGGAATGGGCTGCAATTTGGTTGTAAATCACTGTCAGAGCCGCAGGCAATCAGCCCTCAAGTCCCTGAGGCCCTGCGGTAATCTTTTCTCCATCATCTTTTGCAAGTCTCTGGAAGGGTTATAAATCAAGAGTGCTGACTTGGCTATCACAGTGCTGAAAAGCAAATCAGAGAACATAAAATAAAAATCCATACAAGAATAGCATGTGCCACCTCCATACTTAACTAAGGGGTGAATCATTCATTGATCTTGCATAAAGAGGAAAAAAGATAAAGAGATTTAACAAGCCAGATCCTCATCTGGAATAAATCCACTTAGCTGCACTGGTCCAGCAACTCTAGTGCCTATATATCATGTTGCTAGGCACCTACAAGCAGCCTAAATTGACACATCTGATAAATACATAACTTTCTGCACACCTCATGTGCCGTATCACAAACTTTCCCTTTCTAAAGTGTATTAAGAAATCAGGTGTTCTCCAAGAACTACAAGTAGGTGAGTACAGCCTCAAGAACTACAAGACAAGGCCTTCCCAAGGGAAGGAACTATATGCACATTTCCCAAATAAGAAAACCCCAGAACCTGTGTTAATTTTAGCAATTCTAACTGCACTTAAAATGAAGCACCTTAGGAAGGTTAATGATTTCACTTTGTAATGACTGCATAAAGCATCATGATTTAAACCGTATTTGCTATCTTTCTTGCTCATCCATCGACAATAAATACAGTATCATTCATTAGTTCAATCACATTAAATTAATCTTTCTCTCATTCAAGTGCCCTCCTGGTAAACAGGAATAAATGATAGACATTAGGAACTTGAATTACCCATTGCAGAGATCACTTAGCAGAACACCTAGAAGGAAAGAAAATCAACTGGCCTATTCTTCCCCAGCATGGGTTGGAAACAGAATTAAACCCTTGGATATATTTCCATTTGACATGAGAATTTGCAAAAGCAAAATTGCTGTAAAAAGGTGTTAACAACAGGCTACACTAAAGGCTGATAGCAAAACTGATACTTTCTTCACCATTATGAATTTTACAGCATAAACTGCACTGCTTAATCTCCCCTCAGATAAATACTCAGTTTCCATTCTGCTTTTATTCTCATGCAGTTATGTTGTTAAAGCACTTCTGTAACTACAAATCATCACTGACATGAATCTCAGGAGCATCCAAGAACCAGGACCTTGCCCTCACAGGACAAGAGTGGCAAGGGAGGAGACCACAGCCAGCCACCTTGTGCTTCTCACCTGTGATCCTGTCCTCAGACCCAAATTCTCGCTCTCTGAGCAGTGCAGATGCCCAGTTTATTTAGGGATGCTTTCCTGGAGTCAAAGGCCCTCATTAAACCTGCAGACAGGTACCTGGTATTTTCAGGGACCAACACTGCAGGCTGGCACCTGGATCTCTCACACCCAGGACACAGGCTTTCTCACTAGGTAAATCTGTGTGTCCTTTTAGTTAAAAGCCCACTCTACCCCCAGAATATTGTATGTTTGGCTGCACACGGACAGGACTTGAACAGGAGAATTCCATCTGCCCCATCCTACCTGGTAGCTAGAGCACTCCTTCAGGGGCAGCTCTGGATTTTCACTCCTAGTTGGTGAGACTCCCATCTCCCAGCAAGCAGCCAACTTTAGACAGCTTTCCAGACACCTACAGGAACTCTCTGACCATTTTAGGCATTTGATAGAAATAGTTACTTACATCTGTAAGTGTTTATATACAAGATGCCTACTGGGATTTGTGGAAGTGACTGGAAGCCCAAGTAATAAGGTAACATTTCTAAAGCTCCCACTGTAATTTGTGTGAAGCAGTATGCTGCAAACCAGAGCGTGGAAAACAGCTTCATCATAACACCACCAAACAGGCGATACGTTTTATAAGCCCTCTGAAAATTCTGTAAAAAGGCATTTATCTGCAGATCACTGTTCTATGTTTCTTGCCATTTCTCCTGCACTAGCTATGATGAGAAACAGGATCAGAAGAAATAATGGGACTTGCTACTAGACTATTTTCTACCCCCTTTATTCCTTCCTCAATTCCTTTCTAATACAAGAGCTTTCTAGCTCTCCCTCTGCTTATGGCTTCAAGACTGTCTTCCTGAAAAAATACTTTTATCATCTGTTCCAGTGCAAGGCTTTCCTGAAACCATGAAGTAAAACCCAACTGGCATGGTTGTCATCATTCTGCATGCATTATCTAAAGAATGGTTTCATTTTGTTTTCATTTGAAAATAGACTTGGTAAATGTAAGTGCGTAAGTCATCATCTCTCGCCCTTCCACCCTATGCAACGAAAGCTAGAGGGTTGCCATTGTGATACACAATATCTTCAAAAATGCAAGAAATTGAAGAAAAAAGAATATTATTCTGGTTAAGAGAGAAAAATACCCTTCACACATTGAAGAAAAGAGTACTGAAGTAGGACATCAGCCTACTTTTACAGGGTTCATAGCGCAGAGCTGTTATCTGCAGTAAGAGCTGGGTATCCAGTGCCTAGATATAGTCCAGCCAAAGGACAGGCATTCATCAAGCTGCTGGCTTGGCAGGGGTTACACTTACACCCAGACCAGATTAATATTCTATATAACCTTAAACAGGTACACGATGGAGAAGGCAACAATGCCTCTTGATGTTTCACAAGAGAGGCTGTTTGGAGCTGACACACATAAAAAGGGATGCCCTTTAAGTACCTCTCAAGCACCTACCTTCAGAAGCATTTCCTCATGTTGTGGATTCTCTGAGTCATACGGCTCTCTGCGAAGCTTTTCAACCTCTGCAATCAGATTTCTGTACCCCACAATCTGCAGCAGGCATGCTTGAAGAGATACTCCCAACCTCAGCAGAGGGAGAAAGAAGTAACATAATCCAGCTCAATCATATGAGCAGCACTACTAGGTACCTACCTGATAAATTCATTAATGTACATGAGTAATATTACATATATTAATTGATAGCCCAAGACTTTAATTACAACAGGAGAATTTCAGAGATCAATATTATACTAAACAAGGTTGTGAAATGCTTAGTGCCTTCCTTAGATGACAAAATTTGGGATTTTTTTTCTAAACATGCTTCACTTTTTATACCCTACAGGTGTACAGAAAGGCTGCATTTTAAAGAAAGCTGAAAAGCCTGACAAGACTACATATGAAATGTTGTAGTGCATCACTAAACCACAGTTGTAATGTTTTTAACTACTCTAAAAACTTGGAGTAGTTTAGAACAGAACGTGACAGGTGATGGCAGAGCAATTTTATCTTAAAAGAAAAAAATATTGTATTTTTAAGTTCCAAGTTGCACAACATATACAAAGTAAGCCACATTTGCAGTTTATCTAAAGCCAGTCAAATGCTCTATGCAATGGTATTCATGGCAGGGGGAAGTGGGTGGAATTAGTTTCCCCACTCTCTTTTTCATTAAGGGATGCTCTCCTCCTTGCCAAACAGAGGAGGCAGATGAGCTGCTGATGCCCCGCACCTCCTCCCTGCCATCCCTGTGCTGGCAGTGGCAGTTCTCAGAGCACAGGAGCAGCCTGCCTGGGCTTGCGCTTCAGCTCCAGGTGCTCCATCAGGGAGAGAAGAGTCCAAAAACTGGGAGCATTTCAAGGACGGCCTCCACAGTTAGTGTAGACTACATGTGTCACCTGGTTATTCAACCTACTTCATTCCATCACTAAATATACACACTTATCTGTGAGACATTGATAAAGGGAAATCACTGTGGGTCTCCTCTTCAGGTCACAGCAGCCCACAGCCTTCAAGAACAGCTCAGTGCAAACACCCCTAGAATGCTAGTTCAGCTCTGCAAATATGCTACATTAACAAAAATTTGCAGAAACACATACAGTATGACACATGTCCCTGTCTTTACCACATGAGATTTCAAGTCTCTGCTATGCAAGAGAAGGCCAGAGCTTCTGAACAAGACAGTTTGGACACAGGTTTTCTTATGTTCAAGAGTGGGCAAGTCAATGAATTTTCCTTAATCCTGACTGAAGAAATACGGACTTGCTTTTGCTGAAATTTCTCCAGAACTTTAGTGTAAAATAAATGGCTCACAAGCAAAACTGCAGTGCAGATGCTTAAAGTTTAGCAGAACTATGATTAACTTAATATAAAGAACAATTCAGTGGTAAGGTGTGTTTCTGTGTATGTAGCACCACCTTGCACACCCCAGGCCCCCATTCCCCACTACAGATGCCGCTGACCACTTGAAGAAAAGCAGCAGTCAATTTATGGGTACTCATTTTGGATTATATATATCAATTTCAAGTTTAGAAAGAAGAGTGAACTTCAGACTTATCACCTGAATAATGTAACACTCTACCACAAATTCCTGACCTAGGCCATCTTGTGCCGTATGCTAAGGGCTGAGAAATAATGCATCACAAAAGGGGTTACTCTTGCAATACACACTTGTAAATTTAATGGTTTGTTGTCAGTCTCTTCAATCTCATATCAGCTATGTTGTATCATTAAAACTTGAGCTTGGATAATTAAAGGCAGTTTTAAAATTTAAAAGAGTATACTATTTATATCAGTTACAACAGAATGATTTCTTCCCTTCTCAAAAGGCCACATACAGCCTTGCTAAGAAGCATCACTGTCACTGCCAGGACTACCTGCCTTGGTGGTATTTTATCCCTGTGGAAGTGGTCCCCATAAGTCAATGCATCAACAATATACTAAGACAGCATGATTCAGGAAGCAGATAGAGATTCAGGACTTGCCTGTTACAGTCACCATAAAAGATCATTCATTTTTTCCATCAGCTTTTTGACAACAAAGCTTAAGATGGAGTTTCATGCTGAGAGATGAAATTCATCTTCAAATTGTGTGCCACAACAGCTACAGTGAACTAGCACTCCATGGACCCAGGCACTGAAGAAATCAGTAATTCCCATTTGTTTTGTAAGGAAACCATAAACTTACTGTGGATTTATATCTGGATTAATCCTTTTCAGCTCCATGATGTCATCTATTGTTTTTTCAATAGCATCAGGGTGAACATTTACTGAAGTTTGCAGCCGCTAAAAAGATTTTAAACACATGTTAATTCTTATAGAAGCTATTATCCAATAAAAGTTTAACAATGGTAAATTTGATACCCAAAAGCTTCTAGATTAAGAGCCCAGAAGACTCAACTCAACATAAATACACACACCTTTCCACTCTACTCAACCTTACTAACTACTTTCAGGCATTAGCCCTATAAGAATTCAAGTTACTTCCCATGCCCTTGTAGTCAATAGCATTTCTGTGGTGGCTGCCAGTGAAGGTGATCTGCACCGAGGCCTTTGATCAAGAAGCAAAGATCATCTCCCTGATTACACTGGAACTGCTAGCTTTCCTTTGACAGCTCTCCCAACACACTGCAGTAGAACAGCAAAACATTCTTCCTCTCTCTTGCATGTCACTGCACTTTGTAGAGATGTCCCTGGAAGTTCAGTATTCAAAAACCAACATTAAAAAATTAAAAGGTTGAACTTTCTGGTGCTTTGTCTCAAAACTACACAATTGCCTAAATGGAAGCTTTTAAATAAGATTCCGCCTTTCTGTTTATGCTACAAGTATATTTGGAAGCATTATGCTGAACTATGAGCTATGCGACACTGGTTTTGCTAATGCTGAGGTAAGCTTTTCAGCATCACTGATTCTCATGCCAAAGAGAAATGAACACCTGAATGATGCTATTTGACATACACACAAATGCTTTGTCAGAATTTAGGATAGCATACCCAGTGCTACACTGAAAGGATGAAGCAAAAGAGGCTCTTCTCCATTAACATATTTGAAATGAAAGCAAAGAACAGTTGTCTCAGTTATCTAGGAGCTCCTGCCCTCAGCCTCTTTTATCCGTGCCTTCCACATAAAACCCCTGAGGTGTAAAGTGTGTAAGTGACTGACTGCAGATTACAAAAATTCTAAGACAGGATGAGGAATCAAGCTAAGAAGCCCCAAAATATATCACATCATCGTCACCACAGCTTGCTGCCCCATTGATTCATCAGTGCCACAGTGTGCCTGTCCCTGGAGCACAGGACACTCTCCCTGAATTTGCAAGATCACCTGCTGTTGTGGACACAAGACCCTCTTCAGTAGAAGATGGTTTTAATGAAAATCATATCAAGCCTTAAAGTGTTTTTTGGGGTAAGCAAACAGACTGAACAAACCAAATGCACAGGACACAACAGAGAAAGGTCAATGACGAGATCGTTCACTCACCTTACTTTTTGAACCTTTCAGTGATGCCTCTGTAGGAGAACAATATTTGAAAGCATCATGTCAGACAAGCTAAGTTTATATTTGATTCATTGAACAATTATTTATTTATAAGAACAAAGTCATACTATTTTTAGCAGAGGTAGAAAGGTACAAAGGCATGCAGAAATATTTTGCAGTTACCTATTTTCATAGTTCTGGCAGCTCCAGGTTTGGTATTGTAGCAAATCCTTTGCAATTCACATTGACCAGTTAGTTTCCTGACCACAAATTTCAGGCAGCGCCACAAGCACTTGCAGTAGAAGTACAGGCATACCTGGACAAACATCCTGGCAAAAGAAGAAGCCTTGATAATTAGAGTCTTAAGTAGAGTTCATTTAAACAAGGTCACCACCCAAGCAGAAGGCACTTTCTCAGCCCAAATTCCCATTGCCTAAGAACATTTTTAGAGCAAAAGCAGCTTTCACACTGCAAACAGTTATCCTGGTAAGTGTTAAAAATGGTTTTTACTCTTGGCATGTATGAAGTGCCAGAACTGGAAGCACAGAATAAGCTCCAGAGTTCTCAAAAGGGTATTTCTGGAAACTCGCTGTCCCCTTAAAATAAAAGACCAGTTCCTACTAATACTTTGGAGAAACAAGACTACATGAGAAGGAAGCACAGCTCACCCTGTTATGGCTGCTGAGTATCCAAGCAGTCACTACATCCTGGCTTAGCTTTGGCTCTGCATGCGGCTGCTCCAAGCTGAGTGGTTATCCTGATGAATAGGAATCTACACTCAGGTGCACAAGAGTGAAGAGTGATGATTAAGGAAACCAAAGCTCCCCCCACCTTCAGGAGAGAAGGTGTTTAAGAGTCTGTCCTGAGGACTGCCAGTTCTCCCCAAGATCAGCTGTTATACAGTACTGAAGCTGCACAATTTCTCAAAGTGCAGAACTCACAGTAAGCCAAGAAAGTCCTTATTTATATACTGCATCCAGTTTTGAGCCACGGCAATACAAGACAGGCTTTGACAAACTGGATAGATTTCAGTAGAAGCTCCAGGGATGGTAGGACTGGAGCACAGACCCTGGGAGGAGAGGCTGGGAGAGCTGAGCTTATTCAGCCTACAGCAGAGATAACTTTAGGGGGACCTATCAGCAGCCCCTAGTGCCTGTGGGAAGATCATGGAGGAGACAAAAGCCAGGCTCTTCACAGTGGTGCAGGGCAGGAAGATAAGGAACCACAGTCATAAGCTGAAACATAAGAGGCTCAGCCTAAATACAAGGAGAAGCTTTTTCCACATGAGGAGAGTCAGGCAGCGGCACAGGCTGCACTGAGAGGCTGGGCAGTCTCCTTCCTCAGAGTTTAAACCCTGACTGGAAGAAGTTCCAAGCATCCCAGTCTGATCTCAGAACTGACCTGCTGTGAGCAGCAGGTTGGACCGCAGACCTGCTGCTGTCCCTCCTAGACAGAACTATCCTGTGATCCTACAAAAGCCTCAAAGAGGCTGTGTACATGAGAAATGCTCTATTTTAAAGTTTGTTAGCATTGCAGCTGCTACCAAAATCCAGATACTGCTACCACAATTACATAACACACCCCAAAATCAGATTTCATGGGCTGTAACTTACTTGGACACAGTTTTGCTTCTTCATTTCTACAGTTATGAAGGCACAGATCCTGCCATGTTATCCACATGTCAACCCCTATGGGGTGTACCAGGACTTGAAGTGTGTGTGTGGGATCTACCCAGGTTCATTGGATTCATAAGAACATTTCAGGAAGGCAAGTTGTAAAGTCCTGACAACTGGAACATCACCATCTGGACATGATCCTGGGCAATTAGCTCTAGGTGGCCCTGCCAGAGCAGGGGGAGTGGACTAGGTGGCCCCCAGAGCTCCCTTCCAACATCAGACTCTCTGTGATTATACTCCATAATTATATTATGGGAAAACATCAATACAGCTTTGATATGCTAGCTTGCCATTAAACGGTCAAAAATAATTGGGTCTGTAAGCATGTGTATATGCATATTCATCATTAGCCCATTATTTTTTCCACATGCTGTTGGATGTTTTCAAAGGACAGTTATTTGTTAGGAGACTGTATTATTCTTTTCAATGGAGTGCAGTGGTTATTCTGAAATACTGAATGCCAGATAGCTTTAATAAAGCTTGAAGACTCCATCACTTCCTAAAAACATCCTGAAGGGTATGGTGTAGAAGGACATTCAGGGAAGGGAAGATAAGTTAACTCATGTTTATGTCCACACAGGAGCTTAATCTGCTTTATGTTCACTTTAGCTTAATTGCCTTTGAAGAGGGATTAAGCTAAGGGAACTAAAGCCGTATTATGTTTAAATAGAGAGTATCCACACAACTATTCGACATGCATTCACTTTACCTTCATACTTTCAGTTACTTCACGTAACACTCCCAAATGCCTACATGCAGGCAATCCCCTTGTCTTTATGCATCAGGAAGCCTCTATTTTAGATACAAAGTGAAACATAAAGAATGAAGAATCACTCCTACACTGGAATCAAGTTTTAGACAAGCAAAAAAGTTTCAGCTCCTGACACTGAATTATTTGGTCTGTCCCTGTCCCTGCAAGATGTGCCAGAACACACTACTGAGAGGAGTTTGCATGTACTTCACAGCAGGTTATGACCTTCAGCATTAAGAACAAGACCAGTTTCCAGGAGGCAAGTCTGTCATCAGCCAAGCAGCCATTCTTTAAGTTTCCAACAGTCAGAAGGGTAAGTCAGTCTCATATAAAGTCAACTAATGCCTTCAAACTGAAACCTTTAATACTGGCTTGAAAACAACCACAGGCTAACATTTGGCATTTTGGTTTTCCAGCAGGCATTTGATATCAGCCTTCACAGATTTCACTAGTCCACCATCCCTGAATAATCCAAACACAACCTATAGACATTCCTCAGCCTCCTCAAAACGACTCAGTTCTGCAGTCAGGCTGAAGGTCCAGAGAAATGAATACAAGAGATTAATGCCAAACTCCACACAAAAGGTGGAGTGTGGCAAGACAAAGTTCTGGGTTTTCACCATACATCTGTAATAGAAATTAGAGTTGCTTTCCTTTGGTCTGCTTTGTTTTCAAAGGTTAGGCCTCTATTAGTGCAACTGTCTGGGTAGAGAGCTCTTTTATACAAAAGAAGGGAGGAAAGACTCTTGTCATGTTAACAGCCCATGTAAGAAGATTTCCTTCTAATGAGGAAGACTGTTCCCATAAAAAACACATAAAGTTCATTACTACAGGACTAAAACATCACAACCCATTTGATTACTCAAAGCTTTGTTTCCTACTGTATTATGTGATGTGGATAAGTTTTGGAGTGTGTGGGGAGGTGTTAGGTGCATTTAAATGACATGTTGCTGCCTTCAGGCTCAATGACAGATTTGCAAATCAAAGGAAAAAAACTCTAAATGGGACAGAGCTGTGAACACACGGTTGCAACCACCTTCCCACTAAAGTTTTGCTTCAGCTGTGGTTTGCACAAAGATTAACTAATAAAAATGCATCTACTAAAAACATGTCACTACAGCACTCAAACACTACATCTGTGACTCACTAAAATATGCTTGGCAGCTATTACTAATAAAGCAACAAATACTAGTTTTCTACTAGGTAGCTTATAGAAGAAAGCTAGGCTTTGTCGATACCTCAATTTTCTACTACTCATCCATCTCAAGCTTACAACAGTGGAAATCTTCCATTTGTAATATGAACGGCAGGAAAAATAACACAAGTTGGTTTTCAAAGGGTTGTTCTTTATAAAATGGAATTCTTGCTTGCAGAAGTCCTGTAATAAAAGCACATTAGTGATTATAAAACTTGGCTTACATGCTAGCAGCTATGCACTTCAGTTCATGTAAGCAAAGTGGAGACACTAGCACCACGTGTAGCACACTAGCGTACCACGAACATGAACCTACGTGGAAGTGAAGCATGAGCCATGTGTCTGACTACTGTACAGTGGCAGTAACTTTTGGTTTGTTTTAGAGTCCAATTCCAAGCCTCCTCTCCACTCAATCTCTTCTATGTCTTTATTTGTTCGCTTGACTTTGCTAGTTTTCTTAGCATAGGAGAGTGTGCTTCATCAGCAGTTTGCATGGTCATATACAGCAATACTTCATATCCTGAGGTGAGCTTTAAGAACAGAAGTATTACATAAACGAAAGTGTTCCTCAAACTTGCACTCTATTCTTCCCCATTCCAATACAAGCTCCTCCTCCTGTATTACTTGCAGCTGCACAGCCCTACAGATTTGTGTTTATACAAGCAAAGTGCAATAAATGAGTTCATACAAACATTTATTCAGGTACAACAAAGAAAAAACTGCATAATAAGATGCTGATGTGCACATCATTGTTTGCCAATCAACAGGCAGTTCCCTTGCCAAGGATGCTGCATGAGTGGACACACATGCAGTCATCCTCCACAAGAAGTCAGGATTACCCATTCACAGTTGTTGATGCCAGACACTTGGGCATCAGTGCTACCCATTCGCTCGTGAGCAATATCAATACAACTCAGTGTACTTCTCCCAGTTTGGCCCACAGAAAGGGTCACTGAGCTCCGAGATCAATACTACAGAAAACTGTACTTCTTACTTGGGTTCCAAGAAAAAAAAATTAATATCAAACCAACACAATGTTCTGAAATGAGTACATATTGCCTTATGGACTTGTGGAACACTACCCAGTGCTTAGAGCTACCACTACAGCTACAGAAATGTAAAGTTTTCTTCTGTGTAATTAGCAAACATCAGTTAGGGGCTGGTATATGCATTTATTTCACCTCTCCTTCCCTGCTCCTCTATGTTTGTCTTTTATATCTTCTCTGCTGTATGTCATTATTTCTGAGCTCTAATTTTCTACTAAGAACAGCTTTAACAGAAAAAAAATAGAAACAACAATATTAGGCAGTCAGTACCTTGCAAGTACTATCAGGAATGCTGCAAAACCAAACAAGCAACCCATCTCTATCAGCAATAATGGGGCTCAGCAGAGGTTCTGGACAGCTTTCTTCCACAAGGGAGGGGGTGAAGAAAAGGGGTTCTACAATTGCTAGGATCCTTTCAAAACACAGAGAAATGTAAAGCCAAAAAGAGCACAGAGTAAGAGTATGGCTGCTGCAATCACAGCACTTCTATTCCCCACAGTACGTGCTGCTCTGCCTGGCATAAGGAAGTACACAGCAGCAGTAAAGGTTTCCAATGTGGTCTAACATTTCTGTGAAGCTCTTTCCTGTGTAAGGTGTATTTGCCTAAACAGCAATATGTATGCACAATGCAACATGCAGTGTTTCACTGACATGAAAGGAAGTAGAGATTAACTACTGTGCAACGTTTTGAAACTAATAAATTAGAAGGTGCTTATTCCCTCTCCCAGGAATTTCAGAACCATAGTATTTTCAGAGCTAGGGACAAAAGGAACAAGTACTTTCGGTAAAATGAAAACTCCAACTAGATACCCAATGCTAGTGACTGCATTTAAAACTGAGGGGAAGGGAAGAAGCAAGTAAAACCAAAAAAACCCTGTAAACCCTCCAAAATCACTAGTTTAAAAATGAAATGAAAGTCACTGAGTCTCCTTACATATGATTTTCTCTCCTATGTGTCCTGTTTTACGTCCTATGGATAGGAAAGATTCTTACACAACTATTTTTCATAGAATCATAGAATAGTTAGGGTTGGAAAGGACCTTGAGATCATCTAGTTCCAACCCCCCTGCCATGGGCAGGGACACCTCACACTAAACCATGCCACCCAAGGCCTCATCCAACCTGGCCTTCAACACCGCCAAGGATGGAGCATTCACAACCTCCCTGGGCAACTCATTCCAGTGCCTCACCACCTTCTCAGTAAAGAATTTCTTCCTTAGATCCAATCTAAACTTCCCCTGTTTAAGTTTGAACCCGTTACCCCTTGTCCTGTCACTACAGTCCCTGATGAAGAGTCCCTCCCCAGCATCCTTGTAGGCCCCCTTCAGATACTGGAAGGCTGCTATGAGGTCTCCACGCAGCCTTCTCTTCTCCAGGCTGAACAGCCCCAACTTTCTCAGCCTGTCTCCATACGGGAGGTGCTCCAGTCCCTGATCATCCTCGTGGCCCTCCTCTGCACTTGTTCCAACAGTTCCATGTGCTTTTTATGTTGAGGACACCAGAACTGCACACAATACTCCAAGTGAGGTCTCACGAGAGCAGAGTAGAGGGGCAGGATCACCTCCTTCAACCTGCTGGTCACGCTCCTTTTGATGTCCTTTTCTCCTGAAGGACATACTGAGCTCAGAGAAGAAAACATTACACATCAATATTTCCTTCCTGAAAATTCTAATTATGGCTTGAGAAGTCAAGGACACAGAAGATATGGGTGACAAGCTCTCCAAATAGGTGAGTAAGCAAGTGACACTACCCTGTTAGGGGCTAATTAATTTGACTACCTCTGTTTATTTGTGCAACTTACAGCATGAATACAAGGTCAACCAAGAAGTAACCTACTAATGACTTTTTCTGCTAGACAAACCTGTTATCAGCTCCTTCAAAACACAAGAGATTCTTTTTCATTCTGTGCCTTTGCATGCTTGACAACTGAAATCCACCTTGTTTCTCCATTTAGACGTGAAAGCAAGTCACTGTGGCAACTAAGACATGAGTAGTTTTTAACATCAGATTTCCACACTTCTCCACTTTTGCTTTTTTGCTGATTTATTTTCATTATAACTGACGATTTTATCCAACTCCAGTAAGACAGAAATTACACTTAAAATATGATAGTGCTCATGCACTGATTTGCAGTAGATTAAGAGAAGGTGTCAAGTTTTTAGGATTTATTGAAAAAATCCTTAAGTAGCTGCTACAGTTGGTTCTCCAGGTTGTTCTTATTTCAGATGTTCAAGATAAGTTACAGTAAAAGTGGAAGCATCACTGGCAGTGTTTTGATTGTCTATGGCTTAATGATGGTAACGATAGGGTTCGGCATTTACGGATAAGAGTCAGGAGGAAGGCCAATAAGACAGATATGCTGGGAGTCTGTTACAGACAAAGAGGCAGATGAAATACTTCATAAGCATGTGGGAGAGGTCTCCCAGTCACTAGTCCCTGTTCTTATGGAGGACTTCAATTTTCCAGATATCTGCTGGAAATTCAGTACAGCATAGAGGAAACAGTCTTGGAGGTTCCTGGAGAGTGTGAAAGGTAACTTCCTGACACCACTGGTGAGGGAGCCAACTAGGGAAGGCACCCCATTGGACCTGTTGTTTGTGAACAGAGAATAACTTGTGCATGATGTGATGGTTGGGGGTCTGGGGCATAGTGATCATGAAATGACAGAGTTTACTGTTTTTAGAGAAGTAAGGAGGGGGTCATCAGAAATGCCACCTTGGACTTCCAGAGGGCAGACTTTGACCTGTTTAGGAGACTAGTTGACAAGAATCTTATAGGAGGCAGTCCTGAAGATGAAAGCCCAGCTCTGCTCTCATTCTGGTTTATGGCATTTTCTATGATGCAGTCAAGATGATGTCCTGCGTTTGTGTAGGCTTAATGCAACTCATTGGTTTTAAACACAGAGGTTATCTATGCCATCAACATTAGCCAGTCTGGTGTGTGCTCAATGTTGTGCAACAAGGAGAACACTGTGCCACTGAGCAGTCCTCACCATCAGCACACCACATTCAGACCTGCATTTGATCTTCAGAAACAGTTAAGGACGCTTTTAGCAAGCTCCTGGGTGGCTG
Source organism: Psittacula echo (assembly GCF_963264785.1). Classification (NCBI taxonomy): domain Eukaryota; kingdom Metazoa; phylum Chordata; class Aves; order Psittaciformes; family Psittacidae; genus Psittacula; species Psittacula echo. The sequence continues at coordinate 111,709,741 of NC_137736.1, forward strand.
TTGGTAATGGACAAACAACAAGGGACATAATATACCTTAACTCGTTTATTTTCCAGCTGATTTCCAAGCTGGAAGGCTTAATATCCTTGTCTTGCACGAATATCTCCCTGCAGCTTCAAGCTTCACTGCTTTATACCCTATCACACAAACCTGCAACTGCAACACATACTACAGAACTCACAGTGAGCACTTCTCTTGGAGGATAAACCCAGGTTATTTCTTAATCTCCCCATATTTCCTATATATTTACAAAATATGAGGCAGGGGGGTTGGAACTAGATGATCTTAAGGTCCTTTCCAACCCTAACTATTCTATGATTCTATGATTCTATATTACTCATATCAGTTTGTGTCAAAGCATTAACATAAAACAGGAAAATCCAGGTGCTTGTATGTGAACAGAATAGCTTTCCTATTTCAACAGTGTTTTCCTATTTGAGGTGCTCTGTATTACCCCCTTCCCACCCCTTAATCTGACTTTCTGTTCAGCATTTGTAATACCAGACTTTGTCTAACAAAGTCCTAGTCTGTGCTATTTAGATAAGCCATTGCTTTTCAGATGATCTACCTTGGCTACTTAAGCTAACACCATCAAGACTTCCAAAATTTTTTAGGATTCACTGACTTTAGAAAATACTATGAAAAAACGTAGAAAGTAGTTTCTTCAAGTCAGCCTCAGGAACATGGAAAGGAAACACCAAGGGGCCAGGACATCCAAAAGGGGGCAAACCAGACAGTTTAAAGAGAGAGGCAACACGTTTACTGTAGTCAAGGAAGAGCTGGCAGCTTAGAAGTCATCAAAAGCTCAGCTTCTCCATCAGGAGGGAGCAAAATTGCATTATGCTCAAAAGATACCAGGCCATGACAGGGGCAAGCTGTGACACCCTCTGTGACCCCAGCTGGGGGCTTCCATCCAGCTCCCAGGATGGTAGAGTCCAATTTATGCAGGATTCATGGCCCAGATCCCATATGATACCAATTTGTGACCATGGGCCAGGCTGCTGAGCAAGTCTACAGAGAGAAAGGTAAAAATTATAGAGGCAGGGCTGCCGAGATGAAAATCGTTAGCAGGATCTAAGAAGGAAGACTCCAACATGGAATATTGTAAAACTGCAAAGGGGAAAAGCAGCACAGGGATGTTAGCTAGGCTAGTGGTGAACCATTCGGTCACTGGTCCAGTACCAGTGGAGTTTATGGAAGACTTGTGGCTATGCAGTCCCAAGATCTGGGCCACAGAGCTGCATGGGTGGATCCTTTTCCTCCTGACTGGTGCCTATCAGGGTGGTGAGCACACTAACACTTAGCCTAATGGCTCATTAAATCTTAGCTGCCTTTTGTGGGTGTGGGCAAATAAATATTTGTTGTATACTTTTAACCTGTGTATAACCTATTTACAGAGTCCTTTTGCAGTTTGCTCACAATAACTGAGAAAACTGACCCAAACCGACCCAAACTGACCCAAACCGACCCAAACCCCACAGAAATGCTTAAGCCACAGCTGTCTTGGCAGTAAAGTCACTAGAGACGATCAACCTAGAGGTGATAATGCTAATATACATAGTGGATACAATTACTTACTATAAACAGTCTAAAAAGAGAGAAAAATAGAGTGACAGGTGCTCTATACAAAAGCCTATGTTTCAGCAATCTTGAAAAGGTTTTTTCCATCCAGGCAGAAAATTATTTCTTCGGTTTATACACAAATGATGTTCGTTATCTTTGTTAGTTTCTAGGAGTGCTCAACTCTCTCTACTGACTGCAGAACAAAGAAACCATGGGCTTTCTGCACCTACAGATAGTGCCTGCAAGTCTCCCACAGTACCTCAGTTTATAGAGAAACAACAGCAAGTCATATATGGGAGTAAGTAATAGACGTTCCCCTCCAAATTGAGCACAATTGGCTTCAAAAACATTTGCACATCTTTGCCAGCCATCTCCCCATCTCTGCTTTCACAAATAACACTCAAAAAATACAGACAGCAGACTGCATTTTTGAATGGGAAGAATGGGAAAGAAAACCCAACATTTTTCAAGAACTGCTGCAGGTTACAGTTTCTCCTATTTTCCCCTGACATGTCAGGCACTACTGATCTGATACATCACTGCTCCAATCCCACAAGACAGCTCCCACATTATTTGCTTCTATAAAAACTGGAAATTTTAAATTAAAATAGCTTTAATTAAATAGCGAAATCTAGGTCAACAGAAAGCAATTGAGTATAAACTAGTTTACACCTTCTATACTACTGCTAACAGCTACAACTGTTAACTCACTGCAGTATAGAAGTAATTAGAATAATTTAACACTTGAAAAAATGCAGGACAGTTACCTCAGGAAGTGTTTCATGGTGACGTTTTGGTTTGTACTGTTGGAGCCGTAATCTATTGATCGCTGACGACCTCTGCTTTGCAGGCGTTATCAATGCTGTAAAAATAGAATTGAGATGTATTTACTAAGAGAAAAATGAAGTGGTGTTTTAGTTTGCTAAACTGCTCTTGAAACAAACATGTATGGAAATACATGGGACAGATGTTAAGAAATCTCATGTCAGTAAGAACATAGTGAAAAATCATGGTTTGTTCACACTGTTCAGCCTGAGCACATACTTTGACCAGACTATACTACCCATGTCTTTTTTTTCAGACAAGCAAAAAATTTGAGTAGGAGTACAGAAATAAGTGAGAATGCTTGAACAAAAATCCAGAGTTTCAAACACTTCTTCTGTTCTTCAAAAAACTGTCTGGTTCACAACAGCTTCCAAGTGGCAGTTTCAAGAGATGCTCGTCTCACTCTGCTGTTAAAAGCCCTCTGTTCTCAGAATTTACACCACCATTTGGTGTAAAAGTAGCATGTACGCAAAGAGCTACTGAGTCCTGATTTAACTCACTATAGGAGATGGTCAGGTAATCAATTTTTCTGGCGACCTATTTTATTAAGTCAGGCCTTATAATAGACACAGTTAGAATCATAGAATACAATCATAGAATAGTTAGGGTTAGAAAGGACCTTGAGATCATCTAGTTTCAACTCCCCTGCCATGGGCAGGGACACCCCACACTAAACCATGTCACCCAAGGCCTCATCCAACCTGGCCTTCAACACCGCCAAGGATGGAGCATTCACAACCTCCCTGGGCAACCCATTCCAGTGCCTCACCACCTTCTCAGTAAAGAATTTCTTCCTTAGATCCAATCTAAACTTCCCCTGTTTAAGTTTGAACCCGTTACCCCTTGTCCTGTCACTACAGTCCCTGATGAAGAGTCCCTCCCCAGCATCCTTGTAGGCCCCCTTCAGATACTGGAAGGCTGCTATGAGGTCTCCACGCAGCCTTCTCTTCTCCAGGCTGAACAGCCCCAACTTTCTCAGCCTATCTTCATATGGGAGGTGCTCCAGTCCCCTGATCATCCTCGTGGCCCTCCTCTGGACTTGTTCCAACAGTTCCATGTGCTTTTTATGTTGAGGACACCAGAACTGCACACAATACTCCAAGGGAGGTCTCACGAGAGCAGAGTAGAGGGGCAGGATCACCTCCTTCGACCTGCTGGTCACGCTCCTCTTGATGCAGCCCAGGATACGGTTGGCTTTCTGGGCTGTGAGCGCACACTGAAGCCGGCTCATGTTCATTTTTTCATTGACCAACACTCCCAAGTCCTTCTCTTGCAGGGCTGCTCTGAATCTCTTCTCTGCCCAACCTGTGGCCGTGCCTGGGATTGCTCCGACCCAGGTGTAGGACCTTGCACTTGGCATGGTTAAACCTCATCAGGTTGGCATCAGCCCACCTCACAAGCATGTCAAGGTCCCTCTGGATGGCATCCCTTTCCTCCGGCGTATCAACCGAACCACACAGCTTGGTGTCATCGGCAAACTTGCTGAGGGCGCACTCAATCCCACTGTCCATGTCACTGACCAAGATGTTGAACAAGACCTGTCCCAACACCGATCCCTGAGCGACACCACTCGTTACTGGTCTCCAGCCGGACATCAAGCCATTGACCACAACTCTTTGCGTGCGGCCATCCAGCCAGTTCTTTATCCACTGAGTGGTCCACTCATCAAATTGATGTCTCTCCAATTTAGAGACAAGGATGTCATGTGAGACAGTGTCGAACGCTTTGCACAATCCAGGTAGATGACGTCAACTGCTCTGCCCCTGTCTGTCAGTTTCGTAGCCCCATCATAGAAGGCCACCAAATTGGTCAGGCAGGATTTCCCCTTAGTGAAGCTATGCTGGCTGTCACCAACCACCTCCTTGTTTTTCATGTGCCTTAGCATGCCTTGCAGGAGAATCTGCTCCAAGAGTTTGCCAGGCACAGAGGTGAGACTGACTGGTCTGTAATTCCCCGGGTCATCCATTTTCCCCTTCTTGAAAATGGGGGTTATATTTCCCTTCTTCCAGTCGTTGGGAACTTCACCTGACTGCCATGATTTTTCAAATATGATGGCCAGTGGCGTAGCAACTTCATTTGCCAGCTCCTTCAGGACCCGCGGATGGATTCCATCAGGTCCCATGGACTTGTGTACATTTAGGTTTTTAAGATGGTCTTGAACCAGATCCTCTCCTACAGTGGGCCTAGGGTCTTCATTCTCACAGTCCCTGCGTTCGCCTTCCAAGACTTGGGTGGTGCGGTCAGAGACTTTGCCAGTGAAGACTGAGGCAAAGAAGTCAGTAAGAACCTCAGCCTTCTGCAAATCCTGGGTAGCCAGTTCTCCAGATATCTTCCAAAGGGGGCCTACGTTGTCCCTAGTCTGTCTTTTACTCACTACGTACCTATAGAATCCCTTCTTGTTATCCTTAACATCCCTAGCCAAGTCCAATTCTAACTGGGCCTTAGCCTTCCTCACCTGGTCCCTAGCTTCCCGGACAGCATCCCTGTATTCTTCCCAGGCCGCCTGTCCCTGCTTCCACCTTCTATAAGCCTCTTTTTTCCTTTGAATTTTCCTCAGCAGCTCCTTATCCACCCAAGGAGGTCTCCTGGCCCTCCTGCTGCACTTCCTTCTAGTTGGGATGCAACATTCCTGAGCTTGGAGCAGGTGATCCTTGAATAACAACCATGAGTCTTGGGCCCCCCTGCCCTCTAGGGCTGTTTCCCATGGAACCTTACTAAGCAGGTTCCTGAAGAGGCCAAAGTCTGCTCTCTGACTAACAGATGCAGACTTCTCAGATTGCTGTACTTCATATCCTGTAAAAGGCAATAAAACATCTTTATTTGCTGCCAGAAAACAGGCTACTGCTACACGTCTTCTACTGGGACAGCTTAATCCAAGACTTAAAGAACACAAGACCACGCTTTCAAAGTGAACAAAAGGCCTGAAAAGCTTGCAGCTTAACTGTGCAGTCTGAAAGCTGCATAGTTAAGAAATCATTTAGGAGACCAGTTTTAACTAGCACTACATGCAGCATGCTCAACAGTACCTAAGGGCCTTAAAAAAAAATCTGGCCTCTTTTGTCGCAAGTTTATAAGAACCTCAAATCTATTTTTCTTTTGCAGGACTTACCAGCACAGATGGGATAAAAATCATCTTACCCTACCTTCTTCTTCTAGTCTTTCCCTTTTATAACTTCCAAGTTTCATGTTATTCTGTTGCCTGCTGTCAGGAACAGAACAAGCATTTAAGTTCAGAAAAATGCAGCTATCTTGTTGGATTACATCACATATAGCTTGCTAAAAATACATAATCCCTGAACTGTGAAAGCTTCATTCATTTATATTGTTTTTGACTGGCTGAATCATGTTGCTGTCCCCTGAATACAGCTGTAATTGCTGCTGGCTGCAGTGACACCTGCTTGCAAGGGCATAGAGATGTTAACATCAAACTCTGGTTCATTAATGAACACAGTAGGCAGGCTCCTAGCACTTCCTGCAACAGCTTTTGATAGGTCTTTGACGACAGCAAGCACAAGAAGCACAAGAGATAGGCAAAAACTGGATGGGATGTAACCTGCTCCCCTTCTCCAGTCTAATAATTTGCTGTTTAAAAGATACAGTTTGTGAAAGATTCTTATAACCGAGTCTCAGCTTTTCATCATCAATTCGAACAAAGCTTTACCACAGTATTTGACCCGTAAAGGCAGCAGTGTAAGGAACACACCAGAAGTGCCAGGAGCTGTCAAATCAACCCCTCTAAAAATGTGTGCTGGCCTCAGCCTCTGAGGTCAGCTCCTTCTCGATTCTGATCAAGGTCCTTGCTGAAAGTGATGCTGCTTCTTTACTACTGCTTTAAAGGGAAGAGAAGTTCCACTTGCCTGAACTCCAGAATTGGCTCATTCAAGTGTGGCATGGTAAGAGCTTTGAAATACTCTCCCTTCAAGAACAGGTACCAGCTAGAGCCAATTATAAATTTGTTTTGAATGCTCATTAAAAATTAGGCTGTTTCAAAAACTGTATTTTTAAGAAGTCAACATAGCTGTTCATAAACTCCTGCTTTCTTCCCAGAAAGCTAAACTCAAAGGTAGGTCGTTGGCTTTGGTTGCAAAGAAAAAGCATAACTGACATAACAAGCATGACAAATGGTTAAAAGTGCCGATTTTGGATCTCTTTAAAACCCACCCTTGGAATTACAGGAATAATTCTCCTTGCTCTCTTTATTTTAATTAAAAGAGGGTAGGAGTGGAAGTCACCATAAAAACTTTACAGCAGAAGTCCTGAAGAGACAGAAGTCAACATCAAAGCCCTCCAGCTTAGAAACGAATAGTTCATCCTGCAGGCTTTAACAGCTAGTGCCCTACAGCACAAGCACAGTCAATAACGAGGTCCATGGAAAGGCTGCGGTCTCAAAAGCAGTTTCCTCCACTCAAGCACAAAGCAATCAAATTCCACCTGACTCTACCAAGAAGGTTTCAAGACCTAGAGGCAAGATTTCCAGCACAAATGAAAGCACAGACTACACTGCTGTCTTGGTTCATAAAGTAAAGAAACTTTGCTTTAATGTCTGGCAGACAGGCTTTGTAAATGCTGTCATCTGCTATGTACAGGGGTAGAAATGAATGCCATGCTCTGCAATTCTTGCAGCAATTCACTTCTGTGGATTCACACATACACATGGCAGTAAGCTATTGACATACAAGTTAGACTGGGAAGCCAAACCAGAAGGTGAGAATCTACAGTTATCTTCAAGCAAATAGCACTGGAGGTCAGCGTTCTCCATTTCCATGCATCTCCATAAGTGATCCTCTGGGGGAGCTTGGAAAAGATTCTCTGTGATGTGTTTAAAGTCTTTAAAAAGATTGTTACCACAATTCACAGCTAAGTTTAACTATTCATAAACCTGTAGAGCCACAAGACCTAAATTCTGCCGACCTCTTTTCCTTTCAAAATGTAATAGATTTCTTCTAAGTGAGGAGAGAAGAAATAAAACAAAACAAAAGAACAAAAAAAAAAAAAAAGAAAAAGAAAAAAGACAAGAGAAAATTCCATACAAAATAAAGCACTACTCTATCTTACTCTTAGAAAAGCTGTTACAGCATCTCAGTGAACGAGAGCAGCTGTAGCTTTGGACAACACTCCAGTCTGCCAAAAACTTTCAGTCAGTTGCCATTAAGTGTGCTCAGAAAAACACAAACTAACAAACAAACCCCAAAACCAAACCAACAAACAAAAACCAACCAAACCAAAAAAACCCACAACAAAAAACCCCAAGCTTTGTGGCCAGAGAGAGGGACTCGGTTTCCAGACTCCTGTTTTCTTAAGGGAAGAGTTTCCTCATTAAGTTGGATGTCTGCAGATCAGGAAGGCTTCCAAAATCCACTTGTGGGAAACCAAGACACATGTGAGAAAACAGTTTCTACAAGCGACAGATAATCAGGGTACTGCATGTTTGCGAGCTTGTTGACAGAAAGAGTACAACAGTTACACAATCTAGCTGAGAAACTGGCAGCAGTTTTGGATTTGGGGAGACTCAAATACAAGTGTCTGAAGACTCCCTGCACTTGGGAAATACCACTTTGTCAGGAAGTGCCGGACTTGCAGCAGCATGGCCAGAGCCAGCAGGTACCTGGTGGGGAGCAGCCCGTTGGCCACAGCACCCACCCACCACTCTGAGGGCCTGAGTCTGCACTCCTACATGCTTTAATTCATGTGAACTTGCAGCTGTTTTTCTGCAGTCTAAAAAGAGTGTTCTAGCTTTAAGCTATACACACTCACATTTTCTCACTGAGGAACCTGCAAGGTACTCTCCCTGTTCTCCTTTTGTAGGCAACTTTTCAGCCTTTTTCGATTAAGCCATGAAGCTGGGATAAGCCTAAAGACAAACAGGTTTGTCTTCGTTCACTAGCTTTCATTAATCCCCTAGAAGAACACAGATCCACCACTGAAAACCTCTTGACCCAATGTTTAAGGTTAGCTCTTTGGCATGAAAATACTCATAGTTTAAGGCTTCACATTGAGGATGATTGAGCAAGAATGCACTTTGGATCTCCCATACACTCAAGTTTCTCAGCTTGCAGGATTTTATCCTATACCACACCACTTAGACAAGTCAACCTCCTCCTCCCTCCAACACCACACCCACGTACCCATTCACTGCCAATTGTTTCATCCAGTTTATCTTAAACCAGACAGGAACTTCCCCTCCTAAAACTTGAAAGAGAAGCTATTCTACTACAATCACATAGAACAGCAAAACCACTGCAAGATCTGTCTCAAAATACAAATTAAGCTTTCCTTAAATAAACGTTAACTACTTTAATCCTTGTAACTATGCTCTTTTAAGCTGTATAGCAAAACATGCTATAAAACAATCTGAAAGGTTAACAGTTGCTGAAGGCTGAAAGAAGTCAAGAATAAGCCTTAAAAGTCACCTCTATCTGAAGCAGAGGGTTTGCTTTGTTTCGTCTTCAAGAAAGCTGCAGATACAGCTGAGTGAAAGAATTGTGTTATTTAATATAAATCACTGTATTTGCAGAGTAAAATATAAAACCAAGGTATTTTCCCCCCACACACAATGTTTGTCTTGCAAACCAATGACTCACCTGGCATACTGCAAACATTTTTAGAAGGTTTATATTCTAATTATGATGAAAGAATAGCTCTGCTGAAGAGACAAACCATCAGCCATTAGGATGAGCAGGCAGAATATAGGACTTTATTTATGTAGATCATTAGATTACAGTTCATCCAAACTTTCCTCCTCGCAAAAAAAGGACATATGTTTGAAATAGAAAGTAGTAATTTCATCAATCATCTTGAGTGCAGAGGAGGGAAAAAATAATTTATTTTTAGGTTTAGTTGTTAAGAGTTCCAAAGTAGGCTCTTCTAAACTATCTTGATGCTGACTTCAGGTTGCAACCTTTCTTAGTAGCATCCTGGCTTGTAATCTATCCCTCATTCACCTCAAAAGTCTACGTGTATGTATTTGTGAGGGGTAACAATCTTTAGCCTTACATCATCAAAAGTGTTTTGCTCTTCCATATTCCTTTTTTGTTGTTGTTGATGGGACCGTTAATGCTTCTCTAGCCTGAATACCAACCTGCAATAACTAGAATTAGAAAGGGGAAGAACAACTATACACATTGCAAAATGTCCCCTGAGGTCCTGGTGGATAGCATGCTGGCCACAGGCCAGCAGTATGCACAGACAGGCAGCAGCATGCTAGGCTGCATAAATACAAGCAAAGCCATTAAGCAGATTGAAGGAAGGGATTATCTTCCTCTACTCAGCACTTTGGACCACAATCAGACACTGTCTAGTTTTGGGCCCAGGAATACCCAAAGGATACCAATAAACTGGACAGTGGTAAGCAGAGGCTACTGAGATGGTGGGGGAGAGGCTGCGGGAGATGGGCTTGTTCAGCCCAGGGCAGAGACAGCTTTGGGGGGACCTAACAGCACCTCCAGTGCCTTTGCGAAGGTCATCAAGAAGTCTTACATGGACTCTTCACAGCAGTGCAGGGTAGGAAGGTGAAAACCAGCAGACATAAACTTAAATGTGAAAGGTTCAGCCTGGATACAAGAGGACAGCCAGGCAGTGGCACAGGCTGCCCAGACAGACTGTGCAGTCTCTATGCTTTGAGGTTTCAAGCCCTAGCTAACTAAAGTCCCAAGAAGCCTGAACTCAGAGCTGATGCTGCTGTGAGCAGGAGGTTGGGCTTGAGATCCTTTGAGGTCCCTTTCTGCCTTTGATTCCCTGCTTCCCCCCCGTCACTCTTATGAGATCTCAGATACTTTGAGTTATACCCAAGTACTCTATGCAACACACAGGGTGCCCAAGTCCTTGCTATTTTACTAGTTTAAGAGCTACCAACATCTCACTAAAATCCCATATAATTTGCAGTGTTTCCCATGAAAAAAAGCTTAGCTTGAAGATGGAATAAGATTACTCTCTTAACCTCATCTCTCCCCACCTCTCCTGCCTGAAAGCCTCCTCAATTTGACCATACAATTTAAGAACAGGAGTTTATAAGAGTCCTGCCAGTATCAATGTAACACACAAAACCCCCACATACAAATAACTCCCCAACAACTATAGGGCCCCAGTTTGGTCAGGTGTTCTCAGCAAGTACTGTTTATCACAGAATCACAGAATAGCTAGGGTTGGAAAGGACCTTAAGATCATCCAGTTCCAACCCCCCTGCCATGGGCAGGGACACCTCACACTAAACCATGTCACCCAAGGCTCTGTCCAACCTGGTCTTGAACAACGCCAGGGATGGAGCATTTACGACTTTCTTGGGCAACCCATTCCAGTGCCTCACCACCCACACAGTAAAGAACTTCCTCCTTTTATCTAAACTTCCCCTGCTTAAGATTGAACCCATTACCTCTTGTCCTACAATGATTACAGCCCTAGGCAGGCTGTCCCATGGAACAGACACATACCTACTTGCATCTTCCAACTTGTATTCATGTCCAAAGGTGGCATAAAAGTCACTTAAAAATATTTAAAGAACCCAGCAGCATAGTAATTTAAAGGTCTTCAAATCTTATAGCAAGAACAGTACTTAGACCTCTCCAACTCAGAAAACATTGTGGGAGACACCTCGCTTTATTGACAGAAGGCTATCAGGAACAGGTTGCCTCAAAAGTGGTTTGTGTGCGCTTAAAAGTGGCCTTGCCTGACATCAAAAGCTGCAGCCACTGGCAGGACCTACTTCAAAGAAAGATCATGGGCAGATGCCTGTTTTGTGTGAGCTCAGTTCCTCATCTCACTACAGAAGGGTATTTCCATTTCCATGTGATTAAAACTAAGCTATATTCAACTTCAAGCATTTTATAGAAGAAAGTCTTGGAACAAAATGTCACACTTGATTGATGTAGCTAATAAGCAAGACTTGACTTCAGTCACACTGTCACAGGTAATAAGATTTTTTCCTTTCCTAATCTCCATCACACATTGACATTTTATGTTTCTGTATTTCACCAGGAGAGTGATGGAAAGACTAGGCATGAAGGCAAATTCTCTGAATTTCAGAGCCTGTGAGCATGAGCACATACAGCACAATTAAGTAACACAAAGACAGAGCTCTGAATAAAAGCTTAAAATCACAGCAGAGTTGGAGGGTGAGAAAGAATAAATCCCCACACTTCTCCCAAGCCACAGAACAGTGTTTTAGGAGCCCCTAATTCCACAGTCCTAACTTAGCACTTCAGTCCATCACTGCCTCTTTAAAGTGGCAAATACTTCACAGATACAAGACAAACACGGAAGCATCAAGAGGGTCACAGACACAGTCACACAGGACTGCATGTGAGTTCAAGAAAACTTATTTGTCAAACCTCACATGGCAGGTTACTTCTAACCCCAGCCAGTTCAGCCTATGCACTGCAATTTCTCAGTATACTTTTGTTCAGTGACAACCCAAAGGCTGATGAAGATAACATCAACCCAAAACTCAGCATTTGTAGAAGCATATCCAGAGTTCCTTGTTGATCTCTGCCCTTTAGAAGAAAATGGCTACGGTTCTGCGCCTGTTTAAAGCAAACTAAATCCTAGATATGCAACAAAGGAGATGTACATGCATACAGATATATTTTGACTTCAGAACTGGGCAATAATCTCACCAATTTCTATTAGCTCTGCTCTATTACAATGTTGAAAAATATTGAGGACAAAATTATATGAAGTCACTTCAAGCCACCAGTGAAGACTTCACTGGGTACATTCTACTTCTAATACTAAATATGAAATTAAAAAGCAGAGGAAGCTTTCCGCATCCCAAAGTACTGTAAACCTCTAGAAATGTAATCAGATGCTTAACTTCAAAAGGAATTAAAGCATCCAAGTATTGTCTCGGTCTAAAATGTTTCAATCCTTAACAAGTTTACTCTACTTATTGAGGAAAGTGTATTTTATCCAGAAGAGGCCCAAACAGATATATCAGCTAAAACCAAAGACTCATGCTTGAAAGGAGCCTTCAACCCATAGCAACATCCCCCCCCACCCCTGCTTGCATGATAAAGAGGCATAATTTTTAGCCACTTCTCATGAGCCACTTCTCACTTGACCACTGACTAGTTCACCAAGGAGAATAGCAGCATCATCTGTGTGGTTCATGTGTGCCTACATGGTTTTCAGTGCAATGTTTCTGGCCTACTTGCTCTGTTTCCAGACACAGCATACAACAGCTTGCACTGCAAGAAAATCTGTTCTAAATAAAACATCACACTTTGTAGCAACATTCCTTCAAGTTTAGAATAAATCCTACAAGACTGGATGCGTAAAATCCAAAGAGGCTGCCTGGTTAGCTCCCAGAATAATTACTGCAGAAGCTTCCTGGAAAAAAAACAGAGTGACTATTTCTAAAAGTGAGTGACTCATGCTCTTTTCCCTTCTCTTCTTAATTTCCACCTCATTGCCTAGGTGAGAGGAGTGTAGAAGGTAAAAGGCAAAGATGAAGTAGTCAGCACCAAAATTCACTTAAGTCTAGATTTGCTTTAGAGCCCTACCAGTTTCTAACACATAGCAGTTTGTGGAGAAGACATATCATCCTATCAATGGGTCACACGCAGATCTGCAGTGTCAATAAAATGACACCAGAGATGCTTGCTCTATCCTTTGCTCTACCTTTCTAACAGCCGTTATGTTTGCTTGGACCAAGCAGCTAATTCAGCCATCAGACGAAAACAACCACACATTGGAAATCAGCCAGAAAGTATGTAGAAATAAGGACTTTCATATTTATTTTGTTAACTGTCAAATAAAAAGACAAGGACAGTAGATATGTCAAGAGAAAGGACAGACAAAGCTTGCACGCTAGAGAAGCATAAAGCAATTTATTTACCCAGAAACTTGGTGAAGATCAGACACAATTCATACTCATCTAACAGAAAACTGCTGTGGTGCCCAGTTTCCCCATCACTGCATCCAGATTACTTCGGCATGCAAGCAGGAACTTTATCACCGAGACAGACATGCAAGAGTAGGGTACGTCAGAGTTTCTTCATGTCCTACTGTAATTTTACAGACACGCTGTTCCCTAAGCCAGGAGTCAAGAATAATGATCTCTGATGATGCTGGACGATGTTAGATGAAGCATCACATCTGTGAAACTGTGAGCATCCTATAACAAGTGTTATGCACCATCTCTCTGCTGCCTGCAGTCCTGCAACCTACAGAGGGACCACAAGAAATGAACAGCTTTTTATTTAATTGGCAGACAAGAGGACTAAAAATCCCATGGCAGGTTTTTTGCAAACTTTGTGGCCTAGTATTTAATCTTCAATTTGCTGCTCAGTGAGATGTTCTGCAACCCAAGAGGCAGCAAACCAGGACAGCTCCAAGTACATGACCTTGCTGGAAGTTCTGGTTATGCACTTGCTGCCCAGAACAACATGCTCAGAGTAGATTGCTCGAATTTTACCAATGTCTGGGGTGAGGAGAAGTGGAAGAAATAGTCTATTTTCCTATGGAAACCAGAAAGTTTTCTCAAGTTTCTGCAGTAAATACTGCAAACTCCATGTTTTGGTTAAAAGTTTTATGACCTTCAGTGTAGTTTTGAATGGTAGCACAATCAAAAATAAAAATAACTTTAGGGACATCTTCCCAAATCTGTTGCTCAGACAGGCCTACATACCAGCAGTATCAGTCTTCAACTTGGAAGAGTCACAAGTATCTTACCAAATTTTAGTTTCCATTAACATGGGTTGTGAACAACTGTAAAACCGTATTAAGACTCACTTCACCCTTCTTAGCTTAAATTAGTTTAAGCCAACTACAGGCAGCACTGTGTATGGAGCACTGCTCCATAAATAGTGGAGAAAGCAAGCTAGGATGGAGTTTGAGAAAGAGACGTTCATAGCAAGGAGCAACACAAATACCCTCCTAACATGAAAAGCAAAAGGAAAACATGATGAAAAGCTGCAAAACAAAGATTAAAAGAATGGTTTGAAGGTCAATAAAGTTACACCAGCTGGTGAGCAAGACTTATGAAACACACTTTCAGACATTGCCCAGGAACCACCCTTATGTGGTTATTGCACAAACTGCCTTTTTTCGACTAAATAGGAAAAAAGCCAGTGGCAAGGGAAATGTGCAGTGCCACGGTGCTCTCCTCTCCTCTGCCACTTCTTGCTCAGTCCTACTGAGCATTTGCTTTCTTTTCGGTACCTAGTCTCAGACAGAAAAGGATGCTGGCAAAGATTTGATAGCAGAGAAGTGGAGAGAGAGAAGAAGACAACATGGGAAGAGAAGTGAAAGAGACATGAAGGCCATTGGAAAGTGTTCCTGTAACACCATTTCCAAGAGAGAAGCAGAGCAAAGCAGAGCAAGAAGCATACAAACTAGGACAGAATGTTACTGCCGTAACACACTTATTCTTAACACAATGCAACAGTGAAAGTCTCCTTCCTTCAGCACCTCTTTCTACTTAGAATAGTGGAGCATTCATTTTTTAATGAGATAAAGGGTAGGACTATAAGTGTAAGAGTTAGAAAAACTTTTAAAAGAAATTAAATAAAACAAGTTGCCAGAACACTTGCAGCAGATACAACCGTAATAATTCAGTAGCATGACCTGATCTCATCCTTGAGATAGTGCCATATCATACAGGTTACCATGTGCACACTGAGATTTTCTCCAGATTCAATGGATTTGTTGTTTTCAGTAGGGTTTTTCTGTTGTTGTTGGTGGTTGGTTTTTATACTGAATGGTGACCACAATCTCATCTTTCAAGCTTTAGATCTAGTCCTGAATTGTTTGGTTTGCTTATGATGTTAACTAGATGTTCAAGATCAAGGAGCAAGAGCACTCCCTTGCTCATGCTGCATCACTCAACTTCCCTTCTAGAAAAATATGCCCCCAAGTTTCAAACAATCCTTACAACAGGATAAATAAGGATGATGTGGGGGTAGTAAGAAAAGCCAGTCTAGCTAAAACAGCCTATGGTATAAAAAATCCCACCAAAACATTTTTCCTTTTTACAGTGAAACCTCAATCTGGCAGTTCTAGGGCATCTTGTTTGCATGTAGGTGCCTAAGACAGCAAAGATGCTGTATAAAAACAAGCCCTGACCCAAAACATTTATACTATAGGTGGTCAGGACAAACAATGCTCAAAGAACATGATTATCTTAGATTCTTGGAGATGTTGTTGTCCCCCACCACATAGCTGGAGCAGATTGCATGGCCCTTTCTCAATCTGTGCCCAGGGTATGCCCCTTTTTCAGAATCTCCTTCTGGGAGCATCATCACTCCTCTCCTTTCCTCACTCCTCTCCCTTCCTCAAATGGTTCAGCAAGAACTCCTCTTTTCCTCCTTCAATCCATCTGTTCTCCACAGGCTGCCTTAACACTGACAGTGTGAAGGCCTAGCAAGCCCAAATTTAACAAACCCCACATTGATCTTAGTGTTTCAGAGGAACAACCTGTTTGATGGCACACATCCAAGCAAATGTTGATATGGATGTGGCTTTGTGAAAGCAGAGTGGGAGAGAGAATAAAAGATTTGCTCTTATAACTGCCTACCAGAGCTATGGAAGAGGACTACAGTTTCCATGACCACAGGACTGCTTTGTATTAAGGTGCCCAATTCTTATCATCTGCATGCCCATTGATTGAGCAAGTATTATCATTGCAGTAACAAATGGTTGCCACACCATGGGAAAAGTCTCAATACCCAAAGCATCCTGGAGAACAATGAAAGGTAGGGATTTTTGGTTTTAAATATATAAGGGGGGGGGGGGGGGAATACCGCATAGATGGTGGAAAAGAAAGTCTGTTTTTAAACAAAACACCCAATACAGGTGCTGCAGTAACTGCAGCATTAGCAACGTCAGGTTGCAGTTAGTGTGCCCCCAAAACGGTTCCTCCCATTTATTCTCAGGTGCTCCAAGACAAAGTGAGATGAAGAACAAAAAGGCAGGGACAACTGTGACATATGCTTCAAAAACACAGTCTGCCTCAGCTAAAACTTATTGTAAACATCTGTATTAAGACTAAAAATGCTGTGAAGTAATTCTAGGTACAGTAGCGCCAGAGACGGGAGCTCACAGGTGCACACGGTTTCCTATAGACACAGTCATGAAGACTACAGTATCCTCTACCTCCTAAATCTGCTCTAACAAGTTGTAATTTCACCTGCTCAGTCTGCTGATTGTTTTCAAATCCAGTCTTTGCACCTCCTGTATTTCTCCTATTCTCCAGGCTCCTTTGTCCATCTATGACTGTAGCTGGCTGAACCAAAATGGAGTGCTCAGCCTTAAGATCTGCAAACAGATTAGGACATGTTAAAAACACCATACTCAACCACTTGGTTACACTCAGGTACTAATCCTCCTGTAAGTGCTGAAAAATATCTTCTTGAAGGGTCTCTCAGCTGTAACAGACAGATTGAGAAAGTTGGGCTTGTTCAGCCTAGAGAAGAGAAGGCTGCGTAGAGACCTCATAGCAGCCTTCCAGTATCTGAAGGGGGCCTACAAGGATGCTGGGAAGGGACTCCTCATTAGGGACTGTAGTGGCAGGACAAGGGCTAATGGGACAAAACTTAAACAGGGAAGTTTAGATTGGATATAAGGAAGAAGTTCTTTCCTGTAAGGGTGGTGAGGCACTGGAATGGGTTGCCCAAGGAAGTTGTGAATGCTTCATCGCTGGCAGTGTTCAAGGCCAGGTAGGACAGTCTTGGGTAGCATGGTCTAGTGTGAGGTGTTCCTCCCCATGGCAGGGGGGCTGTAACTAGATGATCTTAGGGTTCTTTCCAACCCTAACTATTCTATGATTCTATGATTTTTCAGGGGAGTGGGACGTAGCACTCCAGAATGAACTGCCAGAAGTGTTTGAAGATAACAAACTTGATGTCGGACTCTTCATTGGTTTCATGCTTAAGTGGATGAGAACTGCTCAGTCGGTCACAGCTGAGAGGTACTTTGAAGAAATCAATCTCTTTCATGCAAGACTCAGTAATTGACTGGGAGTGCTCCCACAGCAGGACTCCTGGTTTAGTTTCACTGGGAGAGTTCAGGTGTCTTGTAGCGACGCTGCTCTGAGACCTGAACCACCACAAGGCATTGGAGAAGGTCTCCAGAACATGTGCCTGATACTCAGACTGGACACGAGCCAAATCACAAGTGTAAACATATCCATAATTTGTTTCAAGGCAGTCAGACAGGTCAGCTCAACACTAAAATGCTTGCTCTGCCCTGAAAAGGAGTGCTCAGCAGTGCCACGTACCACTGAGAAGTGACTTGAGAAGCTGCTCCCACAGCCTCTGCTGTCAGATTACTCTCTCCACCGCCTGGTATGAACAAGCACAAGCAGCGTTACCACCCCAGACTCACACTTGGCAAGTCCTGTGGTGCAGCACCGCTCAGTAGGCGAGCTCAGTTATTGGCTGAGCTTAGATCATGTTATGTTGATGCTGAGGATGCTAAGCCTGAACCGCAGCCTCTGCCCTGCACTACCACAATCATTCTCTATGTCCCTCTATATCAGTCTCATTTTTTCATTTTATTTTGTCTTACTTTATCCTTGTTTCCTGATTGGAATCTTACCACTTGTCTTCCTAATATTCCAACAAACCCTACCCTGGGGTTTACTCTTTTTGCTTCCTTCCCAAAGCTTTAATTCAAGGAGGGTAACATTTGCACTACATCACCAAGCAAAAGAGTTCAGAGGAATGTCAAATAAAACAAGCTTTCCAACCAAGAAGGCTGAGCAGATGTTCATAAAAAAATAAATTAAAAAATAGAGTCTCATGAGCCAGAGGGCATTTAATCCAACAAGATTTGATCTCCAGGCAGCCCAGGCTTGTTCTTATTGCAATTTTCTGCTAACACTTCAAATGACCCCTTGGGAAAAAGAAAGCTTGCCTGGCTCTGAATAGCACTTGTGCCCTGTCTGTATAGCTAACCACAATTTTTGTTAACATTGGTTACAGCTTAGCTGTAAGTACAGGCTCTCTAGACAGCTTTAAAATACAGGAACACTTAAATACTAGCAGCAGTCTTGACAAACTAGCATTTATACAACAGCGTTTTCTCTGCTTCCATCACTGCAAGCAGCAGCAAGACTCTGTTGGTGTAGGGGAGATGACAGATGACAAGATAACCCCATAATACAACATAGCCCTGAAGTTTCCCCACTTAAGTATAGCTTAGCTCAAGGGGCTGCAATTCCTCGGCAAGAATGACAGATCTGTTTGATCAGAGGAAATTCTTGGATCCACAAGTGTCAGTGCAGCTAATGTGATGCTGTCCCATGGCTAATAAAACCCTGTCTCAAGAGCTGAGCAGCCAAAAGATTTGTAGACACCTTGTTTACATGCTTAGCCCCAGTAGGTTTTTACACTAACAAAACATGTTCTACTGTAGATCAGTGAAGCAGCAGGAACAGTGAGCAGATGCATTCTGTTAGATAATTTTCTATTGTTTAGTCCTTTCCTGGAAGTATTTTCTGCTGAGTTTCTGTGATTGATACATTCAGCATCTGATGCTGTCACATGATTTCACTCCTGAAAATCATAGGCTTCCTGCCTCTGAGCATCTATTTGGCTTGGTGATAAATCAATTGCTACAGCAATGTGGCTTTGCTTTGTTTCAGTGGAAATACTGCTTAAAGTGATATGCAAATTATGAGAATTAAACAAGTCAAAAGATATTTCTAGATGTAACTCCACCTGTTTGGTTCGGAAACGCAGCAGTCCACATCTTCTAAGATAGTCAGAGAAAAGCAGGTTCTCCTATCAGCAAGTCTGCTCTGACCTGCATTTTGCTAAATAAACATCAGTATGCAACACCTACCAAATTACTGCACATGACAGGTCTTTTGTTATTCTCATCTTAGGGAGACGAGATGTTCTTTCTTATCACAAGCACATTCAACTGCTTCAACTATTCACAGATCTCCAGTACAAAATAACGTTCTTTTAAAATGCACAATGAAATGTTTGAAACAGAAGGCAACCAAGATGCTTGCTGTAGTGCATGGGAATGATGCAGGATTTAAGAGATGCCATTTCTTCTATTTACTTCATATTAGGATTGATTAGGATGGGGGGAGTGCAGGGTGTCGACGTGCACAACAGAGAAGAGTGAAAACCTGAATTTCCTAAAGCATGCAAGCTACAAAATAATTTTTTCAGTTTCTAAAATGGCTCCTTTGTTTCAAACGCCTTTGTCACAAAAAAACCCCCAGCTTGTTGTGATCTGACTGTTGACTGAATTGGGACAAAGGTGTTGTCATCCCCATTGCCATCCGTCCCGTCTCCTCCCCTCTCCTCTCCCCTCTCACCCCCGCCCCCAACTATTTAGCTACTCTCTTTTTAGCCATTTTCATAGAAATGGTAAGAAAAGCAGAAAGGGTGAGGACAAAGAGAAACATAAAGGCCACAGACATCAGTCCCAGAGTTAACTCAGGAGCAAGTGCAACTTCAATACACAATGACCATGCGGGGGGATGAAGGGGAGGCAGAGAAGAAGAGACTGCCATGGAAAAAAAACAAAACAAAACAAAACAAAAACCAAACAAACCCAAATTCAAAACATCGCTACCATGCCCACATGTCGGTGTAACCGAGGTCCTCAGACCTCAGGACAGCTCACAGAGGCGGCGGGGCGAGCCCAGCCGAGCCGGCGGCCGCCGGTGTAAAGCGGGCTGCCTGTGTGTAGAGCCCGCTGCGGAGCCGCAGAGCCCAGCACCCGCCCGCCGGCCCTGCCAGGTTACAGAGGATGGGGCGTTAAGCACACAAACCAACAACTTCCCCAACCGCACAAACCACCCAGCGCCCCCCAGACTCCTCACGCCACAAGGTCGTCCCAGGCACAGACCCGCGTTCAAAGGGGCAAAACTTCGCTCCCACGGCCGGGAGGAGGGGCGGGGGGGGCTGCGCCGCGGTGCCGGCAGCCACCTCCCGACGCTCAGCGACCCGCGGGGCCGCGGGCAGGGCCCAACGCTGCTGCCGCCGCGCACTCACCGCTCCGCGCCGTTACATCCTCGCGGTACGGCACAGCGCAGCCCCGCCGCCGTCCCGGGCCACCCCTTGTCGCCGGGCGGGTGCGGCGCTGCCGCCGCGATCTGGGTCACCCAGCGCCCGGCGAAGGTGAGGAGGAGGAGGAGGAGGAGAGAAGGAGGAAGGCGGTGGCGGTGCCGCCTACCGGAGAGCGCGGGGGGAGGCTGCGGCGGGGCCGAAACCCGCCCCGCGGAGAGGGGAGGGGAAGGGGACGTAGCCGGCTCCCGCGGGCGCGTTGGCTCCTTGTCTCCGTGAGGGTCCGCTGCTCAGGATGCACCTTTCTGACCTTCCCCTGCCCAAAATGAGGCCTTCCCTCCGGTCCTCCCCACGCCTGCCGGGGAAAGGCGGTACCTGTCTGCGCTGAAGGGCAGTCCAGCCACAGTTCAGGTCCTATGGGAAAGAAGGGAACGTCTCTGAGGAGTTAAGGTCCCGGTTAGCTAGGGTGATGTCCAGGCAGGGAGTCAGCATACCGCCTTCTTATCCCATCCCACCCTCCTGTCAAGGAGATCTGCATCCTTTCTTTCCCAGCAGTATACAATAAAGGCTTTTGATCTTCAAAGTTTAAAATCTGCTAGTCAGGATCACAGGCAATGCCAGTTTATCTGTATGGTGCTGCCCGTCAAGAGAATAACCAACATTGTCTGAAGCATCCACAGAATAATTTAAAGTTGCCCAGTGCTGTAACTTCCACCGGTAGACAAACAGTCTGTGTTGCTGTTCATCCATACCATCTGTCCAGAGGTGCCTTTGAAGCTGCAAGCAGGCTGTCGGGCCACACGGGCAGCCCCACATTGTCCAATAGTCTTGGGTTTTCAGATGTCCTTTGAAAATGCTAATTAACCTTGATTTCAAAGTGTTTTCTCTGCCTAACCTGAAAATAGCTTTCTGCATGCCTGTTAAAGGGACATGGTTTCATTTCGTCTGAATCTGCTGTTTCAGTTATTCTGATCCTATAATCAGCTGTCACATTCAAGAAGTACAGTGAAAACACCAGGGTCACAAAGTTAAACATTTAATGACTAGACTGTTCATGTCTTACTCAAGGGAAAGCAGACTGGTACTTAATCCTCCTCCCAGCTAGAGCTAGGTAGTCCTTCTTCCACTTCCCGACAGCAGCATGCCTGATGTACCTAGCAGAGCTGGTTGAATGGCAGGGATGGGTGGACAGGTCTCAGCAGCCTATAGCATGGCCACACCATCCATCAGCAAACAAGGTCCAATGCTCAAAGAAACCCACCAAATGATGGGTATCAGGCCACAGCTTTGCTACCCCATCTCTTATTTGTGTCATACTTTGCAAGTTGAAGTAAGCTTTCAAGCTTAATTCCATGTACCAATGCAACTAGAAAAGCAGTTCTTTCTCCTGTCTCCAGCATTACAGCAGTGTTTCCTATTTCTATATCCCAATGATATCCACTCCCAAGACATAGATTCTTGCTTTCAGTTCCTGAGCCTGTCAGGACAAGCAGCAGTCACCACAGGTCACTACATCTCTGAACAGCCTAAATCCAGCATCTGAGAACTTCTCAGGTGTTTCAGGAGCAGAATTCAGTTATGCTTCCCAAAATAAGTTTGGGAACAGAGTTTTGTGAGGCAATGGATTCTTAATTATGCAAGATGCATCCTCAGCATGAAAAGTCAGATCCACGTCATGGAGGTCATACTCCTTATAGAATCATGGAATGGTTTGAGTTGGGACTTTAAAGTTCATCTAGTTCCAACCTCCCTGCCATGGGCAGGAACACCTCTTACTATACCGGGTTGCTCAAACCTCCATCCAGCCTGGCCTTGAACGCTTACAGGAATGAGGCCATCCACAGCTTCTCTGGGAAACCTGTTCCAGGGCCTCACCACCCTCACAGTAAAGATTTTTTTCCTAATAAAGGATTTCCCTTGCCCACAGACATGGAAGAATTTAAACTGTAAACTAGAAAGGCTCACTGACTCTAGGTATGGCAAATTTAGGGGATCAGATCAATGAGTCTGGAGTTTCCAAATGACCTCCTGCCCATTCTCCAGAATCATGCAGTCGTACATAGCTATCCTGGAGTCATGCAGTGCCATTTCAGACTTGACTGGATTTTTACAAGATCCTTGTAATGAAATTGCAGTTTGATGTACGCGTTCACTTAGTGTCTGTGATGAAAGTTACCCAGATTACTATGCCTGTTATACTCAGCATCATAGTTCTCATGGAAAGTTGAGGCAAACCAGCATTTGAAAGCTAACAGAGGCATGGATTAAAAAGCCCCTAGCTCTTTTGATTATAAGCAGTTACAGAACACTTTACTATGCTGTACTTTCCTTCTAACAGCATAATTATTTTTAATTTATGGCCAGCAAAAGAAACTGTGCATGACAGCAGAAATATAGCATGTACTTAGAAGTGGCAGTAAAAAACGCATTAGAAGAAATAGACACAGGACCCCACTAGTTGAGCAATGTCACACTTTTCCAGCAATAGCTCATACAGCCTTCCATGTGTAATAAAAACCAGCAAGGTCACCTGCCTGATTAATCTAGCACTGCAGAGGAGGTGACAGAAGCAGCAAAAAATCCCAGATAGCAACATACCTAGCTCAGATATTGGTTAAAACCCAACAGTTCAAGTCCCTTGTTATTTTGGATAGAAGCTCTTGTTGCACAATTTACTGATAAAGGCAAGATTGATAAAAAGTACATGTGCTATGCCCTTGGGAAGAACCGAATGTGTTTTGACACCATCCAGCACACCTCTGAGAAGACATACCACCCAAGCATTATTAAATACACCATAAGGACTTACACTTTAGTTAAAGCTTTTATAGTATTTTATTTGTTTAACAAATAGCATTTTTCTTGTGACAATACAGATGGTGGCAGAAGCACTTCAGATATACTTGTATTTTTTTAGTTAAAACAGACAAGAGAAAGAATATATTTCACTTAACAACCCTAGTACTGCCAAAAGAGTCTTAAAATTTGCAATAAGCATAAAAACTTCCTTACCTTAGTTCTGCAAAATCTCTGTACATCCAGATTACCAATCTGTTTAGGTTTTATTGAAGACGAGATCAACTACGCTCGACATAGAAAAAAACCTTCTGCTTTCAACTTTCCTCACCCTCCTTGGGCATCAGGGCACCCTTTTGTCACCTGGGCATTATCAGGGTGTGATAAACCACTCCCTTGCCTTTAGTCTGCTAGCAATTTTCCTGATACCTGTGGATCAGCTAAAAATTTTTATGTTTTATTTCTTAATGTTTGATCTTCTGGCTCTATTAGCCCAAGTGTCATTTAAGAGACCATAATACATTAAGCAACTGGTGACAGTGCTGTGCATTTTAAAGAAAATTGCTGTAATAGAAGCATACGGCTAAGTATAATGATACTTGTGACATCAAGGGAACAATAGTGAATTAAGTACTGCTAGACCAGCTGCTGTGTTTCTTTATTACTTTGATTGAGCTGATCAAATGTTTTTGCTTGTGGGGAAAAGCTTTGCATTAAAAAGGCTATCTATACCTTTCTCTTAGTTCTCTCATCTACTGGAACACATGAAGTCTGATTTCAGTTTAAATAGCTATTTGCCCTAACTCCATAGGAAAAGACATCTCACCTCTTGTCATTTGGAAACCCATATGTTTATATGAAACTGTATAGGATCTTGGCGTTAGACCTCTGTAAGAAGTGACCAGACACTGGTATGTGGTGAAATGGAGCCTTTCCAAAGCCAGTAGCAAGCGGATGCCCAAAAAAATGCTGCAGTTAGTGACTGATGGTAACTACAGCTTTTGTTCACAGAAGGATAAAGCTCAGATTACCTTAGGTGTAGAATGTCATCAAGCAAACCTCCGGCTATGTCTTCTGGGACGTGTTATATCATCCAGGTGAATGGGATGCTCACATAAAGGTGCAGATGGGAAGACAACATTTATCTGAGCACAGCTTGTCACTGTTCTGCATGTATGGAGTAACCTTCTATATTAGAACAAGCTGAGAGAGTTGGCACCATGGAGAAGGCTCAGGGGAGATCTTATAATAGTCTTCCAATACCTAAAGATGGTCTACAAGAAATCAGGAGATGGATGTTTTACAAGGGCATGTGGTGACAGGACAAGAGGGGATGGCTTTAAACTGAAAGAAGGGAGATATAAGGAAGAAATTCTTCCCTGTGAGGGTGCTGAGGCCCTGGCACAGGTGCCCAGAGGAGCTGTGGCTGCCCTATACCTGACAGTGTTCCAGGCCAGGTTGCATGCAGCTTTGAGCAACCTGATCTAGTGGAAGGTGTCCCTGCCTGTGGCAGGGGATTTGAAACTACATAATTTTAAGGTCCCTTCCAACCCAAACCATTCTATGATTCTATGCATTTGTGGTGTAAGTTAGTTGCTGGAAAAAACCCAACCCTTCATTGCCAGGGGAGGAATCTGGAGTCTTGGAGGCTGCCAGTGGCAGCAGGAATCATGAGAGGTATACTAATTATAGCAAGCTTTCTAGTGAAAGGTGTCTAAAGTAAATAAATTTCCAGCTGCTGGACTTGTCCAGCAGGTCCAGCAGCACCCAATACAGTTCTTACTCCTACATCAACATGGCCAGAAACTTACATATGTCTGCTTGGAGCTTTATAGTTTACTTCTAATAAATAATTAAAAGATATAGAAGATTTGGAAACAGGCTGTCTGGGGGATCCATCAGAATCTAGACAAAGAGTACTAAACATCTGATTTGCTTATATATAAGAACAATCACCCTTTTGGAGCCTTTCATCTGAGGATACTCATGTGCTAGCATGTGTTAGCATCTCTGTTTGATATAGCACAACATATTGTAGGGGCCATATGTTTTTATCCTATATAATCATATCTATCCATGCTTGGAGTTACTGAGTGGGACCTGGCATTTGTAGTTCATTCCTCCCATTCCAAGCAGTGCTCAGATAGTGAGCATGATCCTGGATGATGTGATTCAGTCATGGATTCCTCTCTTTGGTCTCCACACATGTTCAAGTAGGTGCTGATTGCATTCCTAAGAGCGTCCTGTGCAATTGAGAGGTGGATGAGGACTTCCCTGCAGATATCCCTCCATAAAATGCATTTCTACAATTGAGCTTCAGAATGCTGTAGAAGTGTGTCATAAAGAACCATCTTGCTGTGATAAAGAGAAGGATAGGGTGATGAAATATATTTCCAATCTTTAAATCTGTAATTTTGTTTGCTTAAGAAAACTTGTCCCCCCAAATTCAATACTATTTTCCTGCTGTGTCTATCTATTTGAATTATCACAATGATTTCACAATCATTGTGATATTTGAAACAGTTTCATAATCATTGTGATGCTTCAAATCTGTGTCAACACTCTACTTCAAAATATCAAACCACTGGTAATTCTTTGTTCCTAGATCAGGACAAGTATTAAATACAGAATTGTCCTAAGATGGCGTATTACATGCTGTCCTGCACTGATATTATAGCAACTAAAGCAGACTACACACAAGTTTTATGATAATTTCTTAAACTTTTCTCCTAGTTATTTTGTTAATTTACAGTGCCACACTTTGTTTCACTTATATTCCTTTGACTGAAGATGCTGTAAAGTTTAGCATGGGAGACAATAACAAAAGTATTTAGATGATGAGAACGTGAGAGATGAAGTGTGTCAGGCTTACTCGTATAGCCTTTAGAGAGCTGACAGCTAAGTGAAGCAGCCAGTATGCTCATTTAGTTTACCCATCTCTTGAAGCAAATAATTTTGCCAGAAAGGGCTTTGTCTATGTATGAATTAAGAGTTTTAGTGTTATAATGATTTTCTTTAAATCCTTCTATTGGATATTTCTATATAGGAAGAGTAAAATAAAGTGATGTAGACATGAGTTTCAAATACTATATCCTAACACTGCCTGCTCTTTAATCTTAATAAAAGTGAAGAATATGAATATGCTGATTAACATCAGACTGTGTCCTAATCTTCTTCACTAAGATGTGTACCAACCATATTATGCCCATGTGAAAAAGGAAGATTTGCATTTATAATAGAGTTTTGTTTTGTTTTGTTTTGTTTTGTTTTCCAAACCAATTTTGAACGAGGAGGGGAAAAAAGAAATGTTGTAAGTTTTTAATCCATTTTTATTTTCATTTATCCTCCACCATTAGTCAGATCCATACTCTGAATGCATATGCTATGTTTCATTGAAAGATTACAAACTGTTACACAAACAATGATGCATAAAGATTCACAACCCTTGTGAGATGGGTAAATATTTATGTAAATGTCATAGAGATTGGCAAACTGAGTCACAGAGAACTGCTTGTAAAAAAAATCCACTAAGTTTTGAGGCTTTACATTTTTTGCCTATTCAATTGAAAAATACGCAACTTCTATTTTTCAGATGTGTTGAGTGTGCATGCAGAGCCAGGACAGTCAATGAAAACTGGGTCTCAAGAGAGCAAGTGGGGTGATCCAGGTAAATGATCGTGGTTTTGTGTAGAAAATTTTAACTTATGGTTGCACAGCTCTTCTTCCAAAGAAGGTGAATCTATTGCATGGGCAACAGGTAATGAGGCCTCCTGAGATAATGCCTGAAAGGGAGGGAAAGGGTAAGGTCCCAGTCTAAGGAGTACTTTGTAATATTCTCTTCAGTCTTACTGGAGGAATTGAGGATCTCATGATGGAAATGTAACATTTAGTTCTCTGTAAACAATACCATGCTCTTAAAAACTAACTTTGCAGATTGTGTCTGAACTGCAAGCACTTTATCCTTAAAAATGCATTGATTGATGGAGCAGACAAATTCACTGCCTGATATTTCATGATTGTCCTTATGACACACTTATACCCTGAACTTATAACTGTGAGAAATGATGGTTTCCAAGAATATGCAGGAAAGCAGACTGCCTGCGTAGTGTTGAGACCAGGGAGGATCCCTGTGTAGGGTTGCATTGCTTTCTAAATGCCTACCAAATCCTAATTGTCTGTGACAGAACTACAGTTTTGCCAAGTTAGTGGAAGATTTTGACTGTAAGGCCAGAAAAGAATAATATAATTCAATCAGTAACTAAAAGAAAAATAAAATTCCTATCTTGGTATGGAAAACGGGCATAAAGAACAAGAAAAGAATGCAAAGTATGTGCAGGCTTTGAAGAGGATATGATAATTTTCAGCCTTTGTGCAGGGAAAACAGAAATACTTTCTTTGAATCTTTCTAACAAGATTGCTTTCAAGGCTAAACTAAACCATGTGTTGATGGGTTCACTCTTTGGGAGGCAAATCAATATCTTGTATGGTTCTTTCAGTACTTGGTATTACTTTTCTGACACCCTGAGAAGCGTACTTGACTGGCACAAGAAGATCTTCCCTAGACTTTGCCTGAATTGCAGAGAAAGAGTCACCTGGGTAGTGAAAGCAGCAGTTCCTGTTCAGGAGAAAATTACCACCTGTTCTTCAAAGCCTGCATGGCTTTGGAAAAGTTTAAAGGCCCAAGTCTCCAACATTGCTTATGGCCAGAGAAAATTTATAAAATTAAAACTGAGAGCAAAGTAATTGTCTACAATTATGATTTGCTTAGTATTGGTGCATGTGGGACTTTGAAGGCTGGGGACCATTCACTGAGATATATGTGAGCAGAAAAAGCTGACAGGAGCTGCTTGGGGAGCTTTTAGTTGATCTTCATGGATATTATACTTTCCAGTAATAGTGCCTAGGGAATTTACACCTCTTAGATTCTTCCTTAATCAAATGAGGAAATTCTCTGTTGACATCTATGTGCACGTGTTGCACGAACCTTACAAGAGCTGGCGGTACTAAAAGATCTAAGTAATGAAAGGTCTTCAGACTTGCAGCTTGCGCATCATAATTACAGTAATTTCTGTCTTGTGCCTGAGAGTTTACAGGAATACTCTGAGGACTCTCCAGGAAGGGATCAAAGATTTTGCGTTTACTGAAGCCTACAGAATTGTGTTCCTAGTTCTAGGCCAATATGGTGACCCAGCACTGCACACCATTGCAGTGTCTGACAACAGACATTAAAGCTGTTCCTCCCTGCCTCTGATAACACAGGTTTGTATTTCATTAATAAAATCTCATCGCATAGCCGGAGCGCCCAATTTTACTAACCTCTGCCTGATACTGAACATTCACTGACTGGTTTTGGTTCTCTGGATAACAAGATCTGTAGCTGTTCCAAATACAGAACTCAAATCTCCCCTTTCTGCTTTCAGAAGGTTGTGTCATCATGCTAAAGAAACTTGCTTCACAAAAGGGTCTTCCCTTGTAACAATGGACAGGAACCTGCCAATAATTGTGCATTTGTGCCCCAGAAACAGTGTTGCCAGATCTTAGAATTTTATCATGAAATCTATGCTATTTCATGTATTCCATAAAGTTCCAGTACCCTGAGTCTAGAGATTTCACGAAAACTTCTGCATTTATTAAAGGAAAAGGCTGGGGGGAGATGCATTCCAAAGTTTTATGTTTGTGAAAAAAAAGGCATGGCAGTATGAACAGAGCCTAAAGCTTAGAAATCAGCATACTGATACTACTTAATGGTTTAAGTCTCTTGAGAATAAGATTTTTGTTTGCTAGTATTTGAAAATCCCATTGATTTTACCAGGGCCTAGATTTCTCACATCTTTTTTTTCTCTTAAGCAATTGCTAAAAAAATCTTAAAGTTGTTTTTTGGCTGGTTTTCTTTTTTAGAAAGAAACATGAATTCTAGCATTGAACAGCACAAGTGCAGAATCAAAATGACATGTAGCACAGAGCCAGTTCTGCTATCTTTTTGAAGAATATAAGCCTTTGGCATTGCAAAGGTTTGTTAGGGAGAATTTTACTATCACAAGCAGCAGCAGTAGCACATTTTGAATTTAGGTCAACAGATATTTGTCAAGGTCCTTAACTGATACATGAATGCTATCTTAAAGCAGTCCATCTTGTGTCTCATCAGCTAAGAGGTTTCTTATTTCTGTAACAAACTGCTATCCTGAAACATATCCTATTTGTCATGATTCTTAAACTGCAGTTTCTTAAATCAAGAGATTTGATACAGAAAATCCTACTATCTTCTTGTGATTTTCTTTTAATTGGGTTTGAAAGTGATGGAAATCCAGTGTGATCAGATTAGGCTAAAGCATGGCTTGGCTTGCTTTGGTATAAATGGGAGTAAGATTGTTTTTCCACGTATGGACCAGTAACCTCTAGTTTGTTGAAGAAAACAGAAGTGTTTACTTACTATCATATGAAGTTGATTCCGAGGGACTGACAAATACCTTGACTCCCCGTGGGAATAAAATAGTTATCAGGATAGCGAGTATTGTAATTTGCTCCTGGGAAAAATCAGCAATCGGCAACATTTTATTTCTCACCCTTGAGTAAATGGGAGCATGAGACTCTGCTTTAGATGACATTTCCTGGTTATCCATTTGAAAAAAAACTCCCAAAACAATAGAAACAGAGCCAAAATTTTCTGATATAAACATTTTTTTCCTGAAGAAAACTATGAAACCTTAATTTCAAACTAGAATATTTGATGAATTTTAAAACCACAATATTATCATTATAAAAATTGCTTTTTTTTTTTTCAGAAATATTGAGATTTCTGCCAAAGCATATTTAAAGAGAGATTATATTAATATCAAATGTATATGAATCTCCACTTCCGTGAACTATTTAGTGCATTAGTCAGTGATGATTTTCTTAACCATATGGCGATGTATTTTTACTTGTGGTCAATAAGCACTGTGGTGTCTCTGGAAGGAGTCTGTACCCATGCTAACTAGTATGAGAAGGGACTGCACAGCACTTCAGGGCTTAAATTATAAAGGGAATAACAGTTCTGGTTTGACCAAAATAAGCTTGGGTTTAAAACCCCATAACCAGCCTTTAACTGTTTTCCTTTCAATTGGTGGAATTTTTCTATATGAGAATGTTGTTTAGAGAAGTAAAATCTTGATGCATTTACAGAGGAAATGTTATTACAACATGCATCACACATTCTTGAGCATTGCTAATCATACAGAGACATTTCAAGAAAAAAATCCACATCTGTTCTCCCCTAGAAGGCAGTTTTCAAAATAAAACACTGAATAAACCCAAAAGTTGACTGGTGAGCACAGGGTTAGGCAGCTGCCAGAACATTGTGGTTTGTGCTCTGAGATGTAATGTTCCACTAAGCCTATGTTCTACTTCTCACTCACCAACAATGCATCCCAGTGGAACAAACCATACATGGACAGCCAAGAAGAAGAATGGAGAGCCCACACAATCAGGGCTTTGAACAGGAACATGGGCGCTTAACAGGAACAACCTTTGGGCGGGTATTCTCCCCTTGTCAGAACAAACTGGTAACCAATCACAAACTTATTGCATTAGGATCATCCTTTCAGTAGCTTTCAGGTTTGCTGGTTTCCCAGGCTGAGGAGCTCAGACAATCTTTCAATAAAGAGAGCAACGGTATATGTTGCCTGGCTATTCCTTACCCCCATTCATTCTAGCTTACAAAAAGACAGATGATGCTTATTGTTCACAAGGTTAACAAGATCAGTGCCATACCCTGACTAGGTAGGCAGCTAACAGTCACACTTTACATATGAAAAAACTAAAGCAAAAGATGTGTGTTATCACAATACCTTGCCACCCCCCACATGGGTTAAAGTTAGAGAGTGACATAATGCCACAGACTGTGGCAGAAGGACAGAAGCACGATCACTTTTCTGACCAGATACTACCTTCACAGACTGGTGGATGTGCCCCATCAGCCTCATACCCTTAGTGTGCTTGTACCTCCCACATGTGGGATATATGTGGCCCTGGCATAGGATGTAGTATGTGCTCCAAGGAAAAGAGAGAGATACTTTTTCTTCTTGGTAAGCACAGCCTTACCTAACAGCATAGATAAACTTCTCCAAAACATGGATTTGGGACAAATTTGAGGAGCTGGTTTCTGACTACAGGTTTACAAGCTCATCAATCACCTCACATACCACCCACCTGAGAGTCCTACACCTAACTGATCTGTAGGAAAGTTAAACGCCCACAGCATGTTGGGGGGGGGGGGGGGGGAGGGGAGAGGAGGGGAATGGGATTACCTCAGTATTTAAATACAGGAGAAAAAAAAATTAAGCTACAGTGAGAAATAAGATACTTGTCAGGTAAAGACAGAAGTAGGTAAACCTGAACTTCGGTATTTTGGATAAAGAAGGAAAGGGGCATCATATGAAGCTCAGTCTATGATGGCAGAGAAAAATGAAGAGAAGACTTATGTGCTCTATCTCTGATTTAAGGGATCCCTTTCTCATGCAGGGAGCCAATGGCTATGGAGATACTGCCTTTCAGTGAGGGAGGTTGCTCAGTAGCATGGGTTTATTAAGCAGCATTAGCAAGGTTGCTACCAAGTTGAAGAGTGGCATGGGGAAACATGTATGCACAACCAGAGACTTGATCTTCGTGTGGTTTTGGCTGAGTTGACATTGTTTTGTCTTTATCTGTCCTTAGTGCGAGGCATCCCAGAGGTTATATGTGATCAGTGCTGGCTGTGAAGGTGGCATGTCTCAGTGATGGTCTCTTGGGGCGAGCACCCCAGCCTGAAGCTGTCTTTAATCCACTGCATGGATGTGGCTTCCACAGATTGTTTTTGGATCCCCTGTGCTGGAGGAAGCTCTGCCCAAATTGCTCTCAGTGAACAAGTAGAGCCTGTTTTGTGGCCAAGGGAAGGTGCCCCACTGCGGGTGGGGTTGAAACATCGCTTTCCTTCTGTTGCAGACTCAGAGGAAGGCTTTATTGCTGATAAAGAGGATGACAGGAGCTGGCTCAGCCTGGACAGAACAGGTGGCCGCGGAGGGCAGAGCAGCTAGGCAGCACAGAGCGAGCAGAGGTAAGGAGCTGGAACACTTGCACTAAGTGTGTCCGAGGCAGAAGAGCCCTCTTTCACGCCTGATCACCAGGAAACCCTGGCTCTGAACACCGGTTGGTATCAGAGGCGGAGCAGCTGCCTTGTCTCATGCATACAGACTCGCTGTATTCACTGCTCGCCAGGGGCGGGGCGCCGCCATGACGGAGCGGCGGAGGCGGGTGGTGTGCCCGCCCCAACATGGCTGCCGCCAGTCAGGTAACGTGCAGAGGTGGCCGTGAGCGGGGCTTGCAGCGCCCGCCCAGACCGGCGCCCGGCTGGGGAGGGAGAACAGGAGCAGGCGAGGGCGGCGGGAGCGCGGGCTTCCTTCTTTCCTCCCTGCCGCGCCGCCTCTGTGGGGAAGCTGAGTCCGCTGCGGCCTGGCCCCGGCCCTGTCTCTTGCCCCGTTGGGGCGACGTGGCGTGGAGGGGGACATGGCCGAGTCAGCCCCTGCGTTTTCCTCGCAGCTTTTGCAGCCTTCCCCCCCACCCCGTATTTGCTCAGGGTTGAGTGTCATGCGCACATTCCTGTTGTTATTCCTGTTACCGTGCGAACGCCCAGAGCCCGTGAGTTTGGTGTTGGTGAGAGGTTTCGGTGCTGGCGGAGCTGAGGTAGCGATGGCCGCAGGGGTGTACTGAAGCGTTGACCAGTGTTGGAATTCCTATATCTCCATCAGGGCTCCTGGGTTTTGTTTTCTCCCCTGAGTTTTGATGTCCGTGTGTATGCAGCGGCTGTGTACACTACTTACGTGTCTGCGGCACAAAACCAAGCCTAAACTGAGTAATAAGCTGCCGAACTTCATAGCTGAGCGCGGCGCTCCCTCTGCTGGCAGCTGCCGGTTAGTTCCGATGCACTTTCGTTTTTGTAAGTGGCTTCTACTGCAAGTAAAGTTCTCATTGCATTAGAACTTTACATTAACAGTAGTTATTTCAGGCCAGTTGTGTGACCTGCTACACCCTGAGCTGCCATTGCAAGGGGGGATTCTTTCAGTGTGTTTTCAGGAGCTGTTTTGATTGTAATACTTGTGAAAGGGGATGATGGCAGTAGTGACTAATCTACTGCTGCGTGCTCTTTCTTGTATAGTCATGTTGGCCTTTGTAATGGGGGTGTGAGATGCTACCACACAGTTTTGCACTTCTGTGCAGTTGACTGTGATTCCTTAACTTGGAAATCAAGGCTGTTGGTTTCTGTGCCTGCAGAATTGAGCCTCATGTGATCATGCAACAAACAAGGCAGAGTTTAGGCCCTGTTCAGATGGAAACCAAGGGAAGGTTCTGGTGTCTCAGCAATGGAAATAATGCTGTTTGAAATCCATTCAGGGGCTGGCGGTATCTAGATGATGCTGGTAAGCATGACACAGCATGTAGGAAAGATCTTGAGCTTCTTGAGCAGCAAGTGAAAGGCCAGGCACTGTGGGGTAGGGCATCTCTGCCAGGTTTAAAGGCTGTTATTTAGGCAGCTGAGTCACACCTCATCTGTTGCTTGTTCTGTTTAGTTCAGAGGATATGAAAAGATGGAAAGAAGTCTTTTCAGCTTCAATTTCTGTGCTAGTTTGCCAAATATTGTGCCATGACTTGTTTTGGGGTTGTTTTTTTTTTTGGTTTTTTTGGCTGCATAATGTGAGATTTTGCAAGGATGTGACTAAAGGCCTGACTAAACTCAGAGCTCCTTTCCCCTGAGGTCAGATGTTATGGAAGTGGTCTGAGACTCAGTTCAATACCCTTTTTTCTGGCTGGGTCTGTTCTGCAGAGGCTGCCTGACAGTGGTCTGACCAGTATGGGTGACGTACCTATACATAGCCTTCATGCTTTTCCATATGAACCAGATTTGTATGAGTCGTCTTTGGCAGTGTTTCTTCTGCTTCTTTTGGGAGGATTAGAATCTGTTATTTCCACAGGTGCTTTTCACATTCTGATTCCCTTTAAAGATTTTTCTCCTTCGATGCAATTAATAGTTGTGCATGTTGGTGATGGTAGTGCTACAGCAGTCACAGGGAATATGTACTTACAACTCCTGTGCAACTCTTCAATATTTTTATAACAGTTTTACTAGCTTAATTACATTTGGCTAAGAGGAAACATTTGCTAAATTGTTCAATACAAAGTTGCATCAAATAGTAACATGATTTTTTTTTTTTTTTATACCTTTGCAATTTTCCAGTGGTACATTGTTATATTATCATGATGGTGTCTATAGGGTGGGTATTGGGAAGCAGCTACATAGTCTTGCAAGCCAGAAGATATGCAAGTGGACAGCAAGTGGACAGTCGGAGCAGTTGACATCTTTAAATAAGTACACACAATGGTGACTGGTGTAGGGTTTGTGTGTTTGGTTTTTTTTTATTTCTTTGAAACAAAACCAAATAAAAATATTTATTGGGAAGAAGAGAAGATGAGGTGGAAGGATTGTTGTCAGATCAATGACAATAAAAGAATGGAAAAGGACAGACAACCGCAGCTGGATTGTCTAGCTGTATTATTGGGAGGATTTTTTGGGAAAGACAAGAAGAAACCCCTAAAACATGGGTAAGGGATTATGTTATAGTGAAAGAAAAAGGGAAAGTCAGAGCTTAATCACATCAGTGTCTGGGAGCTTTGTCAGTGTTACATGAGGCCTGGGGCTCTTCCCTTGCATCTGAAGGAAGTGGGAAGGGAGGAAGAAAAAGAAAGGCTCAAAGGGATGTAGGAAGGTGTTATATGATCTCAGTATAGTGGTAGACCAGAAGTGACAAAAGATGCAACAAAACCTGGAGAAGACCGGTGACTTTTGAGTAACTCACTGGCAGGTAAATGCTGTGTTGCTACTAAATTTAGTAGTTAATATATGTAGAAAGTTTTCTGTTCCTCCTAATGATAGAAATGGGATTTGCATTTGGCCTTTGGAGGTATGCTAAATGAGGTGAGGAGCATTCCTGGCTGCTAGTTCTTGGACATCTAATTATTGAACACATTTTTCTACTATCAAAAGTGGTTTTTGCCAAATGTCATATTCACTTAAAAGTGGCAATTAGGAAAAAGGAGACAAATGAGAACAACTAATTTTCAATTCAAGCATTCAGTGAGGCATGAATAACTTGAAAGATAAGATGGTACAAAGCTCATGGCAGTTCCATGTGTATTTTTTTCTCTCATTCTGCTCTGGAAAGACTGTAGAATGATGGAAATGAACTGCAACTACAATGTGAAAACAGGAGGGGCAGACAGGTTAAAAGCTGCAAACGGATATAGTGATATTGTGAAGAAGAAGAGAAAAACTGGAAAATGAAATCTAGCATCATGCCAGTCTTTATAAAGCTTTATTTTTGGGAGGGATACTCTTATTAAGACAGTTTAATAATGCAACCTCAGAGATGGGGAAAACTGTGCTGTTGACTGAGGAAGAATGTATTTTGCAGACTTGGTTTTGTCAGCCCCAAGTAATTCATAAAGTCTGTAATTTATCCAAAGTTCTATTACTGTTCTAGAGATGACATACAGGATGGGAAGACTGTTTTTCTAGAGCAGACTGAAATATTTGACTTTTCAAGCAGGACACTTACTACGTGTTGTTACTTCTGCTTCCCAGATCACCAGCATGGAACTTGTAACCAGAAAAGACCATTTGAAAGTCCAGAAAATGAAGAAGAAGGTATTGAGGAAGCAAGTCAGAGCTCAGCACACATTGATGAGACATGAGGGCATTGAGTGCTCCTCCCATGCCACACAGGTGACTGGTACTTCTGATTTTGATGGTAACATGAAAATGCTGCTGATCTGTATTCTATTCTCATGTATGCTTTGTCTAAAATACAGATCCCATCTAAAATGTGTTTCCTGATATTGAGGGTTTTCTATGCCTCTGATTTCAAAGCAGAACTGTACTTCAGAAGTTTAATATCTGTGGAGAGACTTTGTTGAAATTTTGGATAAATTTTTTGATCTGAACCAGTAATTTCTTGAGTTGGGGAGTAGGAGGAAATGTGACAAATATTACCTTGTTGACGTAGATAAACTTACTCTCTTTCCCTGATTTCTTTTCTTTGGCTTTTAGCTTTTGTATTTTTCTTTCCTCTGTATTCTCTATCAAGTATAATTTGCCTCATCTAAACTCCCTGTTAAAAACATGTCTTTCTTAGAAATCTTCTTTCCACATTGTTTTCTTCACCTAAATTATTCTGTGGTTCTGTGGGAGTTGAACTGATTGACTGACTTGCAGCTGTTGAAAAGGGGCCAGCAGTCTCTTCCCTTGAACAAAAAGGGACAAGATGGAAAGAATTCTGCTTTCTTATGATGCTCAATAAACTTTGCCATAAGCCACTTTATTTGTTAACCTAACAGAAAACTACTCAGCTTTTTGATTTGTCATATTTTGCTATAGAAAAGAGTTGCAGCAGATCAGAGGGTGACCTTGCAGATACTGGTGTAGCAAAGAATGACAGAAACTTGCAGGCAGGAAGGGAAGAAGTCAGTATCATTTCCCTCCATCAGGTGTGGGGCGATGTTAATGGCTTCAAACACTGTAGAGCAGTATCACTTCCTCTAGCCTTGTTCACCTTCATCCTGTAAATTATCCTGCAAATTCTTCCTATTCAGATATGGAAATATCCATTAGATCTTTATACTTTTTTTGTAACAAAATTTGGTATAGTGTTCACTCAGATTTCACACCACCTGGACATACGCTAAAATGACACAGTAGTCTTGTTCCTCTTTGGAGCAGGGACCATAATCCAGGACTTGTTCCCCTTGACAATGCCATAGATACCAAATTATCCATTTAATCTATCCAAAGAGTAATTCTGAGGTCCAGCGAGTTCCTCATCAATGATGGAACATTTGAATAAGTGATAAATGAAACAAAAATCATAGTGCTAGTGATAAGCATGTGTCAAGAATACAGAAAATGCCTTCAGACTTTGTGCAAGAGTCTGATCATGTTGAAATTGCTCAGCTGGGAGAAGATGATCAGTTGCTGTACATGCTGCTGCTGCGTAGTTACAGTCTTTGCAGGTGAAGTACCTACAGCCAGTGAAAGCACTGGTTTGACTCTCTGCATTTCCTCTGCACACGAGCCTCTCCATTAGTAACAGTTCAGAAAATAACAATAATTAATAACGTGGTCACCTTTGAAAAATGTGATCAGTAACAGCCAGCCTGATGCAGTGCTAAGAACAAGTGTTAAAGGAGCCATTGCAATAGGTGTAGTCATAGCAGTACTGTATTTTTTAAAATAATCCTTATCTTTGGTTTTAAACCTAATTTGCTGTATTTTAGAGAAGTGAAATTCTGTTATTTGAAACAATTGAACACTTTCCTAGCTGCCTTCAGAAAAGGTCATAGAACATTTTGAGGCTTTAAGAAAAAGATTACCTGAAAGCTTTCTGGAAAGGTGTTACATGGGATCAGAGTAAATTGTTGCTGGTTGTTTGTAGTCCCTGAAGCTCATTCAGAGCTTTGACTGCATCCTCATTTGGCTTTAAACAGGGACTTAAACTTTTTTCAACCACCGTGATCAGATTGAACAGCCAATTATGGCATTAGCTATTTATATGTCAAAAGAGCTTGTACATTTATTTTGAAAAGGTCTGTGTTAATCTAATGCTATTTCTTGAATAATAGCCCTTAGAAGAATCAATAAAACAGAACTTCTCAAACGTGTGACAAACCAGCAACAGTCCTCACAAACTGCATACTCCTTGATAATTTTGGACATAAATCACTATGATAGCATAGAATTAAGCAGTTGGGCCTTGTTCATGAAGTAATCTCTGTTAACCAAGGATGGGACATAAATCCCTTTTGTTTATAAAAACGAGGGAGCATTTTTGGTTTAGAGTCCTGGAGCAGAACTAGGTGCACTGTTTCTAGAGGCTTCTGCTTTTTTTTTTTTTGGTGAGCCTGATGGATGGGGGACATGAGGTGGAGCTGGGAATATCAATCTCTGTGCTTGAAAAAGGTCAGGAAGTCTTTCTTAGAAAAACATAAATCATGGTCTTCAAAGGTTTTGTTTGTTTGTTTTTGTTAGTGGTAACAGGTCTCCAGAAAAAATTCCATTGTAGAAACCTCAAAAATTGTATGTGCCAGTGTCTGTTTGCCTGCAGTACACTTGAAGCACGTGTTCTTATTCGAAGCTGAAGTGCTGTTGCAGTAATAACCACATGCATTAATTGAGGAGGTATCTCTAATAAAGGTTGCAAGCCTTTTTGCTAGAATATGTGCTGCCTAACAAAGGTTGCCTTAGCCTCATATACCAAGCTCATGGAACTGTAAGTATCTTGTGTGGAATAAAAGAGTACTCATCGGCTTAAATTTTCTTTATAATGCTGCTCTCTTGGTGTAAAGTGTTAGTTTTAAATGAACTGATATTAATCACTAATTCTCCATGTATTTTCTTTTTAAATTCCTCATTAATTAGAGCCTGGTTATTGCCAATGCTGGTCTCGGTAATGGGATGAGTAGACACCAACTGTTTAGGATAGTAGAAGAGTATGGATTGGTGGAAACAATCTTAATGCCACCGAGTAAGCCGTATTCATTTGTGAAATATGGGACAACAGAAGAAGCGAAGAAAGCCTTTGATGCCCTTAATGGAAAAGAAGTAACACTGGAAGACTGTGGCCAAAATATTGTTCTATATATTAATTTTGTGGAAAAAGGTATCCTTTTTTGCTGTCCTATATATCTAACTTCGTGTGTACTGTTTCCCTTTGATTTTATTTCCTAGGCTAGTAAATGTAGCTGAAAGCACACTTTGTAAGTAGACACAGAATGAAAACCAGAATTTAAGATTCAGGACATAAAATAATCTTTGCTCTTTGTATTTCATGATAGGATACTCTAATTTGAACTCCTTTACTTGGAGGCAAAAGGAAAAAGGATTTAGATAGTTTCCAGACCATTTGAGACTGCACATGAGGGTTTTGTGATTAAGGAGCTAAAATGGGGCCTGGGAGATGTCTGGACAGTTCATTGGATTTCTTGTGTGACCTTAGTTTTGCAATCTATGTCTTGAATCCAAGAAGGAAAGTAGGTACAATAAGATTTCTGTCTGGGTTTATTTTGGCTTTCTTTAAGGCTGACTATAAGCAATTTAGTACAAGAATCTTTGCCCTTTCTATGAACTTTTATAATGTCTACTGAAAAGGGTTTCTGATGTTGGTCTGTACATTCTGCCAGTGAATAGCTTTTTGTTAAGCTATTATGATAGTAAACTGTCCCTAAATCACCAGCATTCTGTGTTCACCTAGGCATTGCAATATACTCCTCTGTATATGGTTACAGATTACACTTCCAGAGAAACAATCTGGTGATTTGGTAAATCAGTAAAGTTATAGAAAACTAAAATTCAAGTAGAATCCTGAAGTGACTGGGAAATTCTTATTACTGTTATTTTGACAGGAAAATCACAAGTGGTTTTGTGTTTGTATAGCATGGACTCTTACTGGTCTCATGCAGTAAAATTTTTGAAGTGGTTTGCATGATGCAAAACTTGGGCCTTATCCTGTTTTGTCATGCCAAAAAGGATCATTCATTTACCAAATAAGACCCCCATGAGGGTTCCATTGCATCATTAAAGTAAATACTTTTACAGCTGTACTACAGGGAGCACATGGTTTTACTTTCTCAAGCAGTGACAATATTCTGTTTTTCCATACATCCTAGTTTTCTGGAAGAATGCTGTTCCCACAAGCTTGCCTCCAGGCCTGAAGGTCATTGAAAAGATTATTTCTCCAGAGGAAGAAAGGAGAATATTGGAAAGTATTGACTGGATAGGAGGTGAAGATACTCAAAATGGTGGGCAAAACCATAGGAATCCAGGATTTCCATGCTCTCATGCTGTTTTTTCGTACAGTTCAGTTTACAAGAAGTCAATGTATTGGTAAATGTATTGCTTGAAATCATTGTGTATTTGTTCTTAGCATTTTAGAAATTAGGTCTTTATACTAGAAGTGATTAAACTCCTGGGGCAAGTGGTCCAAACTGATATTCTGGTATGGATTTACTTGAGTAACGTTCCTACATGTACAATCAACTAAAATATTGTTTTGGTGTCTTATGCCAAGCACAATGCTGTTCTGTGAAGGTTACGCTTGTAATTTATGTCCAACTGAGCAGCTGTGTCTTAAATCAAAAAATGTCAGGCACACACACATTCTGGATGCTTCTATCCTTTCGCTTGAGCTCTGTGGAGTTAAATCTCTCAAGTAATTTAAAAGAACAATTAATCTGGCAAAAGTTTCTGTGTATGAGAAGTTTTGTTCATTAGAACAGCACAAAGAGTTATACTGGCGTTAGCTAACATGCAACTTGGTGATTGGTGAAAGTGAAGGATCCTGCTGTATCCGTAGTGTGATAATCCAGTGCAAGTTCAGAGATCAGGGCAAGAATAAAGATGCATTAAACATGGCTCAAGAAAATTCATTCCCTCTCCTTCTTGCATATAGAAAAACACCATCAGTTTGATTTCAAACAGTAGTGAATGTGATGCCTGGTGAAATATAGAAGGTAATAAGGCTTAAGAAGCATGTGCCATGAAGGACAGTGGTCAGATAGAATAGGGAAGCATAGCAAATTGCCTATACTGTTTATGTAGTTTAAATTAAACTTGTGTGTTTTTACAGCCCAGAAGACTTTAAAGCATAGAAGAGTAAAACATTTTGGCTATGAGTTTAGCTATGATAACAACAATGTTGATAAAGACAAACCTTTACCTGGAGGTGAGAATTTTCCTATTAAACTCATTTTGCACTGATGTTTGAACCATTATACAAAGCCTTTAAGCCTCGCTGAGATGTGGTTGTCAGATTCTCGTTAAAGAAGAGGTGAAATTCTAATAAAAGGAGAGCCTTCACTATATCTTAAGCATATACTGAACAGTGCTTTTGAATGAGATCCATTCCAAATTACTTGAAGTGCTTGAAGCTTGTTTTCCAGTCATTTGCAGCCAGGGGTTGCTGCCCTTTGAGGTCCAGTCTAATGAGGCTTTTGGGATTGTAATTGTCATTCATTTTTAGCTTTTGTTCTATAAAACAATTGTGTTACAAATTACATACTCATTTGTTTGGGAGTTATGACGTATATTGCTCTGTATATTTATCTTGACTAACTTGAAGCTTGCTGGATGTACACCAAAAAAAGATTTCCTTTTGGACTAAAAGCAATTTGAAGAAGTTTGAATAGCTCTTGTTTGGAGTTGAGAGCTGTGAGTCACAGCAAAGCAACTGAGTCATCTTATAGTCTTAGATGTAAAAATAGTGAAATAGGGGAGTTAAATGCCTATAAAACTTGAAGATGGTTTAGGTGTTGCATGTGTAATGGGATGGATGTAGCTTTTGAGAGGAGGATTCTGGTTACATTGTGGTTTTAACAGTGAAGCTGTATAATCGTAAAACAGTGATATTTGAGCTGTTTTCTAGTCTTACAGCTGGACTATTTTATATGTGAGAAGTATAAACACTTCCTTGGGGACAATAACTGAAAATCAATAGATTAATCGAAGGGCTATGACTAACATGTTTGTGGGTGTTATCTCCAACAGAATTTTGCAATGAAGTCCTCAGGTAAAATAGCAAACCAAAGATTTAGTGAAGGACTGCAGCTTTCATTCCTGTTTCAGAACCAGTTTAACCTCAGCAGATTTTCTTTTTTTGTGATATATGATCTAATTCAGTAACAGATTTTTAGGGGTAAGTTTTTAGAGAGCTCTCTGCACAGCTTCTTATTTTCTGCATAATAATTTTGCTTCTTGCCTGCAACTTTTTAACTGTAGTTTATGGAAACTTTGTCTCTGATTTGATATGGTTTTTTTGCATAGGGATAGTGCAGCTTGCATTTGTAAGGAGTAATTTGCTTCTGAACATGGAGGCCTTGGGGGAATGGCCTTTCTAATTATGAGGTGTTACTAATATATGGGACTTGCAGATCAGGCCCCCAGTTCTGATGTGTGTGCCTTACAGCAAATGCAAAGTGATCATTATCAAAGATGGATTTATGTATCTACAGAGCTGTTTGTATGTATCTTGTCCAGTTATTATATTTATTGTAAAAAGAAAGGATAAATGTAAAAAGCTATCCTGTCTTGCTTATAGTTTTGTTTCTGTAATTAGGTCTTCCTGAAATTTGTGACCCATTCTTGGAGAAATGCTTGAAGCAGGGATATATCAAACATAAACCTGATCAACTAACTGTAAATCAGTATGAACCTGGACAAGGTAAGTTAATTTGCCCTTCTAAAATTTTGAGCTCTTGACCTTACATTGTAATTTTAACGCTGGTAGGCCGCTAAGCACCACACTTAGTTCCTCCTCCTCGTTGAGATAGGGGAGAGAATCAGAACGATAAAAGTGAGAAAACTCCTGAATTTTGATAACTCTCCAGTTTTATTGCTGAGCATGCCATTACATGGTATGGAATACCCCTTTGGTCAGGTATCCAACCTGTGTCACCCCCCAACTTGTGCACTCCAGCTGACTGCTGGCAAGGATGCATGAGAACCAGAAAGGACCTTGCTGGTCTGTAAGCACTGCTCAGCAACAACTAAAATGTATCTGTATATCAACACTGTTTTCATAATAAATCCAAACCACAGCCCATACTAGCTACTGTGAAGAAAATGAACTATCCCAGCCAAACCAGTACAACTTAGATTAAGATGAGAAGAGAGTTACTAAATGTGACATGGCACAGGGACAGGATTTAAGCACCTGGTTAGTGTATTTCCTCTGTAACCAGAAATGTGTTGAATCAAAACTGAAGTCTTCATACTGGTTTCTGAACCTGGGAGCTTGTTTAGAAGTTTTTGATACCACTGTTATGGAAATCAATGGTGTTTCAGACTCCAAGGCCATAATATGGAAATTAACCATTAAAAGATATGGGAATAAATAGTCATATTTGGTTTTTTTATTCAAGTGCGTTTTTTCACTCTGAACTGTTCTTGTTCCTTGTATTGTGCATACAGTCCCCAGGAAACATCTCTTGCTGTTAGTACATGTGATGTAATGTTAGTTATATGATATATGGGCTCTTAAAGTATGATGCAAGCAGTGTTCCTTCTTCTGAGGAATAAGGAATTAGTCTATTTCTGTAGACATCTGAAGAGAGACGTGATTCTAATCACACCTCTGGGGAATGAATGATGTGCTGTTCTTTTCATTTAGGTCAATCATCAAGGGTAAGTATATGGCTGGCTTTTTAGAGTGGCTATCTCATTTGTCCTTAGGAAGAAGAGACGAGAGCTTTTCTTTCAGAATTAATGCCTGACTGCTAATACAGTGTCTGCCAAAGAAGGGTTTGAAAAGCTGATCCTATTTGATTATCTATGACAATCTCTTAAATTGATGCAGTCATGTACTTCTGGCTGGGACACTAGAGATTTGTTGCAATTGTAGATTTTCATCAAGAATAGAAGCAGGGTTGGTTTTCTTGTTTTTAAAACAAAAGCCCCATAAAAGCAAAGCAAAATGTTCTTCATTAAGTGCAAATTGTTAGGATATGAATGAGCACAAAGTGCAGTCAGATTAATTCCGTTAGTATCGGTGTTCTGAGCCAGATTGTCATTGGAAATTATAATTGAGATTTTGAAGATGTGACTGGGTATTTAAGCTGTAGGAGCCATACTTAAGATATATTAAATTAATTCCTATTTGAGGACACTTGTTTTCATTAAGGGTCAGCAAATGTTTTAAGTTTTAGATTATACTTGAAAGTTACCTTCTGAATGCATAGATGATGTGTCTGACTGCTTCATATATGGAATATAAACAGCAGATAGTTAGAT
Organism: Psittacula echo; assembly: GCF_963264785.1. NCBI lineage: Eukaryota > Metazoa > Chordata > Aves > Psittaciformes > Psittacidae > Psittacula > Psittacula echo. Next base: position 111,753,727 of record NC_137736.1, read on the forward strand.
CAGTGGGATCTTGATTGAATTGTCTTGGTAATGCTGAAGAGAGCGGTCAATGTTCTGTTGCACAGTGAATTGCACTGACATGGGTGTGCATCTGAAGGCAGAGTTTGAGTGCTTTGTTCTGAGACAGAGTTATGAGCAAACAGATATGGCTTTGGTTTTCAAGTCTCATTGATTTTTCTGTCAGATTAAATATTGACCTCATAAAATGCTTGTATTGCTTTCACTGGAACTAATGGAATTGAGAATATTTATATATGGAGGTAAAATCTGGTGTATAATAAAGATGCTTTATAGGGCTGATACTGTTAGGAAAAATATTTTCAGCTCAGGAATTCGATAGTGTCCAAACTAAAGGTGGCTAGAATTTTAATAAGCAAGTATGACTGTTCTGGTTTGGATCACATAGAAGTTATTCGATCTGTCTGGACCTGCTCTGGTGTCAAAGGAAGGTGTAGTTGCAGTTCTCCCAAGGCTCACGGCTGACTCCAGTTCCCCACCACGTGGTGAGATCTTGCTGCAGCACACTCCTCGTTCAGGAATTGGTGTTAAGATGTGTTTCACGAGCTGCAGGAAATAGCATTTTCTTTCCAATGAGCAGATCTGAAAGAAAAATGAAAATAAAAAATTGCTGTCATTCTGGCAATTTTCAGCTATGTGTTTACTCACATGTGCACACACGCGCATGCACTGATGGGGTACCCAGGGGTTAGCTGAGCAGTGGGGTGTGGAGTTCTTGGAGCTGCAAAACAGAGGCAGGGTTTGACCCTGGCAGTACCTGAATTTGCGGTGGAGGTCCTAATTTTGAAATTGAGAGCCTTACCTCAATTATTTGCTTAGTAATATTTAGGATGACTTCTCTGTGGAGAGAATGAGGAGAAATAAATGATCATGAATAAACTAGGGCTCAAAATTACCTAACGTAACATAACACAGTGATAAGTGCTATATTGCCTGAGAGAAGAGCATCATGATTTTTAGCGGCTCTCTGCAGCAAGGAGAGCATTTTGAGCCTTTAGAGAGTGAGGCAGGCCTTTGGGTGCTCCAAACTATCTTCTAGATATTTCCACTGATGATACAGGACACTTGCGTTAACTGTGTACATCTGATCTGTAGCATGTACTTCAGTTAGCTGGCCTGATTTCTTTTGGAAGGCAACTCCCTTCTTCACGGTAGTTTTGTTTGTTCAACCGTTTGTTCATCGCAGTCTCCTGTATGGACATCCCTGAAAGCTGAGCTTGCCAGCAGAGATTGCACTCTGTTATATTAACTTTTTTTTTTTTCTTATGCAGGAATTCCTCCTCATATTGATACACATTCTGCTTTTGAGGATGAAATAATCTCTCTCAGTTTAGGATCTGAGGTAAACTTAATGTCTGTATGTGTTTTGATTATGCTTTGCTGAGAATTTTAATTTTTACATGGTTTAACTGTTGTGGTTTAAGTCCAGCTGCCACGCAGCCCGCTTGCTCCCTCCCCCCCCCTTCCTTCCCTGCCCCACTCCTGGAGGGATGGGGAGGAGAATCAAAAGAATGTAACTCCCACGGGTTGAGATAAGAGCAGTCCAGTAACTAAGGTATAACACAAACCACTGCTGCTACCACCAGCAATAATAATGATAAGGGAGATGACAAGGGAAGAGAATACAACCGCTCACCACCCGCCAACCGATACCCAGCCTGACTGAGCAGTGATATAGCCCTTCCAGGTAACTGCCCCTAGTTTATATAGTGGGCATGACGTGCTGTGGTATGGAATACCTCTTTGGTTAGTTTGGTTCAGGTGTCCTGTCTCTGCTTCCTTCTGGCTTCCCCTCCTCCCTGGCAGACCATGAGACTCAGAAAGTCCTTGGTCAGACTAAACATTACTAAGCAGCAACTAAAAACATCGGTGTTATCAGTGCTGTTCCCAGGCTGAAAGTCAAAACCACAGCACTGCACCAGCTACTAAGAAAGAGAAAAATGACTGCTATTCCTGAACCCAGGACAAGTCAGTTTTAATTTTTCCATGGTGTCTGTTCACACTCATCCAAATTTAATATAAAGCATGCATGGTAATGTGATATGCTGATTAAATAAGTAACTGCAATGAGATGTTATCACTGGAAGATTTGCCAGTGGTATCATTGATACCCTCTTTTTAACCAGTTCTCCACTGACCTTCTTTAATTTTGTATTTCTCTTGAAGTGCATCACTCCTGTTTATGTTTTGACTTACATTTTACCTTGTGTCATCCCTTGTTCCCTCTGTTTTGCGTAAGCCTCCTATTATATATTCAATATACATATTACCTGTAGAAAGTCCAGTCAAAGTCTGAGCCTACTGAGCTAGTCGTGATGCAGGCAGAGCTGAACTCCTATCTCATGAGCTTCTAACATGCGCAGATGATGTAGACGAAGTGTGAGAAGGGAAATGGAAGAACAGTGGACTAGCACAAAGTTTTGCAACATATCAACAGTAGGGCTGAGAACAGTCTGTATATTGAGTCTTAGTGTGCTAAGTAGTGTCTAATTAGGTGCAGCCCATGGTGAGGCACGCTGTGGAGGTCCATGGTGGAACAAATATCCACCTGCAGGCAGGGGGATGCCTGAAGGAGGCTGTGACCATGTGGGAAGCCTGTGCTGGAACAGGCTTCTGGCAAGACCTCTGGTCCTGTGACCCATGCTGGAGCAGTCTGTTCCTGAAGGACTGCACTCCATGAGAGGGACCCACAGTGGAACAGTTTGTGAAGAACAAACTTGGAAGGGAAGGATTCATGTTGGAAAAGCTCATTGAGAACTGTCTCCTGTGGAAGGGACCACATGCTGGAGCTGGGGAACAGTGTGAGGAGTCCTCCCCTGAGGAAGGAGTGGCAGCAACAATGTGCGAACTGGCCACAACTCCCATTCCGTATCTCCTGTGTTGCTGGTGGGAAGGAGGTAGAGAATTTGGGAGTGAACTTGAACCCAAGAAGAAGGGAGGGGGGGGGCAAGGTGTTTCAAGATTTGGTTTTATTTCTCATTATGCTACTCTGATTTGATCGGCAATAAATCAAACTAATTTCTCCAAGTTAAGTCTGTTTTGCCCATGATGGTAATTGCTGAGTGATCTCTCCCTGTCCTTATCTCAACCCATGAGCCTTTAGTTCTGTTTTCTCACATTTATCCAGTTGCAGAGGGCAGTGACAGCAACACTGTCAACTGGCATCTGGTGTCCGACCACCGTCTACTCGCCACAGCTTCCCATCTTCCTATCCATTTCTTGACAGTATTATGTTCACATCTGCAGGGCCTGCTTTCATTGCTGTCTTGGGATTTTGTGATGGGGATTACGTGTATTGCTGTGTATTCCCATGGAACTGAGTAGCTAGAAGCTTAACAAGGCTGAGAACAAGTTACTGCAGTGAGCAATAAAGGTTTGACTTCTGAATCTTTCAGTAAAAAGCTATGAATTCTATAACAGAATGATCTAATCTGCTACTTGTTTCTTTCTGGCAGTGGTGTGTAGATGACAGGTGTGTGTGCTCATGGAGTTGTACCTGTATTACCGATAGCATTCTTCTGCTGCAAAACAAGAGTTTGATTATTGCTCTTGGTTTGTTTCACTCTTCAGGCAGAGAGAACATAGCTGGATATTCTGAGCATTGACAATTTTTGAATCTTTAGTCTGGGCTTTAGCATCAGCTTCCTCTTTTTTGCAAGTTGTGTGTTGCATGTGAAGCTCCTGGGATTAGGGGTGAGTCTAAGAAAGAATAGCTTTTTCATTAACACATAGCAGTGGCACGTCTCTGTTCATGGTCACTTGCAAATGAGGTGTCAGTGTTGCCAGTCTTTCAGCCTGACCGTGGACAAAAGCATCTACTCTAGAGTAGGAACATCTGGGATTAATTGTGGTGTACTCAGTGGCAGTAGAGTTCTTGCTACTTTTCTTTTGGAATCTCCCAACCTAGGGGCTATTTCCTCATGTGGCTTCTGCACTTAACCTTGTCTCAGAGATAGTGTATTGTCCTCTGTTCAACTGCAGTGTTGTCTTTAATAGTGTCAGCACCTCCATGCTAGGGAGCCAGTTTCTCTATGTGAAGGGCTCTAATTGATCTTCTATGCAACTTGCCCATCTTAACTTCAATTTTTCTAATACATGCTGAGCGTTCAGAGCAGTACAGCAACAGTAGATGACCTCAACTTACAACTCTTCTGTGCTGATCTTGTAAATAGTAAAAAAAGTTACTTTAGTTTGTAAAAACTGTGTTGGTGCTGTGATTTCACATACTCTGCCTCAGTCTGCAGCCCAAAGCTTTCTTAGCCTTTCCATTTCAATTAAAGGGCTGAGTCTGGCCCAGATGCTCTATTACCTCATTGGTAGGGCACCACAGGCAGTGCATTTCTGGATGATTATATTACAGCACACCTTTGTGATAGTCTCAGAGATGGCCAAAAGCCAGGTGATTTTAATCACTTGGGAAATGCAAACCTTTCTCAGAAGTGGACTGCCTGGAGCATTATGAAGCTGTTAAAAATTGGAATGTGTACATTTTAATCAGGGAAACAGCCAAAGTTGGGCAATTTCTAAATATTTTGGGCATAGGCATTGGACACAGACTGTTAGATAGCTCCTAAGTTTCAGTGCCTTTTTCTAGTGGACCATTAATACACTTTTCAGGTGCACAGAATTAATCACAAATGTAGCAAAACAAGCCAGTGGCCCATGAAGTGCTGTCTTACTTAATGGATTTTCTTTCTGGTACGTTTACAACTCTTTGACTTCTTTAATATGTTTTGTGCACTTAGCTCTTCATCTGATTTTAGAATGTGAAAACCATTTGCAGTAATATGCAAGTTAGCTGTTTTAGGAGTGAAGCCCCTATTAAAGCTTACCATGTGCAAAATTTACACACTGGTAATAAATAATCTGAGATACATATACATCAACAGACTCTGATATCTGTTTCTTCTCTCTGTACTGTGCCTTTTTCTGTTTACCTGAATAAATTAGGCTGCAGTGTAGTGGAAAACACAGATAAACAAAGTTATCCTATCTTTATTCTCCTCAACAGTAAATGCATGCACTGAAATAAAAAGTGCCATAAACTTTGCAACCCAACTGCTTCTGCACCCTATTTGGAAGTTGGCTAACTAGACACTTCAGAGGATGAAAAGAAAGCACAATGCCTCGTATAGTTTATTCTTACACTAAGTCATAAAAAGAGCTTTTCTTTCAACTATTTGTATGCTTATACTACCAGAATCTACAGATTCTACTAACTGAAATGGTGCCCATTGTTTCTTGTCCTGTTGCTGGGCACTACTAGCAAGAGTCTGGCTCCCTGTTAACTCCTATTAGGTATATATACACATTGGTAAGAGCCATCTTATTTGATGGCTTTTTTGGTTTTGTTTGGGTTTTTTTGTTTGGTTGGTTTTTTTTTTTTTCCTTTATTTTTTCCTGCATTAGTACTTTGGTGGCTCATGTACATCTTCTTGTTCACCAGGACCCCCAAGGTCCTGGTAGGCAAAGCTGCTTTCTAGCTTATCAGTCCTCAGCGTGCAGTGATGCCTGGGACTTTTCACGTCCATCTGTTGATCTTCATGAGGTTCCTGTTCCATTTCTGTATTGCTGAGGGTTTGCTCTGCCCCATCATACAGGCCATTTAATGAAGATGTTAAAAAGCGTTAGCCCCTGTATCAACTGCTATGGTACTCCACTGGTGGCATGTCTCCAACTGCCGTTTGTGCCACTGCCATCTTCAGTGATACCTTGCAACCAAAATAACATTATTGAGAATCAGTCTTTTCCTCAGTGGTGAGTGAGTTTATCCAGTAACAAAGCACTTTGTACTACTTTGCCAGAGGAGTAAGTCTAATTTGTTTCTGCAGACCTGATTTAAGTTGAAAAGGAATAGTTATTGTTATGTGGCATATGTGTTCATTTTAAATATGAACAAACAAGCTTGAGAAGAAAATAAGTGCATGATTCTTCACAACACTGCATTTATCTTGCCGTCAGAAAACCTACAGCAATCAAAATTCTTACAGTTGTATAAAATGAGGTGGAAATGTAGGTGTGAGATTCTGAGATTCTCCTTATTTCAGATACATGGAACAGCTTTGTCAAGAGGCACAGGGAATCCAAGTGTCTCAATTTTGTCCTAGTTGATGCAGTGCATTGTGTTTTGAGGTGTTTATGAGACAGATTAAACTTGATTTGAAGGAGAAAAATCTCACTATTACTCTGTACTTCTTCCTAGCTTATAAAACCCACTAAATGGTTAGAGGGCAAAGCAGTGAGACGTCTCACTAAGTGATGTCTTATCCCACAATACTCCAGGAAAAGTGAGGGTCTTGGGCTAATCAGTTCTTTGTTTTTTGACCCATTTCTCTGGCATCCCCTGGGAAACCGCAAAATAAAGTGAGACTTCCAGAGTGTCCTCTGGGCTTGTAATGGCATTTTATGAATCTCCACATTTGCCCTTTCTTTATAGGAGCTGATACACTGAAAATGTTAAAGAATTAATTCAGAAGTTGTCATAATAGGAGAAGAAAGACAATGGGATAAATTTAGTTCAGAGTGATTTTTATTAAGCTTAATGTTAAATCCTGTGTCCTCCGTCCATGAATTTGAATAAAGTACTGCAAAACAGTGAACAGTTTGTTCTGTTGAGAACTTTCTCTGTTTTAGTTAGGTGTTATTTTCAGTGCCTCCATTTGGTGTCTCTAAAGATATATAGTTTTACAGAATTTCATTTTAGGAGCCTGGCCAAGCTTGCAGTTGTCTCCAAAACCCCTCGTTAAAGCCTGTGTCAATTTTTTTTTTTGCAGCTTTGCAGCATGAGCTTGATCAATATTGAGATTTCTGCTTTTCACTTTTCCTAATTTGCCATTTTACATGCTGTCATGTAAGCCTTGATTCATTAGAGTTTTAGAAATACAAAGGCAGCATTTCTCTAATGAGCTAAGTAGTGCTATGAGTGTATCCAACCCATAAAACAATTTTCCTTTCCTGGCTGTAGATTTTACCCCCACTAAACAGCTAGTGACACACTGCAGTCTCTCCTTATCAGCTCTGCCCAGTTCCAAGACTGCTATGGGTCACCCACAGCCCCATACTAGAGGGTGAAGTGCGGTCATATTTTTCTTGAAGGGTGTGTTGTGTTGGCACTGTGGTATGATTTATGTTGTTCTGTCCCGTTTTCTTAATATCCAGCCCTGATCTGGAAAACCCAAGCTTGTCATTCTCTTCTCTATAGCTTCTGCTTCTCCTCTTTGAGTGCCTCACTCTGGTTCCTACCCCTGTGCCTTGGCCTGGCAGAAGGCAGTTGTGAACACTGAGAACTGCTGTGATGCTCGAACAAAGCCCCTGACTGTCTGTGTAAGGGAAGCTGCAGCATTTTGAGTTAGGTTTGTGGCTCAGGGTTAAACAGTGGGGCCATGTGTGGATCATCCTTGACTTCTGCCTAATTTCTGTTCATCTGAACACATTTTCATCATCCCTTAGCCTGCACATATCAAGTGCCTTTATCTATAAAGGAAAGCTGTGACCCTCAAGCCTTGAAAGCAGAGTAGTGTTAAAATAAAAATCCACCAGACCTTTGAAATGTGTCTGACTGGCGGTTGTCCTAGAACTGATAGAATGAGGTATGCTGCTATTACTTGTCTCTCAGGCTGATAATTGACCATTTTTCCTGGCAGTTTTGCTTCTTATCTATTTTCAGTCTCTCTTGGTTAGCAAACAAAAACCTGTAGCTGCTATAGCAGCCGCTGTTTCTGCAATAGCTGCTTGAGAGATGTTTAAAAGCCTTTAGAAAATCTAGATCATACCCAGCCTTTTACATTAGCGCTTCTTTCCTGTCTTGTGTTAGCTCTAACAAGGTAGGCAGGCACTGGAAATAGTTTTGTTAACTTTGTCGTCGCACTCTTATTTTGCTTACCTTAGTTGCTGATTCAGTTTAATTTACTTTCTACATATACAGTGCTTTATTGTTCTTTTAAGGGAGGGCAGAAAGCATCTTATCTGTTTAAGGAATTGGTCTGGCAGTGGCTATACCAAACTTTTTTCTGTGTCCATGCTAGAAGCATGATTGTAGTAGATGAAAAAGTAGTAACAGCAATCAGTACTTAAAAAGAGATTGGGTTGGAAGAACCAGTAGAGCCCAAATAGAAGACATTAATTTTAATGACTACAACCTAATGCTGAACTCAGAACTTGTTCAAGTGAATCTAGTGGGATTCTAGTAGCTAAATAGTGTTCTTTTCAGATCTGTAAGACACATTTCCTGAGCTGTGCCCTTCTTGTAAGAAGGATTTTCAGTTCTTGAAGAACAGTGATTGGCATGGTTTCTGTACCATTTAGCTGGAAACCCGAAGGGACTGTACTTATATGAGTATGCCGAATTTGGTTTGTGCCATTAAAAGTGGTATTTGTTTTTTGAGAATTACGGAAGAGCTTTTCCATGTGAAAGGTATCCTGAGTACCAGAATTTAAATGTATCAAGCTTCATAAATCTGTCCCTCCTATTTTCATTTACTCTGTATAAATGTCATGTGTGTCTCTTTCTCTCTGTGTCATACCTGTCATTGAGCTTGGATCAATAAAATACCCATCAAAATCAAGGGAAAACTTTCTGTTGATATAATTGAGCATTGAATTGTGCCCTCTGAGATAAGCAGCAAAGCCCACAGGTCTTCATGGGGATATTTATAATAGTCTGGTTTTTGGGGGAAAGGTTAATATACTGTTCTGGGTTTTTCTTTCTGTGCTGGATGTCTCTTCCCTGTTTGTGTGCAGGATTCTGTTCACATATCAATGTATCCTACTGATGTTTCCACCTGATCAGTTATTTTAGCCTTTGTAAGGATCTTGAAAGCTGGGCTGTCATGTAAATGTTCAGAGGGAACCTGTCCTGCAGTACCTATTCACCTCCTTCCACAGTCTTGGTTGCTTATAGGGTAGCTCCTATTTTAGCCGAAGATAACAGCAAGGCACCTACTGCGTGCAACTAATGCAGATAAACGTGTTTCTCAAGTGCTGTAGGAATCTGGTGAATAATCTTGATTTGCACTGAAATGCTACAAGAGCATTTGGTCAGAACTGCCCCAGAAGAATGATACATTATTTCTCTGTAAGCTGTGTAGCAGTAATTTATTGAGAAACAAGACAGCAACAAGGAGATCCTACCTTCTCCGCTACCTTCTCAGATATTTTGGAGGAACAAAATCAAAGCTAAGCTGTGACAGAGCATCTATCTTATTTTTGTATGTAAAAAATATTTTCTTCTCGCCTTTCATATTGGTGAGACATTACATTTTCCAGGTGCCTGTTTTGTGTGATCTGTGCCTGTGGTGAGTCTCTGAAGTCTGGTGTTTACTACTGGTGGGTCAATACTGGGCATATAGCTCTGCAAAGCTTTGTCTTCTGCCCGCCTTTTGTTGGATTCATACTAGCCTTTCTTCTTCTTCACAGAAGAAAAAACTTGTCATCTCCCGTACCTTTCCATAAGGCTATTACCCACTATGCAAGGCCTAATAAGTCCTAAATAGGCTGGAATCCTACTAAAGTGCTGGGGAAGGAAGGTCAGCCTGTAGTTTGAGTGCTGGGGATCTGTGATTTGCAGAATATGCAGTGACTCCCTGAGGTATTTCTCCTGAGTCTGCTAGAGTGGGAAGTTGCCTGACTCCTTTCTGCGTAGCAGTTTTATGTTTTTTGCATGTGGTCCATTATTTTGGCTGCTGAGGTGGAAGGCAGAGCTGCAGCTCCTCCTGCTTTGTACCACTCTTCCCAGTCAGTTGGTTGCTCTTTAGCATCCTGTGTTTTCTTTGAGTTGTTGGTGTTGAGAAAGGGATGTGGGAAGAATGTTCTCATTGTCTTCTCAACCTTCCTGGGCAGTTGCACCAGCAGTATATCTGAGGTGAATATGGAAACAGAGACAAAAGGAATTTCTATTAGGAGTAATTTGAAAATGAAATCTACTCAGTATCACATGGAAAAATACATAGGGATGTTACGAAAAATGTCCTATAGCTCCAGTTAGTTTTCTCCTGATCACGCAGAAGTCCTACCGTGAGTGAAATATTCTAAAGTGTTTGAAGTCTGCAGTAGGGCTTACAATTTTCTGGCTGTGGTCATAGCTGCTAAATAATGAAGGAAAACTCCTGCATAATTCCTTTACCAACTTGATTCTCTTTTAACAGAACCTGTTGCCTCTAGGCTATGAGCTGTTTCTGTAGTGTGCTTACCTTGTATGCTGAGGCAGTGTCATTTCATTTGCAATTCTCAGGCATCTGGCTGTTATGGCTTTACTGTGACACACAAATACAGATACTGAATTTTTCAGTGGAAGCCAATGTACTCTCTTAAAAGGATCTTGCTATTGCTGGAGATTTCTAATTGGTTTTCATGTGGTAGGAAATACGTAGATGAATAAAAATCTTGGAAAACATTAGATCACGGTGTACAGTATTGCTGTTTTTAAATGAAAACCTTTTTTTTCTCTTGTTCTGTTTCACTTGCCCCATGTACCCTCTCACTATAGTACATGAACTACTTCTCAGTGGTGACGAGGTGAATTAGTGGTTTAAAGATGAAATTGCTATTTATTCCTGTGTAAAATGTAATCATAGTAATAATAGAAAACTAACAGAGCATTTAAATTTTAATCGCAATATTTTTGCAGCTGAAACTATTTTTGAGTCAGGTTTTGGATTGTTGCTCCTGAAATAGAGTTAATTCTTTTTTTTTTTTTTTTTTTTTTTTTTAATAGAAACATCTGCCTTGGTTAGTAGTTACTAATTTTCTTTACTAATTTTTAAAAGAATTTTTAATTTCCACAACAGGTTTATCAGTGGAAGTTATTTCTATTCCCCGTTTTATTTTTAGAAGATCAGTGCTTGATGCATGAATCCTGGCATTAAATTAATTAATTTAAAATTTTAAATTAATTTAAATTAAAGCAGGCTGAACTCTGGGGCATTAAAAACTTGTTATCTTTAGCTGTTGCGTTTCAGCTGAACTTCAGTTCTGGAATTCAATAAAGAAATCTGATTTCATTAGCCAGTGATGTCATCTCTATTGTCTTAGGAGCCTATTTTAAGCCTGTGGCAAATTTCATGTAGAAATGACAAGTCATCATTCAGTAATAGTAATTATAATCACAAGTAATCTATAAGCAAAGAAACAAGCTTAACTTGTTAAGCTCCTGCTGTCATGTATTTTCTCTTAGCTTTGATCTGGAATTTTACAATACCAACAAGTGTAGCAAATGGGGTTTGAAATCTGTCTGCATTTGTATTATCTTTGCAAATCTGAACATTCTGCATGCTGCAGTGTTCTGTTTTTCTTTCCAGCTGTGTTGAGTTTTTCAGGGGGGATTTCTCCACAGAGCTCTTGTTTCAAGAAGAGTTGACTCTGGAAATTTTTATTGGGGAACTGGCAATTTAGAGCAGTTAAAAGCATGCTGGAGCCAGAGCTGTCACATCTGCGATGCTGATGCACTTGACAGAAAGATTCTGATTCAAGGCAGGGGAAGAGGTGTGCTCTCAGCGGAGAAGAAAGTAGGCAAGCAGCCTCTTGGTGCACTGCAGGGGCAATGCAGGTGAAGCTCCAGTCTGCTGGGGCAACAGAGGAATGGTTGGAAGGAATCAAGGATAATGGTGCAGCTGAAAGCAGTGGAAAGTAGACACTTCAGAGTTCCTTGTGAGTTCCTCCTCTGTTGCTGTGTACATCTCTCTGCAGTTCATGCAAGCCATTGTAAATTTAGGGCCACATGCCAAGGCTCTAGTAGAGCCCTTTTGTATAACTTTTGGCTGCCTTATGTGAAGACACTCATTGTGCTAATGAAGCAGATGGAAGGAATGAGGGAATATAGAGATGGCATTGCCTGTGATGAAAATCAGCAGTGTTCGAATACTGCCTAGCCAAACTTCAAAATGTGTTTTTTCTTTTTTGATTTTTTTTTTCTTTACCTGCTTTAAAATGATACCTAGATGTCAGATATGTGGTACTTCTGTGGGGTGAAACATGGCAGTTGTGGGAATTGATAAAAGTTTTCTTCAAATGATTTTAAAGAAGTCTTTCTGCGTCATGCTCTTTTGAGTTGTACTTTATGGCCCTAGGAGACATCATTAACCAAGAAGATGACTTTTGTTCATTCTTTGTTTTTTGATTGTGGTTTCTTTTTTTCCCTTCCTTTTTCATTTCTGAGAGAGTTATATGCTTTTGTCTTTTAAGGAATGATTTTTCTTTATGTATTTATGCTATTTCTGCAAACTTGTGCCCAGATCTTTGTTTCTCAGCAGATTTCCTTTTTACAGTGAAAATGTAGAGGATTAAGAAACAGGCCATATGGTAGTTTCTATAGCAATAGATTAAAACCTGTGTCTTGTCAGCTCTTGTGAGTTATGATGCAGGAACTAGTTTGGGAAGGCACAGTTTGCATGTCTTGTATTCTGGCAGTTCTCTATCATAGCAATGGTTTCTGAGACAGTTAGATGGAGTTGTGAGAAGGGCTTGTTGACCTTTGTTTCAAACTCGGGCTGAATAAACATGTAATTTCATTCTTTTGAATTACAGATATTCAGCACTGGATTGTTTACATACTACCTTCTCAGTATGTTTAGGGCAAGATTATAGTGAAAATAGTGCAGGAAGAAGTTTTAATTAAGGCAGGACTGTTTTAAACAGAGTTGGAGCATCTGCTGAATCCATACTTGGGTGCCTTATTTCATAAGTTACTGTCAGTGGTATTCTTCCAGGATGAAGACACTGAGATTTTAGTGTTTACAAGTAGGTGTCTACATAACGCACTGCGTGCCTGAGCCCCTCTGTAAATCAATGGGGATTGAGTCAGTCCAGCCAAAGGGGTGTTTCAGCTATTGCTAAACTAGACCCTAGTGTCTGTTTTCATAGGTTTCAGTTCTCTAACAGGATTTTAAAAAATATATACCCAAATGTAGATGTCTTAATCTTGAACTGAGTTGACTATTCCCACCCTGTGACTTATAGTTGGCTTGGATTCCTGTACTACAGCATTACAGGCAGAAAGCTGAGACCTCCAGAGGAGAGTAAAGTTTGATGAACAACCCTAATGCTTGTAAAGAGGGAAGGAAGACTGTTTTCCACTATACAGGATAATGAATATGCAGCATGTTTTACCCTTGCCTTGAAATACCTTCAGCCTGTAAGGACCTGGGCTGTCACGCAACAGCTGCTGGGTCTGTGCCACCCAGAATCTTAAGTGTTTCAGGTCCTCTTGTAAGTATTTCTTGTCTTCTTTAAATGCCTGTCTCATTACCATAGGCGTTTTATTCCATGTTTGTCAGTATTACTCAGCCAAGGCCTGATTTGTCCTGTATCAGTTATTGTTTATGTTATGGAGGCCCTATTCAGTCCCTTACACTGTTTCTGTTATAGAAAAGTTGTAATTAAAGGTTATAATGGTTGATGGCAGGATAAATAATATTGAGGTAGGGTGTCATGGAAATAAAATTATGGCTGAAAAGAGTCCTGCTACATGTACTTGCAACCTTGGTAACATGAAAATGGCTGATTATATTGTGTGTTTCCACAGATATTTGTAAATGACCAATGATTAAAGAAGGTGATATGCTCTTTTTGAACCCCAAAGTATTTATTGACAGTCTCTTGAGAACTTGCAAGATTTTAATGTGTGAAAGAATTGCAGATATGCCACAGCACTAGACACCCAGATGTGCATACCAGAATCCTGTAAATGTCATCATGCTTGCATAGAAAGCTGCATAACAGCTGTGTTTGTGTGGTAAGGGCTTTTTCAGTGGTTTCTTGGTAGACATTTGACACAGCATTAATTGTGTAAATAAGGATTATTTGCTTTCAGGACATAGAGTAATACAGTAAATGCAAATCCTAGGAGAAGTATTTGAGGATGCAGAACTGCTTTCTTGTGACATCTGGGCATTATATGTTGAACAGATTAAGCCTTCTGGAGGCCACTAAGATCAAGGTGTCTGAGTCCTCTTATGCTCTTCCATTGAACTGTACTCCATTAGACAGCAAGTGATACAAAATTTTGGCATTTCCTTTCCTTTAGAGAGGAGAATGAGGGCTTTTGTACATTTGAGGTGCCTTGTGCCCTGGTGTAGGTGGATTAATTCCCTTTATGTCAGTGTGGTAGCACCCATGGATGTAGGGGAAGACATGGCTTGAAGAATGGAAAGTATTGCAGAGGAGGCTAAGTTAATAAAATAAATGAAATAAAGACTAACAGCATTAGCCTTCCGCTTTCTGTGTCCTAGAGGAGTTTGAGCTAAGAGCTAGGGAGGTAGTTTATTAAAGGATGAAAGTGGAATGTTAGCGAAATTGAATAAACTGGATGTTGTTGAGAACTACACTGAGTCTTTGGATTCACAAAAGGAGATTAATGTCATATACTGGGTTTGGATAGCATTTTCTGGAAAGGAGAAATTTATACCTGTTTTGGCAGAGAGAGGGAAGCAGTGGTAATGCAACTATTGCCTTTCACTGTAGGGATGGGAAGTTGTCTGTGTAGGAATCTAATATTCAACATTGAGTTTTAACACAGGTAATGATCTGGGAAGGTGCAAAGGCCTCAGGTAATAGCCTGACATACGAAAGAAATTCAATACTTTTAGAGTTAGTAAGAACTGCCATATTTGATGGGTAGTCTTTAATGAATTGGGTTTGTTGTGTACTTTTAGTCTGCTGTTCAATCAGCAAGATTAAACAGTAACCTTGGATTTACAAAGAAGCTTTTAAATCAAAGAAGAGGCAGCTTGAGAATATGTATGAGTGAAGCATAAAAATTTGTAGCAGCATGGAGAGACCTTGGAATAGAAACACCAGCAGTCAGAAGTTGGTGTGATGCTGCCAGAGGTACCACCAGCATCCCAACCTCTGCCAAGGCTGGGCAGAGCAGCCACCCCATTTGACACCATAAGGAGCCAGCATCCAAGGAGAGAGGTAACCAATAACTTCTAATACCTTGGTGAACCTCAAGAGTTGCACCCCAAGGTACAGGAGAGTGGTGTATATTCCATCTAGCTGGCATGCAGAGGACTGGAAGCTCCTTCATCCAGTAGGAGTTAGCTTGGAAACTGCAGTAGTTTTCCTCTTTTTGTGCAGTACCTGCATCTTGTAAGCAGCATACAGACAAGAGAATTTGTCTCATGAAGTCAGTGGCATATATAATAGCTAGGAGAGATACTGGTATGCTATTCAATGGATACACTCTCCTCCTTGGGGTTATCAAGAAAATCTAACAAGGTGAGGCCTCAGAGAGAAAAGTGAAATGCTGTCTGTGTGTTGGAATGGTTTTTACGCATTCCTATGCTAGACTTCAGTTAAAAGGAAGAAGTATAGATACTTCAAATGACACAGAAAGTTTAGGACAATAGTAATGCCTTGCATGGATGGAAAATTTAATATAACTTTTGAAGAAAGAAAACCTAGGAGTATATTTAACAAGCATCACCATAGTGGCTAAGTAGATAAGCCAGCTTAGCAGGGCATGGTATGCTTCTAATTCTGATATGGGGGAGGCTTGTGCATGTGTTGAGAGATTTTTGAGGTAGGCAGCACTGAAATATTTCATCATCAAGATTGTCAACTTTGCGCTCGTTTTCTGAAGTATGGCTAGAGACCATGATATTGGATGTAAATATCAGCATAAATTACATAAGATAAATTTCCTTATTACATGAGTTATTTAAAAAAGACATTCCCATTCTCCTTTCCTGTAAAATTCAGCATTTTCTGAATTCTGAATTTTGGGATTTAGCATGGGTTTTTGCAGTGTCCTGTGTCAGCCAGCAGGCTCTCGTCTCCATGTAGAGCCCCACTGTGTTGTTCAAGCTCCATGTGTGGGCTGTAAACCTCTCAGCTATCTTTGAAGTAGACATTCTTTTTCATCTGTTTTACATGTGGGAAACTGCTGTGTAGGCTGATAATGTCTTTGCTCTCTGAAAATACAGTAAATAATGTCAGGAATACTTAAGCATTCCATGGTGGTTTTTTTTTTTTTTTTTTTTTTAGCTTTAGAGTATGTTTCGTCTAAGTTGGTCTATTAACAGCAAGTGCAAATTGCATCAGAGACAAAGTTTGATGAAACAATGCTGTCATTGCATGCTGTGGCAGTGAAATCCTTATTGACACTGTCCTGCCAGCCATTACTGCCATTTTGCCTTTGGATCGTTGCTTATTTGATAAACCAGTTCTTCACCTCTATCCTTCTGCTCTTTCATGAAGTGTAGTGCCATTGCACTGAAAGGTGATGCAGACTTATCATTCCCTGAGGAAAAACATACTTTCTTTCCATTTCCTTTGATACTAGATTCTTCTCTAGCTTTTGTGTTTTGCTGTATTTTATGCCACAGGAACAATGTTTGGGATGTGGGTGTCCCTTTGCTTTGATGTTTAGCCATCCTTGAAAGCTGTTTACTGCTTCACGTGCTCCCTTGTCATGTACACTCTCTCTTAAATAACCTGGCATCATGACAAGTAATTTAAAACCACAAGTAGGTATTGTTAGCTGTTTGTTTCTTTTATGGGTTTCTCTGTTATGTTTAGAGACACTCTTTTTCCACAGTACTGAGAAAGAGGTGAAAGTTGTATAAGATAAAAGCATCCTCTAGTTTTGTTTTTCGAATGCAATCCCTGGTGATGCACCATGGGCTAGCTGGAAATTTGATCTTTATTGACTCTGCTATCTGAGAGGAAAAAGAAAATGGATAAAACCGAAAATAGTAATTGGAAATATCTCCTATGGAGCAAAACTGTCATGAAGAGATTGATTCAGCAGTGGCAGAGTTGCTTTATTGATTGTGAGTCCTTAGTAAATTAAAAAGAGGACCAAATACGTTAATCTTTTGTGTGTGTGTGTGTGACAGTGACAATTTAGAATGTTCTGCCTCAAGCTGTGCCAGGGGAGGTTTAGATTGGATATTAGGAAAAATTTCTTCACAGAAGGTGCTCAGGCGTTGGAACAGGCTGCCCAGGGCAGTGGTGGAATCACTGTCCCTGGAAGCATTCACAAACTGTGTAGACGAGGCCCTCAGTGACATTGTTTAGTGGTAGAGTTAGCAGTGTTGGAGTAAAGGTTGGACTTGATGATCTTAAAGGTCTTTTCCAGCCTGGTCAATTCTATGATTCTGTGATAAAGACACATATAGTAGTGTGGGAACATTATCTGCTTCAGTCAGTAATAGGCTAGTCAAAGATAAGAACAGAGTTCTTCCAAACCCCTTCTAAGTTAAATGTTCTTTATTGTACTGTAAACAAAGTGTAGAAGAAGTACTCTTGCTTGGTTTTTTTTAAGCATTCAGGTGCAGTTGTTCTAGAAAAAGGAACGAAGCACAGGAATTGCACTAATTGTCTTCAGATGTTCACAGTGGGTTTCTAAAATTTGATTCTCTATCTGAATTGCAATATCAAATTTATTGCTAATACAAAAACTGTGAAACTTAGAATCACAGAATAGTTAGGGTTGGAAAGGACCTTAAGTTCATCTAGTTCCAAACCCCCTGCCATGGGCAGGAACACCTCACACTAAACCATGTCTCTGTCCAACCTGGCCTTGGACACCAGCAGGGAAAGACCACTCCCAACTTCCCTAGGCATTCCAGTGCCTCACTACCCTTACAGTAAAGAATTTCTTCCTTATAGCCAATCTAAACTTCCCCTGTTTTAAGTTTTAACCCATTACCCCTTGTCCTGTCACTGCAGTCCCTAATGAAGAGTCCCTGCCCAGCATCCTTATAGGCCCCCTTCAGATACTGGAAGGCTGCTATGAGGTCTCCACGCAGCCTTCTCTTCTCCAGGCTGAACAGCCCCAACTTTCTCAGCCTATCTTCATATGGGAGGTGCTCCAGTCCCCTGATCATCCTCGTGGCCCTCCTCTGACTTGTTCCAACAGTTCCATGTGCTTTTAATGTTGAGGACACCAGAACTGCACACAGTACTCCAAGGGAGGTCTCACGAGAGCAGAGTAGAGGGGCAGGATCACCTCCTTTGACCTGCTGGTCACGCTCCTTTTGATGCAGCCCAGGATACAGTTGGCTTTCTGGGCTGTGAGCGCACACTGAAGCCGGCTCATGCTCATTTTCTCATTGACCAACACCCCCAAGTCCTTCTCCTCAGGGCTGCTCTGAATCTCTTCTTTGCCCAACCTGTAGCTGTGCCTGGGATTGCTCCGACCCAGGTGTAGGACCTTGCACTTGTCATGGTTAAACTTCATCAGGTTGGCATCAGCCCACCTCACAAGCGTGTCAAGGTCCCTCTGGATGGCATCCCTTCCCTCAGGCGTATCAACCGAACCACACAGCTTGGTGTCATCGGCAAACTTGCTGAGGGCGCACTCAATCCCACTGTCCATGTCACTGACAAAGATGTTGAACAAGACCGGTCCCAACACTGATCCCTGAGGGACACCACTCGTTACCGGTCTCCAGCCGGACATCGAGCCATTGACCACAACTCTTTGTGTGCGGCCATCCAGCCAGTTCTTTATCCACCGAGTGGTTCACCCATCAAATTGATGTCTCTCCAATTTAGAGACAAGGATATCATGCGGGACACTGTGGAACGCATTCTATTTTTGATTGGTCTAATAACTGCTCATTACTCAATGTCATTGCCCTCTGCAGGTACATGAATTCTTTATCTATGTATTCCTCCTCAAAACATCAGTATTTGTCATAATGATGAAGTTCATTTTGAGGGAGAGCAGCCGCAATGTGAGATAATAGTGCAGAAGCTTTACCTCCACAGAAAAGTAGGGAGGAGAGGCAGAGCTGGGATCCTGTGCTGGTGTGGATGAGGCTTGCCAGATGTTACTTAGATAAAATTTCCGATGGTGCAGCATTTGAGGTTGTAAAGGAGATTATTTCATGTATTTCTTGTTGGCTTAGTGAGGCTGAAATTCAGCCAGGAGGACATGCTTTCTTTTACTGTCTATTTTCCTGCCACTTTTGCCTGAAAATCTAGCTACCAGGGGTAGTTTTGTGGCCTCTCATTCCCAACATGCTACTTGTTATAGTGCACTCTGAACTTCTGCTGGTTTGGATACATGGTGTTAACAGGACACGATTTGAGGAGCATCTTCTGTGAAGAGACTCTGAGGCTATGCAGTTGATGAGGGAAAAGGAATTGGAGATGTGTGAGGTAAAGCTGCAGAGAAGGCAGGGAGCTGGAGGAACTGTTTCCCACTGCTTCATGTAGCGTGCCCAGCTTGGCGTGCAGAAATGACAGGGAGCAAGGTCCTTATCTGGGCACTGTGGGAAGATGGGGACTGGAAGTGTAGGGGACCTTACAGAAGTCTCCTCTGACTCTTTGAGAAAGTGCAGTTCTTGAGCAACATCTGCAAGAACAGAGCTTTGTAGCTACTACTGACCCAGAAAGAGGGACAGTGGGGTGATAGAGCTTCCAGGAAGGAATTGTTCAGTCTCATGTTCAGTTTATTCTGAAGAACCCAGTCTCTATATTGTCTCCTCACACTTGTTCCCCAACAGCAGTGAGCCCGAGAGGCAAATGACAGGCTGAGATATCATCTCACTCATTTCATCCAACCATTTCACTCCCCGCTTCTTTCCTTTTCATGCTTTTTCTTTCCTTATGTGCTGGTGTTGATTAGTTACCTTCTGGTTTCTTTGCCTCGACAAAATTAAAATTAAAAATCTTTTTACAGAGGCTTGCACCTAGTTGTGCCTTATGGGACAGCCTCCCCATCAGATCTGTGGAGCCACTGTTTTCTCCTCCTTCACCCCATGTTTCTTGGAGGATACCTAGAAGAAATTGTGAAGTGCAAGGGGAAGAGTATATTAGCAAGTGGCTGCCATTCATCTATTTATGTAGCTATTGAAGTGTTTCATAATCATTAATCAGAGCTTATAGGTAGGCTTTATTCCTGTTTTCCCCATCTCTCTTCCCCTTTCAGCCCCACTGTCACCTTCGTCATTTCTTGCCTTAAATTTAGATAGCTCAACAGGAGAAGCTGTGTCATTCTGTGTGGGTAGTATTACAGCGTAAATAGGGTTATTTTTTTTTTCCCTAAAAATGTAAATGCCATTGTAGTTTGCTTCAGTGTGTACAGCATTAAGTAGTGAATGTTGGAAGTGGTAAATTTTAGTGTTTAAAAGTCTTGCTTATTCAGTCTCTGTCTTGCTGGGTTTTTGTGCTGAATGACTGATCATTTCACCAATGTTTTGTCTTTGTTAAAAGCATCTGTATGGAGGAGCAGAACTGCTTAATTCAGTTTGGTCTGGCATAGCGTAGTAAGCCAGTTTAAATCGTAAACTTAGTAGGTTACAAATCAGGTGGCAGCCCTTTCATGGTGTTGATTCTCCAGTGTGGCTGGAACTGCTGAATTGAATAGGTTTTGACTAGTTTTCTTTTATGGTAAGTCTTCTGTAACTCTCTTGGTGTGTTTATTATTTTCCACAGCGAGAGTTTCTCTCATCTGGGAAATGTGAAAGGATAACATTCCTAGCCCAAGCAGAAGCAAAATGTAGCACTGCCATCTGGGCTGTGAAATTGGAATAAAGCTGAAAGCCTTGGTATATTGCCATTGCTAGAAGCTGGGTGGCAAATAATAAAAGGATGGTCTGGTAGTTGGCATCTTAGGATCTTGGGAGACTGCATGTGCTTGCTGTGCTTCTAAAACCTCCAAGAATGCACACAGGTTGGAAATTACTTCTCTCACCCATTCCTGGTAATCGGAATGTTATGCATCTATGCTGAGTTAGTTGTCTGAGCTCAATCTGCTGTGAATAGATAGGCATTTCCAGAGGGCATAAGGGTCACTCCACTTCGCTTAGCTCTACATTTTAGACTAGGATGAGTCACTCTAGGGAGATGCTTGTCTGCCTGCATAGACTTAACAAAAAGACAGCAGCTGACTGCCTTAGCCCAGGTGCCTACCTTTCCGGTGTCTGAGTTTCAGCAAATGAGCCCTTTTTTCCTTTGATGGAGTTGCCTTTAGCTGAGGGGTAGTAATCCTTTCCTCCCTCACAGGTATACGGTACACACAGAGGTTAAATGATGCTACTGTGTACTCACAAGGAAAGTTATTACTGTTAAAAAAATATTTAGTATTTTAATTATCTATACACATGTATTTGTGACTGTCTCAGATTTTTGAACACAGTGCTGAAAAGGAGAGATCTTATGGACAGAAACCTAGAGATTTTTGCATCCTTAGGAAATATGTATCTGTTTCACAGCAATATTCTTATGGACATGTTAAAGAGACAAAGAAAGCTAGGATTTGTGGAATACCTGGCATGTATATGAAGCTCTGTAGGTCATGCTCGTTCATGGTGGCTGGTTTTGTTTCTTTTTAGATTGTGATGGATTTCAAACACCCTCATGGCCATACAGTGGCAATTATGCTGCCCCGATGCAGTTTATTGGTGATGGCTGGAGAATCCAGATACCTGTGGACACATGGGTATGTGTAAGAGTCCCTGCATTGTTGATAGTAGAATAGTATATGTCATTTGCTTTGTTAATGACACTGTTTTTAAATTGCTCTGAAAGAAATCAAGTAGAATTTTATAATAAATATACAAATTCATTCCTCTGCTCAGGTTAAACTGAGAAAATCGGGGATTTTAGGAAGTTAATTGCCAGTCCCTGAGCTGCAGTTTGCTGCTGCTGTCACAAGTGAAGTTTTGCTCAGAAATTGCTCTCACATCTGCATTGTGAAAGTACTCAATGAGTCTGAGCTGGCAAAGAATTGATTGTAGTGCAATTAGCTTTACCATTTCCTTTCTTTCTTTTCAGCCCACAGCTTTTCCTGTTGGATCAGGTATGCCAAAGGCTTTAGAGAAGGCTGCTTTAGGGACACTTTTAATTACTGATAAGGCTTTATTGTACTGAACATGTTTGGGTTTTTTAAAATATGTCTTGAGGCTTTGCTTATTGTAGAGTTTAAATGCGTGCTTTTTAAATCATGCACTGAGAGCTACCTACAATAGGAGTGCTGACATTAGCAAAAAGGCTAAAACCTTGGCAAGCTCTGCGAGTGACAGCAGTGTACTTCAGGAGAGTACAGAAACCCTCATGTTGAACAGAAATGCCCATGGTAAATGTTTCTTCCTTTGTTTGACCCAAGCTGTCACTGGATGCAGCAGTCAATTGGAGACACTAATTACATTCTGTGTAAATTAAACACCAAATTCTTTTATTGGCAGAAGATTTTCTGCCTTTTAATTTTGCTGGTTAATTTGTATTGTGAAGAAGGGTGAATTTGAACTCCCCAATGTCTTTTACATTGTTAATTTTTACAGAGGGCTTACACCATCTGTATATTCCCTCATTAAATGAAATACCTGTAAAAAGCAAGTGGTCCTTGTGATGCACATCGTTATAGATGCACAAGGCAGTGAAGTCCTTTGTTTTTTGCCATACAAGACTGAACACTGATATCAGTGTTATAAGCTACTTATTTTGTCTTGTCAAATACTGTCAGTTGCCTTTTGGAAAGGTCATTTGCAACTCTGAGAACTTAATGCAGTTTCCACCTCATTGCTGTTGCCAGGGGAGCTGGGGGCCAGTTCCCAGCCCTGGGCATCAGGCAGCTCAATGGGGCCAGGCTGGGATGTCAGCCTGGGCGTCAGTGGGGCAGTGGCTGTGCACAGACAGAGCTGTGGTTGGGGCTGGCCCAGCAAGACAGCCTCTGTTTAAAAGCAGCTCAAGGGAAAGAAGGAGTGGCCCTTGCTTGAGGCCCCTGGCTGTCTTCGTAAGAGATTTCTCCAAGGCCACCAGCTCTGCTATTCCTAAGCTGGCCCTGGGCAGCCAAACTTCCAAGAGAAGGAAAGATTCACGCAGAGCACTTGCAATACTTGCCAGCAGGTGTTCAAGTTGCGGTAGTATAACCTGCCTGTAACAACTGGAGTGAGATCATTACTTGTACCTTCAAGTGGTAGTTGTCTTTTTGAGAACCAGTGACATAAACTAGAGTTAAAATGATCACAGATCTTTCTACTCATGTGGAAGTTCCTAATCCACCTTTCCTAAAAATAGCTTTTCTGTATATTTTTAAAAGCAATACTGTGTCAATATACTCAGCTGAAGTAAGCTTTCCATCATGCCGTGAGGCATCCTATTGTAATCCACAAGATTAATCATCTGGCAAGTACAATTAATTCACTTGCACACATAATGTCAGGATGTATTTAAGATCACTTGTGAGGCCTTTTATCTGCTCCTCAGAAGTCCAATTAGAGAACAAAAGATTCAGTTTTGGAATTATTCTGGAGAATAGAGAACCTGCAAACTCAGTATTTGAAGTTCTGTAGAGGGAGTTTCGGGCATCCTCAGCTGATTATTTCATCATAGCTTCATTATCTGCCATGAACAAGGCAATTCTTTATTAGATCCCATCCTTTCCATGGCTGACTTTGGGAGATTTCCAGTCTCAGGGCTGCTCCATGTCTCCCTTTTGCAACATCTAGATGGAGCATCAATATGCTGCTCCCTGATTTCCAGACAGAAAGGACCTGCACACTTTCTCCCTGTGGCTGGGTTAGAGATCATTTTCCCTGCAGTAGGAAAGATGGCTTACAGCAAAGTACAGGAATGCTGATCAGGCTGCAGGCTGCTTCTCAGCATTTGGATCATTCTTCTTGGTTAAGTACAGCCACTGGTCAGCAGTTTCATGTGACCTGCAGAAGGGTTCCAGGAGAAATTTAAGTGCTCTGCTTTATTAAAAGATATGAAGACACTTCCCCCATGCCCCAACTTCCCTTTTGGCTCAACCTATAAGGGTTAAACTTGCCTAGCCAATGTGGAAGTCAGTTTTATAGTGAGAGCTTGTCCTGTTGGGGGTCAGGTACTTTGTACCTGACTCCCAGAGTCAGCAACTCTGAAGGGGCTTCACTGAGAGGCCAGTTCTTTTGAAATGTTTTTTCTTGAGGAAACTTCATAGAATCACAGAATAGTTAGGGTTGGAAAGGACCTTAAGATCACCTAGTTCCAACCCCTCTGCTATGGGCAGGGACACCTCCCACTAAACCATGCCACCCAAGGCTTTGTCTAACCTGGCCTTCAGCATTAATCTCCTTGATGACGTAAGTTCAAGAAGTGCTTCAGCATGACAGTAACAGCTTTGAGGTGCTAAGCTGTTTCCCTGATGAGTTTTCATTTTGTCCCAACAGTTATTACTTTTTCCCATGTGCAAGTGATGAGAAGCTACATGTAGGTGCAGCTGTTTCTCTTCTCTCATGTTGTGTTTCACACTGTACTTTGTCTTTTTCCTTTTCTCAATTCTGAGAGAGATTCATATGTAGAGCTATTAAAAATTCCTGGGTTTGGTACTTTTCTGTACAACTTTTATAAAATTATTTGAAACTTTTGTCACCCCGGGAAAGTTCCAAATCACTTGTCTCATGAATTTTGTCCTTGCAAACTGCTTTTCTGTTCCATTAAGATCCATCCCAAATCCCAAAGTAGCTTAAGCAGCTCTGTTCCTAGTTTGCTTGATAGATTTTGGTCAAGAAAGACCTACAGCAGAGTTTGTCCCTTTAGGCATTTTAGCAAATCTCCCAGAGTGCTGCATTCTTTGCATACTCTGTTGTCAGTAAATGGAAAAGGCATTCTGTTGCAAAGCAGAGTTCACTGGAAAGGCCTATTTGCAACAAGAAACTTCAATCTGCTAATGTAGAGCTCAGTCAGTTCTATGCTTCTATACCCACAGCCACTATTTCTAGTAGTGTATTTTATCTTTAGCAAATACATATTTTTGTAGAAAACAAATATTAAAAAAATAAGTCCTAGGAAAATAAACGGTCAAACTTTTATGGAAGGAAAGGAAGGGAGGGCAATGTAATTACTTGCAATCAAATAACACTTTAATTAACATCATTAGTTTCTGTCAGCTCCTCTTTTTTTTTTTTTTTTATCTGAAATTGAATAAGTTGAAAATTGAAAAGCAGCCGTACATTAAATAGTGTTATAATCACACATGTCACAGTGTGTAAAAATTGCTGCCTTATAATGATGGATTGGGTGTTTTTTTTCTGATGCAAACTGAATTATTCTTTTATTTTGTGTTACTTTGTTTTAGGATTACACCCCGAAAATATGATGTCATTCAAGCATCTGAGCTTGGGCAGAAAGTTGGAACAATCACTGCTGATGCTGGAGATTTAACACTGAATCGAAGGGAAACAAGGACATCATTTACATTCAGGAAAGTGAGGAGAAGCCCTTGCAATTGCAGTAAGTGTCTTGAGGTGATCTTCAAGTCAAAATTGTTATTTATTGCCAATATGTAAACATTTTATTAGCCAACCGGTTTATCCGTTTGGGTAGTTTTGGCAGTCATGGTAGCCATTCCTGAACAGCTCAAGGTTAGGCATACTATATCGTTGGAGTTGATTGCATCTGTGTGGTTGCTCTATACAGGAGGGCATTTGGCTTGCTCCAGAGCTGGGTAAGTAATCTGGTATCTTGCATTTCTGTGGGGACCTCAAGTTCTGCAATAATGCAACAGAATAGAAATAGCTACTATTCTTCATGTTCCAGTCAGTTTTGGTTGTTTTTATGTGAAGAGGACTTCAATTTTGTGAAATTAAGTACATTAGAGAAGGAGAAGCAGTCAGATCTGCAGCGACAGAGCCATGTAAGTGCCTTAAGGCAGGACAGAATGTAGGAGATAGGTGGCTCAATGATTACATGGAATTGAAGTCCATTTGGGCCCTCAGAAGAGAATTTCAGAGGCTGAATTGCAGCAATGTCATGATCTTTGTTATTACAGGCACCATCTCAGTTTTGGAAACATAAACCTTGTTAATGTAGCAGGATGGCTGATCACTGCAAATAGCCTGTGGTACATGTGGACAGGCTGCTTGTTCTAAAGAAATCAAACACTTCTGCAGTTCAACCTGCATTTCAGTTTTTAAAAGGTAAAGGAGGAATGAAGCATTTTTTGCATTTTAATGTTTCACTTTCAGTTTTATTTTGCTAAATAAGTTTAATCAACAAGGAATCACTTTAACAAAATATTTTTTTGTGTATCTGTTGCTATATCTAGTTTACCCATCTGTCTGTGACAGCCAGAAAGGACCGCAAAGCCGGGTACAACCTTCATTTCCTCACAATGAGATGGAGGCCTCTGAGTTGGAACAAGAATATGTACACAAGGTGTATGAAGAGATAGCCACACACTTCAGCAGTACTAGGCATAGCCCATGGCCCCGAATTGTAGAGTTTCTCAGGTCCCTACCAAAAGGATCAATAGTGGCTGATGTTGGTTGTGGCAATGGGAAGTATCTAGGCATCAATGAGGACTTATACATGGTAAGTAGTAGCTACTGTCCTTTGTTTACACTGGTTTTAGTGTTTATTCCAGGAACAGAAAGCTGTGTCCTAATCCAAGATCAATTACCAGTTGTGTTAGGTTTTCGCATCCATTCACTATGTGCATTACCCTTCTTTTTTCAAAGCCACTTTTGCTTTTCAGGTCAAAGTATGTTAATTAAAAAAAAATAAATAGTAATGGGTGTTCTGGATTGAAAATTTGTAATGGATGCTTTAGCCTTTTATGTTGTTGTTGTTTAAACTTATTACAAGGGAAGACGCATGAACAGTTTGAATGCTTCCAGCTAGTTTTTCACTTGACTTGTGGATGGGGAATCCAACATACATGTCCCTGAAATCTCCAGCAGCACTACTTTTCATATATCCTCTGCAGTTCCCTTCTGTCTGGTGGTGAGGCTCATCTGTGAATGATGTTGTGTTTGGCTGTCCCACCTCTGACTCTGTGTGTAGGCCGACTAAATACAACAACATAAAATTCATGGGGGATTCTCAACTTCAGCACAGATTTCTGGCCTTTCTCTCACTCTCTTCACTTTTAGACAGTTCTGATGTCATTCTTGCTGATGTTGCTCTGACATTCACTGTCTCAGTCTGTACTTAGAGCAGTTTTACTTCTTTCCTATCAGAGTTAGGAAGCACATGGAAATACGAACCAAGAGAGAGTTTTTATTGCAAATATTTCAAAGAATTTTTTGCAAAGATCAAACTTCTTGATTTTTTTTTACCCAAAATAAATCTGAGAGGTTTGCATTATGGTATCTGCTCTCCCCTGTTCTAGAACTGTCTCAGTCTTTCATGTGCTTGTACTGTGAAACACTTTGAAATCCACCAGGCTTGCAGACTTCTGTGTAAGGCAAAACATTCATTATTAATAATAAAAGTCAGACTTGTTTGTCTGTCTCAGGGGTTTCCATCCTGCTATTTATATTCCACTATAAACCATAAGTTTTATATGGCTAATACAGCCTTGTCTGTATTAGTAATGGATTTATTTCCATTACTGTTCTTATAAGCTAGAACAAAATCAACTGATTTATAAGTAGGCATGCTGATGCCTGACTGCTGTAGCCTGAGTATAATTATTAATGTTCAGTACATTCTTTCACTCATTTCTTCTGTAAGAAAAATCAGCAAGCCTAACTGGAGAGGAGAAATGTTTATCAGGGTACCATGAAGGGCACCGGGTCTTAGAATGAATTTAGTAAAATGCTGTTGTGTAGGTTTGTGGTAGGTTTTTAAGGTGAAATCTGCAAGATGTTGTGTTCAGAAATTACCAGCACCAGTCTGTTTTGAGAGCCCACTGTTAACCAACTAAAGGAAAGAAAGATCTACTGGCAGTCAGAGGAAAAGCAGCCTCTCTCCTCTGTTACTTTAGGAGTTACCTCATTTCATAGGTACCTGCAGGAGAAATCCAAAATGTGAAAACAGTGAAAGGGAGTAAACTTAAAGAAGCAGTTGGGGCAGTTTTAAAAACAGGATCTGGGAATAGCTGCATTCAGTTGGCCTTCCTTGATGTTTTATTTCTTGCTGGTGACAGCGAGTTGTTCTTGTTTGCAGCTAGAGTCTAGACATTGCGTTTGCTTATTTTCATCTGCAAGCCAGCACCAAGTCTCAGGAGGATGGATGCAACTCCTTCTTTTTACTATATTTATTCTTATGTGTCAGCCAAAGCGTGGTTAAAGAAGATTGAGTCTGTATCGTTACAGATATTTTAAGCTTTTGACAAGGTATTTCAAGAAGGAGACTGTGTTATTTCCATTTCCTGTGGGCTGTGCATAGAGCTGAGGGTAAGGGGTTACAGAACATGCTTTGTATGTTGGGTAAACTGATGGGATAAGAGTAGTGCTCCCTAGAAGCAGGGCATCGGTTTCCTCCCTCATTTGCTCTTCTTGACTTGGGGGCATAAAATCCAGGGAGAAACTTAACTACTGCAGCCTTTCCCTCACAGCAGTTGCTGTGGCTCTTGGTAAGTTTTTATGCACAGTGCATTGGAGCTCTTACCTGGGCCCCGCTGGGAAAGAAGCAATAAAGCAGTGCTGTGAAATTAGGAGTTATTTAGTGGTGGAAAGAGCACTGTTAGTATAGCTATGTAGCTCGGAGTGTTTTGACTCAAATACTGAAAACTTGAGGCAAGTACTTCCTGGAGGCAAGCAATGTGCTCTAAAGGCTACTATACTTTTTTAAATAGGATACTTTAAGTAGCAGCACTAATGATAGTAGATCAAAGCTAAGGTAGCTCGTTTGATGGTTTTCATCTTCAGGCACTGTCTGAAAATGTCTCCACTGTGGCCTATACTATTGTGTTTGCTTCAGTTTCTTTGGAAGATTACACATAGCCTGATCTACTTGAGTGTTGTTGTGTGACAATGAAATGCACGTTAAGTCCATCTACGCTCAATGAAAATGACAGCACTGTAATGGCTGCATTTATTTGACACAGTGAAAGAGCAGCAATTTCATGACAAATTCAGATTGAGTGAGGATGGAATCAAAGTCTGATGTAATTAGGACAAAGACTGGAGAAAGATTGAATTTAATAAAGTTTCAGATTACTTTTTCTTTTTTCTGTCACACCCAGCTTTTTTTATTATTTGAGTGAATGCAAAAGAGAAAAATGGTTTTGTGGTTGCTTTTATACAATCCCTTTCCCACCCAACCACATTTGGGAAATTGTTTTAACACTTTATTTAAGTTATTTTATACTTAAGTGAATTTAAGTGATTAATATTCATAGCTATAAGCAGGGCTTTTACAGAATGCTAAGGTTCAGCCTTACCCATCCCCCCCATCACCACAAGGGTTTCGTTCCCAAGGCAGTTGACATCATTGCAATGTATCTCATCAATTTTTATGAGCTTTAGCTCTGTCTCCTACGTTCCAGCCTTCAGGTAGGTGTGGTGGTGTGTAAATCCCCACAGGAACATTCAGCATCCTTACAGGGCCAGGGTGTGAGTGAAGGACATTGAAGCCTTCCAGTTTTGTGGTTTATGTTTTTAATTGAACTGGTAAGCTGGTGGGAAATCCAGTTACAACTTAAAATGCCATTGGGTAGGTATTTTTTCTTTATCTATATAAAGAAATTACTCTTCG
Source organism: Psittacula echo (assembly GCF_963264785.1). Classification (NCBI taxonomy): domain Eukaryota; kingdom Metazoa; phylum Chordata; class Aves; order Psittaciformes; family Psittacidae; genus Psittacula; species Psittacula echo. Next base: position 111,783,097 of record NC_137736.1, read on the forward strand.
TTGTCAGTACTGATGCTAGGAATAAAAGTGATGGTGTTGCAGGAACCAAAATGGTTTGCTTTAATACAGACATTTCTCTCTGTAATGTGTGTCATTTGATTGTAATCGGTAATGTAGCTTGTATTTCACATGACCTTGTAAGACACCCTTTTGCTGTGAGATATGCATCTTCGTTTTCTGCATTATTGTACTAAACTGGGATCCACTGGAACTGTATGCAGGTTTGATTTTGTCAGAGTGTGGGGAAGAGGGAAGGTGAATGTTTGCTGCAGTATGGTTGTGCAGTGGTGGGGGTTTTAGTGTCACTGGGTCCCTGTTGACTGAGAACAGATTCCTATCCAAAGGACTTAGTAGTAGTGAGTAAAAAACAGGAAGGACAAAGCTAACTGGTAAAGGTACACCTGGAGCAAGTTTACTTGCTGTTAGGGATCAGAGGGCGAAGCCCTTTTCTCTCAATAAATTGGAGCCATTAAAATGATGGGAGATATGGAAAAAGAGCTCAGAAGGAACTGGGCAACAGCAGCACAAAACCAGAATGAACACTGAATTGCTCAGCTTTGTTCTGATGCTTTATTATTGAGAAATGAACTTCAGGTTTTAGCCATAGCAGTTCCACAGGCGCCCTGACTGTATGCAATTGCAAAGCAAAACACTACGTGAAGGGAATGCTAAAGGCCTGACTCAGACCAACTGGAGCAAGGAGATTCATTTGTCTTGCTGTGGCTGCGCTGGTGTCTCTTTTTCTACGTATGTCTGTGTTTGCTGGAATGTAATTTGATTCCTTGAGGCTCTCATGCTATTAGTTATAGCTGAGGTGTTTCTCCAGGGAGCCACAGAATTCCATTTGGCGGCTGGATTTCAGAGTTAGATGTCGTTTTCTTCATCGGTTTCTAATGTGCTGAATCAATCAAGTTTCCAGATACTTAAATGAACTAATTCTACAAGGTAGAGTTAGTTATAATGAGATAATGTAGGAAAAAAAATATATCATGGTGGGCAGCACTGACCTTTTCAAGGTCTTTTATTTAAGCTTGCAAAAGGATTTATCTCTTGCAGATCTGCAGCACCATTACAAAGCAAACTGTTTGGTGCCTTTTGCCCCCTGATGATCTATTCCAAACCACTGCATGAGAGAGATTGTACGAAACTTTGTTTAGCTACTCCTGGCTGAAATGGTGGAGGTGAAAGTGCTTGGGAATGCAAAGGAGCAGGATGGGATATTTGCTTGCGTTATCCCATTCTCAGGAAGCCAGTACAGAGCTGCTGCAAACTCAGACGAACCACAGGTGTTATGTTTTGTTTCTCCCTTCCCTTATCCTCTTTGTATCTTGGTCTTTTTTGATAGTTGTTAATCTAAAGGCTTGTGTTACCCAGCACCCTAAGGAGGGGGTGCTGTATGCTAGGATGATGACATGCTTTTGCCTCTTCTGGAAGTTTTGTGTTTGCTGGGGTTATAGATGCAGACTGACAGGCCTCCATACTAATACAGATTTCCTGACTTAAAAGTTTGTACAAGAGTTGGGTGTAGTAAGTGTTTATCCAGATACGTTTTTAACAGGGCTTTCAGGCACTGACTTTCATTGTAAGTGGATTCTGAGCCCCAGTACAGTCACCAGTGGCCACTCTGGAGCTCCTGTGAGCCATTATCCACATCACAAAAAAGCAGTGAAGAGAGGGATGGAGGTAATCCCCAAAAAGGCAGGGATGTGGCAATGGCTGCCTAGAGTAAATTACAAGAAATGTGGGAAGCCACCCTCCTTTGGAGAAACACTAAAAGGTGTAGAGCAAGTTATGGGGAGGCGGACCTGCTAAAAAGTAGATTCAGCTGAATAGTAAACAGTGCTATTTGAGATACACATAAGAAATCAGGGGGATTGAACAAGGGATTTGGAAAACTGGGAAAACAGGTATAAGGAATGACTGAGAGGACTCATAGATAATAAGAAAAAGGGAACCTTAAAATGTATGGCTCACCAGGAGAGGGTACTTGATTCTGTTGGGTTTGGACAATGAACTAACAAAAATTGTCTACCTTCCTCCACTCTTTGGCACTATCCTGTGCTAAGCATCAACATCAGTTACAAACTGGCAAAAATTAAAGCATTTCAGTTGTATTTTGAGATTAAAAAAATAAAGTTTTGATTACATGTTTAATGAGATAAAAATAAGTCTGTTCTAAATTAAAAAAGTCCCTTGAACTGTTTTCTGTAAATGAAGCTTCATCACATCAAAGCTTCTGTGAGTTTCAGAATGTAGAAATCAGTAGCAGTTGTGAAAAGTTGAGTTTAGGGTCTCTGCCCCAGTTTTGTGTACTCGTAAGAATTGCAGGCTCATTTTCCAGCTGTAAGTTGGCACTGCGCCACTGAAGTTAGCTGCTTTGTGCTAGTTTGTTTTCTAAGTGACTGAAACCAATGTATTTTGGTTTTTAATGAATGCATATTTCTTGTAAAATAGAAAATACAGGAATGTGGTGATAATTCTTTTAAAATATTCAGAGATTACTCTAGTGAGGATGTTACATTTGCTTAGCTTCAGCACCAGGCAGATCTGCAGTGACTCCTTGTGTTCAGCACTTACGCATATATGCATAGCACCTATTATGATGTTTACATTAAAACTATGTTAAGTTTTAGCTTAATATGCCTGTTTTAGAGCAGCTGAGTGTTCAGAGTGATCCATTTTAAGACCGCCATTTTCATTATGAAACAGAATCTTTTTGCTTTGGATGCAGAATCACTTTAATAAATCTGACAATACAAGTAAGCCTGACTTTGTAATTATTTGATATAATTTAGATGCAAATGAGGAGCTCGCATTCTGGCAGCCATGCCTTTGTTCTCATTCTCAGTTCATTGGATTTCATCAACATACACTGTAGTCCTTTTTGAAGGTCGTTTTGGGAGAGGATGATTGAGTTCCCTTATCCAGCCTGTTTTTACTATAGATGTATAGGACCAAAGAAATTCTTTGTGGGAAAGCTTGTTGTCACTGGAAGTTGCAAGTATTCCTCTCCCTTGTGCCAGCAGTGAATTTGATCCTTTCATTTTATTAAATACTGAATGCTAATGTCTTAATTGCCGAAGTAGTTGAAGGCACTGGTAATGAGGTGTGGAATCACTAACATGAAAGTTGTCACCTAAATCCCATTCCATGATGAGAGTAATTAAAAGATGTCTCAGTTGGCTTCCAGTGTGAAATGGCAGGGATTTATGTTTTCTTCCAAGCAAACAAGAGTATCCTTTTTTTAATTCATAAATAACACTGCTTGTTCAGTGCTTCAGTAAACACAGAGAAGCCAAGGAATGAATGGGAAGAAGGCAATGCTAGGATTGATCTTACTAGGTCTGTTTAATGCTAACTGGCAAGACAATATGTGCATATTCGTAGTACTGCTTTTGTGGAGGATTATCTTGGGTTGTCAGGTTGGCATTTTCACAACTGTTTCATTTACTTTGGATCAGAAGTCAGGGACCTGACTAGAAAGCAGCTCACCTGGAAGCTTTCAGGACATATGACTGGAACAGAATCCTGGTTTTCTTCAAAACTATGATGGAAGACTAAAAGCTAAAATGATTTGGACTGGTAACATGAAAAGTTATAATGGAAAATAAACATATTTCCATTAATCATTGCAAACCAGAATTTTTATTTTAGCACTACCGTTGTCTCTGCTGGGTTGATTTACCAGAGCAAGTTGGAATCATAGAATAGTCAGGGTTGGAAAGGACCTTAAGATCATCTAGTTCCAACCCCCCTGCCATGGGCAGGGACACCTCACACTAAACCATGTCACCCAAGGCTCTGTCCAACCTGGCCTTGAACACTGCCAGGGATGGAGCTTTCACAACTTCCCTGGGCAACCCATTCCAGTGCCTCACCACCCTAACAGTAAAGAATTTCTTCCTTATATTCAATCTAAACTTCCCCTGTTTAAGTTTGAACCCGTTACCCCTTGTCCTGTCACTACAGTCCCTAATGAAGAGTCCCTCCCCAGCATCCTTATAGGCCCCCTTCAGATACTGGAAGGATGTTACAAAGTTGTTTGCCATTCTTCTTGCATCAAGTATTCTTTCTGTGTCAAATGCAGTAAACATTGTCATCAGTAAATATTTAGGATTCTGAATCTGTTTTCTGCTATCTGCCTGTTGCTGATCATTGAAAACAAAAACAAATTTAATATTCTTATGCAAGCTGAGTTCAGGATACATCTTGCTTGCAGGGCTTTGGTTTGAGTATTCATTGTGTGTGATGGACATGAAAATGAGGGTGGTACATACCCCACTCTTTGTTCAGTTTGGATTTAGTGGATTTATGCAAGCATGTAAAAAAAAACTTTCTTACCATCTTTGACCTGGACACTGTCATGGTTCAAAGGGGGGAAAAAAAGAGATGTGTTATGAGGTGTTCTGGAGCAGTTTCCAGGGGTCACTTAATTCCGGCTATACAGAACCTCAGAAAATGATACTGTTGCTTATGTTTTTGTGGGTTGTGATACTGAGGCAAACAGGGCTGTACCTGAGCACTTCTTTACTTATACTGAAATGGTGAAACTGTGCCACATACTGCAGTGATGCCACCAAAGTCACCAGATTGTACTTTGAAGTTGCACATACAGCTTTTGTGAGTTCAGTATTTGGCTGTTTCAAATGTTGTCAGGTTACAAATGGCAATTGGAAGGAAAAGAAAATGCTGAGTTTAGGTCACCTCTTGTTTTGGTGGTTTCAGGATACCTTAAGAGACAGCTTTGAGAAATTGGGTTGAAACCTGTTCTGTCTTAAGCTGGTTCAAAATCGGGGTGCTCCAACGAGCTGTCTAATACCCAGTCTGCCACTTTGGTTTTAAAGCATCAGGGTTTTTACTTTTTGTCCACACCTGGGAACCATATATGCCTCTTAAAGCCATTTTCTCACACTTGCTCTTGTTTTTTAAACTGTGTTACCTCAGTAGGAGACTGTGATGACTCTATTACTGTAAGCATCAAGTGAAAATCATTTTCCAGTCTTGTAATTATCCTCTTACAAAAAGCCTAATGAAACACTTTGTTATAGGTTGGCTGCGACCGCAGCAAAAACCTGGTGGATATTTGTGGAGAGAAAAATCTGGAGGCTTTTGTCTGTGATGCGCTGTCGGTGCCAATGCGTAGTGGTTCTTGTGACGCCTGCATCTCGATTGCTGTAATCCACCATTTCTCAACAGCGGTAAGTCACCCCTCTCTGTGCTCCGCTGTACTGCTGTATGGCTGTGCACAGCTACTAATTCTACTGAAAACTGCTGGTTTGGGCTCATGAAGGCAAAAGGGAAGAACAAAATGAGGAGAAATCAAAGGTTTGCATTTGGTATAAGCAGTTGTCAGAGCAGTTACAGTGCTGTGCTGCTGCTGCTTAAGACTTCACATTCTTCTTTTGCTTGGCAGGTGCCCTTTGATCTAGGTGTTTGTGTTTTATTTTCATCTGCTCACAATTAATGTCACTAGAGAAGGCGGCTCTGCTTTGACAATCAGAGGTATATTCTTCCCAGCTCAGATTTTAAGCAGATCTCGTATGTGGTGTTTTTTCTCTCTGCTTTCATTGTCCATCTTCAAACAAATGGGACAGTACTCACTAGTCTGCTCTATCTCTGGGCTGTGTAAGCTTCTCCTGGCAGGAACTGTTCTGTTGTAACAAGCTTCTAGACTATGGAGTTCTAGTCTTGTGCTTAGGCAAATGGCGTGGCTTGCTCCTCTTGATGGATTATGCTATGAATTAAAATGAACAGTGGAAAAAAGTTCCTCTAATTTTTATTGTATCTTGGGGAGGACAGTGAAGCCAAGTTGCTGCCATTCTGTTCTCCTGTCTTTTACATAATAGCTTCATACTTCCACTTTTCCTTTGTAGGAGAGGAGACTGGCTACTATCCGTGAACTAGCCCGGCTTCTGAGACCTGGTGGAACAGCACTCATTTACGTCTGGGCAATGGAACAAGAATACAAAAACCAGAAGTCTAAATACCTTAAGGAAAAGAATGGTAGTAAAGACAAAGAGGAGGAAATTAACACTGGCACAGCCCAGAGACCACTCAGTGATGAGCTCCCTGATGGCAGCAGTCAAGACTCCTTGTGTTCTGACCGACTCCTAAGTGACGCGAAGGGCAAAGGCTGTGATGTAAAGCCCATAGCAGACTCCACACTGCCCATTCACACTAACCGAACCTCCTTTCACTCTCAGGATTTGCTGGTTCCCTGGCACCTGAAAGGTGGCTCAAAAAAGAAAGGGGAAAGCACGGATACAGGGTTGTTTCCAGTTGGCTCCAAAGAATCACAAGAACTCAGCCCTGTTTTCCACCGCTATTACCATGTGTTCTGTGAAGGGGAACTGGAAGCAGTGTGCAGATCCCTGGACTGTGTGAAGGTTCAAAGGAGTTACTATGATCAGGGAAACTGGTGTGTGGTTCTAGAAAAGTTGTAATCTGTGGCATTTCTTCCACTCTATGTGGTGTTTTGTTTGGTTTTGACCATGCAAAAGTTATTTTTAATGCAGGCTGCAGCTATTACCTCTTTTAAAATAGCAGAATAAAGATTTTTTATTGACTTAATAACAGTAACTAGTACTGTGTGTATATTAAATAATGGCCAAATTCAGGTATTTCCTCTGCAGAGTGTTTTACTTATGTGAATTACAGTGAAGAGGATTAAGTGGGGAGAATACCAGCTGTGGAAATCAGTAAGGCCAGGGTTGAGCTTCTGAAAGACAGAGGGCCTGCCTCTCCCTTCTTTTGCTCCGGTTGAATGAGTGAATGGCATGTGAAGCAGTTTAGCTCAAGAGTCAAAATGCTGCCTGAAGTTATATCCTGCCTGTTTTGGTGGGGGTCATAGATCTCTTTCAGTTTGGAATTTACTCTTTTGGTTGTGGTAGTAGTGATTTCCACAAGGGGAACAGCTGCTGGGGACACCAGAGCCCTTTTTCTCTTCCTTGACCTTGAAGCACCCACAGCTCATGCTGTCACTCCCCAGATTTCTCTAGCTCTTCACTGTAGTGTTGACAGCTCCTTTGAGGTGTGAGGTTGCCCAGCTGGAACACCCTGACCATCTCTGCTGAACGCCTGCTCTCCTGTGAGCACAGGGCTCTCTGCCTGTAGCACCAGAGCTCGTAGGATGACAGGGGTGACAGCACAGATGCCCCTGGAGAAAAACAGGGAAAAGATTAAAGTGAAGGCAATATTGATGCAAATTTTCTGCAAGGTAGTTTCAACCCTGAAATGTCGGCAGTGGAACAAGTTGTATTTACTGTACTTCAGAAGAATGAAGAGCTGGAGTAGAGGGGAACTGATGCTGGGCTGGCTGACTCACAGTGGCCATTTTTGCCATTGCCTGCAATGACCAACACAATTTAACACAGCTCCTGTGCTGTCAAAGGAGCGTGCTCCCTGCAGTGGATTTCCAGAATCAAAGTATAATGGACCGGCTTTTGCAGGGTGAGCAGCTGCTGGTGCCTCTGGAACCCAGCACTGCTGGGCTATGCCCTCACTGCCTTTTTCACTGATAATTGCCCATAGTTACAGCAATATCTATGGTGTAGGCAGGTCACGGCTGCTGTAACTTATGACATCTAAACAAGTCCCCATCCTGAATCATGTGAGGACTTGGAGGACAGCTGAATGCACTTGGCCTTCTTCTGCCTGCCTCAGACTTGCAGGTTGGAGGCAGCTGTGCTGGCACATGGCTCCCAGTCACCGTTCCTATTTCACCCTGTCGCAGGCAGCCCAGATGGATTTCAGCAGGTCCCGGTTCTGGAAGGAGGTTCTGGTATGGAGAACACTGGCTTTGGGCAATGTTGATGTGTGGGTTGAATTTGCAGTATGTAACTGAACCGAAAGGGGTTTTCCTTGCATTCCTAAGAGCTGTGAGCAGGGGACTAGTCCAGGAGTGTGTCAGCTCTTCAGAGACATTAGGAGAGTTTGAAAGAACTCTGACATTCTCCAAGGCCTGGAAATGTTATGAACTATTTCTTTGATTGAAGTCAAAGGATGCTCAGAGAGGAATCAAGTGGTGAAGGACAGAATTACAAGGGAGGACAGAATGTAGATGTTAAAATCTATTGCAGAGGTTTATCGAGGACCTCATTACAACACAGAATTACCTGCCACCACAACTGCCCTCTGCAGTACTCATCCCTTTTACCTCCTGGAAGTGTAATGAGCTGAAACTCTTTAAGGTCAACAATTGGATTTAAATGTTACAGGTTTCACAGTGTGGTGGTTTTCCTAATAATGATGTTCCTTTTTGGGCTTATTTAAATAACAAATGTTCTTAAATGGTTATTCACTTGCATTCTAGAAGATAAAGGGAAAGCAGAGCTCTGTGTGGCATTTCCTGTGCTTTGAATACCAGTGCCTCTCCTGTGCCAGGTTTCCCTGTGTCCCCATCATCCCCAAAGTGCCTTAGTGCACCCAGGATGTGGAAGTGGGAATTTTTGCTCTGGCCGAAATATGACCTGTGGTTTAGCGCTGGACACATGCAGGCAAACATCTGATGGCGTGCCAGAGGTGGCTCTTTGGCATTCACTGCCCCAAGATCCCAACCTCCTATTCCAGGGACCACCAGGCCACCCTACTTGACCCTCCATCAGACAGATGTGTTGCACTGTCCTGCCCTGACAAAACAAGTGCTTCAGAGCATTTGTGGGCTTAAAGCCAGGTATAAACCAATGTGATTTGTTGTCCTGGGGCAGGCAAAAAATTAAACCTGCAAAGCACTATGGGCTTCTCTTAATTTCATAGAGGTCCTTCAGGCTGGCAATTTGGTGCAGCGTTGCCAGTGACAAAACTCCCGAGACCTCAGAGGGGCTGGATTTCCCTGGAAGTGCTCAAGTTCAGCTTAGCAGGGAGAGGCTTAGGACAGCAGATGGCAAGGGACAAAACAATGTGTTGCTCTCCTGAATGAGAGCCCCGAAAAGCTATGTGGAGACCACAGGCTCTCTTCAGAGAACTTGGAGGGGACTGGCCTTGGAAGAGTGAGCAAAGATGAACTCTTGTACTGCTCCTCAAGGCTGTATGAAGTCACCATAGAGGAGAATGCAGTAGGAAAGGCAATCTTCCCTGTTCTGGAAAGTCTCCAACAGTTTTAATGTGATGGAAGAATTCTTGATAGATTTATATGTCAGTCCTTGATCAAAGTATCAGAATCTACTTAAGAACCTATTCCTGGTGAAGCTTCCAAGTGATCATTCCAAGTCTTTACCAAGCAACAGAAGTCTCAAGTTTGATCCTTGCCTTTTTTTTTGTTTCCTATTTAGTGTTTGTTTGGGTTTGGGTTTTTTTCAGAACTGTTTCTCTATTTTTAGTGATTTTTTGAGATCTTTATGTGAACAACAACATCTGTGATGAAACATTTGTGCGTGTTTTTAGCGAAGTTCTGCATATGGAAAAAAAGAAGTAATATCCATGTGCAAGAAACAATACAAAAAGCTTTAAACTTTCATTTTAAGTAAATTCTTTGTTTCATAGAACAGCTTGGGTTGGAAAGGACCTTAAGAGCATCTAGTTACAGCCCCCCTGCCATGGGGAGGGACACGTCACACTAGACCATTTCAGCAAAGGCTCTGTCCAACCTGGCCTTGAACACTGCCAGGGATGGAGCCTTCACAACTTTTCTGGGTCAACCCATTCCAGTGCCTCACCACCCTCACAGTAAAGAATTTCTTCCTTGTATCCAACCTGAACTTCCCCTGATTTAGTTTGAAACCGTTACCCCTTGTCCTATCACTACAGGTTATCAAACATGAAAATAAAACATCAATACAGAAAGATCCCATCCCAACTACTGTCCCTTAAGGCAAGCCAAGCTTCACCCTCTGGACTGGCTGGTTAGTCTGGTTTTTCCCATTTTATGTGAATCTGGGAGGGGTCTCAATGTACAGCCTACAATTTTCCCATGTTACTGGGGTCCATATTTCTGCAAATTCCAAAATGGGTTGGGTTAACTCTCTTGTCTTGTCTTCTGTATGCTTTAATAGTACGTACTATCTTGTCCCCTTACTTCTGCCCTTTGCAGTGATGCAATGAGTAGCTACTGCCTGTCCCACAGCCGGCTGACTCCTTGCTCCCCTCATCTGTATCGCTGTTTCCTTCTGCCTTATTTTGTACGTTCTCTGTGGCATGTGCTCTTCATGTTTGTGTAGTGTGAGTGCAGCTGGCTGCTCCTGTCTGCTTGCATTTCACACAGAGTTTGATTCCTCAGGTGTGTTCCTCACTGGCAAAGGCAGACTGAGATGTGTCTTAAGCCACAGATCCCATCTCTCAGCTATGCTGAAAACTCCATTTGAGATGTCTGCATGGGGAAAAATTTCATGAGATAGGTGGTTTGTAGGAGGAAAGAGGCCTGAGAAGATGAGACTGCCCAAGCTCAAGATTATTCCATGGATCCATGCAGATATGTACTGAGGGTCCAGATAGCAGGAGATGGTATTTGACACCCTCCCAAGCTTTGCTTTGCCTATCTCTCCATATTTTCTACAAGTATATTGGCATGTTTATAATAAGGTTTTTTTAAGAACTGACAGCTGAATTACAAACCATCAAGATAGAGAATTCACACATTGCTGCATTAGCAAACAGCATTCAAGTTTCTTCTGGAAAAGCTATTGCATGGTAGGATGCAGGATGGTATGTATAGCAGGATGAAGACTTGGGAAGATGTGCAGTTCAGAAGAATCTGCCAGGTATTCAGCCTTTAATTCTGCAGGCCATCAGCCTGTTCTTAGCAGACAAAGCAATTAATCTGTACAGGAGAAGCAGATATTTAGGTCAAGGTCTTTTATCCCAATTTATGTACTCAGTGGTTTGAGAAGTACAGGAACAAACTGTCTAGAGCTGAGCATAATTCATCCTCATCTCGGACACATTGCAGACCTATTCAGAGGAGCAGTATTTTAGTGAGGGTTTGACAAACAGATCGGTAGGCCAATGCCAATGCAGAGAGAAGCCAGTGGTGCTTCATGTTGAAAGTAATGGATCTCCTGGGAAGAGTGACACTATTTATACTGCACATGCATGATGGGTCCAAATCAGGCCTGGCTGCTGATATGGGGTGCTCGTCTCTGGCCTAAATAGAGCCAGGTCTCTCATGTCTGTTCATGCTATGACTGGCTCATGATTTGATCAAGGTATCTCTGAGCCTCCAGGAGCCAAAAAAGCAGAGATTGTAAGAACATGTTATACAGAAGAACTTGGTGAATAGAAACTACAGGATACAATCAGTAGAGCATGATGGCAGAGGGTGGAGACTAATAGTGATCGGTTAAATGGCATGATCCCAGTAGTAACAATTAAAGTAAATGTTAGAGATACTGAATATAGGTAAGAAAACCCGCATTCAGTCTGAGCGATAGGAAGCTGCTGGTGTGTGTACAGGATAAAGAGAATCTCTAAAAGTCAGCTATATAGGTAAATCTTTTCCTGAGCAGAGCTCAGACATATGCTATATAAAGTAAATGGCAATAAGCATGTTTGGGGAGCTGTGTGCCAGAAATTAATGTTATGCAGCTGTCACTGCATACTGCAAATGTTCTGATTTGTACAAAGTGTTCCCCTGATGGATGTGGAGCTGTTGGAGCAAGTTCAGGGGAACCCACAAAGATGATCAGAGGTCGGAGCACGTCTGCTATGAAGACAGGCTGAGAGAGATGGGCTTGTTTGTCCTGGAGAAGAGGTGGCTTCTGTACCTAAAGGGGCAGACAAGATCTGGAGAGGGACTTTTTACAAAGGCATGTAGTGAGAGGGCAAGGGGGATGGATTTAAACTGACAGAGGGAAAATTTAGATTAGATATTAGGAAGAAATTCTTCCCTGTGAGGGTGGTGAGGCACTGGCACAAGATGCCCAGAGAAGCTGTGGCTGCCCCATCCCTGGCAGTGTTCAAGGCCAGGTTGGACGGGGCTTGGAGCAACCTGCTGTAGTGGAAGGTGTCCCTGCCCATGGCAGGGGGTTAGAACTAGATGAGCCTTAGAATCCCTTCCAACCCAAACCATTCTCTGATGGTAAGCCATCCCAAGCATTATGAGAGATGTAAAGTAATAATATTTCCATACATTACAAGATTTTCAGATTTAACAGAATCTGGATAAGTTTCAGTCTCAGAATTCCAGTTTCAGATATGTTATGCCTGTAAATATAACAGAAACAATTTCCATTTGCAAAGAGAAACGAGTAAAGATTTGTCTAGAAATACTAAAGAAGATTAATAGTTACTGCCTCCAGTGTGCTTTGTTTTGTGTATACTTCTTGCTGCTGCAGTTGAGGATTTCTTGTCATTATCACTTTCTGTGTGTCACTATAGTTTTCTATAATTTACTGGGGAGAAAAGAGGGAAAGACATTCCATTCATCACTGCAAATCGCTTTCATGTGTGCTAATGTGCTTTATATGAAGTGATTACACTGACAACAGCAGCATTTGGACTCTAATGTATTATGCAGATAACTTGCCCTACATTAACTGATGTATGTCCTCCTGGGGCAGAATCGGAATTGCATGGCTTTGTCCAGACTGCTCTGAAAGTGCACACCTGACATCTCACGTGGCCACAAATGAATCATGTTCCTTTCGCTTTGTGTCCTCACCAGATACTTGCTACAGAGATGCCTGTTGAATGCAGACAGCTTCTTCCAGTGCCTGATGGTGCTCTCATTGACAAACTAGATACAGATTTCCAGACTGATACATCTCACCTAACTTGAAAATATATTGATGTTGAAGCCCACATCTCAGGTCAGCAGCAAAATATTCAGTACATCTCCTATCAGACAGTTGCAAAATTAAGACTTATTCTTAGCCAAGGTTTTAAAGCTTCATCTCCACTGACTTTCATTTTACCTTTGAGAATGTCATCTGTTCTTGTTTTGAAATCTTGTCCTTCCCTTGCTCCTGTGATGCTTTTCCTTCCTGAGCTTCCTGCATTTCTAATCACTTTGTGTATATCCTTGAGTAAGCCTGCCTTCCTGCTTGGCCTGCTCCTCTCCTTTTCCCTCCCCTTCCCCCTCTTTTTTTCCCTCTTTCCCCTTTTCTCCCTTTTTTCCCTTCCCTCCTCCCAATATACTCCACAAGGTCTGCCGCTGTTCCTCTCTTCTTAACTTGATGGATGTAATCTCATCCACAAATGCAAAACTAATTATCATTGGTATGCAGACAAGCTGCAATCTTCTAACACAACAATCAATGATATCAATGTATTTATTCTTAGTTATGTCTTTGTCTGACATTCCTACTGAAATCTCAATTGAAAGGGGAACTACTAAACCAAAGCATAAGACAGTAGAATAAATTAGTGTGAAATATATATTTTTGTAAATGATTTTGTGCTCTTCATGTGATGCCTTGTTCAGAATTTGGAACAAAACTGACATTGTGATTCTGAAGCCTAGACAGAGTTTAGAAATTATTAACATTAAAAATAGCTCATACTTTGTTGCTGAGCCATCCTGTCTCCTCAGCTCGTTCATCTTTGATGCCTTGTGCAGAGCAGAAGATGGAGAGGTACGTTTCTCACCACATTCAGCTGCATACACATCAGATCTTAATGTCAGACTTCTCATACCCTTGGATGAATTCAAAGTATAATCCTTCAGCCAAGGAACTGCTAAAGCATTCATCTCAGGGAGACAGAGTCCTTTACAGTATGCTGCAGTTCTCGTCAGCGATCATTCAAGTTGCAATCTGACAACATCTAAAGCTCTGTTAGAACAATTACAGTGAATCCTGCACTCCTGCTATTGGAAGGCAAATCGTGCCTTCAGTTTTCCATTTTCAGAGCTCCACAGCTTTTCACACTGCCTTATTCTTCTAGTTAAAGATTGCAATTATGAGAAATAGAGGTTGTTCATTCTTTTTTTTTCTCCTTGTCTCTTGCTTAGTTTCCAGATGTGATTGGCACAGTGCATAGTCTTGGTGTGTTCTTTTGGTCTCTCTAAACCTAGCAACACAGAACTGCTATTTTTCTTTCTCTTCTTTTCCAAATCAATCTTCTGTGCACAACATGCTTTTCTGAGGCCTTGTTTGTGTGTGCTGTCCATCTTTGCACCTTCATGAATGCTTCCTCTCTCTGGCCTCATAGCCTCTAAACTCTCACCCACATCGTATTTCCTAACATAACAACACTGAAATAATCTCTTGATTCACAAGTAATGCCATGCCTAAGTCCCTTGAAAATCCTAATACCTTATATTTCCCATTCAAATAGCCTCTTCAGATTTTTTGCTCCTCCCTGCAAGACATTACATATGTGCAGTCTTTTGCATATCTACATCTGTTTACTTCTAACCATCTCCTTTTATAGAACTTTTTTAATCAAGCACTGGCTTTTAAAAGAATATTGGCCATCCTGGGAAGGGCTCTGTGTGAAGGAATTGTGTGAGATGTGAACCTTGGAGCCTCGAAGAACAGGCCATCTCATCACTACGTCTGCACTCCTCTGGGGAGCTGGATTACTCACAAGCCTCAGTACTGTCCAAATACTGCTCACTTTTTGGATGAGTCCTTGAACCCTCTCTCTGTCTGAAATATCCACAGAGGAGCAAGCATGACCAAAGATTTGACTTCCACAGAACTTAAAAGAATTACTCTATGAATTTAACAGTTGAGCTTTAAGTCTACACAAATTTTCTGAGATCAATTCTTGGTTCCTGAAAAATAAGTTCTTTTTACATATCTCAGGCTGGGAAGTTTTGACATAAAGCCCTGAAGTAAATAGCCTGACTGGTAACTAACCTTATACTGTTTTTAATTTACCAGAAAAGCCTGTTTCTAGCATGACCCTTTTCTTGAAGGGGTCTTGCCCTTCAAGAAAGCATAATTTATTTGAGGAATGCTCCTAGCTCATCTTTTTATTGCTACTCTAATGATTTTTGCTCAGCAAATTCACTTCCCATCTCACTTTCCTTATTCTGCATACAATATTCTGAGGAAGGATCATAGGGTATTTTATTTGCAGTTCATCTCACCAGGCCACCAGAATGAAATATGTCACCTGACCCAAATGTCTGGTTCCGTCTTCCTTCATATTGCTGCCTCTCAAATTGTCTTGAAGTTAAATTACTGCAAAGACACTGGAAACTAGTATCCATATTCAGAACACAGAAAGTATTTTTGAGTCCTCCAACCAGTCTGGTATTGTTTTTAATTAACAAGAAATGAATTAGACTCTCCTCCAGTATCAGCATTCTCTGCTCTGGCCTTTGTAAACTGGGATTTGCAAAGAGAGCTGCACATAGAGCATTAAAAGGCATCTGGTTCTGGTAGGTGGTTTGGTTTAAGACCTCTGGCACTGGAAAGAGAGGGCTGTCACCTGCAAGAATCCTGCCCCTGGGCTAGACTTGGTGTCCACAGTTACATGGACCAGAGGAAAACTGTTATAGTACTTCCTGTTCTTCTTACTCACAAAGTAACATGGTCTCCTTCTGGTCTAGATTAATTTAAGCCTCAGATGAAGAAACAACGTTTCTAAGGGAGTCAGAGCATCACATTGTCTGTATTCAACTAAAATTAAATGGAAAGAGACTGAAATGCATACTAAGATATTCCTAGCCCATATCACCTTATTCTGCATTGCAAACATGTTTAGTGAAAGCAGTGATTTAGCACGCCATTCATTAAAAGCGAACCTGGCCTTGCATGAATGGTTCTTGCGTCAGTGAGTAGGAGGCATATTTTTGAACGTGCGTTTGAGTTTTGTTTCTTGGCCTTACAGAAAATATCTGTAACTCTTCTTTCTGAGGCAGTGCTGTTAACAATGCAGTAAAAAAAGCATGTTTGTTTATTGTGCACATTTCTTGGGTCTCAGGCTGTATGTGACAAGGGCATAAATTAGAAGCTGATCTGCAATGAAGCACATTTGCACCAATCCCTTTTACTGAATCAGCGTTGATTATGAAGATTTATCTTATTTGTATGTTTTGAGTTAGAGGAATTACTGTGATTAGTCTCTTTCTCTTGATATCTTGCAGGTTAAATAAACATAATTCTGCAGTCTATGGCACTGCTCCTGTTTTCTTGCAATTGTGTTGCAAAACCTGAAAGACGTGGAGTTAGCTTGCAGGCCACAGCTACACTTACCACACCAGGATCCTTCATAGGAGCGTTGTTAGGATGGCAAGAGCTCTTCCCGCATCTCTGCTCTTCCCAAATAATCCTCTCAGATGAGTCAATACATATGGCCAGGCTGACAAGCAAGGCAGTCTCCTGGAGGAACAGGTAGGAGGAAATACAGGGCAGAAGTCACTTCTCACCTATCTACCCTGTCTAATGCGTGCTTGGCTTTATAAGGCATAAAGACCTTATTAATAAGGCACTATTCCTGTGTGACATGTATAAACATGAATATATATTTATATGCATAATTATTCACATATATATCTTAGTGTGCATGCATGTGTTGGTTTAGGTATTTGATTACAAGTGCATGTATATTAGCTTTAATAATTAAGTGTTGCTAGAAATCTTGTGATTCATCTTAAAACTGCAAATTGCTGCTAAATGATACTTGTAACCCTTTAGATGAATACCACTGACCAGGTATGAGACTAAGTCTAGATCCAGCTGAACCTAGACTCCTTTCTAAGGAGGAGTTTAGAAAGCAAGAGGATCTAGTCTGAACTCATGACTCAACAAAAGGACTTTCTTATTCCTATATTTGTTCTATTAGACATAAATCATTGACCAAGTCTGAGACTAAGATTGGATTCAGCTGCACCTAGGTGGCTTGGGATGTCAGCCACATTACTCAGTATTTATAGCTATTTCTGGGTCAAGGGCTGACACAAGGATTGGATATGAAATTACCCTTCCCTTTTAACACAGTAGTATTAAAAAAAAACAGGAGAAAAATTAAAGGTAATTTGAGGAGTTGTGGGGTGAAAATTGGAGAGAATTCTTCAAGTTGCTGCCCAAAGAGGCAATTACAGACATCTCTGTGGCAGTTAAATTCTCTTTACAATTATCATTACAGTGCTGGACTGCCTTGGAGCCTTTTCCATGCAGCAAGACCTCATTGGTCCCAATAATTTTTTTTCATGAGTGTTCACAAATTCATTAGAGAAAGACATGCTCCCATCCCCATGTTGTTTTAGATTCTCTATTGAAATTAAAGGAGGAGACTCCCCTATTATTTGGAGCAGATTCTCCTGGAAGACATGCTAAGGCACATGAAAAACAAGGAGGTCGTTGGTGACAGCCAGCATGGCTTCACTAAGGGGAAATCCTGCCTGACCAATTTGGTGGCCTTCTATGATGGGGCTACGAAACTGATGGACAGGGGCAGAGCAGTTGACGTCATCTACCTGGATTGTGCAAAGCCTTTGACACTGTCCCACATGACATCCTTGTCTCTAAATTGGAGAGACATCAGTTTGATGGGTGGACCCCTCAGTGGATAAAGAACTGGCTGGATGGCCGCACACAAAGAGTTGTGGTCAATGGCTCAATGTCCAGCTGGAGACCGGTAACGAGTGGTGTCCCTCAGGGATCGGTGTTGGGACCGGTCTTGTTCAACATCTTTGTCAGTGACATGGACAGTGGGATTGAGTGTGCCCTCAGCAAGTTTGCCGATGACACCAAGCTGTGTGGTTCGGTTGATACGCCTGAGGGAAGGGATGCCATCCAGAGGGACCTCGACACGCTTGTGAGGTGGGCTGATGCCAACCTGATGAGGTTTAACCAAGTTGATGAAGTTGCCAAGTGCAAGGTCCTACACCTGGGTCGGAGCAATCCCAGGCACAGCTATAGGTTGGGCAGAGAAGAGATTCAGAGCAGCCCTGCAGAGAAGGACTTGGGGGTGTTGGTCGATGAAAAAATGAACATGAGCCGGCTTCAGTGTGCGCTCACAGCCCAGAAAGCCAACTGTATCCTGGGCTGCATCAAAAGGAGCGTGACCAGCAGGTCAAAGGAGGTGATCCTGCCCCTCTACTCTGCTCTCGTGAGACCTCCCTTGGAGTATTGTGTGCAGTTCTGGTGTCCTCAACATAAAAAGGACATGGAACTGTTGGAACAAGTCCAGAGGAGGGCCACGAGGATGATCAGGGGACTGGAGCACCTCCCATATGAAGATAGGCTGAGAAAGTTGGGGCTGTTCAGCCTGGAGAAGAGAAGGCTGCGTGGAGACCTCATAGCAGCCTTCCAGTATCTGAAGGGGGCCTATAAGGATGCTGGGGAGGGACTATTCATCAGGGACTGTAGTGACAGGACAAGGGGTAACTGGTTAAAACTTGAACAGGGGAAGTCTAGATTGGATATAAGGAAGAAATTCTTTACTGAGAGGGTGGTGAGGCACTGGAATGGGTTGCCCAGGGAGGTTGTGAATGCTCCATCCTTGGCGGTGTTCAAGGCCAGGTTGGATGAGGCCTTGGGTGACATGGTTGAGTGTGAGGTGTCCCTGCCCATGGCAGGGGGGTTGGAACTGGATGATCTTAAGGTCCTTTCCAACCCTAACTATTCTATGATTCTATGATTCTATGATTCTACTTCACCTGTGGAGTCCAACTGGGACTGTTGCAGCAGCTTCCTTTAGTTTGCTGGGTGCTGCCTGTGTGAGTGTGCATTGGACAGAGCAACAGCAGGAGAAAAGGGCAAAGACAGCCCCAAGGTCTCTGGAGCAGCCAAAGGCTGTGGTTTCTCCGTACAGAGTGTCTGTAATTTCAGCTTAAGGTATTGCTGCTCTTGTAAATAATGGACTGATACAATCGCCTATGGGACTAGGCTACAACGTGGATTCTGGAAGTGACCTACCTTTAAAAAGCAAAACTATGCCTTAATGTCACTTTAAAACCAAAAGCAACTCATTGCACTGCATTGAAGCTCTGCCCAAGACTGTCTGAGTTATTACTGCATTCATCTGAGGCATAAGGACTGACAAACTAAAGCCCCAGGGGTTTAATTTCTGTCTCAGTCAGGTGATCTGAGTCAGTATTTATATCTCATTTTGAAAGCAGCTGATTTGAAACTCCCTGACATGTGCGCCTCTGGACCTCCCAGGCTGAACAGGCACCCATTTCCCTCAAAGAAATGATTTCTAAAATGGTGTGTTACCAGAATCATAGAATAGTTAGGGTTGGAAAGGACCTTAAGATCCTCTAGTTCCAACCCCCCTGCCATGGACAGGAACACCTTGCACTAAACCATGTCACCCAAGGCTCTGTCCAACCTGGCCTTGAACACTGCCAGAGATGGAGCATTTACAACTTCCTTGGGCAATCCATTCCAGTGCCTCACCACCCTCATGGTAAAGAACTTCTTCCTTATGTCTATCCAGCAAATCAAGGACAGGATGGGTGTTATCCCTGCTATGAGCTTCTTATCTGATGAAAGTCTTTGGTTTTGACTTCTCAAAGGAAACACAAAGCATGTAAAAGCCCCACAAGAAATGCACTGAATGAGTTGTCATTTCACATATGGAACAGCCTCCTCACAAAACATTTATTAGTAGTATTTGTCACTGAAGAATTTCCCCAATGAAAGAGTCTCTTTAGTACAGTTGAGAAGCTGAGGTGTGGAGAAGGCAAATGGATGTTTCTAACCCCCATACCCCTGGTCTGCTGAACTACAGCTGAAGAGAGCACTCACTTTTACAGTAGCTGAGCAAGTTAACAAAATAACCCTCTCTTAGGGGCAGACAACACATGACTTACTATTGAACATGGAATAATGGGTGAATCATTCTTCGATCCAGCACTCTCATAATTTGTTTTCATTGCAAGCTGAATCCTCTCTTCCAAGGCAGGCTGTCAGGATCCTCAGTGTCATGGGGGCTTTTTATTGCTGCCAGGGCACTCTTTATGATGGACAGTAGAAAGTTGTCTGGTTTTTCAGCTCAGGTACTCACTGCACAATTCAGGCATGACCAACTAATAACCCAGATATCGTCACTGCATTGATTTTTGAGTAAGGTGTTCTACCATTTTATGGCACTAACTTCAGACACAATGTTTTTTACTAAGGCTGCTGCAAGTGGAGTCCCTGATGATCAATACTGGGCCCCACACTGCTCAACATCTTCATAAGTGATCTGGATGATGAGACTGAAAGCAGCCTCACCAAGTCTGCTGATGACATCAAACTGGGTGGTAAGGTGGACATGTCAAAAGGGCGAGACATCTTATAAAGACATTGATAGAGGCTGGTCAAATGCATTTAGTTACAGAGCACTGAAGACAAGCAGTGAAGGTTAGCAGCAAGTTTATAACACAGGTCAGTTGGAGAGTCAGCAGCTTCTTTCAGAGGAAGTGTAAAATATGCCATTAAATAGGAAACCATAACTGACTCTGCAAGGTCAGTGTCTCCCTGCTGGAGTTCAGCAAAGATCAGTATCTCTGAAGCATGGCTGTTTTATTAGTGTGTTTAATGTTGGCATTGACAATGAAACAACTGAACAGAGGTGCCCAGCTGATGATTAAAAGTGGTATGCCAAGGACTTATTCTCTAGGCTCACTGGAGATTTCTGAGCATGTGAGGAGCTCTCATACATAGTAAGATCTTGAAAGGAATAAGGCTAAACTTTCAGATTTGCCTGCTTCCTCTGAGAAAATCCTCCTTGAGGAGGAGGAGAGGAAATAGTATTAAATTCTGTCACCCTTTCCCTAATTGCTGACTTCAAAATTAAAGTCAGCTCTCGAAAACCCCAACAGGAGATGATCCTGTTTATAAAACAGCTTTTTGGGTTTTATTGTTCTTCAGTTTTTGAGATTCTACAGTGTACTTGCATTATGGTTTATCTCCTAAAACCAGGAGTACTGGAAACGTGTTTTTAAATGAAAATTTACAGTACTGCCTTATTAAGATGTGGAAGGTTACAGATATCAAGAATAACACCAAATGCTGCATATAGCTAAGGACTGAGCATAGCATTAGTCAATCCTGCTGGAATGTCTTTTATATCCATCTGTTTGCTTTGTAAATGGCTCCCAAAGGGGGTTCACGTGCTGCTTCTCCAAATGGTGCCTACGAAACTCCATCAGTTATCATGCTCTACCTAGTGGTGATCTACAGCAGGTTTTTATTGAGATGATGTTAACTGTCATAGCATAAATTGATCAAAAATGCAAATGCAATTTACATATTTAATACCGCCATGGAGATGATGATCAAATTACCATTATCCCTTTGCAAACACACTGTCTTTGTTTGCATACTGTACATGCAAACA
Organism: Psittacula echo; assembly: GCF_963264785.1. Taxonomy (NCBI): domain Eukaryota; kingdom Metazoa; phylum Chordata; class Aves; order Psittaciformes; family Psittacidae; genus Psittacula; species Psittacula echo. The sequence continues at coordinate 111,804,256 of NC_137736.1, forward strand.
GCTAACAAATTACCCAAGCACTTGCTAGACCTTTACCTAAATAATTACTTGCCAACTGTGAACACATTTGGTGTCAGACACATTAATAATGCTCTGATCTCATCTCAAAGAAACCATCTCTCAGATAAACATTTACTTTACCCGATATACAGCAGCTCTGTCAAAAACACTGTTGGTCAACTGCAACTTACAAGTGCTTGAAGGCGACTTTTAATTCTCCTCCCCTCCCGCGGGCACATCCCTGCAGCTGCGTAGGGTACTAGGGTACACGGTACCTGCTGTGACCTTCACCTGCGAGGCCGTGATATACCTCCACAAGCTACCTTTGGTGTTGAAGCCATGAAGGAAGTTGGGGAAACTCTGCCATGGGACCGACAGCGCTAGGGCCGGCCACTGCCGAAGCCTGAGGGGCTGAGCGATGCTACCGGGATGGGCAATGGCTCAGCCGCCCCAGCCGTTGCCGCCCCGCCGTTGTCCGGGACGCCGTTTACGACAGTTTTGCGGTCTCGCTGTACGGCGGGGCTGCTGCACGGCGGTTGGCTTCCGGTGTGGAGCTTCGATGGCGTCCGGGTGTGAGGGTGAGCAGAGCCCGGCGGCGCACAGGGAGCAGCGAGCAAAGGTGAGGGCACGGCACTACCCTTCCCGGGTGCCACCTCCCCCAGGCCGGGTGTGGGGCGGTCTCAACTTGCTCAGGGCGGCCCTGGCCGCTGCCTTCCGGCCGCACCGGCAGCTGGCGGAGGGGACGCTCTGGGCAGGGTCCTTTTTGCCCCACCGGAGCTGGGCTGCGATAGCGCGTGCGGCAGAGAGCAACGGGAACTTAGTTTTGAGTTAACCCGAGTTAATGTGTTTTGATACTTGTAATGGTACTGATCCGCGTGGTGTTTTACTTACTGTGTGTTTCTGTGCTTACACCTTTGGAAAAAAGCAGGGTCGGTCTTCCTTACACCCTCTCTTCAGATATTTTTATTTATATTGAGGACACCATCCCCACTGCCCAGCCTTCTCTGCTGTAGGCAGAACAGCCTCAGCTCTCAGCCTTTCCTTAAACGAGGCATCAAAGGTAAATTGTTCTCTTTGTCCTACGGGCCTCTCTTTTCTAAAGAGTCAGCATCCCTCCATTACAGCTCTTCTTCAGTCATTGAGTAGTAGTAAACTAGAAACAGAATTGAGACAGCCGGGTTTTGTGGAGCAGAATGTTACTTGCTTGGTTATATGTTGCTGTAGAGTTAGACAGGAATTGGGAGGCCCTCACTGAGAGGTGCTTTGCTGTTAGAGTTGTGGTAACTTGGAGACTTGTGCTAACCCCGGTGCATTGTATTTAAAATCTGCCTATATGCCGTGTTTGGTACTTGTGCAGTAAACTGCTGATTCTCGCTGTAACTCATAGGCAAAATGAATGATAGAGCAGATGAAATAAATGCACTTTCAGATGATGCACAGTGAACTTGTCCAGTGTGTTGCAAATACTGACACTTCACGTTTATCCAGACAAGAATAAGGTAAAAGAAAAAAATGTATGTTAAAACTTACTGTTTGAAAAGCTGCTGAGCATCAAATTGCTGGAGGATGCAGGCATATTTTGGAGATATCTCACTTTGGGTTTAACCCTGTATCTGCTTTCATCAGCTTCTGTGGATATTACTAAACATTTTTGAGTTGAGATATTAGTGTGTGAAGTTCTGAGAATGACAGAGCACTGACAAATTCAATACAAGGAAGTGTGATAGAGTAAAATATGTGAAATATCAGGTACTGTGGTTTTACAAGTCCTTTTTTTTTTTTTTTTTTTTTTTGTAGAGTGTTGGGAAGGATCTTGGGGCAGTGACATGTTTTTCTACGCGATTTAATCATTAGGGGTGCTTTGTCCCTGTCTCCTTAAATCATAGAATGGTTTGTGTTGGAAGGGACCTTAAAGCTCATCCAGTTCCAACCGCCTGCCATGTGCAGAGACACCTTCCACTAGACCAGGTTGCTTAAAGCCCATCCGACCTGGCCTTGAACGCTGCGAGGGATGGGGCGGCCACAGCTTCTCTGGGAAACCTGTGCCAGTGTCTCAGCACCCTCACAGAAAATAACTTAATCCTAATATCTAATCTGAATCTCCCCTGTTCTCATTTAAAGCCGTTCCGCCTTATCCTATCCCTACTTGCTTTTATAAAAAGTTCCTCTCCAGCTTTCTTGTAGGTCTGCTTTAATTACTAGTAGGCTGCTCTGAGGTCTCCTTGAAGCCTTCTCCAGGCTGTACCACCCCAGCTCTCAGCCTGTCAGTGAGAAACTTCTTCGGTATTACTTTTTAGCTTCTTACTGAAAGTGTGCATTCTAGAATCTGTGTTAACTTTTCCATGGTATTATCTTATAAGCAACCTAAAGCTAAGTCAGACTCCATGACTTCCAGGGATTCTCTTGGGTGCATTGAGTAGAACTGAAAAGCACACTTACGATCAGTTGTTTTTTGTTGCTATTGCTCATGGAACTGTTGTCTTTATCTTCATAGAATCATAGAATAGTTAGGGATGGAAAGGACCTTAAGATCAGCTAGTTCCAACCCCCCTGCCATGGGCAGGGACACCTCACACTAAACCGTGTCACCCAAGGCTCTATCCAGCCTGGCCTTGAACACCGCCAGGGATGGAGCATTCACAACTTCCTTGGGCAACCCATTCCAGTGCCTCACCACCCTCACAGTAAAGAATTTCTTCCTTATATCCAATCTAAACTTCCCCTGTTTAAGTTTGAACCAGTTACCCCTTGTCCTATCACTACAGTCCCAAATGAAGAGTCCCTCCCCAGCATCCTTGTAGGCCCCCTTCAGATACTGGAAGGCTGCTGTGAGGTCTCCACGCAGCCTTCTCTTCTCCAGGCTGAACAGCCCCAACTTTCTCAGCCTGTCTCCATACGGGAGGTGCTCCAGTCCCCTGATCATCCTCGTGGCCCTCCTCTGGACTTGTTCCAACAGTTCCATGTGCTTTTTATGTTGAGGACACCAGAACTGCACACAATACTCCAAGGGAGGTCTCACGAGAGCAGAGTAGAGGGGCAGGATCACCTCCTTTGACCTGCTGGTCACGCTCCTTTTGATGCAGCCCAGGATACAGTTGGCTTTATGGGCTGTGAGCACACACTGAAGCCGGCTCATGTTAAGTTTCTCAGTGACCAACACCCCCAAGTCCTTCTCCTCAGGGCTGCTCTGAATCTCTTCTCTGCCCAACCTATAGCTGTGCCTGGGATTGCTCCGACCCAGGTGTAGGACCTTGCACTTGTCATGGTTAAACTTCATCAGGTTGGCATCAGCCCACCTCACAAGCGTGTCGAGGTCCCTCTGGATGGCATCCCTTCCCTCAGGCGTATCAACCGAACCACACAGCTTGGTGTCATCGGCAAACTTGCTGAGGGCGCACTCAATCCCACTGTCCGTGTCACCGACAAAGATGTTGAACAAGACCGGTCCCAACACCGATCCCTGAGGGACACCACTCGTTACCGGTCTCCAGCTGGACATTGAGCCATTGACCACAACTCTTTGTGTGCGGCCATCCAGCCAGTTCTTTATCCACCCAGTGGTCCACCCATCAAATTGATGTCTCTCCAATTTAGAGACAAGGATGCCATGTGGGACAGTGTCGAACGCTTTGCACAAGTCCAGATAGATGACGTCAACTGCTCTGCCCCTGTCCATCAGTTTCGTACCCCCATCACAGAAGGCCACCAAATTGGTCAGGCAGGATTTCCCCTTAGTGAAGCCATGCTGGCTGTCACCAACCACCTCCTTGTTTTTCATGTGCCTTAGGATGCCTTCCAGGGGAATCTGCTCCAAGGTTTTGCCAGGCACAGAGGTGAGACTGACTGGTGTGTAGTTTCCTGGGTCATCCATTTTCCAATCATATATGTGTCCTTCAACTTTCTTTTCCTTGCAATAGGAACTGAAAGTTGAAGTAAGTAAAGGACATGTTGAAGGTTGGTAGTTTCCCTCCTGCCCCCATTTCTGCACCAGAGTTTTAGAATGTGTTAGTAAAAGTGTGTATTAAGCACTACATGGACTATTTAAGTCCATGGGGGATAAAAGAGGCTATAGTGTTTCCTTTATCCCTATTTTGGCTGATAGAGAAATTTAGGAACAAAACTATGTAAAATAGAAACATTTCCAAGGCTTCTTGTGTAGTTACTCTGTTACTTCTGTCAAAATCAGTTTAGAATTTTGTAGCATGGAAGCATAAGGATGTTGTAGTTGCCACATCTCTGTACTACAGTACTCTGCTGTCAGCTCTTCAGAAATGGAGCTGACTTGCTGCCACCTTTTCACTGATGGAATAACATTTCTGTCTTCCTTGAAGTTGAAAGATGCTGTAACTTGCAAGGCCTAGAGATGAATATATATCTTTTTAGTATGCATAAATATATAGAGGATAGGTATATATGTAATAAGTGCTAATAGTTCAGACATAGTACCATTTAAACCAGCTTTGATAAAGTGGGTAAATCTTCTCTATTTAGCTTAAGTAATTGATATCCCGATTAAGTATCACGCAGTTAGCAATAGTCAGTACTTAGCTGTTTGAACTCTTTTTTGTTTTTTATGTTCTGAACACAAGCAGGCATGAAAATCTGTCTTTTCCTCTGATGCATTCAGAAAAAGAAGAAAGCAGTAAACAGACAAATGAAAACAACCTCCCCTTGAAGGTACTCTGCCTGAACTCATGCAGGAAAAAAACTTGCGAATGTATTGGTAGGGGGTTTTTCTTCCCTACTTCTTCCTGGGGAGGGAAAACCAGTCCTCATTTGAAGAAAATAGACTATTTCTGAAGTTTATGAACTCCTAAAGATGTTAATTTGTTCATTAAAATATGCATATTATCAATAATATCAGTAAGTGAGAATGGGTTAATGTCTTAAGTGTATTAGATTTTCTCTGCTTTGCTTAGATTACTTTGATTATGGTTAGACTGCCTGCTGCTATAGTGGTTAGCAGAACTGGGAGAAAACTGTTGCAAGGCTTTATCTCTGTGTCTTTTGATCATCTTGCTTGCAAAGGCAAAAAAAGAGATGTGCAGGGACTTTTCATATGTGGCTAACGTAGTCAAGACAGTTACTTGGTGCTTACAGTCTTGGAAGCTCCTGCTTTTTGCTCTGGGAGAGACACTTGAGAAGCTGCATAGGTCTTTGCTTCTGATGATCCAAGAAGTTTGCAGAAATTACTGACTTTTGCACTTGTGTTTCCGGAGAGATGTTCAACCAACTCGCCTTAAGAGACCTTTTTGTTATAAAATATTGGAAATCATTAGTCTGTCTTCTGTTCTACAGAGTGTATATTTGGGGCATAAGATAAAAGGGAGCGCTTTAACTGTGTCCTTGATTGGTAGGACAGTGAGGAGTCTGAAAGAACCTTCACTATCTCTTCAGAAGTAATTCTTCCCCAATCACTGAGCTCAGTAGAAGAATCTGGGATTAGATCACTCTTGCAGATTCCATACCCACGATAATCAAGAGATTAAATATATAGTAGATTTTGAAACAGTTATAGAAATAGATTTCTTTAGTATCTTTTACCTTTAAAACAAGCTGAACAGAGTTGTTTCTTTTTGTTTTATTTGCTAGTCATGTTTTTTGCCAGTTATGATCTTCCACTTCTGAAGAATCAAAATACTGCCCAACTTGTTTATTGAGATTTCTCTTTTAAATTTTGGGAACGTATTCTTTTATTTATATTGTCTGGCCTCCCAACTGCGCTGGTAGAACCCAGCAGCTGGTAATGTTTATGATAATGATTAGTAATCAAATCATTAGGTGTTGATATGCGAATTGCTCTTAAGCTCTAGAAATAGTGTCTTGTTTTGATGAGTGCAACAGTTCATGACACTACTGTTTTAGTTTGCAAGTTTAGAACAAGAAAATTAATTTGCTGGGTGTTTTGGTAAGTGCACAGATGTGTGCTTTTCCTAGACATGAATGCTTTTAATTAAAAATAACCCCTAATAATTCAATTTTGAATTATTCTTGCATCTGTGCTATGATGTCGTATTTCTCTCCTTTGGGGTTGCTCTTCTGTTACTTGTTGGTTTTCACAACGCTTTCACTCAAGTGTTTTTCACTTGAGGTTTTTCACTCTTTGGCCTCTGAGGGTGATGTGATTTGACTATTGCTTGTGCAGCAAATCCCGTCTTTATTTGTTAGGGATTAGTGATAGATTACAAGTTCCTCTTGGTAGCGGTACTTACTGATTTAAAAAAGAAAAAGCTGAATGTGGGTAGATAAGACCTCACTCAGTATTTCAAATGAATAAAATATATTCTTGAAACAATATAAGTAAAATGATACCTTGGAACAGGATCATTGCACAAACAAGAAACTGTGTATTTAGTTTTACTTATTTAGGTTTCTGAAAAAAATTTATTAGAGATCTGCAAGCCATTATCTTTTGAAACGTCTTGTTTGACGCTTTTGACTTAGACCTTTTTCTTTATTGTTGGTTTATGTTTTGATTTATTTTCTTTGAAAATACAGCATAAAATAAAAAAAAAATCCAAGCAACAAAGTGTGTCAGTATCACTGAGTTCACTGTATTTGAACTCTAAACAAGCTGTGAAGTCAGCAGGTTTTCCTGGTGAAGTACTATCAGGTATTTCCTTGTAAAAGCCTAACCGTTGGGTTGATGCAGTGATCAGTTTTGCCTAGGTGATAGAGTGCTTTGTCAGTATTTTACACTTCAGGTTTCAGTGGAAAATTAATAGCAAAATATATCACTGGTAAAGGTTATAGAGCTGGTATTTGTGCGAATTGCTTTTGTGCTGTAATACTAAGCACCTTCCTTTTTCTTCTTTCCCTTTTAAATCCTTTATCATAGAATCATAGAATAGTTAGGGTTGGAAAGGACCTTGAGATCATCTAGTTCCAACCCCCCTGCCATGGGCAGGGACACCTCACACTAAACCATGTCACCCAAGGCTCTATCCAGCCTGGCCTTGAACACCGCCAAGGATGGAGCATTCACAACCTCCCTGGGCAACCCATTCCAGTGCCTCACCACCCTCACAGTAAAGAACTTCTTCCTTAGATCCAATCTAAACTTCCCCTGTTTAAGTTTGAACCCGTTACCCCTTGTCCTGTCACTACAGTCCCTGATGAAGAGTCCCTCCCCAGCACCCTTGTAGGCCCCCTTCAGATACTGGAAGACTGCTATGAGGTCTCCACGCAGCCTTCTCTTCTCCAGGCTGAACAGCCCCAACTTTCTCAGCCTGTCTCCATACGGGAGGTGCTCCAGTCCCCTGATCATCCTCGTGGCCCTCCTCTGGACTTGTTCCAACAGTTCCATGTGCTTTTTATGTTGAGGACACCAGAACTGCACACAATACTCCAAGGGAGGTCTCATGAGAGCAGAGTAGAGGGGCAGGATCACCTCCTTTGACCTGCTGGTCACGCTCCTTTTGATGCAGCCCAGGATACAGTTGGCTTTCTGGGATGCGAGCACACACTGAAGCCGGCTCATGTTCATTTTCTCATCGACCAACACCCCCAAGTCCTTCTCCTCAGGGCTGCTCTGAATCTCTTCTCTGCCCAACCTATAGCTGTGCCTGGGATTGCTCCGACCCAGGTGTAGGACCTTGCACTTGGCAACTTCATCAACTTGGTTAAACTTCATCAGGTTGGCATCAGCCCACCTCTCCAGCGTGTCAAGGTCCTTCTGGATGGCATCCCTTCGCTCCAGCGTATCAACCGAACCACACAGCTTGGTGTCATCGGCAAACTTGCTGAGGGTGCACTAAATCCCACTGTCCATGTCACCGACAAAGATGTTGAACAAGACCGGTCCCAACACCGATCCCTGAGGGACACCACTGGTTACCGGTCTCCAGCTGGACATTGAGCCATTGACCACAACTCTTTGCGTGCGGCCATCCAGCCAGTTCTTTATCCACCGAGTGGTCCACCCATCAAACTGATGTCTCTCCAATTTAGAGACAAGGATGTCTTTATGAAGTGTTACATCTTTGACTCTCTCTGTCGAAGGGATTAAGCATGTTAGTATTACTATACTCATATCTTTGTGTGATGTTAGGAGAGTAACAGCCCTGTGAAGTGAATACTGCAGGTTTTCAGACTTCTGACAAAACACCTCTGTATTCATTTTTGTAAGCAACATCTTTTGTTTAACAGACAGGTCATTTTAGAAGGTGAGTGATGAAGACATGTCTTCACTGTTATCTTCTGTGAGTCCTTCCACTACAGTTTCATCTGCCTCAGGAGTGGGGACATCCTACATTAATGTGAAGTATCTGTCTACAGTTTACTAGCAGTAGTAGCTACCATAGTGTATCTATTTATCTGTTGCGTCTGCAGGTGTACCAGCAGAAACGGTGTACCAGCAGAAACAGTTACTGCCTTCCAGATGTTTCTGACTTAAGGCTGACGTCTCCTACAGTCTGCTCTTGTCTGACTGTTCTGTAATGATTATTCATCACAAGAAGCTTAAGTAATTTAAGAGGTGATCATTTCAGTGACCTGTATTCTGTGCCTTTTGGCAGGTGAAAATGACAGCGGTGGCACAGCTGTGTCTGGAGGAGGTGCAGGTACAGGCAGCACTCTGTTGTGATTCAGGTGGAAGCTAAGCCTTTATTTGTGTTTCCACTGCTGTCCTCCTTCATGGATGTAACAATAATGGAAATATTGAGGGTAGAAAAATAGTCTAAGCATTCACAAAACTAAATTTGTTACTGAGAGAATTGGTATAAGAGCATCAGAACTGCAAAAATGAATATGCTGAAGGTTTCCTGAAGATAAGCGCTCATGTAACCAGGGTCCTGGCTCTGAGCTTTGGAAGCTGGGAGGCTAATACAGGCCACAGCAACCTTTCTGGTAGCTGAACTGGTAAATGAATAGAATGGATTGTATGATAGGATGGGAAGTGATCCTGAAATTAGAAAGAAAAGCTCATTGTTTCAATTTTGTGTGCCTTCTGTCGATATCTGAACGACATCAGGTGTTAGATCTTTTGAACTTGTCTAACAGAAAGCTGTTGCCAAAATGAGTTTTTTCCCCATGCTTCTTCCTCTCTGAAGTGCACATTTCTTCCTTGATCCTTGTGTTTAAACTGGCAGCCTTGATGACCTTGCCAGAGGGGCAGCTTAAAAGCTTGATCTGCAGGAAGCTGCACCCTGCTGTTGGTGGATTCGCTGTGTCAGGGTGGTCCTTGAAGTGGCTTCCCCTGAGGCTGGAGTACAGGAACAGGCTGGTACAGGCAGGGTGGTGGGAACACAGGAGAGGGGAGTGTGGAGAGGAGAGCTATGGGAACGGAGCCCTGGCCTTCAGTGGCAGGTAGCCATTGAGCAGTTTGTTGTATATTTTTGTGGTATCATAAAGTGTTAATGAGCCTTAATGTGAATTGAATGCTTAAGCTACTGTGGGTTGAGAGATGTGAAACTATGAGAGTTGGCCTTCATAGCATAAACTAGTAAATCTGACAGGGGACTTAAGTAGTTTTTCTTCCTTTTCAGCATAAGATGCTAGCAAGCCCTGTGTCATAAAAGACAAGTAGAATAGAAAGGTAAGGTTTGAAGCTAGTAATGTGTACAGATTTTCCTCCCTCCCCCCCACCCTTGAAATAACTCTGTGTGTGTGTGAGGCAAAAGTATTCACTAACAATAAAAAATGAATATTGCAATCTGATGGTAGAGGGAGCTAGATAGGTTTTAGAGAATGGAAGCATCAGTATCGCTGATAACTTTCTAGTCTCATGTATAAGTGATAATTTAGATGAAAATACAGCTTCTTTCACCTTTTAAAATCTCTAGGCAGCTTTTTTTTTTTTTTAATTTTGCATACAGATATTGGTAGGAGTCTTTTATACTTTGTATTTTTGTCTAAGAAGAAACAAACTTTAACCTAATGCTTTTGTGTCTGTCTTTAACAGTCTGGTGGTATTGCCACTACAGATTCATCTTGCCCAGTCCTGTTTCATTTACTATTCAGGAGACAATAGGCTGCAGTTTGATGATGATTTCTGATCATTCTGTGTTCTGAATATATATTTGTATGCTTCAGCCAAAATGATGATCCACCTCTTTTATTAGGATCATGTATCTCAATTACCTAAATACTTGTGTATTTTTTGTATTCTTAGATCTAATAAAAGGTATAAAATCTCCTTTTCTACCTTATTTATAATGTTAATTTCATTTTATGCAATGTATATTTGTAACTTTAGTAACAGGAAGGAAATAGTAATTTAAAAAAAAATATTCCTGTTGTTATAGAGAAGGATAAAAGCCTAGATCTTCCTAGGCAGGCAAAGAGCAGATCAGTTGTAGACGTATTGACAAGCTGAGTCTGGTCTTTATTTAAAGTGTTAATAGATGTATGTACCCGAGAACTGTTAAAGGAGTGTAAGGGAACTATTTGCTCCAGCTGCTAGTCTTTCTCAACCAGAAGTGAAATGGAGTATTGCAGTATGCAATGAAAGCCTGCCCTTTATCCAGTGTAACTCTTGGCAACGTGCTTTGCATTTACTTGTGAAGCAAACATTTTTGAAGTCTTTTTTTGTTGCGTTTTCCCATCTAGAACTATATTCAAGTTCCCTTTATCTCCAGTGTTTCATCTCTGTGCTGTTAGAAGCTTCGGTTTTGTTTATCTGTGACTTGTAGGCATTTTGTGAGAGTTATGACCCTTCACATGAACATGAGTGTTTCATGCTCAGTTACCTAATTTTTGTCACAAGAATGTATTTTTTCAAACAGAAGGGCCATCGTCAACTGTATGGACTAGAACAGAGAATATCAGTCAGTGATTTCCATGTCAACTTTCAAGGATGTTGTCCCAGATGGATAGATATGTTAGGGTGGCCAGGGTTAGCCAGTGAGCTCTCTGGATCATGGGGAGGTAGCAGGAACCACCTGTGTTATTTTGAGTCCTGTGTGGTTTTGGTGACCCAATGTAATGCTCAACTACTATTTCACTCACTGAATTAAGGTCCTGCTTATTCTTTTGTTGTTGTTTCTATTTATAAACTGGAAAACTGTTCTGATATTGGAATAAATGTCCCAGTGTGCTCTTAACTCATTCTTTCTTAATTCCTGCCTTTTGAATGTTAAACTTTATTCACACCTGTAGACTCTCAGCTTCATTCTAGAGATGGAAGTCCCTGTCTTGGCCTCTTTTTTTGAGCTAAAACTTTTGGGTGTTTTTTTGGTGTGTATTTTTTTCCCCCTTTTCCAAAGTCCCTTCTTTTAAAATGAAGAAATCTGGGTAGCAGCCTTGCTTGCATTTCAGTGCATTAGTTTATCACTCGGGGGTTCTAAGAAAGTAGATGATAAGGGTTTAAATGGGTGCTTTGTTTGGGCATAGATTTTTTTTTTTCTTTTTTTTTTTTTAACTTTTTAGCATGTATTGCTGTTCATTGAACCCTTACAATGTACTGGTCATCTTCCTGCAAGCCTTGTTTTCTATTGATATAAAAGCTACAGATTTCCTTCTTGGCTGTGTCAAAAAGAGAAAACTGGCCTGTGGCAGGGAGGCAACTGTCTTGTGCAGTGCACAGGCTTGCATCTAGAGTCTATTGCAGACAGCTAATAGCTGACCAGGAGGAAAGACTTCAACTGGTTGTCTAATCTCCTCAGATTTTGTTTGTTTGTTTTAAATATTGGTCTTTTTAAAATTGCATGTGATCTCTTGGCTTACGATTGAGCACACTTTCTGGTAAAACTTGGACTTTGAGGGTGAAAAACAAACTGTGCCTTTAGTTTTTGCTCTGACTTTTGTTATTAAAAAAACCCACAGACAAACAGCACCACAAACAAACAAAAATCAAAAGCAAGCTCAAACTTGCAAGACTTCTCACACAAAATGAGGGTTGTAGTAATAAAAAGTAACTTTTCTCCTGTTTGATCAGATGTGGTTATTGCACTTTGGGATAAAGAGTTTTCTAATGGCAAGTTATATTTAAGCATTAAAGTTGCTTGGGAAAGTCATGTTTCTGCTGAAAGTAATTGAGGGGGCTTCAGAGACTGTAAAGTTTGTTATTTGTGTGGTTTATAAAAATCCTTTTCAGGAATTGAAACTCTCTGCAGTGAGTAGCAGTATTTTTTTACAGAAGTAGTAGCAAAAGTATTTCTGGTCATTAGCTCCATAATGTTCTTTTTAGAAACGAAAGAATATTCTGCAGCCCCAAATGCTAATTCTTTTATACTTGCATAGTCCTTGAGAGTATTCATATGGAAGTTCCAAATTTTGCACCGGCTGAGATACTTTCAAAGGTGAATGTGCACTAAGGTAGGTTTGCTAACTTCTCAAATTAACAGGTAGTGATGGAGTAATTGCCTGGAGAATTTTTTCAAAGAGAAAATCAGAAGTTCACTATATCATATCATATGCAGTTCACAGGGTTGTAAGAGCAGAAGACTTCTCAGAATGAAGAACAGAAGTTTACTGCCTTCAAGTCACTCTTGTTTAGGATGAATGGTTTGGGTTGGAAGGGATCTTAAAGATCATCCAGTTCCAACCCCCTGCAATAGGCAGGGACACTTTGCTCAAAACCACATCCAACCTGGCCTTGAACGCTTCCAGGGATGGATGGGTCAGCCACAGCTTCTCTGAGCAAGCTGATTTTCTTTCATCTGGGTGGTTTACTTATTTAAAAATATTTACTTGTAGGAACCTTCTGTGCAGAAAAAGAAGAAAAAGGATAAGCATTCAAAAAAAGCTAAGAAAGAAAAGAAAAAAAGTAAGAAACAAAAATCTGAAAAGAAGGATGACTTGCTCGATAGTTCTTCGGTAAGTAACACGCTTTAAAATGCTTCAAACAACATTTTTAAAACCTGTGGCATTTTAGCCTCTGTGGGCATGCATGGTTAGTAAAATTACGCCTTATTCTTACCATTTTCTTTTGGCAAAAATTGTGGTAAAGTTTGTCTTTTTAATGTCCTATTTAATCAATTTAAAAGTTGCTTTTAGAAGTGCTTGTGAATTTTATAATACTGAAGTCATTCATTAGGATCTAAGGAATTTATAGTTTTTCAGCAGAGAGAAATTGAAGAAAATCTTCATTCTAACATAAGAGTGGAAAAATTCATGGATCTCTTGTAGTCAGTAGTATATGGCAGAATGAAGTGTCTAAAATTGCAAATGCTTGACTTCAGTTTTAAGCGTGAGTTACTGCTGCATTTTTCCATGGAAACACCCAACAACATGGGAGTTGTATGTGGATCTGAAGGAAGGCTCAAACTTGTGCATTTGAATCTGTAAGCAGATGCTTCATATGGAGAGGCATTCTGTCAAAACACTACAGTGGCTGTTAGAAATCTGGATGTCGCTTTCTGGCAGCATTGTGTCAAGCACCCTCCCAGTATTTCTGTGCAAGTCAGCACTGTGATCTTTTCTCTTTTCCTCTTTTCTTTTCCTCTTTTCTTTTCCTCCTTTCTTTTCCTCTTTTCTTTTCCTCTCTTCTTTTCCTCCTCTTCTCTTCTTTTCCTTCTCTTCTCTTCTCTTCTCTTCTCTTCTCTTCTCTTCTCTTCTCTTCTCTTCTCTTCTCTTCTCCCCTCTCCTCCCCTCTCCTCCCCTCTCCTCCCCTCTCCTCCCCTCTCCTCCCCTCTCCTCCCCTCTCCTCCCCTCTCCTCCCCTCTCCTCCCCTCTCCTCCCCTCTCCTCCCCTCTCCTCCCCTCTCCTCCCCTCTCCTCCCCTCTCCTCCCCTCTCCTCCCCTCTCCTCCCCTCTCCTCCCCTCTCCTCCCCTCTCCTCCCCTCCTCTCCCCTCCTCTCCCCTTCCCTTTTTTTCTTTTGTTTTCGCAGACAGTCTCTCTTATTGAGTGAAAGAACATGCAGTATGATATCTATTTTCTAGGGACTGGTATCAGAGGTTAACTATGCTTTTCAGTGTGGGAAGTAACCTAAGGCACAAATGTCCCACATTTCCCATTGGAGTCATCAAAAGCCTTTAGATCACATCAGTGATTTCTAGGCTGTCACTGGCTGATACCTTCAATCCAAAGTCTGCTATTCCCATGACAGGTTCATGTGAATAGCAAAGAAACTGTTCAACAGAGTCCTGTTTGCGTCGAGTGTAAATTATCAGTGCAGTTTGCAAGTGTAGGAAGTTGGATATGAAAATAGGAGATAGCATGTACAGTGCTTTATATAGTACTGTTATTGATTTTACATTTTAATGTAAAATATACTTTGTAATGAATTTAGATTTTTAAAATTTTGGGGTTTTTTGTAATGTCATAAAAATTATTAGTTTGGGTTTTATTTTTATTCTGACAGTTGAGCAGTGTTATGCTAATAAACGGTCATTATAAGCTAGTGTTACATACTGTGATATATGGTGGAATATTTTGATCATGAAGGAATAATCTCCTATGGGAATATCAATATTCTATTTTTATTATCATAGAATGGCTTTGGTTGGAAGGAACATTAGAGATCATGTAGTTTCACCCCACCTGCCACGGACAAGGGCACCTTCCACTAGACCAGGTTGCACCAAGCCATGTCCCACCAGGTCTTGAACATTTCCAGGGATGGGAGCAGCCACAGCTTCTCGGGGCACCCTGTTCCAATCTCACCACCCTCATAGTGAAGAATTTATACCTTATGTCTAATCTGAATCTACCCTCTTTCAGCCATTTCCCCTTGTCCTTATAAAAAGCCTCTCCTCAGCTTTCTTTAGGTACTTTCTCCAGGCCCCTTTAGGTACTGGAAGCTGCTGTAAGGTCTCCCTGGAGCCTTCTCTTCTCCAAGCTGAACAAGCCCAACTCTCTCAGCCTGTCTCCATAGCAGAGATGTTCCAGCCCTCTGATCATCTTTGTGGCCCTCCTCTGGACTCGCTCCAACAAGTCCATGTCCTTCTTATGTTGGGATCCCCAGAGCTTGTCAGTATTTCTAAATAATAAACAGTATTATATCAGTAATGCTTATCAGGATCAATATTGATTATCAGTATACTTCGTAAAGTATTGCACTTTATCAACATATAATAATATGTTAAGGTGTTATTATTATTCTTTCCATTTAACTCTATTTTTAGGATTCTTCAGTTGAATGGGTTGAGTCAAATGTGTCACAGTCATGCAACACGGAAAAGGCTTGGAAGGTCAACAAGCAATCAGATGCTGTGAATGAACCCTCCCTGCAGGTGAGCAGTCTGATAAATACTCCAGAAATAAATTCAGCATGACCAAGTGTGAAACGTACTTAGGTTTCTTGACAGCTGTTTTGCAATCTGTTGAACAAAACGCCTTTTATAGACAAATGTCTTTGTTTAGCAAGGTAATGTTACATTTCATTTATTGGATGACTTCTGTACCTAATAGTTGCTTAGTATTTAACTACACTTAAAGTTGCCTTGCACCAATGCCTTTCATCACGTTTTGAGGCTCTAGCAGCTGAGCTTGATTTTCTTGAAGAGGTCCATTTAAAGACCTTGACTCGCATTTTGTTTTTTCTGTGAAATTTCAGTGGCTGTTCTACAGTTGAACAAATTTTTTCTTCTGTGATGCTTAAACAGATACAAGGAAGAGAGGTCTAGAACTTTCAGCAATAATATTGATGGAATCAGTGCTTTTTTTCATCATCCTAGGTGAATCCTGTGCCCAGTAAGCAGTGTTTATTCTGGAAAATGGAGTAATTCTGAAATGAAGTGCTGTAATTTTAATAACATAAATATAGTCACATATCATGACATTCTCAGTTGTGTGGAAATTATGATTTTTAATTTAGTGTCCAATTCCACTTCTGAAAAAAGTCCCCTTTTCTGATTCTGAATTTGTGCAACTTGTTGAAAGAAATAAAAAGGATCTCTGAATCATATCTGTCTTCTTGGAAAAGTATAAAGTAATGAAATACAGATCCTTCTGTATGTCACGATCATTTATACTGCAAAAACAATTTTATCCAAGAGTTTCTTGTATAAAGTGTGCCTTGTGCTTTTCTATTTTTGAATAAAGAGTTTGCTTTTGAAAGGAATGTCTTGGTCATTCCTCCTTTTTGTATTTTGGCTCACATTATGAAGAAGTCTTGGTGCATATAAATTAATTTTCTGTTGGATTAAACTAAATTAGAAAATAGGGTCTTAAAGTGTACCCAAGATGCTCAGTTTAGTCTCAGACTAGTCCAGAATGATTACTTAAAAAAATGAGAGACACAGGCACCCCACTCCCCATCCTCTCAACTGCAGATCTGAGGCTTAAATAGAAGTCATAGAATCATAGAATAGTTAGGGTTGGAAAGGACCTTGAGATCATCTAGTTCCAACCCCCCTGCCATGGGCAGGGACACCTCACACTAAACCATGTCACCCAAGGCCTCATCCAACCTGGCCTTGAACACCGCCAAGGATGGAGCATTCACAACCTCCCTGGGCAACCCATTCCAGTGCCTCACCACCCTCTCAGTAAAGAATTTCTTCCTTATATCCAATCTAAACTTCCCCTGTTTAAGTTTGAACCTGTTACCCCTTGTCCTGTCACTACAGTCCCAAATGAAGAGTCCCTCCCCAGCATCCTTATAGGCCCCCTTCAGATACTGAAAGGCTGCTATGAGGTCTCCACGCAGCCTTCTCTTCTCCAGGCTGAACAGCCCCAACTTTCTCAGCCTGTCTCCATACGGGAGGTGCTCCAGTCCCCTGATCATCCTCGTGGCCCTCCTCTGGACTTGTTCCAACAGTTCCATGTCCTTTTTATGTTGAGGACACCAGAACTGCACACAATACTCCAAGGGAGGTCTCATGAGAGCAGAGTAGAGGGGCAGGATCACCTCCTTTGACCTGCTGGTCACGCTTCTTTTGATGCAGCCCAGGATACGGTTGGCTTTCTGAGCTGCGAGCGCACACTGAAGCCGGCTCATGTTCATTTTTTCATCGTCCAACACCCCCAAGTCCTTCTCCTCAGGCTCCTCTGAATCTCTTCTCTGCCCAACCTATAGCTGTGCCTGGGATTGCTCCGACCCAGGTGTAGGACCTTGCACTTGGCATGGTTAAACCTCATCAGGTTGGCATCAGCCCACCTCACAAGCGTGTCGAGGTCCCTCTGGATGGCATCCCTTCGCTCCAGCGTATCAACCGAACCACACAGCTTGGTGTCATCGGCAAACTTGCTGAGGGCACAGCAAGACTCTTTTCATTGGTGCCCAACAAGACCAGAGGCAATAGGCAGAAACTCAGGAGTTTCTTTCTGAACATCAGGAAACAGTTTTTACTGTGAGGGTGACCAGGCCCTGGCACAGGTTACCATCAGAGCTTGTAGAATCATCAGCCCTGGATATTTTTACAGGCTCTCTGGTCATGGTGCTGGCCAACTGCCTCTAGGTGGCCCTGCTTGAGCAGGGGAGTTTGGCCAGATGACCTCAAGAAGTCCATGCACATCCACTTCTGGTGATCCACGTTGCTTACTCATGTGGGCATAGACACTATTAAATCACTTGAAGATAGATTATTTTTCAGTTCCTTCTTGGAGGACATCTGAGAAGTGGAACGTTGTGTTTCACATCTGAAACTCTCTGGTGTGTTGCCTAATAGAATTTTTAAATAACAGAGGAAGTGCGACATATAGCATCTGTTTGGATTGACAACTCAGATTTGAATGCTGCTGAAGATACGAAGAGTCTTCTGCAAGGACATATTTCAAAATAGATGTAATCTTGCCATTTTGGTTGCTTTACTATCCACTGAGTTGTTCCAAATACTTATTTTTGTAGAGTAGTTGTTTATGATGTGTATGTCACTGCTTTCTTTTGAGACTTCAGGTTTTGTGTGAATAAAGGTAGTAGGAATATCTAGGCTTTTTATATGTTGCTTTTCTTCAAAGAGTGGTCCTCATTTTTAAAATATCATTGGTTTTGTAAATGCAGTTTTGTACCTGTTGTTATGGGTACAGTTCACAGAATTTAGATGTGTAATTGTTTAATTTGAGGGTGCAGTTAGTGCCTAGATACTTGAGGTGTGAAATATGCTTAGTTACTGATTGTAGATTTTGTATATGCTAGAAGGGATGGAAGAGGTCATGAACTCAGAATTAGCGAGATGAAAAGGAATTGATCTAGATGTATACTGTTAAGCAAATAGTAAGCTTTTATATGGTTTTCTTGTTTACTGGTATCTTAAATTCATTGTGAAAATGTATTTTCAAATTACATTTATGAAATTTGTGTAAGTGAATATTAAAAAAATGAAAGATTTGGCTTCCTAAAATCATGTTTGCTTTTCATTGAAGTATTTTAATATATGTTTGTAAAACCTATGCTGTTTACTTTAAGTAATGTTTGTCAGTAGTTGCACTGGTTTGATTTGTACCGAAGCCATGTTTTTGTTAGAAGTATGAACACTGATTCTTCGTGTTTATTTTAAAGAGAGAAGAATGGATGAATTTAGACTTCATGTTGTTGAAAACCACTTCATCAGCAGCTGTCAGAGGTGAACGGCACAAAGAAAAGATCTTGGAACGGCAGAAAACTCAAGAGCTTGAGCAGGTAGGAGGAATTAATAGAGCAACTTTTTTCTGCATCTTACTAAATTTTTTGTGATGAATGAACCAATGAGTTGGTTCAAATATGTAAGTCTTTGTATAGGTTCTGAACGAATGCCTTACACATTGTGTGATAGTGATTTTTAATTGAATTTGTCAGTTACTTGTTCTGTTTGGGATGGGAGGGGTTGATATAGCAGGCTTATGTTGTGGAGAAAAGCCTTTGAACTGTCTTCTGGGTCAGAAGAAAGATGGTTTTGTTAGTACTAAGTTCTGTAATATTTGAAGGGCTTTTAGGATGTTTTTACTTAATAACAGTGACAGACTGCTGGTCTGGGCTTATCTCCATGTTGTGTGTGGAAAGAGCACCATTCTTTTGTGTCGTAAAGCTTACCTAAGTTACTGTGTTAAATTGTAGGGTGCTGCAGCTTGTTTTTTCCTGAAGAAAGGATTCAGAGCAGTTGCTGTACCTTTCATGCTGCACTTGTGCATGAACACGTGGGGAGATCAGGGTCTGGATGGGAAAGTGGTTGCTGTCACAAAATTAGTTGTGTTTACATACAGTTGCTGGCTGCTTCATTTGCTTATTCAGCTCCTTAAATGCAGTGCAGTCTGATAGGAAAACATAGTTGCTGATCACTATCTAATAGTTACTTGTCCTCATATCTTATAGTAGGCCATTTGTTACTCTTAGGTTTTCCAGTTACTTGTGTTGTGGCTAGGAACCAGATTGACTTGGTGTGCTGTTCTTGTGTAGTATGTGGCACTGTTGTCTTTTGAGAATGGGTTAATCTATTTGGGTTTTTTCCCCACATAAGTTTTTGCTGAGCACTTTTTCTGAATTGTTGAAGGATGAAGGAATGTGGAGATCTTAAATCACAAAAACGTCAGCATGTATTATATGGTTAATGACAATTTAGATGTCTTCTTCATCCTGGAAGAATACGATTTTTATAGATTCCCACCCAACTACTTGCTGTCCATGCAGGTTTGTACTTTTGGGCTTTCTTCACCAGAATGTCTATCTTTTTTTTTTTTTTTTTTTTTTTTTTTAATACCCAAAACAGTGTGGAGAACAAATGCATACAGCATGCCAGTGGTGGTGATGAACTCCAGATAGACCATAGCCAAATTCAGAATTTAGTGCTGGAATGCCTAATCATAATCCACTGCTTTTTCTTCGGTGGACTTCCTTACCTGGTTCCAGAGAAATCAGTTGGCAGAATCACAATAAGCAAACTTGTTTGAGGATGAAAAGCAGGAACTGAGGTAAAACTAAGAGCCCCCATAACACTGATCCTTCAGATACAAGTGCTACACTGGCAGTGCAGTCAAACAGTAAAACTACTTCTGTGTATTAAGGGTACCAACTAAACACATGTTTGAGAACTTTGGCTCAGGGTGGAGAATTAGGTTTATTTCCACTGACTTCAGATAGCAGAAGATGTGAGTAAGCTGTACTATTCCCACACTGTTTCTTACAAATATTTATCAAATCATCTAGAAAATACAAACCACATGCTATGCACACATTAAAATTATTTCTGTTTAGGCCATGCTGTCTGAGAGAGAACTCAATCCTTATTGGAAAGATGGTGGTACAGGTTTGCCACCAGCGAAGGATGAGGCAACTTCAGTTAAGAAAGGTAAACAGCAACTTTTAGTATGAACATTAAATTTCTGTCTCCAATCTCTGTGTTGCTAACAAGTTACTACTAATCTTAATGTAAAGGAATTATAATAATGTGTAATAAAATAAAATCTGGGTGAAAATTCCATAGTGAATGTTGGGTTAATATCATAGTATGCTGTTTTGCAGTATTACTTTTCACTGCATTTTAATCTTGAGTGGTTTGACCTTCAACATCTTTACAGAAATTCTCCATTTTGAACTAATTAAAGAAAAGTATGATTTAACCAAGACAAGATAAATTGTTGTCATCTCATTTGGTTCCTTTCATTCCATTACACAAATTATAATTTTAAAATATTCAGCCACAGAAGTCTGAGTCACATTAAAATGAAGTATATTACAGATTTAGTTTGTGAAAAATGTAATTTCTGTAACCTTTTCACTTTTTTCCTTACCCTAGGGCTGTTCTGCCTATTGCCAACAAAAGCAGTTAGAAAAATATTTTCTATAATGTCATGAAGTGTTTAGTATGTGATAAGAAGGGTGCTTGTATTCTGTCAACAGGGAACAGTGGGATCCCTGGATTTTCTCTCTTTGAGAGCCTTTTCTTGTGGATAGGCTGTTCTGCAAACTATTAGCCTCATGCCCACTTCTAGGAGTCACAGAGATCAGTGATCTGTAAGAGGTGGCAGATATCAGTGAATATGTGTTCTCAGTGTTAAGACCTCTGCTAGCTTCTCAAATGGAAAGCAATGTGTTACTCAGATTTTCTGAGAAGGGGAATGCACATGTTTGTAAGTAAGGGGTATGCCAAAGAATGGATAGAGGAAGTAGAAACAGTAAGAAGGTTCTTTAATTTCATAAAAAAGCCTCCAGAACTTCTCATATGCCACTCCTATCTTGGAAACTGCTTGTTGCATTCTGTGATAAAATGGAGAAGCTTAAATTAAATCAGTGTACTACTAACATCTATCCAGCATAAGCTTAAATTAAATCAGTGTATTGCTGAAGTAAATCCAGCATTAACTTATAAAAACATGTAATTGTATTACTATATTCTTTCTATTTTTCTTTTGCACCCCTTCAATTTTTACATTAAGTTAAGGCTTAATGTTTTGTACAGAGAAAGGTTAAATAGAAGTAACTATGGAGATATAAAACTACAACCTCTCATTATTTTCTACTTTAGTTACAGTGGTAGAAGACGCTGGATTAAGTTGGTTACGAAAATCATACCAAAGGATGAAGGAGCAAGCTGAGAGAGAGAAACGAAATGTTGCGGAAATTGTAGCTGAGAGATATGGGGTAAGAATCTTCAGCTAAGTCTTTTTCATCCTAATAAATGCTTGGAAAAGGTTACTTTCATCTGAAGGCACAAATACTTAACATGTAGTATAAGACATACGAAAAGGAGCAGGAAAAAAGAGCCTCTGAAGCTTCTCTTGAGTGATGAAGAGTTTAAAGCTACCCAGCCTTTTTTATCCTTTTTGTTAAATATTTTTTAATGTATGGGATCCTACACCAAATTTAAAATACGTATCTTCTGCATTAGGAGATTCAAACGATCCCAATTATAAAGTACCTGAGTGCTTCCAAAATTATTATATATACTAGAAAACATATTTTGTTCTTGTGCACCTACCAGATAATAATGCACATTGAGGATAACAATAATGCCAGGATAATTTGGAGAGCTGTGTCAACTTTTACTGAATACGAATCTTCTGGCCACTTGTGTTCTGCTCAGTCCAGATATGCAGAAAAAGCTGCTTGCTTCTGAAGGGCTTAAAAGTCTTCAAAATTTATTTTTTATAAAGCAGTCTGCAATAACAATATTAAGTCTTCAAACTTGCCCCTCCTACATATTATGTTATTGTTTTTTAAAGCATTCATTGAAGGTGTGAGGTGTTGAATTTTGGCCATGGTGTTACATTTGAGTTTTCTGTGGGCTTTTTGATAAGGCTTCGTTGGTTGTGGAAATCCTGGGTATGACACTATGACTCCATATTAGTCTTCAAACTGCATTGTAGTCACTCCTGAGTGATGAACCTAACATAGTGCTGGTAGAAATTATTCAATACCAGTTCTTGTAAAGAATTTTAATTTTAAGAATCTGTCTCAAGAAGCTAGAGTTCAAACAGTGTGAAGTACTCTGGCTGCTGAAGTGCAGGATAGTGATCAAAATTAATCCCCATCTGACTTGCTTTGGTTTGTAATGTTTTGAGGGGAAAAAAATTAATTAGTGGATTTTCAGCTCAAAAGAGGGAAGAAGAGCAGTCCGTATTTTGCATAATTGCCTAATGGATAGGATATTTATCCAGAAAGCCAGAGAAAGTTGTTCAAAGACTGAAGCTAAAGATTTTGCACCCACTCTCCTGTGTTTTTAACAGTTAAACTAGATTGTAAAGTGATTTAGTGGGAATAATCGCTGCTTCTATAGAAGCTGAGCATCTGGTGAGCATAAGTGCAAAGTTCATGAGTAGGAAAGAGGAAGCCTTTCTCCCTTACTCAAGCCCGAAGTTTCCAGCTTGCAAGGAGGAGACAGTTCTGAGGCCCTGGTCCCTGTTCTCAGGAGGGATTTAGCACTTTAGAGCCATGGGGTGGAAGTTAGAAATAGTCCAATCAGAAAGCCTTCCCAGCAGAGTATCTTAGACATGAGGCTCTAAATTCCCTTTTTCGTGCTGGTCTTCCTTTCCACTCCATGCCTTGCCCGTTGCACTGTGACTCATTTTCACGGAATGGTGCCTTGCTTGTAATACTTTGTAGGAAGCTTCACAACACCCCATGATCTGAAAAGCAGTATGACTGTTCTTTCATTCTTTCTTGCAGTCAATGGAGATATTTCAGTCACGATTAGATGAAGCTGAAAAAATTGCATTGAGAAAGGAAAATTACTATGGAAGTGGAAGATGGAAGAAACCTTACTATTCAGAAAGTGAGAAAGAGAAGAAAGAACGGTACATGAAAAAGGAGACACGAGATGAAGATGGTAGGAACAGGAACACTTTTGGGAGCTATACTAGGGAGAAGTATTGCAAGGAATGGGCACAAGAAGACAAAGATCACAAAAGAGATATGCCAAGAGAAGACCAAGAACGTGGACACAGTAGCACAGACTCAGTATTGAGAGGCTTCAAAGCAGAACAATATTCCCATGAAAAACGAAGTCAGGGAAAGAGTTCGTCTCTAAGCAACATGAAACACAGATTTCTGAAACCCTCTGAAGATGATTTATCATCTTCACATAGAGTCCACGAGTCACAGCAGTCCTCTTCCAAACTGACAGTTCATAGCTCTTTGAGTAGCCGTTTCCAAAAACCTAGTGAGGATACTGCACTGTGGAACAAAGCGCACAGAGAAGATAACAATGAGAAATTAATGTCTGATCAAAAATCATCAGGTACTAAGGAACCAGTTCATGACAATAATAGGGAAAGAACTCCAAGTAATGTAAAAGAGAAGTTGCATCAGGAGTACCCAAGCGATATCTCCGGGAAGAAGCAAACATTATCTGACAGTAAAGCATCGGGTTCTAGGTATTTGACAAACATCTTTACTTGTCTTTGCTGTATTTTACATGGCAAAGTGTACCAGAAACTCTGTCTTCTTTATGACAGAATTAGATCTGATTAAATGAGATCTTTTTAGTTAGGAAGAGGCTAGCCTTCCAGCTGAGGCAGCTAAAATGGACCAATGTAGAAGTGATGGACCCCTACTTGACTTGTCTCAGCATATTTGAGAATTGCTAATGATTGGTTATTTTCTGCTTCCTTCAGTTCACGCTGCAGTAAATTAATCTCTTAGGTAAAAAGCCTACAAACTGATAACTGTTGTTGAATTTATAAAATTGAACTTGAAATGTTAGAAAATGCTGACTATAACCTGAAATAATTAATGCATCAGGGATAGGTTTGCCACCTGTGATATGAACTCATATGCTAAGGTAGTAGCATTTGAAAAATAGTAGAAGATATTGACTAAAAAAGTGCATTTCTGTGGAAAAGAGGGAAGATGAATAGGAGTGGGAAGGGAAATGCGAATTAGTAAGTGGTAGGAAATACAACCAAGAGTAGTAAGGAGGGGTTGTCAAGAAAGTAAGTGGTAGAGAACTGAGCTTTTGTCTACTCAAGGACTCATGTTTTCCAGTATTACCAGCTTGCTGGTTCTTCCAGTGATAAGAGCAGTGGGATTATTACTGTGAATGTTTTCTTCAGATCTTCCCAACAATAGGTAGGCATGTGCAAAAGTATTTTATAGTTAGGATGGTGTTATTTAGTTGCTTGGGAAAGCTGGTTAAGTAAATATTCTTGGTTGGAGTATGTAAGAAGGATGATATCTGGAAGTGTTCAAGGCTAGGTTGGATGGGGCTTTGAGCCATGGGCAGAGACACCTTCACTAGCCTAGGTTGCTCCAAGCCCCATCCAACCTGGACTTGCAGGGATGGGGCATATATATCAGTACAGTAGGCATATAATATTTGATTACACAGGTAAATATGACTGTTTTTCTATGGGTTTAGTGGTGCTGGTGTTTTACAGAAACACATCAAATGATGAGCCACCTCGGATCCTTACTGAGGAGGAGATGAACAAACTGGGAGCAAGGATTGTGAAAGCAGAACTCATGGGAGACATGGTAATGCCTATGAAAAATTTTCATAATTTACTGCAGTTTTTCTTGAAAGCTCATAGTGATTTAGTTGTTTAAAGAAAAAAAGTCCTGCAAAGTTTATCAGTTAGGACTTGAAGATACTGCTTTTACTGTAACTTCTGTTTTAAATGCAGTGGTTCTTGGACTAGAATAGAGGTTCAGGTCCCAGGTTTTGTAGGCTAGACAGCATAACCAAACCCAGTTGTTCTGTGCCTTTGTTATAGTATTTGATGTATTAAGCAGGTAGCAGATGAAAACTACAAAGCTCCCAGTGTCACAACATGGACAGTGTCTGGAGCTTTTGTTGTTTCATCAGCTTTGTCACAAGTAGATGTTTGCGGTCCATAGATCTGCTGTATAAGTATAGTTACTAATTATGATATGGAAATGCAAAACCTGAAAGGAACCACAAAGGCCATTACATCCAGCTCTGCAAGGAGAACAACTGTTAACAATACTGTTAATTTTATATATGCAGTTTTTCAACATATGCACTCTGAATTAGCCTGTGTAAAAAAAAAAATAAAAGCAAGCAAAACCCCAAACAAAACCTCACAAACACCAATCATAGCATACATAATAAATTAACTAATCTATGCCTTATTGCTCTTTAAATATTTTTTTCATGGCCTTTCTTTGACCAAATTGAAAATGCAGCTTGTTTAAACAGCTTCATCCACACACACTAGAATAGATGCTGATGTAACAGCATGTCCTGGTGGCCAGAGATTACGGTTGACCATGTGGGACAAATGAATTCTGAATCTATTTTTGTTACTGACTTACTGCTTGGTGTTGATCAAATGATTTAATTTTGGGGCAGTAAGTATTGGCTTGATTGTTGGAGTCCAATCAATGAAACTAGCAACGTGGTCAGAGTATAAATGGTTGTATTTCTTACAGGCTGATAAGTTGTGACTTAGCAATTCTTAGCAAACCAAGGTATTCTGAAATGATTTTATTTACTTGATAAACAGATGGATGAAAAACAATTTACACAAGACTGTAAACAGTTCTTGTTTTCTACCTTTTGTCCGTTTTAGTGCCCAAAGTAAGGTTTTAAGTGCCAAAGTTGGGCATGTGGGGTCAAGAGAGGTGAAACTACATAGCAAAAATGTCTGAGGGATATTTCGTTAGACTCATTACAAAGGAATATGTAGCATAACCTTGAAAGGTTGAAAGACTTGATGTGTTCAGGCTTCCTTGTTTTGCTTTCCTATACACCTAAGCTTAGCTATACAAAGCATTTGTTAGTATAACTGAATAATGTTGAAGCATAATTTTGGTGGGTATTTTTATGACAGTGTATGTTTCTCTAAATGCCTCTGTTCTGAACATAATTTTTTATTTTATCTCCAGTAAAGAATTGTGTGAAATATATTGAGATGTTTTCTTCAGTATTTTGTGTCATTACAGTTTAAAAAAAATAACCAAAACAAGAAGAAATGGAATAATGAGTAGTTAATTCAGATACAAGGTTTCTATAAGTTTTAAATGGTTAAACTAATGGAGTACTACCACTTCTTTGAAGGAGTTAGCTTCAGAACTTCAAGCAGAACTGCGGAACGCTCGCAAATTGAGAGAAACTCAAGGGCAGATTCCAACAAATTCTGGCAGAGAGGTAAGGGGAAAATACTCTTCTTTTCTTTGCGCTACACAATGGTACAGTACAGGTAGCAGCCAAATTGCAGAGAACACAAAATGTACTTAGGGAAATTACAAGGTGTGATTTTAGGTGAGTTACTTTTCAAATTGAGTTGTGTTTTTTTGGTGGTAAACAAAACCTTCTCCATTGTTCTTTAGCAACCTCCATAGGAATTTTTTTACTGGTAGTATTTTGTAAGTAATGATATATCTTCCATTAAAAATAAACCTTGTATGTGTCATGTGGACTGTGCTGGCTGTTATGTAACTGATGTTTCTGAAGAAGCTGGTGCTTCAAATATTGTTCTTTTTAAAGGGTGGTATTCAAGAAAATTAATCTTCTTCCATACCAACTTTGATATAGCTACAAGGAAACAGGGTAAATATCTTCATTTATGAACTCTGTTCTCAAGATGGAGAAGAGACTTTAAGGCAAAAACTAAAGTTTTAACAACCTTTAGTTTGTGAGAACCAGGACTGTTGCCAGTCCTGCTGTTTTGGACTTTCCATAGTTTGCCAATTCAGATAGTCCAGTGGAAGGTGTCCCTGACAGTGGCAGAGAGGTTGGAACCTTTAAGGTCCCTTCCAACCTGAACCATTTTATGATTCTATGATTCCCTTACAGATACAGCAGCATTGTTTATGTTTGTAATTCTGTGAAGGCTGGCTCTTGAACTCCATCATGCAGAACAGTATCAACCTCTTCACAACTTGCTGTAAAGTTGCCCAACTTCCTAGGCTTGTGGTAGATTGGCAGACTCCCCAAACCATGGTGAAATCCTTGAAGTCTATTTGAAGTCATTTGGGTTTTAAGTACTGCTAGGGCTTGCTTTCCAGCGAGTGGGGGTCTTCCTGTACATTTTAGAGGCTTGCTGGCTTTATGAATATGCTTTGTCTGTGCCTGTTTCATGGCTACTTCTAGCCTGTATTATGTGATATCCTATCCTGTGATAAGTTACCAGGGCAGTCCTACTGGTTTTACAGGATCAAATTGAGTTTGGAGTACTGGGACACAAGCAGAATGTATATTAAGGGCCAATTATATAACACCATGTATCTAAACAGCCCAGATGTTCCAAAACCATCTTCTAACACCAGGGGCTGATTTATGCAGATGTAGTTGATACTATATGAATGAGTGTTTTTATAACATTGACCCCCCCCAAGTGATATCCTCAGTCAGTTCAGCCAGATGTGTTGCCAGTAAGATACTTGGAACAGTTTCCACAGAAGTGGTTTTCCAAATGGATGATCCCAAAGTTTGATAGCTTTGCCTCTGTTACGAATAACAAATATGAAGCATTTTGTCTCAGGCAGGTCTGTCTCTTAGTACCTTGTAGCAGCATGGCCAGTGTTGTGTTGTGAAAGGTCCTGAGGTGTGGCTTTGCCTTATTTTCACTTCTGTTAGGAGAACTGGGGAGATAAATCAGGAAGCATGAAGGCAATTCTGAATGCATCTCCCTAGGAAAGTTTTTTCCTTCTTGACTAATTGAGTGTGGATCAATTTCCCAATTCAGTTCATGTTGTGAATGAATGAAGACTCATGCTAGTATAAGGGAGTGTGCATGTGTGGCTGGGGCTTGTACAGAGGAGACAGGATCAATTCTTTTGACAGCGGTGCTGGTTTATTTTGTGTTAAAGTGATGAAGAAACTACAGTTGAAGGGACTGTCAAGTGTTAGCTTAAATCCTGGTTTTATTTGTTTGTTTGTAAGTGAGAATAGAGGCAAATCTAGCTTTTATAGTTAGTTTGATTCAGGCAAGAATTCTACAGCAAGGAAGCTGAAAAATGTTGTTTTAAAGTACAGCTTTTCAAATACTGATGTTTGATTTTTAAAAACCTCACATTAATCAAATGATGTATTTCACCAGTTGCAGATCCTGGTAAGACCACTTTGTTAACTCGTTTGCGTTTTGGCTAAAGTTATCTGTAATTTGAATACCTGCGGTTTGTAATGCATTTAGATGTTGCAAGCAGGTGTTTCGAAATGAAAGAAGCCAAAAAGCGTGATGTATGCATCTTTCTGAACCTAGAATAGAAGAAAATTGTAAAAGATACTGAAGCTGAAGTCCATAGCTGCAGCGTGAGTAAGCCCCACTGGGTAATTTTATAGCAAAAATTTCCCTTGAGGAAAAGTTGTTGTTTTCTTTTTTATTTTGATTTTTTTCTTTGTTCTTAGTAGTTAGGCTCATATTTCTATTAAATGAAGTGAGCACCCATGACTTAATAGTGTCATGGGTTTTCTGTGTATGAAGGTATCCTGGATTAAAATTCCGTGCAGGCTAAAGGATGTTTGTATTCTCTTGATACTGAAAGAAAATAGTAACTTTTTAGCCTTGAACCATTTTCAGTGGTATTGAAGTATTTCTTTTATGCATTAAGAACCATTTTGCCTGCCTGTCTAACATTTGATTTGCTGGCCTTGCATGTGTCCAAAGTGCAGAAAAGATGAAAATTTATTAGCAGTGCTTAACTTGTTCGCAGCTTTTGAGTAGCTTCATAAATGGAACTCTTGCATGAATTGAGAGATGACATTTTCAGTAAAATTTGGGTGGTTTTTTTTGAAGAGATTAGTTTTAAATCTATTTGAAGAGAGTTAGTTTTTATATATATTCCTCTTGAAGATATATAAGTAGCTGTCATCTTTTTTTTGGTATTTCACAAGAAGTACTATGGAATGTTGTTTGGGGATATTAGCTCACTGAAGTTTTTCTACATTATTTCCCTTCCCCCCCCTCCCCCCACCAATTTCCAGATCATCTTAAATATTTAATTTCTCAATTGCACTTTTTCCTATGTATTTTCTGTAGCTATTTTTAAAATTAAATATCTATAAATAAATACAGGTGTTTGTATATATATATGTGTATATATATATATACATGAAACCTAAATAGAAGATAAGTGGTTTTTAATAGCCTCTGAACTGGTGTGCTATTGTAAGTATTTTCTTAGTTAATTGTACTAGGAGAGCTAAGAAGCATTGCTGTTATCAGGCTTAATGCCTAAGAAGATACAAATTTTCTGCTCTGCCGTCAGCAGAGGGACTGTGGGAGGACACCAGGGTGTATCAGGCTACCCTATGTTTTTCCCTGTTGAGGGAACGGCCCTCAACAACAAGGCTTTGTGAAACAGAGCACAAGACTAAACAAGAAGATAACTGGGGCCACAAGGTACAGTTATTAATCTTTCTTCTCTTCACACCTCTAAATATGTCAATATCTGGTGTCCTTAAGTGCATCATAGGTTGTTTTCTGTATTATTAACATTAAGTAACTATTTTGATTCTAGTATCTCTAGATTGAAACATGAAATTAGATTGGAACAACAGTTTAAGCTCTCTAGACACTGAATAAGCCTGACTTATGGCACATTGGATTAGATTGCTCTCATGGGGTAGAGGCTCTCTGTGTGTTGTAATGGAAAGTCTGTGACTAAAGGCACTAATGCAAAATACACAGGTGTCTCAGCTGGTTTTGCATGCTCAGCTCTAGTGAGAGATACCAGCTTGTTTGAATCCTGACAAAGTCCACAGACAGAAGTTACCAGCCTGGTGTGTCTGCTGCACGTTGCCTGGATGGCTCAGCTTGGGTAGACCTCCTTGTTACTCACTGCAGGTTACCTTAAGCATGTAGTCCTATGAATTTTAATATGATTATGGTTATATTATCTGTTAAATGAAATTTGGGTCCTTAATGGCTACTGTACCTGCACACTTGAGTAGCACGTTGTCACAAGGGTGAATTAATATCTAGATTGTGCTTGTTTGGCCTTTATGCTTGGGCAGGAGGCAACCTTCAGAGTCTAGTGAAATAAAAATACATGGGTGAATATACAAAAAAAGGCATCTGGTCTGTATGAAAGGCCCAACCCAGAATTAAATATTTTCATGGATAAGAGTACGTGATGGTTATCTTCAGATGCTTATGTCCAATTTGTTGTGGGCATTTTGAGAGCAATGAAGTTGCACTTTGAGCCCTAGTGAAGCTGTGTAAGGGTTGGCTGCTGTACCATAGGATTTCTGATTTAGGATAGGTGATGAAAACGAGTATTTAATGAATGTAAGGAGACAGCAAATTGTGGAGATTTCAGTGTTTAAAAAAAACTTCCATGTGTTCATGGCTTACCTCTAAGTACGGTTTGTGTTTCTCTTATCTGAAAGTGTTACACAACTCTTGATATGAGTGCATTGGTTTTGAGGATGTCACCTCTACCGTTGTCAGTACCAATCATAACTGATGTAATTTATGTTTTTATTGTGTATTATTACTTAACAAAATATATCTTGAACATTAATATTCCTTTGAGGCCCATCATTTGCAGTGGTTTTTAGAGGTACAAAAGGTGGGAGGTAAAATTTAAATGAGTAAGAGGCAGAATATAGAATATTTAAGTTGGAAAGGACCTATAATGATCATCTAGTCTGACAGCCATTTAGTCCAAATTGAAAAGGTAGATTGAAAACAAGTGGAAAAAAAGGTGATTCTTCACAGAATGGTTGCTCCAGGAAGTTATGGATGATGAGAGCTTAAGTAGGTTCAAAGAAAGATTGGACGATGTTCATGAAAAACAAATTCCTTGAGAATTGCACAGAAATGATGTCTGGCTTTTAATTGCTGAGTTGCAAACGCTTGGAGGCATCCTTTCTTTTTGTACTCTTCATTAGGCATTCACTTTTGGCTGCTGCTGGAGAAGAATCATGCAATCATAGAAGGCATGTTGGATTTTGGTTTGATCCAGTATAACTGCTTTTATGTTTTAATCTGCGTGTAGAAAGTGTTCTTTATGTTAATTTTAAATAATTTATGATGTGCATTATTCGTGTGCTTTGCTTTTTCATTTTTTTTCCAGAATTTCTTCATCTTATGCTTCCTTTAGTATGGTCCTCTCATAAGAATTAGAGTAAAATCTGCTAAATGAAAAAAGAGTTTGCTTTTGTGTTGCTACAAACTGACTTAATTGTGTTTATTTTTTTAATCAGGAAGTATATTGACATAATGCAAAATCAGGTAAATCTGCGCTCAGTCAATAGTGGTGGATGAATGAAGTATAAGCGTATGCATCTTTTAAAACTGTTTTCGATTTCAAATGAAGTATGGCCTATAAGAAAAAAACTTCTCAACACTAAGCTTGTTACCGCTTTCCATAGCAATTAATCTGTCTGCAGGAAACAGAAAGTAGTCTCTGCTGAGAAATTGATAAAGACAGTTCTTAATAATGATGAATTGTGTTTAAAATAAAAAGTCAATACCAAATTCAATGAAAGGTAGAAGGTAGTACTTTAAGCAAAATAACACGGTAGAGGATATATTGTCATAGGGTATTTAAAAGAAGAGAGTGAAGTTCTGAAAAGATAAAAAGAAACAAAGACAGACTTTTCTGTCGTGCATTTGAGAAATTGTAAGGCAGACAAGAATGATTCCAGCATAGCAAATCTTCATATGAATAACTGAATTCTCTATGAAAGTTCATCAGCATTCACTCTAGTATGAGTCATTTAATAAATGTATTTGAAACATAAGGAATAAAACAGTGATTGAGATATATATATACACACACACAAAAATAAAAATAAAAATAATGTGAATATGTATTCTACAGGATCTATACATTCCTCAGGGTAGAGCAAAAAAATCAGAACAATATCTCCTGCAAGGTATGTAATGCTTCTGTGAAGCCTCTTGGTCATGAAAGATACCTGTAGTGCAATAGTATTCAATTTTGGCAGGCACTGTATTTCACTTTATAGTAGGCATCTGACTAACGTGATGCTGCTTCAAAGGAGAAAACTTTTCCTAGGTTACTTGTTACATCTGTAAGAGTAACACTCTTCAATCCATTGCTTGTGCATCATGGGTGGAGATTTCTAGTGCAAGGAAAATACGATTTAGCTAGTTTTATGGCATAAGAAGAGCTCATCTTTTAGTGAAAACCTTGATACTATCAAGTATTTCATGTACTTCAAATGCTTCTGTTTTATTTAGTTATTCTTCCTGATTATAAATAATAATGATGATTAGGTTTCCAACACCTCCTCTTACAAACTACATCTGAACACAAATTTTAATGTATTGAAGGTCTGATGTTTAATTTGGATCCCTGAGATGCATTACAGTCCAGACTGAGAGAGAATTCTGGAGAACAAGCTCAGTATAAACTATTTTTACTTCTTTTTGAAGAAGTAATGCTAACTGTTTTTCAGAAAGGAAACTGAATCCAGTGGCTTGGCTTATACCTCATATCCTATTTATGATAAAATATCATTCATGACTTTCCATTGCATATAGTTCTACATTAAGAGAGACAGGATGGAACATGCTACATCTTTATCTAGAGAAAGTATTTGCAGCACAGTTATTACCTGAGACAAGTAAACCACATGACATGAGGAGTAGCTGAGAGGAATCTACTGTGGAACAAACCTGAAATAATGTTCTATTGGTTCCAATAATGATAATAGGGAAAAATGAGAATATTTATTTTTCACGTTTTCATGATTTGCCTTTTCAAAATCAGCTTAAAAATGACAGTGATTTCTTGGAGAAAGAGCCAGTTACCTGAAAGTAAGGTGGTGTGTATGTGTGTGCGTGTGTGGTGATGTATATGTACGGATGCATGTAAAATTTAGATAGTGATTAATACTTTGGATTAGGAAGTGAAATAAAGAAGAAAAATAATAAGTGCTTCTGATTGATATATATATATATATATATATATTTGTTTACGAAACCAATACCCAACACCACAGAATACCAAATCACCCTGAAAATTAACATTCAAAATTGCAGGCGTTCCAGCATGTTTAATTTTAGTTTTGGGAATTGAGATTATAAACACAGATATTTTTCTGCAATAAAAATATTTGACTTTTGAAATTTACCTGTAATATATATTAATAACACATGGTTGGGTTGCCTTTCGCAGACATATCCACTGCAGATGTAGTAATGGTTTTAGACCTTTGATATATAAAGAATAACATATAAAAATTATTTCAAACTGCTTCTCAGGAAAATACAGCTGAGACATTTGTATGAAAAATAGAATGCTGAGGATTAATGATCCTCGCTAAATGCACAATAAAAATCTGTGATTTCATTTGGAACTTCAGATGGTGGGGAGATACAGCAACAGATGGCCTATTTACTCTCAGATGTTTTCAGCTCATCATAATTTCTTAATTCCGGCTGTTCCATCACACTTGAATCTTGTCTGAAGGATGGTTGCACCATTCTTTCTTCAGCAAAGCATGTTTTCCATACAAAGAGTTGACTAGCTGTAACAGGAACAGGGAATAATAAAGTGGGTATACTTTTGCAGAACAGCTTTAATATCATCAGTGCATACTTTTGTTGTTGTCAGTAAGAGAAGATTACACAATTATTTGTAAGACAAAACCGTATTAAGACAAAGTAGCTTAACTTAATGTAATTTATAAGAAATTGGTTTCCACAATTTAAAAAGTACTGGAGAAATTGTATCAGTAACTAAATGCTGTAAAATATCTTCCTGGTTTCAGTATATATAACAGTATAAAAGGACAGAGTGGATAAAGCTTCTTAGTGTTCAAACTGATAAAGGCTTTGGAGTATGCTTTGACACTAGAAGCAAAAGCCATGTCCGAGTGGCACGCAGCACTTGTAGCTGGTGGTGCCATTTTCTCTAGCTCTGTTTTTCTCCTAATACTTGGTTGAATTTCTGTGTATTTTTACTGCTGTATCTACCCTTTCACTGTGTTTCCTCAGAGTAAATTTTGGTTTTCCTAACAAATTTGACACATCCCCAAACACAAGAGAAAACAAAAGCAAAAACCTTTCTGGAAAGCCTTTCTGGTGCGGTGGAAACTTCCAATCTGAAATGGAAAGTTAGATCCTCACTAATTCTTCTCCTGGTCTTGTCACAACCTTGGTAAATAAACGATATTAAACATTTATGGACTTAAAATAGTTTGCATGTAAAGCCATTTATAAAAGTGTGAACCCTAAATTAACAATTTATTTTGTATGTGTAAGCAATGAAACACAATTATTGTGTTCAAAATTAGCTTTTGAAAGGAGAATTTGATCAACTAATGACTATTGGGACCACCTGGTCTTTAGTGTACTTACATGTTAGGTCTCATTAGCTGTTGCTACCAGTGTAAAGCGGAAGTATTTTATAGAAATAGGCTGTTTAAGAGGAGCACTTAAACTATGCACCCATCCTTCGAAAGGAATAAAGTATTTGGTTTTGGGCCAGCACATCTGGATAATGAGATACGGTTTGTGTGGTTGCATGTGTGAGATTTTTAGAAGTTCTTCATGGGTTCTGCCCTGACAGCTGTGGGGAGTGGGGGCTCTCCACTGTTGTGTGGAATGAAAGCGCCACCACTAACATCAGTGTTAAATTTGTCATTCTGTTCTGCCTGTCTAGGTAGGAAGATGTTATAGGCTCCTTGCTTTTTTAAGTGTTTCACTTTCTTCTGATGTCTTGCAAAATACATAGGAGTGATAATGCCTTGAGGGTGTGGATATATGTGAGTAGAAGCTAAAAAGGATGCAGAGTGAATCTTTGTTCTGCAACATCTAATTGTACACATTTTTCCTCTGCCTTTTTTCTTCTTTTTTTTTTAACCCTTTTTTACATATGCTCCTTTAATAATATTTTTTCAGGCTGGACTACTTCTCTTTCTGATAAAAATACAGCTCCCTCATGTGTCTGAATTATTATTTTTATTTGGGTTAATCTGTTCCTTTCGGTTTTTCTGATACTACAGTCTCTGAAAACACTTTTTATACCAGAGCTGCTTCTTATTACCCTCTCAGTTTTATATTACATTTCTGTCTTGGATAAGATGAAATAGGAATTTGTGGACTTAAGAACCAACATGCTGCAATCTTTTCTTTTTTTGTGGTTTGAGTATATATGTTGTGCATTAGGTGTTCTTGCTAGGTAAACAACCTATTTGGACATCTCATTTAACAGATTTTCTCACACCCCATACCTACATGGCTCATTGATGGTATGGTTAAATGACTATCCATTTTGAAGTGTAGCTGCCAAAATATCAAACGACGTGTTTAGACCTTTTTTTAAAGTTGTATTTGCAAAGTTATGTGGCTTCTTGACATCCAATATTATTATTGTTAGACTTTTCCCATTACTAGGCACATCACTGGACACATTGCAAGCTCCTGTAAGTTAATCTTACTTAATTAAGGCAGTTCCAGTCTTAATTCCATGTGCTGGCAATACAATTCTTAGTGAATTTGATCTCAGGTTTTTGTGTGTGGCCATTCTACTCTCAAGATCCTATTCTGATCACCCTTTCTCAGAGATGCTCTAAGAAAGATTTTTTGAATGCAGGATGATTGAAGGTATTCAATATAAAGAGGAGATGAATAAGAAAGCCAGGTATTCAGAATAATAAGCAGTTTAGCTAAATACCCTTTTTTATAATGCAAGAAAAAAAGAATTGTTGAATTTAAAGGACAACCAGTTTTATATCAATAAGACAAAATTGTTTACGTAACATGTTACTAACCTGTATCACTCACTGACCTGGGGAAAGAAAGGCTAGAGCCTAAACAACGAATGATTGTCTAAGTAACTAATGTGGGGGGTTTTTTGGTGTCTTTTATTTTCTGTAGTATCATGCTTTATACATAGCACTACCTGATGAAGATACTCTTACGTAAACTAGTTAATTTCTGTGTTGCAGCCTGCATTAGATTTTCTAATGCTTCTCCTCACTGTTAAGCACAAAGTCCTGATTATGGCAGATCAACCTTCTGATCTTGTAAAACCTTTTTTTAATCCCATTTTTATGTTACCTTAGTATGTTTTGATGTTGTAATAGTGATGCTTATTACTATGTTTACTGAATCTGGAAATACTCAAATTTTAACCTAGACAGAAGTTTACTCTTGCTTCCTTTCCACATTCTTCTATTTCTCTTAATTTTCATTGCAAATCAAAGATACGAGTTTTATACAACGAATTGCTGCTACAGACTTGTGACCATTTTAACTTCATCTTGCTGTGAGAGCTAAACCTTGGTCTTGCTATAGAGAATGGTTTACCTACTGATTTTATAAGCATTACCTTGAGGTTGACAGTTCCATTATTCACAACAAATGGCAGAACCTGAAGTATATCTTAGTCATAGAATCATAGAATAGTTAGGGTTGGAAAGGACCTTAAGATCATCTAGTTCCAATCCCCCCCTGCCCCGCCGTGGGCAGGGACACTCACACTAAACCATGCCACCCAAAAGCATCTTAGATGCTTTGAAGATGATGTTACACGGGGACTCCGGATAGTGACTACGCTGACTCCTCAATGATGAGACATGCCCTTAAATCAGCGCTGAAGGAGGCAGACTGCTCCTTCTAGATGAGATTGACTCATCCTTTTGATAACGGTGATGATCATGTGTAAATGCAACCTGAGAACCTAC
Source organism: Psittacula echo (assembly GCF_963264785.1). Taxonomy (NCBI): domain Eukaryota; kingdom Metazoa; phylum Chordata; class Aves; order Psittaciformes; family Psittacidae; genus Psittacula; species Psittacula echo. The sequence continues at coordinate 111,841,059 of NC_137736.1, forward strand.
CAGAAGGGTAACTGAAATGGGAGAAGAAAGAATAATGGAAGAGAACAGGAGACAGTGGATGTAGGGAATAGCAACGTGTGACACTCTGAAAAGTGCTAGATGTCTTCTAGGCACTTACTTGATATTATAAGGATGGACATCTCTAGTAGAGGATAAGACAGTATTCCAAGCATTTCCATTTGCCATAGACTGTAAGAGAAAGGAAGCAGGCAGTATGCCTGGTCCAGCATCTACTTTGTCCATAGCTGATATTTGACTGTAGAAGTTTGTTCCTTGCTGCAGACAGTTGCTGCGCTTTGTTACTCCTTCATTAGCTTGTACCACTTTGGTGTAGCTGTCTTTAAACATTTGCAGACAGCTCTCAACTCATGCGGCATGCACCTTTCTGTTGGCTCAGTAATTAAAAAAGGCATGTTTGTTTTTATTAGCTCTAGTTGCTGTCCCACAATATACTGACTCTTAAAAATATTTTATTCTATTTAGCTATTAACACTAAACCCCAGTTCCAATTGAGTAGATCCTACCTCAGATGTTTGGCCTGCTTACTCCCTGTGTTCAGCTACTCCAGTGTCTGTTCCTCAAATTAAGCTGTGCTCCTGGTGGCAGAGATTCTCCATTTCCTCCTGCTGGATCATGGAACAGGCATCATCTCTGGAGAGTTCAGAAATGTTTTTCAGAACTGCATTTTATTTATTTATGTATTTAATTTAAAGCATTTATCTTTGAAAACCAGACTTGTCTGCTTTGTTTTGTTCAGTTGGGTGTTAATTGCTGTATAGTGGTTTGTATGTTTGGTGAGAACAGCTGTGTACTTTGCATATTTAATTGGCCTGAAGTAAAAATTTGTGTTCCTTAAGTAATGGCAACTAACAATCCCCCTATCATTCTGTAAATACACACCATCTTTGTTCTTTTCAGACTGTAAATTATATTGTGTAGCAGTCATCACAGGATGACTGAGCCTTTTCTCCAGTTTCAACATTTAATAATGTATATCATATTTAAAGTACGTTTTGATGCCTATGTTGTACTTACAGAAGCAGAGATAATATTTATCTGATTATATTTATTAATGAATAATTAGATTACTATCAGCAACATTTCTGTTTATAAGATAGCTTAGTATGTTTAATAATATTTATACAATAAGTCATTAATTCAGAAACTTGTTTAAAGTAAGCTATGTAATGCCATGCTACTGCATAAGGAAATGCTGCATTCTCCTGTTATTAAAGCTAAGTTAAAACAGAAGCAAAAAGCCAGGTTCAAGTGAATCTCTACATAAAGCAGGAAAAGATTATTACTGCCTCTTTTATGAAAGATTATAACAGTTCCTGGAATATTTGTAAGATTTTCTTGGGCAATTTCACAGTTTGGTAGTAGGAAATAAAGTAGTTACTCTATTCTTGTGTAAAGAAAATATCAACAGATAAAACAAGACTTTTAAGTACACTCTTTCAGTTAGTTTGGTATCCATGCTCCTTTAAATCCTTCAGAAAAGTCTAGCATTTCTGTCAGTCATGGCTTTTCCCTGCAAAGGCTCTTGCCCAGTGTGCCACATCTGTTCAGTTGTGGAAGAATACGGTTCTTTATTACACTTGTGTGAGGTTGTCCATTACAAATGTTAGATGCTCCATTGCACTGTAATTCCCAACATCAGCCTTTGGCACATGTTAAAGGTTTCTGTTGTAATTGCAACCCTCCATTATTTTTGTAATGAGACCTATTTAAGTGATACATTGCATGCTGAAGGATTTGGACATGATGCATTGGAATTCTTTTTTGGGAGCTCTAGTGAAGATCATCTCTCATGGCAGTTTGCTTGAAAACTCTTTTTACTGATGTTTCAATTTAAAGAAGATTCCTAAAGTTTATTCTTTTTTAAAAAGAAGGGGGGAGGGGAAAGTTGTTGAATAGGAAAATCTTATATTTAGAATGCAAATACTTTGTTATTCAAATGTCATCTTCTGATACTGCTGTAACCATTTGAGCATGGGTTGTTTTGTGGTTTTTTTGTGGTTTTTTTTTCTACTGGAAAGATCTCTGCTTCTGATGTGTTTAGAATTAGCTTCAGTAATTGTTGTTAGTAAGATCCTCCTCAAAATCAACTTTTGTCTTGCCCTTTTATGTGAATACATTTAACTTTCTATATTTATGCTGTGTTTCATTCAGTTGTATTTAGTCAGGATTTTTACTTCTGAAAGATGACATTACCTCTAATAACACCTTTAATCTGAATAATCGTGCCTGACACATTTAGTCCGTTGGATTCATTTTGGTCTGTAGTATTCATTTACTTTTAGTCTCTAGTATGCCTTCAGCATTAGTCTTCATGCTGTCCATAATCCATTATTTTATCCTTTTATCTGCCCTTTTTACTTTTGCTTTGATAGACCACTTCCTTTTTTGTACTTTGTCTTCTAAAGCTAAATATTACTATAATTTTTTTTTTTTTTTTTTTGCCTTTTCCTTTTCTCTGGAATATTAAATCTAAGTATGTTATGGTCACTCTCATATGCCTCATGCCAGGACTCTTTGAAATTAGGAAAAAACCCCAAACCCTCACAAAACTCATAAAACCCTTGTAGGGTTCTGACTCAAAGAATTTAATATGTATTATATCCAGGTGTTTTGTTCTGTGTGATTTCATGTTGAGTAAATGAGACCCTGCTGAAATCCCTCATTAGAACTTTCTAATGCATTACTGTTTTCCTCTGTAGTTCCATTGTACACATCTGTGGTTCTTATCTTCTAGTCCATCTTGGCTAAAAAAAAAAAAACCCCGAAACCCAAATCCAAAACCCAACAAAACCAAAAACCAGACCTCAAAACCCCATGATGATGATTCTGTATTCTTCTTAGGCAACTGTTCAACAGTCGTTAATGTTCAAGAGCCTTTCTAATATGTAACTTGTATTTCTTTTGCAATTTAACCCTTTTTGGTTTCCTCTTATTCATTACATACTATATTTTGACAAAACCTGTTAAGTTTTTGCAACCTACCAGCATGTGTTCCCTAATTTTGTCTTCATTCTCTTCTAACTTTTTTGTGACCTCTAGTAATTCTTGCTTTTTTCCAGTTTCTCTTCTGTTAAGTTACATCTCTCTTTAAGTGTAATGCCCCAAATAGGATGTAAGGCCATCTGAAGTCTTGCATGTGGAGAAATGGAAGCACTTTGCAGCTTCTTTGACTTTCCTCTTTCCCATCTCCTTCAACCTTTAAAATTGTTTCTACTGTCACAGTACTGAGCCTTGCTAAGTCACAGGTTATTTAAGCATAACAGTTTTCACGAAAGTCTCCCTATTCTGGTTGATTGTTTTTTTTTCATATGCCACAAGAAATAACCAATTCCTTAGCAACTTGCATTGGTTACCTCTTTGTTACTATACCCAGAATATTCCACTTGCATTTATATCCCATTTAAAAATGTACTGTACAGTCTTTTTTGCTCCTATTATATTTTTTTTCTGCAACCTGTTGTCCTCTTTTTCATCTGATGCTGATTGGATTTTCTTCTTTTGTTGTTATGTTTTCAGATTAATAGTGCTTTTAATGCTGCAGTGATAACTGGGTCTCACACCTGTCTGAGCAGCACAGTGATAACATGAAAACCCAGTTGTCCCCCCCTCTGGCAGTCTGTATGTCTAGCCAGGTTTGACCTTTAGCGCATAGCAAGAGTGGAGTAGAAGCATACAGCTTTTTTCTCATGTTCCAATGAATTACCTCTGCACCCGCTGTCAGTAGAGAGAAAACACCTTATCTTGTACAAAACTAACATCTCGGTCACGTATCTGCTGGCTGCAGAATAAAATTAAGAGTGTTGTATGTGAATTCTCTGAAAATACCGTTATTGTTATTGGAGCCAGACCAGTGTTGAACATCTTGGTTTCCTTTACAAAAAGAGATTTGCCTTTGGTGATACAGAAGAGAGACGTTTGGCTTACAGACAGCTTTTTGGTCTGTAACTACTGCCTTCACGTGACTTTTCATGGAAAAATATAGTTAAGTGTTGAAGGTAGCATATTTCAATATCTACAGAATTCCCAGACTTCACTGGGGTTTTTGGGACAAGCTTTCATTAGGCAAGGGTAACAGATGTAAAGCAGGCATTAGTTGTTTGTTGGAAAATAGCTTCAAATTGAGATTAATAAAGTTTGTAAGATTTGACAAATCTTATAGTGCAATCAAGAAGCTCTCAGGCTTTTTAAAGGTTTTTCCTTTTTTATATATATATATGCTTTTAGAAAGTTTAATATTTTTTCTGGTGAAGAATTTCTGCCTTTTTAAAGTATTATTTTTTTGGGGGGTGAGGCATATGTATATATCCTTATTTAAGACTCAGAATAAGTGGGAATGTACTGTTGTCCCTGTTTTGGAAGGAGCTTAGCTGGCCTGACTCTTGACAGGACATCCATCATCTGAATGGATGTCTGTCAGCTTGAAAGCTGAAAGGTAGTAAATTCCATTCCAAATGAGAAGGTAGTTGGTGGGACGGTGTGCCCCGAAGCATACCTTCATCTGCTGATGAATGAGGGCTAGGCACGTAAAGGGAGCGATATGGAACAGCATGTGGCACGTGAGTACCTCACTGGTAACAATATTGTAAGCTGCAACTGTGAGTACCTAGAAATGGAATTTGCAATAGTTGAGATGTAAGATTTAATGAAGTATTCAAGGAGTCATTTGGGAGATGGATATATTAATTCTACTCCCTCGTGTTTTGTCTGAAGGATTGGAATCCATGGGAGTGCCTTCATCACTAAGCTATATGATAATGCTCTATTTTCATACATGCTGATAAATTCTGTCTGGCTTAATGAGTCCTCCATGTCTACCCTTCATTTCAGCTGTTCCAGGCCTCCTCCTGCTTTCTCTGCTTGGTGGCTAGAGAAGTCACGGGAGATAGTCTTGTAACCTTCCTGAGCTGCATTGAAGTTAAATGAGTGGATGATATTTTTACAAAAGGGTATATTTTTCTGAAATGAATCTGTGACTGCAGCCCTTTTTAACAAACTCAAAGAGTGTTAATGAGCACTGGATCCGAATGAAGTTAACCAGGGATAAAATGAAGGGATAAGGGTGCTTAGCCCAGCACCCTATTGTATAAGGAAATTGAGGGATCTTCTCTGTGCTCAGATGAGTGATGATGATTTTACTATCCATTCACCTATCACTGGCTGACAGATTGATCTGAAGCCAAGCAATTGGCAGCTTGCTTCTTCGGTTCTGATACAGAAAAATCAGCATTACCAGGAGTTTTCATATTGACCTTCTGTATCTCTGTCTACTGGTAAGGACCATGCTGTGAACTTCTTTCTTTGTGATATCCAGCTTTTAATATGTTCACAGCTGCTCGGTTTTTCATCTTTGTAGTATCATCTCAGAGAAACTGTCAGTCGTAGCTATCAGGGGTTTTTGTGGGTGTGTTTTTCTTCCTCACCCTTCAACTGAAGTAGAGATTAGGAGCGTAATGCAGAATGGGCATGCACTTTTTTATGTAAGTTGTGACATGGATCTTGCGATACCTCTTCAGTTAACAATCTGCTTGAAATCAAGTTTGAAATGAAAGTTTAAAAACTCAAAGCAGAAGACTAGTTCTGAGTCCTGTCTTCTGTGAGTTTGGGTGCTGGGATATGGTGCTTTGTGAACTCCAGTATTGCAAAAAAATCCCCAAAAATTATGTTCAAAATGCTGACAGGGATAATGAAAGGAAAATAAGGAAAATGACACCATTTATCATTAATTTCCTCTTGGGCTTTATTCAGTTTAAATAAAAGATGTATCTCAGACAAAGGATTCTGTTGACTGATTGCACTGTTTCTAGATCAGGTGGCTCCTGTTTGGAGTTTTTGAACTCTTACACCAGTTATAAGATGGTAAAATGTACATTTAGCACTGTTTGTCTCATTAAAGGGCTTCTGTCGTCCTCCTGGGTGACTTGTCTCAGGTTCCACCTTCTGGAAGCTTCCATTTTGGTTTTGAGCTTCATTATCATTTGTTCTTGAAGATCAACCAGCTCTCTTGGGCACCTTTGTCATTCATGACCATCCCTCATGAGATCAAGCCAAGCAGATCCTTGAATAAGCTGAAGAGCATTTTCCTATAATCCAGGGGGTTTTCTTTGCTCTGTTACTTGCCTTTCTCACTTCCCTTAGAATCTTAAGCTCCACTATCTCTTGGTTGCTGCAGCCAAGGCAGCTGCTGACTTCCATGAGCCTGATTAGGCTGTTTTATAAAATTTCTGAGTGGAAAATCTGGTAGAGCAACACTCCTAGCCAAGTTTGTCAGCATTTGTATCAGTACTTGCCTTCAATACACTCAAAATCTTTATTGCTTGTGCCCTACTGTGCTGTTCATCTGGCAGATGAACTGGTGGTTCTATTCTACCGTGAGGACCAAAGATTGGTGTGTGAAAGCTTTCCTTGTTGCCATGTCCTGAGTATGCCTCTTACATCTCCAGCACCTCAAGAGATTGGTTTCATCAGGGTTAGAAGATAATTTCTCATAATTCCAAAATTTCTTTTTGGTACGTAGAAGCAGTAACGAAGTATAAAGGTAGTTTATGTGAGACTGAATGTGTTTGCCATCCAAAGACATTTAAATGACTTATTTGGCATATATCAATTAAATGCTTGTTTTTCTTTCTGTATATTTTGGCACATGAACAAATGTTATAAATGTTGTTACTTCTGCCTCAGTCTGTAATTTAATTTGACCTAAATAACCAGTGTACATCTACTCATCTCTTCTTCACCATAGAGAGAGATACTTGTTGAGCTGTTTTATTTCCTATTCTGTGTACCCTATAATTAAGATTAAAATATTATCATTATTACATTGTGATGAAAGTGATCTGTATCGGTGGTAGGTACAGTGCAGGAAATAAAAGTCAGATCTAGTGGAATCTGTTGAAAATCTATAGCTAATGTTTTGTTTGTTTGTTGGTTCTTTTAGGAAAAGATTTGTTAACTCTGCACTTAACTAGCTGAATATATGTTTTAATATTCTGTTCTTTTTGAATGTGGAAAAGGAACCTTGTGTGAGGTAATAGTGTCTGCTTTGAATTATAATGAACACAACATTTTAAGAATCTGTTATTTACTCTTTAGAATTTGAGATATTTAATTTAGTGTGGATTAGGTGTTTCTTTTGGTTTTGTCTGTGTCAACTGTTTTAAAATATGTTTTAAAACCTCACACAGCCTTCAAGACATCAAGAAGCAGAACAAGTGGTCCTTGTCAGAACAGATCAAAGTGGAAGGGCATGGCCTGTGACCGCACCAGCTGAACCACAGGAGTCCAAAGGAGGAAGGAGAAAGCGACAGATGGTAAGTTTTACAAATGTATTAAAGTGTAATTCTGAAATGATTTTATGGTTTTATGATGAGTAATATGAGTGTCTTAACAGCATGTCAATAGGTAGTTAAAACGTTCCTGTCAGAAGATGATTGTAATTGAGTGTTAGAGTATGTATTTATTAAGCATATAGTAAGTTTATTTTCAGACTGTGTTCCCCTAGGGATCACCTTAGGACGTGTTTAAATGCACATTCAAGAAAAAGTAAGTTTATCAAGTTGTCACAGTCTCTTAGCCAAGGAGTTTCTATTGCGTAAAGTTTATGTAAATAATGAAGATTAGCAGAGGTGAACATTTCCAAAATATGATTTTATTGAGATACTCAAGTCTCAGGGGCTAATTTTCTTTTGCTTTTATTTGATTCTGATCAAAAATACTGCTACTGCTGATAATAAAAATTATTACCTAATCTTTGTAACAGTGGTTTGGGGAACAGTGAGAAGCTTGGAGACTGGAACAGTGTTTGCTTGCAACAGTGAATAACCTAATATTTCGATCTTTTTGGTGTAAGAGGAGATAACAATACTTTGTATTTCTAGCAAGCGTGTTCTTGATGAGTAGGACAGATCAGTTTGTAACACTGCTATGAAGGAGTGATATTTTGGAAAATACCATCTTGTTTTATGTTAATGACCATTCCCTATGCTCCTTCAGGATTTAATTTAGTCCTGCTCTAAAGGACAAACTCTGTTCTTTTGTGCAGTCTAAGATGACAACATTTCCCAGCAGAGAGACCACATTTATCAAGTTTTCAGTACTGTGATTGCTGTGTTTCAGTAGTGTCTGTGACTTGACAGTTCAAAAGCTTCTGTAAATAATGAAGATTACTTTTTGGAATAGTATGTTTTTTGTGAGCTGATCAACTGTTTCACTTTTCTTTGTTTGTTTTCATCTTTCATGAATGGTAATGTTGTAGCTCTGGTAGCTTAAGGATATGATAGATATAGCAATTGTAGGAAGAGGCTATATTTTTATTTCAGTGTACTGATGCAACTGAAGAAAGGGGGAAATGCTCTTTTCCTTAAGTGAAATGAAGCAGCAAGCCCAGTTGTTTCAGATGTGCTTTGCTTGATTCATGATTCTTTAAAGTTCCTGAAATTATTAGAATCTGAATTTTATAGTTGATCATTCTCACTAGTTTAGTATTTATTTTCAATATGTTTGTTTCTAGATCCCTACTCATGTAGATAAAGAAAGAGTAAGGTATTTTCAGGATGATGATAGTATGAATCTGAAGGATTTGGTCAAAAATGAGAAGATGAGGACAGCAGAGGATCAAAACTCACTGTTCATGCGTATGGCATCAAAGGTAAGGTGTCGTGTGTTGGGCTTTTTAATTAAATATTTTATTATTAGAAATGTCAGGGAGGACATGAGGCCTCGGTGCACTAGGTATGTTGCTTTTGGTTGAGAACTCTGTCCTGAGTAATAATCAAGTCTATTGTAAGATGGTCCTGGTAAATGTTATCAGTGGTGGCAACCTGCATGCACCTTCACAGAGGTGATTGTGTTGTTCTGCCTGTAAAATTCGACACTTTTGAGGTGACCCCTCGTAGAGTGTTGTACGTCAATAGGTTACTTATGCCCAATAAAGCAGGTTTTCCCCAGATTAGTTACAAATACAAGAAACATTTTCTTAGTGTGTAGAATATCTCTTCCATCTAGGAGCTTTAAGAATCAAGGAGATTTGGAGCAAACTACCTGAAATTCCATCAGGATATCCTGATTAATGCTTAATTTATGCTGATTAATTTATGCTCACAGGCCACACAGATTTATACATCATGGTTCCATGAGTGATTCTACTTAAAAGAGGGTCCAACTCACAGATAGTGCAATGCAAATGGAACTGTTAATTTCTGTCATCCAAACTGAGTAACAAAAATACACTTTCTGTGCTTGGTATGGAAGTGTTTGCCAGAGATGATTTCCAGTAGCTATGACACAGTTTCTCTAGCATGCTTCAAATTTTACTGGGTTTACTGCTCCAGTATTTTGTGCGCTGTTGAGCAGGTTTTGAAAAAACATATTAGCTTGGAATTGGTATCATCACAGACAGAATTAGTTTCTTCCATTTATTTAGAAGGCAGACAGGGTCCTAGAAAGGAGGCTTTGGTTGGTTTGTTTGTTTTTCTTTTTAAAATTCTCCTCTCTTAGCCAATACTTAGAACTAGCGGGAAGACCACGATAGTGCCCAGTAAAAAATATTTAATCTGATGCTATAAACCATGTTGCAGGAAATCCTTCTGTAGAGATTATCAGAATTCAGTGTGGTTTATGCATTTTAATTCAGCTGCTTCTGGGAGATGTTCTTATTCACTGGTATACTCAAAAAAATGATGCCCTTGGGGTTCCAGTTAAATAAACACATCTTGACAGTGTTCGATTTCCTGATTTACTTTCCCTTCAAAAAAAAAAAAATGTCCAGACACATAAAACTTTGCTTCAAGACATGTGTAATAGTGCAAACTATTAACTAGAATTAACTAGCATATCTGCCATGCAAACATTTACAAGTAAATGAAAATATAAGGACACAATATTAATGTGTCTTTCTGAAATCAGTATTAATGTGCTTAATCTGTCCTGTGTTTGGTCTGATGTTTTCATGTGACTGCTTCCAGTGAGCAGTTTACGGATTGCTTTTTGGGCTCTGATTCTTTTCAGAGACGTGAAAATAAAACCAGGCTTATTTGAGGTTCATGAATTTGGCAATATCAAATGCTTGCTGTGCTCCATGAATACACCGTGGAGAGTGCTCTCAAAAAGAGAAATATTTTTTTTTGCTTGGATTTTTCAAACTGAAATGAAAGGCCATTGGGGCTTTTCTGAGAAATATGTGTGCATTTTGTACTTGGCTTGCCCCTGAAATTTCTAGACTTTGTGAAAAAGTATTATTTGTCTATTCATGTATTTGCTGATTCCAAGGTTCAAACTGGAAATAATGTTTGACTTTTAGAGCATGTTCAGTACTCAGTGCTAATTGCACATGTATGACACTGGGGAAAACGTTCTAAGGGGGTGGACACCCTCCCAGAACAGGCTAAAACTGTATTTAGTTGATTAAAAATAAATTAAAGGGTGAGTGAACAGAAGAATAAAGAATTTCTGGAGGTTAAAAGAAAAATCAAATGCAGAACCCAAACATTATTTAAAAAATACTTGTCATATCCAAGTAAGGAGAATGGAAAAGAGTTTGAGCTTTGCAGGCTTAGAAGTAAGCTTTCATAAGAGAAATAATCTGTAGAGAATTGCTTTAAGTAATTATTTTGAGTTTGCTAAAAGCACAGAACTAGGAGCTAAACTCATTGGAAGCAAGAAGCCTCCAGGAATGTGGTGTTGAAAAAACCTGATCAAGGCATAATTAGAGCATTTAGGAAAAATAAGTGCATACAAGAAGAACTAATGAAATATTTGTATTAATATCCTCTATAAATGAGGTCAGAGAGGTTCTTTTGCATGAGCAATTATTTACAAGGAATAAGTAAAAAACTATCTCAAGTTAACAGTGTCAGTAAAATGAATTTTAGCTCAGATTTACAGAAATCCATTAGCTTAAAAAGAAACTTGAATTTGGGATGAATAATAGCAGGTGACTAAAAGTGAATGGTCCTCCTCCTTATGTTGTCTGAAAGAAGTCAGGTGTGACATGAACTGCTGAATGTGATCTTTATTCATCCTGAGGAACAGAAGATGGCAAGTATAATGGCAGTCTTTAAGAAGAAAATGGAGCAGAAGTAAATACTTATTTTTTATTTTAAAAAGAGGGTTGCCAGTGGGTTAATAACATAATTATTCAGGGCTGTCAGAAATAGAGGTCATTCTAAACTGTAGAATTTCAGAATAGAAAGCTGGGATTTTTCTAACTCTATGAAACTTGTATCTGAATTGATTCTTAAGACGTACTTGAGAGAGTTGCTGGAGACACGTACGTATTTTAGTGGTATGAGTCATCTGTCCCATTTTGAATGCTGTCTGAAAGACATTATGGGTATAAAAGTTATTAAGATGTCTAGCTCAGACACAGGAGATTATGCTATAGACCTTTCAAATAAGGAGAAAGAGATCCCACCATAGGTGTCGAGGCAATAAATTCAGATGAAAGCCAGGGTCAGTAAATGCAGAATGATGGTAATCATGAAGCTGAGTGAAGCCATAACTGCGCATCTGCCACAAGAGGCTGTTACCGCTTGTTTTGAGAGTCATTGCAAGTCTGCAAACGTCAGCTCAGTGCTGATGTAATTGAAAGGAGAAAGGGAATTTTGGAGATTGTGGAAAAAGGAAATTTAGGACCAATCTGAAACATATATGGTACCCATAGCTTCAGTGCTACCCAAGCCTGTAAAGCATACCCTGTCACAGAATGGTGGCCATTTGAAGTAAACCTAAGTGAGCAACATTTCTTCGGCCTGGTGGTGGGAAAGACAGCTGGTTCACTAGAACACAATTAGCATTAAAAGTTTAATAGAAACCAACTATTTTTGTTCCTCATATGTGAAGTGTTCCCAGGGCAGAGTTTAACATGAAGGGTTTGGGTTATTTTTCACTGAAGGAGGAAATTGTAGAACTTGCGCTGTAGCTAGAGCATGAAATGCTGAGGAGGCCTGAATTGTGAGGTGGAAAGAAAAAAAGACTGTGAAGTACAGTTTCATTGGTAAATATTAAATAGGGAGATCTAGACAGGCTTTTGGTGCAGGATTTCCACAGTGAAGTGCTGAGAGCTGCAAGTGTGTAGCAGAAGTGTCAGTTCTACGTGCTTTGTTTATGCTTTCCCCCATGTTTTAGCCATTGCTGGAGATTGATTTTGCAACATAAAATGATCACAGTGGGTTGGAGTGAGCAGCTGAATTTAGTTATGTTGTATTCTAGAGGCTTTCCTTTGTTTGGTTTTGGTATTGTTTTATTTAAGGATAAAATTTCTTATTAATGTTACAAGAATGTATTGTGTTTCCTGGCTTTACATTGTAGTTTGGGAAGGCTCTGAAGGTTCCTACTGACTTCAGTAAACTTTGGGTCAGATGCTGTGTACCATATGTACTGTTTTTCTTTTTTGTGTTTTTTTATGTTGCATTACATTATTTTATTAGAACCAAACCTCTTTTGTCAGTTTTACTTGGATAACAGTACACAAATTTGACACAGATGAATTACTTTCTCTTTGTATATTCATTTGAGAAGTGGAAAAAATATCCACAAAAAATGAATCTGCCATCTTTCAGAAGAGCTTTGGGAGAAAACTGCTGGACGTGTGTAAATGATATCCTACCCAGGATAGGAGAAGGGAGATCCTATCCCTTAAATTCTGTTGAATAATTTAATTTATCTTATCAATCTGAACTGCTCTTGTTGAATGGTTGTTATGATTTCCTGGGAGTGGCTACTGGGATAGAAGTTATCTACTGCAGATGAGGGAGTTGCTTTTGATGAATAAAATTTAGGGTGTATTTTTTACCACAGTCTTCCTGTAAGGATCTCTACTGCACTAATACTTTTCGTTACAGTGGTGGTTCTGCTTCCCTGAATTCTAATGTCAAATCTGGTGGCAACGTAATTTGTGGGAAAACAGATATTCAATGGATGGCTCATCCTTAGGTTCAGTTGGATGCCTCTTTTCAGCTTAATGGAAACCAAAACAAAATTTGTTTGAATTGCTGAAAATAGTATTTTTTTTAAAATCTGTTGTACTTGTTAGTTTTCTTAAAATTGCTGACTGCTCCGTCAAGTAAAAAGAAGAGTTAGACTAAAAGCTTAAGGAGCTTATGCTGCCATAATATAGCCAAATATGTCTGTGTTTTTGTCTTAGAGTGTCTATCTTATGATCAGATGATATTTTTCCATACTGGCTGTATCTTGTTCAGTCCAGTGAGTGTTCAGCATTTGGCAGCAAGGTGGCTCTCCAGTGCTTACAGCCCTTCGGTTATGCAGTGTCATCACCCTTTCATGCCACCTTTAATCTAATATGAATCTACAAATGTGAACAGAGGAAACTAAATTCTCCCTGCCTTCATCACCTCGGTCTTTCATGATGTGGTTGCTCCTTCTCCTGTGCCAGCCAGCAGTGTAATTCCCCATGCAGTTGTGGCTGTGGTTGCCACTAAGCATATAGACTATGGCACTATTATTTCCTTCATGGATTTACCCAGGGCTTTATCACTTTCCCAGCTATGCCAAAAAGAAAATTCCAGAAACACAGTTGTTGAGGATGGAGGAAACGGCACTGCTCTCACAAATGGAAATGGAAGGAGAAAGATGGACCAACATATTTTCTGGCTTTTACGTAGCCAAATGCTGAGCTCCATCTGAATGATACTTTCCCAATATTTTGCGTTTTAATGCTATTTTAAATTATATAAAGGCTAGTTGTTATGAATCTCTGAAGAATTTTACAAAGTTGCAGTTTTGTAAAGGGACGTCATAGAATGGTTTGGGTTGGAAAGGACTTAAGATCATCTAGTTCCAACCCTGCTGCCGTGGGGCAGGGGCATCTCGCACTAGACCAGGTTGCCCTAAAGCCTGTGCATCCTGGCCTTGAACATTGCCAGGGATGGGGCAGCAACAGCTTCTCTGGGCAACCTGTGCCGGCTCCTCAGCACCCTCATGAAGAATTTCTTCCTTATATCTAACCAAAATCTCCCCTGTTTAAGTTTGAACCCATTGTCTCTTATCCTGTCATCACAGTTCCTTATGAATACTGTCTCTCTGGCATCCTTGTAGGCCCCCTTCAGATACTGGGAGGCTGCTATGAGGTCTCACCTAAGCCTTCTCTACTACAGACTCAACAGACCCAACTCTCTCAGTCTCTGTTAGGAGAGGTGCTCCAGCCCTCTGATCATCTTTGTGGCCTCCTTTGGACTCGCTCCAAGGGGTCCACATCTTTATTTGGGGGCCCCAGAGCTGAATACAGTACACCAGGTTGGGGGGGTCTCATGAGAGTGAAATAGAGGGGAAAATCAGCTCCTTTGACCTGCTGGTCATGGTCCTTTTGATGCAGCCCAGCATGCGGTTGGCTTTCTGGGCTGCGAGCACACACTGCCGGCTCATGTTGAGCTTCTCGTCAGTCAACATTCCCAAGTCCTTCTCCTCAGGGCTGCTTTCAATCCGTTCTCTGCCCAGCCTGTAGCTGTGCCTGGGATTGCCCTGACCTAGGTTCAGGACCTTGCATTTGGCCTTGTTGAACTTCATAAGGTTGACATCGTCCCACCTCTCCAGAGTGTCAAGGTCCCTCTGGATGACATCTCTTCCCTCCAATGTATCAACCAAGCTACACAGCTTGGTGTCATTGGGATGTCAACTGCACCGCAGGATCAGTCCCAACGCTGATCTCTGAGGGACACCACTCATCACTGGTATCAACATGGACATTGAACCTTTGACTACAACTCTGTGTGTGGCCCTCCAGCCAATTCCTTATCCAGCAGGTAGTCCATCCATCACATTCATGTCTCTTAAACTTACAGACAAGGATGTTGTGTGGGACAGTATCAAGGTGGGGATATTGAAATAGGAAGATAGAATTAATAAAAAAAATTTACTTTCTTAAATGGGACTTAAATGGGGTGACCTTATTAGTGTATATAAATATATAAAGGGGGAGTGTCACGAGGATGGAGCCAGGCTCTTCTCAGTGGCAAACAATGATAGGACAAGGGGTAATGGGTACAAACTGGAACACAAGAGGTTCCACTTAAACCTGAGAAGAAACTTCTTCTCACTGAGGGTGACAGAACACTGGAACAGGCTGCCCAGGGAGGTTGTGGAGTCTCCTTCTCTGGAGACATTCAAAACCCGCCTGGACACATTCCTGTGTAACCTTATCTAGGTATTCCTGCTCCGGCAGGGGGATTGGACTAGATGATCTTTTGAGGTCCCTTCCAATCTCTAACATACTGTGATACTGTGATACTGTGACTTGGGGGAAATGTCTGTATGTAGACCCAAAATCTCTATCCATGAAACCTCTGTGTAATTGTATTGGCAAATGAAGGTCTGTATAATGTTACCTCATGCCTGACTCCCGCTCTGTTTCACAGACTAAACTTCTGTTGTGGTCAAGCCATTCTCATCCTTAGAAGTCTTTTTCCCACTTGTAAAATTTCCTTTTCTGAAGAGCTCCACGAGATCAGATGGAGGCACTGTGCCACCTCCTAGCTATTTGTTTACCTTCTGAGACAATGTTTTAAATTTATATGAAATGCAAGTTCAGATTCACCATTCCCCTCTTGTTCATTCTTCTTTTTCTAGTTGTGGTTCTGACACAACCTTGTGCTACTTGACACTCTTGAGTCCTGTTACTTTTGGCTTCTGTTCAAAGCACGCTGATGTGGATATCAGTTATCTTGGACAGTCTGAAATACTGCCTCTCCAACAGGCATCCTGTGCATGCTATTATGTCAAATTTATGACTATCATGAAAAAGCATCAAATCTTTCATTTTCACTGGTGAAAAATATTTTTTTTTTCCTTGTTTAAAGAAGAAATTAAAAGCCCAACACTAATCTTTTTAACATATGGGAAAAAAAAAAAAAACCAGGCCTTAAATCTGATTCTTTCACTTCACTGTTACGCTTAAAGAAAAAAAAAAACCACCTTTTTTAAGTTACTGCATTCTACTTTTTACTTTCTTCAACTTGAAATCAGTGCTGCAGAAGCATGACTATAGGATACAAGAAAAGTCAACAAAATATTTGAAAACTAGTATTTTTTTTCCTGCCAGTTTTGGAGTACAAAATGGGTGTGAAATCTTAGATTTTCACTACTGATAGCTTTAAGTACCCTGTCTATAATTCCTTCTGCCCTTGACTGTTGTAAGTGGTTCAATTTTCCCAAATTCATGCTGTTAAGACTTACGTAATCCTTTTACTTATGTCAATAGATGCTTGTGGGTGTACAAAGACGGATTTCTAGAACATTACTTCAATAAAAATTACCTTCTATTTGTATGGATAAATTTTACTAAGGCTTTTTTTCTTCTTGTTGAGTACATTTCACTAAAAGAAAGCGAGAAAGACTAATTGGTGTTGTTCATCAGGCCATTTAAATTTTGTACATAAACTGCTTTTATTTAAGAATCTCTGAAGTCATCCATAACATGAATTTAAGCAGTGAAAAAATACAGACCTATGCTAGTAATGCTGACCTTCATTTATGGAGTTAGTAAAGAGATATGCTGGTATTACAGGTTTGCAAAAAGCAAATTTGCATGTTGCCTTTCTTTGGTTTTGAAGGCTGTAAAATGGAAAATTGTTTTAAGCCTTAATCATTTTGATTTGCTGTGCAAACCTACCTGTTGCATCATAGAAAGTTAGGGTTGGAAAGGACCTTAAGATTACCTAGTTACAACTCCCCTGTCATGGTCAGAAGTGCCTCACCCTAAACCATGTCTCCCAAGGCTCTGACCAGCCTGGCCTTGAACGCTACCACTTGTTTGGATAACCTGTTCTGGTGCCTCACCATCCTTACAATAAATAACTTCTTCCTTATATCCAACATGAACCTTCCCTGTTTAAGTTTAAACCCGTTACTTCTTGTCCTATCGCTACAATCCCTGATGAAGAGTCCCTCTCCGTCTTTGCATTTCCATCACCATAACCCAAAATAATAGTCTAGAAACATTTAGAAACTAAAGTGAAAAATGCAGCATGTTGCAGCTGCTCCTATTATGTAATAAAACTTTTTTATTTTTTCACATGGTGAAGCTGTTCTAGCACAGTATGTAATAAATGTGATAAAACTCTAACAAAGCTCTAGTGCTCTGTTGCAGTGAAAGAATATGAAAACCCAAGATAAAAATAATTCTAAAGTCCTTGTTCTGCCTTCTGCTACATTTCAGTTCAATGCACAAAACACCTTTCTGTGTATATTGTGTGGACACAAAGTTAAAGCTCTTCCTGCATGTAGAAATAAATCAACAGCAGTGACAGCTGGATTAGGAAAGAAAACCTTAGAACAGGAGAAACTGTGTAGACGCAGCCCGTAACAAATGGCTGCATGAGTATTTGGCATTCTTCCTGAATTGTGTTAAAATTACAAGAGAAGTTACAAATGAAGATTTGTGCTGGACAGGCTTTTCTAAGCATTAGAGTTATGGCCAGGAATAACTTTAAAGTTAAATACTAATGAGAGCTTTAATAGCAGAACTCTGTGACTGAAGGTGTTTTGTTTGGCTTACATTTCATTGACCTGCAGATAAAGTTTTGTCTGTCCTAATAACTAAATATAGCAAAATCTACAGCTTTTCTTTCAAATAACTGAAACAAAAAGGAGATTGGTCCCTAACCACTGAGCAGTACTCTGCTCTACATTTGTTGCTTGACTTCGGCTGCTCAAAGGTAGTCCTGAACTACCTTGCTCATCAACATGATTCATAATATTTACCTGTCAGTGCCATAGGCCTTAAAGCATTTTGTGGATTGATACTATGTGTTCAGAATATTATTTATTTCACTGTGATGATAGGTTTGGGAAATGCCTATATGCTGAATTATATGTGGAATTAAACCTACAAATTCAGATGTCTGTGCTCATACAGAGATTGGAGTTACCCTAAAGCTAGCATGATAAAATTCTGCCTTGTTTTGGCTTAAGCAAATGATATTTGAGATCAGAAAGACTCTTTTCTGAGGTGATTTTTGTTGTAAACTGTAGGTGCTAAATGCTAAATAAATTTAAAAGTGATGAGATGTATTTATGTCACCCAGGTTCATATTCAAAAATAATAGTTTATTCTTCTTTATTGCAGCTTCCCAAAATATATTATGAGTACAACATTCCACAAATATTAACAGAGTCATTTCAAGTTGAAGACGTCAGTGTTGCCATGACAATTTAAAACCAAACTGATACGTTTTATAAAATCTATAGACTTTTTGTTTTCACAAATTCTCCAAACAGATGCACTTTTATTAGCTTATATGGAAGTAACTTCAGCTATGATTGTGTTAGCAAGAAAACAGGAAAAGCAGAAGTTCAATAGTTGCATACAAAATGGAATAAGAAATTAAACAGAAAAGTAAACATACAAAAAGGCTGAAAATAACCCATGCTAGAAAGATGCAGGTATGTTTTGCTACTGTGCTAATTGTGCATAATGGAATTTCCTGTTTCATCCCCAAATTTCAGAGAAAATTTGAAGAGGAGGGAAAAGTATACTCAGAGTATTACATTGTACTAATCCCTGATGATTGAGAGTTCTGTTTCTTGAGGTTTCCTTTACGTATTACAATGATATTAAATTCTTTAGTAGGGCTTTCTTTCCAAAGGGCACACCCAAAGAGCAAGTAATAGCAGCAGAGGGAGAGATAAGAGATACAACACATAGCACACTTCAGATGGAGTGTGTAGGCAGCCAGCGATGTATAAAACTCCAGGGGTTTTACTTTGGAATAAGAAAACCAGAATTGGTTTAAAATTCAGCCATGAGACACAGTTCCAGTGATCTGCACATGTGTTGACAGAAGAATGAGGCTGACCCTGGTGTGTGCCTTGCACAGATCTACAAGAGTCACTTAGGAGGTAGCCCTGTGCCAAGGTGCCTCATGGCTTCAGTAATGGAAAAAAAAATTAAACCCCCATTATTATTTGGGTAAAATGATATATCATTAAATTATTCATGTAATATATTCATCTTATTCATGGTAATTATCACGTTAAGGATTTAATTGGCAAATACAACATTGTAATTTCCCTCTCTCAAATCATTCTTATTTATACATAGTCAGATGCTCATCTCTTTCTGGATTCCTGTGCTGAATGGTTAGAGATCTCTCTCCTTCCCTGGGGTTTTGCCACAATTGCACTGTATTTGAGCAGTCCACATGAGAGCCCAAAGGCTGATTTTTGTCTGCTCTTGAGAGAAGCTTGGATGCCTTCCCCGACTGCTCTTTAAATGCTTGTGTGTTTCAGGCCTGTCTTGGCCAGAGCAAGCAAAATTGTGATGCTGTCTCTATTAGTTAAACCAAAACTGCGTCCTGGTTGTGGAAAATATGGTCCTTGTCAGATGGATGGTGGAAATTTCACAGTTGCACAATTACACTGAGGTGTAGGAGGCTATGTAATTTTTAATTTTGCCTGGTGCTTTGAGTCCTGAAGCCACCTGTGTGTTCTCTGGTTAATTGGTGCTTAGCACAAGAAAAGGGAAAGTTAGAAAATAGAGGGTGCATACAAAGGAAGAATGTGGCAGATGAGCCCAGAACAAGAAAGTTAAATGGGAAGGATAAGACAACGGGCTATGGGGATGATCTGTCTTAGAAGTACGCCAGCCTAGGTCAGCTCTTCATTTTGGCCAGTGTCTGATAGAAACAAGGACTCCTGGTCCGTTGCCTTTATTGATGTCTGAATTTCCTGTGTTAGGAAAATTCAGTGATGTTTTGTAGGATATAGCAACTTAAAACTGATTTATCAAAGTGACTTCCTGCTTCTTTCTAATCTCTGCAGCACTTGAAATACAGTGAGGGCAATACTGGGCAATATCAAGCACGATAAGGGAACTAAATACACAACTTCCAGAATGCATTGACTTCCACATACAACAGGTGTGAGGCTTCAGCTGATGCAGAACAGCACCTTTCCAACAATCTAATAGATTAACATAGTGCCATCTTTGGATTTGTACTAGCTCTGTCTTTTGTATGGAGAATGATATGTGTGAAAGAAATCAGTTTTGAAGTGATTATTTGCTTTCCTCCTGGCATTTTGGCTAACACTTCCTTCTTGTTCTTTCAATTCCCCTTTAACTTTTTTAGAGAAATTTCGTTATTGCCAAATAATGCAATTGACGGAACACGCTGGGCACCTTTCTGTAAAAGGGTATAATTTTTTGAAAGAGAATGTCCATTTTCTTCCTGAATAACTTTTCAAAAAGGTCAGTATTTAGAGTAGCACTTGAAGAGTATTCTCTAGTCTGCCATTGTGGCAGCTACATTTTATTTTATTTCAGTTCTGACACACTGATGTTTGGCATTGGTAGGATTCAAGGGATAATCATATTTAAGGAATTATGGCCTTAAAAAAACCTCCAACTTTTTTGCATTGCTACTGACAAGGAATGTGTTAGTGATATTCATTGCCACTATTCCAGTATTGCAGACTAAATGTCATTAGTGCTTTTTTTTTGTTTTTGTTGTTCTTGTTGTTTTTAAGGCAGAAAACATTTGTAAGTGGATTTTCCCACTTATATTGGTATCATATCTTATTTCAGTGGGAACACTCAGTTCTTGCTGGATGATATTTTTGCCTGTTCTTAGGTTTCTGTATTCCTGAACTGTCTTGAGGGATGTTGAAAGGACACTGTGGTAATAGGAGAGTTGCAATGAAATTCTTACTCCTTTCATGGCTGTTGTTAATAGAGCTGAATTTAGCACTCGTGTTTTAACACTTTTTTAACATCATCTAAAAGATGTGATAAAACATGGCATGAAATGAAGATTCAGGGACAGGGTGACCATCTGTAACTTGGTCTCTTTGTCTCAGAACTGCAATATAATGGCCCTGTGCACTGATGTGTTAGACTTACGACTTGAATAAAGGTCTCGTAAACTTCTCCTTAAAGGTATGAAAAGGGGGGAAGGAATAACCCCTCATTTTTCTGCTTTATCTGTTCTTCAGCAGAGGAAAGGTATAGAGCTTGAAGAGCATCCAGCTGGGCATGAATTATAAATGACTAGGCTTTTTTATTGCACAAGAAGGTTGAAATGCTTAAAATAATTTTTTTTTTATTTTTTATTCTTTTTTCTAAGACCCTGCTTATTTCAAGAGCTTATTTAATGTTTTTGAACCAGGGGTGTTGGTTTCTTAAACGGCCTTGCATTCCCTCTTAACTTCTGGATTTTGTTGGTATTGCAATAGGATCTATAATTTTTATTGCTGGTAGAGACTCTATGGTAGAGGTAAACTAAACCTGATCTGTGAATATTCCTTCTCTAAATGTCCCTTTACTATGGCTTCTCTCCCCCAAATGCTGCACTGCTGCCTACCTTTTTCTTGTTTCTTTACTTCTGCCAATAATCTTACATTTATTTTACTTCCCTCCCCAATGTGCTTCATCTGATTCTGTTGACCAACATATGTCTTAAACCAGAAGTGCAGTGTTGTCTGGCTGCCATGGACTCTAGCTGTATGAAGAAATCTTGTACACATCTTTTGATTTCTAGGAAAAATAATTTCCACTGACTTCTGTGGCCTGATGCACATACCTTAGGTGGGATCTAGGCTGCGTTAGGAGTTTAAATTGAAAGGGCAATATATGCACATGATTGCACTCATGTATATAGCCTGTTTAGTAATATTAGAAGTAAAGGTGTTATTTAATTTTTTCCACTGATTTCCTTTGCTTTTGAGGACTTTTAATTTTGAATCCTGAAATGCTGCCATTGGATTTCCAAGAAGCACTAGAAGAATACTGGTGCATCTGGGGAATCTTTTTCACCATTCTTTTGGGCGACTCCAACTTTTGCCAGTAGCTGGTTGTTCGTTTTTCCTTCCTTTTCCTTTTTTTTTTGTTGCATTTGTAGATTGTTTTTTTAAGCCTCTCTCTTAGAGGACTCAAATCATGTATTGGACCTTCTGACCTATTCTTAAGTTTGAGTCATTGAATTATGAGTATCTTTTCGTATTGCGTCAAACGCAATGCAGAACAGTATGACTCCTGAAGAACAGCAACATAATTTCTTTTTGGTCTTACTGAATTACCATTTAAAATGTAGTGATCTTCTGTTGGTCAGGACTGTACCATGAGAAACCAAATCTGGTCTTTAGACAGCACTTCCTTTATTAAACTTTACTGCTTTTGTGATGAGCATTCTGAGTTTTGTCCCAGATGTCCAATAGTATACAGCATTTTACCCAGTGTTGAAGAAAGGCGTAATCCAGCCTGTTTAAGAAGATGAATACTCATTTCATCACAATAAGAGAAACTTTGAAATGTTTTGAAAAGTACTGTTATTTAAAAGAGGCCATGGGTAACAAACCAGGAATTTCCCTGACTAGTTCCAAGCGCAAGCGGAGCAAAATGGTAATGGTATTCTGTGCTGCACATGATACTCCTGTTAGCCAAGGTGTTTTGAATTCCACTCCTTTTGTTTGTAGTCTGCCAGCTGTCTTGTTTCATGTGTATTTGCATTCTCATGGCAAACTTTTTATTAAAAGAAAAACCAAAAGCAAACCCAAAGCAAACAGTAAACCTTTGCTTTTGGTAATAACAAAGTGGTGCCATTCTCTAGGTAGTCTTATATGTGTTTCTTCTACCAAAGCTCTAATTTTACCTTTCTTATGTTTATATGGCAAGAGAGCAGAGACTTCATTTTTGGCACCCGAAACACTAAATATTTTTTCTAAAGCTCAGGAATCCTGTTTAAGTATAGAATTGCAGTATTACAATAAAACAGAACATAGTTGAACTATTGAACTGCTGATTTCAGTCTGCAGTGGCTTCCAGTAGGAAATGCATAAGCAGTTAAATGTATTATAGCTACATAAAGTAATATTAAGGAGGCTGCTTCTCAGTTGTTTGTTAATGAAAGTACCAAGGATGTTCAAAATAAGCTCTTGGTCTGTGTTAGAGAATTGCAGTATCCAGGAAAAGCAAGAGCTGTTTGTGGTTTTGGAGAGGGGAAGTTACTTATCTGTCCTACAAAATAAGGTCTCATTTTAAAAAAAAATATGAGATTATCTACACAAACTGTGCCTGGGATATTTGGAAGATTTTATTTTACTTTGAGACTGTGCTTCGATTATGCTAGTATGTCTTCCAGATGCCTTCAGCTAACATTAGTCCTTTGCTAGGGCTACCCCGGTCAGTATTCCGGATTTGCTGTGAAGGCTTCTCTACCATTTCCTTAACAGCTCTTGAACCAAAACTACTTGCACGTGGATCTGCCAAGACTCTAAAGGACCAGCACCTCTAATATCAAGAAATCTGTATAGCTTACTCTAGCTATCCCGCCCCCCCCCCCCACATCATTTTAGTAAAGAGATTACTGAAACTATTCAAGGTAAATTACAGTCAAATATAAAAGTATTGCAGCAGTGGGATTTCATTTCAAGATTAAAAACCTGAAAAAAATCTTTTGAATGCTTTTTGTGTTTGCTTTAGCTGTATGTATTGAATATTTAGGGTATCAATGACACATAATTTTGAAGTCATGTAGAGCAACCAAAGCAGAAAATGGAGAAATGCTTTCTTAAGTCCTTTAAAAAGTTAATCTTTACAACCACGACTTGTGAGGTCTTGATTTAGACAAGATGTCATGGGGTTTGTTTCTCATGAAGCTGAAAGAAAAGATTGATAAAGCCTAATGCAATATATATATATATACACATATACATATGTTTTCTATGAGTTAATGGAGCTTAGTGAAACCTACTGTCATTTGCATTTGTGTCCTGTGACCCCCATACTTTTCTTGCTTTCTATTCAATATCTCTTGCTGCTATTGCTGTAAGCCTTCTTAGCATGTCCTCTGTCACCTTGCGTCACCTTCAGTTCCTCCAGTTCCTGTCTACAGACTTCATCCCTCCTAAATATTGTCCAGGTGAGACTTAGCCAGTTTGTGTAGGTTTCCACTATTAAGATCCTGTAAGATACCACTGACTCTCAAGCATGTCTTCGTAATAAATCTGGTATTTTCATAGTTTAAATGTGGCACAATTAATTAAAATGTAGCAATTAACAAAAAACCTTTGGATCATTCAGCCTTGTGTCTGGTAATGTGCTGGTTGCATTCGTTACCCATATGTAGCAACAGGTGCATTGAAGAAAGACTAAATACTGAAGACAAAGAATGTTTTCTTCACAAAATGGCTTAGTATTGTTCACTTGGTAAGAGTAGCTGTTGGCCTGTTTTCACAGAATATGAATGAGGTGCAGAGTCAGGGTTTAGTTTTTTCACAAGAGCTGATTTAATGGATAGTGATAATCGTAATAGGAGAGAAGGAGGAGGGGGAAGACTGGAGCAAAATATACGATAATCTATGATTTAAAAAATGGTGCATCTGTTTAAAGCTGAAGTTATGCCAAGATAATATTGAAATGTCTAGCCCTTAACTTGATATGGAACATAGTAATTACTTTTCTCACTGCTGTCAGACATCTATATTTTAATACGTATGCTGTCTGAAATTGTGTATGACTGCTCTCAGGAGAGATACCTGATGCTGCGTATGCTACAGATGCCATATGGAAGGAAGCAATCCTACTGCTTACGTATTTCATGCTGGTCTCAGTAAAGGATACTGCAAAGAGCTAATTAATTTTTCTTGCTTATTTTCATATCCACGTAATTTTTCTGTGTATCTTTTCAGCTCATGGATAAAACTGACAGGGAGTACTACACTCTGGATGACATGTTTGTTTCCAAAGCAGCCAAAAGAGTGCGCAGTGGGGAAGAGGAAGAAATACAAAGAAGAAAAGCAATACGTGAGCACCAGCAGCTTGCTGCACGCATGGAAAAGTGCCCATACTGCTATGATAGTAGTGAACTTTCTAAACATCTTATTGTTGCAATTGGCACAAAGGTAAGAAAATAGCAATTTAGCACAAACGTATAAATAAAAAAGAAATAAAGGAAGGCAGTGTTGGTGCTAGAGTGCCTAAGATTAAGAAGGAAATGATTTATTTTTCTTCACGTTATTTTCCTTGCCCTTCCAGTTGATTTCACAAATTCTTCAAGGGTGAGGGAGAAAAAGATACAAATCTGTCATGAATTTTAAAGGTAATCTTTGGTATCAGAACTTCACACTTGTGGATTTGTGGAAGACAGGAGCAATAATGAAAGATCTGAGTTCAGAGATTAAACTGTAGGTGAATTTGTGGAAGACTAAATCACAACTGCACTGGAGGAAATTTGAACTGGTGAAGAACTGTATCTTAATGATATCAAAGAAAATTAAGTGGAGAATTCAATTTTTAAGCCTAAAATCCATTGAAACAGAAGTTTGCTTTGGGGAGCCTTCCTGTTTCTGTGAATGCTTTTAAAAGTTGCATAAGAATTTTGATTTATAACATCTGAAATCATAGAATCATAGAATAGTTAGGGTTGGAAAGGACCTTAAGATCATCTAGTTCCAACCCCCCTGCTTCAGTGTAGAGTTTTTTGTCTTTGTTTCTCCAAAGTTTTCATTTATCATTGATGTTTTTATAGGCCAAGAAATTGAATGCATAGATACATATTATAATGCACTGCATTTGTGTTTTTATATAGATGATATGTATAATGCATATAGATGTATATCTGTCTCTATGTATGTGTATATGTATAATTATAGAACCAACTCAGTTGGAAAAGTCCTTTAAGATCATCAAGTCCAACCTTTACCCCAGGACTGCCAATTCTACCACTAATCTGTGTATTTATATGTGTTTATTTGTCTAATATATATATACAGATATATATACAGAGTATCCTGGGTTTTGGCTGTGATAGAGTTAATTTTCTTCTTACTAGCTGGTTCAGTGCTGTGGTTTGGATTTAGGATGAGAATTATGCTGATAACACACCAGTGTTTTAGCTGTTGCTAAGCAGTGATCAGGGACACTTCAGCTTCTCACACTGCCCTGCCAGGCAGGCTGGAGGAGCACAAGAACTTGGAAGACATATCAAGGATGAGGGGGTCATTAAGAGTAGCCAACATGGTTTTACCAAGGGGAAGTCATGTTTGACCAACCTTACAGCTTTCTATGAGGAAGTAACTAGGTGGATGGATGATGGTAGAGCAGTAGATGTGGTTTTCCTTGATTTCAGTAAGGCATTTGATACTGTCTCCCACAGCATCCTCATAGATAAGCTAAGGAAGTGTGGGCTTGATGATCAGGTAGTGAGGTGGATCAAGAACTGGTTGAAAGGAAGAAGGCAGAGAGTTGTGGTCAATGGGGCAGAATCTAGCTGGAGGTCTGTGACTAGTGGAGTCCCTCAAGGGTCGGTGCTGGTACCAGTGCTGTTTAATATTTTCGTCAACGACCTGGATGAGGGAACTGAATGTACCCTCAGCAAGTTTGCTGATGACACTAAACTGGGAGGAGTGGCTGACACACCGGAAGGCTGTGCTGCCATTCAGCGAGACCTGGACAGGCTGGAGAGTTGGGCAGGGAGTAACTTGATGAAATTCAACAAGGGCAAGTGTAGAGTCCTGCATCTGGGGAGGAACAACCCCATGTACCAGTACAGGTTGGGGGTTGACCTGCTGGAAAGTAGTGAAGGGGAAAGGGACCTGGGGGTCCTGGTGGATAGGAGGATGACCATGAGCCAGCACTGTGCCCTTGTGGCCAAGAAGGCCAATGGCATCCTAGGGTGTATTAGAAAGGGTGTGGTTAGTAGGTCAAGAGAGGTTCTCCTCCCCCTCCACTCTGCCTTGGTGAGACCGCATCTGGAATATTGTGTCCAGTTCTGGACCCCTCAGTTCAAGAAGGACAGGGAATTGCTTGAAAGAGTCCAGCGCAGAGCCACAAAGATGATGAAGGGAGTGGAGCATCTCCCTTATGAGGAGAGGCTGAGGGAGCTGGGTCTCTTTAGCTTGGAGAAGAAGAGACTGAGGGGTGACCTCATCAATGTTTACAAATATGTAAAGAGTGTCAGGATGATGGAGCTAGGCTGTTCTCAGTGATGTCCAGTGATAGGACAAGGGGTAATGGGTGTAAACTGGAGCATAAGAGGTTCCATGTGAACATCAGGAAAAACTTCTTTACTGTGAGAGTGACAGAGCACTGGAACAGGTTGCACAGGGGGGTTGTGGAGTCTCCTATGTTGGAGATATTCAAGACCGAGCTGGACAAGTTCCTGTGTGAAGTACTCTAGGTTACCCTGCTCTTGCAGGGGCGTTGGACTGGATGATCTTTTGAGGTCCCTTCCAACCCTTGTGATTCTGTGATTCTGTGAAGGCAGCACAGCTAGGACAGCTGACCTCCAGTGCCCAAAGGAATATCTCATATCATATGACATCATGCTCAGTATAAAATCTGGGGGGAGAACCGGCCAAGGGCTGGGAGTTGGCTGGGCATCGGTCAGCAGGTGCTGAGCAATTGCATTATGCATCACTTGTTTTGTGTATTCTAATACTATTATTATCATCATCATCATTAATTTATATTCCCTTTATTTTCTGTACCATCAGACTGTCTTTATTTCGTCCCAAAAATTTTACTTCTTTCTAGGTTTTATCCCCTATCCCTCTGGTTGGGGGGGAGAGTGAGCTGTGTGGTGTTTAGCTGCCTGCCAGGTTAAACCACAACACAGAGCTATGTCTGTGTGTATGTATTTCATTAAAAATACATCGGATGTACATGTAAATTCAGAAATTATTGTAGTGGATTAAACAGTATGATTTCATAGTAGTTAGGATACCAGTTGGTCTATAAGGCTGATATTACTGCCTTGGTGTTGCCTCTGGATACTACTAGTTCACTGGAGCTACTGATGTATAATGGGATCTTTTTAAAAACACTGAAATTACTAATACCATGTTATAATTAGAAGGTAATAACTTCTATTGGTTTGAATTTAGCAAATGATGTACCTCAGCAGTGGGAAGGTTTTTGTGCTAGAGAAATGAGCACTTCAGTTTTTGTTCACTTTTCATAGGTATACTTGTCTCTACCAAGCACCCAGTCCCTTACTGAAGGTCACTGCCTGGTAGCCCCTCTACAGCACCACACTGCAGCCACTGTTTTGGATGAAGACATCTGGGAAGAAATCCAGGTCAGCTCAGAAACTGTCTCATGTTCTAACAGTTTTGTAAAATAATGTTATTTTAAATAATAATAGACTTGTCATAAGCATCTATTTTAATAATTTCCAGCCTGGCAGCTCTTCTCGAATTCCACTGAGAAGAACATTCTTGCATTATGGATGGAAATTAGTGGACAAATAGTGAAAAGGGAAAATACAGGGTAAACACAAAAGTTCCCATTTATAAACACTATAAAATGTTGCCTGGAATGCTGCAGAACCTCTGTCACTGGAGGCCTTTGAAACCAGGTTAGAGAAATATCTACCAGAGATGATGTAGATAGAGCTGTTCCCTTAAAGAAAATGGAATAACTGGTTTCACAGTTAAGATTTCCTTCGGAAAAGAAAAGGATTGAAAAAGATCACTTATAATGAAATGCAAGCTGGAGGTCTGTTGTTTATGTAGTCAGGTTTTTTAAGCTAATCTTGGGTTTGGCTGGGTGTCAGTTGAGAGAAAACTCTCATTCTTCTTCAAATCAGTGAGATTGTCCTAACTTTTTTGAAAAAAATATTAGAATGAAGTGCCAAGAATGATGGCTCATGCTTTCCAACTCTCTTATGAAGGCAGTTTGTAATTATTGAGGAAAATCAGGGGAGGAATGTAACAAACTTCTGCCTAGGAGATTGTGATTGTCAATCTTCTTTGCCCCCAGTCAGAATTATTGCGAGGGGAAAACAACTTGCAACCTTTTATATCAAAATGTTGGAGACTATTTCAGACTACAGAAAGACATTGTTGGTTGCAGTTGCTTAGATTAAAAAACAGAGTAATTCATGAGTTTGAAATTATTTAAGTAATGTTGGTCTTGCCTCAGGACTGGCAGATGGATCCTCTGACTTTCCGGATTTGTTACCCACATTAATTCTCATGGCAGATGTAATTTTTATCCAGTGTTTCCTAGTAAATTATGCTTCACTCAAGCAGGAGGGGAAAGGAGTTCTTTTGTATATGACAGAAATGCCTAAGAAAGTTGGATAAGAAGCAAATTAAGTTCAACAAGTGGGATCAAGAGGAGCAACAGAGCATGGGAAAAAGTGATAAATAGATTTCTTCTACATCTTCTATTTATCCAAACTTCTTTTAAGTAAATAAATGATTATTTGTCTAAATCTAGATGAGAAGGAAAATAGCATAAAGAAAAGATAAGCAAATGCAGTTTCTGTATTCAGCGCTAGTCTTTTCCTTGCTAAGAAATGCAGCTAGTTGGTACAACCAGTATCCATTGGTGCTGTGACAGTTTAAGCATTTCTTTGCAACAAAATAATTTGGAAGCTGATGGACACAAATTTCTTTTTTTTTTTTTTTTCTGCTTGCGTTTATTTCAGTAGGAGGAGTCTGGAAGGCTTTAGCATTCAGGAAGACTGTAAGCATACAGTTATTCAGTGATGAAACTAACGTTCTGATGCCAGAGCCATATTTGATGTTGCTGTTGAGGGGAAAAAATTATCACACTTCAAATATAAAATGTTGTATTGAGCAGATGTTTTAGCTAACTATTTTTGCCGGGATTTTTTTTAAGATAAAAGCAAGAAGGGTTCCTTTATATTGTGTGCCTTCAAGCGCTGGATGTAACATTTGTGTGGTTTAGACTTGTGCTCACTTGCCAAAGTAAATATGCATGTAAATTTTTAATATGAAAAGATAAATCTTTACATATTCTGTATGGACTGAACTGTTACGTGTATCAATGTGTGCATCTGAGCATGATCCAAACCCTCATATTTGCTCCTATGAATGATTTTGTCGTTTCCATTGCTAATTATCCTTGATATTTTGGCCCACTCAGAATTTGGAGGAAAAATGCCATTTATTTAAAAACAACAAAATGCAATCTGGGAAACGTTAGCTAACATCTGCAGATATTCTAGGCTTTTCAATGGCTTTGAATTTCAGTTGATATTGCAGGGTAGCAACTGTCTTTCCCAACCTTTGGTTTAATGTTTCTCTGATCTCACCACAGTTGTTTGCTTCCTCTTATTTCAGACGTAGAGTTCTGGGGGCCAGGTTTGAGGTGTCCCAGAGCTATTAATTCAGACTTGCCTGTCACTCTGCACAGTTAAGTTCTGTATTAGTTGTGGTGCAGTGATCTATTAACTAGGCAGTATCTTCCAGCTGTGTTTCATCAGTTGTGTTACGGGGATGGTGGTAGTGTTTTCTTGTCACAGTGTGGAGCACCTTATTTGTGAGGAAAAATTCAGGGCACAAGGGCTTTGGAGAACTTAAATGACCTCTCTGCTGTGAAGAGAGGCTGAGGGGTTGTTCAGCCTGGAGAAGGCTTCAGAGAAATCTTAGAACAGCCTTGCAGCACCTAAGGGGAGCTTTTACAAAGGCATGTAGTGATAGGACAAGGGGGAATGGCTTAAAACTAGCAGAGGGTATATTTAGATATTACCAAATTTTTTACTGTGAGGTTTCCCAGAGAAGCTGTGGCTGCCCTGTCCCTGGCAGTGTTCAAGGCCAGGTTGGACAGGGCTTTGAACAACGTGCTCTAGTGGAAGGTGTCCCTGCCCATGACAGGAGGGATAGAACTAGATGATCTTTAAGGTCGCTCCCAACCCAAACCGTTCTATGAGTCTATGAATTAATATAAAATATTATACCTGAAAGCTTTGAGAAGTTAATTCAAATTATAATTTTTTCTTTTTCTTTAAACAGATGTTCCGAAATGCATTGGTGAAGATGTTTGAAGCTAAAGACTTGGACTGTGTGTTCCTAGAAACAAACCTGAGTCTGAAGAAACGGTATCACATGGTATATGAATGCATTCCTCTTCCAAAAGAAGTAGGAGATATGGCTCCAATCTACTTCAAGGTATGTGAAAACATTTTTTCTTAGGTCATTTGAATGTATATATCATAATTCATCTATTTCTGGAAAACTTTTTGATATTCAAATGCTTTTTTTGAAAAGATAGATTCTTTGATCCTATTTCTTGATCCATTCTTTGATCATATTCCTTGATCTTAAAACAAGCCCTGTGAGGTGATTCTGTTTCCCAAGTTTTTCACTTAGTCAGTGGAAGAACTGTATGTTACTGTGCAGTTGTCTCCAGTCTGACTGCACTGACAAATAGATGAGGAAGATGAGAGGATTGTAGTTTCTTGAGGTGCTGTAAGCATTGCAGTACTTCTCACTTAAGTCCTCTAGTATAAACTAAAACCACCATACCTGTGCCTAGGCAACCATAAAATGAGAAAATGATGTCAACTGTTTTAAGAAATACCAATCTATAATGTTCCATCCTCATTTTATTTCAGTAAGCCCACATGTTACATGTCTTAGGTCTCCAATGACCATTAGACAGCATGGTAGGTATCTTTTCTAAATCTTTTCTGGTCTCTTCCCCCTGACTCTGTAGGGAAAGGTTACATGGAAACTTTTGCCTGGAACTGAGGCCTTCTGGCTTTCAGCGACTGGATCATGATTTGCCTTTTATAAGTAAATTATTTTACTGGTTCTTTGAAATGTTTTTGTTTTCTGGAAATGATGTGATTGGTTTTTGATGAAGTGGAGCAGTCAGTATGAACAGCAATGTAGTAGCTTTTACCATATTTGAAACTCTCCACCCAGTAGATGTCATTGCTATGCTTCAGGCAATGGTAAAACTCTTGTTTTCCTAAATGAAGGACAAAGTACAAGACTTTATGCAATGCCATTTGCGTAAAACTTTATTTCAGAAGTGTCCACCATTAAAATACACAGAAAATGAAATTTAAAAGATACCTACACTAAACCCACTTCTCATACTATGGAGAATACAGAGGCAGACTTTGAAGGTTTTTAAGTGCAGCCTTCTAAGCTGGATTCTCCTTTTGGTATTTAAAAAAGGAAAATAAAGAAAAAGGATTAATATTGTGTAATGAATTCACAGGAGGATTTGTATGAGCTTAGAAAAAAGAGAATGTAACCTTTTAGTTGGAACTTTTTGGAAATAATTTGTGTCAGGCAAAAGTTAATTTTCAGAAAAAAAATAAAAGGAGCAGAATTAAGTGAGTTTGAAGATATTATATGATGCCTTTTTAAGTAAGTTGTGGAAATTAGAAAGGTTTCCAGAAATAAAGTTACTTTGTTAAGAAATAATTGGTACTTGCAGTGCAGAAAGGACTTGACTACATCAAGAAGTTAATTCTTTGTTTGCTGTATGAAGGACTATTTTCACATTTAAATAAAATGATTTTACAGAAAGCTATAATGGAATCTGATGAAGAGTGGTCCATGAACAAGAAGTTAATTGATCTTTCTTCAAAAGACATTCGGAAATCTGTAAGTAAAGAGATGTATTGAACACTGGATTTCTCAGTAAATTCTTTTAATCTTTTTTCATTGTTAACTGTTTCAAAAAGAGAAGAAAAGGAACACAATTAGACTAGTGCATCAGGAGATAGCATAGGTATGATGAGAATGAAGAGTCTGACTGAACTCCTAACTGACATTAGGGAAAATAATCCCATTCATTTCAACAGTTGATGGACTGAGCTGCAAGCATTGGTTAAGAACAAAGCTGGCACTTTGAGGACTTGTACCAGCATAATTTTCTTGATTAAGAATTAAGGTAGATCAAAGATCTACAAATTACTTTCCTGGAAAAAAAAAACCTTTGATGTGTCTTTTTCATTGACTTAAAACAGCCTTTTGTGTTTTTAATTCTAAGAAGCAAAAATATGAATAGCATTATAAGTCTTATTTTTCTAAAACAAGAGAACAGAGCTCTGTCTCCTGGATACTAAACTGAAACATCTGTGTATATGCAGATATTAAAGGTCTAGTGCTGAAACTGTTACGTATTTTTAACACTAAAGTGACTTTACCACAAATAGTTTACTATTATGTAGCAATAATACTTCATTTCTGAAAGTGTCTTTTAGTAAATACAGCACCTTTGCACTAAGAAATCCTAGCTTAGAAGAAAGAGGAGATAAGTTTAATTATGAGACATGAAGCTTGATATGACAAAGAGGGAGACTAGATGCTAAAGAGTAAGGGTTTGGATGGCTGTATAGTATTACTACATAGTGGCTGTATAGTAGGAGAGGTTTTACATACTGTGACGAGTCTTGAACTAAACAGACAGTGGTAGCAAATGTAGCGAAAAGACAATTTATTCTGCCACATAAGCTGAATGTCATATAAAAGTAATAGGGGTCAGTTATGGGTCACCTTATTCAAAGTGGCGAGGCTTCAGCTGGAAAATTCAGGTGTGGTTTTGGGCACAGTATTTTAAGATGGTTACAGGAGGAGAGTAGAGGTTAGAAAACTGAACTAAAGAAGCTGGTTTAGGGGTTAGTGCAGACTAGGAAAGAAAAGACTGAAATAGGATGTGATGGTAGCTTTCTGTATATAGGAGGTTGTTTTAAAGAAGATGGTTGTTCTCTAGCACTATTGGGTACATACAACAAGGAATTCAATTAATTTGTAGCAAGGACTTAGGGAACACTTTAAATTTAAGGTGGATGTAGGCATAAAACAAAATAGTAAGGTTTGGGTATCTTTTTCTCATTCGTGTTTCAGAACAGGGAAAGCCAACATCTGTCACAAAATAAAGTATAATTTTTTTGACACATGGTAGGGCATCAAGACATTTGATTTCTAGAAGTTTCTTAGCTGTACATAATGTGACTACTCTATTGCCATTTGGTGGTAAACCACATGAAGATTAAGATACAACAGTTTCTTTAAATTGCGTTTTTAAACGCATCTGAGTGTAAAGTGTTATATGTTTGTGTGATTTTAACATTATTTTAGGGTAAAAGAAATCCCTGTAGCCTTCAGGAAGGTATAAGTATACCTTAAGAGACCGAGGTAAGGTTTGGGAAGTTTGGATAGTTGCATTAGGATATGGTGGTGCATAGAAGAAGGGTCAGACATGGCTGAGATGTCATCTAATGGGTGGATTGTGTGTAGAAATTGAGATTGTGGTGTCCAAAAGCAGAGCCTAAGCATTCAGCCCTTGCACAGCATCAAGTCTCTCTGCTTCTCCTCTCTTCCCTGCAGCGAGGGAACTGGGCAATGGACTGGGAGAGGGGACGCAGCCAGGAGAGCTGACCTGACAGCAAGCACTGTTCAGTGACAGCCACAACACTGGCAAGTTGCCAACACTGGTTTAGTCACCAGTCCAAATCTCAGCGCCATATGGGCTGCTATGACGAAAATGAACTATCCCAGCCAGACCTGACACTGCTAGACACAGATAAAGCTGACATATTTCTTAAGGTGTCAGCTGCTGACCCATTTTTCCTTATTTATGATTCTTTTTTAGTTAATCTAAAATGTTTTATGTTTCTTGCCTTGCTACATCGCCCCTCTGTGTTAAATCTGAATTATTTTTAGAGTGAATTTTCAAGCAGTATATGGAACATGTCTTGTGAAAATTGGACTGTAGCAGAGGAAATGGTTATGAATTTGTGACTTTGTAAATCTTATCAGGAACATCCTTATCAATTAAAAGAGTGGAAAATAGCATTGCAGTGAAAAGCAGGAATTACCTGAAATGTGTAGCAATAAACAAATCCACTTCTCACTCTTGTCAGGCTGAAGGGTCTTTTGTTGTGGCAGGATAACCAGCATCTCCTCTGTAGGCCTACTGAATTATTGAATTATCCTTTTGGCAAGTTAATGATAACTTCCAGTCATGTAGTAGTGTTTTCCCTTCCCTGAGTGTTAGTGTTTCCCCTGGGTAAATATTTCCTGTTATCACAGAACATTTTATCTTTAATAAATGCAACTTTCTGGTGGCTGTCTTTAAATTTCTGTTCAACCCATTCATTACAGAAGTGTGAAGTCAGGAAGGCATTTACTCAGTGTGTGTGCTGCTGCCTGGTTCTTCCCTGTCTCTTACCTGGTGCTGCAGTGGTGGCCTCTGGAGGTTCTGCCACCTTGTAATCATCTTTTCAGTTTACTGTGTCTTTTTGTCTAGTTTCTGTGTGTTCTTTCCCCTTACCTGCTTGGTTTTTGTTTCTCTCTTGCAATTTTATACTAGACGTCCTTCGTTTGAAAGGTGTGTTAAAAGAAAATGTGATACTGTAAAACCACTTTCAAATTCATTAAGTTGTGGGGGGGTTAACTAAATTATCTACAGTCTTCAAATATCTAAAAATGTGTTTTTGCATGTGTAGGTTCCTAAAGGTTTACCATACTTCTCTGTGGACTTTGGTCTTCAAGGAGGATTTGCTCATGTCATTGAAGATCAACATAGTTTCCCTCATTACTTTGGAAAGGTATTGTCATGTAGAAGATCAATTTACCAATTATACTCTGTTTTGTTAACTTTAATTAAAGCAGATGCTGCCAGAACAGTCACTTTGATGTATCTTATCCTAGTTCATTAGCTGGCTTTTCTTGTTAAGTCGTTATAACTTTACTCATTGATGAGTAAAGGAGTAATCTAATAAATGGAAAATACTTGCATCTGTTTAAGAGTTTTCATGGCCACAGTGTTCTCATACAGGTGAACTGGCTCCTTCATGTCTGAATTAGGGTGCCTACACACATAGACTCATGGACAACTCCTAGTAAAATACTTGTGTGGTTAAATTACTCCACGTGGTATAGAGAGTATAATATATGCAAGAAGAGCTGCAATAAATTCTTCCTTTGTTATGTCACAGGAATAATTTATTGACAGAATTAATACTGCAAAAACATGAAAAGTGGTTGGGGGAAATACAACTTCAGGAGTTAAGAGCAAAGTGGGCAGCTTTTTTCTGAACTTTTCTTACAACTGTACTAATACATTAGCAGTCTTGCAATGTTAGGATAGTTATGCAGTGCATTGCTCTGCTCTACTTACAAGAATTTTGCTGAGGCAACTGTCTAACAACTAGAGTCCTAATATTTTAATAGGTATTTTTTTCAGAATTTCTATTTATAATAAGCAGCACATGAAGAAAACAGTGAAAAATAATCTCACATTTTGAAAACTCGTATTTCTTTACTCAGTGGTAAAATAGTATTAAGTAATACGGTAATTTTGCATTTATCATTCTCTTTCTTCTACTTGTGAAGGAAATTATTGGTGGCATGCTGGACTTGGAGCCACGGCTCTGGAGAAAAGGAGTCAGACAGAACTTTGAGGATCAGAGCAAGAAGGTGTTGCAGTTTGCACAGTGGTGGAAACCATATGACTTTACCAAGAAGAAAGAATGAATGCATCCCTGCAGTCAAGGACCGTATATAAGCCATAAATGTTATGAATTACATGTTAAGAGTAACATATGTTAACATATGTTAAGAAGAACACCAGTGTGTTACGTGTTGGTAATATATTTTAAAACTCAGGATATTGTTTAATTGCTGATTACCTGTTCCTGGTTTGGACACTGGACACCGTGGGTCTCATGAGCCTGCAAGCCTGACAAACCAGAAGTGTACAGTGGTTTTAGTTTTTCAATTCTTAGCTGAGCCAAAAGAATAAAATCCATGTGGCCAGAAGGAAGATTCTGATTTTGGAGTTTTATAATCTTTGAGGCAACTGATCTTTTTCTATATTGTATTCAGCATAGAGCCAGTGCTCAATTATCAGTGTCCTTTTGTAGAAAATGGTGTATATTTTACAAATATTTTGATTAATACAAATACATTGTTGCAGAATGAAGCTGAACAGAAACACTTTTTTGATTTTGAGTCCTTGTATTCTTTAAGTTGAGGTCATTGGAGTAATACGTTCAGATAGGATGTGGTTGATATACCTGCTGCTGCCCCCTGGACAAGAATGAATGCAGTATTTTGTACTTTCAATATGAAGTAGTATTTTTCAGGCTTGTCTGTTGCTCAGAGGATGATGAGACAGTCCCTAATTGTGGCAAATGACAGCTTTAATGGTAACTGCTATTTTTGATGACAATAAAAAATAAAAAAAGGGAGTGGAAGAACCTTAATGGAAAACTTTCCGATGTCCTGCAAAGAAAATAATCACAGGGATTTCCCCAGCTGACTCTTCTCCCCCAGGCATCCCCTCCAGTGTGGCAGGTGGTCCTCCATAATACTTTTCCAATAATAACTATATCGTTTTCATCAGGACCTGCTCAAACTCCCTGCTGATTGTTCCTGCTTGTGATGCTCTTAGCACTGATTGGAGCACTCTTTCACCAGAGGCAAGAGTTGCCCATTAATTGATTGTTAAGCTTTGTGCATGGATGTCACTGGGAAATGCTTGTCCACTGTTTTAGGGACTACTGTCTGCCATGTTATTCACTAGGCTTTTCTTTTTCTTCTGTGTAAAAGTTAAGAAATGGGGGTAGGGAAGCATGAGGGGTAAGAAGGATGATTTCTTGCATCAGTGTTAATCACTTCTGTGGGAAACCAGACATAGCAGGTTCAGGCTTTGCAGGTCCAGAGCTGGGAGAAAAGGACAAGGACAGGAGGACACAGATAAAAACATTGCCAAAGTGTCCTCCCAGTGCATAACGGAAAGGGTGCAGACTTGCAAACAAAACACTGCAGTGCTGCAGGGAGAGGCTCCAGATGGCAAGTGGAAGGCCCGTAGCACAGGAGAGGTTAAGGCATTGTGTAAGTGTCTCAATGTGCATCCTGCTGAACCATTGCTCTGTACACTCTGTTAACTACTGTGAACTGCTCAGATTAAGAAGTGGATCACTAAATATTACAGGGTTGAATAAGTGTTCATTTCCAGTCCCTTTTACAACTTTCCTGAAGAGACAGTACTTTCTTTTTTCTTCTTTTTTCTCTCCATTTTTGGCAAATAAGTCTGGTAGAGATAGAAATCTACCATGTTGTGAATTGTTTTCTGTAGCATCTTTGTAAATTTGTGTCACTGCAAGAGTAATAACTTAAAAATAAGCTGTCATGATAATTTCAGTGATTTAGTATCTGATTTATACTATTTTTACCAGCAAGCTGTGGATAAAAGGGCCGGTTCTACTGTTCTCCAGAAAGTTTTGATCTTCCTTAGGCTACTGGGGAAATTACAGTGCAAATAGGACATGAAGTAGTAGCTGCTGAGTCTGACAGCAGTTTCAGGGAGGGTGTGCTACTGCAGCAGCATAGCACCATTCTGCTACTCCATCAAGGCCTGGGTGAGGTCTGAGCAGGAACTTAGACTCCAGAGCATTTTATTCAATTATGTTTGCCATCAGGTTCCCTAGAGAGAACCAGGATGGATGCTATAGTCAAGTGGGTCATCTGCCTCAGGCTCTGATAACTTGAAGATTCCCAGCCTGGGTTTGTCTTGGGGAAAATGAGCTAAACAGGCTCCTATGAGATGTTCACTTTCTTGTTTGCTTTTTCTCAGGCTGTACTGTTGAATCTCATATTCCCAAGGCTCATGATTGCTGTAAAAAGCTGCCTGAAGCATGAGGCAGTTGTTTTCATATTAAGGACCCACATTTTGAAGTTGTTATTTTTGCTTAAATTGAAGGAAAGCACCACTATATTAGCTAAAAAAATAAGTAAGTGGAAAAGCTGCCACCCTATCATTATTATATTCTTAAAGTAAGGCTTTCTGCTAGTTGCTGATGTTCTTCAGACAGGTAGCTCTCATTTATCCTAGAGTCACAGAATGGTTTGGGTTGGAAGGGACCTTAGAGCCCAGCCAGTTCCAGCCCTGCTGCCACAGGCAGGGACACCTCCCACTAGGCCAGGTTACTCCAAGCCCTGTCCAACCTGGCCTTGAACACTGCCAGGGATGGGGCAGCCACAGCTTCTCTGGGCAACCTGTGCCAGTGTCTCCCCAGCCTCACAGTAAAGAACTTCCTAATATCTAATCTAAATCTACCCTCTTCTAGTTTAAAACTCTTACCCTTTGTACATACTCCACCTGCTATTCTCTTCTCTTTTGTGTTTTCCTTTGACATAAGACTCTGAGGTGCTGCATTTAGTGCAGTTTTGGTGTAACAATGTTGGATTGTTGCTTTGTACTTGTTAAAATACCTGGAAGAGAACAATGTGGATTTTTGTTGCTTTGCTATAAAATGAAAATAGCAACATTCAATCTAAGGTTTATTTGGGCCAGTTATTTTCAGATTGTTCATGAATCTAAACAATGCATTATTCCCAGAGTTGTAATCAAATGTGATTTAGTGGGATTTTACATATCGAGTTAAAGTAACTTGGTTTAAATTTCATACAAGTTTTGATTGGAAAATAAGTTAAAATAAACAGTAACTCTGATGGCAAGAGATCACAAATCTCTTGCAGTCTATGAAAGAAGAAATATTTTGATGGGTTCCTTAAAGGGTTCTGTCTTCAGTTGAAATTTCTTCAGCATTTCCTGTCTTCTACATCTGTATTTTTATCATTAAGGTGTGTTTTTCCTTTCTGATTCCAGCTGGATTGCTGGATGAAAAGATATTGAGACACGGGCTGCTATAGTCTTACTTTAAGTATTGCTGTTTGGGAAGCAAGATTGTTAGTATCCTAGCTAAAAGTGCCATTTTTGACCCTCACAAATCAAGACGGTCTAATCCATTATGAAGGAACATACTTGAAATCCAAGCTTGCTGACGTCGTAATTCTCAAGTGCCCATTGATGTACCTATGTGGTAACATTACTTTTCTAGATGTTGCATTTGTTCATGTTGTTAGAAGTGCAAAGGAAGGGTAGCATGCTTCCTTCAGGAAAGTCATGCTGCTACACATTTAAGAACATTTAAGATTTTCTTGTGTCCCAGATTGCAAAGCCAATAATACAATCCCAGGATTGCCCAAAGGAAATCTTTGGAAAAGAGTTGTCTGTCATTATTGAAGCTGATGAATTTGTGGTTTCGAACGCTCTGTCCTGCTCAGTGATCAATCCTGCACAACGTCCCTGCTACCTCTGGTGATTCTGAGACTTATGATAAAGTGTGTGTGAAGTACTAGAGCTATAATTTCAGAGGACTTTGTGGTTGCAGGATGTGGTGGCAGCTACAAACGTCATCACCTTCCTTGGTGTCTTGCGTCCTTGGTGTGACCAAAGTACTGTACACAGAGAGCTCAGAGTCACATCACACAGCACAGAATGAGTATGTTGGTTATGTTAGAGAAAGCAGTCTGAGCTCTTGATGTGTGGATAGATGTAAAACATTCATTCCCAGTGCTCAGGCTGTATGTGCCTTTGTACATGTGGTCTGAGCGCAGCTGGTGGCCTGAAATGGCTCTGGTGCATGATATTCACATAATATTCTGTGTTGGCCTAGTCAATAAAGTAAATGGAGCTTTAGATAGTGATTCCTCTTATGCTACAGTAGGTGCCCTGCTGGGTTAACTGAATAGTTCACTATGTTCTAGTGACTCTGTTGGTTAGAGACCAATACCTACTATTATTAATTTGAGTATGTAAAAGGAGTCTAACTTTGACTGAGAGAAGTGCTTGATGGAGGTTTAGCCATCAACGTGGCTATCCCTATATTGTATTTGTCTTTGTTCCGTGTGGATGCAAGGAATCTTTCAAATGTTGCAAGGTACCTTTGTGTTGAATGGTGAATTTACAGTCAGAAATCAGAGGTTTCTTTTGCTTGCGTTTTCATTTCCAATCAGAAGGGATCAGAGCACTGAACTTCAGTCAGCCGGCAAAGAAAACTTGGTCAAAATCAATGTATTTCAGTGAAATGGCTCAGCTTTATTGAAACTACTTGCTGAACTAAATTT
The DNA here is from genome assembly GCF_963264785.1 of Psittacula echo. Lineage (NCBI taxonomy): Eukaryota > Metazoa > Chordata > Aves > Psittaciformes > Psittacidae > Psittacula > Psittacula echo. The sequence goes on from NC_137736.1 coordinate 111,881,712, forward strand.
TGTGGCTGATGTACTTAGCAGTTCTTTGCTTATTGTATGTTGAAAATTAATGTGCTATTCCCCTGTTTAATATTTTTAGCCAGTTGTGTTTAGAGTGAGTGATAAACAACTGCCCATGTAAAGCAGATCTGGAATGCTTGAGGTTGAGTCCTTGCTTGGCCCATGCTGGTCGTAGGGCAAATTACCTACTTTCTCTGCCCCTTGCTCTTGGCAAACAGTGAGAGGACCACTGCAAGCAGCAGCAGTTCTGAGAGACTTGGTTGAGATTATGCACAGTGAATGCTTGCAGTGATTTCCAATCAGGTTGGTTGAATTTAAAGCTATGTACTGCTGGCAGTTCCTGAGAACTCGGGGTGGGGGAATGTTATCTGTAATTACAACATAGATTCAGATTTTAAAAGCCCTAAACAAGTTACTACACTTGTGAAAGCAGAGAGTAGAGAATTTGGCTGTTCTCTTTTACAAACAGCACATGCTTCTTGAGAGGTTTCTTTGAACCGGCTCTCCACTTTTCCTGATGTGTAGTCTTTTGTGGGAAGCTTTTGGGCTATTTTCTTTTTAGAGCAAGCCAGAAACAGATGATACAAAATTCACCTCACATCTGTGTGAATAGTTCTTGTCTCTCTATGTAGCTGTCTGGAAGACTGTGGATAAATGGCATTTTACGTTTCCTACTGAATGCAAAACCTTTTAAAGCTTTTGGTTAAAACTGAAAAAGAGCGAAGCCCTCCAAGGAAATCTTAATCCTCAGGACTTTCATCTTCACAGCTCTTTACAAACATTAATTTCTTATATCTGAAGGCTTTGACCAACACAGCTCCCTCTGACAGCTGCAAAACTGCTCTTGCTTTGAACCAAGTGAATTTATCTTCAAACCTAGGCACGTCCCCTGCCCCAACCCAGTGCTTGGACTTTGGGTTGCCGAGTGCCCAGAAGGTCCTCTGGGATCCCAGCTCCATGACCACCGCTGAGATCCCATTCACTTTAGCTGATCACATCCTCCTTGAAGTGCTCCTTGTCCATGAACACTGTTTTAAATGATTTATGACTGCAAAGTCTTTTTGTTTTTAGCTTTTGTGTGAAGCTTCCAAATTGAATCTCGGTGGGAACTGCGGTCTGTGATAATTTTGTTGTCTTCCTCTCCACTAATGAAAACCAAGTTCAGTCTTGTAGTTAAACTGTGGTTGTCTTCCTTGGAACATTTGTGTACAAATCAAATAGGAATACAGGTAGATGAGAACAGTAATATGATTCTGCTGTATTAAATAATTAACCTTTAAAAGGTCAGTGAGTCCCTACCTAACAAAACAGCAGTGCTAGAAAGCCTGGACTCTCTGGGCTCCACAGCTCCAGGATCTGGAGGCTTTCAGAACAGGCTGAGGAACACTGTTTGGGAATGGCATGAGTGGGATGACTCTGTTTTGGAGCAGTGGAGTGCACTACATCACTGAGTCCCCCATGGCCCATGGTTTTTAGGGAATTTGTGCACCTCTTTTGCTTGACAGTTCAGTTATTTTGTCACAGGAGCGTAGGATTAGGAAAGGGGTATTTTTGTCACCAATTCCAGGGCGCACGTTGCCTGCAGTACATCTTCTAATTTGAGGATGCCACTAAGAGTGCTTCTGCCTGGTATGATGCTTAGCATCTCTATATGTGAATTCCTCTTACTGAAGTAGACTGGCACTGCCTGTTCCTGGGGTATCCTTGGAGATCTTGTACTGTTCCCTTTCCTAATAGGTGGGAGTCTTAGGGACAGGACCTGCTTATTGGAGACTGGATTTGTGGTTATTGATCATCTTCCTCTTCTCAGAGAAGAGCATTATGAAAGAGAACAGGTCTTGCAAATAATCTAAACACTATTACTCACCTTCTTAGGGAGCGTGTTCCACATCTGGATCAGCTTATTAAGGATATTTACTAACGAAGGCCTAGTGTGGTTACACAGCAGCCAATTATTTTTTGCACCGAGTTCCTGCTTGTTTAGTGACAGCAGGACCTTTTAAAACTTCAGGCCTGACAACTTTGTGTTAAGTCTATTATTTCAGTTCAGCCTTTAACAGCATGTCTAAACCCCAACCTGAATCCCCAAATATAATCACATTACAGACCAATTATTTTGCTTGCTGAGTCACTTTGTCAGTTTGACAGCATGCCTGGCAGAAAATTTTGATTCCTTTCAATTCTTTGATTGAAGAAATTAATTCAGAGTTTTATTTTGTTTGGAGATATCAAAGTCTGACTCTCCCACTGACTCATACTCCCTCCCCACTGATAGTCACTGGTGTGGAGATTCATTTGTGGTGAAGGTAATGAGCAGTCATGCTTCTGGGCAAAATCCTTCCTATTTCCATGCTGGGGTGCAGATCCCTGTTCTCCCTGTATTTGAAGACCCGCTTCCACCTTATTGCTTGTACTAGCCAAAGTTGACTGTATTTCTCTCTAGCAGCCATGAATGGCCAATGACACAATTTGCCACAAAGAAGGGGTTGATCCTTATGAAGGATGTCTTCCTGATGGCTTGTTATTTAAAACAGGGAATGCAAAGATGTCTATGGAGCTTGGGAAAAACATCTTTTAGATTTGATCAAGCTGGTCTTGAGTTTTGAAGTTAGCAAATACTCATAGTGTCTGAACTTCAGAATTTTTGGTTGCTTAGAGAAGTCGGGTATCTGCAGCTTGTAGTGAAGACTGAAAACTGTTAACAGAAAAATACTGTCACAAGTCTTTCTCTGTTTGGTGTGGTTTTCCACTCATTGTAATGGTAAATGAATAGTATTGGCCTTGCCATTTTGAAACTGTTTCTCAAATGCAACAAATATATTTTGGTTTAGAATTTATGAATATTGTATTGCTATCAGTACTCTGCAGACCAAACTGGCTGTTGTGCTGGCTATTGCCCAGTCACATAACTGGGCCACCCATGTCATAAAGAGTTCAAGCTCTAGCCAAAAAAACCCAACAGTAACACAGAGAAGAGGAAAATTCATACTTTTCACTCTGATTTTGCTAATGACCCAATGATTAGAGCCTGTGGGGGTTTTCTGCTGACACTGTGCAGTCCTTCCTGTTAAGGTGTGATCAGTACAGGGCAACGTTTAATAGGAGGGATGATGATCCACTTCTGCATTATGGAAAGAAAATGATTAAAGATATCTGTAAGGACATAACAGGAATGTGTAGGGATAAAATAGGAAGGGCTGAGATGTGAAGTGGATCTAGTGACTTGTAGGATCATAAAAGACAGAGAAGCTTCTACACCTACACTAAGAGGAAGGCAACAAAACCATGGCACCAGTGCTGAGTTAGGAAGAACAGCAAATAATGGATGGTGCCATAGACAGATTAAGTAATTTTGGCTTCTAACTTTGTAAAAAAGCTTAATTCGTCCAGATGATAAACACAATTAACTTTTCAAAGGAGAAAATAGTTGTCAGGAATGAGGAAAGAAGAGGTAGAACAAACTTCGATAACTTGCATGCATGCCAGTCTGAAAAATGACCAAGAAACCCGATGGTTTGGAGTATTCTGGGAGATGTGAAAATACTGTTACCACAACCTAATAAGTATTTACAGGGACTTTCAAGTATAAGATACAGTTACAATATGCGTAAAGTTGCCTGGGCCGATGGACCATAGCTTGATTCCTTTGGTCAAGAACATTTTAAAACAAAGAAATAACAACAATAACAAAATAACAACAACAACAACAACAAAAAGAAGAAACAAACTTTCAAAATGCATGAATTATTTTACATTTTCCCCATGGGAATCTTCACTCTTCCTTCAAGTTACCTTTCCCTCTGACCAAAGCTTGCAGTATTTCCGAGTTTGCTGTCATTATGCAGTCTAAATAAAATGAATCTGTGAAAAAATACGTTCAGATGGAGCTTTACTGCCAGAAAAAGGGTGTAATTTTCACTGTCCTCCTGGTGATTTGGGCAGCAGAAAGGTTCTGAAGTGCACAAACCCTGCTCTTCGTGCTGGATAATTTTGTACCCTCTTGTGGCCATGAGGCTCCTTTTTTAGTCCTAAATTCCCTGAAGTAGATAAATCACATCTCTGAAGAAGCAAAACGCTCAGATCCTGAAAGTCATCTGTGTGCCCTCTCCCTGTAATCAAGTGATCCACATCAGTTTCCAAAAGGATATATTCAAATAATTTTGTGCTTTTATGATTTCCTTCTCTTTCCACAGTGCTCCAAATCTCACCTGTGACAGTTTATGCTGAACAGCTCCCGTAGGCAGACAGGAGTCCTACAGGGCTGCCTTGTCACCTTTGACAAGCTTTGGAGTATCACAGAAAAATGGTCCTTGGGAATTAAAAAAACCCCAGCTGCGGTTCTGTGTCTGCGTCTTCAAACATGTTCCTTCTGCTGGGATAAGCCCTCTGAGAGGAGAAGTTGCTTCAGTACTGAAATAATGTGTGTATTCTTTCCAAGGCAGGAATCAGTGCAGGTCTGAATAACTCAGTAGTTGTCTATGTTTGTTCCCCACTAAATAACAGAGCTACTTGAAACTTTGTACATACACTGTCCGTACATGGAAAGAAACTTCTTTCAAATGCCCATCAGCATCCTCTGGAAGAGAACCTGATGTGCATTTGTGGATGGTAGGTGCATTTCAGACAAGGCATCTCTTGAGCCTAGTTTTTATGACAAACAATTTACCTTTCCTTCTCTGCAAAGCCACTGAAGACAGTGTTACTTGTGCTGGCAAGTAACTCTCAGCCTTTGTTTCTTCTATAACTTCCAGAATTTTCTTGGAAATGAATTCTGCAGTTTCCCTAAGAAAAGTAGCAAAAAGTGTAGGCTTTTCACTGCTCAGTGGTGAGATGCAAGGAGTAGAATATATGTCACCTTCAATTTAGGGGGGTGACTTAGCACTAGTATAGAGAAAGTGTCTGTCTGTTACAATCAGTACAGTGAGCAGAGTCAAGAGAGTGATTCAGCCCGCTGAGTGCACGTAGTATTTTTGGGATGAGTCTGGACTCTAAGCTGTGTCCTGACTGGCTCTCCATGGGCTGTAATGAGAGCTTGGAAACCTTCCTTACATGTAGACATCTGCATTGTAGAAATTCAAATCCACAAAGACTGGATTGTAGCCTGTATTTCCATGCAGAAAAATATAATAATAATTTTGTTCTGCCTTATAGGAGTTATATCCTATAGAATCTAACTTTACCACCATGAGTCTCGTAACAGGCATCTGAGTAGGACTGAATTTTCTTATTCTAAGATACTGGCCAAATTGTGTCTCCTTAAAGATGGGGAAGTTTAATATGTTTTATGTATTGAATGTTTAATGTTTATTGATATGGTTTAATGTTCTAATGAGGGATGGGGACTGCAGGGAGAACCAAGGGCTCCTCTTTCTGAAGGTGCAGCATCTTAAATGAGGCCAGCCCCTACTAACTTGAGGGTGTTCATATAAACCAATGGTTATATTTCGGAAGTCAAAGGCATTGGGCAACATCCCAAGGACTTGAAGAGGAAAACGTTTCAAAAAGCAGACTAAAGAGAAACCAGGGACCTACACTCTTCTAACCTGTACCTTGGAACTGGAAAGAAAGCAAGTAAACATCCAAGAGTGATATACAGGGGTAAGGAAAAACACCCAAAGGATTTTGGAAGTTTCTCAAGACTGTTTTTTTTCTCTGAATGACCTACAGAGAAAGTAATAGATATGTGTGGAATTTTAATGATTCTGTAACTTCCGTATGCAACCTGTGAGGATAATGGTCTTATATAGTAGTGGAATCCAGATTTCTATGATGCTATTAAATGTTGCATGGTTGTTAGGTTTAGGATACATGATTTGTAAAGCATTAACACAACCCTGAAAATGTGAAGAACAGCAAGGAGGTAACTTTGGCAGAAAGGAAGTTGTTTTGAACTTGTGTTCAAATCCCCCGTTAAGACAAAGGACCTCAAAGGACCATTTTGCTCAAGAAGGGATGAGGCACTGTTGGTAGCAACATGTGATGGTACTGGAAGGTAGTTCTGCCATCTTTCACATAAAACTGTGGTGACATACTAGAGATGATAGAAAATAAGGGATTGGCCAGAAACAGTCACATCCTTCTTCTCCTTGTCCCCCTGCCCTCAACGAAAACAGCATGGGAAAAGCAGCATACTCCTTTGTGGCTTTTTTTCCCCTGATTAGAGGCCAGGCTGAGCCCTGTCCCTGACCACCATATTTGTCCTATCTTCTTGTTAAATCCTTTCCTGAGCCACCTCATCATGCTCTGTGTCAGAGCTGCGAGGTCCAAGTACCAGCAGCTGGAGAAGAGACTGTGGGTCCCAGGGCCTAGGGATCTAGCTGTCATCAACTGGAAAGACCTTGTGTATGAGAAGCCTACATGCCAGCAACTGGAAAAGCCTGAGTGTGTTAATAATACCACAATGAATTTAATCCTATATCCGTACATGCTTATATTTGCCACCAAACTTTGAACTGGACTAGCTGGAGGAGACTCGAGGTCTGAGTTGGAGACTGGATAAGGGTCATGGGGTCTGGGCTTGGATGTCAAGTAGACTGAGAGCCTGTGCTGATTCTTGAGGGTTCAGTGAGTGCAGGGTACCTGTGAGATGCGTGAGTGTGTGTGTCTGTTTTGCTAGTAGCAGCAGCCTGGGTGAGCTGATGGATAGGAGCAGTCCTGTGTATAGTAATGGGGGCCAGGCTCAGGCATGGACGTTAGGTGGACTCAGGGGCTGTGCTGACATCTGAGGGATCTGTGAATGTACTTGTAAACCTGGCAGCAAAGGCATGTGTGTTCTCATTAGCAGGCTTCAAACCTGGTGAGCCAGAGAGGAGGGATGGGATTGAGCAATCTGTGCCTGTGTGTGAGCACCGTTGTGGGGATGCTGGCAAAGGCCGTGTTGTCTGTGGCAGTCTGCATGACAGCCTGTGTCAGTGTCCTCTATGTGTGCCTGGGATACACTCTCAGCGCTGCTACTGGCCAAACCTTCAAGCATCTGAGATATTTGAAGACTACTTTGTAGTTGACTGGCATTCCAGAAGGCTCCAGGTCTAGGTTATCAAAGGCATGGACTTAATTAAATGACTCTCTTAAAACAGTGGCCATATGGTATCCTGCTTCCCTTGACTGCAGTGACATCTGCTAACAATAAAACAAAAAACAAAGTCATGTCAAAGGTTGTGTGTTATTTCCCTGAGTTTCAGGAAACATGCTTTCTTAGAGCTCCCACAGCACCACATGCAATGGCTCATTGCGTCTGTTTATTCCTTAATTACAAAGCTTCTATGTGGGGGTCTCAGTTTTATGACAACAGATCTCATTGCCATCACTTTCATAATGACTCTGCTTCATGGCATGGGATTAGGCTCAGGGCAAAATGTACCATGGGGTTTCCAGTGATTGAAACTTCCGTCATCCACAGCTTCAGCACCACCTGACTCACAGTCGAGGAGAAATGAGAGGAAAGTTCTGGGGATACTGCTGTAGATGCCAAGCAGGAGCAGCAATAAACCTGTCAGGTTTAAGGCAGAGCTGAGTGATGTATGGTGATACAGCCAGAACCACATAAAGCGAAAGGCCACTACTTTCAGGTACGTTCCATTATCGTGCCCTTCCCACAATGCTGCTGGACCAGACTGTTGAAAATAATGCTGGTTTACAATGTGTAATTTGAAAGCCATGAAGAATTGTTGCAATTTTCCAGTCGAGTGATGTCCAGCCTTTAGCTGAAATCTGCTTAGTAAAATAACCTTATTTTTCTGACTGCCTCTAGTTACAGCCTAATGTGTGCTTCTTCCTGTGGCAGAGCCAAGATGAATAGTTTTGGTGGTGATACTGCTTCTGTGATAGGAGGTCCTGCTAACCCAAAGGGAAGTTAATCCCGAAAGAGAGGCATGGCAAAAAGGTGAAGCTGGTCTCAGAGTTCTGGGAAAGCTAATAAGAGGGGACAAAGGAGCACCTCTGAAGGCCCTGAAAACATGCTGGATGAGCTTGTACAGAGAAAGTACAAAAATGGTGCATGGAAATAAGAAGGAAAAGGGAAAACTGGAAGAGCAATTCAGAGACGAAGCTGAGGGTGAATGCTTTCCCTTTTAGTTTCACTCCTGGTCTATATGAAAATTAGAAGAGACAAAGGAGTTTTGAACAGGCCTGCCATTTCTTCTAATTTGAGGTGAAACATCCTCTGCAGAGTCCTATCTCCTCTTCGGGGTATGCTTCTGGGAATCAGTGTGCCTAACTGAGGTGGCTTTAGGCCTTGCAGAGAAAACTGCAATTGCATTAAGTCTGCTTGCTGCCTTACTACAAACAGAAGGACATGCATTTGGGGTGGTTGCTGAGCTTGTGAACTCCCATTTTTGATGCTTTTGGTTTCAAAGGTGGCATGTATTAGCACTGCATAATTAAAGTGTTATCTTAATTAATCTGGATCTACAGATCATAGTGCCTCTGAAATGCTTTTTCTCCACCAATTAGTGATTTTAACAGTGGGGTTGGGTACAACAAAGGCTGCCTTTCCCTGGCAGGGAATACGCTCTAGCTTCTTTAATGTGATTTTCTGCAAGAAAATAAAATCTCATTTTCTTTTTGAAAATCTTATTTGGACAACCTTTCTTTGTGAAACTGAACCACGAGGAGTTTCTTTAGACCCTTAACTGAAGGCTGCATAAAGATACAACTGACACATTCAGGCTAAGGAGCTGGAGGTGACTGTTTTCTACCAGCCTTTTAACCAAGCTGCTGTGGTTGCCCAACACAGAAGCTGCAGCCCAGCAATAAAGGTTTCCTGGCAAGTCCATAGACAATACTAGCTCTCAATTTGCTTTTTCTGTGGTGTTCAGGACAGCATCACCTAACAAGGACTTACAGTAATCTATCAATTATGTTTTTATATTAAGAAGCTTCAGCACATCTTGATCTGTAACATAATTTATTCCTCCTGTGCAAAGGATTAACTCAGGTTCATGTAGCTGTTGTGGCTGCTTAAGATATATTATTCACTGCATGAAAATTAATGCTGGAGGACCGTGACTCCTAAAGGCTGCTCTGTAGCCATTTTGTGGTCACTGGTTCACTGCTATTATAAATCTTGTATTTTGGAGGTATTTCCAACTAGCTCGTTGAAAATTGCCTCAATTTGATGTTCAGAATTCAGGATGTTGGTTAGAAAAATTATCCAGGAGTCAAAGAAGATGCAGATGCTTTAGTCAAAGGTAAGCTCTCCTGAGACATAACGTTTCTTCTCATAGCTATTAGAGTTCACATGAAAAGCCTTGGGGAGGGAGGCAAGAGCAGAAGCCCCACAGCTGCTTGATGTAGTTTGAGGGTCTAGGTAACTTCCTACACTAGACTCATAATGAGACTGTGCCTTGCCTGGACATCTTACAGCCCAAAGAAAGAGAGGCATAAACTAGTGAAAGCGTTAGGGGAAAACTGAGTTTTGTGGGTACCAAGCCAAACCCTCTTTGCTCAACTGCAGAATTGTCCTTGATAACCTGGAGCAATTCCAGGTGCTTGTATCTTTTTTGCCATCGTTCTGTTGGTATACAAATAGTGAAGCAATGGTCTTTAATCCCCATTACGAGAAAGGCTTGATATAAGTGGTCCTAACAGGTATAAGCAAAACTAGCACAGTTTGAGGTAAGTGAATAGTGAACAGTTTTGATTTATTTTTGTTTTAAACTGAGTTTCTCAATAGGAAATGTGCTCAGTAAGCTGACTGGGGGTTTCATGCTTACTGGGCAGCAAAATCAGCCTGCATTCTGGATCTTTCAGGATGTATATAAAACTGATATAAGTCAAGGTCAGTTTACACAAAAAACAGCCTGGCAGTACACTGTAAGGTGGGACAGATGAGCGCATTGGAATCAGAACCTGACAGTTTGCTGGGAAGTTGCTCTAGATAAGGAAAAGGGCATGTCTCTGGAGATATCATATTCAAATGCATATGAGCAGAGGAGGAAGAGTGTGGGAGAGGCATGCCAGCACTGGGCAGCTGTGAGAGGATCCTGGCTGGCCCCCCGGAGCAGCACAAGGTACCTTGCTGTCTTGCTCAGAGCAATGGATTACATCAGTGACACATATTCTGGTAATTTGTCCTGCTTTTCTCTCCTATCAGGCCATGGTTTTATTGCTTTTTTTTTCCCTCTTAGCTTCAGCACACTAACTACAGCTATTAATGAATGTGTCATGCCAGCAGGGCTGCTTCATTATCTGGGCTCCAGGCAATCCAGCCTGGACACCAGCTCCTACCAGACTGCATCATGTGGAATTCTATGGGCTGTTAATTAGTACAGGAAATACAAATGACAGATTAGGTGAAGATATTGACCCTGAATTTTGCATGGGGATTTTTTCAGCAGAAGACTATGATACTAGCATAAGGAGGGGTTTATGTTCTTTCTCCCTGTTGCAGTTATTGGGAGATGGTATCTGAAAGTGCTACAAGAAGCAGAAAGAGGTGTAATAAAGGCATCAATTTAGGTTTAAAACATCTTCTGTACCCAAGTGGAAGACACAAGATGACACTAAGTAATATTTAGGCCTATTATATTATTAGACATGACAGAGGTGCATTTAGACAAATCTGTATAAGCAGACAAGAAATATTTAGAGAAGAAGGGGAATTGGGTGCTCAGAGAGTAGTTGTTTTTTGACAGGCCTTTGTAGTGAACTGGGAAAAAAATAGCTGCATAATGAGACTTTGGAATACGTACTACAACTGCAGTCGAGACACAGATTTTAGCAAGAGGATGAAATTGTAGCACTTTTCTTGGCGTCCTGTTCTTGTAAAACTAGATGTTACCTCCACGACTCTTAGGCTTGGAAGCTCAGTGAGAACAGCAAATGGTGCTGTCTGCTTTCTTGATACAGTCAATTTTCTGTTGTGTTTGTTTTTTTTTTTTTTTTTAATATATTTCAAAATCGTGCCAGAGAGAGGAAGAATGAGCCTTGTGATGCTTTGTTCTTCCATTAAGATTCTCCTGCAACAATATTACTACTACAGCTTGGTACTGGGAAGCTTTCTAAAGGTATCCTTATCCCTTGAAATGGCAAAAGGAAACCCCATCCTCCTGCATCACAGCTTAGATAGAAAAATTCCTTTGTTAAAATGTTCTGGTTAACAAGTGTGATTGAATGGCTGTAAAGAGCAGCAGTGCTGGAGCTGGTCCCTCCACAGACCAGTGAGCAGGTAGCCTCCCTAGAAACATGTCCTTTCATCTCCTTCAGCAGGGCCACCTGCAGACCTTGGCAGGGATCAGCTCCTTCACAGACATAGAAAGGAACCTGCTCCAGGTGTTGACAGACAGGCATGGATGGTGTGATGTCGCTCCACTCTTCTTTCCTAAGGACAGCAGCGTTTGAAAGCTACATAAGAGTCTGAGTATCCCTAAATAAGCTTCTGAATCGTGCACAGGGAAAGCAGCTGCACTCCATGGAAATATCCCTGCAAACATTGTGATTGGTGAAGAAGGGCAAAACAAGGAAGCCTCCAATATATCAATGAGTGCTAGAAAGCACAGATCTGAAGTCCCAGCTGAGGTTGATCTCTACTTTTGCTAGAAAATCAGAGGTAATGTAAGAAAGGAACAGAAAAGGTAAAAAATAGAAAAGAAGAACAGAGAAAATATTTAGGCCAAAAGAAATGAGGGACAACGCTGGTTTGCATCAGTAGAGTTTGCAGCCCTGTTTTAACTAATGAACTTTCCTGAGGTAAAGAATTACATCAATTTGTCTTGAAATGACACTTGACAAGGCGAAAAGTGTCTATTATAATCTCATTTAATAAACTGTCCAGCCCACTTAAATATGCTTTCTGTCTTCTTGTCCACTGGAAATGTGCATTAGCAATTCATTAACCTCCCTTCTAATTATGCGGTATAGACAACACTCTGCTATGACTCCATAGATCCACAACACAAGAAATTTTGTTCTATTGCTCAAAGTACATGTTTGTTTCTGCAAAGGGGCACAGACAGGTCAGGGAGATGTAGCTGTTTGTACCCTCCCTTGGATTTACTGAAATAATTACTTGCTTGTTCAGATTAGCCATTACTTCAGTACGGATTTTATTACAGGTCAAAGACACAATGGTGGAAGCAAAAACAAGTCTCTTACCAAAATAAAAAATAACAGATAACATCAGATACAGTATTTGTACTTCAAGGAAAATATAAGTAAATACTTCATTAAAGATGTCTCAGAGGAAATGAGCAGGCTTGGAAGAGCTCTGAACTTCAAGGACATTTACTCAATGTAGAGCCAAATTCAAACTTTTGCCGCTGGAGATGCATTATAGTTTTTCTGAAGGGAATGTGGTGGGCTCAGAGGATGAGAATGCTGATAACCACAAGAGAGCTTCCAGGCTGCAATGTCTCCCAGTGCAGCTTATTTTCCAGTTTAATCTGAAGTCCAACACTTGCTACTTTTAAGGAGGAGACAAGAAACTTCGCAGGGCAGTTTTGGGGCTGGCTGCTGTCATGGAGATAGTTTGAAATGCCCAGTGCCTAGAGATGAGTTCATGCTATCTGACATGCGCATTTTGCAAAGCTTTGAAGACTGCTATTTTCCAGATTAGTATTATTTACTTCAGCTTATATGATCTATAGGCACATTTAGAGCCACTCATTTCAGAGTCTGCAATGTGGCTCCTACCACGTGTATTATGCAGCAGCGATGTCCAAGGCTGCTAATGCACAGGAGGAACCAAACCTTGGAATGAAAATGAGGAAGATCAAAATGATCTGTGTCTTCTTTCAGTACTCTCTGGAGAAGCGCTAGGAAAATTTCCAAGGTGTTTTCTATCCTGCTTTGTTTTATGACTTGTATTTATTCTCTCACTCCAGGAAGGGTGTCGCAGATGTTGTTACGCCCAGCTTGGGGACAGACTTATGACTTCTAAGTGCGCTGCCACCTCACTTAGCATTGTGGCTGTGTGGTCTCCTGGTCTGGAGAGTGGATAGTTCACAGATAATTGGCTGCTCTTGGTGAGACGGGACTTTCTAAGCTTGAGGTGTCAACTGGATTTCCTCATAAGAGTGGCAGCAATCATAGAAGTGAAGAGGGTGTAGAGGGGGGAGGAGGTATGAAACTGGCTGGTGCTTTACGGTGCATAGTTATATCCACAGAGCTGAATCTTGGGTCTGTTTTCTGTCTTGAACATTCACAGCTTCTCCTGTTTCCTCTCTGTCAACCAGTCTGAGCTCTAGCCCCAAATATCCTGACACTGCAGGTAAGAGAAAGTGGATCCTGGCTGCAAAAAACCACCATTCAGCTGATGCTTTTGTTGCTTCCTTTTGGCCGCCTGAGAATAAGGCAGCAGAGGCAGTGGCACCAGGTCAGTGGTCCGGTGATATTCCAGCAGGAAGCAGTGAAAACAATTCACACTAGTAATTAACTCTGCCTGGGGGAGGAAGCAGAAGCCTTTTGTGTTTCTGTAACTTCAGAGTGGGGAGCTAGAAAACAAACAAAGAACTAATCTCAGCTTTATGTTTCCCTCTCCTGCCTCTTATTAACTTTTAACCCTTCCAAAGCGATGAACCTCCTTCTTGAGTCAAAGAAAACCTTCCCAGCATTAGGACTAAGGCATGGACTGGAATGAAAATGCTGGACTCAGTGCCAGCAGTTAAATTTGTATTGCTGGGGTGCAAGGCCAATGAGTGCTTTTGCATAAATGCACTCTTACACTGAATTTCCCTGAGTATCCAGTGATGTCTCCAGCATCCTTGCTAATGAGCATTTTCTCATCTCTGAAAACTCTTTCTCTACACCCTGTGCTTCTTTTTCTCTTCTGTTAACGTCAGTCCTCCAGTCAGGAAGGGAAGGTACCAGCTTGCAAACCCAGAATGAGTTTTTCATTAAGTTAGATTGGAAAGTTGGGGTTTGAACTTCCCAGTGAGTCTGACAACTTCTTAGCTGGTTGGCTTTGACAGCCAGTTGTAGGGTCATGTTATGTGGCATAATGGAAGGCAGGATTGAATTAGGCTTGACGGTAGAAGTGAAGACATGATGGCCAGTGCAGGACAAAGGGCAGTTCTGTATTTTTGCAGATATATAAACAAAAAATAAGTATCTCTTGATTTTTTGACAACTGAATCCTCCTCACTGTGATGAAAAAGAACTGCAAGTGACAATGATAAAAAAGTCTTTGAAAACAGTGCAGGTGCTCAAGATAATCAGAAATAGGTCTTCCAGTAACTTTGAAAGTCATGTTATCCATCACTGCTATGACCTCAGCACTTCCAGTTTGCAGACATCTTAGACCTCTTGAGTACTTATTATCAGTTCTAGTTATTTACTGCTAATACACTTGGATTTTTTTTCATGTCTTTTCTAAAGTTGTTTTGACTTTTACCTAACCTTTCCTAAGATTCCCAACCCCCAAGAGTGGTTGGAACCATCTGAGCACAGATTTTGTTCCACTATAAGCACTGATGTAAATAAATAATTTTAAAATGGCCACATCTGCTATGATATTCTTTTGTACAGTCAGCTGGCCCCGCAGATTTTCTGACAGGCTTCTGAATCTTTGATGTGAAGAAATATTATTAGTGTTAATTCCCTTTGCCATTTGTTCCTCAAAGTGCTTTTTATCCTGCTGTGTTTTTACATGCAATCTGCCACCAGATATGTTATTTCTATTTTTTCCATTTGGCCACAACTTCAGCTTTCAGTGTGTTCTGCAGACTCACCTTATGGTTTAACACTGCCTATTTCCTTTTACCCTTCCTCAAGTTCTTGTTCATAAGCTGTGTGGTCCTGTACTCTAGTGTTTCCTTTGCAGACTGCCTTTTGTTAGGAAAAATGGAGAAGGACCCTCTGCAGGGTCTGCGTCCATGGTCTGTCTGTGGGCAAGAGGCAGAGAGAGTCAACAGCTACTCTGAGCACTCCTGAGGACTTGGTGACCGAGACCTGCAGCATCATCTCAGCTCTGAGACGGCAGAGACAGATGGGCATCCTGCAGCTGTGAGCCTGCCTCGGGCCAACGAAAGCCTCTACTACTTTCTATTAGATTACTCAGAATATCTTTAAGAAATAACATGCCACTGAGGACCACCATAACACAGTTACAGCTGCTGCCTGGGGAAGCAGGAAGACAGGTCAACAGCTTTCCCAGGGGCTTGTCTGCCTTTTACCCAACTGTTCCCACCCAATCCATGAGCAGAAATCCTGGCTGCAGCTGAGCAGGGAGAGATGCCCTCATGGAGAGCTGAAGATCTGAAGAGAGGGAGGGTGCCAAAGTGAATTGAAATTAACTGGGAATTAAGTGCTTCTCTTTGTGTATGAAATCTGCTCAGAAATGCCTTGCAGGTGGTGAGCCCTGGGGACTTACTGACGAGCAGAGTTTTGCTGGTATTTCATATCAGGCAAAGCCATAGCTATCCTGGCACTATGTATTGCTGCCAGCTCTTGCTAACTTTGAAGAGCGAAAACAAACAAATTTGACAAAAGAATATTTCCTGGGGAAAAAAGCCTTAAAAACTGTCCTGGATATGACCATGAGAAACTTGATCTTTCTTTGAAGTTGGCTCTCTTTTGAGCAGGGTGCTCAGGTTTTGTGAAAAAGCTGCCTGCTGAGATGTTGTCTAGGATTGAACTGGTATAAAACTAGATATATTACAGTGTTACTGACCTAACTGCAATGGCAAAACTCTTATCTCGACTTGCCCTCTAAGTTAATTCTGAACACATTTCTCTCCTGATTTATGCTCTTCCTTCCAGTTTACAAAGTGACTTCTCTACTTGCATCAGTTTCCAGACGCTATCTCATCCCTTCCCTTCCTTACACTACACAGATTTATCCTTTTGAGCTCTTCGTTTACACCTCTTTCTGATATTTTCTGTGTTGTCTGGGAACTTTGGACATTTGAGAATTAACCCCCTATAAGTGTTGTCTGCAGTCTCTAAATTCTTCTTTAATAACATTCCTCCAGTCTCAAATCTGAGTTTTAGGTATTCTTTAAGCTAATACACAACGAGGGCCTGTTCGCTGATTGCAAACAAGCAGAAGAAAAGAAAACCAACAATGAAAATACATCAAGCACAAAGGAATTCTTCTTGTGAGACTGGATATTGAAAGCACAAGGGCAAAAGGGAGATCATGGAAAAGGAGAGCTTTTTTACTGTGAATGTGAATCCCTTGGTATAGCCACAGAAGGAACAATGCATAATCCCTCCTGCAGGGGGTATTGTGCCCCAGGAACCTCCATGGGCACAGCAGGGACAGAGCTGTGCTGTTGAGCCTCTTTGTACTGACCAGGACAGAAGGAGAGCAGGCAAAGGCAGCTGCAGGAGGTTTGCACGACGACTGCACATCTTGAGCCTACTGAGAGGGTAGTTGCTGGGTAGCTCCCAGCAATTCATACTCCAGCAACATGGGGTGATACAACCTTTATAACCATCCCTGCTTTCTGCTCCTGTGCCATCTGACAGCAGCTGTCAGGGTGACAAGAGCCACTGCTCAGTATAACAGCAAGACAGGAAAACTGGCCATGTTTGCTGAGAATGAACTGGGACCGTTGGGCACCTTCTTGAAGTTCACTGATAGGAGAGCTGGACATAGACTAAGTGTAAAGTAGGTCCTTGCTTGGCCAAGCTAAGTTGTGGCCAGAGAGCTTTTCTCTTTTCTGGACTGATGGCTTTTTCCTCCTGACCCCTGATGTCAGCAGTATCCCCTTTTTTGTAGGCTCCACCAGCCACTGCATGCACCAACCTCTTCCATCTTTCAGCATCTGTCTGGGACACACTGGTATATGAAAGGTGATCTTGATTTGGTGGGTATGTGAAATGCCTGTGGCATAAGGACACTCATTTCTGACTTGCAGCTGGCTAGGACCACTAAGATGAAGTAGATGACATGTATTACGTGTTACTGATTTTTTTTGTCCTCACATGGGAAACAAGTAATAACCCAAGTTTAGCTTTGTTTCCTTGTACCTCTTGCTTTGTCTCATTTATTGTTCAGTTATCATGAATTCTCTTGCCCTGACCAAGTCTAATTTCTACAGAAACGCTTGGTGAAGAATGACCAAGGTAGCTTCTGGAGAGAAAGTCAGTCACAGGGAAATGCCAGGCCAGGTCATTATTAATGACTGCCTATGAAATAAATAACAAGCTTATTAACTTTGCAGATCGCAGCAAGCTGGAATAGGCTGCGAGTACTTTGGAGGACACAGCCTGAGCTTCACAAATGGTCTTGTCAAATTGGAGAAGCAATTTGAGAAAAATAGGCTGCAGTTCTGCAGGGACATGTGTGAGCTCCCACCTTACACAGAAATAAGCAGTGCATGAGGAAAACGTGCATTAACATCGCTCTGCAGAGAGGGGCCTGGGGGTCACAATGGATCAAAGGCAAAGCATGAGTCAGCGGCGTCAGGCCGTCTCTGTGCCAAGATGTATGAACTGAATTACAGCCTGCAAGACAAACGGAGTGAATTTTGTTCTCAGCATGTGTGAGCCCCCGGCAGCGATGCTGTGCTCAGCTGAGGGCACTGAACTTCCAAAAGGATGTGGCCCAGCTGGACAGCGTCCAACAGAAAGCAACAAAAAGGGTCAGCAGTGTGGAAAACGTGACCTGTGGGGGACGAGCGTGAGAGCTCGGACCATATAACCGGGAGACGGGAGGACTGGGGAAAGGGAGTCATGGGAAGAGCAGTTCAGTTAGGGGTCTGCAGCCAGTGTTGCTATGGGAGGATGTGTGAAGGTAGTGCAGGGAGCAACGGGAGAAAATGTATCCCAGGTTTTTCTGTTTCCTTCTTTACTGGGCTGCCTCCCTGCCATATAAAACCAGATTGGGTGCCAAGGTGGGCTGAGGAGGGACAATATAGGGATGGAGGGTTCTGATGGCTGTATGGGAGCCCCTGATCAAGAGATGTAAGGAGTATGTTGGGGAGATAGGAATTGCTTCAGGGACTGAGAAACCATCTCACACTAAGAGTGCTGTCACTTGGGATCTGCAGAGCATGAGAAGAGCAGCAAGTCCCTGTGCCAGTCATTACAAATAGCTCTTGGTCACTGTGGGGGGGACACAGGATAAGAACCTGCAACAGTACAAAATATTAATGCACAGAGGAAGCGAATTACCCTGTCTCTGTCTGGCCAAGACAAAGATCAATGGATGAACATTGTAGCAGGCTGAGATTGGACACTGGAGTGCACTTGATAAAAATAGTTATACCCAGGTAGGTTGTGAGATCTCCATCACTGGAGGATTTCTGGTGATGTTTGACGAAATGTGCATCAGGGGTGATTAGAGTGCAATGACTGCTTTGGGGTAGGAATGCACTCCAAGACCTCCTGAGCATCCTTCCGGACCCCTTTGCTCTGACTGTTTTTTGTGCAAGTCAGGTGGCTCAGAACAGGGAACCCACCCTGACCTTCAGCTGGTGAGCAGGGGCAGTGCCTTAGGAGCTGCTTGCTCCTCTGCAGGCTGCACGTGGGACCCAGAGGGGAACAGCATGAGTGAAGAGCCTCATGGGGAGCAGAGCAGCTATCCTAGACATGGCTATGCTCCCTGACCCAACATGCTGTCCATGCTCACCACAGGGACTCTGCAACAAGAAGCTTCAGCATTGGTTGCTGGAGGTGTGAGCGAATGGACTGGGGTGGGAGGGAGATGCCAGTTCTCCCCCTCAGCCATGCATGATCAAGTCATATTTGTCTGCAAGCTTGCTGGGGACAGCTTTCTCTTGGGCCTTGCCTGGCTGCCTGCCTGGGTCCCTGCACTGCTGTGCTCCCAGGCAGCACAGCCTCCATCAGCGCCACAAAGAGGAGTGTGAAATAGCAAGTGACAGGCATTTGTGGGAGCTTCACACCAGCAAATGGGTGAAGGCTGCTGCTAAAAGCATCGCTATAATGTGTTTATTTTCTTTGTAGTTACAGGGTAAAATTGGGGGGAAAAAAAGGAGAATATGAGCAAAGGCTGTTAGACAGCTGGGATCTAACTGTTTACACAAACTGTTGATGGGGAATGTAAGTAACCAGGGTCATATATACACTACAGCATTTGTTAGATTAAGGATATGAAAACATTTATTAGATCACGTATTATTACATGCCTTATGTTTTACTGTTCCTGTAAGCCTGTGCTGAATCAAATTTCCCAGCTCTTCTGAAACTGGCCAGCAGAATGGAAGTACTAAATAATCTTGAACCTTTTAATAAAACAAGCTGGATGAGAGTTGCAGATACGAAACTGTTGGACATCAAATTCCTGCTGCCTGGGGAGTCCTTTTCCTGACCCATAATGTGAGCCTATCAAAGGGTAAATATTCCCCAAGCAGCAGTGAAGAAAACAAACAAGGAAATAAATCCTGCCTAGCACTGACATGCAAGAAGTACCACAGAGCCAGTTTTCTAGGGAAACTCGGCACTTCCCTCCAGCTACTGCATTGCTCATGGAGTTGGGTGAGCTCACGTGTGCCTGCTTGAGCTCTGGCACAGGTCTGGCCTGGTTTGTGCTTAGGAACACCCTCTCAGACTGGCATCAGCTCTTTTCTAAGGTAGGGATGGGAGGTGAAAGGACATTCAGGGACAACAGGAAAAGGAAAGACAGTAGAAACAGTGGTTTGCTTGGGCTGAGTTTCTCTGCCGTTGCCAGATCTGGAGTAATTAAATGAAGGCGCAGGACTTGCGGTGTTTGTGTGAACTGGAGAATGTTCACTTCTGTGCAGTGGCTCTGTGGGACTGGAGGGCCTCCCCACTCTGTGTGCCTGGTGGTGCAGCAGCGGTGAAAACCAGCATGGGAGCAGGGGCAGCAAACCTGCAGCGCAGCAGTAGCAGCCAGTGTCGTGGCAGCTCATCCCCACTGCTCTCTTCTGATAAGGTGGTGGATTTTCCAGTTCGGACCATGTAAGTGACAAGTAATACTGAGTGTTGCCTTTGTTAGGCGTGGCGACCTGGTTCAGGAACGGTGCAACAGCCCACCCCTGGCTGACTGGGCCATTAGCTCACAGACACCAATGTGGTGGACGGCAAATGGCGTTTATTGGTGAGTAACATGGCATTATATAGCTTAGATTTACAACGTCAACTTCCGTCTGCTTACATCATAGGCTAAATGCTATTGGCTATCAGGAGAGGGGCCCTATCTTTCCGTACAGCGCGATATCTTCCGGCCACCAGACCCTGGCTACCCACAACTGAGCCTCCTGGGAAATCCTTGTGCTGCCACCAACTGCAAGGGCTTGCACGTCTCGTTTGGTGAGGCTGCTCTAAACCCAGAGCGCTAATGGGGAAAAGCTTCTTCAGACCTCGTAGGCAAGAACAAGGGGTCTGCTAGTACTTTGAACACTAGGATAGTTTGCCACCCACGGCTATCTGCACAGGAACTTGTTGCTGGACATGCCAGGTAAAAAGTAGAATAAGTCATCATCAAGAGCCATGCTGGGCAAGATGGTTGTGGCCGCAGCCTGGGATCACTGTGGTTGTTGCAGAGGGAAGAGTAGGATGGCCGGATGGTGGCTGCTGCTGGGGAAAGGTCTTTCTGCAGTTACTACCTCCATCTTTCCCATCTCCTCTGGCAGCAAACGGAGAACTGTATTGCCCCACGCCTGTCCCATCCTGTCTTGTTTTGCCAGCAGCAAGGAATGGGCAAGTGACAATTATTGTGGGGAAAAGTGTGGCCCCTGTCAATGTTCCCAAGTGGCCATCTGCCCTTGCACCAGCAAGAATAACAAACCTTCATCTATTCCTCTCTCTCCCAGCTCTGCCTCTTCCTGCTAGTCTTCTTTTCCCATGGTAAACATCAAAGCACACCATATCCTTCTCCTTGGGGTCTCAGAGTTGAACTTTGCTGTGCTGCTGAGGAGATTTGAGACATCGCTGATATGTCTTATCAATGCATGTTGATTTCCTGAAAAAGGATAAAACCCAAGGATGATTTATTGTTATGGTTTATTATCACAACTTGTCTAGGAAAGATGTTTCCAACACCTGGGGAAAGATTTCGGAAGCCAAGCTCTTTAATGTATCAGACCAAGCATCACAGCATCGCATCTGAAGTGTGTCTGTGACTATGCTTGTTCTTTCTTCCTTCCCTTCTTCTCTCATTTTTTATTATTCCTGATATATCTGAAGAAGGCATTTTCAGGGACTAACATTTGAGTTCTGTGTTGTCTCCAAGTGAAACTGAATACCTTGAAATACTCTGCACAGGGTATACTGTTGTTGATGCTGAAGGCTCAGATTTTCCTCCTACACCTGCCTGTCCCCATACCTTTCCTTCTCAGCCATCCCATGGGACGGTCTCAGATGAGACCTTCCTGACATGGTCTTAGCCAGCCATTACTCACCTCCTGGGAAAGATGTTCTGCGAAGCCTCTGCAGACATCATTTTCCCTGAGGCGCATCCAACACCAGGTGCATTGATGGCTCTGCATTGTCAGTGTTCTGCTTGTTGAGACAACAAACCTCCTCCATGGATAAATCCTGGTAGCATGAGCAAGATCTCTCAGGCTGGAGGTGAATACAAGAGAGGAGAGGTAGCACTGCCTTGCAAACACCTCTTAGCCCAGGGGCACAGAACTACGGTAGGTACATTTTCCCATTTTCCTTTCTCTTGCACTCCTATAGCACCCTCCCTAAGTGCTTTTCTTGTCCTCCTGGTAACCCAGCCTGCTTCTTTGCTGGTGCAAACTCTCCTCCTGCTTTTCCTCCCACCGTTTTCCTGCAGAACTCAACCTCTGTTTCTCCCCTGGAGAGATGAGGGTTGTCCACCCTTGCAGAGAAGGTGCACTATGCACACATACATGACCACGACTGTACTTGAGCTGCTGCATGGCAGGAGGGAAGAAAACTGCGACTCACAGCAATGGCTCAATGACTTTGATACCTTCACAGTAAAGAGGGGTGTTTTCAGGGCTGTGTCACCTCCTCTACTTTTGGCAGACTCCACCTGGGAGGAAGCACAGATGTAGTGACAGAAGACTGAAGAAAAGGAAGACATCACCTCAGTGTTACCCAGGGGTTCAATGAAATTCTGTATGTTTTGATCATGTGTTTCTCTTAAAAAATCCATTAAAACTGAAGTTGACACACCACATGGTTTCAACACCCATCCACAAAGCTGAGGTGCTGGACCTCATCTGGAAAAATGAGAGGGATGCCTTGCCCTTGTCTCCCCTTTCATCAGCTTGTTGTCCCCAGGTGCCAGCAGTACATTAATTTCTTGCAGCAACAGAGAGAACTAACAGCTCCAAGCAGCATGGGAGGGGAGAGCCCAGGCTTGATTTGCATTGATTTATGCGCTAAGCTTTGCCTTTGTCTGAGGAGCTTTTAGCTAATAGGTCCCTCATTGGCAGGAGCCAAGGTCTAATTACATGACAAAATTGTGCAGATGTGCCCTTAGAAGAGGCACACGCTGTTAATGGAGTGTTTTACCACAGTGGCTTGTCCCACTTTGGAGGGGAAAAAAGGTCTCATTTTAATCCTTATATTTTATTTTTTTTTAATATCTTTTAGGCTCGTATAACTGTATCTCATGTAGGCACACAGTTAAAATGAAGAAGACCTCAGCAGCACTGCTAAAGCTATTGTGGCCAATATGTTTGGACCTGTATTTCAAGAAAGAGGGCTGAGGTGAGTGACAAAAAGTGAGTGAGGGTGAGGAAGTGACAAAAGGATCAAAACACTGAGGAAATTCCCCAAAGCAAGCGTTACTCAAGTGACGGTGTGTAGTTACCACTTGTAGTGTTCAAAGCATTTCAAAGACCAAGTGCAATCCTACTTTGAGGGGTGGATAAAAATGAGGGGAACAGAGCATTTGAGAAGCTGACAGCTAGGGCATTTGTATAGGAAGTTCAGAGGATTCATGCCTTCATGGATAGGATTACCTTATTTTTGTAAAATATTTTCTGGGAGAATATCTATGGATAAAACCCATATTTCAGATGCACAAAATTACTGGACCTGCAGGGAGAAATCTAGATATGAAAATTATGTTCTGGGAGGTGGCTCCATTTAGTGCTACCCTTTTAATGATGTGATTGTTCCTCTTTTCCTTTCATTTCCAAGTTTTCGGGCAAGGGAAAAAGCAGAAAATGCTGCAAGAGGGGCTGGATCTTGGCACATGCAGGGAGCAAGGGTCTGGATACTGTTGGTCTGGGATGACTGAGCAGCAAAATAAAGCCTAGGGACTGAAGCTTGAGCTCTGGCTGAATGTGAACGCTGCCTAGGGCACCTCTGTCCTGTCTCTGGTTTTACAAGGAAGATCACTTCAGTCATTCATAAATGGTTTCCTAATTACTGGTTATTTTCTGAGTTGTTTGTTCTGAGGCATGAGGGTCTCAAATGTGGAATGGAGTTTTTCTACAAGCAGTTGTAGCTCTGCCTTGGATTTATTTTGCATATATATATTGCATATATATATTTACATATATATATTACATATGTAGTATCTGAAACCTTGAAATCTAGTCAAGGTAATCTGTCGCTCAGAGTGAATGGGTTCTTTTGTCTGCAGTGCTTTTGGTGCTTAGACTAGTACATGGAGAAATGTCATTCCACCATTTCGCAAGAGCAACTAATATTTGTGGAGCACTTCTCAGTGAAGAACACTATGGAAACCCCCAAAGCAAATAACTGGACCTTTCCAGATCAAGGTTTGAACAGAGTGTAAATAATAAACAGATCATACCCCAAACAGCTACCATTGTTTGCAGGTTGTGACCAGTTCTTGCTCTTGGTGTCTATGACAGAGGTGAGGCAAGAGATGGAGTTTTGGACCAATGCATTTGCAGAAGTTGAAGCTACCCAGATAGGTTTAAAACCATGGAAGAAATGCCTATTATTAAGTCAGAAGGAATACCTTAATGTTTTCAATTCAAACTACATCCAGGTATAGGATATCTGAGGTTAATCTGTGCCTGACCAGCATTTCCTTTGTTATCTGCTCCTGACAGAGATTCCAGAGTAACTCATCAGGGAAGTTGCTGATCATGTATGATTTATCTTCTGGTTAGTCCAGAGCTTCCCACGTGGTGTGAGTCCAGATCCCAAGCAAAGCTTTTGGGTCCAGCCCATTGTGGTTCACACCTTTTCATGACAAAACAGAACTGAAGCAGTGTCAAGATCAGGGCTGCCTCCCATCTCAGTTGTCCACTGGTGTGCAGTGAGGGCTTTGGGACCTTGATTTGAAGGCTGCTAACTGAAGGTATGAGCTTTTAAGGTGCTGCAGGCTCAAGTACAGCAAAGCCCTTTAGCACGTGCTGAACTTTAAGAATATAAATGAAGTCCAGGAGATTAATGCTGTGCTTAAAGACTTTGCTGGATCAATATACCTTGCAGCATCAATTCCAGAGGTTGATGGCTAACTGTCAATGACAGAGTCTGTTTCACAGTAAATTCTCTGGATCACCATGACTGCCTGCAAAAAGCTCTTGAGAGAGAGGTCTTTTTTTTGAGTTGGCCCATAAGTGCTACTGTTCAGAGTGCAGTGGCCAGCAGTAACTGCCCATGGTAATACAAGGATATAAGGATATAAGGAAGAAGTTCTTTACTGTGAGGGTGGTGAGGCACTGGAATGGGTTGCCCAGGGAAGTTGTGAATGCTCCATCCCTGACAGTGTTCAAGGCCAGGTTGGACGAGGCCTTGGGTGGCATGGTTTAGTGTGAGGTGTCCCTGCACATGGCATGGGGGTCGGAACTGGATGATCTTAAGGTTCTTTCCAACCGTAACTATTCTATGATTCTATGATTCTAATTACTGATGACCATGAAGTACTTTTGTCCCACTCCAGAATGGAAGGGGGTTGTAATTCCACTTGTGGGTTTCCTATAAGAACATGAACTCTCTCCCATGAGTCTTCATGTTAGGATCACAGAATCACTGAATTGTTAGGGTTGCAAGGGACCTCTGGAGATCATCTAGTCCAACCCCCCTGCCAACGCAGGGCCACCTAGAGCAGGTTACACAGGAATGTATCCAGGCAAGTTTTGTATGTCTCCAGAGACAGAGACCCCACAACCACCCTGGGCAGCCTGTCCAAGCGTTCTGCCACGCTCAGTGTAAAGAAATTCTTCCTCATGTTGAGGTAAAACTTCTTGTGCTTTAGTTTCTGGCCATTGCTTCTCCTCCTGTTGCTGAACACCACTGAGAAAAGTTTGGCACCATCCTCCTGGCACCCGCCTTTGAGATAAGGCTTTGAGGTTAAAGCTAATCCTGAGAACTTTTCCCAATGTATTTTCAGAATAAGTTGCTAAAGTTTTCATATGTGAAGTGGTCTTTAGTTGAAGATACAGTCACGGATTTGCAGTAGGTGTAAATTGACATCTGGTCTCTGGCTGTCAGTAAATCTGCACTACAGAAGGGTCTGTCCCTTTCTTTCTTTCTTTTTTATAATTAGCAATTTGAATCAACGGTAAAAAATCTCCAAAGGTGTACCCAATTGTAGCAACATTTATTGACCTGTGTTCCACAGGAGACCGTTCTGGGTCTAGAATTACTCAATATTTTTATTAATGACTTCACAGTAGAAGAGAGTTTGCTTATTAAATTTACATAGAGTTTGCTTATTTAATTTATAGGTGGCATCAGCGTGGGAGATGCTGAAGACACTAGGAGATGGGGATAGAATTCAAAATAAGCAAAGTGTTACACTGACATGAGAATAGCCACCTTCAAAGAGTAGAGAGAGAGTGACTGGTGAGGCAGCAGCTCTACAGGAAGAGAGGTGCTGATCCCTCCCTTCTACCTAGTGGGGCATTTTAACTAAGCAAGTAGAAAGCTTCCACCTTTCAAGTATTGTGATGCAATGGTAAGGTCTCTGTTGAAATGCTGTTCAAAACAGCTGTGACCAGATGAGATCAGCAAGAATGACAAGAGGTCTAGAAAACAGTGTATGCAGGATTAAGCCTTCAGAGTCAAGAGTCGGTGCCAAAGGAAACAATGCCTTGGTTTTTCTGTCACCCAGTGGTGTCCTGAACCCTGGGTAGAAATGGACTGAGCTGTCTGCTCTGGCCTTATCTACAAGACCCAGCTGTTCTATTTGCACCTTCCCTCCACCTCCTTCGAGCTTACCTGGGCTGTAGCCAGACAGCACTCCTCTTCATCCCTGGCTCCCATTGTACAATCCTGCTGGAACAGATATTCCTACTTTTTTAGCTACTATTCTCTGGTCCTGATTTGTGAACCTCCTTTCCTGCCGATTCTGGCCCTTAATGGAAAAGAAGTGAATGTCTCAATTCACAGAGTGTAAACAACCATGAGACAAGAGCAAAACAATTTTTTCGTTATTGGCAGTGGTTTCTGCCTTTCTTTCTGCTTTGACAGGTTTCTTAATGATATTTGAGCTACTTGCTGACCATCCTATGCAGGTGGAAATCACAATGAGCTCTTAATCACAAGTGGGCTCTTTATGTGTTTTCTATTTTTGTGTGGGCGTGATGGACAGCAAGCAATTCTGGCATTAATTTAGTATGAAGGAAAAGGGTATGGATCCTCTGTAGCAATTCTGAGTGTAGCAGATCATGACCTGAGTGTGACTCAACTATGTCTCGTTGTGAAAATGATGTGAGCTGTATTGGAATGCCTAAACAGAAATGTCCAACCATGCTGAATAATCCTTTTTCAGACCTTGGCATTTTTGGTTTATCTTAGCTGGGATGTTGGGTATGGTTCTGGACAATGAAATTCAAGGAAGCTTCAGATAGAGAAGAGCAAAATAATATCCCCAAACCACCCTCAGAAACACCATACATACAAAATTATGTAAGCAGTAAGACTGAAAGAACTGGGATTATTTAGTAGTAGACAAGACTGAAAAGGGATGTCTTCATGTGTGTAAATGGTTATGAAAGGAAGACATGAATAAACTATATTATTATGAGCAAGAAAAAAGAGTAGTCTTACATTTCAGCAGATGTTAGGAGAGCCAGTCCAACAGTAAGCACAGCTGAGCACTAGACTGTCTTGCTTCAGGATCTGTGATGTGTTCATCCCTGAAAGTTTTTAAGCACAGGTTGGACAATCATCTTTCATCCTTCAGGAATGCTTAGGTGTGGACTGATCCTGCCTTAGGGCTGCACACATGGACGAGCTGTCTTGTTATGTTTCTTCAGGTTCTCTGTCTTGGCTTCATTTAGAGACAGGATTGGTTTGTGGCATTGCCTGGCAAAAACAAAGAGTTCTGGCATGCTGACTCCCAGTCAGGAACAGGGGACCAAAACAAACTGAAAACTCCCACTGCAGGTCAATTAGGTTTTCACAAGACTGTGTTAAAAGAGTATTAGTCATTGTAAACAAAAAATTACAATGAGCAAATAAAGAATAAGGCTATAGAAAGAAGACACACATAATTCCTAGATAAAGTAAGTTAGTTCTATTGTTAATAGAGAAATAAAAATATGAGAAACTGTAAAGATTGTGATTTATGTGTTGAAAAGCACTAATGATGCTAAGCCTAGTAGATAACTAAGTTGTCTATGTTTCCAAGGAAAAGTTTTATGTGAAAGTTGGAGTTCATGGATAAGTGAGAAACTGCCTGAAAATAAGCAAAAAAAGTTCACAACAAGAAGAATACCACCTCAGAGTGGGGTCTTCTTTACATGCCATCACTAATGTGAAACTGTCTCCTCCTACATCTGAGAAATAGCTATACTTAGTCTGTTGTCTGCTATAAAGCTTCTTTCTCCGCTCATGCACCTAGAAAATCCTGGGTCTTGTCTCACTTCTGACGTCTCTCACTTGCATTTTTCCTCCTGTTCTATTTTCTATTAATCTGAGTCAATTTAGCAAATGAGAAAATGAGGACCAGACAGCACATAGTTGGATTACTCATGTTCTCTTAAACATTTGCCTATATTACTGAAAGCTAATTCTAATTCAGCACTATTGTTTTTAGCCTACTAAATCCTTAAAAGAGGCTGAGGTTATAAGACTAGTCCAGATGGGATCGTGCCTCCCTGTAGTCAGCAGAGATGAATGGGTATTTTTAGGGAAAGGTTCATGTGAAAATATCTGTTTCTGTCTATTGTCATCATATTGTCTCTCTCAGCAGCTATAAATGGAGCCCACGGTGATTATTTGAGATGGAGATATCTGCACAGCAGATGTCTACGTTCATTAAGAATCACACCTCTTGTTTCTAAATAATACAACCCTTTGCTTATCTGTACTTTCATAGAAAAAAATAGATTATTTAATGCACTTTCATGTTTCTTTGCCAATAGGTGTGATTTCTGGGTTTGTTGATGTACTGTTTTCATGAGATGGTGTGTTCTTTTGCAGGAAGCAGTTGCCTGTTAGTGTCCCATCTTCATAGTAACCTGCAGATGAGGGAGGTTTGGCAGAGCCAGATTGTATGATTTGCACCTAATTGCAGTTGCCAGTTTTGGCATTAGATCTGCTGAGGAGCATGGCTACTAAGAGCTGATTAGTGGCAACCAGTCCCTTGGTAACAAAGTGGGAGGAGTATAAAATGGCTTGGAGCACACAGAAACACACAGTCATTCAGCCCAAACTGTCCCTCTATACTTTTTGACTTCTTTGGTAGATGCTGTCTACCTCCACACCTCTGCTTAATTCCTGGCCACTTGCTGTCTTCAACTTTTCTATGGGTCACTCAAAACACATCACTGGGAATATCTTCATGAGCATTTATTCTGCCTTGTTGTTCCAGTTGACTTCTCTCTTCCAGTTCACAGAATTAAAGGGTAAGAGAATATCTGAGGTTGAAGAGAGATTGTGTGGTCCAACCCTGCTTAAGCAGGGCCACTGAGAGCCGATTGTCCAGCACCATGCCCAGATGGCTTTTGAATATCTCCAAGGATGGAGACTCCACAGTGTTTCTGGGAACCTGTGCACTGCTCAGTCATCCTCATCGTAACAAAGTGTTTCCTGTTTAAACGGAAGCTCTTGTGTGTCAATTTGTGCCTATTGCCTCTGGTCCTGTCACTGCACACCACTGAAAAACACCTGGCTCCATCCTCTTTGCAAACTCACTTCAGGTATTTACAGATTTTGATAATAACATCTCTGACCCTTCTCTTTTCTAGGATAAACAGTCCCAGCTCTTGGGCTTTTCTCACAGAAGAGATGTTCCAGTCTCTTAATCATCTTTGTGACCCTTTATTGGACTCTCTTCAGAGTGTCCCTTGTCCCTTGTACTGAGATGCCCATGTTCCTTGTACTGAGAAGCCCTAACTGGACACAGCACTCCAGGTGTGGTCTCACCAGTGCTGAGTATAGGGAAAGGATCACCTCTTCTGACCTGCTGCAATGCTTTGTCTGATGCAGCCCAGGATTCCATTTACCTTCTTTGCTGCAAGGCCACATTGCTGGTTCATGATCAAGCTGGTGTTCACCAACACCAGCAGGTCCTTTCATGCAAAGCTGCTTTCAGCTGGGTGTCCCACAGCATATGTTGGTGCCTGGAGTTGCTCCTCTCCAGTGCAGGGCTTTACACTGCTCCTTGTTGAACTTCATGAAGTTCCTGTCAGCCCATTTTTCCAGCCAGCCGGGGTCCCTCTGGATGGCAGCACAATCCTCTGGACTCCACTCCATTTTGTGTTGTCAGCAAACTTGCTGAAGGCACACTCTGACACATCACCCAGGTCATTAATGACAACATTGAGCAGGACTGGGACCAGTATTGACCCTTTGGGTACACTACAAGTCGTACGCTTCCAACTAAGCTTTATCTCTGGGCGCAGAGATGGATCACCATTCTGTGGGCTCAAATGTTCATCCAGTTTTCAATCCACCTGAGTTTCCTTCAGGTTTTATTCACTTGTAGAGAAAATTAATTCACCAGAAGTTGCTTTTGCCTCTTCAGCCCAGAGGACCTGCTTGCAGCTTAACAGATGGTCTATGAGCAGATGTAGTCCCTAGACTTCAATCTAAGATGCAAATTCTCTCATTTTAGCTCAGAAAGAAGATTTTGTTTTATAGGAAACATCCCCATGGCCGAGTAACTGCACAGCTAGAAGCAGGAACCTGTATTAAGCCTCTGCCATAAGCACAGCTTGGAACACATAGGTCTTGTTATAGCCCTTCAACAATGGTGCACATGCCTGCAGCTACAGCATGTGCTTCATGTCGGCTATTGAACTCCCAGGGGAGCTCCTCTTGGGCACTGTGAGTGGGTCAGCAAGTGCTCTGTCACTGCCTGGGTGGAAATTACTCTTCCTATGGTGTTTGTTAATGGACTGCCGAAAAAGGCAAGCTGCCTTGGCAGGCTATAAATTCCTATGTCTATGTTCCGGCTCTCCTTCAGCAGATGCAGAGTGCAAGAAATGAAGCTCCTCATGCCAGCTACCCTCATCCTGTTCCTTTCTGCACCCTAAGCACAGGGGCACATGAGCACACCTCTGTCCTCACTGTGCACAATGGAGGCCACTGGGGCAAACTGGGGGAGTCAGCAATTTTGCCACTATGTTTATGCCGACGGAGCTGAAGGTAAAATTTTCCCTGTTTCCCAGAATTTCCTGTCATTGTGCCCTGGTCTACAGCTCTCCACCTCCTAGGGTGGTCTTGTCCAGAGTCTGAGGGCTTTCTGCAGAGGTTTTCGGCTTCCTGACTATGGCACTCTGTACACAAAAATATGAGTCTTCTGGAAAATTTACCCTAGAAAATGGAGCAAAATCTGCAATATATGTGGTTTGCAGACCAAGGTAGTGCCCTCACAGGGCTGCAGAATGACACAGTACTCAAGAATGTGAAGTTTTTCTGCTGTAAATGAACACTTGCTTCATCTTCACTGTCTACACATCCCATATCCTACAGCTAAGGAAACACTAGCAAAGCTTGGCTCTAGGGGGCATACTGGGACATACCTGTGATTGATTTCTTGCATCTTGCTGGGCTGGCTAATGAGATGATGATGTCTTTAACACCTACCACTATGTTAGCATAGCTTCTCATAGTTACAGAAATGTATTATGTTCGCAAGAATCATCACATCACCTAACTGCTGGCAGATAACTGAAAATTCCTGATCTCTGGCAACTGCTCAGAGCTGAGGAACAGATTTCTCAGCTTTTTTTTTTCTCTCATTGGTGAGTTTCTTTCAGGTTTGCTCTGCCCATGTTTCCCTTGTTTGAAATGATATTTAACCTGTTGACATGACAGACCGGGAAGAATGGGTGTTAATCTGAATCTACCTGGGATTTCTGACCAAAAAGAAAATGATCAATGAGAACTAAATGGGGTGAAAAGGAAATTTGGATGGACTCACAAGAAGCATCAAAGGTTTGGTATCATCGCCCACTCCTGATTTTGATTGCTTCAAGACATTTACATGTTTTTTAGAAGCAATCTTTTATCCCATACCTGTGCTTCTGCCTTAGGAAACATGGCTAGAATGTATGCTTACACTGAGCATTCACCTAAGTGTGGCTATGGTGCCATCTGGGTGGGCTGTAGCAACCCCAAATCTCCCTTATTCCTCCTTTGTAGTGTGCTCCACTGGCTCTCATAGCTGTTAATGCAAAACTCATTTTCGCAGGCCTTGCTTTTTGTTTGTTGCCTCTGGCCTTTGTGTCCTAAATAGAATGGGGAGAATCCAAACTAAAAATAATCTTCATGTCATTCATCCATTTTTTTATGATCCAATTTTCTGGATACGTTTAAAGTTATTATCTTGTCCTGATGTGCTAGATGTGAAGAATGTACTCTTGATTTAGGGAAATATCGTGCCTGGAGATCATTATTGTACCTTGATGTCTGAGCCACCGGGCCTCTGTGGCAAGAGTCTGAGAAAAGTCATTGCCTCTCTGAGCACCTCTTAGGAAGTATAGCTGTTGCTTTTCCCTCAAAGCAATGAATTCTTCATCTTCATGTACTTGAATCAAGGTAGGGGCATGGCGTTGACATTCCCTAGGTCACTGTGTGGCCTGTGGGGGTGTCATGTCCAGGGCGACAGCCACATGGAGCAGCACAGAGCTGAGGGATGGAGGTTCCCTCTGCCAGTTCACGTCCCCTGCTTACCACATACACAGCAGCCATTGCCACTGACTTTTCATCCATGTGGAAATTTCTTCCTGTCTCTTACCTCGAATAATACTTGAATAATATCAGTATTATCTTCTAAGGGAAATAGAATATAGCAGGCAAAAGAATAGAACAAACGTGATATGTACTTTAGATAAAAGGGTTTTGATAAAAAAATCAGGGGTTTGGTTTTGAGTAGATCACTGGTCTGTCTCTGTATGCTGTCTGTGGTGCTCAATATCTAATGTTTGCTGCCATAAAAAGGTCCTATGATTCAGAGAAGTGATGAGTATGAATTTCATTAGCAAAGCCAACAGTAAACGTTGGATGTTTGGTGTTTGGTGACGTTTTCCCATGCTAGCCTTTGGAGCACAAAGCAATTTCCCTTGATGATTGTTACATTTCGTCTCCCAGTCCCCGTTTTTGACAACACAGGAATTTTCCAAGTGGTGGGTAATAAGTAGAGAAGCCAGCCCTGCAGAAGTCAGGATTGATTGCATCTACTGCAGCCTGAAAGAGGATAAAGCCATTTCTCTTGGATCTCTCTGTGCAATAGAGGGTATTGCTTCTTGCGTTCTCCTTCCTGAGGCACAGCTGGGGTAAACTGATGTATCCCCAATGACATCATTCAAAGTTACTTCCAGTGAAGCACTTACCAAAGCCTCTGTTGTGTAAGAAGAAATCTTAGAAAGATTCCTGGAATTAATTATTTTATTTAAAAAACCCTCAATATTAGAAGTTCCAGCCAGACATTGTGTTGAAAATTTCTAGAGCTCTGCTTTACTGAATTTCAGGATCTGACTTATTTCTTAACCATTTTTTTTTTTAAATCATTTGTTATTTTTTAAGTGACCCTTTAGCTGCTTTTCTTCTTCTTGACTACAGACATTTCAAACTTGCAACTGTTCCGGTTTTGTTTAAACAAATGCTTATTTTGCCATACCAGCCCAGTCAGCTCTTGAAGTACAGGGATTACTAGCTTCAAGGAAACATTTTATAACTTCTGTATATCTCTATTTAGATGTTTTTGAAAAAAAAATCCTTGTTTGTCATAACATCAGCTCTCTGTAAACACTGAAATCCCTCAGCTCTACTACTCAGTTACATCCCCTGCCCCAGTAGCAACCTTTTTCTAACAAGCTGAACTAAACTAAAATTAAGACTAAATTCTGACGCTTTCACAATTAACTGGGGTGAAAAATGACCACACTGAATCTTACCTTCCAAAATGACTATATTTTCAAGCCCCCACAGGGACACAACTTTATTTGCACCTAGTTGCTTGACTTCCATTTCCTTATGAGGCAGGTATGGCTTCAGCTTGTGAACTGACTGTTCAGTATCATTAGTGAGGTGATATTTGAAGACATAAAAATAAAAAAAGCTGCACTGAACTAAGCAAAACAGACTTCATTCAGTGAAAGCGAACAGGAATCATGGCAAGGTTATCATCTGCCTCATCTTGCAAAACCCAGGGAATCACTTAGCTCAGGCTGAGGCAACTCTATCCACTTCACAAAAGGCTTAGAAGGCCAACTGCTGGTCACCTTCCTACCAGAGCAAGTAGGACAAGCAAAAATCACCAAGTATTTTATGTTACAATATTTTATGATCAGTGTCACCATAAAATGCAGCAACATGACATTGCAAGTGCTTTTTTTCTCAGCATGTGAGTAAGCTGTGTGAATCTAAGTTGTGTATGCAGCCAGCTATGCATGGGGACAGAGGTTTGGTGGTTTCTCTGTCCTCCAGGTAGAGCTGGTTTCTAAGAGAGTTAATTCTTGAAATGGCCATTATTGCTGAGGTGAAGTGCTCAAATGAAGGAATTTAATTTCTTTTGAGTGATTTAGTCAAGAAGCAGTGCTTGTTTTCTTAGTGTATGTGTGTGTGTACTTAGACAACTGAAAAACTTGAAGTTCGTATCGCACATTTCTTCTCCAGAGGGTAGGCCAAGCTGAAAGACTCTGAACATCTGCTGCTTCTCTGCAAATGAATTATTCAGTTAAATTTTGAGGCTGCACTGGGGAAGAATTATTCACATAATCAGAAAAACTGACCTTTTATGCTTCCCTCTTGTGCCACATGTAACATAGCTTCATATTGGTGTGTGAATAGAAACATTCAAGAGCTGTTCCAAGTAATGTTCAGAAACAGAATACTGCCTCCTCATCACATACTCTCTTGTGTATTTATCAGCAACTTAATAATCAAATAGGGATGTTTTTTGTTATCTGAATACTGATGGAATACTTCCATCTGGGCTTCCTTTGATGGGTCTACTTGCAAAACATGGCCCATATACAGAAAAGATGGGTCTGCCATCTAGAACCTTGACCTGAACAGTTCTCGGGCATTTATGGCACTCGAGGTGGAGGAATCAAAATTTTCAACCGAAGCAAAGTGTAAAAGCACCACTGACGTATGCTGGAGCCGATGTGGCTGAAACTGCACACAGCTGGAAAGTGTGAGTAGCTACATCTGCATGACTTCAAGAAAGTCACTGTGTGACCCTGGTGCATCTAGGAGTCAGTAACACATTGCCAAAGAACTGACAGACACTTCTTTGGGATGACAATGGGACCAGTGGCAAGAACAAGCAAGAATTATCCCTGCATCTATTGATTACATGGCAATTGTGGGGCCGGAGTATAAGTAGGCTTGGGGAAGGCAAAGAGGAGTTTTCCACCCATCCATGCACATGTGGCACAGCTACGAGGGAGGCCAACACAAGCAGCAGGTCTGTAACTTTTCAGAAGTGATATTTAAAAGCCAATTCTATTGAATAATACTGAATCAGACCCAGAGCAAACCTGCTGTTAGTGGTGCCCCAGTGAATCAAGCTTTGAAACTGCTTCTAGAAAGCAGACCTTAGAAATCTTAGCCTTTATAGCTGCATTGCTCCTGCTGCATGAGGAAAATAAAGATTCCATCCATCACAGGTGTTCTGAAGCTTAAGTTACTAGTTTTTATGAGGCACAGAGGATGCTTTAGCTACTTATGATTGTTAATGCTTTACACAATGGAGATGTGCACCATGCAGCTCATGCTCAATCTGTCACAGTTATCTTTGCTAGTCCTTAAAGCCAACCCTAATTAACTATCATTTTTACCAGTGAAGAGACAATTCAAAACATCTATTTTAGAATTTTCTGAGTATAATTATTTGGAAATGTTGTAATAGAATGTAAGCAGCAGAAAATATTAACTTACGGGTCATGGAAATTAAAACAGCAGGGCTTTGAAGAGGTGGTTCATGAAGAATTGAATTCTGGCTTGCATCCCCCTCAACACTGAGCCTGTGGGCAAGCTGCTATCCCACTGGACTGCATATCTATGGTATCGCGATTAAATCCTAACTTTTTTTCTGAGAGGTTGTTGCATGGTTTGTACCTGTCTGCTTTGTCTCTGTCTCTGCAGAAATGGCGCTTACCCAAGGTAGTCTGGGCCCTAGCAAGTGGTGTTAGAAACTTGTCCTGGCAGGAAGTGGGGGTAGAAAGTACCTCTCTGGCTCAGTGGAACCTGGGGAGAACAAATGAGCTGTCTGGCAGTTCAGACCAGATGTCTAGAAACCATGCTTCTTCTGAGCAGATAAAGTGTAAGCTTTCTTAGAGACTTTTGCTTGTGGTGCATATTTCCTGTGTTTTCCATATCCTGCCAGAACAAGACTCAGTAAACCTCAGTCACCTCACAGCACGTTACAACACAGACTGACTTCATGCAGCTTGCTAAGGTGGCTTCTGCAACAGTTCAGCTAGTTGGATGACATTCGGCTGCACTAACAACTGGGCCTCTCCAGCACAAAATAGCCATTTCTGTTTGATCACTCAAAACCAGTTCAATGGCAGCAATGGAGCAGTGGTAGTTTGGTGCATTTTTTGAAGAACACAAACTATCACAATGGACATCAGTGGCCCCTTTAGTGGCTGTGTAGCTGAGAAAACAAGTGAAAGTGCTGCAAGAAAACTTGCATGATCTCATTAACTTCATCTGTGGAAAAGAATGTTTCTGAGGGTACACGACAGTATGAGAAGTTCAGTCGCTGCAGGAGTCTTTTCAGGATCAAACCCTGGTCTGAGATATCTCCTTTGTGTTCCTGCTGCTCTCTTTTCTCAGGGGAGAAAGCAGCTGTTTTGTGAATAACTTAGTGCATTGACAAAAATATATGTGACTGGCTTTGTTAAAATCCAGGAAGAGTCACTCAAACCCTAAAGGACAATGTCTCTCAATGCTACCAGATGTATTTTAAGCCATTGCACTTTTTCAAATAGTAGGAGTAGATTAAAAAACTAATCCTGCAATCTGATGCTGTATCTGGAATGCCTTTCAATCCTTGGTCCAGCACTGTTTTCATATCACTGAACTTTTTGTGGTGAGGTAACCAAAAGTAATTTAGAAAGCAACTTTCCTTCTCAGCTTTTGCCAATATTGTGATTATCAAATAAGGCTCGCTCTGCTATTTCTAGTTTACTGCCATAGCATCCATAGCATCACTGGAAGTGCTGTCAATGGGAAAACATGAAATAAATTCTAAATGTTGATTTGAACTTTTTTCTTCTGAAGAGAAAAGACAAAAATAAATTGTGACTGCTGCCTACTACAAAGTTTGGGCTTCACTGCAACAGCAGCTTCTGTGTGCTTCCTGGGAAGTGTTGAGGGGACAAAGCACTTCTTGATTTCAAAGGAGACTTTCATCTCAGGAATAGCAGTAACTAAGAGAAGAAAATATCACTTCTATTTCTGGGTGTTTGCAAACAAACAGCTGGGAACACCTCAGTGTTTTAATGAAAAAAACCCATAACTGTGTATCTTCTCCGGGTGTCACACTGCAGTCAGTGAAGTTACACATGTATAAAATAGGGGCTAAGTGAGAAAGACATAAACTTATGAAATCATTAGTGTATAATCTACCTGATGAAAAACTTCCTTTCAAGTCTAGCCAAATGACTGCAACTTCCCAAGTGAGGTTGTCACACCTATGCTATGGTGTTAAGTAGTTACCCAGCAGCACCTGCTGAGTCTCACTCCTATTAATTAGAGGTGTAAGAAATCCAGTGGTGTCCTCCCAGACTTTAAAACCAAGTTGGAAGTTTATCAATGAGTTATCTTGGAGGTGGCTCGCCTTGAATGAGATACAGTGTCACACTCTTGCTTGTTAAACAGGCTTTTATATAAGTATTATGGTTTCCATAGAAACATAACTAAATCTTTCCTCCAGCATAATCCCAAAGGCTTTCACAGACCTGGAAAATATGTGGTGCATAATCAAATCATTTTTATGCTGACAAAAAGAATGCCACAGTTGTCACCCAGACAAGTTTCTCACGTGGGGCAAAATAAGTTTAAATCTGACATCACAGAACTGCCTTGCAGCATTCAAACATTTTCTGGAATCCTATTTCCCTGTGGGCTGGTTTTGGCTGGGTTAGAGTTAATTTTCTGTATTTTGAATCTTATGTAGCAAGGCGGTTTGACTGAACCGTGAGGTCCTGAGCCATTTGTCATAAAGTCTTCCCTTCCTTCTTATAATTCTGTTTGCTTTTCATTGAGTCCCTGCATACTAGGTAACTAATCTGTCACGAGAAGGCTTCAGCTGCAGAGTTCATACCCAACAGAGTTTTCACAGATCACCTGCAAATATGTAAGGCCAATAAATGTGGAAGTTGATGTTGTCTGCAGAAGCATGTAGTAACAGTGTCATTGCTAGTCTGGAGGTTTATGGTATTTCCAAGTTTGAGCAGGAGCACTGCTTTGGCTGGGTGCTCAGGCCTGCTAGAAGTCAATGACAAGAAGACATGAGCAACATTTTATTTGAAAACAGACTTCTTTTATTAACTGCAGTGAGAAGAGCATTTAACTGAGACAGGATTAGCCTGTACTTTTTAGAATGTTCATGAGGAGCCTAGCTGTGAGACTGTTTCCATTACTGCTATCTCCCTAGAGCAGTGCCTAGGAACACTAATTGTTTGTTATAGAATTATGGAATCAACTAGGTTGTGAAAGATCTTTAAGATCATCAAGTACAACCATTATCCCAGGACTGTCAAGACCACCAGCAAACCATGTCACTGAGGGTTTCATCATGTTGGTAGTTCTTGATATAATAAGTACGACTAGTTTTGTGTAAGGTATAATGGAAGCCACATGAGGTAGTTGCTGTTTCACAGAAGCTGCAGTGCAGGTGGGCATTAGGGGGTTCATTAATGGCTGGGTGGGCCATGGAAGGAGGATGTGGGGTCTTTCAGGAGAGGGAGCTTTGGACTGCAATGAGAAACAGAGTGTGAACATGGCACTTACCTAAATAAAACCTACTCTCCTCAGTCAATGGAAAGATCATAGAATCATAGAATAGTTAAGGTTGGAAAGAACCTTTAGATCATTAAGTTCCAATCCCCCTGTCATGGGCAGGGACACCCCACACTAAACCATGTCACCCAAGGCTCTGTACAACCTGGCCTTGACCACTGCCAAGGATGGAGCATTCACAACTTCCCTGGGCAACCCATTCCAGTGCCTCACCACTCTTACAGTGAAAAACTTCTTCCTTATATCCAATCTAAACTTCCCTTGTTTAAGTTTGAACCCGTTACCCCTTGTCCTGTCACTACAGTCCCTAATGAAGAGTCCCTCCCCAGCATCCTTATAGCCCCCCTTCAGATACTGGAAGGCTGCTATGAGGTCTCCACACAGCCTTCTCTTCTCCAGGCTGAACAGCCCCAACTTTCTCAGCCTATTTTCATACAGGAAGAGGTGCTCCAGTCCCCTGATCATCCTCGTGGCCCTCCTCTGCACTTGTTCCAACAGTTCCATGTCCTTTTTATGTTGAGGACACCAGAACTGCACACAATACTCCAAGTGAGGTCTCACGAGAGCAGAGTAGAGGGGCAGGATCACCTCCTTCGACCTGCTGGTCACGCTCCTCTTGATGCAGCCCAGGATACAGTTGGCTTTCTGAGCTGCGAATGCACACTGAAGCCGGCTCATGTTCAGTTTCTCATCGACCAACACCCCCAAGTCTTTCTCTGCAGGGCTGCTCTGAATCTCTTCTCTGCCCAACCTGTAGCTGTGCCTGGGATTGCTCTGACCCAGGTGTAGGACCTTGCACTTGGCATGGTTAAACTTCATCAGGTTGGCATCAGCCCACCTCACAAGCGTGTCGAGGTCCCTCTGGATGGCATCCCTTCCCTCCAGTGTATCAACCGAACCACACAGCTTGGTGTCATTGGCAAACTTGCTGAGGGCGCACTCAATCCACTGTCCATGTCACCAACAAAGATGTTGAACAAGACCGGTCCCAACACCGATCCCTGAGGGACACCACTCATTACTGGTCTCCAGCCGGACATCGAGCCATTGACCACAACTCTTTGCGTGCGGCCATCCAGCCAGTTCTTTATCCACCGAGTGGTCCACCCATCAAATTGATGTCTCTCCAATTTAGAGACAAAAGATGACTTGTCTATTTATAGTGAGACCTCACAATGGACTTCAAGTGCCATGAAAATCTTAGAGGGCAAGTAACCCTTTATCACGATTACTGAACTCTTACCTGCTATCAGAAAACTTGCTTTTCTGCTTATTTGTACATATGAAAAGCAAAACCCCTTGTATTTTACCTCAACTTTACCTTGTTTAGCTTTCTTCTACTGCCTGTTGTCTCAAGGCTCTGGCTAACTCTTGCTTCTGAGCAAGAGTTATGTATATTGTTTTCTATGTATATTGTTACCTTGTAGGTATACACAGTCTGTTATTACTGTCCATTTTATTGCCAATAGAAATTTAACTCCTTCAAGTAGCTCTGTGATTTACTATTCTGGATATAAAGCCATAATAACTATGTGGAACTGATTTATCTTGACTTTGAATTGTAAAAATAGTTACAATATTTTAAACATTATTTTAAGCAACCCTAAAGTGCACAAGCTAACCTCAGTTCAGTGCATTGAAAAATTCTATAGTACCTATCAGCAGCCAATACCTATCAATACCAATCTAGAGGAGCTGGAAGTATGATCTTGCAAATTCAGAATATTTTCCCAATCTGAATGAACTGGCTCATAAAATTTGAGCTTGGAAGTAAGCATTCCTTCTGGAAAGATGGAGAGGGTCCTTTTGAGCAGCCAGCCCAGTGGTTCTTAGAAAATACAAGGAAAGGAAGGGGCTAAGACTAATAGGTAGTTTTACCCTGAAATGCCTAAAATACCTTTCCTTTCAGTTTTATTTCTCAAAACGTGCATTTCTTATCCTGAATGAGGAACCACAGAATCGTAGAATGGTTTGGGTTGGAAAGGATCTTAAGATCATCTAGTTCCAACCGCCTGCTATGGGCAGGGTTGCCTCACATTAGACCATGTCACCCAAGGCTCTGTTGAACCTGGCCTTGAACACTGCCAGGAATGGAGCATTTATCACTTCTTTGGGGAACCTGTTCCAGTGCCTCACCACCCTCATACATATAAGGAAGAAGTTCTTGACTATCCTGAACTTTCCCTCTTTAAGTTTGAATAGTCTATAGTTAATAATTACAAAGCTCCTGGATTACTTGCAAGGCTAAAGGAGAAAACATTTTGATGTCACTGCAACTGATATGTTCTGGCAAAAGTAAAGTAATGCTGCAGACAGTAACTATGAGATATCACCCCTATGTCAGTAGTCATCATTTCAAGAAAACATGTCCCAGGTATGCAACACCTCAAGAAATTCACTGCTTTAATCCCCATTATCCAACTCAGAATTCACATGCAGATCCAAAGGAGTTTGTGTTTTCTGTGAATATCTTTTTGAGGGAGGAGGAAGGAGATGGTTGTGCACGCAGAGTACAAGTTGTAAATCTATCTGATCGATATAATCTGTTTATGTGTCACACATGACATTCAGGTGCAATAAAATCATAGATTTCTGTTAAAAAGAGAAAGAGAGAGACAAATGTCTATTTTGGTTGTAAAGACATAGAAAGTGTTACCTAACTCCCAGGCTGCCTATCAAAATCATCTAACAACTCTGAGGGGTATGGCTGACCCATCTCATTGGTTTCACATTCATTACATGGAAGTATTTTTTTAAAGGTCAGCCTGAGAATTCAATACCAGCAATTAATTACCTTAATGCCAGTCATGCTACTGGATGGGGAAGAAAGGGAGCAGGAGTTAAGAAGAAAGGGAATTAGGTCTGGGCAATAATACAAAGCTTCGCCATTACAACTGGCTTTTGATGGCAGGAAACAGGCATTTTTGACTACCAGTGCCAGAAGTTGAAAACTGCCATTTAATGAATTTAAGCCAATTAGCTTAGTGATGCTAGCCTTCTGCCAGACAAACTCCCTTCTCTGTCCCACCCCATGCCTGCCTGGATGCAGAAATCACTCTCTGTCAAAGATAACCCTTAGTTGCTGTCTTCCAAGCATGTGATAGTCAGACGCTCTGCAAACTGACATATGGGCATGCCTGGAGCACCCACACATTTCTTCCTCCATTGTATTTCTGTTGGTGAAAGGTAGGCATCTGAATGTTTCCAAGGGCTTGTGTCAAAGTCATTAGCCCTTGATCACATAACAAGTCAAAGCAGAAACTGATGTACTCCAAGGTCCATGCTGGTATTATTACATCAAAGTATTACATTACCTTGCAACCTATGGCAGCTTTCCCACATATTTCTTTATGTAAAATTCCCACTGATGTCTTTGCAAAGAACAAAAAGGATCTGCTTCCTTT
Organism: Psittacula echo; assembly: GCF_963264785.1. Classification (NCBI taxonomy): domain Eukaryota; kingdom Metazoa; phylum Chordata; class Aves; order Psittaciformes; family Psittacidae; genus Psittacula; species Psittacula echo. The sequence continues at coordinate 111,923,318 of NC_137736.1, forward strand.
CCTTTATGGTCAAGAGAGTCAAGAGTTAGGCTTTTTAAAAACTAAGTCATTCATTAATTAATTGCAGAGGAAACAGTGGAAAAAATACAGCCACATAAATCTCCATAGCAAGAAGAAAGAAAAGTGTTTTCCATATTTAATACAGCTGTAGGTGAGCTATCAATCACTCTTTTCCTTGATACAATAAATATGAATATATTACCTGTCTCCAGTTGAAGGAATAACCATGAAAGGAAAATAGGCAAACATCAACAGACACCATCAAGTATCTGGCCTGGGTTAAAAATTCTCGTTATATAAAAATAAAATGCAGTTGCAAGTAATAATTAGAATTGCCTTAGTCCTACCAACAGGACAAAGAAGTTCACAAGGGTGAAGTACTCATAGAAAAACATTGTCCCATAATGTGTGCAATGAGTCAACCTCCACTGCACAATGGCAGCTTGATGCCTATTGAGATCATGTTCAGAGCATTTAGTTTATGTGATTATTCAAAATGTCAATGACAATTAGAAATCCTGACTTTAGATCAGAATTTGACAACTATCTCACCCAGACAAAGCAGTATTTTGGCACGGACACTGAACTGGCATACATATACCAAAGCTGCTGCTTTGTGCTAGAAGTGGAGCAGCTCCTAATTGAGCTTGGGTCTGCTTTAGCCCAACTAGCTGTGGACGTATCAAAATATCCCAGCAGTCAATATTCCTTTTTGGCAAAGAGCTGGAGATCCAAGTGTTTTCCCAGCTTTGGAGGTGGGCTGAGGGGAAATATGTCTGAGGTGTAGCGAGCTTCTAAAGTGTTTTTTGTCACTTCTGGTAAGCTTCCTGCTGCTGTGGCTTTGCTCCTAAGTAGCACTGGACTTCCCTAATATGAAGACAACCTGGCTCCAACTTCATAAGTTACAGGTATCTTAAAGGAACCATTATAGATGCTCCCACTGTGGGAAACCATCATAGATGCTCCCACTGTGGGAAACCATCATGATCTCTAATAGCCTAGAGTCAATACAGGAAACCATGGACCAGTGATGGGAGTGAGGTCATTTGTTTGATGGTATCCAGCAAATTGGTAGACAAAATTATGGCATAAAATCTGGATCCTCCTGCAGGCAAAACAGACGACTATAATTTAAACTCCCTGGTTACCCATGCTTTTCCCAAGGAGAGCCTAAATTCTTTTCACATAGGCATTTATAACATGCAGTCTGTATTATAATTGTCCTCTGAGGGACTAAGCTTCAAGAGATGAATAGAGAACTGTAGTACAATGATGTAATTTATATAGTATATTACATAATAATATATAGTACATCATATAGTATGAGGTACAATATATATATATTTCATATAGAAACATGACAAGTGTCCTGTTTCCATTAGCCCTGAAAGCTATGTCCTTGATTTCAATACTGGGAGTGATTCTGCAGGAGCAGCAGCAGACTGGTATTGAGAAAGAGAGTCAGGCTCCCTACTGCTCCTAGAGACATGCAACAGGCTGGTGAAACTGTGCTGCCTGCCAGCATCCCCTCTGAATACAGTGCAGGCCACAGCCAGGGACTGTGACTGCTTTGTGAGATGTCTGATGAAAAGTATGTCTCAGGGGCACGGCCTTATGAACATTTACGTCAATTTCTGCTATACAGCATTAAATAAGAGGAGCCACTGTCGTGTAGAATAGATATCCAAATTAAAAAAGGAACAGAAAGCTCAGCAGAAATAAAGTGCTTCTATAGCATCACTGTAAGAACATGCCGCCTCCTGGGATGTGAAAGAAAGGAAAAAACATCAAGAAACTCCATATGCAGCACTTAAATCCTTGCTGAAGACCAGAGTCATGCAGACTGAGATGCAAATGCTACTGACTCTCTTCTGAGGTTTTGAGCCACCTCCTGAGAAAAAGCTATTAATCAGAGTAAGCTGTAGTTCAGATCTCATCCTTCAGCTGATCCGAATGGCCAAACCTGCCTGACATTTCATCTAATCTGGAGGCAAGGCAATGTCATCAGGTCTCCCATCACAGGACTTTCAAGATCTGGTGAGAGGTGCTGGTCAGGATCTTCACAAGTAAAAAGGGAAATTCTTGATCCATCTTAGAAAGGAAGATTCCTGTTCCAACTGCTGAGATCAAAACAGACCCGTCACTGCCTGCAGTACTTTCCAGCTTCCTTAAAACCCCCTAGACACTGGGACACACATATCAAGTACTTCCAGAGTGCTAAGGATGTATTCTTTCCTTCTCTTTAGCAATGACAAACACAAAGAAGCCCACTCTCTATTTATATTAAAGGAAAAAGGCCTCTAGAAGTTCAATATCTTGTGAAAGACATGTTCAGAGCTATATACAGGCAGCCTAGATGACTATTTGCCGTGTTGTGGCTTGAAGTGAATATTGCCTTTATGACCAACTTTTGATTTGGCATCAAGTGCCCCTCTTTGACTGCCTGTGAGACAAGCACTAGCTTTGGATTAAAGCTTAGTTTGGAGAAGATTTGAAGCTTGGATACTTTCTCTGGACATCTATTAAGCACACTCCTCGAGCTCTTTCTGTCAATCATCAACAGGACACCAAGTCCTGTGCCAAATTCAGCAGAGCTTTTTCTATAACATTTTTCTCCTGTAGATGCTGAAAATCACCTCCAGGTGATCTACAAAAGAAACACTGCTAACTGTATTCCCAGTCCTTTTAAGCACTCATAGAAAAGGAATTACTTGCCCATAGCTGGAGTTTGAGATATACTATCCATTGGCTCATTCACCATGTACCTTCTTTACTCTCTCTCAGAGCCCTGAGTTATCAAGATGATTGCTGTGTGCCATTAGTCACCACATGGAGCACAGGGGGTGTAAGATATACGTATACTTACTCAGGTACTGCAAAGGCAAAAAGTCTCCAAACTTTCTGCATGCTATTGCTGAGAAGAAGAGTGTGTTGCTGGGAAGGAGCAAAAAACCCTCCTGAAAATCAACCTTATCTGCAGGAGCATCTGTGTGATGTGTCGATTCTGCCAGGTTGTTGCCTCTACCCCACGCACTGGCATTTTGAAGACAGGAGCATTGGATCCCTGATGCCAACAGCTGTGATTCATTTGTCAGCAGTGACTCTGACTGCTGGAGCACAGTTGTGACCTGTGAGCTGCCTTGTCAATGTGTGAACACTGGCTATTTAAATTGACAGAAGAGAAGCAGCAAGTATCTTCCAGCAACTTCCCAGCCCACAGTGAGACTCCTCTCTATTTTATTTCCACCTGGGGTTAGGGGATCCTGAAAGAGGATATACAAACACTGTGAACAAACAGAGCATGCTTCAAAATCCCTGCCTTGTCTTAAATCAGTTTGCTTTGGTTTATCTGAGAGCATGAAGCACACAACAGACACTGACGATTTACATGTCACATAACCCCTGCAAGCAGCGATCCTGCCAGTCTCACTAGTTCAACAATACCAAAGAAGTATTGCAACAATTTTTCCTGAATATTGGCTGCAAACATGATTTATGTGACTGGTAGCTGCAAGGTCATTTCATGTGTCTATATTTAGAGGGCTGGTAAATTCTGTCCCATCCAAAAGCCAGTCTTAGTATGCGCTAACATCTCTTCTCAGGAAATATGCTCCCTTAGGTGCTATTTCTTCTGTATTTTAGTTGGGTTTATCATACCAGGTGAAAACAAACAACAGCTTTTTATTTCTCTTTGTGTATCCACATGCCCTTTACATGGTGTTTGAGTGATGCAGGAGTCTGGGCTGTGTTGTCCCCACCCCGTCAAGAAGCTCCAGTGCTACTAATGTACAGTCACAACAAGAAGACATAATAAAACGGAACATATGCAGGATGGAGCTGTGTGCCCAGGGTGAAACATGAAAGCAAACAGGGCATTAACTGATGAAACCATCAGTTCAATTCAGCAGCTATTCTGATCAGTGGTGACATGCTGCAAATCGCTATCACTGTCTGGCTACCAATACAGAGCTCCTTTGCAGAAGGATGATGATATGAAATAAGCCTGTAAGATACAACTGGAGCAAAAAGGTTGAAGGAATGGAAATTGTATGGAAATGCCTGATTCGGACATGATCGGGCCTGATTAACACTAAGCAAGGATCTTAGACTATGGTCTATGTCTAGCTCTTCAAAATGCACTGCGGCTTACCTCTCATTTGTATGCAGAGTGCTCTGCTCTGTGCTGCACTTCACAGCCCTTTCTCCCTTTAATGAAGATCCAGCTTCCTTTCTGGTCATTCTAGCTGAAAACACTAGCAAGTGAGAGCTGCGTTAACACTCGGTATGTGTTGTCAGCCTCCACTGAATGTACAACCATGCTATGCCCCTGTCTTGCTCTTCCAGCAAGCTCTCACTGCTGCACCTCACTGCTGCCCTGCGAGGAGACTCCTCTCTTGCCCCACTGCAATGTCACCCACCTGCAGGACTGTCACTGTGCACCTTTGCTCTTTTGTGCAGCCTGCTCTGCTCAGACCTCCCTGTACACTGAGGCCAACAGGAAAAGCCCTGCTATCGATTGGACATCAGGGCCCCGTATCAGAGATGAATATGTGGAGCAATCAAAATATTCTATGATGCTCTGCTGTGTTTTACATCTCTGCTTTTCAGTCATGAGTATTTTACCAGCCATTACCCTGTCCACAGATTGAAATAGCATGTGCTTATATGTGGACTTTAACAGCTCAATGTTTATTTTTTCCTATAAGAAAATGTCATCATCTTGTTTTAAACTAAGTTTGGCTCAAAAAAAGTTAACTGCATGTATATAGCAAACTCTTATACAGTATTTCAGGGATCTGTGATATTCTGTCTGCAGCATGAAGGTTAAACAGTGTTCATGAAGAATGTGTGCGTTACATGGATGAAGTACCAACTTCCTGGCAGGCTGCAGGGAATAGGGAGTGGTCATGGTGTGGGCTGTGTCTGGTGGGATGCTCCATGGATCCTTGCTGCACCCAGCGTGCCGCTTATAATAGAAAAGTTGCAGATGATGTTGGTGCAATATCAGGCAGAGGTAAGAGCTGTGCAGCCATTCAAAGTAATCTAGAGAGTGATTTACCTTGTCCTATTCAGGACTGGCCTTTTGAGGCTGGCCAAAAGTACAGTCAGCCCACATGGCTGAGATAGCTGTGGATTCTTGGAGCAGTCTTGGGAAGGACTGGGGAGTATTCCCTGTGTAGGGAGTCCTGTCTGCCTCCTGGATGGTGAAGTGTGCAGAAAGGCAATGTCGTAGATGCTGCTGAGCAGGTGGATGACTTGGGGCTCTTCACACAAGGTCCCACCGAGAAGAAACCTCTGCTGAGATGCAGCAGGAGCAGAGAGGATCTGCAGGCAACCAGCATTTAGCTGTTATTAGGGTTGTCTATGAAGAAAAGAAGGGAGATGAGCAGTGCTTTTGAGTACTGGTCAGCTGAGCGGGGCCAAGGTTTTCACACCAAACCCACAGGATGGGGGACTGTGCCCTAGAAAGAAGGAACTTGAGAAAAGGTTATGGTGAGCATGGGTGCAGGATCACCCCTTCTGACACTGAGAAAAAAGGCATTTTCTGTGAGCCTGAAGAAGGGGGTTAACATGTAAGACTGAGCCAATGATTTTCTCTCTGTATGCATGGCATTGGGAGACCATATTTAGGACCTGGGAATGGTTCAGGGAAAGGATTCAGGTGATTAGAAGCATTTGAGCCAGGCTCTCCCTCTTTCATTTGAGTCACTGGAGGTGTTTTTGTGGAGTGACACATTGCATCCTAACATGGACTTTATAAAAGTAGAAAGGCTGCTGAAGACACAGAAAAGACTCACAAAAAGGACATAACGTTTAGAGTAAACACTGAAATTGGTGAGCTTCAAAGATTTTGGTATGTTCATACTACTGGAAATAAAAATGAAACATAATAGAATCATAGAATGCTTAGGGTTAGAAAGGACCTTAAGATCATCTAGTTCCAACCCCCCGGCCATGGGCAGAGACAACTCCCATGATATGAGATTGCTTAAGGCCCTCTCCAAACTGGCATTCATCATCTGATAGTGACCTGGAGGAAGAAAATATCCTGGAAAGCCAGGAAGAAAATGTCAGTTAGCAAACAGCTCATTAAGCTCAGGGCGCAGGAAGGTATAATGAGACCCAATGGCTGGATGCTGAAGATGGAAAATCTGAGTGAATTAAAATGAGGTGCTAATATGAACTTGGCATGGGTAGCTGTGGGAGTAGGCAGTCAGGGAAGAAGCAGGCTCCCAGCAACAGGAGGACACTTCTCTCTGGTCAAGCACAGATTGTTAGGCTTAAGGATGAATACAAGAATATCATGTAGTAGCTGTGACACCTGTGGAGAGGTGAAGGAACCTGCTGCTCCCTAAGGGGATTTGTCATGGCTTAAGTCACGACAGGCTTAAACTCTCTGGATCAATGACCAAAATGATTAGGATCTCATTTCATCTTGCAGCAGTGATTGACTGTTTTTTGAAACGCTCTAATTTAGACACATGCCTCAAGAGAGGGACATGCAAAAAGGCTGGTAAGACATACTGCCTGTCACTGCACTGAGCTGGACCCCTACTGGAGTTACAGAAATGCAAAATCTAGTCATTAAGTTAAATGAGTCCTACTGAGGTGTCAATAGACAGACTGGTCCAGCTTTTCAGAAGGAAAACTTGCTGTCAGAGCTGCCATTTTCCAGTAAAAATCACCATCATGTGCCTTTTACAAACACTCACCCACCAAATACTTGCTCGTATCAAGAAATGGTTTGAGTGGCAGTTGAAGAAAATAGGGCAGACTGATCAGAAGTAAACAGCTATTCCCTGGGACATGAATACAACATGTTTTTAGCATGCAGCTGATGCAAATGATGCTGGCATTCTGTGGAGTAAAGCTAAGTTTTCTGCTTATTTTATAGAGGAAATCAACCAAGGATTTTGGGTGACCCACGCCACAAGGTCAGAAAATAAACTGCCAGTGTTGTGTACATTAAGTTGTGTAAGACCAGTTAAAACTGGTCTATTGGTATGGATGCCAAGAAGCACTCTGCTCATCAGTTACACAGAGAGTGAATGATTTCACATGATAATGCCCTCTCTCCAGCAGGGTCCTGCAAATGGAGTCACAACAGCATCTTGCAGTCTTGCTTGGATGCTTTCAATTGTGTAAGAATCGCAGCAGAAATCTGCACTAAATCCTCACTCTTGCCACGTGGGAGGACGGCGGTTTTTAACAGAGACCCCAAACTACCTCTTAGTGCAGCAGCCCATGGGAGATGCAGGGTTTTGGTATTGAATCTTATTTCCAAGTGGGTTCGTGTCAATTTGAAAGAACGTTTTAAGATAGAACAGTTCTGCAGTAATTACAGCTACAGCAGCTTAATTTACAAACTCCTGTAATATCTGTTGACACATGCTAATAGTGGTATTTAATCACGGTTCTGACATAAGATTTCTACTGCTTTGGTACACTTGGTACCTTTTACTGCTAATTTTATCTTAACTACCCTTCCTTTTTCAAAGATTCAATGGAAAAGTTTATCTGAGACTTGACTGTCTGGAAATGCATCATCATTCTCCTGGGAGAGTGAAACGTTTGTCTCAAAAGCTTTGTATTTTCCAACAACTTTATGCTTTGGGAAACACTGAAGAAATGTATTGTAGGAAATGCTTTGGAAAGGGAAGGAAAGCTGAAGGGGCGTAGAGGGGAAGGGAAGCTGAAGAGAAGGGAAGTCACTCGAATTGACAACTGCTCAGGAGCTTAGACTGCTCGTAAAATACTGAGCCATGGCTATACAAAAATATAAGGTGCCTGTCCACATTGATCTGGAAGGGAATTGGTTATTCTTAGACATTGAGAATCCAGGCCTGAAAAAATTTAGAACTCGGACTTCCTTTTGCACCACAGTTTTCCCAGGGGGGAACCATCTGATGCACTTTTGAAAGTAACAGAGGGCAGGCAGATCTCCATAAGTTAACCACATCTGTTATTGATGCTGTAGTTATCCAACACATTCTTCAAATTTTCTATCAATTCCCCCATAAACAGATCAAATTAAAATCTCTACAACTTAAGCCCTAATATGTTGATTTTAATAAACCAATTACCATCATCATGTACAGCTGCTCTCCCTCCTGCAAGCGGCAATCCTTTTACCAAGAGGAGTAGTTAGGCAAAGTATACATGTCCTTGCTGCCTATGATTAAAATATTAGCTAGCCCAGAGCATGCACAGAGCAGTGCTGAGTCCACGGCTGATGCTGGGGCTCACACTGGTGAGCCTGATGTTCAGGCGGATTTGGCTGCCCAGGATGCACAGGGAGCCCCAGGCCCAGGAGGGAGGCAGGAGTAGGGGTGAGTGATTGAATGTGCAACACAGCCCTGGGGTTCCTGCTGCTTCCCTGGGCCTGCTCCAGGCAAACCTGGCCCTGGTGCAGTGTTGAGGGGGAGCCTGGTGCAGATCTAGACCATACAGCTCCTGCTCCTGCACACATTGCCCCCTGCAGGAGTCAGGAGTCAGGTCTCTACCCACACCCTTGGGCTGGAGCAGGGGTAGTGAAACCTTGCTGAGACTAATAATAGAACCATAAAGAAGAAATCATGTGCCTCAGAAATTAACTGTATGGTCTGAAATAATTTGAATACAATTAAATTGCACTTGGAGCTTTCCCTCATATCCCTCACAAGCCAGCTATTAAGTACTTTTTATGGGAACCTTTGGAAGATTTGATGCTATAAACCATTAAATCCAAATATTATAATGTATTTCCCGCCATGCCCAGTATGAGCACCTTATTAATCATGCTGCACCCACTGTAAGCCATTTCTACCTTACTGTTTTTGTCCACTCCTCCAAACTATTGCAATCCATCTATTGCTTAAATTTACTGTAATGGATTGTAAGAAGTCCTCTGTGCAGCATGCTGAGTGAGTGATCAAAAGAATTGGATATTTTCGTGCCTTTTCAACATTTTCATGCATTATCTTTAGTGACTCATGTGCTTCATTTTTTTCCAGGTGTTCTTCAGGGGAAAATGAAAGTAACCCACCTCCAGCATATGCTCAGCCTCTCAGGAGAAACTGCAAGTTTTTGTTATTACCCTAAACAAGATTTTCTGCAGCGGAAGATCCACTTATAGCCATTCCTGTTCCCTGTATCCTCTGGGCAGGAAATCTCTTCTCAGAGTATTAATGGCTTGCAATTTTTTCCCTATGGAAAAACAACAAACAAACAAACAAACAAACGACCATCATCAACAATGATGTTCATAATCTAAGTTCAATTACCAGAGGAAATACATAGATTTTCATGTGGAAATTTCTCTCTATATTGATATAGAAATATATAGAATTCCATTCCTGTCAGCATAGCCATTTGCAGATCTGCATTAATCAATGAATTTCAGTGCCAGTGCTGTAAAAGTGTCAGTCAGCATCTCTGTTGCTTCTGGGTCTGATGGTAATAGATTGGCTAAGAAATCTGGACACGTTCATTTTGCCAAGGGATTGTGTGCTGCCAGAGGTAATGCACATCAGATGACATGTCACACTCTCAGAAGAAGTGCAGAGGCGTTAAGCCAAATTCTGTGCTGTTTATATTCTCCTTTACCAATCAGGATGTCAGGATGGGGACTGATTACATAAATACTGCAATAGGATTTGTTGCATGACAGAAGATCTTGGAGAAAAGAAATAGGTTAGATATTTTGCCTTATTATGTCCCAAAGAAAACTGATTTTCTGTGTTCACAGATTAAATTAAATAACTGTGTTTCGATGTGGAATCATGGAGAGATTTCAGGAAAAATGTGCTTCAAACTCACATGTTGAGGGTTGTAAGGAGGAAAGCACTAAACAGCAGCCTGCTATGTTTTGTGTTGCACAGGTTTCTGAATGTTCATAACAGCCCTGTGAAACTCTGCAAGTGTTTTAGAAACAACTGTCTCAAATTAGCTTTAGCTCTGGGCTCATATTTGAAAGCTGGTTTTAGATCAGTGGTAATTTGACTGAAGAAGGAATGAGAAGGAAAAAATCTCTGCTGTTGAATACATGAGAGCCAGAGACATCGCTGTGATTTCATTGCAGCTGTGGAGGCACTAACGGAACAGGGAGGGAGAACTGTGGTGGGATGTGGTTTTGGGTTTAGCTGTGGACAGCATGAGTAGCAGTGAGTAGCAGTAAGAAGATACAGTCTCATGTGCATCTTCTCAGCTTTACCTTTCAATCTTTTTGCCCATCATGATTTGACTAATACTTTAAATGTATTTTGCATTCATTTTTCAAATAACCAGAAGACATATGGTGCTAATGAGAACTAGGGAAGGTTTGTTTTTTTAATGAACAAGAACAGCTGGTAAGCAGAACGTAAAATTAAAAATGGAGGGAAAAAACTAAGCCCAGAGGGATAGATGCAGTTATTAATCACAGCAGAATTCCTCAGCTCTCTCCTCTGATGAGAAGAATCAGGTGGAGTGGAACACCGGTGACCTTGAACCAAGTACACGACAGCCTGTTGCATGAGGTGAAAAATAAACGACTGTCTGATACACTCAACCGTGTGAATGCTGACCACAGCAGAAGAGATGCTCTGCCCTGTCCCCATACAGGCTGCCTCGCTGGCAGTTGCCACTCCAGCTGCTCAAACCTCCCTCACCTCAGGGTCCTTCAGCCAGGAGGGAAGCCTGAGACACCTGTGTAGGTGCAATCTGCAGTGAGGCAGGTGAGCCTGGACCAGCTGCAACACATTGGTAATGAATGCATTCAGAAAGGGGAGAAAATTGCTCCAGTACATCCAGGAGTAAATTTGCCATTTCTGAGCGGTGCTGCATTGCTGGCGGGGTTTGTGGCAGATGCTTACAGCTTTCTTTGAATGAAAACCACTTTATTTTCTATTATTTAAGCATGTCATCCTAACCAACACAGAATTCTAAGGAAGAATTGCTAGGGTGCACTGACTGAGAGGCTGGAAATGCAGTCATTTTCAAAACACAAGCTTCCATTCTGCCCAGTAGCACAAAGGTTTTGCTGAACTACAATGCTGTTTTTTAAATCAAGCCTATTTTGCCTAATGACTTGAGGCAAGACAGAGCCCAGCTATCAACATCAGTGCTAACTTAACTTCACCATGAAATACATACTTTTCAAGACTGCTGTGAATCAATCTGCTGCTTCCATTCAACAGAACTTGTTTGCAATGCATTAAAGCCTGTTCCTGCTAGAAACCTCCTGCTCAGTTACTGTCAGCCTGCAGCTGGAGTACCCCATAAACCTTCTTAGACAACATCCGAGTCAGGACTGAGGTTGCTATGGCATTACCCATCTTGTGATTCAGAGACCCCCAGGTTTTCAGGGGTCCTGAGCACCTTCAGCTGCATTGGCTCCATGGCTGTGGTTGTCCCTGTGCTCTCTGCAAGAAAAACATTTTATTCATAGATGTGGCTAAATATGAAGGCAAGTCAGTTTGTCTTCTGGTCTCTGCATGTCTGGCCATAAAAGATAGAAATTATCTGGCCTAGTTTTAGATATTCATATGTGAGTCAGTCTGTAGGTTTCTCCTACAGTCCAAGGACAGGAAAAGAATGTGTAACTTGCTTCTTCCTGAAACAGACATAGTACGTGTTAGTAGCTTTAGAAACCTTTCCCTACTGTGGCCTATGACAAAGAACAATCCCACCCTCTGCGTGCTTATTGGAGTACCCTTTAATTCCAGTTACTGTGGGGCAGAAATACAATTGCAGTCCCACTTCTCTGCTCCCATTGGCAGGCCAAGGACATTTAGGGACTCTGGTGGTGCTCTCAGAATACAGTGTTGGTGCTTTAGGCACTGGGAATGGTGGAAAGAAGAGGCACGGTCCTGTGGTCCTTTATTTTGCTCCAGTTCGCATCCACTGAGACCCACTTTATGATGTAAACCAAAGTGAAGGAAAAGGGGCAACTGCAGCATGTGTTCTTGGTTGGAAATGAAGAACTGGTGTGGACACACCTTAAGAGCATTTAATGAGCTGCAGCATGAGAACTACCCATTACTGGTTTCTATGGCACTATCGATCTCACAGTTATGCTGAAAGATAATGATGATTTACACAACACAAAAGCAGCCTCTTTTCTGAAAAGCCTCTTCTTTGGCAAATTCCTAATCCCTCTAACTTTGTCCGTTTCATCCCTTAACTTCCAGAGTCAAACAGATGCTGCTGTAATGTGACCTCTCTGAGCAGAAGCCTGTGCTATGTCTTTTCATCCTCCAATAGTAGAGGCATCTTTTACTCCTCTGAGTTTTACTGAAGGTTGCTTTTTGTTATTCATGAGTAAAATGCACATTGTTTTAGCTACCAGGGCAGCAGACCAGTCATCGTAACAAAGGATTATGATTTCTTTACAAGGTGAGATCATAAGAATCTGGCTATATGGAAGAAAGCCCTTGTTTGAATATATTATTTACACCAGCATCAGAGAGAAGCCTCGCAGCTGAATGACAGTAATTGACTTTTTATTCTCAGTGAAATATAAAAAAAATCTTTCTAGATGAGCTGGATGAATAATGGGAGTGCTCAAGCCCTCTAAGGACACTCTTTGCTGTCTTGCAGGATTGGGCTCCTTTTGCATCTGAAAAAAATGAAAAGATTACAGTGGAAGACAATTGCTGCTGCTAACAGTGGCAAAGAATGAGCGCAGCGGTGTTGGGTTTTGCCCCCTGCATGGTAACAACATTTCTAGGAACAAAGAGATGCTGTGTTCCATGGGATTTAATGGAAAAGGCAGGGGGTGTGAAACTTCCAGGCATAGCTGAAGATACTGGGTTCACAGAAAGAACAAAACTATTCCAAATCTATTTGCCTCTTATGTCAGCCTGGAAGGGCCTTGATGGACGTAAGCATCAAGCATACTGCAGCAGCCCAGGTTTGTGCTTAGAAAGTGCTCTCCTGCTGTGTGCTCAGCACCAGCAGTCTCCTCAGGAAAACACAGTTTGTGCTGTGAGATTCCCACTAGCTCATTGTGGGGGATGCAGATTTTGAAGATCTGGCTAAGGCAGCTCTATCTTATTCACTTCCTGATGATAATTATAGTGATGTTTTTTGCTACATACTGTGCCAAAAGAAAAAGGTCCCTTGGTGTGCCTGAATGTTGCACAGTGTACCACAACATGGTGCTCCCCCTGCCTCTTCCAAAACCCCCATCTATCAGCAGAGACAAAGAAGCTCAAGTAAAAGGGGTGTTTACACTGATGTTATTCAAATGAGCAACATACAAATAAAATGATATTTAGGCATTGCCTTTGCTTCTCAATAAATTTCTCCAGGCAGAATTACCCACAATGGTACTTAAGCCTCCTTTGGGGGTCCATAGCTGTTGGAAGTATTTTCTTTCCTGCTTGCTACATTTCAAGGAGAAAAAGTGTTCCTTATTGTACTAGCATAGCCCACAGACCTGCCAAGGCTCAGACGTGAAACACTTGTCTTAAGAAAAACCAGGAGGAAGAAACCTGAAAAATGGCAAAAAAACCCCAAACCCACGTAAAGGAAGATATTTACAATTATACAAGGTTCATCCCTCTGATTTAAATGTTTCCATAACTTGTTACAAAATTCAGCATTTGAATCAAGAATAAAAGTTCACTGTATTGAACAGTTGCTGGATAACATGTTTGTGTGGAACAGAAGTATTCTAGGACCAAAAATCAATAGTCAGAGGTGACTGAATAGCTCAAGCTATGGGTGAACATATGGAGGCTGCTATGAAGACCTTAGCACTTTGAAATTCACCCAGATCAGTAGAAATGGAAACTAATTTCCAACTAACACCTTTTCTGAGGCCATTATTTAGAACCTGTTAAGTTAATATGACCTCTCTTCCCAATTTCAAGAGGACAAATGCTTCTATTTCCTATTTACAGGGTGTTTGTCACTGGGGCAAAAAGCAGTCTTAGCTATTAGACTGGAAAAAAAACCCTAGCCACAGAAATAGAAACAGTTCCTCCAAGGTAGGGCAATTGCTCAGCCATGATCATGCATTGGAGAGCAGTGTCAAGTGTAATCAAACTTACATGAGCTTATGTAAGTACAGGGTTTGGTCTGCTTTTTGTGAGGGTCAAAGACATGAATGAGAAGTGTCACAAAGCACCGTCAGGAGAGAGTTTGCCTGTTTTTCTTTTGTATCCACTTCATTGTACAAGATGCAGAAAAGGTTTTCGGTCTCACTACCTGAGCAAAGGACAGCACAGGCATCAAATACAGGTGACCAATTTGATATATTATAGGATACAAAGGCAGGAGAATAATGACAAAAGAGGTTTTAAGGAAATGAAATGATTCCAGAAAAGCTTTGCTTTTGCTAATTAAAAACCCAAGGGCTGCTGAGCAGGGACTTACTTCAGTCACACTCATTGCTTCAGAGCAGTCAGTGGTCGAACTCCGCAAAGACAAAACCCCACCACTAAATGCAGACTGTAGATTTGATGACAATTGCAGTCTATCAGCCACTGATAGTTTCAGCTTGTGCTGGAGCTGGGGGATTTTAACTAACTCCAGCTCGGAGCTGACAGGTAGTGAGCACGTCTGTCTTTGCATTCTTTCTGTCCTGCTGCAGTGTGATTAATTTACCCCCCAAAACCCACATTCTGTTCAGAAGATCAGATGGAAAGTGTTGGCTGGGAGCAAGTCCTTAGACCTGCAGCTCATCTGTGCTATTGCCTGGGCAAGTCGGAAGTGCCAGAAACAGCAAAATTCCAGCTGTGACTCAGGTGGTGATGCTTTGGAAGGAAGCCCATCGCAGGAGGGCTGGCAGCTGTCAGCCCCCATGACCTGCAGGACACTGGGAATGGGAAGAGTGAAAGAACCCTCCCTGAGCTGTCCGGCTCCAGTGGGAAGATATCCATGCCAGGTACAGCTGAGCTCACAAGCAGTGGGTAAGGTCACTGGTATGTCCTGGTCTGACATGAGTGACCATGCCATTAGCTGTTGTGAGGCACATCTACTGCAGAGCATATAAAACACATGAGATTGTACAAGACCTCACTAGTGTGTTTTCCTTCTCTGTGGAGACTCAAGCTGGTACTTTCATATCCAATGAGAGATTTTTGCATATTGGGTCACTTGGTTTCCCTCTGTGTAGATGAGTACAAACACAGTAAACTCTCTTTGCATACACCATTCAGGAGAATACCATAACCAGACATTTCCAGGATCTGTAAAGATTTAGAGATAGTGGTTGCTATTTCTTTTTGCTCACTGAGAAGCTGCTTACATTTCCATAGGGCTCTCATTGCCTCGAGCTTGACCTAACTGTGACAGCAGGCAATCTGTTCTGTAGCTGTTGATTGAGCCTTTTCATAAGTCTTTCTCATTTACTTTTGCACAGAGGAGATTCAAATCTCTTTAAACTCAGTTTACCTGCAACAGATGAGAAGTGGCCCATACCTCTTGTGCTTCACTGGCTAAGATGAAGTCCTACACACACAATGAAGTCCAATGGTCTGTGCTGCCCGAGAGACCCCCCCAGCTGACTAACAGCTCTCCCATCCTCCCCCTGTGCTCCCAGCTGGAGGTCACACTGCAGCCACCACAGCAGAATCCCCTAGCACAGCACAACCTGCACAGGAGGAGGCTAATACCAGCTGGCTGCATTAGTTCCTTCCCTGAGCACACAGAAAAAATATCTCCCTCTCTTTGCAAGCTAACTGTATGTGCTGTAGATTTTATCCATCATATTCTTGTCTGTATTATCTGCATTAATCTAGTACAGCGTGGGATGAAAATGTGCCCCTGAGACTAAACATGTACGTAACTTTAACTACCAGCTGCCAACATGGATGCAAAGTTATCTTTTCAAGCTACGTATAAAACCCTGTGGATAGTGACATTAAGTAGCTATCTTGTATGCTATGCAGGCATTACATTTGTGTTAGTGTGTTGACACATCATTATATTTCTCAACAAGGCAAATTAGAGTAATGATATGAAGTTTTGTCTTGAGAGCCTGAGGATTTTTTATGGTTCTGGAAAGCAGCATAAAGACAGACTGCAAAATGGGGTGTAAATATTATAATGACGAGTTATTCCTTCCTGCTTACTGAGAAGCAACAGACATCACTGGTAGAAGCCAGCATGTCCCATGTGGATTTCTTGCATTATATTTCAGCAACTGCTGCGTGTACTAATTGTCTTTAGTTTGTAAGAACCAAAGAAAATGTTATGAATGCTCAAAGGAAAACTTGTATTTCTTACACTGTAACCATAGCTAACCATTTCCCTCCAAAGGGGGCTCCTTTGTGCTGCTTTTGCTGTGAGGATACCCATGTGGGATATTCCTTCTCTATCTTTTGTTTTCTTTTTTCTGCCACCAGTTTTGATGTCACTGTTCACATGTGCAGTAATAAGTCTTGGAACACTTGTTTCAGGGTCTAGCTGCTGAATGGTACCGTGTGCTACGGGTGTCTACAAGAATGGATTCCCGTGTCCTTCAGATTGCTCTGGCAGTGTGTTGTCACGTCATTGTGGTATGACATTGGGCCTGAATCTCAACCTGTTCCTCCTTCTCAACCCCAAGAGGCAGCGGTATCATCTCTGTGGTATCACAACCTTTATCAAGAAAGTGGCTAGGATTGACGAGGACTGCAGCCACCACACCATGTTACCCTTTTCAGGCACCACTTCTCTCCGCTAGTGCTGTTGTCAGCACATCTTTTCTGATTAGCCAGCAGGTATCCTGACTGACCATAACATACCCCACAGAAAGGACATTTCCACATGAAAGCTGAATAAGCAAATGTAGAGCTTAATATTACACAGGAGCCCTCATTCCCTATGTAAACACCTGTTTGGTTTGCCTCCTTGTTTTTAAAGAGGTATATTCAAATACAAAAATAATCAGGGCTGGGCCTCCTGAGTTCTCCTTATTCACTGTGTCATGAACAGTCATAGTTTCAGTGTTTATGTTTAAGCTTCCAGGGTGGTAGACACTGGCCTCTGCTTGGACTGCACCTCACATCCTAGTCAAGGGAAGGGCACCCCTACACCCTGATTTTCATACCAAGAAAGCCTGACTTCAACAGCAGGGCACAATGATGTGTGCTGTTTGCTGTGTGCTGTTTGCTGTGTGCTGTGTGCTCACAAAGGAAGCCAGTGGGGGTTATCTTCTTATGTCCATTTAATAACATATGCACTTAACAGTAGCTGCTGTTCAATAAATATTACTGACACAGAGTATGGCCTTCTGCATACGGCAGGACACATCACCCTGCTTTGCACCCAGCAGTTTGCATTTGATCACAGTAGGACTTAACATTTTGCACAAATTATGCTAAAAAAAGCCATCTTCATGTGAAACTACAAAGAGGGATAGAACCATTTTCGTGGGTCATTTGTTCTGTTGGTTAACCATCTTTGTTGTGATAATTGTATGCCTTATTTCTAATTTAAATGCATATGAAATCAGTATCTAGCTGCTGCAACTCATTCTTTTCTGTGCAAGATGAAGATACATAGTACTGAAGATCCCTGCAGTTAGATCACCCTCAAACCTCCTCTTTGATTCAGGAACCACAATGAGTGCTTTAAGCTTAGTGAAGTATTCTCCCTAGCCCTCAAGTTATTTCAATTAATATTTTTTTAAAAAAATCTCTGATTATTTGTCAGATCCTTGAGTTGAGCAAATAATTCCAGTAGCAATTTCTGCAAACAGGAGTGATCTGAGCTGCCAACTGCTGCCTGCTTCTCTGCGTTGCTGCTGCCTTCCCCAGCAAGACCATCCTGCTCTCCAGCTTGTGCTCTTTGACTCCTCATTCCTTGTGTTTCAGAAACTGTGAAGCTGTATCTCTTGTTGCTAGATACAGAGCTTGATGCTTGACTGTTCCCAACGTTAAATTTTGTATTTCACTTGCTGATAGTTTAAGGTGAAACCAGGTAAACATTTCAAGAATAAGGTCTTGAAATCCAGGTTTCTCTCTGTATCCTCTACCCTCTTTAACGGACTGCAAGGGCTCCTCTTTGTTAATTTACTTTTAGATTCTTCAAATCTGCCCAGGCAATCAAGAGGACAGAGGTCATCAAGAGGACTGAAAAAGTGATGTGGCAGCCCTGATGTCATCCCAGGGTTTGGGTACTCTGTTGGCAAGAGAGCTCAGACTTGTGTCTCCCCCTCCCTGGCTAATCGCTCTGACCACCAGCCTTTTCTATCACCTTCAGCTTAAAACCAGGGAATGAGGCAGTCATGTACTCAGCAGAAAGGTAACAACTGGGGAGCAGAAGTCTGTTTTGGAGGGTGCATCTCAGCTTCCCTTAGGCACCCCAGTAGAGAGGCAACAGATTTAAATTTGTTTCAGACTAGACCATAGCATTTGCAAAGGAAACATCGAGTATCTAAATTCCAGTTGTAGGTGCTTTCCTCTCTTCCTCATTCCCTGCAGAGGAGTTTCAAGAGGCCAGTCCAGGTTTGTATCCCTGAGCCAGGTGGCCAGAGGTTCTTTAAGCCTTCTCGTGCAGCTAGAATCAAGATCCCCAGTTTAACACCAAGTTCCTCCTGTAAAACAGATCTGGCAATGTTTCCCCACCCAGAGGAATGTTGTGAAGGATTTGAGATGTGTGAACAGGGTGCAGTTATGTTTCTTAAACAGCATTTGCTTTGTATACAGAGAACCTTTCAACAACAATATTAAATTGTACTTAACCCCCCCCCTCAAAATAGTAAGTATATTCTCACTTAATACAATTATTAGTGACAATAAATCCTTAATTAATGGTAATTATAGTTGCCAACCTAACACTAAATTCTCCTCTTGTGTGCAACTGTGTAGCCCTGGGGAGTAAAATGGTAGTTTAGCATTGTGAATTTGTCTCATAACAAACAAACAAAATTTGTCCCACAGTTATTTAATCTTGGGTTTGAAATGTCTTTTTTGATCTTTTATTAGGTCATTTCTTTGAGAGACAGGCAGCTGCTCCAGGAGGTGAAAATAGAAGAACACAAGTGATCAAATGGCCAACGGCACGCAAGATTCAACTGTTCTTGCATTAAAGTATTGTGTCTGTTGTGCACATTGACATGTCTCAGAAACACCTTTGGATAGAACTGCTAAGGCAGATCACAGCAAACCCTGACAGCTGAACCATTTGTGTTGTGTGCTTTTTGCTTAAAAATTCTGGAATTGTGGAATTTGATTGCATAACTCAACAGAGCTCTGAAGTTTAAGGATGCTGGACTGTGTTTTAGGAAAAATGAAACAAAGAGAATGCAGACCAGATTTTTGGGTTATGCAACATAAATGCAGCAGGTTTCAGCTGTGGATGTCAATTTTTTCTCCTAATGACCAGCTACTAGAAGACTTTGAACAGGAAGAACTTTCCTTTGAGTGCCAGCCAACATTTGATTTGCTTGCCCTTATAGTTCTATGAAAATTACTTTTTAATCCAGACAGTTAAGATCAATACATGAAACACTCATTCCCTGTCTCTCTTTGAGAAGTGTTTTCTCATACTGTTCACATTTCTCAGTCACCCAAGGTCTTCTCAATGAAAAGCTAAAAGGAGTCTGTACTGAATTAATTAATTAGAAGCAGCCTGTGATGTGTACCCTAGAACTGTGGTGTACACTGGGGCTGGTTATCAAAACCAGGTGAATGTGGTAGGTGAGTGTGTGTCTGTTGTAAATGAGATCACTTGTAAGGATTTGACCGGCCTGAATTAAGAAATTATTTTATTGCAGGCACTGCAGGTTTTGTACAAGAAAACTTTCAGGTTCTTTCCATCACAGTTAAGTGTGTTGTCTGTACAGCTGTATTATCGTCTTTGGAAACAGCAAAAAAAAAAAAAACATTCTTGAGCACTTCTTTTACCTTTCAAGGAGTAAAATTGGACATTTAATGACCTGTAGAATATGGCCCATGACAAGAAAACAGCCACTGACACCTGAAATTTCTAAGAACACTTCTAACAGTAAAGCAGAACAGAAAGTTCCAGGTTTTATTTTGCATGTCTTCTAATTCCAGAATATTTATCTCACCATTTATGGGCTGTCTGGCTCTTCAGAACTAAATAAAAGTCAAAGTTATTCCAAGCAAAAAGATATTTGCCTTCAACACCCCTTTTTATTCTCCAATAAAAACTTCTAGTGAAAAATTCTCATTATCAGCAAAAGACAATACTTTTGTTTACTATTTGTCACCCAGAAGATAAATACTTCAGCCTGTTCCTGCAGAAAGCCAGAAGGGTATATAAGGGTCACTGGATGGCTATCAATATTTCTGCCATGTTAGTTAGACCTGCCTTGGAGGAAATTTGACCTGACCTACTGTGGAAGTTCTTGTATTTTTATTTAATATAAACCTGCATTGAACAGAACAATAACTGTGGGGGGTTTTATTGTAGTTCTGCAGATTGAGTATGTCCAAGCTGTTATGTCTTTATACCCTTCCATGAAATAGAAATAAGAAATTGCTGTAGCATATCTGCATATGTCCTTTGTACATTGTATGAAAATAAGAAAATCTATTTTTGAACAAGAATATTTACTTTTTGTATCCATTAGTTAATATTCACTGCTTTCCTCCCCTTGTGTCATGCAGAGAGCATAGCTGGCATCACCTGCTCTATATGGTCAACCACAGAGTCCAAAAACCCATTGGCACACATTACTGATGATCAGCCAGTTAAAAATTACTCAGGAGTAATGGATTATATGGATTGCTTTGCAAAACTGCTAACTGAGATAAGGGCCAGACTCATTAGGAACATTTATTTATTGGTGTTGAAAAATCAGCTGGGTTTTTTTGCATTTTAAAATCATTGTGCCTGGGGAAATCTTACTCAGCTGCTGCATTTGGGTCACAGCAGACTGGATCCATATTTTTAGTTTTTCCTCATTTTATTGGACTGTGGCTCACCTGATCCTTTTGGCTTCTCTGCTCAGAATAGGCTTTTTGCCTTTCTTCTTCTCATGAGATGAGGATTTGCAACCCGGCAGCCTCAGACACCTATACTGAAGCCATCTCTTCAGATTGCCAGAAGTTTAAATGCACTTTTTTTCCAAGAGATTGCACCAAGAGCACTCTGAATTTACAATTTTCTCACCAGAGACAGCTGCATAAGAGCAAACTATGCCCAAGATTTGCAAGCTCTTTCAAACAAACAGCCCCACTTTTAACTCAGAGTTGTGCAGATCGAGACTGAGCTGTAAAACACCTGTACACAATTCAACGCCCCATTTCCCTCCTCGTTCATGAGTCCTCTGGGAAAGACAATGCATTTCTGCACATGGTTTCTTCTTCAAGTCACACATGTGTCTTTTGTAGCCCATCTCCTCCCTCCTGAGCTGCTTCCACATTGAAAATGACCTCATTTCTGCAAAAGTGGATCCCTCAGCTCTTCTCTCCTGCTCGAGCTTCCTTGATGACTTGAAGCTCCTCTCAGTTACCATTTGCTGGGGACTCCTTTGTCTATCAAGTGACCAGCTGGCTAACGAAACAGTCAGTGAGTACTTAGTGAAAAGCCAACCCTTAGCAAATTGTACCCTGAGCCTGTTTATTTGTCTAAGGAAATGCCCCTTAAATGGACAGTCTCCAAAGTTCACTGGCCCTTCTCTGCTGGTCCTAGCCAGATGCCAGCAGCACTTCTCTGGGGATTGCCTCTGTGTGAAGTGCCCCATGGAGAACATGCAGCATCCCCTGAAAATGTAACAATGTAAAATGACAAGAATTAAGAAAATTCTTCAGTTTCGGTAACTTTAGTGCTGCGTGTGTAGACTCTTACTGTGTTTTAAGCAACTGATTGAGACAGAGTCCTTTGAGAATGGTTGGAGCATCGGTTTCTTTAATGCTTGGTCTTTCTGAGGAGAACAGCAGCAGTTTTCAATTTTCAATCTCAGTGACAGTTCTCAGTGAAATCAGTGTGAATATGTTTTGACTTCTAAATCTGCCTTCACTTCTCTAGTAGACACATGCCAAGAGCAGCTCAGGCTGCATTTGATACAGCATCTTTTTCTCTTTATATACCTGTAACAGGACCAACTGCTCTAACATCCTTGATTTGCACATGACTGCCAACCATTACTCTGCAAAAGGAAATGTCTGGCCAAATGACACTCTTGCACCTTCCCACTGGAAAGCTTGGTTTCAAAATATCTACTTGTTTATTATATACCAGGTTAATTTGCCTGAATTTGCTTCAAAATCCTGACAAAATAACAGTTTCTTTTACTAAACAGGCATAATTCTTCCATGGTTCAGCCTCATCCTTAGGCAAGCAGCTAAATAAATAGATAGATAAATAAATAAATAAATAAGAAAAATGTGTGGAAAAGCAAGCAGCGTGGGAATAGGTGACGTTCCCCGGCAATCTCAGCTTGTTCATACCACGCAGACTTTCTTGCCTTTTTTTCCCAAAGTCAACTGCCAGAACTATTTCAGACAGACGTCCCAGTAACCTTTGATATTCCCTACAGATCTTTCCTGTCATAGAGAAACCAAAAGCAGTATTCAACGAAACCAGAAACCTTCTTCTCTGCAAAAGCTTGTTTCTTGATCTTCTCCAAGGGAACATAATATAACTCTAAGTACCTATTCCAGATATAGCAAAGAACAGCCACTGTGACTTGAAGATACTGGAAAAAAGAAACTTATTTTCTGTATCACCTAATTTTTTTTCTATATCTGTATATTTATAAATCTTCTTTTGTTAGTATCTGCACAATGTAAAAAGTGAATGAAAGGCATATAATCCATATTTTGTTCTTGTCATATTCAGCTCTGAGAAAAATGTGAGAGATTATGGTTCACTCAATAAAAAATGAACAAGAGGCTTGGACTCCCTTGGATGTCTGCCAGTGGATACCAGCTGATTCATTTTGGAAAATTCACTTGTATAAACAACTCCCTTCTTGCAGCAAGTGCTTTGAGACTACTGATACCCACAAAGTTGTCAGGATCTTATTCACGCACCTCTTCTGAAGGATGGTCTCTTGTGTGGCACTGTAGCCAGTGCTGTGTGGAAGCATTTGTTCATAGTGCCACCTACAGAATCAACACTTCTACTTGATGACAATTGAGAGACAACATAAGAATTGCCTCTCTTTCCTTTCTCTTTTAGGACCTGAAACTTCATTTAACATTACCAAAAAATCGTAAACCAAGAGCCTCAAACTTTCAGTGTTAAGTTTACAAGGATTACAAGGATTTTCAAGAGAGCAATGATCCAATCCACCTGTGTATTTTTAAGAACCTTCCTTTAATCCTTTAACCTTCCTGATGAGGACATTCCTACCCTGAAGTGAGAAAAAAACTGAACATAAATTGAAGGTGGAAGGAGGAAAGATCTGGGACATAAATAAAAGGATTCCTTAAGAGTGATGTGCAGGCATTGAATGACATAGGAAAACATATGTAATTCAATAGCCATAAAAATATGGAAATTATGTCCATAGTGAAAGGATTTTTTTTTTTTTTAATAAAAAATTGGTTAATATACTGCATTTCAAAAATGTAAGTGCACCCTTTGTGAATAGAATCCTATCTGTACCATTTGTTGTACAATAATGTGTAAAGAGACAGCATGTACTCTTGGAGAACTGCTGTCTGGAGTTAGAGTCTAGAGGATACATATGATAAAAACTTCAGGAACCAGACTAGTCCTTGGAGGATCATGAATTGGCATTGGCACGTATAGCAGTGAAAGCTGTGGCAAGAAAGCTATCCAAGCAACATATTGGTATGAAGAGATCCTTTTACACAGCTTACTTTCTATAAGGCTAATCTATATATATATGAATTGCTGAGGTGAGTAGCTCGAGCGAGGACGCCTTCAACACCGGAGCAGGGAGGAGATCAGCGTCCAGGAGCCTTTACTCAGAGCGGCCAGAGCCACCGAGGGAGCCTCAGGTCCTCGGCAGGACCTGCCCAGGAGCCGGCAGCTCAGCGGACGCGAGCAGGGACTCACAGGGGGCGGAGCCACGAGGGGCGGCACCAGCTCTGACTGGTTAAAAACCTGCCCAGGGAGCGCGAGCGACCAGGGCGGGTTGAGGCAGTTTGTGCGGCAGCTCGAGCGGGATGGTGAGCACTCGCCGTATGACCAGGGCCCGGTCTGGGAGCTCTGCTCTGGCTGCCCCCGCAGTAGCCAGCGTAGGCACCCAGACAGAGCCGATGAGAGGGGAGGCTGCAGTGCAGAGCTCAGAGTGTAGAGAGTGTCTGCACTGGTCTCCTGAGGAAACGGTGCCAAAGGGACAGGGCTGCACTCAGTGCTCCCTGGTGCAGGTCCTCCTGCAGCAGGTGGCTGAGCTGCTGGATGCTGTTAATAGGCTGCAAGATACCAGGGAGGCTGAGAGGAAGCAGGACTGCCTTCTCCAGGCCCAAACTGTGCAGGGGCCTCAGGCGTCCCCTGAAGCTCATGGAGGAGTGGAGGAGGCTGTCAACCCAGGAAGCTGGGAAATAGTAACAACAAAAAAAGGAGGAAGAGGACAATTAAAAACAAGGGGCTTCCTCCTAAAGCTGTTGTCCCCACCCAGAACCACTTTGCTGTCCTACAGGGTGCTAAGAAGGAAGGGCACTTGCACCAGAAACAACCGGCTGGTGCACCGGTAAAGAAGATCACTACTGGTGCTGCCAGGAAAAAGAGACGGGTCATAGTGGTAGGGGACTCTGAAAGGCACAGAGGCACCCATCTGTCGACCTGACCCGGTCTCAAGGGAGGTGTGTTGCCTACCTGGGACACGGATCAGGGATGTTTCAGAGAGGCTGCCTGCTCTAGTGAGACCCACGGACTATTACCCACTTCTGGTGATCCATGTGGGTGCTAGCGATGTTGACAGCAGTAGGCTGGAGAACATAAAGAAGGACTACAGGGCCCTGGGAGAGGTGGTTAGGGGCTCTGGAGCTCAGATTGTCTTTTCATCAATTCTTCAGGATACAGGGGGAGACCTTCAAAAAGCTAGGAGGATTGGCCAAGTTAATAAATGGTTAAAAGGATGGTGCCATAGTCAGGGGTTTGGGTGTTTTGAATACGGGACTCAAGTTAGTAGGCCAGGTCTAATGGGGGCTGGTAGAGCTGATCTGACAAAGAAGAGGAAGAGTGGTTTTGGTAGGAGGCTTGCCAGGCTGGTCAAGGTTTCTTTAAACTAGATGTGTTGGCGGAGGGGGGCATCGTGCCATCCCAACACACCCAGTCAGTTGCCAGCACCTACAATAAATGCTCGGAGTGATGCAGAGATATTCCAGCCGCTCCAGCCAATGAGCCGGCTTCATTTGGAGCTCGGCTCAGATGCCTCTATACAAACACACGTAGCATGGGAAACAAACAAGAGGAATTAGAGATGTGCTGCCATCCAGCGGGACCTGGACAGGCTGGAGAGTTGGGCAGGGAGTAACTTGGTGAAATATAACAAGGGAAAGTGTAGAGTCCTGCATCTGGGCAGGAACAACCCCAGGTTCCAATATAGCTTGGGGAACGACCTGTTAGAGAGTAGTGTAGGGGAGAGGGACCTGGGGGTCCTAGTGGACAGCAGAATGACCATGAGTCAACACTGTGCCCTTGTGGCCAAGAAGGCCAATGGCACCCTGGGGTGTATTAGAAGGGGGGTGGTCAGTAGGTCGAGAGAGGTCCTCCTTCCCCTCTACTCTGCCCTGGTGAGACCGCATCTGGAATATTGTGTCCAGTTCTGGGCCCCTCAGTTCAAGAAGGACAGGGACCTGCTGGAGAGAGTCCAGCGCAGGGCGACAAAGATGATTAAGGGAGTGGAGCATCTCCCTTATGAGGAAAGGCTGAGGGAGCTGGGTCTCTATAGTTTGGAGAAGAGGAGACTGCGGGGGGACCTTATTAGTGTATATAAATATATAAAGGGGGAGTGTCACGAGGATGGAGCCAGGCTCTTCTCAGTGGCAAACAATGATAGGACAAGGGGTAATGGGTATAAACTGGAACACAAGAGGTTCCACTTAAACTTGAGAAGAAACTTCTTCTCAGTGAGGGTGACAGAACACTGGAACAGGCTGCCCAGGGAGGTTGTGGATTCTCCTTCTCTGGAGGCATTCAAAACCTGCCTGGACACATTCCTATGTAACCTTATTTAGGTGTTCCTGCTCTGGCAGGGGGATTGGACTAGATGATCTTTTGAGGTCCCTTCCAATCTCTAACATACTGTGATACTGTGACTACGGGAATATGATATAGTAGGCATCACAGAAACATGGTGGGATGGCTCCTACGACTGGAGTGTTGGAATGGAAGGTTACAGGCTCTACAGAAAAGAGGCCTGGCAGGCGGGAAGGGGGAGTTGCTATTTATGTTAGGGATAGGCTGGAGAGTATGGAACTCTGTCTGGGGACGGGTGAGCAGTCGACAGAGAGTTTGTGGGTCAAGGTTAAAGGGAGAGCAGCGATGAGGGACATTATTGTGGGGATCTGTTACAGACCGCCTGATCAAGAGGAATCTGTGGATGAAGTGCTCTATAGGCAGATAGGAACAGCCTCAAGCTCACAGGCCCTTGTTCTCATGGGAGACTTCAACCACCCTGACATCCGTTGGAGTGAAGGTACGGCCCGGCACAAGCAATCCAGGAGGTTCCTCGATTGTGTGGAAGACAACTTCCTTCTGCAAGTAACAGAGGAGCTGACAAGGAGAGGTGCCGTGCTTGACCTCGTGCTCACCAACAGGGAAGGGCTGGTTGGAAATGTGATGCTCCAGGGCAGCCTTGGTTGCAGTGACCATGAGATGGTCGAATTCGAGATCCTCGGGACAGTGAGAAGAGCGTGCAGCAAGCTCACTGCCCTGGACTTCAAGAGAGCAGACTTTGGCCTCTTCAGGAACCTGCTTAGTAAGGTTCCATGGGACACAGCCCTAGAGGGCAGGGGGGCCCAAGACTCTTGATTGTTATTCAAGGATCACCTGCTCCAAGCTCAGGAGTGTTGCATCCCAACTAGAAGGAAGTGCAGCAGGAGGGCCAGGAGACCTCCTTGGATGGATAAGGAGCTGCTCAGGAAAATTCAAAGGAAAAAAGAGGCTTATAGAAGGTGGAAGCAGGGACAGGCGGCCTGGGAAGAATACAGGGATGCTGTCCGGGAAGCTAGGGACCAGGTGAGGAAGGCTAAGGCCCAGTTAGAATTGAACTTGGCTAGGGATGTTAAGGATAACAGGAAGGGATTCTATAGGTATGTAGTGAGTAAAAGACAGACTAGGGACAACGTAGGCCCCCTTTGGAAGATATCTGGAGAACTGGCTACCCAGGATTTGGAGAAGGCTGAGGTTCTTAATGACTTCTTTGCCTCAGTCTTCACTGGCAAAGGCTCTGACCGCACCACCCAAGTCTTGGAAGGCAAACGCAGGGACTATGAGAATGAGGACCCTAGGCCCACTGTAGGAGAGGATCTGGTTCAAGACCATCTTAAGAACCTGAACGTACACAAGTCCATGGGACCTGACAAAATCCATCTGCAGGTCCTGAAGGAGCTGGCGAATGAAGTTGCTACGCCACTGGCCATCATATTTGAAAAATCATGGCAGTCAGGTGAAGTTCCCAACAACTGGAAAAAGGGAAATATAACCCCCATTTTCAAGAAGGGGAAAATGGATGACCCGGGGAATTACAGACCAGTCAGTCTCACCTCTGTGCCTGGCAAACTCTTGGAGCAGATTCTCCTGGAAGACATGTGTCCTGGGTTCAGCAGTAGCAGTCAGTTTTTCTCCTTCTTAGTAGCTGTTGCAGCACTGTGTTTTTGACTTTCAGCCTGGGAACAAAGCTGATAACACCGATGTTTAGACTGACCAAGGACTTTGTGAGTCTCATGCTCTGCCAGGGAGGAGGGGAAGCTGGGAGGAAGCAGGGACAGGACACCTGACCCAAACTAGCCAAAGAGGTATTCCATACCACAGCACGTCATGCCCAGGATGTAGAACTGAGAGTTCCTGGAAGGGCTGGATCACTGTGGGGTGGGGGTGAGGTACCGGTTGGTGAGCGGTTGTATTCTCTTCCTTGTTATTTCCTTTATCATTATTATTTTTGGTGGTAGCAGTAGTGATTTGTGTTATACCTTAGTTATTAAACTGTTCTTATCTCAACCCGTGGGAGTTGCATTCTTTTGATTCTCCTCCCCATCCCTCCAGAAGCGGAGGGAAGAAAGGTGGGGGGGGAAGTGGACTTCGTGGTTCTGATTTACGGCCTGGGCTTAAACCACGACAACATGCTAAGGCACACGAAAAACTAGGAGGTGGTTGGTGACAGCCAGCATGGCTTCACTAAGGGGAAATCCTGCCTGACCAATTTGGTGGCCTTCTATGATGGGGCTACGAAACTGATGGACAGGGGTAGAGCAGTTGACGTCATCTACCTGGACTTGTTGATGAAAAAATCAACATGAGCTGGCTTCAGTGTGTGCTCACAGCCCAGAAAGCCAACCATATCCTGGGCTGCATCAAGAGGAGCGTGACCAGCAGGTCGAAGGAGGTGATCCTGCCCCTCTACTCTGCTCTCGTGAGACCTCACTTGGAGTATTGTGTGCAGTTCTGGTGTCCTCAACATAAAAAGCACATGGAACTGTTGGAACAAGTCCAGAGGAGGGCCACGAGGATGATCAGGGACTGGAGCACCTCCTGTATGGAGACAGGCTGAGAAAGTTTGGGCTGTTCAGCCTGGAGAAGAGAAGGCTGCGTGGAGACCTCATAGCAGCCTTCCAGTATCTGAAGGGAGCCTACAAGGATACTGGGGATGGACTCTTCATCAGGGACTGTAGTGACAGGACAAGGGGTAACGAGTTCAAACTTAAACAGGGGAAGTTTAGATTGGATCTAAGGAAGAAATTCTTTACTGTGAGGGTGGTGAGGCACTGGAATGGGTTGCCCAGGGAGGTTGTGAATGCTCCATCCTTGGCAGTGTTCAAGGCCAGGTTGGATGAGGCCTTGGGTGACATGGTTTAGTGTGGGGTGTCCCTGCCCATGGCAGGGGGGTTGGAACTAGATGATCTCAAGGTCCTTTCCATCCCTAACTATTCTATGATTCTATGATTCTATGATTCTCTCTCTATATATATACACACATATATAAAATTAAGAGAAGTAGAGAAAACAGTAAGGGAAGTTTGGGCTTCAGACATGTCTCTGGATTCCTCTTTTGTTAATTTATGCTTACGAAACTAAAGACTTTCAGGCCAGTGCTAGAAATACTAAGGTCCACCAGCTGAGGTTAAGAGACTCGCTGGCATCACCAAGAGGAGTCATATTTATCCCTTACTTGACCACTTATTATTGTGTCAAGTGAGAAGGAGATGTGGCATTTTACAAAGATAAGCTGATGCACTTCAGAGAGTAAGTTCAGTTTAGGGCATGTTCTCACAATGACTTTGTTTTCATTGAAAACTTATACACAGGTAATTACACAGCAACAAGCACATAGAAATGATGTACAGTGAGGCCATACAAATTGCTTCTTCTTTCAGGTCAGGTCAGGTGCTGGAAAAGGGGTGAGTTCAAGTTTAGCTTTATTTGCTTTTTACTTCTACACTGAACATCACATCCTGGAGTTAGTCCTCATTGTGTGTTGGAGAAGTACCGTGTATCTGTCCCAAGGGTATTTGCCAACTTCTAGTGTCAAGAATCTACAAACCCCTAGGAAAACTAATTGACTATCAAAAAGATGATTAATTGAAAACAAATATGTGTGGAGTCATGGCATGCAAGCATTTGAGAGTTCCTGTTCTGCCAAATATTAGATTTGGGGAACATCTTAAGGCGATTGTGGAAGCTCTACCAGTGAATGAATTGGTGTATGATTTCTTCCCACATAGAGAGTAGTATTGAGTGGGAAATTATTTAAAACAGGCAAAATAGAGTAGATGTTATCAGTCGGACTGTCAGTCTGTTCAGTTTGGGGAATCTTACTGGTCCCTAAGGAAAGAGAAATCACAGCCCTTGACTCACGCTGTGCTGGTAAAGGATGGTGTGTTTGAATTACTGGGAGTGTGTGTTGCATTGGGTACATAGCAGCGAGAAGGAAGAGTTCTTTTAATTAGCATCCCACTTTCTGAAGTAGGTATTGGTACAAGCTGGGCTGAAAATTTCTGAAATAGGAAATAAAGAACTGGGAGATATAACTTTCTTACCCCCTCTGCGAGTAGCTGCAAGCTACATTTCTACTGGATTAGCAATTCTAGCACCTTTTACATGTGACCTTTGTAATAATAAAGGCCAAGATCAGTTCCTTTGGGTTGAACTGCTTGGCTTAATATATGACAAAGTGTAATATCAGAACAGAGTAGGAAAGGTTAAATTAAAAATACCCTCTTATTGCTATAAAACATGGTGAAGTTGTATATCTTCTCTCATGTTTGGCCTTTTAATTTTGATGCTCTTTAGATTTATAGTAGAGTGCTGACAGAAGATGATAAATAGGATATAGATATTGAAAAATTGAAATATTGCTTGTCAGCCTGCATAATATGAGCAGCCATTCAGATGGTGGAAACAATTCCACAATTATATGTACTTTCTGATACTTCTACCTCTACACTTTTTCTTTCATGCCTCTTTCTGAGATACTGTCTAACCATGAGATACCTGCTATACATTTATGTCTATCTCTGTTGAAGGAAAAAATCTGACTGCCCGGTAGTCAGGTCTGTGGAGTTTGCTTTTGACTCAGCATGAAAAAATGACCTTTCATCCAGCAGAGTGGCACCTTTCTTTTAATGGAGCTTTCTTAAAAGCACTGCAAAAAGAGTTTCAAAAAAGCCTTTTCATATTAAAAGTGTGTTCTAAGGTACATAAATGGTCTCAGTTTTGTCTTGCCTAACAGTGTGGCATTATACTATCTGAAATGTCACCCAAATACTTTATACGTTTGAAACCTATCAGTCATGTTGTTCTCATTACTACAGGCAAACACAAGCACTCTTAAGCAGTGTATTTTCTTCCTGATGGTATATGGGATAGATCAGACAGAAGCTGCTTAACTATCTTGTTTTGATTTTGGATTGTAACTTTTTCTTGGCTTCTTAGCATATAAGCTAATAATTGTAAACAGAGAGAGATCTAAATGTTGTATTTTTCTTGGCAACCCATATATTGGGTGGAATTCATCTATCAGAGGTTCACTCCTACAGGACAGGAGTCTGCATCTAAGTCTGAGGTATAGATTGACTTTACTGTCAAGGGAGAAGAATGGCCACCAGTTCTCTACAGTTTGAGTGTAACTGAGCACAGTAGGTGTCTAGCACCATTGGAGATACCCTAAGCAAACCTTCTTGGCCTCCAGGTGACAGTTCAGCAGGATGTGTGTTCCACAGAACCTACAATACATGTGCCAGCCTATTCTGAGACATCTACAATGGTCGTAAGCATCTATGTTTAGGCCTTTATCTTATTTGATTATAGGAAGAGCATGATGTTTAGAAACAGACGTCTTGTGTGAGGGCAGTCTTTAGTGTGATCCTCTTGACTTCCGTAAGAAGTCCAAACACATGGAGCTTCACTCTTGTCATTTCAGTGACTGTTTAAAATGCCAGTCCTTTCTCCTGATTATCTCTATTGGCTAGACTTGGTAAGCCTTGATACTGAAATCTTCCAGTCATCTCATTGAGTTGGAGCCTGTTGTATAAAGTGTGCTGAGGGGAAAATATGAGCTGTGTTGGGTTGTAGACAGGCAGTAAAGTGGAACAGCTTGTCAAAGTGATGTGGAAAGGTAGTTGGAAGAGCTGCAGAAGCCAACTTTATTCCTACCAAAAAGTGGTAGAGACCCAGCTGCTATGGGCTAGAGGAGAGTAAGTCAAGCCAAGTGCATAAGTAAACTTGAATCTAAACATGAGTACAGCAATGGCACAAGCATAGAAGTGATACAGAAAATCCTTAGCTTGATTTCCCTAAGACTCCTTGTTTATCAAGATTTTCAGACCATGTTGTTACAGATCATAGATAATAGATCATAGAATAGTTAGGGTTGGAAAGGACCTTAAGATCACTGAGTTCCAACCCACCTGCCATAGGCAGGGACAACTGCCACTAAACCATGTCACCCAAGGCTCTGTCCAACCTGACCTTGAACACTTCCAGGGTTGAAGCATTCACAGCTTCCTTGGGCAACCCATTCCAGTGCCTCACCATCCTTGCAGTAAAGAACTTCCTCCTTATATCCAATCTAAAGTTCACCTGTTTAAGTTTGAACCCGTTACCCCTTATCCTATCACTACAGTCCCTAATGAAGAGTCTATCATGTCTATGAACATTGTCAGAATTGTATCCTATATAAAATTCAGCAGCAGTCACTATTTCTTTCTGGATCTATGAATAGCTTTCACTTAAGCACTTGCTTTCTGCATAGATCTATTGCTCATGGTGGGGGAGGCAGAAAGGAAATGCTCGAGAGGGATACAATCTGCCTTTTCCCCTTTACAGGCAACTGCTCCAACTACCAGACTACAAGCTCAGTTACAAAAATTACTTTTAATTGCTCCTGCAGATATGTACCTCTCTATCAGAGAGCACTGAAGCTTAACTGGATCAAAATCTTAGAGCATGAAAATAAGGATGATTTTATTGCTAAATAGTCACAACATTAACATAGAGAGAAGTCTTGAAGTATTTTTTTTGCACTAAGGCATGTTTGTGAAATTTACTCAGTAACTGGGTATTTGTTACTATTTACGCATAACTGGGTAAATGCATAATTACATAATATAAACTAAGAATTCCCTGGTGCGAAGACCAAAGCTCGCATCCCTCCAGTCTTAGATTAAATACTATGAAGTCTTGGAGTCATGGAAATAACATTTATAAATGAAATTTAAACATACATCATGTAAGAACAGGGTGCCCTGATATGACAAGGATGGCCATGGCTTTGAGTGAGGAAACCTGAGCTCAAGACTCCTTTCTGTTGGAGCCAGAACACAGTTGCAGTGTTGGTCAACCACATCCTTAAGAAATGTTTTCAATGTCAGAACTGGGGGTGGATTTTTCTCATGTGTTCTGGTGAAGCTGTTCCAGTTCATGTCAGTACTTTAATGTTTCTTGGGCCAGAGAACAAACCAGAATATCCAACTCACTAAACTTCATAGACAGGGCACTCAGACAGCGGGAAAGGGAATAATAGCTTCTGTTCACCCTGTATTCTAAGGCATCTATCTATATACAAGTTAGAACACCCCATAACATCTGTCGTTGAAGATCCCATAACATCTGTCTTCAGAATGCTGATTCTCACTGCAGCTGTTTCTTACAATTCATGAAGGAAGAATTCCCATGTTAATCTCATCCAACAAAAAAGAATTGGATCAGTTATATGTGGAATTTACATAATTATATGCCAAACTTCCCATGTATTCTAAATTCCAAAGGTCCTGAAATGTGAGGGTGTTTGTGAAAGGGATTATAAAAGGAATTTTGTCCCCTGCCCCCAACCTTCTCCCTCCTCCCCCCCAAAAAAAAGGTATTAAATCTCGAATAGTGTTCAGTTACTTACACACTCCTGGAAATCTGAAATGTTTAATTTTAAAAATGCCATTTCCAAAATATTTTCAAAACATTTTCCTGCTTTTGCAGCAAAAGAATGCATGCAGAGGGAGGGGAATGTGAAGAAAATTCCACCCAACCCTCAGTTTGCTTATAGTTCCATGTTGATGGAACCACAAAACTACAATTTTGCTAAGTAGTCTACTTATAGCCTTCCTCCTTCCCACCCCTCCCCCTAAAGCTAAAGAATTGCACAAGCTGATAATGTTAGAAGATTATAATCAGGAATGCTAAACTAGACCTAAAAATAATGATGTGACTTGCATTTAGTGCTGAATAGGTTACTGTTACTTGTCTTCAAGCTTTCTTTCATGAGTTTCTTTACAAAGAACTTGTCTTTGCTGAGATGGAGTTGACCAATGGTTCTTCAGATCCCATAAGAGGAGCCCCAGCACTTAAGCTAATGGAGAATTTTCATTATCTCTCTTTCAAAATACTATTGTGAGGAGCACTGGGGAAATAACTATTAATCATTTGTCAGTAGCAGCGGCAATAGTTTTTTTTTTTTTCCCCAGGCATTTAACCATATGAGGACAAGAACACCAAAGTACAAAACATCACCTGGATAGACTGCTCAGTCTTTTATATCGTTTCTCACACAAATGTGTTTTATGTCACTGCTCTGATAGAGGGGAATTTGCTTTGTGCACTCACTGGTTGTGGTTGTGCCTATGAGGAAGGTGGGTTAAGAGTGAGGAGTGTCAATGCTGGAATGAGAATGGTGCCAGGGGAACATGAGTCTTACCAGCAGAAGGGGTGGCATAACCTCTGCTTTACAGGGGAAGGCAGAAGGAGACAAGAAGGATGTCTGGAGGACAATACGAATGAATTGTTTGGGACACCTTTGGCCTAAGCGGAGGACCAAGTACCTTCCCAAGAAAAGGACAAAAATGAGGCAATTTTGATATCAGAGGAACCCAGTGATAAAGTTAACATGTTAACTCTTAGTAAATGCAATAGAATTTGGGTGGGAAGCAATCATTCCTCACTATCCCTCATAGTAAGGAATTTCTTCCTAACATCTAATCTAAATCTACCCTCTTTCAGTTTAAAGCCATTCCTCCTTGTCCTGTCACCACATGCCCTTGTAAAAGGTTCCTCTCCAGATTTCTTGTAGGCCCCCTTTAGGTATTGGAGGAAGCTCTTTACTGTGAGGGTGGTGAGGCACTGGCACAGGTTGCCCAGAGAAGCTGTGGCTGCCCCATCCCTGACAGTGTTCAAGGCCAGGTTGAATGAGGCTTGAAGCAACCTGCTCTAGTGGAAGGTGTCCCTGTCCACGGCAGGGAGGGGTGGATAACTAAGGAAAATGTAAGGCAAGAATTTATACAGGTTAGAACATATTTTTACCCTAATGTAGTCATGAACTTGATGTGATTTCCAGCCTGTGAGTAGCAGCTTACATTGGGTCACACTGACACTGTTATTAACCATGGTGCTGTTGTTTCTGCATTTGCATGGGAACAATCTGTAGGTACAAGAACACTCCCATGGGCTGAACTCCCCTTGTTGCAGACCTGACTAACGCAGGGCTTGTTGGTGATTGCAGAGTGTTAACCTTTTTCCTTTTCTCAGCTGCTTGTTGTTCTTAAACTTGATTCTTATGGCAAACCATTCACTTATCCTAAATTACCAGTATATGCATTTATATGCAGACATCATAAATCACCTTTTACAGTATTTCATTAGTCAAAATATGATTAATCTTTTATGTCTCAGTAATTTAAATACTTATGAACTAAAATCTAAATAATTATAGGCTTCTCAACATATTTTAAAGAAAGATCTATCACGTATAAGGTTGAATTTTCAATGGCTCATTTTGCATGCTGGAAAGAAGGAAACAAAAGATATTAAAAATATTTTGTACTGAAGGTTTAGAATTAAAAAGAGAGACCTGGAATTCTGATTGCTAATTAAGTTTCACATTTAACACAAATAAAACATGCAGGGTTGTAAGAAAGTTTGACAAAAAAAGTCTACAGAGATTTGTACTTTTTGTGCTATAATTATATTGGTATTTTTATATTATAGTTATTATCTTGCCAATAACC
The DNA here is from genome assembly GCF_963264785.1 of Psittacula echo. NCBI lineage: Eukaryota > Metazoa > Chordata > Aves > Psittaciformes > Psittacidae > Psittacula > Psittacula echo. The sequence continues at coordinate 111,958,810 of NC_137736.1, forward strand.
ATGACAAAAAACCACTATTAAATCCTCTGAAGTTGATAGTGGTTGCATATGTACGTCTGTGTGTGTGTGTAAAAATGTGAAGCGTTGTGAAAATATTGAACCAATTTCTGATTTCACGTGGTCCCAAATCCTGCAACCACTCAACTGTAGCTGCTGCAGCACAAGTTTCACCTTGTCTCTGTGAACAACTCAATAGAGGTCAACTTAAGAAGAACTTCACTCAAGTTATGCACGACTACTTAACCTCCAGTTTGCAGGACTTCCACTGAAGTCACCTCCCAAGAGCAGGCAGGCTAATTATTAGTTGCAAACCCAAAGTCTGATACCGATACTGAATGCAGTACTGTAAGGATGTTGGCTTGGCTTACAGCCCTCCACCCACCAATGGCGAGCCATGTGTCTCCTGAAAGATTCTTCAGAATTGCTGTTGACTGCAGGAAAAGAACAAGAGAGAATGAGGCTGGCAGAGCAAAGTCTAATGCTGATCATTCCTTGCTTGCTTCACCCTACAGGTGAAGCCTGGGGACTGCAGAAACAGCCTTGTCGTAACCTAGCTGGTTCCCACAGGGGTATTCCAAGGTTACTTATATTTAGCTGAGGTGAGAACTGAGTCTAGTGTATCTTGTGTGTTTTTCTTCAACAGTCTCCATCATTCTTGTTATTGCTGATTTTTATTAGTGCAGAAATTTTTAATTTACTGAAGAGAATAAATCTGATTCTGGCACAAGGCATGTCACCATTTCTCAGAATGGACTAACAGTAATTCTTAACAGATACACTTGGATTTTCCTAAAAAGACCATTTTTCTATTCATATTTGGATGGCAGCATTAAAGTTCTTACTAGGAACATCATCATGAATTTACAAAGATGCAATGACATGAATTAGGAATGAGGAATACTTTAACTGCATTAGTTGGATAGTGTTGATCAATTTTTTGAACTGAAGTTAAAGGCTAATGGGAGTCTGGAGATTAATTTGGAAATGGTCTATGCATTCTATTTCCATGAACCTTTATGCATTCAAAGTGTGAATAAACATAGACCAATCAAGAGGGAAGACAACTCTTCATGATGCATTAGCACTCCACTTGCAGAATGAGGCTCCCGTAGGGTGGTGTGTGCAAACCTGGTGGGATTTAGTTGAAGAGTTTGTGTATTCAGGTCAAGCCAGGTTTCATTTGCAGATCTTCCACAGTAGCAAGCTTTATTTACCAAAATTGCAGGAAGAACACCTCCTTTGCCAACCCGCTCTATCAATCTCTAATGAAGAAGCCAGCCAAGCTCTGCTGGACTTTCTGCACCTCAGGAGAGCAGGGAAGGCCTGTAAGTGATGAGCCAATCAGAGTTAAAGGAACAAAATAGCTATTGAACTGCTGCTGTTGAATTTAAACTATAACTTCTTGGCAGCTGAGTATCTACAAGTAATGCACAAAGTAAATGAGACAACGTTAGTGTAGAACAGTAATATTTCAGTTCTTTTGGTAACAGGGTCTGTCCATTACAGCCTGCACTTACTTTTATTCCCGTTTTGCAAACAAAAGGAAGAAAGTTTGGAAAGGTCTATGGAAGCAATGGAAGAAGCAGTGCCTACAGCAGAGTATTTGCCTTGTCTGCTTTTCGCTAATGGCCCAGGAACAGCAGTTCAGACTGTATCTTGGAAATAATCCTTTTATGGGATATGGAAAAAGACAAATTTTAATGTATCTCAGCTGGCTTCCTGCAAATCTCCTATCCCCCATGCTGATGCCCTTCCCTGCTTGACTCTGGAGCTTACAGTTTTGTGGGATGAGGAAGTGCCTGGAAGATGCTGAGATAGCTGATTGGGTAGGCTGAATTTGTAGTGATGTGGTAGCCTCATATGTGTTTGCCTGGGCTGTTTTTGACAGCTCACAGAAGTGGGATTGCCGTTAGAAGGGCTTTGTGGCTATGGACTGCTCCTGATGAGCATGGAGAGAGCAGTCTAGACCACAGCTGTAAGGTTAGACACTGAATAATGGGTTATTTTTCAGATAAAAGCATCTAAATGCATCTCAGCTGGTACTATGTGCCTTTATTTGGATGAATTAAATGACATAGAGTTATTTGGATTGTGATTCCATTCCTTAAACATAGACAATTCAGACAATTTCAGGTATCAGAAACACCCACATGATGCTTACAGGTTCATCTTATCCTTGTAGCAAGGGATAACGCACGAATAACTTTGACTCCAAACAAGCAGGCCTTGTCTGGTTGTTGGGGAAGGATTTGCACCAGCTCTGGCCCTACTGCTGCTTATAATTATAGGCATAGGACATGCCAGCCTGTCTAAAAATGAGAGTCATCCCTTACCCCCAGAGCATTTAGCTGTCCTGACACAGGACAGGAGCTCCAGGGGCTTTATGGAGCCCTCATGAGCACAAAGGCTGTATTTCTGCACAAAGCCCATTTCCATGAGCTCATGCATAATGTTCAAAGTTTGTTCTACCATGCTGTTTTCATGCATCCTCTTATAAGTCTCATATATTCCTAGCATGTGCTCATTCCCGGCTCTTACATCAGCATTACAAGTAACTTTATGCCTGTAAGGGACATCATCTAAACATGCTGATCAGATATAATACATTTAAAGTATCAGTACAACTTGACCAGAAGGTTGACTAAAGCCCTGAAGGGAGATTAGAGAAGACAGCATTTTGGCATAGACTGTGTATTACAGTTAGCCACAGAATCAAAACAAGTAATAGTGTGAGCAGAAGGACAGAGGAAGGCTGACTTATAAATCTGCAGTGACTAGTAATTCATGAGCCCTAGAGCTCTCATTGCCTTGGTCAGGGCACCAGCAAAGTCTCCCTCCTCTGCCAAACTGCATTTTTCCATGACATCTTTGTGCCCTTTCCAATTCCTATCTGTCAAAAACTGGCCACTGGGTTCACAGGTTATTGGGAGACATAGGGAGGTTCACACCCTCACACAGACAATGCAATAGTACGTGACATACCTTACTTGAAAATCAGGCTAACAAATTGCTATTGCAGTAACAAGCAAAGCTCTCAGATGGGTTTCCAGAGGTAAGATTCTAGTTGATGACTGTTTCTCAAATGCATGATTTCAGCATCATGGTCTGTTTCCCAAGGTGAGAGATGCCTGGGCAGCTCACTGCTCTCAAGGTGTTTTGCTATGGATTGCTACCCACCTTCTATTAAGATTTACTTGGAAGGAGAGAGTAGCCCCCATATCACCTCTGCTCACTCTTCCACCTATTTCAAACACAGCTCAGGGCATGAACTCTTGAGGTGTTGGGACTTTTCATCTCAGGAAACGCAGACAAAATTCTCTCTTGGCCAAGTAATGTGCTTGGAAACAATTTTCCTGTTTTCGCAGAAGTAGTAAACAGCAAATCAGGGTGTAAGACATTTTTCAGTCATATATATCTAGCAGCTGGTAGATATCTTCACTTAGAAATCCACAGGATCTGCCTTCTAGTCTGATTTAATTAATCCTCTTGCAGATCCGTAGTCCATGTGGGCAGGTAATATTCTATTGCACCACCAGTATGGACTGTGCTTTCTTCACTCCTCTCTCTAAGCACCTCCTGTTCCAAGACTTGCTTTATAAAGTGTTGTTACAGGCTGAATTAACTGCAGAGCAGTTTCCTCACTGATACCAGAACTCATGTCAGCCATAGCCCTGTAGTCCCATTTGAGGCTTCTACTTCAGCAGAGGAAGTGTGTCCCCCTTGTAATCCATGTTTTGCTGATGTGTCAGCACAAAAGTCAGATGCCAGCAGATGTTTGGGTACTTAAAACACCTAGAGACAAGAGAAAGGTGCCATTCTAGAGGCTAGTCCACAGCTGTGGCTCCATAAAAAAGAGGAGAGTGCTGGGGTTTGGATGCCTGGTGACATTCTGACACTCACAAAAGACATTTTCCATCTGACAGTCTTCTGGAGGGATCTTTGCAAAGCCATTAGCAGAAGAAGGGCACTGGCATTACTTTGTTTTACTGAGGTTGTCAGTACTTTTGGTGGCATGGGGGCTTTTCACCCTCCCTGCAGCCTGTGGCAGGCAGAGCCCTCCTTCCTCCCTCGCACCAGACTCTCCGCTTTGGTGAGCAGCAGAGAACAGCCTGGGGTGATGGCAAGGGGATAGGGGAGCGACAGCAGGATTTTAGGCAGGCAGCAGCAGCGTCTCACTGCAGGGGGAGTCTGAGGTGGGAAGAGAGGGGAGGTGTGAGGGGAACAGAAAATGAGCACAGAGGAGCCTGGGGGGATCCGACTGTGAAGAGCAGGGAAAAGAGAATAGCTGGAAGGTAAAACCAAGGCGGAGAGAACATTTCATCGATTTTTACTCAGGCAAAAAGAATTCCCCCAGCACAAACTGGAACAAGTGTAATGAGGAGTATCTGATGCTTGGTGGCCAGCAGGGATGACCCAACCTGCAGCAGGGCAGTGACCCCCAGCTGGCTGGCCCGATTTGGTCTCATACACTGTCAAACGATATTTTAATGTTCAGAGCAGGCCAGTAGATAGTTAAAGTTTACCTGGGGGCTTTTCACTCTCAGCTGTATGCACCACATGGTGAAGAGCTCTGCTTTCACCTGGCATACCCTTTCTCAAAAAACGTGGCATCAGCCTAATGCGTGGCTGTGAGATGCAGGGTGTCTCCTTCAATATTAACATCTCCCTCCATATTGTACGTTTGCCCTTAGCTCACTGCCAGTGTAGCATGCTGATTGCTGGTGGTGGCTGGTTGGGTGTGTTTTAGTAATTCCGTGACAAAAAGCCAGATACAGGTGAAAGCTGCCATGCAGAATGCAGCCAAGCACAAAAGGGGGAAAAGCTGCATCTCCTCCCAGTGGCAAGGAGCTTCACTGTGATTCATTGTGCTCCTGCTGGGCTCAGAGCTCTCTGCTGATTTTTAATTGCTGCAGGCAAAAGCCAGATCAATCTGTTTTAGGTGTTTGTTTCATTGTTGGCATTCTGTGCTCTGTCAGTCACAAAGTCAGGGGACACTCATCCAGGGACAAACAGATGATGACAATTTATGGTGTGCCAGATGGGGGTGTGTGATGCAGTACAGAATGGAACTGCCTACCTAGAAAGGCAAATATCACAGTATCCACATTTTCCACGCTATTGCAGTCTGTCAGATCTCTGTCAGCCACATATATCCACAAGCATGACATCACTTGCATTTTGGAGCACTTCTCTGCCCAAGGAAGTACCAAATACATGAGCATTTCTTGGACAGCAGCAAGTGTTATCTGCCTGACTGAGGCATGAGGGAAAATACAGCAGTATTTAGGCACATGTAAATGATACCTCCTTTTCCTCAAGGAAATCTCAGCTGACTAGGACAAATTAAATTTCTGCCTCTGTTGCAGGACTTTATGAAGTTAAAAATAGCCCTTCATTTTTACAACTCCTACAAACTTCACCAAAACATCTTTAGTTTTTTACACCATAATCCTACATTGTTAAAGTCAATCTGACTTCCTTCTAACATAGATCTAATAGGTTTAATTTGCTCTTAAACTGTTATTGTACAAAAGCAAGCCTACTGTTATAGAGAGATTGCTCCCATTGACACTTGTGGAAAGGTGAGACATCTATGCCCAAGGGGTTGGACTTAATGGGCTGCTGTCATCTGAATCCTACAAAAGTCATATCCTTTTAGTATGTCCCAACACTGAAGACATAACCTGCCTGGTAGGGACCAGTTCTCAAAATCTTCCACCACTATGACTGCATGGCATGACTTTCTGTGCCCTCACTGGGTCTTACTCCAGCAGCTCTCCCACCCAGGAAGATGACAGAACATGTGGTGGCTCCAACACACCCATAGAAGCAGGTCTGGCCCTATCATATTTGAGTTGTAGCTGGGAATTCCATCAAGTAGGAAATGCATTTATTAATATGAATATTGTGCCATTTGCCCTGGTTGTCCATGAAGGAACTTGCACTGTGCCCTACGATGCTGGAATGACAGTATGAATGAACCCTGAGTACCTTTCTGTCTTTCTCATGGCAGTGGTTCATTTGGACAATGGCATTATAACGTATTAGTTACTTTAATAAGATTTGAAGTTTAGGCTTGTTGGTTTGGTTTTAATTAGCCTGCAATACTCACAGCTCTATCTGAAGCTCTAAGACTGATCTTGGAACCTTAAATGGAAAGACATGGTACACAGGTGCAAAATATTTACTTATTCTAATTCCTTTTTCATACACACTGCAGAAATCTCAGGTTTTAAACCTGTTACTGGATTGTGGGAGGAGAAAAGAAAACCTGTGGCTCCCTCCCTGTCATGTCCCTCTCCTCTTTGCTTCTCTGTGGCTCTTCAGTTATAATTCAAAATCGCTCCATTGCTCAGCCTTGATGCTCCCAACACTCCTGTGGTGGGATTCCTTTTGCAAATATGCTTATCTCTAGTATTGCTTTGTTTTCCCCAGCTCAGTTTATATACATGGAGTCTGATCCAGAAGATGAAGACCATTCAAATCCATGGGAATCTTTGCTTTGGATAAATTTATGATTGAGCTTTTATCTGAGGTGACCCAGAATATAATAAATTTAGAGTAGAAAAGATTTTGTGTCGTGTGCTTATGTCATCATTATGCAATGATACAATGAAGCACCAAGGCAATAAAGCCTTTCTAGGACTGGCATGATGATGGGAGTTGCAATAGATATCCTAAAAGCAAATTATAGGAAAAAACCCAGGAAATTATATTTCCCCTTTCTTGTTCACTTGAAACTCTGTGAAATTAAAAGTGTTACTGTCTATCAGAAGCCGTATTTTCATTTCTGATTCTTCCCTGCCACTGGTCTGGAAACTGAGACCTCTCTTTCCTACTGAGGAATAGTGTTCCTGTTTCCTAGGGATTCTTACTCTCTTTTTCTCCTTCTCCTTCCACCCATTTCCATCTATTTAATTTTACATGGTTTGTCATGCAGCCAAATACTCCCATAGTCAGCTGTTGTCCTCTTGCTCACAAACCCTGCCTTGCCTTGCTTGCAAGCATTCTCTTGTTCCCACTAACATGAAGGCTGTTGAAACACTGTCACTTGCCTCTTTGGCTGATTCTTTTTCTGCAGCTCCCTCATGTGCGGGGAAGTAGCTGGCAGGAAGGTTAATGTGAGCCAAGGAAAATGACTGTTCCCTGACATAGCACCTCCTCTCAGCTGCTGATATCTACCTGCACTGAAGAAAGGGAAAGAGGCACGCTTTTTTCCATCTTTTTGCCTGCTGGTCCTTTGCTTGATCTTTACTTGATATTACCTGATATATGCTCTGTCACTAGGATAAAATAGTAAATGGGTCTTTATCAGCTTAGGGGAAAACTTGGCAAAGAGCATCACCACAGCAGAGAACAACGTGGAGCCACCTGGGAGAAGAGTAGGAGGATGGGACACTTTTGCCAGGCTGTGGTGAGATCACAGGGCTGGGGGCTATCCCAGCCTCAGCTGTCTGTCCCCAGTGTCCGCAGTGCATGCACCATGGTGGGAGTCTGGCCGAGTGCAGCTTGGTCACTCTCCATCCTGGTAACTCTCCATCCTGCTGCCCACCTGCCCTGGGCAGCTGCCAGGGGCAGCAGCACCAACATGATGTGGATGTCTCAAGCTCCTTTTTGCTGCAAGAAGGAGCTTGTGCTGTGTCGTTTCAGAGCACATGAAATCAGCAGAAGACAGCAGAAAAGCTTCTCCTGGCAACTGGCTGTGGCATGCTGATCTTTCCAAAACAAGCTGTGTGGACGCCAGGCTGCAAGGCTGAATGGTGATGGTGATATTTTGCTTCAGAGATGCTGCTTGCCACCATACGTTATCTAACGACAAAGCAGCTTCAAAACTGTTACTGATCTGCTTTAAATGACGGGCAGTCCTTACCAAGTGGCAGTAGCTGGACAAAACTTCCTCTCTCCCAGTAATTGCTAGAACAGCAGAAAACAGCAGGGCTGCTGCTTCAAGTGACTTGACACTTCATTAAGTACAAAATGTACTTAATGGGAGTAGGAGCAACCCAGCAGCCTTCCCTTTCATACTGTTCATCAGTCTCTGTGTTTGAGTGTCACTGTTAAAATGCAACACCTACCAATGGTCAAATGTTTGGTTTTCTTACAAAATGTCAGTATTTCCATCCACAGAGAGATTTTAAATATGATTGTGCCCCAAATCTTATCCTCTCTCAGTACTTACCATAATATTTCTCTGCATGTTTATAGTGCTTGCATTAAACTAACCATATGTGAACTATGGAGTCTTGGGTACTTATATTTTCATTGATATAAAACATCTTCTCTGGCATTATACTATTTTTTAGGTTCTAAGCTAGTATCTGACTGCAGTAAATATAATTTTTTATTACCCAATAAATATTCTTAATGCTATTTATTTGGTGGAAGGGATCAAAATACAGTCTGTGACCTGCAATAAAAATCCACAAAGGAGCTTCCACTGTCCTCATGAAGGCTGCATATAAAGATGAAGAGAAGGATCTTGTCTTTGCATAGTGGTTGTAGGTAGGATCATTTCATTCAATTACAGCCATCTCTGGCATAGGCATATACAATGAAATGAGTCACCCTAGGTCCCTTTCAGAGTTGATCAAGAGATGTAAGTATTTTCAAGACGTGATTCACTTGACCTATTTGTAGCCGTGTATTTCAGGATTACATGATTCCCTTCCTCCAGAAGTGCCTATTTCTGTGCATTCACTGCAAGGAGCAGGGAAGGTATCAGCTGAAGGGTAAATGCCTACATTGCAGGCTTTTGCTTTTGGCCAAATGAGTCAGTGGATGTTTAGATTTTATCTTTACCTGTTACTGGCTCAGGCCATTACATTACAGTGTGTGGGTCTTGGGCACAAGGATGCTCACACCAAGGGCTGCTGTTTCTGCCCATTTCATCTCTGCATTTCATATCTTCATTTTCTGTTTCTCTTTTTCCCATAGGTATATGCCTCTTCCTTTTCTCTGCAGCAATTTCTAATCTTTTATTTACTGAAATTTTGTTCAATGAAATAATTAATACAAGTCAGTAAAATATTACTGAGACTTTGAAGGCAGTATGCCAGTAGGAGTAATGGGAAGTGGGGAAGTTCATAACTCTCAGAACTCCTGTGTTGGCCTGAAGGTTATCTTCACAGCCAGGAGAGATGGAAATATGCATTGTAAAATAAAAGCTTAAACTGTTCAGAACCTGAATGAGTCCTGTACATTACACTAAATGTGATGTATGTTCACATAAATGTATTCCAGAAAAGATCTCCTTGGTTTGTTTGCACAATAAGGTCAATATTGTCAATTGTAGAACATCACATTTTACTCCAGTGTTTTTACAGTTGCTATAGTCTGGGTATCTTCATTTCCCTGATGACTGATGAGGTTACATCCTGGCCTTGCTGAAACACCTAGGAGTTGACTCTGGACCTAGATTTTAGCTGCTCCCCACTTAGAGGGTTGTATGCTTTTAAATGTTATGGGTATGGGCCACATTATGCCTTGAGCTGTCCTTTTCCTGTCTACTGAGGGCTCTTGTCTATGTGCTAAATGTGATAGGGCAAAGGAGACAGCAGAGGGAAGAGGATTTAGTGGGAATGTATTTCATAGATGTGTATGTGCCAAGGTGTGCCACAGCTGTGGCTCCCCTAGCAAGCACAGGTCCATTTTACTTATATAACTTTTAATCTCTTTCTCTTCTCGGAAAGAAAGATGAAGTCTGAAAAGAAGATGTCTTTCTCTGTTGAAATCAGTAATACTATCATTATAGGATCATATACAGATATGAAGGCTGTGGGTCTCACACTGATGTGCAGCCTTCCTGGGAGAGCCATACAGTGTACACGGTGTCAAATCTTCTGAGAGCCACAAAAGTGCAGAAGAGCTGATGAGCAGGAATGGGCAGGAATCCTGATGTTTTCCCTGCTTCCCCTAGAGTTGCAGTGATATCTCTCCATTCCCTCTGCTGCACTGAGCTTGGCAGTGTGAACCATACAGCAGGGCATCCGAGGCTGCAGCACCTGTAAGGGTGCTGGGTGGGTAGCTGGAAGGTGCTGGGTGCTGTGGTAGTCATGGGTGGGTTTGCATTCCAGGAGCCACATAAAGCAGGAACAGCCCTATCTCTCTTTCTGAGACCTGGCTCCGAACTGTATCCCCAGCCTCAGCTGTGACGCTGAGCTGAGCAGTAGTGCTCCCTGATACTGAGGGAGTGGGATCTCCTTTATCCACCAACTCTACTTCTCCAGGACTGAAGATTAATATTGCTGCCTCTGACCTTTTCCTTGCAAGCATTGTGGCTTGTTGCTCTTCTCATTTCCACCAAGATTATGAAAACCTCCATAGCACTAAAATGTTTATCACCTCATCTTTTAAAATCCTGTTTCTATCATGTTAACAGTGTAGGGATTGGTGCACGGACAGGAGGTTGCCAGGAGGGACAGGAACCAGCTGACCCTGGGGAGGTGCTTAGGCAGCAGATATAAGGAATTCTAACTGCGCAATAAATCGTTGATGACCCGCATTCCGTGAATGCTCTATGTCTCAGCCCTAGTTCGGAGGGAACTAGTGCTTCCGTCCCTCACCACACGAGTAGCGAGAAACTACAAGTGGTGACCTCAACATGATAGCGATGGATGTGAGCCACGTGGTACAGGTACTGGAGGCCCTCGTGCAGCAAGCTGGGTTGCCGAAGGCGATATACTCGGAGCCAGCGGGCCACTGCATCCAATGGTTGCAAGGCCGGGGGGCGGTGGAGGCCCCCATGGACGTATTAGATACCTCCCGATGGGGACGGATCCGCCAAGAGCTTTTGGAAGCGGTCTTGGCTGGGGAAAAGAAAGCAGGAGACCTAGGGGAGACGTGGGGTGCCATCGAGAAAGGTGTCTCCAGGAGAGGAGCTGCTGGAGCGGCTGCGGGACACGGAGGCGCTGCGAGTGGAGGAGCTGCGGGTGCAGACCTTTGCGAGGGAGCTGTGGAGGAAGGTGCCCTGGGAGGCGCGGCCGGAGCTCCCGGACCACGCGGCCGAGCGGGCAGCGCCGGAGCTGCAGCGAGACTGCCAGAAACCACGGCAACAGCAACAGCAACAACGGCAGCAGCAAAAAAACGGGAAGTGGAGTCTTGTGAGCCCTGGCAACACTCCCCTTTGTGCGACAGGGCAGGGGACAGGGGGGTTCCGCACAATGAGCGACAACAACCCTCAAAGCCTACCCTGGGGGAATCCTCCCTACTAATGACATTGTCTTTATCCTTGGCTACCAGGCCAGAGTGTTTAGTTTGGTTTTGATTTTCTAAATAAAAAAAAAAAAAAAAAAAAGGTACCCTTACAGCCTTTTGAACACGGTGTGTGAGTGCTGTGGTGGGCTGTGGACTTGAAACCCCATATACAACTCATTTGATAGTCTCTCTGTGATCCACATGTACTAGAAGTTGGCAAATATATATCCATGTATATCCATGTTTCTATTAGCCCTTGGAGACTTTTTATGGATATTGCTGACCACTTCTTCCCATGTAGGCTGGCCACCTGCATCGGAATGAGTGTGCATTTTGGTCAGTGTAAAAGCCCAAGGCTCGTGCGATGTGGGGGGGGCAGAGCCTCTGCGGGGACGCCCGCTAAAGTTGAGCCTGCAACCTCACACTGTGATGATGATGCTTCTTGGAGCTGGTTTCCTGATTGTCTTCACAGGGTCTTTACACCACGTTCTGTATGAGGGACCGTGTAGTGGGAATAATGATTGTCTAGGTTTTGTGTTTCAAATATTGTGATTGTATGGCGTTTGCTTGTGGGATCCGATGCATATGTGTTGTGTGTGTGTGCTGAGGGCGGACAGTGTTCTGTATATTTCTTGTTGTTGGGTTTGTGTAAAAGTTTTAATGGGTAGCAGATGAACATTTTGGACAAGAAAGGGTTAATGCAAAGTGCTGTTGCTGGCAGGTATTTACTGCTGCTGATAAGCAGGCAGGCAGCTGTAGCTTCACATTTCTTTCCCATCAGAATGCCTTTGAATCACTTTAACGGGCCTCCTTCTCAAGAGCTGATAGCGTGGGAGAGGGGGTATGTTTGTGTTCTCCTACCTACAGGTCCATGGCAGCTGCCTGCAAAGTTTGCAAAGCTGTGCTATGAGCTGGACAGACAAGTGGAGGAACTCGATGCCTCAGCTACAGGAGCTGACAGTGAATACCCCGAGCAGAATGAGATAGAGGAGGAGAAAAATAAATGATTACAGGACATCACTTGAGGGCAACTGAAAAGTAACAACTTGAATATGTGTGCTTGTAACGTAGCTATTATTAGAGGCTGTGATTTTGTGTATAAAACCACCTGTATTTACTAGCCAGTTGCTAATGAGAAACTATACCTTGTGTGGATTTGTTACTTGTAAAAGAGATCTTAGAGCATGCAGATTTGCAGCAGCTGCTAGAAAATGCTACGGCAAAAGCTAGAAAGATTCTAATATGATGGTAGTGTTATAAAGCAGGTAATGGAACAAATTAAGAGAGTAGGAGAGCTCCACTGGTAAGCAAGTTCTTTGGCTGGTTTCTCACTGCCATCAGCATTTTCAACGTGCTGCTGTAACCTGTAATAGTTACTCTGGTAATGTAAATCTGTGTATGCTTTGCCACAGTAGCAACTTGTTACTGGATGAAGCAGGTGAAACTCTGCATTGACAACGAGGTGCAAGAACTAAGGTTGGCCAAATGCCTGCTACCACAGTCAAGGGCAAGACTGGGCTGGCCTCTGTGTTTGCCACCAAGAAGAACCTTTAGCTCTGCTGTTGGCTGCAACCCAGCAGGCGTGGAGCGATGGGGACACATGCTGTGCCAGACCTTGATGTGAGGGGATGGCCTCCCCTGTTATCAGAGAGCCATCCAGGAGAAAAAGGGCAGACCCAGCAGCCTGTGATTGACCTATGTTGAAGAAATATGGAAACATGCTAAGATCTTACACATGGTGTATGAGGATGGGCAAGCCTTTTGGCTGGACAATTTGTTAGGTGAATGGGGACTGACAGGTTGGCTGGTTGCTCTAGTAAAAGGTGGACTAATGGTGTTTATTGTCATTTTAACAATTTTGATTTTGTTGCTGTGTATATTTAATGTATCCAAGGAATGGTTGAGTGCTACAAAGCATGTTTGGCTTGTATAAAAAGAAAAAGGCGGAGATGTGGATGACTTTCTGGCAAAGAACAGCCATGTACCCAGATCAGCAAGTGCCTACGTGGAGTCGGACATGAACCAAGGGACAACAAAAGCTGAAGGAATCCCAGCAAGATAAGAAGGAACTGACAAATGCTACTGTGCTTGCACTAAGTGGGCTTCTGACTGATGTTGATAGTGTTTGTCATGCCACCTTACAAATAGGGCAGCAATCGACTTTTTATTGTTGGCACAGGGGCATGGTTGTGCTGAATTTGAGGGGATGTGCTGCATGAATTTGTCAGATCATTTGGAATCAATTTATAAGAGTATACAACAATTGAAAGAGGGGGTTAAAAGGCTAACGAAAGATGATGGATGGGGTAACTATTATGTGTGTTAGTTTTATTTGTATTAGTAGCAAGTTATATGTTGCGGTGTGTGATATCTATGGTTAAGAAAAATGTAACATCCGTCTGGTTTGCTCAAAAACAAAAAGAGGGAATTGTGGAGTGGCTGAGGGACGGTGGACGTTTCGTGACCAACCCAGACGTCTTAGCCTTAGGAGATGGTGGTTATGACGAATACAGCTGAACAATGGACATGTGAGCAATCCCAGCTGTTTGGTCTTAGCCAAACTCTGAGTTAAGTTGCAAGGTCTGAATTCAAGTTACCCAGGCTGCAAGGCCTAGCCTTAGGTTACTAAAGGACAGTTATGTGCAGTAGAATAAGGAACTTGGCGTTTGCTCAAGGCTAACAAGATGTGGGAGCGGGATGGTGAAACTGCAAGTTATGTGAGAAAGGTAGCGAATGGATAATTTTAGCGAGCTTGTTTTCTGCTTCAAAATGTGTGGACTGCACTTCTGAGCCAATCACAATCTATATTGGTTACGTCTAGCCAATAGCAGTTCAATTTCTGGAAGCATATACTGTAGCTACTGTGCTACGACAGTGATCTGCGGACCCCATTGGCCATTGAGACTACGATGTCTCACAAGTCCTTTTTCAGGCTTTGTCTGAGCAAGCTGCTGAAATTTGCCCGAAACACTGGTGATAGTCATTTGCACATCCCTGGACTCCTGACTGAAGGTAACAATAGTGCAGACTGTGTTGCACAAGGTCTGCCAGTCCCTGGCTGTTGCGCTCCAGTTTTTATGTGCTATTATATATATGTCACGGTTGATACCTGTAGCAGTGTCATCTTGGCTATGGCACAACGCAAGCAAGACGCTAAGGCGGCCATTTTGCATTGGCGCGAGGTCATGGCGATTTTGGGAGTCCCTAGCCAGATCAAGACAACGGCCCAGCATATTCAAGTCAACTGGTGGCTTCGTTTTTACGACAGTGGGGCATTGAACATAAGACCGGTTGTCCTTATAACAGCACTGGCCAAGCTATTGTCGAACGTGTGCACCGGACTCTGAAAGCTCCCTTCGTGTGTCTTGAGGCGGGGGAGTCTGTACCCAGAGAAACTCCCGCAGTCCGTGTGCGCCGACTTTTCCTTTCTGCTCTGACTCGTTTAAATCAATTCTCGCATGGATCAAGTGAACAATCCCCAGTGAGCTCGCACTTTGCCTCACCTCTAGACAAACCCCCGTATCCACAGGTACGGGTGAAAGATCTGGAAAAGGGTAAGATAGGTCCATTTGCCCTACGTGCTCACGGGCAGGGCTATGCCTGTGTAGAGGGTGAGACTGGGCTGCGCTGGGTACTGGCAAAATGATTATTACCCTATTTGTAGCTGTGTCTGTAAGTCTGTATTTGAGCTATATTTCACAGGTGGTGACTGGCGCTCGGCTGTATCTGGGAGAGAGTGATGGAAAGAGGTGTGAAATGACATCCATGGCCCTTATGTGTCCAGATGACTTCACTCACGGATCCAGTCACGACGTGCCTTACGAACTTTGTAGCCGGCCATTGAATACGACATCACTCAGGCCGGAAACACCTGCGTCTAGGTCCCTTTAGGCTGACGCTCTGTGTTTATTAGCATTAGGATGTTTGTTTCCTTCTTGTTTGATTATGTAATACGCACTGTGTGTGAATACTTAGTGGCACAAACCTTTCTTACTTAGTTAATTAGAGTTATAAGTTGTTATCTGGAATAGCTGTTAAAACCCTGAGTTTTCTAGTCTTGAGGCGGGGGAAATGTAGGGATTGGTGCACGGACAGGAGGTTGCCAGGAGGGACAGGAACCAGCTGACCCTGGGGAGGTGCTTAGGCGGCAAATATAAGGAATTGTAACTGCGCAATAAATCGTTGATGACCCTCATTCTGTGAATGCTCTATGTCTCAGCCCTAGTTCGGAGGGAACTAGTGCTTCCGTCCCTCACCACACGAGTAGCGAGAAACTACAAACAGTCCTGCTGTTCCCAGTAGAGCCTTGCTTTCCTTCTGTTGCTCATCTTCATTTTCTTACCCAGAAAAATACCACTCCAACCTCCTAAATTCCAGTCTTCTAAAATAATGAAACTGTATTATTAGTGTTGTCTTCAATATAGAGTCTTATGCATGCATTATGCACATTGCTCTCCCATCAACAGTAAAAGAATCCAAAAGATTTCAGAAGAAATGAAGAACACAAATCTTGTGGCCCTTTCTTAGTCAACTTCTCTTTTTAAGTCAAAGAAATTAAGGAGAACCTAAGAGTTGCAATGCTCATCGAAGTTTACAGTGTCCTAGTTCTTTCCCAGAATTTGCTCACAAAGTTAAGTTTTATACTGCTAGATTTCTTGATGTGGAATTACAAGCAGCTACTCAGCTTCTGGTCGGGCCCACAAAAGATGATGGGTTGTTTATGGGAAGCAAGGATTTCCTTGGAGCAGCTTCCTTGGAGCTTTCCTTGGAGTAGCTTCTCGTTCCATGTAAAGTCAGAATCTGGCATCTTCCAATAAAATATAGAAGACGTGAGAAGTTCACTCAAGATTGGCAAGTTTTAATTGGCAGAAATTTCTTCTTTGATAAGTTTTATATCTATAGTTACCTCTCCATTTCTAACATGCCCCTTGTAACATCAAATCTATCTCTGCCTGTCTCTAACATTTGTATTTTTATTCCACCAAAGCTGAAACTTTATTCAGTACAAAGACCCCTCACAAGACCCTACATATTATTTGAAACCCAATTACCCTGAAAATTTATATATATCTCAACTGTTCAAATTATGATGAAATTGCTTTTCTTGATAATAATAGGCTCACTTGCCTTACTAATAAGAGAATAATAGCTTTCGCTTCTCTTTTATATATCTGTACACTTATACAGGTCTGCTTGAACAGAAATGTTATTGTTTCCAATATTTAATGATCTATATGTTGATTTTCTTTTTATAAATAAGGGAGAGCAGAACAGAACAGGAAAGGATGGACAAGCAGGAAGTTACAACAGGCAGTAGTAGCACAGTGCTTCTGTTATTTATTTATGGATTTCTTTTAAAAAATTGTTTATTTAAGCACTTGAGGGTTGTACTAGTTTTAGAGCAACTCAGATTCTTGATTTTCTTATAACTTGCAATAAAATCAGTGTTTCTTATTCAAGTCTCTCTAATTTGTGTGAATATGGTTTCACATATTTCTCTTTCATTTTCAAATCTTGTATGCGTTAAGCCATTTTAATTTGATCGTGGTAAGGAAAATTATTCTGCTTTATGATGAACTGCATAGGTTAACTCTGCAATGCCATGAACTTCTTCATACTTTTCACCCGCAATGAGTTCAAGGTGCTTCTCAGAATCTGGGGAAGTGTGGTAGTGTCGTGGTGTCCTGGGTTCAGCAGTAGCAGTCAGTTTTTCTCCTTCTTAGTAGCTGGTGCAGCGCTGTGGTTTTGACTTTCGGCCTGGGAACAGAGCTGATAACACCGATGTTTAAACTGACCAAGGACTTTGTGAGTCTCATGCTCTGCCAGGGAGGAGGGGAAGCCGGGAGGAAGCAGGGACAGGACACCTGACCCAAACTAGTCAAAGAGGTATTCCATACCACAGCACGTCATGCCCGGGGATGTAACTGGCAGCTACCTGGAAGGGCACGTCCTCTTTTCTGTCGGGCTCTCTTTTCCCTAACCCTAACCCTAATGGCTGTCAGGATGGCCGAGCGGTCTAAGGTGTTGCGTTCAGGTCACAGTCTCCGCTGGAGCCAGGGGTTCGAATCCTACTTCTGACAACATGCAACTGTTTATAAAAAGAACTGTTGTGGTTTAAGCCCCGGCTGTAAATTAGAACCACGCAGTCTACTTCCCCCCCACCCCCCCAGAGGGATGGGGAGGAGAATCGAAAGAATGTAACTCCCATGGGTTGAGATAAAAACAGTCCAGTAACTAAGGTATAACACAAATCACTACTGCTGCCACCAATAATAATAATGATAAGAGAAATAACAAGGGAAGAGAATATGATACCGCCCGCCGGAAAAGAGAGCCCGACAGAAGAGAGGACGTGCCCTTCCGGGTAGCTGCCAGTTACCTCCCTGGGCATGACGTGCTGTGGTATGGAATACCTCTTTGGCTAGTTTGGGTCAGGCATCCTGTCCCCGCTTCCTCCTGGCTTCCCCTCCTCCCTGGCAGAGCATGAGACTCACAAAGTCCTTGGTCAGTCTAAACATCGGTGTTATCAGCTTCGTTCCCAGGCCGAAAGTCAAAAACACAGTGCTGCAACAGCTACTAAGAAGGAGAAAAACTGACTGCTACTGCTGAACCCAGGACACGTGGTTTAAGCCCTGTCAGCAAGTCAGCCACGCAGTTTCTACTCCCACCCGCCCCTCCCAGAGGGATGGGGAGGAGAACCCGTAACTCTCAACGGGTTGAGATAAAAACAGTCCAGTAACTAAAGTATAACACAAATCACTACTGCTGCCACCAATAATGATAATGATAAGGGAAATAACAAGAGGAGAGGATACGATACCACCTGCTCAAAACCAGCCTGACAGAGCAGAGAGCGTGCCATTCCGGGATAACTCCCAGTTACATCCCCGGGCATGATGTGCTGTGGTATGGAATACCTCTTTGGCTAGCTTGGGTCAGGTGTCCTGTCCCTGCTTCCTCCCGGCTTCCACTCCTCCTTGGCAGAGCATGAGACTCACAAAGTCCTTGGTCAGAGTAAACATTCTGACCAGCAACTGAAAACATCGTTTTTATCAGTATTATCCCCAGGCCGAAAGTCAAAACCACAGCACTGCACCATCTACTAAGAAGGAGAAAAAGTGACTGCTGCTGCTGAACCCAGGACAGTATCCACCCCTTATTCCATACCATTCACGTCATGCTCAGATCCCACATTTTCAATATACCCTCACTCTCATCTCAGTGCACTGTTATCTTAGTGCACGGACCAATCCCTGTAAAGCTACTGAGTCCATTAGGTCCATGATGTTGGGCTCCATGTCTTGTAACAGTCTTTCAGGGCAGTAGAGGCTGTGTGCAGTGTTGGATCATTGCCTGCTGATGCTGATCATTCCTTTACCACAGAACTCATCTGGTTCTATCAAAGTTCATTCTCTGTTGGGATGATGGTCGGAGGGAAGTCAGGGCCAGTCGCTGGTGCCCTGCAGACTTCTAGTTGATGGGCTATAAAAGTATTACATAGCAGGCAACAGCATACAATTGAGTTCATTGGCTGTTTTCCCCTAAAATCAAATCCCCTTGAGGTATACATTGGACTTCCCCACCTTCCTGCATTACTCACCAAGTATATCCAGGTCCCTGAGCAAAAGCAATCCCACGAGTGGGTTTGCCTTTACCTGAAACAGGAGTGACCCAGACTGTCTTCCCCAGCAAATTCTTCATGTGCACCACAGGAACTTTGTCACCCTCTACAATATGTAAAAGTTCTGACTGGGCTGGGCCAGCCCTGTTGGCAGATCCTCTGGTGCTGACCAACCAGGTGGCCTTTGGTAAGTGTGTATCTCAATGCTTGAAAATTCCCCCACCCATTGCTCTCAATGTAGTTTTTAAGAGCCCATTGTACCGTTCGATTTTCCCAGAGGCTGGTGCATGGTAGGGGATGTGATATACCCACTCAATGCCATGCTCTTTGGCCCAAGTGTCTATAAGGTTATTCCGGAAATGAGTCCCATTGTCTGACTCAATTCTTTCTGGGGTGCCATGTCACCACAAAATCTGGTTCTCAAGGCCCAGGATAGTGTTCCTGGCAGTGGCATGGGGCACAGCGTATGTTTCCAACCATCCGGTGGTTGCTTCCACCATGGTAAGCACATGGCGCTTGCCTTGGCGGGTTGGTGGGAGTGTGATATAATCAATCTGCCAGGCCTCCCCATATTTATACTTCAGCCATCGTCCTCCATACCAAAGAGGCTTTAACTGTTTGGCTTGTTTAATTGCAGCACGTTTCACACTCATGAATAACCTGGGCAATGGTATCCATTGTCAAGTCCACCCCTCAATCACTGGCCCATCTATATGTTGCATCTCTGCCTGATGACGTGAAGTGTCATGGGCCCACCGGGCCAAAAATAATTCACCCTTATGTTGCCAATCTAAGTCCATCTGAGCTGCTTCAATCTTAGCAGCTTTATCCACTTGTTGGTTGTTCTGGTGTTCCTCAGTGGCCCGACTCTTGGGTACATGGGCGTCTACATGGCGTACCTTCACCACCAGGTTCTGCACCCGGGCAGCGATATCTTGCCACAGTGCAGCAGCCCAGGTGGGTTTACTTCTGCGTTGCCAGTTGCTCTGCTTCCATTGCCGCAACCACCCCCATAGGGCATTTGCCACCATCCATGAGTCAGTATAGAGATAAAGTACTGGCCACTTTTCTCGTTCAGCAATGTCCAGGGCCAGCTGGATGGCTTTCACCTCAGCAAACTGACTCGATTCACCCTCTCCTTCAGCAGTTTCTGCAACTTGTCGTTGAGGACTCCATACGGCTGCCTTCCATCTCCGATGCTTTCCCACAATACGGCAGGACCCATCAGTAAACAAGGCATACTGCTTTTCACTTTCTGACAGTTTATTATATGGTGGGGCCTCTTCAGCACACATCACCTCCTCCTCTGGTGACATTCCAAAATCTGCCCTCTGGCCAGTCCATGATGACTTCTAGAATGCCTGGACGACTGGGATTTCCTATTCGAGCTCATTGTGTAATTAGTACAGCCCATTTACTCCATGTCACATTGGTTGCATGATGTGTAGAGGAGACCCTGCCTTTGAACATCCAGCCCAGCACGGGCAGCTGGGGTGCCAGGAGGAGCTGTGCTTCAGTGCCAATCACCTCCGAAGCAGCTCGAACCCCTTCATAGGCTGCCAGTATCTCTTTCTCAGTTGGGGTATAGCTGGCCTCAGATCCTTTGTATCCCTGATTCCAAAAGCTGAGGGTTTGACCTCGGGTCTCCTCTGGGGCTTTCTGCCAGCGGCTCCAGGTAGGACCATTCTCCCCAGCTGCGGTGTACAGTACATTTTTTACATCTGGCCCATTCCGGACTGGTCCAGGGGCCACTGCATGAACTATCTCACGTTTAATTTGCTCAAAGGCTTGTTGTTGCTCAGGGCCCCATTTAAAATCATTCTTCTTCCGGGTCACATGATAAAGAGGGCTTACAATCGAACTGTAATTTGGGATGTGCATTCTCCAGAACCCCACAGCACCCAAGAAAGCTTGTGTTTCTTTCTTATTAGTTGGTGGAGACATTGCTGTTATTTTGTTGATCACATCTGTAGGGATCTGGCGACGTCCATCTTGCCATTTTATTCCCAAAAATTGAATCTCCTGTGCAGGTCCCTTGACCTTACTCCGTTTTATGGCAAAACCAGCTTTCAGCAGGATTTGGATTATTTTCTTCCCTTTCTCAAAGACTTCTTCCACTGTATCACCCCACACAATAATGTCATCGATGTATTGCAGGTGTTCTGGAGCTTGCCCCTGTTCCAGTGCATTCTGGATCAGTCCATGGCAGATGGCAGGGCTGTGTTTCCACCCCTGGGGCAGTTGGTTCCAAGTGTACTGGATGCCCCTCCAAGTAAAACCAAACTGTGGCCTGCACTCTGCTGCCAAAGGAACTGAGAAGAATTCGTTGGCAATATCAATCGTGGCATACCACTTGGCTGCCTTTGACTCCAGTTCATACTGAAGTTCTAGCATGTCCAGTACGGCAGCACTCAATGGTGGTGTGACTTCATTCAGGCCACGATGGTCTACTGTTAGTCTCCACTCTCCGTTAGACTTTCGCACTGGCCATATGGGGCTATTAAAGGGTGAGCGGGTCCTGCTGATCACTCCCTGACTCTCCAGTCTACGGATCAGCTTATGGATGGGAATCATGGAGTCTCGGTTGGTGCGATACTGCCGCCGGTGCACTGTTGTGGTTGCGATTGGTACTTGTTGTTCTTCGACCTTCAGCAACCCCACAACAGAAGGATCCTCTGAGAGACCAGGCAAGGTGGACAGCTGCTCAATTTCCTCAGTCTCCAAAGCAGCAATACCAAAAGCCCATCGGTACCCTTTTGGGTCTTTGAAGTACCCTCTCCTGAGGTAATCTATGCCGAGGATGCATGGGGCCTCTGGACCAGTCACAATGGGGTGCTTTTCCATTTCCTCCCAGTCAGGCTGATCTCAGCCTCCAGTACAGTCAACTCTTGGGATCCTCCTGTCACTCCAGAAATATAGATGGGTTCCACCCCTTGACAGCTTGACGGCATCAGGGTACACTGTGCACCGGTATCTACGAGAGCTTTATACTTCTGTGGGACTGATGTGCCAGGCCATCTGACCCACACAGTCCAGTAAATCCGATTGTCCCCTACCTCCACCTGGCTGGAGGCAGGGTCCCTCTAACAGTCATCACAACGTTGGACACTTAAGTCATGTTGAAAGGGATTATTCTTCTTTATCACAGGAGCTGGAGTAAAATCAGCTCTTCCGCTCCATCTGGGAACCTGCTCACCAGAGACTGAAGCCGCAGCTCTCATGGGATGATTAGTCTTGACCCTTGTTCCTATTTTCAATTCACACACCCTTTCCTCCAAAGCTGAAGTAGGTTTTCCATCCCACTTCGTCATGTCTTCTCCGTGATCCCGCAGGTAAAACCATAGGGTGGCCCGTGGCGTATGCCTTCTATATCTTCTCTCTCAAACAATAGGACGTCTTTTGTTAAGAGCTGAGACGTGTGTTGGTACACGTGAGGAGCTGGATAAATCAGGTAGATCATCCCTCAATTGTTTGAGATCCTGGGACAGTTTTTCCACAGCTGAGGTGATGGAAGGGGTGAGATTGTCTTTGAACTCTTGGAGTTTATGAATCATTTCATCCACTGTTAGTGGTACTACGTCATTCCAGGTTACTGTTGCCAATGAATGGGCATATGATGATGGTGCATTCCATGTAAGTTTTCGCCACATGGGTTGTGTACATTCGACTTCATCTGGGTCTATGGGTATATCCCTGTTATTCGGCTTGATATGACAGATCATCTGTGCGACAGCTGATTCCCTCAGAGACTGGATGCCTTTGTCTAAAGTAAAACATTTGGCTGAACGACTCATAACATCGTCCTTGTATGGAAACCTTTCTTTCACAGCTGCCAAGAGCCGCCTCCAAAGACTGAGGGACTTTTTCTCTCTTGCAATTGCTTTGCCAATTCCCCCTTCTCTAGCAAGTGATCCCAGCTGCTTGGCTTCCGTACCTCCTAGTTCATGACCATCGGCCCCATTGTCCCAGCATCAGAGCAACCAGGTGATGATGTGCTCCCCTGGTTGACGGGTAAAATCTTTTCGCATATTCCGTGGCTCGGTTGAGGTCCAAGGTCGAGAAGTCACCTCTTCTTCGTCATGTGATGATGACTCCTGATCAGATGGTGGCCTGGGTGGTGAATACATTGTTTCTTCATCTTGCCTCACCCTTCTTGCATCTTTTTCGCTTTTTCTCTTGCGTACAGGGGCAATCGATATTGGTACGAATTGGTCCTCTGGTTTAGCTGCAGTCATTATGACTGTGGTTTGACTTGTCGCTGGGGGTGGTGTAGCTGCTGTGCTTGTCGCTGGGGTAGCTTCGCTGTCTGTTGCAGTCGAAGTTTGAGTAGTGGCTGTACTTGTCGCTGGGGTAGCTTTGCTGTCTGTTGCAGTCCAAGCTTGAGTAGCTACTGTACTTGTTGCTGGGGGTGGTGTAGCTGCTGTGCTTGGAGCTGGAGTAGCTGAGCTACTTGCTGCTTTGCCCTTAGATCCAGGGACATTTTTTTCCTTTTGAAGGTGCTGGATAGTGTTGAACAAGGCCCCGTAAGCATAGGCCAAGCCCCAGCACATTGACATGATTTGTCCCTCTCTGGTATGACCAGGATGACAACACACCTCATTTAAGTGTTTTACTAATACTTCTGGATTTTGCACTTGTTCAGTGGAGAAATTCCAAAGCAATGGAGGGGCCCACTGACCTAGATACTTGCCCATACTATCCCACCACCCTGCCACTCATGGCTGTCCAGCCTCGGGGAAAATCTCTCGATCTTCCTATATCGTCATCTAACCCCAGACAAGACCCAAACCTGACTCTGCTTAACTCTTGAGATCAGATGTAGTGGTTGTGGACAAAACACACTCTGTATGCATGCCAATATGGTGATCCCCATCACAATCAGCAAACAGGTCTCAACAGTATTTAAAGGCCATTCAAAAACTTCAAAGCTCTCAAACGATGCTGTAAACGGTCTGGGAGGGGCACTGGGAGGGTAAAAGAATGTCTCCTTCATAGGTTGACCACCTGAGAAGGAGAAAAAAGATGTGTAATTGCTAAGCACTTCTATTATATACTTCCCAAAGTATAAAGGTGGTGACCACACTGGGAACATAAGCCAGATCAGCTTCATGATCAATGATTCTATTGTATTACAAGTCATTACCATAAAGTACAATGAGACAATAACCTTAGCCCAAACCCCACACTTGAAAAACACTAACACAACAAATACCGGCTTTAAGTAAGCTACAACATATTGAAACTGTGAGATCAAAACCAACAACTTTGAAAGTCAATAAATCAGCATTGTGATGAGTGACTATTAATCCAAAACACTGAATGCTTATCACAAATACGATTAGACACACTCCGGTCAGATCTGTCATTATCTCAATCCTTCATGCCCCATGTTGCGTGCCAAAAAGAACTGTCGTGGTTTAAGCCCTGTCAGCAAGTCAGCCACGCAGTTTCTACTCTCCCCCCCATGGGGAGGAGAATCGAAAGAATGTAATTCTCACGGGTTGAGATAAAAACAGTCCAGTAACTAAGGTATAACACAAATCACTACTGCTACCACCAATAATAATAATGATAAGGGAAATAACAAGAGAAGAGGATATGATACCACCCACAGAAAAAGAGCCCAACAGAGCAGAGAGCGTGCCATTCCGGGATAACTCCCAGTTACATCCCTGGGCATGATGTGCTGTGGTACGGAATACCTCTTTGGCTAGTTTGGGTCAGGTGTCCTGTCCCTGCTTCCTCCCGGCTTCCCCTCCTCCTTGGCAGAGCATGAGACTCACAAAGTCCTTGATCAGAGTAAACATTCTGAGCAGCAACTAAAACCACCGTTTTTATCAGTATTATCCCCAGGCCGAAAGTCAAAACCACAGCACTGCACCATCTACTAAGAAGGAGAAAAGGTGACTGTTGCTGCTGAACCCAGGACAGGTAGTATGGATGTTTTGAATGTTAACCTGCTTCTTTCCACTAGAATGCATTTTCATGCATTTGATTTGTATCCATCCAACAAAGAAATTATTTTTTAAAGTTTTTGACACTTTGTTCATTTTTAATCATGTAAAGCATTAAATTATTGTGAGTGGATGAAAAGTATGACATTATTTGAAGATGACCCCCTTGAATGAAGGGAAAACAGTTTGAGATGATACAGAAGGCACACATCCAATTTCATGGTAAAAGCAAGCCATGGTATTTTACAGGAACTTTGTACTGTGCATAGATTAGTACTAAAAATAGTTCAAACCAACTATTTCAGCACTTTCACCTCTTTGAAATCAAATTATCATTGCTTTACGGAATGTATTTTTCACTTATGTGGTTTAGCATTTGCTAAATGAATAATGAAGTGAAAAACTCACTTTACAAATTACTAGTGACCTGAACTGCAATGTTCACTTCCTTTGCAAACCAGGCTGCACCACTGCTGTGACAGCTTAGATCTACCTTATCGTTGAAGAGAAATATTACCAAAATGTGGTTTACTTACCAGCTTGTGTTAAATACCATTCTCTTAAGACTTAGTTCTGTTGTTTCAGGCTCTCAATGGTACTTTTCTGTAAAAATACTTTGCATATCTGTTTTATTTATCTAGAGACCAGTTTCAAAACGTTATTCCTTTAACAGCAAATGTTGTTGGTATCTAGAATTTATCTTTGCATTGTTACAGCAGTTAAATTCCTACTACAGCAGTATGTACCTTGCCTGTGGATTTTCTTGTAAAAGATTTTGAGACTGATTCACCCAGGGCATGAATCAGAGAAGTCCTGAGGAATTCCTGTAAGGTGATGAGCACCTCAGCCAGTATCAGTAGGGACAAAACTTACTGGATTTGGCCCATAGTGCTTTTAAGTCCACCATGAAAATGCTGTTGTTCGTTCAAGCTGATTCACTTGCTAATTGCCTGCAAATAGCCTGGAGAAGTTTGGAATGAAACATGCTACAAAAGTGAAATATTAATGTTATGGCAAGTGCATTGCAGCCCCCTCCAGATACGTGCTTCCCTCACAGTAACCTACCTTTGATGGACATGAAAGTGCACTTGAGAATCAACTAGGAGTTTTTCAAAAACAAAAGGATTGTGCTTTTCCTCCTTATATTTTCCTTTTTTTGTATGTTTGTCTCCTCCCACTCTCCCTCAACAGAACTTTGTACACAGGGTCCAACTCAAATTCTGAGGCTGAAATTATGTACATGTATTTATATTTGTTTGTTAGTTTCCAGTTGTGTCACCATTATAAAATATACTTATTTAAACACTTCCAGTGCACAGCTTTCCCATTAGCATTCACACTACTCTCTGCATAGATATATTCCTCTGGGAACCAATGATCTATTTTGCAAAGAACACAAGAAACCTTGGAACATGAAATAGTAGTGATAAGTTACATCAGCGAGAGTGACAGTGCTCTGAGTAGCACAAGTGCTCATATTTGATATTTGTATTCCTTCACCAAAACAAAGTGACAAGAATTAAATGAGGGAAAAAATTTACCTTTGTTATTTGCCTGTAGCTTTGTAAGAAGGAGCCAAGTGAAAGTGAAGAATGAGGTAAAAAGAGCAGTTAAGTTTTCAAGGACTAAAGGCGCAATAGAAGAATGGAAGAAACAGAAAAGTGGATTCTGAACTGATGCTAAAAATTAAAGTCACCATTTTTTGCAACTCTTGTAAAAATTTCTCTACAATATTAGCATTCTTTTTACACAAGCAGCCACAACATCAGTAGGTTAGATAGCTGAACATCTGGGAAGGTTCCTGAACACTACTAAATACTTAAAACTGCTATGCACTACTAAGCAGAGACAGACTGAAGTTCACTTGAAGGTATAACTAGTGAAAGAGGCGAGGACAGTCGTACTAGCATTGTAGGAGCAATGTACAATACATTTTCCTGCTTGCAGAAATTGTTTTTGCAACAAGCTCATTTGCCATCTTTGGGTGAAATAGAGTAGATTTTATTACAATTGATTTTATCTAGAAGCTCAATAGAATCTTTCATTTGGACAACATTTTGGCTGACTCTGTTCTATGAATAATATCCTGTAGGTAGATATTGTAGATATTTTTTATCTGCTCGAGTACTATCTTAATGGTTTCTTATAATCTTCATCCACAGGTATGAGCATGTTCTCTCTCTCTCTTGTTTCTGAAACTGTATATAAGTATACGCTCTTTATTCCTTTTAGTGCTTCATGGGAGCAAGTCATTGCAGACAATTTATTAATCAGTTCATCCATTATAGGATGCAAAGAAGCTCCTAAAAGAAAATATTCCCACTCATTGTATAATATGAGGTCTCACTTTTAAACAAGTATGGGTAAATACTGTGGGATTTCCTGCCATTAAGAACACAAAAAAAAGAAAAAGGCAATCAGAGAAGATGTCAGTGTGAGTTAATCTTAGGCCAGTTGGCAAAAGTACATTAATGACAATGATATAAATTTTGAAGTTTTTAAATTGGAAAATATCAGGTAGAAGGTGTCAATTTGTGAAGAGATGAACTGTAATGAAAGTATAATATTTGTGGAAAAGACCAGCTTGCTCAGATGACACTGAAAAAGATGCAGTGCAACACTATGTACTACACACACTGGTTTGGCCTCCTTTGGTAGAACCTGCTATCATACTCCCAGATAGGTCCTGAATGAGCTGATTGAAAAAACCCTCCTCATACAAGCTCTGCTGCAGGCTGGTCTTCTCCCAGATGCTGTGCCGCACTGCTTGCCTTGCAAGCTGCTCTTCCATGAGGTCAGGTGCAAACCCGGTAAAACCTGGTCAGCACTTCATGACTACCCTAGTTTTCCCAGGATTAATCAGCTAACTCCTTGCCTTCATTTTAGGTGCTGCTCTATGCTTTCCTGGCCCATTCCCAGGCCAGTGAACCCCACAGCGCTGCCTAGAAACCACTATATGCTATGTGAGAGACCACCAAGTAGAATTTCTACAAGCAAGCCAGAACACAGGGACATCAGGAGCACCCTGCCTCATGGGCATCAGATCTGTTTTTCTTTGGAACAGGAGGCAGTCCTAGAAGCCGTTTCAGAAATATAAGGGTCCTGGTTTAAGTCAGTCTCTTGTGCAGGGCATAAGATGCTCTTAAAGTCCTTGCCATCTTGGGCTCTTGTTCAGGGAGCTCCTACAGAAGTCTAGAAGAAACAGAGGATGCTTGAAAGAAAATTTGCTTGAATCCTGTATGTAACTACCAGTGCATTTTCTTTGGATTAACCTTATTGGTGACATCAATATCCTTACAGAAACTGCTCATAGAGGGAAGTCTATCTGGGTTATATACGGTTGCGAGAGTGAAAACAAAGTGGCTTCTGTAGAAAGCTGTTCTTCTATAACAATGGCTTAACTAAGTTGCAAAGAGTGCTGTGGTGTGGTAGATCTAGACCATACAAGATACCCATCAATATCTTTTTGTTTTGGTTTTAAATGAATTTGGGTGGAGTTTCTAAGTAACTGAGGCAGACCTCATGGGACCTCTATTACCTGGGGCCTCCATCAGCTGTTGTCCTCAGTGTAAAATACTCAGGACACAGAACAAATGCTCATCAAGAAAAGGTTCAATTTACCTTACCCAGCACTGAATTCAGTAAATCTGCCTCTCTGTGCAAGTGAAATGGAAATAAGAAGTTTTGAGTGCAGTGCTATATTATTTCCTTTTACAGTTTATAAATTTTTAAGTCTGAATGTTTAGCCAGCTGTGCATTCCTTCTAGACAATTAATTGAAGCTGTGTGCAGTTAGAAGTTCTCCCTGAGATTTGCAGTCTCAAACTGATCTAATCATCTGAGTCAAAGCACTGGTATTTGGGCATTTTTTATTCATTGTTTTTTCACTCCTTCAGCAAAGCTTCCTCCACCTTTTTTCTTTGTTTGTTTGTTGTGGAATAGCAATGATGTCAATATAACATATCTCCTTCCACAGCCTTGACATCTCATTTCAATTGTTCTTTGAGAAGATGATACAGTGAAATCCCTGCAATTATGAATGGATCTGATGCTGGCCATTCATGCTTCAAGCCAACTGATTCTGAATAAAGTTGTCTTGAACTTATATTAGGCAACAAGGAATTCTTGATGCTGCTATTGATCTGCTGTGTAATGTGAGACTCATGGTATCAGTCACCACTGCTTTGCTTTACTCATCCACAAGAACCAAACTTTTGAAAGTGTGCTGAGGGTCACAAATTAAAGGGATTTTTTGAGCATTAAGACCCAGATTCTTCTGCCTTCATTAGGTAATATCTTGCAGTTCAAAATAGATTCATTACTCTCCAGTAATACACTGTGCAATGCGATGAACTCAAACATAACCTGATTAATGAGACATCAGCGTTGGCCAATGTGAATCTGCTGCATCTTGCACATAAACTTTATGTCTGAGCAGATGAAACACAAAATTGATCTGCTCCTTAAGCCAATCATAATTCAACAAAACATTAATGACAAATGGCAGAATGCCCCAGCCATCCTTCCAGACAATACTCCAGATGGAAGTCATTGGATAAAGAACAGGAATGTTTGGCAGAATGCGAAAAAAGAATAAATTTGCTACACATCACTCTTTTTGCCTGACTGCAATAAAGTAATTGTAATAGAATGTTGTCACAGGATAATGGTCTCCTGCTGCTTTAGAAATGCTTTGCAAAACAGATGTTTACTTTCTCTGTGGGAGACATTGATCCCGGGACAACAATCTTTTCTAATAAAGGAAAATTAAGTACTTATAGGAACTGCAGTACTATAAAAAGATCATTATAAAAAGCCATGCTTTGTAATAGGTGAAATAATATGAATTATATATGTGATGTATGAGATATATGCAACTAATTCCTAAGAGGGATTAATTCAAATAGTTTCTTCTGGCAGCTCCGTGACTAACATTTTCTCAACACATGCAGATAGGACAATGCAGTGCACTATGATGAAGTTGGTTTTGCTATTTTAATCTTCCAAGGCTCTATGAACTGCAGAAAAACAGCATTTGTAAATAAAAGTAATAACATAATAATATAATAATGGCAAGTAAAGACCATGTATTTTCTGTCTGAACCCAGTATTGTGAGTTTTGCTTACTAGCGCCAAGACGAAGTTTTGGAAACAGATAAAAATGTATAAAATCATAGAATCATAGAGTCATAGAATAGTTAGGGTTGGAAAGGACCTTAAGATCATCTAGTTCCAACCCCCCTGCCATGTGCAGGGACACCTCACACTAAACCATGTCACCCAAGGCCTCATCCAACCCAGCCCTTGAACACTGCCAAGGATGGAGCATTCACAACCTCCCTGGGCAACCCATTCCAGTGCCTCACCACTCTCACAGTAAAGAACTTCTTCCTTACATCCAATCTAAACTTCCCCTGTGTATTTCAAACTAATTTTCTTAGAAAAGCAATTATGCATTAGAAATCGTAAAAGAATTAAAAGTATGCATATACATGCACACATTGCATTCTGTTGTAATTATTGAAAGGTTACATAGGCACTATTTTGATGAACCTTATGCATTTTGCAGACACTTCTATTCATCCAGTAATGTGCCAACTAAAAAATTGGGCTGATGAGACATATATGAAAGAACATTTGTTCTCTTATGTGCTGTAACTGCCTATGTCTATCTGTTGTCAAAGGCATTTGACTGTCAGATGAAGCAGCCCAACCCTCTGTGGTATTTAGCTTTAGCCAAGGCTGTATCTAGATCAGGGGGAACAAAATTAGAATAATTAACCAGGGTCTGAATGACTTGTTGGCTCACCAGACTGGCCTCCAGACCAGCATCATCTTGGATCTTCTGCTGTCCATTCCTATTTAGCTCAAGACATCTTGTGAAGGTGCTCGGTACTTTTCCAGCTGGTGCCTTTATCCAATTCTCTGTATTTTATACCATGAATCCCAAACAGAGTTGCAGTATGCAGACTACTGACATCTTTGTAACCAGATCAGGCAGGTACCAGGTTTGCTTCCACAAGTTTTAAAGATCGTAGCTGAGCAGAACAGCTTGTGAACAGCGACACTGTGCCTGGGTTTACTCAAAGTGCTGCTTCAGCTGAGGCAATAGAAGACTTGAAGCCCTAATTGCATTTTTTACTCTGCATGGTGAACTTCACCATCTAGATGCTGAAGGCAAACGTCTTTTACATTCTTGAGAAGAGTTAGTTTGCTATATGAGTGCATGCAGTTATAATGATCCTGACCCGAGAAATAGTCACTGAGGCAAAGAACTTCCCTTGCTATTTCAGGGGTATACATTACACACATAAAATGAATATGGCCATGGGGGCATGAATTTTTAATGCTGCAAGGGTAACTCAAGAGTTCTGTCAAATGTTAATGATAACTTGCATTGGAAAGTGCTACTTTAAGATGAAGAGGAAACTGAAGTCTTAAAAAGTGTCAGTTTTGTCATCTCAAAACCATTTTTCCCTAGTGCTGAATAAAATGCAAATATGCCCACAGGCGAGTTGCTTACCCTACAGCTGAAGTACTGCACATGGAACCAGTTGACACTTTGGTAGTTTAGCAGTTTAGACTTATAAATATGTATTTGCATTTTCAATGCTAAGCTATGTAGCTTTTACCCAGTTGTCACTGTCACTGCATCAGCGAGGAAACCAGTTGAAATTTGCTTCACTGAGGACTGCACGATACGATCAATAAGAAGGAAGGGAGTTTAATGGAAACTGAAGCATGTGAAGAGAGATGA
Organism: Psittacula echo; assembly: GCF_963264785.1. Lineage (NCBI taxonomy): Eukaryota > Metazoa > Chordata > Aves > Psittaciformes > Psittacidae > Psittacula > Psittacula echo. Next base: position 111,990,334 of record NC_137736.1, read on the forward strand.
CATCTTAACACAGAGTACCCTGTGCTAGGGAATGTGTTCAACACCAAAGGACACCTTCCAGACCCCTTAATTCCTGAATCCTCTCAATAGCAGGAGATTGGCTGAAGAGCAGGCAGGGGCTTATGGCACAGGTCTCAAAGAAACTGTTAAAATCATGATTTCTTCATAGGGAAGAAGGAAAAGGCAGAGTAACTGTCTCATCTCTCGGCACTCAGGCACTGATGAATATTGTTTATTCCCTAAAAGAGGAAAGACAGAGGAGGGCATTGAATCTGGAAGCTCATGTGTGAATTAACTTCCAGGTGAAGTCATGTCTGGTTCCTGTCCTAGAGTTGCTGAGGGCATCACCAGGACTGCAGAATGAAAGTCTCTGTATCCAGGCATAATATTTAATAAAGCGACAGAAGGTAGTATGGACCACTCTGACTTTATCATACACCTTTTCAAGACAAAGGCTTCAAGCCCTAGAAAGTATGGCAAGATGAAAGGAGATTCATTGCTTATCTTACTCCATATATATTTCTATAAGAAAAAAAGAAAAAAAAAAAAAAAAAGAAAAGAAAAGAAATAGAAACTGTGTGAGTCAAGAGAAACAAGGATGGCAACACTGAAAGCAATACCCTGGCAAAAGGGTGTTGTGCCCTTGTTAAAACCAGCATGCTTAGCCGCAGACCTGTGCCCCTTCTTGAAAGGAGACACACGGTTTGGGCTGCCTAGGGCCAGGCTCAAAAGCTCCTTCCTACCCACGCAAATCTTCCCAGTCTCTCCAGTGGGTTCTTGTTTAGACATTTAACAGGATAAGGTTGTAAAACATATGTCATAATACATGGGATAGGTACAGTAAAAACTGTCTTAAAATCGCTGCCCTTTAAAATAAGTTTTGTTTGAACAAAGGTAATGACAAGCTGTCTTCCCTGAAGGTAGGACAAACCATTACAGCTATAATCACGTTTCTTGGCAGCCTTTCTGCTGAGAAAGGTCTATGTGGGGTTTCCGTTATTGACATGAAACTTCCCAGGTGTCTTTAAACCGTCTCCATTGGTAGGGAAAGTTTGGAAGGAGACACCTTGCATTGTCTTAAAGGGTGCCATCTTCTATCCAAGCTCCTCTGCTGTGTGTCCTCTACCCCCCTCCTTTCTCCTTCTGCAAGGCTGTAGCACATGGCTGCTACAGGGGAAAGAAACCAGTTCCCTCTTTTCCTTTTTGGACATGACTCGCACGTCTATGTTTCTTTTTTGGACATGACTCCGTGGGAGCAGTGCTCTCACAAAGATACGAACTTTTGCCTCTGAAAACCGATGGCATCATTATGACTTCCCAGCTTTTAAAACCAGTTCTTTCCTAAGCTTAAGCTTCCGAACGCCGGCCGGGAAAGTTCGCTGGCGGCAACAACTGCCCGGGAAACGAGCACCGGCTTCCCGCGGCGTCAGGCGCAGGGAGCTGTCCAGCACCCCGCGGGACGGCCGGGGCAGCGCGAAGCCAGAGCTGGGGCGGCCGTACCTCGAGGACCCCGGGGTGCTCCAGCGCTGCGCGGGCACCACCGCTCCTCGCGGAGCCGTGAAGGGATATCTGTCCCCTTCCCCGCTCCCCTTCCCCTAGCTCCAAAGCTCAGAGAGAGGAGAGGAGAGCCCTGCCCGCCCTCCCTGCAGCCGTCTTCGGCCGTCGGCCCTCCCGGGCGGTGCTGGCGCGGGCCGCTTCTCCCCGGCGCCGGGGAGCGGGGCCCAGGGGCGGCTGCGGCCGCGGCGAGCGTGGCTGAGCGTGGCAGGCGGCTAGCGGGGCGGGGGGAGGCGGAGGGAGGAGGAGGAGGAGGGGGAAAGGGCTCCGAACAACACGTGATTCCCGCGGAGCAGCGAGGGAGCCGGGGGAGGGGAAGCGAGGGCGGGCGGCCGAGGCAGAGGAGGGCAGCTGCCGCCGCCACCGCTTTAAATCCTCCCGGCGCGGCGTCGCGCAGCAGCCGCTGCTCCCCCGGCCCGGCGCGGCGAAGCGCGGAGCCGGGCAGCGGCGCGAGCTGTGCTTCCCGCCCAAGGGCACCCGCGGCCATGCGAGACGGCCGTCCCTGCGGCCGCAGGGCTCGGCGCTGCCCGCCGCGGCTGCCCGCCGCCCCGCGCTGAGCAGAGCCACCGCCGCCGCCCCACGGCACCATGTCCCGGCGCAAGATCTCCTCGGAGTCCTTCAGTTCGCTGGGCTCGGACTGCCCGGAGACCAGCCCTGAGGAGGAGGGCGAGTGTCCCCTGTCCCGTCTCTGCTGGAACGGCAGCCGCAGCTCCCCCAGCCACGCCGACAACCCCTTCGCCGCCGCCGCCACCGCCGCCGCTGCCGCCGCAGCCAGCGCCGGGGCTCGCCGCGCTCTTCGCCGGCGGCGGGTCAACCTCGACTCGCTGGGCGAGAGCATCCGCCGGCTAACGGCCCCCGCGGTGAGTGCCCCGCGCCCGGCTCCGTCCCGGCACCCCCTGCTGCCGGCGGCAGCTCCGGGGGTAGGGTGTATGTCAGGGCAGAGGCGGCAGTGCCCGGGCCCTCTTGCCGGCCGGCCCCGCAAACCTGCGGGGTGAGGATCTCGGCAGGCCGGTGCTGGAAATCGGGTCGGGAGGCACAAATAAGCGCCGCTGCCGGTTTAGCTGGGTTTGTGGTTTCCGCCGAGTCTCTAAATTACAGCAGTAAAATCATGAAGTGCTTATCTCTATCTGGTGCTAACAACATTTTCGTATAAAAAGTTACATCTCTGTGATACATGGCATGCACGTTCTTCCTTCAGCGTAGGGGAAATGTCAACTTCTTGCATTTGCAGGGTTTTTCTATACTCAATAGGGGAGAAAAAGAAGTTTCGACTTTGTGTTCAGAAATATTTCAGCAACAGATTTCTTTGTGCCTCCCGGATGCGCTGACATTCTGAGAGATCAGTGTATCCACAATGTAGTTTGAAATCTGTGACTTAACGATTATCTGGGTAGCTACACCTGTATTTGAGAATCAGTGAAGCATTGCGTGTGCTGAAAGAAGTGAATTTGGGTAGAACCCGTAATGTACGCTTGTATCACTCTATGACTGAAATCAGTGGCTCGGGAGTTCTGGTAGATTAATGTAAAACAGGAGGTCCTTCTCCAGCCTTTCTGTTATGATTGTGCTCCACCTGTGTAAATGCCATCACTACATTTTCCTCATAAAGTTTCAGCTGCACCTGAATGTTTCTTTGGTCTCTGAGATATTTTAATGTATTTAGGTATAAAACATTAACGGCAACAAGTAGTCTTGATCTGTAAAACAGTTGCTACTGTGGCATTGGATCATCTTTTTGCCTGGTGTTGTCCAGCTTTGGAAATTATGAGTCTCCTCACTATCAGCTGTCACTTTGCTTTGGTTTTAAGGCGCTCTTTTTTGGGGTGTTTCTTGACCTGTTTGGGTGGGAGTAGACAAGCTGTTTAATGGGAGAAGTTAGCAGAGCATTACATAGCTAATGGTCGTCCAGCCTCAGTGAAGACTTTTCTTTCCCATTGATTTTTTCCCTTGCCACCGGGAATCTGGTCTTGTAATGCTGATATTAATAGACGATATCTCAGGTGACCCATCTTGTTTTAGTACAAAAGAAAAAAAAAGAAACTATTTAATTTTATAATAATGCAACAGTATAATTAGAGCATGTGTTACCCAAAATATTAGAATTATTCTGAAGTAGCTCAGTGCAGTATTTTTAGATAACCTCAGTATTTGTATTTTCCTGGCTTTGACTGTTACCACCTGTATTAAGTTGCTGTAAAAGACAATTACAGTTTTCCAGCTTTGATGGATTGTTGAATGTGATTTCAAAATAAGCATGCTCTTTGAATTAAAAGACAAGGAAAACTTTGGTAGATTTTGCAGTCCTCTTTCTTCCCTGCTCTCAGAGAAATCTCATTTAAGAATGCAAAAATTTCATCCAGCCTGGTTTTAATATCCCGAACAACAGCTTCCATGGTTTCCTTGGAAGCTAATTATAGCAATCCTCATTGCTGAACAACTGTGTTCTTTTTAAATTTTAATGTGATATATATTGCTTAAAATTGCCCTTTTCATCTTGGCATCGTAACTGGTGCTTCACTCTCATCTTACACATTTTGGCATAAATTAATGTGATTAAGTCTAAAAGTCATGTTGTCACAGTCCTGGTACACAAAGAGTATCAGTCTGCTGACTTTTCATTTTTCACTCTGAGAAATCACTGCTCAGGTTCATCATTCTTTTTTTACTGAGAATGTGTTCTGTGATATGGAATAGATGCCTTTTTGCAACAAGTCAAGTTACCATAGGTCTCGTGCCTTGATATTTTTTGCATATCTGCTAATACAAATCAGAATTAACTTTAATCGGAAGTAAGAAAAAAAATAATACTTTGCCTATAAAATTAGTGTCAAATGGGACTCATTTCTATTACTTGTGAAATTGAAAGGCAAGCCTGAAGGTTGCATTGACATGTTCCTTCTGAACAAAAAGCTCTAGCTATATCTTCATTCTATGATGCTATAGATATGGGTCTCCAGTAACTATATAAACATGCGTATACATACATAGGAGTGTGTGTGAATGTATGTACTATCTATATTGCCTGCAATGGCTTGATGTTTTCCTTTCCAGCAGGAATGCAGCAGCAATTTGTCCCCACCCCAGTGCTGAACAGTTTCAAAGTTGAAGGATGCTACAGGTTCTTTAGCCTTAATTTTGTGCTTTCCTTCAGCAACAGCTAGGATTGAAATACTGAGGAAAATGGTTTGTGTGTTTTCACCAAGGAAAATTTCTGTGTGTGTCTTTAACACTACCATGGCATGAAGAGAGATCTCTTGGCTGGTGGTGTTTCAGTGTGATGGTAGCAGAGACTACCGAGAGCTGCTCTAGGGATGTGGGGAGCTGTGAACTGAGCAGAAGGAGCACCCAAAGTGTGAAGAAACTGAGCAAGAGAGGCATCCAAGGGGGAAAATGGCAGGAAAGCTGTGGAAGCAAGCTAGGCCTTATGAGTGGTAGTGCACAAATGTATATGAAAATATTAGTATCTTCAGCACAATGCATTCATGAGTTAGTACAACTGTACTAATCATCAATGGAAAGTAATTATGTACAGTAATATGCAGTAATGCAGTACACTGAAAAGAAGTTACTGCATTCTGTGAGTATTTTGCACAAATATTACTTTTTCTGGACCTGTGGAAAAAACCTGAAAAGTGAACCTTGCTGTGTTGCAGCATTGAATCCAACCCCTTCTGCTTACTTGCAGAGAACAGCTTCTAGCACTTTCCAGCACACATGATTTTCCAACTTTTCTCTTAAATACCTCTTCAGAGATTTTTCCTGCAGTTGTTATATTAAAGGATGTCGGCCCCTGATCCTCAATCAGCACAGGGTCATTTTATGCCCCTGTGGATCTGTAAATGTTCCCTGATGTGCCTGGATGATTGAAGGTTGGACACTGTTCATCTGGAGCTTGCTTAACCCGAACCTTCTCTTCTTTTAACAGCCAGAACTAGAAGGCTTGTTCCTATAGGGCTCAACTCCCACCAAAACAGCCCCATATTTTGGGGAAAAGCGTGTGGTGACAAGGAGGGTGAGCAGATCTCCACATGTACCCTACTGGTGGCATTTGTGTGTGCTGGGGAGGGTCAGGGAAGCAGGGTGTGCTGGGCCGGGAGGCAGAGCAGCTGTGATGCAAGAAGAGAGGCAACTCTTGGTCACAGCCGCACTCAACAAACTAACCGTGTGTATGCTGAACATCACATCCAGCTGCTGCCCCTCTGCCCTCTGAAGTACCATTTTGCTGAGTAAGCAGGAGCACTGGTAGCAGGAGGGTTGAGGGTCTCCCAGCAACAGGGCACAGCCAGGTGCTGCTGTCCAAAGGGTCAGGGACACTGTGCCAAGCCATGGTGTGCTCGACATCTGAGTATGATGTTTTGTGGCACCAAACTTAGTTACTCAGTGCCATAATGCTGGCATTACACACACTCAGCTCTTGTGACTCCTTTAGCTCACAAGATCACAGACAATGGTGCTCCATGCTTATTGCCCATGTCTGCCTCTGCCTTCTCACAGCCCTTCATCCCTGTGATGTTCCTACAAAGCTGAGCCTGTAGGTGCATAGGCAGCTCCTATCCACTCTAACATGTTCCTAAATCATGTTCCTGATTGTGCACAGATGTCTCTTCTGTCCTCCTTCATCTGAAAGACCATCAAAGAGTCTTTGATTATGTTCTCGATCAAATAAATCTGGAGCTAGATCCCACTGCTGTCAAAACAACAGGTGCTCTTCTCACTAGGCTGGGTTTAGTGTTTTTGGAGATAAATACTAAAATAATTATATGTACATCACAAGCAAATTTAATGATAAATTTTTCTTTTAATTCCAGCTTTGTTGTTGTGTTCCATTTTAAAGGATGAATTTTGCACCCACAATGATAGAAATTTTGGTTAACTATAACTAAAGATGATGACAGTATATGCTATTCATTATCAGCATATTTTTTTCTGCCTTTAAGAGCTCCACTGTATAGGAATGATATCCTGGCATCTATGGCCACAGTTTTATTGTTTAGTGTCTTACTGAATTCCAGTTCCTTGCAGCAATTTTCACATTTGCTCCAGTTCTATCTTGACTTGTATCCAATACCAGGCTGAAAATAGAATCAAAATCAGGGAAAAAAGAAAAAAAAATCACTGATTTGAACAGTCAAATACTCTGCTCCCATCTAAGGGGCATGGACTACCCTGAAGGAGCTGCAAGTGACTGTGCATGCATTCAGAGACTGCGTTCCCCCGAGTGCTGTAGTGATCATTCTGGAAAGAGAATTACAACATCACACAACATTAAATTGACTTACATTTCCATTTGATTTTCTGAATGGCTTATGTAGCTCATCGCTTGAACTAGAAACATTAAGTGAAAATCGCTTCTAATATACTTTTCTGTTCATTCAGAATTATTCCTGCTATTTTTTAAGGCCCAGTTGGAGACAAATTAAAATAAGAACATTTTTTTTCCTATTTAATTTACAAACCTGCTACTGGCTGCCACCAAATAGTTTGAATTGAAGAACTGTCTTATTGAATACAACCTTTTTCCTGACAGTGAAAGAAAAGTGAACCTGAAGACAGTCGTTTATGTTAGCATGTAGGCTATTATTTATGTCACAGGACTGCTGTAACTTTAAATTGCTTAATTGCAAGTGAATTCTCCAGTGAGTGCTGGTGTGGTTTAGGCAGAGAAGTTGCAATATAGCAGCCCAAATTGAACTTGGCTCTATCATAAACCTCTACCACTTACTCTTGAGGGATAACTACTCTTTTTAGTAGTGATAACAAATTGTTGCCACTAGCAGAAGAAGTAACAAATCGATTTTACATGAGATTTTGAAAACATTTTGCACAAGTATTCTGAGCTACTTATGACTCACTTCAACCCATCAAGTATATCTCAGTTCTACTATTGTAGGAATACCTTCTGGCTGTCTTGCTGATAAAGTATAATAAAATCAGACTTTTGCTGAGTATTTTTCAACTTAACAGAGAGAAAAACCATTTATACACAAGGTCACACAAGCAGTCCACAGCCAGTCAATCTGCTGTTTTGTACCTTGGAACAGAGCTGTTTAAGGTGTCTTAAACAGGAACATTCTGGAAAATGTTATCAATATGAGCACCATGGTGGGCTTTGTTTGTTTGTCTTGTTTGGTAGTTTGACATCTCATTTAACCTCAGCAAATGAAATATTAAACAAATTAGTTGAGCTGCACCCAACTCTCTGCAGCCATTGTATTTACCCTGATGGAATTTTATTTAGGGTGAGTTTATTTGACATTTAGTGCTTAGACCAAATAGTAGAGAAAGATGTAAAGTAGGGGGGAATGTTATAATCATCAGTATATGCCCTAATAGCAGTGTGCAGTCATGGCTACATCACTGTGAGGGTGAATGTCCTTCCTTTGCAGCTGCTTGAGCAGAGACAGTTTCCACTTCGAAGTGGTCCAGTATACTCCTGGCGAAACTGTAATGTTAACACAGAGGAAATCCCTCTCTTTCCTTCTACCTCTTGTGCTAATGTTAAAGGCTGTTATAAAATGCTTTGAGTAAACAAAACTGTTCCATCTCATATCCAAATTCTTTCTAGACACGTCTGCTTGCTAACTCTCAAACTGTAAGTTTCAAAATGAAGATTAAAAAATCTGTGGTTTGTCTATAGGTCTCAAGGGATAAGCAACTTTGCAGCTCTGCATATGAAATTAGGTTCTGTCATACTGAGAAAATTGGTTACTTTCTATCCCGGAAGAATAAATTCCTTGAGAAGGACTGACATGTAAAGCCTTTATTTCCTATCTGTCTGCTAGAGTAGCACTGTCGATTTTATGTAGTAGATGTGAGGTGCATTAAAACATGAACAGGTAGCATTAGCAGTAGATCATCTATTATATTCTCACCTACTGAATAGATTCTTTCTGCAGCGCAGACAAAATCTTCTATCCATTTTAGACATGGTGAAATTCAAAGATGAACAAAGTGATCTCAGCCAGTATTATAATGGATAGCACCCTGAGATATTTATCCTTCGCTGTCAGGGAGTTAGACTAGATGATGTAATAGTCAATTTCCATCCATAATGTTTGATTCTTCTCATTGAAAGGCAGCTGGGCATGCGGGAGTTACAATTTCTAATTATTGTTTAGGTCTGCTTTATTTCTTCAGAGTGTTTAATTGTTCTAGCCATAAAATAATATGGCATAAAGTTCTTAGTTTTAATGTTATTTAATAAATTAAGGTATTTTCTGTGATGTGCACAAGTATATACTCTGAGGAGTAGCCCAGTTTACTTAAACTGAGGAACAAAATGGTTTCAGGTTTAGGTGGTGCGGAGCTCAGGTGCTAAACCCTTGCCTGGACCTGTCTGGATCATTGTGAGCTGTTGCAGAGCAGCCTGTTTTGCCTCCAGCTGTCAGTCATCCTGCTCTGGATCCCCAAACAGTCCCCTCCTGGGGATTCTGCATCTTCTTCTGCATCTCACCCAAAGCTGGCACTAGTCATCCTTTGCAAGCAGTTGGTGCTTTCATCTAAAGCACAAACTTCTGGAATCAGGAAGTTGGTTTATATGATGAAAAATACACTTTTAGCTTATACAGTTACAGAGAAAAAAAGGACTGCACCCTAAAGGTTCAGAAACTAGAGAGTAAAAATATTTCTTTTCCTGATATTATCAAAAGCACTATTAAACCTCAAAAGAGGTTTTTTTTAATGATTTTTGTAATTTTGATTTTATTATGTTGGGAGCCTGCTTCTGCGTTTCTGATTAATCTCTGTGCCTTTTCCTACCATTCTTCAGCTACTGGGAAGGGCACAGGGAGGGATCCTGGTTGTGCAGGATCTGCAAGGACCTGCTAGGGAGCCTTCTTTCTTTCTCCATCATCAGAAAATTCTCAAATGCCAAAGGAGCCTTCTTTTCTTTTCAGTTCTTCTTTTCCCTAGTTGTATCAATTTCAGTGCTTATCTCCCCACTCCTGGCATTTGGGAATGTGATAACTGTTTGCCATCAGCTGGAGCCTTTGTTTACAGCCATTAACACCATTATTTTGGTGACCAGAAGGACAGGGGAAGAACAGTTTTCCACTGCTTTCATGATCATGGGGTAAATATTAAAGAGCCCAGACTGGATGTGAAAATGACTATTTTTGCCAGTTATCTCTTCAGGATGAGCCAGGTGCACACCTACTCATGTGTGCTTAGAGATCTGTAATCACCTGTGCAGAACGACTTGACTAAAATTGGTTCTGCAATATGAAAAAAGAAATGTTTCTCATTAATGAATGATCACCAGCAGTGAAGCTGGCAATTAAAGTCTTGCACATCTGCCGTTAGTGATTGAACACTACAGATTTGAAGCACGTAAAACTTTCAGCATCGAAGTGCTGATTTGGCTGAGGTCTGTGGTTATGTGCGTCTGCCGTATGCAGAAGCGTGGATTCTTCTAGGAAGGACTTTGCCGCTCCCCAGGGCACAAGAGTCTGGAGGAGCCCCCTGACCCAATGGACTTCCGCAAAGAAATTGTGACAGAAGCAAAGTGGTTTCTTGCTGAGCCTGTTACGCTGTTCAGTGCTTCAACTTCCATGTTTAAAATTTTAAGCATTTGATTTTTCACAAGCCTGACTGCTGAAGCACTTCTGAGGCTCAGCTAGGAGCCACTTAGCTTCCTTTGAAGGTCTTTGTTAGGGTTGAGGAGAAGCTGTCTGTGTACCTGGCTGCTCTCTTGGCTCAGACCTTCCTGTTCTGTACGGTCCCTTTGTTTTCTAATTCTATTTGGTTATCTTAGGATGCAGAAGGAATGGGATGGAAAATTTGAAACTGCATTTATGTCAATTTAGACTGAGTCATCTAGGACACTGTGTGCGGGTCTGCCACCTCTGGATGGGGTTTGTCTGTCTTTACTTAAACATGTAAAAGATGTCTAAGTCTAAAGCAGTCACTCAACTTATTTTCTAGACAAAAGAAAGAAACAGGTATTTCTAAAGACTGAGTCCTCAGACGTGTATTAGATACCAACCATAGGATGAAATGAATCACTTTGGGTGCCTACAGTTGGGCAGATGAGCCCATTTATTTCTGAAGGTGTTGCAATCAAATGAAAGACATTTCAGAGGCAACAGAGAATGACTAGGGAATAGGCTTAAATCTCTGTCCTTTGAGAAGATTAGAAAGCTTACTTTTGATTGCCTTAGGAAAGACATTTATAACAAAGGATGCAATTAAAGTGGAAGTCTTCTTCCCTTTGTCTCTAAAAGTGGCAGCAATGAAGTTAAAGGAAGGGAAAATTAAGCTAAAAAAACCCCAAACAACAAACCACCCCAAAAAATCCCCCAAATTTCACCCAGTGTTTAAACTGGAACCCTTTTTCAAAGGAAGGTGTCCGAATAAAAAAAAAAAAAAAAAAAAAGAAAGGATAATTTCAAGTTCATTTAGACAAGTATCTTCATAAAGATTTTTTCCAGTTAGTCATAAAAGTGCTTTTGAAGAGCTATTATTCCTCTAGCTTCAGGTCTTGAAACCACGTTACTGGAGAACAGAGTGAGATCTAACAAGAAGGGCGATCTCTCCATGAGCGCATCCTGCAAACAGCAGTGGCTGGTGGAATAACAGTGACTGCCATGGCAAGGGCTGCAATGGTCAGGGATGCTGCCTGCTGGTGTGCAATAGCAGTGTGCTCTGATTACAGCATTGAGGTGCCAGGTGGAAGAGCTGCAGTAGATGGTGAGCAGGCTGTACACATCAGGGAGGGTGGACAAGTCTTTCCAGAGGTCTTGCAGAGCCAAGAACCTGAGCCCCATGTTGGAAGGAAGGAGGGAAAAATAGAGATAACCCTTGAGGGTGAAGGGTGTAAACTTCTGAGGTGGAGAAGGCTGGAGGTTTGTTACTTCTGACAACACAACTAAGGCCCCTTTTCCATCAGTGGTTCATCAGTTACACTGCCCTGGAAATAAGTGGGAGAAGTGACCTCCCTTGCTATGGGGCATCAGAGCCATCTAAGCCTCAACCCTTAGAGGCTTCAAGAAAAGGAGGGTGGTAGGTATCGGAAGCTCTCTTCTAAAGAGACAGAGGCACTCATTCACCAGTCTGACTTGCTGCCTCAGGAGGTTTATTGCTTGCCAAGAGCTGGGACGTTGCATTGCGAAGAGGCTGCCAAAGCTTGTGTCTCTTGGACTATGATCTCTGCTGCTCATGCATTATAGGCACCAGTGATACAGCCAGGGGAGACCTTGAGATAACTGGCTCAGTGGATGGAGGGATGTTGTCTACCCTGACTCTAGAAAAGTCTGTCATGGTCTCCCATAGTGTCATTAGAGCCAGACTGGTGAGATACAGCCTGCTTAAGGGGGAGATAAGTGTGCAGAATATTGACTAGACCTGATGGCTCAAAAGGTGGCTATCAGAGTCACAAAGTTGAATTAGCAACTAGTTACCTCTGCATATGCCTCAGAGATTGTTACGCATGCCAGCAGAAGGCAGCTAGGATGGTCAGGGGATGGAGCACCTGACATCTGAGGAGAGGCTGGGGGTGCTGTGTCTGTTCAGCCTTCAAGAAAATACAGTTTTGGGGGTATCTTAGTGTAATCTACACCCACCTAATCAGGGTGTGTAGAGAAGATGGAGCCAGACTTTTCACAGGGGTGAAAAATTACATTGAGCAGGAAAGACTTTCAGAAGTTCCATCAAACCTGTATGATTCATTGATTTGGTGATGTATTACTATTTATTATGACACATTAGGCTTAGCCATGGCATAATGTTTGGCTTCTGAATTAATTCAGGGAAGTCCTCTGGCCTCTGCCATGCAAGAGATCAGTCTGAATATCCTCAGTGTTCCTTTCTGCCTTGTATATCATCATTGCAGATGGAGTTTGGATATGATTTGATGTAGCAATTCTTGGATTAATTTACAGTTAACAGTAGCAATACTGGCATGTCACAATTTGATTTGCTCTTAGAAACATTGAGCTGATGTGACTATTCCTTTTGTAATGCATACCAAATATTAGTAAATCATTGTTATCAAAATGAATTGTAACATTTACTGGTTTAGGCAACAGTTGCTATTTTATATTTATATTAAGTCTTTCATTTTAAGTGGTCATGAAGCTTTAAAACCTCTCCAGTAAATGTCACTGGGTACCTGTGTGGCACAGACTTATATAGCTGTGGGGAAGGTCGTTATAAGCTATCTTTTAGCTCCCTGAACAGCAGAGTTATTCTTCTTGGGGATGTTATGTGTTTCATGCTACTAGGAAAAGGTTTAGCTGTTTTCCTCCATCCAGTCTTGCCCCTGGATGAAGAAAAGAGGTGGAAAAGTTTTCCTGCTCACCTCTCTCATGGGCAATGCATAGTCAGTAATGGGAGAAGTAGTACAGCAAACTACCCTTGTAGGCAGCTATGAACAGGTATCATATCTCTTATCTCGATTTTGGTTAGTCATGGCCATAGTTACAGAATTACATCTAGAGCAAAATGGCATTCACCACAGATGAAATACAGCAAACTGAGAAAATGAGCACAGTGGCTTTTGAACCGTGCACAGTGACATGCCGTCATAATTCTTGTCAGAAGTGAAGAAAGACTTTGTGACTCCTCAGGTTGGTTATCATACTGGCTGTGAGCACATTGCATAGAGCTCTGTTTATGACCAGTGTTTTAATCATAAATCCTATTTTTTGTCTGCACTTAATTTCTAAGACCTGATAGGAAATGGCGGTGAAAAGGGATATGAGTTTACGGGGTAAAATTGTTTCAAAACAGCTAGGCAGCTGATTTAGCTTTCAGAAGAGGGAGTTAACATGGAGTATTTTTTATGCTTTCATTCAGCACTCAGGAGAAGGGAGGCCTACAGATGATGTAAGCTCAGGGCTTGAGTTGCTTTTATGGTCTAACCTTGAGGTAACCAAAACGATTATTCCCTGGGTAAGGAGTGCAACATCTGTGTGTCAGGCAAAGACAGTCCTTGGAGGATTTCTCAGGTATGGTAAGCTCCAAAACTTCCTGAGAAGATAAAAAGCTATTCATTTACTCTCTGCTGTGGTACCAAGCATTGCTGCCTTCCACACTCATGCTGTAAAGGGAGAGCCAGAAGGGAGATTTAATTTAACGATCAAACATTTCTACCATTACCTATTTCATGTCAGAGGAGTTGCTGGTGGAGTGCTAATGTCCTGTGTGTAGAGAGTGGGGCTGAGGAAAATGCTGAATGGAGATGAGACATGGCAGCTTTATGGACCTCTTTGCTTAATGCCATTTGGATTTTCTTCATTGCTAGTGAGGGAAAAGGCATCTTTTCTGTATGTGAAGACTGGATTTTTCTGCCTGCTGATAACAGGAAAGCTGCTGAATCTCTTTTAGTAGCCCATAGAGCCTAAAGGACTTCAACACCCGCTGAGTCACTGAGAAGGAGGTTAGACATGATGGTTTCAATCATATGGTGTTTCCACTGTGTTTTCCAAGAGAACGTGTAACTTCCAATGCCTTTTAGCACATGAAACTTAGCTCTCACAGGGAAGAGAAGTATTTATCTAATACAGAATTAGAAAAACCCAGTAACTCTTTCTTATATTTTTGTTCATATAATTACAGAATGGTTTGGGTTGGAAGGGACCTTTAAAGTTCGTCTAGTCCTAGCCCCTTGCCACAGGCTGGGACACCTTCCACTAGACCAGGTTGCTCAAAACGCTGTCCAACCTGGCCTTGAACACTGCCAGGGATGGGGCAGCCACAACTTCTCTGGGCATCTTGTGCCAGTGCCTCACCACCCTCATTGGGAAAAATTCCTTTCTTATATCTAGTCTAAATCTACCCTCTTTTAGTTTAGAACCATTACTCCTCGTCCTATCTTTACAGGCCATGCTAAAAAGGGCCTAAAATTTTTCTATGAGTCCACTCATGCACTTGTTAAATGCATGCCTTTCTACACATTTGAATTCAAAAGGGGAGACATGTTCTTATAGTTTGGTATTAAAAAGAAATTTTTATTATTGTACAAACCTAGCACAGCCTACTGTACACTGCTTCATTCCTGCTGTCATCAAAACAGGTACCTCCTCCTGCAAACTCAGAAGCAAGAGTAGGTAGAAAGCTCACCTCCTGAACTACACAGTTCTGTACAGAATTTGTATAGCAGTAAGCAAAATCTGAGACTCTCAAAGATGATGGCAGTTTTAGAATGAAATTCCTCTAGTCTATTTCAGGGACATTTCGGATATTACTTCCCAAAACAATTAGATGTCCTTTCCAAAAAGTAGGGAAGTACCAAATATCTCTAAAATTTGAGTGTCTGCTGCTGCAGGCCTGATCAAAATATCCCTGTGGGCCTCTGGTGCAAAAGGAAGGCTTATAAATCCCAGTTGTGTACCTTTGTCTAACCTCTGGCACCAGAGCAAAATGGACATGTGAAAAACCTCAGATATTGTACAAACTAGTCTTTTTTAAAGAATGATGTTTTTGCCATAAGTGACGGAAAATTCAAAATAGAATTACATGGATTTCACATTTGCTTTATTTACCCAGAGATCTCACATTCAAAATAATAAGTATAGCCTTGGCAGTAGTAGTAAGGATAAAATAAAATAAGATAAAATAAAATAATCTAAGAGATTACTGGAGAGTCACAGCTTGTCACGAATGTAAGCCAAAATAAATCACATCTTTATAATATTCTGTCCTGGTTTTGGCTGGAATAAAGTTAATTTTCTTCCTAGTAGCTGGTGCAGTGCTGTGTTTTGGCTTTAGTCTGAGTTTGTTTGTTTTAGTTGTTACTAAATAATGCTTACCTGGATCAAGGACTTTTCAGTCTCATGCTCTGCCAGTGAGGTGGGGCATGGGAAGCTAGGAGGGAACAGAGACAGGACACCTGACCCAAACTAGCCAAAGGAGTATTCCATACCACAGCACATCATGCCCAGTATAGAAACTGGGGGAGTCACCTGGAAGGGCCAGATCACTGCTTGGGTCAGGCTGGGTATCAGTCATCGGGTGGTGAGCAATTGTGGTTGCTGTGCATCACTTGTGTTTTTTGGGCTTTATTTCTCTCTGGTTTTGTTATCTTTGTTTTAATAATAATTATAATATTTTATTTAATTTGTGAAACTGTTCTGATCTCAGCCCATGAGTTTTACCTTTTTCTGATTCTCTTCCCCATCCCACAAAGGGGTACGGGGACTGAGTGCATCACTGCGTGGTACTTAGTTGCTGGCTGGGGTTAAACCATGACATATTCTTTAGTACAAAATGCCCTAGGGAGCATACAAAGTTTAAAAGCCAAATGCCTTTTCCTGATGATAATTTCATCACAAAATAATAGCATTTTCTTGAAGACTATTTAAAAATAATTATTTTTAATAAATGAAATAATTGGTGGGTGATCATTTTTGAGAGCTAATAGTGAAGCAGCTCCTTTGTTACGCACAACTAGTCTTGTAAGCACTATTAATTATGTCACATTGCAAAATTCCTTCTATTTAAATGGTGAAGTAACATACAAGGAATTAAAAATACTTCATTTGAAAATGAATATCATTGAGGTGGACCTCTGGCAGGTAGAAGATGGAAGAGGAGTAAAACTGTAGAAAAATAGTGTGCTAAAATATCTGTTAATTAAACTGTACTATACTTCCCTAATCTTACAATTTGTATTATTCTTCCATAGCCCCAGACCATTCGGCAAACTCTTCAAAGGACACTGCAGTATTTTGAGCATCAAGTTATTGGGTAAGTGTTAATGTGAGGTAATGAAAGGCGTGTGACAGTGTTTTGCTCTGTACTTCACAATTCGCAGCCTTGCGTGCCAAGCTTTCTACTTTTCCTCTCAAATTCTCAGAGCATCAGAGCTCAATGTTTCCTATATGAGGAAAATAGGGAATCTTTTTGTAAAAGTATAAGATCTATACCAATTTGCTTTTCACATAGCCGGCTGAGAATGTTATTTATTCCGTGACCTGAGGATCCAAATCTTGAAAAATCCTGCATCAGTGCTTGTCACACACATACACTGTTGCATACTTCCAGGATTTTGCAGAAACAGGGCTTAAAGCCACCTCCTAAGAGTTCATTTAGAAAATTAATAGATGACTGAGGAATAAGAAGGTAATAGCAACTATCAGCATGAAAACCTAAGAAATTCCCTTACAGATTAAAATAATCTCCTTTCAACCTTTTACTTACCTGCACAATATTTTACTGTCACAGATAACTTGCTTTTCCTAACAGACAGAATAGAATGGCTGTATGTCTGTAGCCTCTCAATGACTGTGCCATATGACAAATGAAGAATGCTGCCCTCTGAATTTAATTACACAGATGTAAGGTTTTGTGGTTTGTTTGGGTTTTGGTATATTTTCCAAGCTACAATGAGGGTCTTTTTAGCATTTATGACACAGTTTCAGATCTCAGTGCACTGGAGGGAGTTGTCCTTTCTGGTTTCTTAATGTTTGGTTAAAATTCTCAGGGAGCCCTAGCATGGAGGTGACATCTGCAATATTAGCAGTCTGGTGGCACTTGGGGGCAGCAAGGGAGCCTGTCTCGGCAGGTAGCTGTGATGGGAGAAGGCAGAGGGAGAAGCCTTCTGGCTGCTAATTTTTTCAGTTGCTGAAAAAATTGCTTCAAGTGTCATATTCGGAGACTTCAGAGGATGATACAGTGCCTTGAGGGAAGCATGTGTGCAATAACAATGCGGCTTTTTATTTATGGCCACATGTGGCTTAGATTTACTTTTTTAAATGGACAAACTTTAAAACTGGGACACTGAAAACCTGGAATTCCTGTGATTTACAGTACACTAAGTTTTGTGAACATCAGTATGAGTTGGTTAAAGTAGCATCTGTCCCTAGTAGATGTCCTATATAATAAGATGAAAAAAGCTTTTTGGTTGATATAAAAGCACTCCTGACTCCTGCCCTGAGTGGTGCAGGGGGATGGGGCTTGTGGTCAGTTCATAAGAACTTCTCTCTGCTGCTCCAACCTCCTCATGCTGTTATAGAATAGAATAGTTTGGGTTGGAAAGGACCTTAAGATCATCCAGTTTCAACACCCCTGCCATGGGCAGGGACACCTCACACTAAACCATGTCTCCCAAGCCTCTGTCCAACCTGGCCTTGAACACCGCCAGGGATGGAGCATTTACAGCTTCTTTGGGCAACCCATTCCAGTGCCTCACGACGCTCACTGTAAAGAACCCCAGCCCCCTGATCATCCTTCTGGCCCTCCTCTGGACTTGTTCCAACAGTTCCATGTCCTTTTTATGTTGAGGACACCAGAACTGCACACAATACTCCAAGGGAGGTCTCATGAGAGCAGAGTAGAGGGGCAGGATCACCTCCTTCGACCTGCTGATCACGCTCCTTTTGATGCAGCCCAGGATACAGTTGGCTTTCTGGGCTGCGAGCGCACACTGAAGCCGGCTCATGTTCATTTTCTCATCGACCAACATCCCCAAGTCCTTCTCTGCAGGGCTGCTCTGAATCTCTTCTCTGCCCAACCTGTAGCTGTGCCTGGGATTGCTCCAACCTAGGTGAGGGACCTTGCACTTGGCATGGTTAAACTTCATAAGGTTGGCATCAGCCCACCTCACAAGCGTGTCAAGGTCCCTCTGGATGGCATCCCTTCCCTCCAGTGTATCAACTGAACCACACAGCTTGGTGTCATCGGCAAACTTGCTGAGGGCGCACTCAATCCCACTGTCCATGTCACCGACAAAGATGTTGAACAAGACCGGTTCCAACACCAATCCCTGAGGGACACCACTCGTTACTGGTCTCCAGCTGGATATTGAGCCATTGACCACAACTCTTTGCGTGCGGCCATCCAGCCAGTTCTTTATCCACCGAGTGGTCCATCTATCAAATTGATGTCTCTCCAATTTAGAGACAAATATGCTGTTCCCCTGCTCCAGCACAATCTTTTCAAAGGCTGTAGCTTCCTTCAGGGCACATCCACCTGCTCCACCGTGGATCTCTGTGTGCTGCAGCGGCACAGCCTACCTCACCATGGGCTACACCATGGGCTGCAGAGGAATCTCTGCTCCAGCGCCCAGAGCACCTCCTCCTTTCCTGAACTCACCTGGGTGTCTGCACGGATGTTTCTTTCACATCTCACACCTCCATGAAGTGTTTTGCCCTGTCTTCATTTTCCCAGAGGCAGCAGCTGGCACTGGCTGTGCTCAGCATGGGGTGGCCCATGGGTTTCCTTACAACGGCCCTTGTGGCCACTCTGCCAGCAGCCCGGGGAACACATAAGTGTTCATCAGATCTGTCCTGGTCAAGATATAACCACAGAGTCATAGAATCATGGGATTTTTTAGCTTGAAAATATCTTTGAGATCATTGAGTCCAATTGTTAATCCAGTACTGCCAAGTCAACCTCTAAACCATGTCCCAGAGTGCCACATCTACACATCTTTTGAATAAATCCAGGGATGGTGGCTCCACCACTTCTCTGGGCAGCGTGTTCCAGTGCTTGGCAACCCTTTCAGGGAAGAAATTTTTCCTAATATGCAATCTAAATTTTCCCTGGTGCAACTTGAGGATATTTCCTCTCTTCCTATCGCTTATTACTTGGGAGAAGAGACTGACCCCCACCTTGTTACAGCCTCCTTCCAGGTAGTTGTAGAAAGCTCAGCTGCTCCTCATGACATTTGTTCTCCAGACCCTCCACCAGCTTCACTTCCCTTCTCTGGACCACCTCCAGCACCTCAATGTCTTTCTTGTAGTGAAGAACCCAGAACTGAACACAGGATCTGAGGTGTGGTGAGGATGCTGTTGGCCTTCACTTGGGCACAAGCTGGCTCATGTTCTTCCAGCTGTTGACCAACACCCCCAGGTCCTTTTCCTCTGGGCAACTTTTCATTCACTCTTCCCCAAGCCTGTAGCATTGCATGGTCAATTGTTGTGACCCAAGTGCGGGACACAGCACTGAGCCTTGTTGAACCTCCAGATCAGAAGAGAGGAGTGGCTGTGGTGTCATTCACAGAGTCAGTGACACTGGCTGAAGAGACCATGCCTCTTGGCATGGTGGTGGGGTTGGGCCATGACTTTGGGCTCTCGGCCAGATTGGACAGTGTGTCAGGTATGTGGCCTGGCATCACTGAGGACTTGGAAAGCAGAACAGACCATGCAGCTCACTGCAAAGTGCACCAACTCTTACCACTGGGTTTTCTGTGTCTAATATGAGCCCACTCTTCCCAATATGCATTACTCCCCATGGAGAACCATTTTGCCTTTTGGGGGTAATGTGATGTTCAGCTCTGAAGCCTTTCTAGTCTTTTTCCACAGGTGCTGGCAACCCAGGTGCTGAGATTATGCAGACATTAACCAGATGAAGAGTCAAATCCTTAAAACTGCTATTCATGATTTAAGAAGTATAAACAAAGTATGAAAAAGTAACAGAAATGTTAATAAAATACTTATCAGTCAAGCTTTTCTCTGTATAATGAGCTAAATCAATTGTGTGTTTTGGCTAGTGCATTATCACTCTGGTGCAATATTTTCTTCACTTGTATTCCCTCTTCTCTCCTTATTATCATCTGCATAAAGCAGGTGATAATGATAACTAAACATAGTTTCAGCTTCTGTTCTGTTTCTGTTGAATTAAGGAAAAGCAATCCAGCAAAACCAAGTCAAATAGAATAATTTAGATGGCAGCTGCTTTCTTGCTGATTGGACCATTGCTCTGTGCCTTCCATCAGCGGTGGGATTCTTTTTAACTTTTTCTCAAGCAGACTATAACACAAACTTTATTCTTGATAGCATACTGAGTTGCAGCTTGATGTCCTTAATTCTGAGATCTTTTCAGAAGTTCATTTATGAAGAAAACTAAGTTTTATACTTGAAGTGCTAATCTAACGTGGTGTGGAGGATTTATTATTTTTATTAGATACTCACCACTGCCTCACATTTTGCTTAGAGTTTACTGTACAACTTTGTTAAACACAAAATCCTAGTCAGAATGATATATACAGGACAGACATGTATGCCCTTTGGCACTATTCTATTCTAATGTATTCATTCACATTACAGATGATATTCCAGATTCTAGTATAATACTAAGCTACTAATGCAGTGTCATCTATGTGTGATAATGCATGAATGGAAGGGAGGAAATTGAAGGGAGAAAAGGGAGGCGGAGAGAAAGGAAGCTGAAGTTATCCTTTACCACCACTTCTGAAAGACATTTGTTGACCTTGCATTTGTATAAGGAGATACTATAACTTTTTAACTTTTCACTAGTTACAGGGATGCAGAGAAGAACTTTCACAATATATCAAACAGATGCTCCTATACAGACTGCTCCGGCAATGAAGAAACTGAAGATGTCTCAGGAATTCTCCAGTGTACAGCAAATGTACTTGGTATGTGCTCTTTCAAGGGACTTTGTTTCCTTTAGCTGAAAGGAAAGTTTAGTGACTGTCCTAATGAACCAAGGAATTCTTGCTCCAACAAATGAAATTTAGGATGTAGGCAGCTACATAACTGTGCACTGTTACTACATTTGTCTACATATGTTTTGTGCCTTTGAGACAATCTGGCCTGATATTGCAGTGGAGATTTATTGTGCAATACAAAGTGATTAGAGAAGTTTCAAAGGCTTTGAGTCCAAATATACTTGCATCTGTGACAGACTTGCATCTGTGCAGGCCTTGGTCTTGGAATTATCTGAAGTGGTTTATAGGGGTGCCGCAGAACAAGAGATACTCTTATCATCTATGCTCCTGGTGGATAGAGGGTGTGAGAAACACAGAGCAGGATGTACCTGAGACATGAAATATTCTGGAAGCTTATATTCATGTTGAAGAATACTTGCTGCAATAAACTTTTAGAAATGTTGCATGTCAAAATGATGTCATTCACCATTGAAGTACAACTGTCTTAATAGGTATCAAAATGAGAGAGTTGTTTATTTGCAGCCATTCATATGATTTATCCAGCTTATTCTCCTTCCCAAGTGTTAGTAAGCTTTACTGCTTTTCAGTCAAACCTGTGTTGCTGATACGAATCTACCAAAAAAATACAAAAAAGGAAAATGCATAGCTTGACACTGAGAACTTAATTTTTGATTGGGGTTGTTTTAAGTATTTCATTTCTATGAAACTGATCATATACTTCGGTTTAGAGTAAACATTACACATTGAGCTTTAACCACTGGGCAATTGTCTATACTTTACAGCGAACTGTGCGGAGAAAAATCAGTAACTGTTTTCAAAGATAATTTTTTCAAAGGGGTAATTCCTGGTTTATTTGTGATAGTCATTTGCAGAATATCAAAGTTGATGTTACACAGCTCTGCTTCCAGGACTGTAACAATTGACAATAAGTCTTTAAGTAAGGTCTAAGATCTGAAGTGTTCTCATATATTAATTGTATGCAACTATGCCATCTACTAACAGGAAGGTCATACCAACATGGTCATGTGGGTTGATGTGTGTTTACCAGTATTATGTGTATTTGGGCTCAGTCCTGAAGTCAGGTAACCACAGATCAACTGCTTGCAGCACAGCGGCTGAACTAGCATAGCTGTGTGCCCACTGCTGTCTGGTGTCTGCTGCGGAGCCCTGTCATTTGCTGCCTGCTGCTTTCATAGAGTTTGCAAATGAAGAGTTGTTCCAGTTGTTTCTCTGTGGGAAAGGCCCTGAGTGTCCTGGTGGCCAGCAAATGGGACATGAGCCAGAGGTGAGTCCTGGTAGCAAAGATGGCAATGGCAGCCTGGGCTATATGGACAATGGCAGAGATACAGTTTGAAGGGATTCATTACCCACTTCTGCTCAGTACTTGATAGACCACGTCTCCATCCCTGGATGTGTTTAAAAAGAGATTGGATGTGATACTTGGTGATATGGTTTAGTCGAGGTGTAAGGCATGGGTTGGACTCGATGATCTTGAGGGTCCCTTCCAACCTGGTGATTCTGATTCTGATTCTGATTCTGATTCTGGATTACTGAATCTGATACTGAGAGCCCAAAAACCTTAGAGAAGTTGATAAACCAGAGGAAGTTCAGTTGAGACCACCAAGCTGGTAGGGACTAGTGTACCTGCCCTGTGAGGAGAGGCTGGAGGAGCTGGGCTTGTTCAGCTTGGAGCAGAAATGGTTTTGAAAAGACCTACGAGGACCCCAGTGCCTGTGGGGAAGTCCTCAAGGAGAGGGAGCAGCCCTAAGTTGAAACAGCAGACATTCAGACAGGGTCTTTTTTCCGATAAGGACAGTCAGGGAGATGCACAGTTTGCCCAGAGAAGCAACCTCTGCGTGATCTCTGTCCTTGGAGGTTTCTAACCCCAACTGGGTAAAGCCATGAACAACCTGGCCTGAACAACCAGGCAACTCAGCTTGAAAGCTTCTCTGGTTCTGGCCCAGCTAACATGAAGCAGCTGTTCATACCACAGTGACATTTTTTGCTAGTTGAGTACTGGGCTTTTCTTTCTAAACTTTTATATAGCACTTATAACACTTGGGGCTATATTTTTTGTAATGTTGAAACCCTCTTTGCTCTTCCATTTGAGGTTTTGGTAGACTGCTGAAGTTGGGGTGGAAGGCATGAATTATAGCATTCTGCTTCAATAAAAGTTTCCTTTCAGCTGGTAATATACAATATAAACGTGATATTTTTATGGAATTATGCAGTTAGAGAGACTTTCTTCAATAAGAGGCACGACTCTGATATCAGGTCTTGTATGATAATGAAACGTATGATTTACCTTCCATGCCAGGGGAATATGGTAAGGTGATATTCTTTGGTCTGGACTGTTGTATCCTGCTGACTTAAAAATCCTTCTAGAGGTATATGCATTGCGTGTCTGTCTTTTCTGTCTCGTACTGTTAAACAGATTTGGTACGCTCTGTGAAACAGCTCACATGTTCTAGTTGAGAGATCACTGTGTTTCACTGACATTCAAAATGCTTTGGGTTTTTTTTTTGGTGTCAGGTGCTGTGCTCTGCAAGATGCTAGGTGCTGTCAGGGAGGTTCTGGCTGCCTTTAACTGCTGCTGGGAAAGGACGATACTTGGCATTTGGCACATTTGGTCATGGAGAGAATTTAGAACAAATTAAATTGTCAATACACCCAGTATTAGTTGCCATATTTTTTGGCTTGCATTTTAAAATAATTGAATGCTAATGCTCAGAAGCAAATGCTATGATTGATAAGGCAGGTTTCACGAAAACAAAGACTTTTCATTTTATCATTTGCCTATTAATATTATTAAAAAAAATCAGCTATTCAGTACTTATTTCACCATGATACAAAATATGTGTCCTAGAGTTATGGATATTTTTTCATCTTCAGAGTGCTTTTAAGTCAGTGTGTTAGTCTTGGCCTCATAGCATGGCTGAGTAATGTACAGACTGCTTTTTCAGTGTTATCCATGCAGAGCATGTGTGTCAGCCAGACCAGACTGCTGGGATAGCAGTGTAGGGATAATGTCTGGAGGATCCTGTCTTGGGGAATTATTAAAGTCAACTTTGCTGAAAATAAGTTGGCAGAGACTTACCCTTGGGAAAGCTCACCTTTCCAACAATAAATTCTAACTCATAGCAAAAAAAAAAAAAAAAAAAAGAAAAGAAAAAGAAAATCAATGTGAGCAAAAGCAAAACACTGAGACAATTTAAAAGCAGTACTTTGTTCCTTCTCCTTATCTGGGAAAAGAGCATACAGGAATGAGCAGTAAAACCAGCTTCTTAATTTTAATTGCACCTCCTGTCACAACAGGTAAATAATTAACGGAGGCTGTGTAATTAATTCTCCCATACACAGCTATTTTTCTGGTTGTATAAGAGTTAATGGGAGCTGCTTCTGTGCAAGAAGGGTGTAACCAGTCAGCTGTGTACCCAGAGCAATTGACACCCCTAAGACAGGAGACAAGAATGAATCTGACTGTGATGGAGGCTAGAGAAACTGTTGAACCAAATCTGGCTCTCAGGTTTATTTATATGAATGGTACCAGGGACTAGCTGTCTGTGGCTGGAAGAAAGTGTTTTCTTAAAGGTGATTGGAAGCAACTTCCTGCTCTCTTACCTTAGATAATGCCAACATGATTCACCTCTCCTGACCCTCTTAACTGACTCTAAAATAGTCATTTGGCATTCCTTATTCATCTGAAGACAGCAAATGCTGAGATCATTAGTAAGCTTGGAAAATTGTGAGCAGATGCTTCACCGCATGGTTCTGATGCTTACACTGCTCACAGGAAAGTGCTGACTGCAAGCTGTACGCTGAGCTCAATGCATGTGATTTATCATGTATGAATACTGGAATTTTCCTCCTGTCAAGTCATCACTAAAGTGTGACACCATCTTCCTGAAGTGGGAGGACCTGATTCCCTTGTCTCCTTGCTGAGTTGCTCTGCTGAGTTGCTCCTGCTACAAGTCTAGACATCAGCAGAACTCTTCCTGCTTTGATTCACTGTAATTAAGGGAGTCACGTCCATCATGTTCACCTGCTGTAAACCATGTCTGATGCCAGATCAATAACACAGCTTTTCTTTGCAGTGACAGCTTCTGAGGCTGGAATATTTAATTTAACTTTGTATCCTTTCCAAAATAGTCCAGACAGCTTAATGATGGACTCAGTTTTCTTTAATTGGTGCATACACACATTTACAATGTCCTTCATAAGCTTATAGAATCATAGAATCATGGGATTTTTTTTAGTTTGGAAAGGATCTTTAAGATCATTGAGTCCAAGTGTTGATCCAGCAGTGCCAAGTCCACCACTAAACCGTGTCCCAAAGTGCCACTTCTACACATCTTTTGAATACCTCCAGGGATGGTTACTCAACCACTTCCCTGGGAAGCCTGTTCCAGTGCTTGAAAACCCTTTCAGTGAAGAAATTTTTCCTAATATGCAATCTAAATTTTCCCTGGTGAACTTGAGGATGTTTCCTCTCATCCTATCCCTTGTTACTTGGGCAAAAAGACTGACCCCTCACCTTGCTACAAACTCCTTTCAGGTAGTTTTAGAGAGTGATATGGTCCCCCTGAACCTCCTTTTCTCCAGGCAAAACAACCCCAGTTCTCTCAGCTGTTCCTCATCACACTTGTGCTCCAGACCCTTCACCAGCTTCATTGCCCTTCTCTGCACCCGCTTCAGCACTTCAATATCTTTCTTGGAGTGAGGGGCCCAGAAATGAACGCAGTATTCCATATGTTGCCTCACCAGTGCCTAGTAGAGGGAGACGATCACTTCCCTGGTCCTATCATCCAAAGGAAAAGCACATGAAATTATACTGAAGTTGGGAAAAATAGAAATCTGTTTCTACAGGGAGTCTTTATAAAGTTCCTAGTTGGAAATAAAGTATTTCGAAGACTAAATGCTGGCTGGTTTTATCCTTTTGGTACATATACTGCTTTTAGCTGGCTCACTAAGCTGTGTTCAGAGCAGATTGTTGGTGTTAGTTTGAACTGAATTTAGATATAATGATAAGAAAAAACATCCTATGATGAAGTATATTATGTTGGTGACTACCATATTTCTCCAAATAACTATAAATTTATAATGGGGTATGTTAGAGAGAAAGATAGCATCTGAAGAGACTTCTTATTTGACCTTGGGAAGTTTTTATTCTTTCTGTGCCTCAATTTCCTATCTGCATAATGGAGATAACATTTTTGGAGATAAAAGATTATTCTTAATCTTTTAAAACATGTTGGTTGTATTCAGATTTTGGCCTT
Organism: Psittacula echo; assembly: GCF_963264785.1. NCBI lineage: Eukaryota > Metazoa > Chordata > Aves > Psittaciformes > Psittacidae > Psittacula > Psittacula echo. Next base: position 112,016,515 of record NC_137736.1, read on the forward strand.
CTTAAAAGGAAGGTGTTTTTGTACCGTTTGTATATTCAGCATTTTGAGCAATGACAGGAAAATCCTGTTTGGGACTGCTTTTGTCCCTATATTTTGAAATTATTTGACTTCAAGTAATATTAGAGTTAATTACAGCTAGTCAGAATAAAGGAGAAAATTTCCAGTTAGCTGCAAGTTGAAACTTTGGCAAGAGGAAAATAAGGATGCAAACTTTTTCTGTTAGTAATTCCTACTGTAAGGAATTTATTTTGTGACGTAAAGCCTTCATGACCTGTCTCCTGCTTATCTTTTGGTCAGATATTCAAGCAGGTCTGTGCTACTGAGCTTTATGGAACAATCTATTCCTTCATCTGCCATTGCTTCAAGTGCCCAGTTTCCATTTTCCAAACCCACTGATACATCTGATATATGAAATTTTGTTTTTCACGTCCCAAATGCACGAACTAGATAAAAACTGTACAGCCTTCACTTCCCCTTCTCCAAACATTCTTTAAAAACACAGCACACAATTTATGTATCCTTTGTGGACACGAAGTATTTTTCACTCTTACTTCAATCCTTCACAGAAAAAAAGAAAGGGAGTTTCATGAAGGGTGTTACCTGTTTTATCTTGCTAAGGAACTCTGTAATCTGTTATGACTTTAACAGTAAAACTAATGAAAAGTAACCTAAATTCATAAATGTCTATAAAAAGATCTGTTATGAAAAATTTGCAAAGCAGAGATAGGTGCTCATACGTAACCTTGAACCACATGGAAGAAATGTTTTCTTTGAAAGCTGACTTGAATATTAGACTACAATATCTAAATTTCATATACTGCAGCGCCATGCTATATATACTGCATAAATAACACTTGCAAAACCTTGGGCACACAGCCCAAAGTTACAAATGCACTTATACCAGATAGTTGTTTCAACAAGGAGGAGAAATAATTGCACCTATCTGACTTTCCATTGCTTAAGATACAGAAAAACATTATCTTCCATTTTTTTATTCAAGAAATTAACTTGTACAACTGAATTCATCTGTTATAAATATATTGGGTCCTAAAACCTTACTACACTTATCTCATTTTCCTTAAAAATGCACAGCATGCATCAGTGGCTAAGTCAGCTCAGATGTATTGTAAGAATTTTTTCTGTTAGGCTTTCTTAACTTACAGGTTAATAATAGTGCTAGTCCTCTTGATTTTGCTTCTGAGAGTGGTGTGAGGACTTCACTTCTTTGTCATTTCTAAGTGAATATCTTTCTTATCATCTTCCATTTGGAGGATGATATGGCGCAGTAGCGAGGATTCCTGAATATCCCGGTAAAAAGTTATGTGGAATCCCAGCCCAGAGCCCTGTCCCGTCAGGGAGATCAGTCATGTCTCTGAATTCAGCCTCCCCAAGACAATGAGGAGAAGGTGGAATCCATCGCTGGTGTAGAGGTTTAGAGACCTCTTGATCTGGGTGACATTTGCTTGTTACCACCAAAGAAGTTATGTGCTGTAGGCTACTTCATATAGAGCAAATTACTTCATGCCTAAATATATCTTGCAGGGCTGTTCCACAATTCTATGTCATGAAAGTAAGAAAATCTCAGCTTCTACCCATATTGTATAGTTAAAAAGGAATAAATTTGCAATCATTCTAGTAAGTATTAAATAGTAACACCACATACTACAATTTAAGAGGCACGATATATGTTGAAAAGGAGAAGCCAGGACAGATCTTAGACTACAATGAGATTAAACCAGGTGATACAACTGGAAAAGATGGACAAGGGTTTGGAACTCTGTTCAGCAAGTGTCTGAAACTCTACATAAATGCTTATATATTGAAGGTACGTAAATTACTATCACTTTCCTTTTCCTTTGAGCTAAGAACTGCAGATAGTCATTAGGATGCAACTAATTTAGGATACATGGCCTGATTTATAATTAAAGTTGTTGGTTTACAAATGGCATAAAAGGAAATGTTACATGGCCCAGAGGACTTGCAATACAAATGGATTTTAATAATACTTGAAACTCTATCCTGGGGAGTCTAAGCTATACACACAGGACTCCTATTATTTAGCAGATGTTACAGCGTACTGGCAATACAAGAGTAATCTAAACAAAATCACATAATTCATGTGATTTCAAATCTAAATTAGAAAAGGACAAATGTTTATACCAAGTGGCCTTTGACATCCACTCTTCTCATATTGGAGCTATTTATTGTTAGAAAGCAGGAACTACCAGTAGATAGTCATCAGTTTGAAGTTACAATGTACAATAACATCTTGTAGAAGTCTATTTATAAAGCAGTAGACATTCTGGTTGTGATTCATTGACTAAATGTAGGTGTTTGGCGTTATTTTAGGTGCTGTGGGGTATCTTGTGCGGCCTCTGTCAAACCTTCACAAATGTGCAGGTCTTCCTTATGTCCCATATCTTGGCAACTGTAGCTATCTGTTAGTCCTTTTGTAGATGTCTTGGATGCCTTACAAAGACTCAAGTAGGATTAGATTTTTATACTTAGCTGAATTGAGCCCTTTGTATATGTCAGGAATTATGAGAGATGATATTGTATTTCATGGGAAAGGTTTTTAAATTTCATTGCAATTTTATTCTTTCCAGAAAGTGAAGTTCTACCTCCAATGTCAGCTCAAAGACATATATGCTTATTTTAATACAAAAGCAAATGAAAAAACTCTGTTCTTATTGCTGTTTGATCTCTAGAGTGAACATGCAACAAAATGGGTCTGCCTTATTTTTAAGAATCACCAACCTAGTTATTGCAGTTTTCATTTAATAAACCCTATGCAAAACTGAGAAGTGAGGTTCCAGAAATGTGATGTGCAACATAAAATGATGATAGCCTTGCTTCAGACAGCTTGGCTTTGCCTGAAGAACTGGCTGCTATTGAAAGAGTTGAAAGGGTGTGTGTGTGTGTGAAAGAACATTGCCTTTTCTTAATATCTCAGCTGAGTTTCTTGTATCAGCAGTTTGGAATAGAATCTTTTACATGTATGCTGAGCACAAGTGATCAGGTCCTCACGAAGAGGTGGTAATTACAATGATATTTCCAAGCATCATTTGTTAGAGGAGACCCTCACTTTAATAAGGAAAGAAACCACCTCATTATAATTGGATAAAACAAGTACTATAGGTGAGCAAGTGTGAGGAATTCTTTTTAACAGTAATTCTCATGTTTATTTTATGGAATCTTGAAATATATGGAGTCCTTGTATGGCACTATAGGAGAGGCATAGTACAAATTTTACAGTTGTGTCAAAACCATATGTAAAGCTATAAAATAATGTTATTGTAAGTATATAAAAAACACTGAAAAGAGTAATACAAAAATGCTATCTATATTCCTATATCTACATAGGTTGCTATAAATTCACCATCATAATGAAGTAAGATCCAAGTCTTTTATACAGTAATTAGATACTGGTGCTAGGCTCACTTACAAACCAAATGATTCATCTAATGTACCTTCAGCATTAGCCTGTGCACATCAAAACCTTTTTTACTGAGAGAATAAACATTGCTTTCCCTACCATCTTAAACTATGCTTTGGAATTCTGAGCCGCCACCTGCCTTTCTGTCCAAAAGGCTGTGTAAGGAAAAGAGCTCATTCACGCCAAAAATCTGATAATCCAAAAACGTTTAAGAGATATTTGCTATAATTGAAGATGACAAATTCTGCTTCAGTCCACAGTATGAGTTCTGGAATTGCATATTGAATTGTCTCATCCCCTTAATGTTTGACATTTACAGACACTTAATGGGTATCCCAGGAAAAAAGGTATTTTTCTATGCCAAAGGAATCAGATGCTGACCACACTGCAATCATCTCCTCCATGATTTACTAGAAGGAAGAACTGGATAGCTTGTAACTGCTTCTGCATGCTCTGGAAGTTAATGGTTCACTTTGACGTTTTTATCACATATTTTATCTTCTGTTTGTTTCTGAAGATCCTGTGAATTGTGATTTTCTTTATGGGAACAGATTCCTATCTAATTTCTCCACTTAGTAATGTACAAAATTCTTAGAAATACTGTATTAGTTCCTTGACATTTTGTAGGGGATTCGCAGTTTACAGGAACTGCTGAAAAGATGAAGAAAGACCTTTTACTAGCATGTTATTACAGAATGAAGTCATCTATTTCTGCTCCAGTTCAGTGAAGTACTCAATTTGAGCTTATGCTTAACGACTTTGGTAATTTTGGGTCTGGCTCACAAGTATAGGATCTCTTTCTCTAAATGTCATTGAGACACATTTTCAGAGAATAATAACAGTCCTTACATAGCACTTTTGTCATAGATTCCAAACTGCTTTGTAGTGGAAGCCCATAGCAATATGTTCATTCTATGGTTGCTTTGCCTCAATGTCCTTCCACAATGTGCATATTTAATTTCTATCCAGTATGGGCTAGAATAAAAACAGCATTGTAGGGAAAAGCAACAAAAATAAACTACTATGGAAAAAACCCAAACTTATTAGAGTTAAGACATGTGATTTGTCCTCTCAAAGGAGTTGATTAAGTGGTAGGAACACAGTAGATCACTTTCCAAGAAGAAAGCAAATTGAGACTGACGAATTTTTAGAATTTCATTCAGTATATTAGTAAAAGGTCAGTAAATAGCAGAAGCTCAAAGTAACAAATTACTTCAGTTGGGCAACAGCAAAGAGTGTTGGGATAAATTTTGGTTTGTGTCAGTACCGTTTAATGAAGTGTCTTAGTGAAATTAGGGGCCTATAAGGATGCTGGGACTCTTCATTAGGGACTGTAGTGATAGAACAAGGGGTAATGGGTTAAAACTTAAACAGGGAAATTTAGATTGGATATAAGGAGGAAGTTCTTTACTGTAAGAGTGGTGAGGCACTGGAATGGGTTGCCCAAGGAAGTTGTGAATGCTCCACCCCTGGCAGTGTTCAAAGGCCAAGTTGGACAGAGCCTTGGGTGGCATGGTTTAGTGTGAGGTGTCCCTGCCCATGGCAGAGGAGTTGTAACTAGATGATCTTAAGATCCTTTCCAACCCTGACTGTTCTATGATGTTAAGATTCTATGAACTAAGGAGGACCTTTTCCTACTTACTGATTGCAAGTTAGTGCCCATTAGGAAGCCTGTCTATGGTTGTTGAGGTCACACGTGAGGAGCACATTGACCTCTGCATTTGGAAGTGCTGGGCACACATACAGATCTGAAATCCTATTTTTCTAATGGGCAACTGAATGAAAATTTTGATTACATGTCCACAGTGGGAAAAAAAGAATGGAAGTTCCAGCTTTTCAGAAAGGAATAGCAAATCATTGATTTGATTAAAGTTGACTCAAATTTTCAGTGAATTGGAATTATTTGGAATTATTGGAATTATTCAATTGGAATTATTCCACTGCAAAATCAAAATAACAAAAAAAGAAGTATGATGCAGAGAAAGAGACAAGATTGAAAAGATTAGACTGTTTATATATATGTATAACCTGAAGGCTATAAGAAGACCATTTTGAAGATGTTTTTGGTCTTTTCTCAAAAGAAAAAACCCAACGGAAATACTGAATATCTTGGAATTTGAAATAATACTGAATGTAATTTTTAATGATAGTAAATAGCCCATGGAGGTCTCCAGACGTAGTAAAGCATGCACTGCAGAGACAATGAATTCTGGGAATTTTTGTAACAAGCAGGTTTTTCTATATGTAGTAAAACTGTCTCCTGATCTGGCACTTCCATCCATTTCAGTGAATAAGCCAAACATTTACTGTAGCAGTTAGTGAGAAGCTTTCTCAAACCCATGTGTTTTTATGATTTTCCATCAGATTTTGCAAGTTTTCTAAAGCAGCTGGTACCAGTCACTGCTGAGACAAGATTTCAGAGCATTTGAATAGCAATGTAATGTAGTCTGACATTTTCTCTCCCTGTGATGATGATGGTCATTTCTGTTGTCTCTTGAAAGCTAAACAGATATAAGCATAGAGAAAGGGGCATAGAGAAACTCCACAGAAGATATTGAAAAGATTGGGATCATTTATATGGCAGTAAATGAAAAAGTTATGATGAAAGATATAGAGTTAGTGTTAGATAAATATGTGATTCTGTTCATCATTTCTTGAAATAAGAAAGGCAGGAATAAGTCAGTTAAAATACAAATGAGGTATTTTGTGCAACATGCATGTCACTGAAAGCAAATGCTTTGTAGAAATACGGAAAAATTGTGTGATAAAGATTTTTGATTTAAAGAAAACCCATCATGCTTCAAGCAAAAATTGGCATCTTATTGATGAGGCTTAGAAAGAAACTTTCCTGATAGGTATGTTATACTCATTTGTTTTAGAAAGTTGTTTCACTTTGCTTGATTTTATCATTATCTCATGGTGTCTATTATTAGACAGAAAATTCCCAGCTAAGATGGACCAGCAGTTTGTTTAAGCATACCCATTTTTATATTCTGAGCTAATCTGATTTTCTGTTTGTACTGTGTGCAACTCAATGCAAAGCTAAAATGCTTTAAAAGTACTTTAAAAGTAGTGGGATGTCCTTGAGCTGGGTCATTGACCTGAATTTTGTGGTATAATTCATGTTGCTTGGAGTCAGTGTGTTGTGTCCACATTGAACAGCCAGTCCTCCAGGGTGGATAGCGAGACCTAAGATAATCACAAAACCTTAGGCTGAATACTGAGACACAGCTCTTGTTACCGATAGTGAGACAATGCTTACTTATGTAGCTGTAAAGTGCACGAGTGATCAGTTCTGCGTACCCTATTATCAGTTAGTGGCTCCAGGGCAACTGACTGCTTTACTGTAATTTTATAATACACTTTAAAGACAGCTAGTCTATGCTATCATTTTGGGCAGCTTTGTGGGGTGTTACAAAGTTCTGTAACAGTATTTGGTCATTTCTGTGAACAGCCCAGGGATTTCTGACGCTGTCCAGTTCCTGTACTTTCAGGGCCTCTGCAATCTTACAGCCTTGGGTGCCCTTGCTAGACTGCTCACTTTTACACACAGGCTTCTAAAGTTACTCACAGTTCCCTCTGTGGAACAATGAGATTTAAAAGTATGTATATGTGGTTTTGTATACATACAAAGATGATAATTTCTTGCCTCCTTGCTATTAATATCCAACTATGACTATTGTCTTATTTGGACAATGGTTATTGGTATGGGTAAGCATTTGATTCTTTCTGGGCTATAGTGAGTATTTTTGTGGAAGATATTACAATAATATGTTATGTAGACATAGAGGTAATGAGTCAGGAATTGGCACACTGTCCTCTGAGTCAGGGTATTAGGGGGCATTGTGTACCAGTGGTACTTTCTTTTGGCTTAACTGCAGATCTGACCATCTGTGGTCATAAAAGATCCTGGGAATATTTTTGTAATAACCTAGTTTAGTGACCAAATTTGATTATGAGTAATGGCATTTGAATGAACTTTCCTAAATTGTAACTATTACTTGGTTTATAAAATATGCTTTGTCATGTTGTCATGTTTTGCTGTTTATAGATGTAATTTTATGCATTTTAATCTGCTATTAACCATATTCAAGGTCCAAACAAAACTATCATTGCAGATAGTTTGCAAAGCTGTGGAATGCTCTGATTCCTTCTGAATACTGGTCGTTATAACCATGCCTATGTGCACAGGCAGATCAGATGCTGCCTTGAGATGATCAAAGGTTGTTGTCTGCAGACGCATGACTTCTGTCACTTGTTATACCTCTTGGGCATGAAAGCCACTAATCACGCTGTTCTAACTTTGAGAGTGTACAAGCAATCTAAACAAACAACAAGAAGTTCAGTGATACACTGAAATGTTATCAGTGTTACAAAGCATGCTGAATACATATTAAAATAAAGGACCTGTTGTGCACTTAGGAAATTAAATTGCCTTCGTGTCTATTAGAATTAAAGTTAAATTTTAAGGTGTTTGACTATATGACTGAAATGCGATTTGATTTGACTTCAATACACTGAAGGAACTGTGTTGTTAATTCCTGTCTTAATTTCATTTGAAAACTCTTGCTGGATATTTGTAACTCACAAATTCACATGCAGCTGATTCAAAATTTTTTTTTTATTACAGCTGAGAACAATGCAAATACATCTGATGAATTTTATAATTCTACTATGTGATGTAGGGATTATATATAGATGGAAATTAACAGAGCATGTCTTCCCTAAAATAAGTCAGAAGAAAACATTTAACAACCATTTCAAAATTATTTTTCCTAAGTTAGTATTTTTTATGGTTATCCTTAAAATGGTAAATAACAAACTGGAATAGGATATGATACACACTTGTATCCAAGGGCTCCCATCACTGATATTTTTTCATCCCTTCAGCAACATAAGCCTTATCACCTCTGTAGATCAAACCTTTTGAATTTCTGTGATGAAGTCTTGAAGTGGCATTGTGAGGTATCACAGAGCTGTCCCATCTACTAGCAGTGTAGATTGCTGTAAGAGGCAGGGGTTTTTTTAAAGATGGGGGAGTGTAGAAACCTAAAATGGAAAAGCTTTCCTCTCCTTTACAGGCAACAAAAGAGTAATCATTCCTTTGTATCTTCTGGCAGCGCCCAATATCTATAATGAGGAAAGTATTTTGTTTGAAAAAACCCCCCCAAACCCACACACAAAAACCAAACACAAAACCCCCCTCCCCCAGCTGTGAAATTGTCATCTGTCTGCAAAGCTTTACATTGCTTATTGAAAGCCAAAGGCTGGAGTTTCAGTAGCTTGTTATTCAGGCTGGGGATAGCTGGATCTTTCACAGACGCAGTGAACAGGGGGGCTATAAAAGTAAAGCCTTGTTTGTGGCTAGGTCAACAATGCAAGGAATGCACCTCTTTTCACACAGTGGACTGCATGTGACATGCAAAAGTCAGGGAAATTGTAATGTGTCTTGGCTTTCAGCAGGGAAAGGGAGACAGACTAGTGCAAATCCCACAAGTAGTCACCTAGGACAGCAAACTGAAAGCATGAGTACTTCAAATAACAGGCAAAAATGACTTCCTAGGGTTAATCCCAACCACCAGAGAAAACAAAAGTCCTATGGGTAGGTATCCAGTAAAAAGTGACTCTCACTGACTTCGTAGAATACTGTGCAAGCAGAGTACAAAGGAAAAATGCCCCATTCCTGGAAATGTTCAAGGCCAGGTTGGACAGGGCTCTGAGAAACCTGGTCTACTGGAAGGTTTCCCTGCCCATGGATCTAAAAATCTAGATGATTTTTAAGGTTCCTTCTAACCCAAATCATTCTACAACTTTATGATTCTATGAAAATGTGATACAGTAGCAATACTATGTTGTTAATGTCAGTGTCTCATTGTCCTATAGGTTTGAAATTTGAGGAAATGCAAGAAAAGTTTGGGGAGGAATTCTTCAATATCTGCTTTGATGAGAATGAAAGAGTTCTTCGAGCTGTAGGTGGGACTCTTCAAGATTTCTTCAATGGCTTTGATGCTTTGCTGGAGCACATTAGAACTTCATTTGGAAGACAGGCCACCCTGGAATCCCCTTCTTTCCTATGCAAAGAGCTCCCTGAAGGCAATCTCATGCTTCATTACTTTCACCCACATCAGATTGTGGGATTTGCAATGATGGGAATGATAAAGGCAGCGGCAAAGAAGATTTACCACTTGGAAGTGGAAGTAGAACAGGTCACAAATGATAAGTTGTGTTCAGAGGGGACAAACACAGGTAACTGCGGTTGTCTGACTTTCATTATCAAAGAACATGAAAATGCAAATATCACAAAAGCACTTCCACCGGGAACTTCCCATTCCCCCTTAGACCTGAGGATTAGCATCAGCACCTTCTGCAGAGCTTTCCCCTTTCACCTGATGTTTGATCCAAACATGCTGGTTCTCCAGCTTGGAGAAGGTCTTAGGAAACAGCTCAGATGCGACACTCATAAAACTCTGAAATTCCAAGACTGCTTTGACATAGTTTCTCCTAAAACCAGTGCCACATTTGAACGAGTTCTCCTAAGGTTATCTACTCCGTTTGTCATTCGGACCAAACTTGAGGATTCTGGCTCTGAAAATAAAGATAAGGTAAGAACATGGATTTGGAAGGGGATGTGTGTATATGTGTGCAATGGGAGATGGTTATTTACTCAGAGAGAAGCAAGTCCTGTGTACTCTGGAAAGCTCACTTATGCCTTGCAAACAGAGGCTAAGTGGTATTACCCAGCCAAGTGAATATTTTCCTACATTATTTATAAGCTTTGCCAGTGATGTAGCAATCGTGACATTGCCATTCAGAAAATTCTGCGCTGTGGAGTTGAATAGTGTTTAAATCAAAAAGGTGAGGAATTTTACAAAATGCCGATATCTAATCATTAATTTCACTCCAGCTATATTACGATATAACAATAATAGTTATTAAGCCATTTTATAGGAAATAGGTTTCAGTATGTTTTCTGAAAGACTCTCACAGCAGGGTTCACATTGCCACTTTATTATATCCTAGTTCCCTATTTCGGAATGCCGCTTTCTTCTGTGTTTCTTATCTCTCACGCTGCACTCAAGGGAACCAGAGCTATAAGTGGCACCAAGTATCGCTTATGCCAGTTTCAGTGCTTTTCAGTCACTTAAATAGGCACTTGTCCTCCTACACTGCCTCTTCCCTCAGTGTTTTAGAAAAGACCTACCGTAACTAGTGAGCCGTATGTTGAGTTCAGTGCGTACCAGGTAAGTTGGGTGTGAACATGTCTTCTAGAGCGGACCTTTACAAAGGGTGGATGGAGTTTGTCTCATTGCATATCCTTGAATTATGGGAAGGCTTTTTGGTGTGAAGCAGGTTGAGGGAGGTGATTCTCCCCCTCTACTTTGCTCTTGTGAGACTTGGAGTACTGTGTACAGCTCTGGGGCCCCAGTGTAAGAAGGGCAAATCCAGAGGAGGGCCATAAAGATGCTTAGAAGGCTGGAACACCTCAACTATGTAGACAGGCTGAGAGAGTTTGTCCTGGAGAAGAGAAAGCTCCGGGGAGACCTTAGAGAATCTTCCAGTACCTAAAGGGGCCTACGAGAAATCTGGAGAGGGACTTTTTACACGGGTGTGTAGTGACAGGACAAGGTGGAATGGCTGTAAACTGAAAGAGGGTAGACTCAGATTAGATATTCGGAAGAAGCTCTTCACTGTGAGGGTGGTGAGAGACTGGCACAGGTTGCCCAAAGAAATTGTGGCTGCCCCATCCCTGGAAGTGCTGAAGGCCAGGTTGGATGGGGCTTTGAGCAACCTGCTCTTCTGGAAGGTGTCCCTGCCCATGGCAGGGGGGTTGGAACTAGATGATCTTTAAGGTGTCTTCCAACACAAATCATCCTATGATTCTATGATGATTCAAAATATAGCCATTTCTGATAGCAGCAATGTTTTCTTCTCCTAATTGGGCACTGCTCTTTGGCACCAGTAAACTTGTTTCTGCTTTATTTTCCCCTGGAAATGGCATGTTCCCCCAAAAGATGCAAACTACTGCTTCTAATTTTGTATGAATTGATGGAATTCAATCTATTTAAAACCAAAGGGAGTTTATTTTTCAGAATCTGTCCTCAAAGTCACTCTAGCCTTTCATTATGAAAAGGAAATGTTGTGTGAAAAGTTTGGAGGTGTTTACTCTCAGCTACCTTTCAGCACAATCATTCCTCCATTGAAAGAGGCTTGTGCCATGCTTCTTCCTTCCTCAGAGCTTGCCCATCCATCTTGAGCACCTTCCTCTGTCCTGGGGTAGATGCACAGCCCTTTGACCATATTCTGCTCTGCATGAATCTGCTCTAAATCACTCTGAAGAGGAAGGTTTTGGTGGGGAGGGTTTTAAAACTTTTTTCTATCTAATTACAAGTTAAACAAACAAAACATTCTCTTACCTGGGCAGGTTTCATATGCTTGTGGCTTGCTCTTAGGAGAGGTGGCAGGGAGCACAGCTTGCTAGAGGCAAGTTTTACAGCCAGCTTGGGAAGCAACTCCAATTTTGGAAGCTTGTTCTGTAGCATCAGGCTGTGCAGCTTTTAGCGCATCCTTGTGTTATTGCTGTGGTTTGTACCATGTGTCATTACAGTACATAATGGTTTGTATCAGTGGTGGCCACATATCACTCTCACATGGGAGAATGACCCTGTCTTTCCTAAAGTCAGAGCCTGAACAACAAGTATCGGCACTAGCACTGTAGTAGCATTTCAGAATTTCTTGATAAGCAGATGAAAGGGAATGGAAATAAAGGAAATCCTTTGCCTGCCAGCAGTTAGAAGAAAAAATGTCTTGAACAGTAGGGTGTAAATGAGAGAGAAAAGGGTGATGGTGAGGTGCAGGGGACCTGAGGTAAATGTTCTGCTGCAGGCATGGGAATTCATTTGGAAATGTTTTTATATTTTTTTTATATAAGATTTTATATACCCTTTTTATAAGCACTTTCTGAAGTTAATGAGTAGTTAGACGAAGCTTTGTGAGTAGTTAAATGGAGCTCAGCATGTGATGAATTTTGCTAGATATTTCCTCTTTTTTTTTTTTCTAAAATAAAAGGTAGCACAGATTCAGAGGTTGTGGTTGTCTTGCTTACATAGATTTTGAGAGGGGCAACATGGCAATACTGTTATGTCATGCTCAAGTCCTTAATATCTCTTGGATTAAAAAAACAGATTGAGCCTTGGGAACTGCATGCTGTATTATTTTCTCAGCACTCATGTCACACATGTAGCTCATTTTTTAATTGTTTTATTTGCCAGGACTTGTTTACAAGTAGAATAGGCGGCTAGGTCAGTGGCTATAAGCATGACCCTACTTAAAAGTCAGCAGTAACTGACTTTGGTATTTCCATGTTTCTCTGTCACGCACCTCTATTCAGTTCACACTGGCATTACATCCTGTTTAAAACTATCTTTATTTTTAAAGAAAATTCTCACTCTGCAATAACCTCAACACTTTCAGAATTGCTTGCTTTAAATGGCAGCTGAAGGGATGCAACCCAGACAACTCTGCTGCAGTTCTGAAGCTGTTTGAATATCTCAGTGGTTCCTCAAGAAATAAAAGATGTTTTAAAAGGTGTTGAGATGTGCAGAGGACCTTTCAGCCTCTCTTCAAAGCACTTTTATCTTCAATACGTAAATTAGATAACTTTTCAGGCTTGCAACGAGAAAAAATAGCAAAACAGTTTTCATTCAGTCTTGACAGCAGCTGTGTGTTCAGATGACAGTAAGTCACAAATCATGCTATTACCTTAACTCAGCACCCAGAAGCAAATTATAAAAACCATCTGTCCTGACTTTCAGTGTGCTCAGTGCTCAGTTATGTGCTTTAATTTACTGGGATTTGAATCACTGAAGTAAATGACTTCGCTTTATAACACCATCCTAAATTTCTGATGTAAGGCCTATGAGGATGGGGTGATAGGTGGCAATTCCTGCAAATATGCATGTACACCTTTGTGGAAGCACAGCGTCATGTGTCAATGCACCAATATCTCAGCAAAGTTTTTCTTAATTTTGAAACATCACCTTGGAGCTTTGAGCATTTACAGGATCCCATTATTGTAGGGGCCAAACAGGCAAAAGAACTCCCTACCCAAAGAACATGGACTCTGTAGTTTTAATCCCAGTTTTCGACACTATCTGTACTCCTGCATCATAATTCTAATGTTTTGATATTTACTTGGCTGATATTTCAGCCTCCATTATGCAATGGACACATGTGGACAATGCAAGAATTTACTCTGCAAAATAGTAAGCAACAATTGAATACATTTATTAGATGAGCAGTCTCACTGATGTTACCTGAAATTAACAAAGTTTGCAACTAAACACACCTGTAAGTCTATGGAGAATAAGAACCAAATTGTGCAAACTAATCCAGAATAAAGCAGGAGGTGATGGTTTGCTTCCAGCTTTTCTTTCCTCCCTCCTTCTTGATCAAGTCATCCACATTGATTCTTTGGTTTTTTTCTTGATTATTCTGCACGTCCAAAGTTGTCTATATGCACAGTTATGACTGTCTTTAGATCAGGTTTCCTAGTATGCATACAGCTCTTCAGATGCCTAAAAGCTGAATATGATCTGCTTTTGAGATTTCCAGTCTTTCCGTGAAGCTGAATTCTTGTTATTGTTTGTTGTTTACAGTATGATACTACTCAGATGGCGAGTATTAGGCCCTGTTGCTCTACTTCTACAAACATTCTGTTGTTTTTCACATTTCACACTGATTTTTATCCAGGGCTATTTTTGTGTTTAACTGGAGACCTTCAATTGCATGCAATCAGATTTTCCAAATAACAGTGTTTTCTGACTATATTAGTGAAGAAGGCCACCTGTGACATGATGTAAAAGCTTGCCTTGAGAGTACAGTAGGATGTCTAGAGCTGCTTTACTTTTTGGATTAGGAAGACAAGGACTGACCCTCCTGGTTTTCCTCTCCTAGCTAACGTCTTCCTCATGTGCCACTCCTGTACCATCAGTGCTAGGCAGATCTAGAGACAGGGCTGCTCTTGCAGGGACCCTGTGTGTCCCCTGGGCTGTGATCCAGACCCAGTTCTGTCAGTGCACAGATTGACAGGTTGAGCCCTGCCAGCACTGGCTTGTGGTACCTTTCTGAAACTGTGACTTAGCAGTAAGTGAGAAAGGTGAAAATGAATTATGGAAGAAATTGTTTGATTCCCTGCCATATACTCTGCAGCTGTATTTTCCTTGTACTAACACTGTCCTGCTCAGACTAACAACCCTTTTCCACCTTTGAAATAAATCACTTTTTATAAGGGTGTTCACTGGCCTTTGACTTACTGTTAGGCCTGTGAACGCTTTAATTTGGAGAACTTGTCTAAGAATAAAGCTGGCACCTAAAACTGCATTAGTGAAGGTGGCCAGATCTTTTCTGTTGGGATGTATTCTCTTTGAACATGCCATTTTATCAAAACCACAAATTCTGCAGTAGTTTGGCAAAATGTGTTCTGGAAAATAATTTACTTTTATTGTGTTAAACAGCTTTGTTCAATAATTTTAGATACAAAATACTTTTTATTAGGAAAAATGTTTTGATTATAGGCTATAATGTAACATATAAATATGAAACATTGAGTTTGGCAAAAAGAATTTTCTGAAAATTTTATATTGTAAGAAGTTCCAAATACAACATATAATGCAGATTTTCAAGAAACATGAACTCTGTAATGATAAAATGTCCAGCAAAATGGTAGTGTCAGCTTTTTATAGCTCTACTGGTTGTGCATGCTGAGCCAGTGCCTCATCTTGTCAGTGGGGAAGAGAGGTTTGTGGTAGATGACCTAGACAGCACCAGCAGGAATTTGTCCCAGTGTATGATTTAGATAAATGCAAAATAAGTAAAATTAAACCAGTCCAGAGCCAAGATTAAAACCAACTATATCTGGAAAGTTAGATTCTAAAGTGTATAGATAGATGCATAGTAAATGGCAGTATTTTTTTAAATGATGAGTAATAAACAACTCTTCATTTTACAATGCAGGCTGATTCAGTGGAAGCTGGTGGGAATTTCCTCCGTTCATTTCCACTGTTTTTATGGTGCAGTTATTCCTCTAGTTCCTCTTCCATGGTATGAGGAAGCGTCATCTTTGGGTCAAGTATTTCCTTTCAGTAACTCAACTGTGGTTTTGGCACGTATGATCAGATCAAAAGTCCATCCAGTCCAGCATGCTGACTCTTACAATGTCCAACAGACAATGCTTAATAAACGATATAAGAAAAAGTTAAGCCTGCAGTGCTCTTTTCTGTAATATACCCTCCCAACTTTTGCCTCTTCCAAGATGAAAGCACATCCTCTTGCAGTGGCATGCAGGATGTGGCACCAGATAGCCACATCCAGGACTACACCTCCATAATTTTCTCTAGCACCTCTTGAACCAGGGAAAGTTGGCTTCTGTGGCATCCTGTGGACACGAGGTCTAGTGTTTACTAGAAACTGTGAAGATGACAACTCTCTGGTTTGCGGCACTTGCAGCCAGGTCTGTGGGGACATAGTGTGCAGGGTGGAGCACCTGGTGAGGTAGCCTGCTTACCCATTGCTTCAGCAAAGCACTTTCCCATTGTATTTGTTAACCACTGGAAATTAAAAAGTGCATAACAATGACACTTTTTAAAATCCAGGAGGTACATTGTCTCCTTTTCCGTATTGAGAGTCTATTCTTTATCTGCTACATTTTCTTTTATTTTGGACCAACTGAATGAAACGAGCAGCCCTGGTACTGGCTGACTAATTTAGAACCCACCACACACAATCTTGAAGTGGTTTGCTTTTGCTCTGTAACTGTGTTTTTTCTCCTCTTCTAATAAAATTCAAATGAAGTGGCGTGAAAGTCATTCTAGCGTGAGGGACATCTGTCACTTACGATCAAGGAATTCTAATTTTCCCCAGAGCTGGGTTACTCACAGTCAGTCAGCCTTTGACACTAAGCTCCCATTGCTTTGCAGGCTCCTGGAGCTCTCAAAATAAGTGTTTCTTCTGCTTCCGCTAATGCTAATAATCTACCATTTGCTTGTCAAAATGTGTTTGGACTTTGATGGTTTTCAAGATGAATTGGTTTGGCTGGCTTGACTGCTTCTAGAGTCTGTGATGGGTTATAAGAAACAATAGATGACGTGACTTTCTTATCTCACTAATGGTTGTGCTTCAGAGAACTTTAGTAACACCGAGAAAATGGCCCAGAATTTTAAATATTTCTTCTTTAAGACAGGCCAATGAAAATGTCATTTTTAAAATGTTTTCAATGATAGGACTGAGAAGTGTAACAGTCTAAAGATAAAATACTTTCTTTTCTTTTCCATTATCTGAAAATCAAAGAAGCAGTTTGGAAATTAGTTTGTTAAGTGGCTATTAAAGCAATTTGACTCTGTGCTGAACCATCCCCTCTTATGATTTATATTTTTTTCATGATAAGGAAGCTGCTTGCACATGAAAATGTCTCACTTTCTCTATTGGATTTAAAGCTTTTGAATGAGTTTCTAAATTATATCACAACCAAAACAAAACAGTACATTTTGTTAATTTTTACATTACAGGCACATCTTAGTTTGATTTTCAGGGAAGCATTTTTTCCTACCTCTCTCTTCTAGTGACTAAATTAAGTATTGGTTATTCAAAATACATTTTTATCCTCTTCCTCGTTTGCTTATGTGAGCTCTTGACTGACTGCTTTTCATGGCATCACAGTCCTATAGTCTGATTAGGCACGATGTGAATAAAAGCCATTTTTCTTGGGATGGTTGAATTCAAGTGGTTTGTCTTATTTGTTGTTCTTCTTTAACATGCCCTTTATAACTGTATATATTCACATTCTCTCCAGCTAAAACTATTTATGATACATTTCCTTTGGAAAAGTATAACACCTCCTTTGTATCATTATGATTAAATAAAGTGAAATAAGTTAACCCATAAAATAATATTTATATTATTTGTTCCTGTCACTAACCTTTGGCTTTTATAAGTGAGGATTTAGAATAAGTATCTGAAAAGAGAAATAGATGTTATTTTTCCACAGATGTGGGACAGGCATTTAAGATAATCCTAACACATAATTTTTGTTGTGTATTTGTTCAGAATAAATAAACTTGTTCCTGTTTGCAGATTGCAAATGAGTAATAAACATCTTGCATTTTGACACCTCAGAAAGAGGTAAACATTCTAAAATTAAGTCCTACATGAAGGAACATTTAAATATTATTTTGAACATTTTGACCAATGTAGTTTCCATCTGCCTTGTGAGTTTTATATATTTCACGTGCTTGTTACTCTATTTCCTTCTTTCTAAGAACTGGAATTGGTCACGTTCACACTGGACAGCAGCTTTTTCTGTAATGATTCTCTTTTCTAGGACTACTGTCAGAGCAGGTCTGTGCAACTCTGCTGTGAACTTATAGTTTGATCTGCATAAATAAGGATTTTAGCTATTAATTGCTATGTCTTTTTGACAGCATCTTCCTAGGAATATTACAGATTCTTTAGTGGATTGCTGTTGTGACTGAAGTTGGTAAGGTCTGGTTATGTCACCTCTCAGTACTTCAGTCTAGTACTTCACTCCTCAATTGTTGAACAAGTAGCTTGAAAAATATCTGTTCTGTTGAAAATACAGGTCAGACAGTACAGATAACATCACTGAAATGTTTAAAAAAGATGGCTAACATTGACATGTTACAAAGAGAACTGCTTCTGAAAACTCATAAAATACAAGCTTACAGCATAAAACTTTTGTGAGGAATGCCCAGTGGATTCTAAATTAATGATATTCTAAATGTTTATCTTAAATGCAAAAGAGTTACTGCCTTTTATTTTTTATTATTTTCTTTTTTTTTGTAAACCCCTCGGTGTTTTCTGCTTTGGTACCTCCAAGGCATCCAGCAGAGGGAATGTTTGAAAGGGTGAACTGAGCATGGGGGTTATTCTCGGCTGTGCTTGCTGTGGTTCAGTGTCCTTAGCAGTGCGGACTTTTGGATGACTCCTCTGTGAAAGTCATTTCTGCCTTCATGGACATTGCACCTGGTAAAAGTCAGGCAAAAAGAATGAAGAGACTCCCTATTCCCAAAGTTCTGTTATGCCGATAAAGGAGAGCTACCAATAAAAGAACAGAAAAGGCTATGTTTATTTCAGCTCCATTGAAACCCAAGGGGAAAAATAGCAGTGCTTGGCAAATTTTAAAGAAGATACTTCATACTGAAAAATCTTTAATTCTTAAGCTTCATTGAATTTTATTTATGTTTTAATTTTAAATGGAAAATATGCAATAAAAATACTGTCTGCAGCATCTATGTGAGTCCTGTGCAGATAGGCAGTGTTGTTTAATTTTCAGGTGGAAGAGCATACTATTTAAAGGGCATGAAATTTTCTCACTCATCTCAGTGGACTGCTGATTCAGTCTTTCCTCTTTGCTCAGGAAGGCTTCAAATTCAGTTATTGGATAACTTCTGTTCTGAGTCTTGAACATGCAGCTTCTGGCATTTGTTCCTGGGAATATGGGATAAAATAGCTGAGAAAATTTTATATCATCAAAAGTGCAGAAACATCTGAGAGGTCTCCTAACTATGTTCAGCAGCATTAGGGGTCCTGAAAAGCTTTTAGAGCCATTTTGGGTGATGGGGAATTCCACAGAGAATTCCAGGGACATGGGAATAACACTGACAAATCCATGACAGTATTTAAAAATAACTGACTTATTTGCTCTCATTCTGTTTTTCCATGGTGTCATATAATCATACATGGGCTTACTGAATGTGTTGAGTACACCAGGGTACCATACCGGGCTAGCAGGACTTGAAAGATTGCCCTAGCGGGCCACTGCTTGTATTGTCCAGAAATTCCAGGTTTTTTTGGTAGGATGTTCTGTGAAATGACTGTAACAATTAAAAAACATTCACTGTGTGAGCATTGGTGTAGTCAGGTGTGGGAGTATAAAAGCCAAGAGAAGTGTCAGCGGATGTGGTCAGGATCTCCTGACCCCTAACTGATAACATAAATCAAGTTACAGTTCTAAATTAAGGATATCATCCTGATACTGTGGGATGAAATCCTGGTAGGTTATCATCCCAAACCCTGGTGCCTTTGCTCAGGATAAATAAGATGCTAATTCTTGATTTGCCTCACCAGTTAGCATCAGCCTAGTTTCTAGAGGTTTACTTTGAGAGAAGGTGCTTATTTTGAGTAAGGAGAGCAAAATAGATTCTGATTTGACATTAAACACAGTATTTGGTGACTGCTCCTACAAATGTCTTGAGCATGAAACTCTTTTGGTAACAGAAGCTATCCATATGGCATGTTCAGGGAATTAGACTTTTATTTCTAAATAGGAGTCGTTAACTTCGTCAACTGTATTGCTGTATTTTTTTTTTAGTTTAAGAGACACACAATTATAAATAATCTTCCTTTTTTTTTTTTTTAGGAAAAAAAAAATCCCTTTTCCTTATAAGATTAGTTTACCATTCAACGAATTGTGACTTAAAGAATTGTATAAGCTTTATCTTTATCTTTTTGTATGTGTTAATTTGATTGACATTTTAAGACTCATTCCTGTAATAACTGTAGAAGTAGAGATTGTAGCATTTATTATGGGAAATGTCCACAAAATTACTAGTGAATTAATAACAACAAATGACTAACACGTTGTTTTCCACCTATGCCCAAGTACACCTCTACAAAATTACGAGCTGAAGGAACTGATTGACCACTTACTCTAGTGTTTATTTCTGGGTTTGTTTTCAGCTACAAATGGCTATTTGTAGGCTCCTTTCACTAGGAGATCTTACAATGAAGTTGTTGGATGTTGGTCTGGGTAACTGCTGGGTAAGGATATAAATAAATTCTATGTGAAACCAAGGAGATTTTCCTCAAGAAATGACTTAAGAGGATAGGACAGATCTAAGATTTTGTCTTAAGATGTTTTAATCAAAATAGAGATTTTTAAATGAATGCTAATATTATCTAATGCAGGCGTAGCTTTACAAAATCATAATATACAGGGAATTAACTTGCAGCCTACCGAGGGAAGCAGCACCCAAGTGGGGTGTCTGAGATCATGAAAGTTTGATCTGTTGGCTTTTTTGTGGCAGAGATAAAAATGTTCTGGACGAAATACCCTGTCACCAAAGCTCTTGGTATTGAATCTTCACTCAAAAAAGATGCCTGTATGTTGCATTTCGTATTCTAATTCCTTTCTTCCCTAACCATCTCACCTTGCTGCCTGTGCTGCAGCCAGGCAGTGCTGGTTCTCATCCATAGTTACAGAAGTCCATTATACTTCATAGCACCATTTTCCCATCACAGTACTATATTTATTCTTAAAAAATTGAAAAATAAATTAAACATTTATTTGTGGACTTTTGTCCTGTTTTGTATCCAGTACCCGATACCTTTTCTAAGTCTGCAGAGAAACACCATTAAATCAGTTGTGGCATTCTTTGGGAGTTGATCAGTTAGTCTCTGACAAGCTGTGTGCTGGAAACAGTATCTGAGATAAGGTTTTTGGTTTGAAACTGCAGTCTGAATGTAGGATCCTTAATGTGAATGCAAGTGGACATGATCTTGGCAAAGGCCCAAATAGTCCTCCAGCTAAACTCCCCTGCGTATCTTTTCTGTTTGCTTTCGATATTTATACTTAAGCATTACCCAAAAAGGTCCATAGTTCATGTCCGTATGCAGATATGAAGGGTGACATAGTCTCCAGATTGGATTGCTCAGAATCTAAACAGATAGGCACTGTGTAGGAAAAAAAAGAACATCTTGGTATGTCATGATATATGTTCAGTTTGCAATTTAAGCCCAGTTTGCTAGGATCCTGTCTATAAAATATCCATTTATCATTAAATTTATTACATATGCTCTGTTACTCTGTTATCTTGTTTTAATGAATGTCGCTGTCTTTACTTTCTGAGTAATTTTTACCTTCTTTTGTCCATGAGAGAAACCCCCAGAACTTATACTTGAGCCATCTTCCTCCTGGTGCTTACCTGAAGGGGCCTATAAGACATAGGTCCTCTGGGCTTGTAGTTTAATTTCTTCAGCGAGGATATGACAGAAATGCATGGAATGTATTTTCTTGAGAAAGAAAGAAGAATTTCTCAAGAGAAGGAATTGCTTTTTGGTATCACTTATGACTACTGGATGCTTTTGCATAAAATATGCTGGGACATGTTCCTCTCAAAGAGACTACCTAATCCTTTTGTCTATAATCTCCTTCAGTTTGTTTGCATTTCGTGAGCAGTTTGGAGTGGGGAAAGTCCTTCTCCCCTCTCTGTGGGCAATCTGTTTCTCCTGGAACAAAGCACAGTTGTGGTTATTCAGGGTCTTCAGATGCTTGCCTGGTGAGCCCACTGAGAAGCCTCAACCCTTTAGCTATGTTAGCTCTGGTATTTGAAAACCATTGTGGCAGTGAGCATCCAAATTAATGAACACACCACTGCAAATGTTTACCCCCATGAATAGTTTTCACAGTGGCTGAGACACTCAGGAGGCCTCTAAGCAGATGCATGGCAGTTTTCCTACTTAGGGTCCTTTTCTGAAAGGAGACTTTATTGTCACAATTTCCTGGCTATGCAATATTCTGATTTATGTCAGAAATAGCTAGCTGCCAGATTAGAGATGGCCTTATGCTTTCAAGTGTTAATTGCTTTCTGTGGTGCATTATACAGCAAGCAGTAGTGGCTGCTGTTCAAACAGAGCTTTTGCACATGACTGGGGAAGCAAAAGGATTACATGCAAAGGAAAAACAGATTCCATCTTCTAACAAGCTGAAGAGTTACTAACATTTTTAAGCTATCTGCATGTATGAATTGTGGCTGCTGGAGTGAAAATTGTACAGATGATCAGTAGTTGATAACATGTTATGGAATTAAAAAAAAAGAGATAGTTTCTGATCCCTGCCTAGATTAAAAAGCATGAGGCTTACTTGTTTGAAAGAAGTGCTGTATGAATCATAAAAAAAATGCCTTGGGAGTTTAAGATTAACAGATCTTTCCCTGTGTAATCCTTCAAGCATTTATATTTGTAGGTAGTAATCTACCTAAAGGCAGTCTGGTACTTTCCCAGTTTAGTTAGAGAAAATGAACAGAAATAAGGCATTCTGCTGAGCAAGACTGACATCCCACAGCATATTATAAAGGACTTGAGTAAACCTGTCTTCCTTTTAGCAGAAGTAAGACTGAGAAATGAGTTTAATTTGTAGGTTTATTCCCTTTGAAGAAATGTACCAGTAAGGGATATTTGTCAATCTGCTACTGCAGATCTGTGAGAAGAACCTAATAAATATAACTCTGTTCTTGTTAATGAAAGTGATCTAGATTTAAAATAGCTTCTCCCAGAGGACAGGGGAAGGATTGTTTTAAACTGGGATCAGAAACATCCTGAAAAGTTTACCTGAGTGCCCTAGTTACTGGGACCCATTTACTGCTAATACGTTTGTTACAAATGTGTTCTGCTAAAACGCTGGGATTTGGGAAAAGCTAAAATGCAAAAGGAAACAAATGAGCTCTTATGTAGACAAATGAGAGGCTGAGGTAGCCAGACAGAATGTTTGCTGCGCTTGCACAAGAGCTTGATACACAGATGTTTAACTAACACTGATCTTCTTTGCAAGAGAAGTCCTCTCCACTAAATTCATCAGCATTTGTTCAAATTACTATAAAAGAGGCAGGATTTTAGCTAAGGTGAAAAGGCACAAAAATGTATTCCTTTGAGTAGCCTATTGCTGGAATTACAGAAGCACCATACTGTATAACTAAAATCAAATTGTAATTCAGAAAGTCTGGTTTTCTGTTATCTTGCATTTTGTTTAAGACTGAATGAACAAGTTATGTGGTAGCCTTTCTTATCTGCTTTGCACAGGAGTCTGAAAAGAAGAGGTGAAGAAATATTTTTACTTGTGCAATGTAATGCTGTTGATAATCCATCAATGTACTTTTAAGAATACTAGTTTGCTTGATTTTATTTTTCTATTTCTCTTTGAAGCGTTTTCATTTTCTACTTCAAAGATTTCTGCAGAGTAAATACATTAATAAAGTCATCAGTATGTATTTTTGTTATACCATTGTGGATATTTGGAAATTCAGAATTTCCCAACTTCTGAATTAATTAATAATATTAATAATATTATATTCTAAAAAGGTCTCTTAATTGATTGAAAATATGTCATGTGGCCATGTTGGCTTTTAGAAAAGTGTAATATCTGTAATCATTATACAATGCTGTTTAGGTAATCATAATGTGCACATCACAACACTACCTTCTGTAAATATTCTGATGAGACATGGACATACTGCACACTGGACAGTGATACCATATATTTAATTATTTCCATATACTTGTATTAGGAAAAGCACTGATAAAAGAAAAATAAACATAGGTTTTAGGAGTTCACATTGCAAGCATGTGTAGTGTACCTGTGTCCTGTTTGGCATTTGCAAGATTTTACTTTTGAAGTGTCTACCTGTCAGTGTCAAATGAAAGGTTCCTTTCTTTGAATTCATCTTGCTGAATGAAACCTTATTTTGTATATATTTAAAACATGAAGATCAATTTGAGATACACTGCATTAGAAGTGTTCTTTAGATGAAAGAAGATTTTACCTCCCAGTAATTTAGACTTCTGTTCAGGAAAGTAAGCCTTGGAGGAAGCACCCTTGAAGTGTCAAATGGCACTGGAAGTTCCATTGTCACCTGGCAAATGGGACTGGTTTGTAATTCTGTTATTATTGGCTGCCCAATTTCCTTAATGTTTGTGCAAGTTAGTCTTAATTAGAGATTTTAAATGTTTTCTTCTCTGATATTTTTGGAAACACAAGTGTCTTGAGTCATATGAATTCCATGTAGTGTGTGATTTTCTTGTAAAGTTCAAAATCTTCATAGAATGATGCATAAATCATTAAGAGGCTGTATATATTAGACACTGCTCAGTACTGAGTAGGGCTATTCTAATGCTATCTTGAAATCTAAAGCAAGGTATTAACAGATGTTGGTTGTATGAAAAGCAAGTCCTGAATCCTTTATATACTTCTCAGTGGCAATCCTGCCATCTTCTGAACGAGGACTGACAGGAGAAAAGCTTCAGCCCTTTGGACTCACTCATGAAGCTCAGCACCCACGTTCCTCTGGGTGATAGCAGTTCTGTAAGGTATTAAGTAGATGAGTTGTTGAGACTTCAGTGATACTTCTGTCTGTATGGCTATAGGCACCTGCTAGTGCACCACAAATTAGAAAGCTGAAGCTTCTGAATGTGAAATGGTTTTGCTTCTTTGTGTCCACATTACAGGTCTGCCACAAGCTGCTCTATTGTGTTATATATATTTGAAGTTTCACTGACTCTAAGTAAAGCATTTATTGACACTGTAGGTAGGAAGGGTACAAGAAACAAAGAAAAATTATTATTAAAAAATTTTTTCGTATAACTTGATAACTAGAGTGAAGTTATAACATTTGACATTTTATGTGTTTTGTCAGTTATGATGTGACTGTCCAAGTATTATTTGTTTATTAATGGACTCTTTCACAGGGAAGATAAGCTGTAGTAATAAATATGTTGCTGGGGTTCAAGCAAGTTGATGTGTTTGGCCATTTCAGATAGCTAATAAATACAAAATGTTTTCTTTGTTTTGGCATGAAATTGTTGGCTAAATACAACATCACATGGTAAGCCATGCTATGTGTTGACATAAGGCCAAGCCATCAGTCCTGATATGATTTTCACAGTCCAAACCATTTATAGTTTTTTCTTGGGTGCAGTCAACCGAGACTTTGAACTGAATCCTTCTGCTGGGACAGTAGAAAGCCCTTCCAAAAAAGCCTTTAAGAATATCTAAGAAAATATTATAAGATTAAACCCAGTAAGATCTATTAATTTATTTTAATCTGTAAGGCAAACGAGTATTAGAAAAAAAACCACAACCTGTTGTAAGACAATGCTAGAACTAGAAAGCACAAGTAAATCAGTAGCATGTAGAGAAGTGCTTCAGCCAGCCAGACGTGGCACTGGCAGAATACATTCTGAACTGTAAGCATAGCAGTGGCAGCTGCCCAGAGTCATTCCTTAGAGCTGAAGTTGTCAAAAGAAAAAGCATTAAAAAGCTAAATAAAATGCATCATAAAATTGTATCTAATGTTTCTGAAACACAAAGAAGAAACGGTCTTTGTATTTTGCATTTGCAGGTTTGTCTGCAAGAGCAATCCTTTAAAACCAGAAATGACATCTGAAATCATGAACAGCATAGCAGTGTGCCCTGCTGTGCTCTTACTCTAAAGAGAGGCACTGAATATGTGGAGGGGCATATATGTGCATCTATTTTTGTCCCCTCTGACAATTTAGTTCATAATCCACTGTCTATATTTACCATTTCTGCAGTATAAAAATATTACCTTAACCCACGCTTAGCTTATCTGGATCTTGGAATTTTCTTAACTGTTGTACTGTTTGATGGGGGTGAAGAAGATGAGTACACAGAAATAACTTTTTGCTTGTGGATTAAAGTAGTTCACCTTTCAGATTACACTGAGGATGCAAAGAGTGTCACTAATTCTAGCTCCTTGCAGGCTTTATGGGAAGGAGCCTGCTGAGATACAACCCGCTCAGGTGGGTCTGTGGTGTTCTCACAGTGAAATTGAGTCTTAAAGGCACAAAACCACATTCTGTTTATAGCTATTACTTCACATAAGCTTATAGCACTTCATACTTATAGCACTGAACTGAAAACTCTCCTTTAATTCTTTGTTCAAGTTAAATTGTTTTAATGAAATAAAGAATATTTGTGGATGATAGTTAATGACTGTGTGGAGCACGATCCAGTTCAGAGTAAAAAGGAACAAACGGAATTTAACATAAACCACTGACTTTCGTATTTGACAGAGAAAAAAACCTAAACTTAATGTGGACTTTATGTTCTTAGAGGCAGGATCATCTTTTTTCTCTGTTACATAGCACAACAAAGTACCAGTGTAATTAGCTAGTTTCCTAGGCACACTAGAATTAGCATTTTGATCCTCATACCAAAATTCATTAATATTAGCAACACAAAAGTTTCTTGTCTGCTGATATCAGTAAACAGTTTCCTGGGTTGCTGGCTGAAGCAGCTGTTATTGAGCATCATTGACTCTTACTGTCCATGAGGGTCATGCTACTCTGTTGAAGGCACCCATTCTGATTTCATTTTACCACACATGCACCTGCATTTGAATCTATTTTCAGAAGAGTATTTATGACTCCCTGACACCACCATCTGCAGACCTATACAGCCTGGCACCATTTAAAAAATATCTTAGCTTTCCTGCTCATCCTTTCACATTTTCTGAGTACTACCTTGCTTTTAGTAATATCAGTTGATGCAGTTAGTGTTTTCCATCTTTCTAGGAGGCAGAACACTCAGGACTCTTTCCATGGAAATCTTTATGATTTAAATTGTATTTAATGTTTTAGTAATGCCACCATATTTCTCTTTTCTGGGGAAAAACCAGCTTTTAGAAAACCTCAGAACTAATGAAACTTCCTTTTCAAAACTGGGGATTTGGGTTACAGTCTCTCTGTAGCAAATTAGAGACTGATGTGACACATTAGAGGCATTAGCTACTTTTCACATCATCTCTGTCTAGTAAAATAGGCATTAGTCCCATTTGTGCTTAACAAAGAAGTAATTTTGAAAGAGTAAATTAGTTGCTCACAGCTATGAGGTAAGTAACATATCTAAAAGATTGTAGCACTGTGTTCAGTTCATTTCTTCATCCTTTTAGCTATATCAGCTATTTTAGTACTTTTATGTAGTCTTCCTATTACACCAATCTGTAATATACTCCTTCTCTACTGTTCTAGGTATTTTCTGTTTCCCTTTTCCTCTTCTTTAACAATTCTGTTTCCTCAGTACTTCTAACTTTGCTGAAATTAATTTTTCATTTTGTGTTGACTGTTTTTCATTATAATCCCAGTAACAGTGCATATTTTTAGGACCCTAAAGAGCCCAATTTCCAGTGATTGCAGGCAACTTTTTCATAACATGATCAAGTGCTGTTTTAAATCGGTTAGATTTTATTTTGCCTCCAGTTCTCTAATTTGCAAGACTTTCACAATACTTTACTCCCCTGATGTTTGGAGACATTCTCTAATTTCCTGTTTAAATGTATTTGTTGCTAGCCTGCGCGCATTTATTGTTGTGCAGAGAGTATTGAAGGTATTCCTGAATCACAGTAATCTAGGTCCTGATGGGAACTCTCTTATGAGATATGAAATATGAATGGCCATACCCTAGGGAGATGAAGATTTCATTAATGTAAAAGACTGTCGGATGACATATGAGACCTATGGGAGTGATCAGGTTTTTTCTCCTCTTCTGTTTAATCGTAGCTTAGCCTATACTGGTTTTATATCACAACCCATTAAGCCTGTTCAAAGCTCAAAGCTTTGACATGATGCATGCGAAAGCTAAGATTCACTGCACGAGTTCGCCTTTCTAGGTGCTTTGCTTTAAGTGTGTGACTGATCATGTTGTTTCTTTGGCTGCTACTGCTGTGTTCTTTAAAGGCCATATTCCGTGCACAGTTTGGTTGGTATTTGTTTGTGTGTTTTTTGTTGCTAGGAATTAGCTTAAACATTTTGCCCTAACATTTTAAGTCTATGAGATTCAGGGTAACTCAGAACCAGTAAGGTTTGATTTAATGTGCTGCATGTATGTGCTGAAAATCCCAGATTGGATTTGTGATATAATTAACCACAATATTTAAGGATCTGAATAGATGCATTGTGAGACCCAAATAATAATAAAAATTAATCTTTGTGAATGAAACTAATTCCATATAAAACAATTTCCGTAAAACTAATTCCATACAATCTCAATCACAATCTCAAGAACAATTTTTTTATTTTATATTGATTTTATACCAGAATGACTACTCACTTCAGAGCAATTATTCTGGTTTAGATAAAAGGTACATAATACTGAGATCAAGCCTTTAATATAGGTCCTACTGCTCTCTCAAAAAATATTGCTGACTGAAAGTCACATAACTTTTGTTTTGATGTTTCCAAGGAAACACAGCTTGCTTCCTCTGCCAGTTGGTTTCACCATGTGTGGAAGATATGTATTTTTTTCTCACTGTGTAGTCCTCTGGATTGCTTTAAAATTTCCTTCTATGATGAATGCATATTTCACTCTGCATCTGCAGTGTCTTTGCCTTGAATTGAACCACGCTTTCCTTCTAATCTTGATTTAGCCGTGTATCAGGCACTAGACGGATTCAGCTGTCTTCTAGTCATAGTACATTGTAGCTGATTATACATTTCAGGGGGTTGTTACTGGCTTTGTTTTGGTGGTTTTTTTTTTGGCTGAATGTTTCCATCACTCAGGCTGTTTTACTCCTACACGCTTCTGCAAAATGGTTCCTATGGTGACACTGTTAAATACCTTTCCATGTGCCTTGCATTGCCCTCTGTCATCTTTGCCTTCTGAAGAAAAGGTGGTATCATGACATCCCATCCACACTGCTTCTGTAAGGCTAAACCAGCATTTTACAGCATATATTTGTTTTACAGAGCATTTTCAGTACATTTCTTACTTACTGAGGGTCTTTATTAAATAGCAGTATACGTGAATTTTCAGTTCTTACTCACTTTCTATTGCACTGCCCATGCTGCTTCTTCTTTCTCTGTAGAGCTTGCTTTTATAACTGCTCTCTGCCTGCAGCACCTGACACCTCTAATGCAAAGGGAACCCTCCTGAAGATGGCCATGCTCTTGACTTTTAAAGTGCTTTCAAGGCTTTATTACAATTTGAGTAAATGCCTTCCTGTTCGTGAGTGTTGCACTCATGCATATTTATATTACTTTGGAGACCATGGTAAAAAGGTACAAGGATCAGCTACGTGGTGTCATCTCTCAGCTTCAGGAAAATGCTTCCATAGGACTGCCAGTATTATTTATAGGGCATACACTATGACAACCTAACAGTTCACCTGCATACCCTTACTCTTTGGGAAGCGTAAAGCAGCTTGGACAGTTTTATAAAGCAGCTTGGACAGTTTTATTGAGTATCATACCTTAGAATAATTGCAAGGTAAAACACATCCTGCAGCGTAGGTTATCGCATGTCAGCTGCATTCTTCATGGTAATATTTTACTGTAGCCATTTCTATATGTCTGACTTGGCTCCAAATCTGTTATTTCTGAGACTCCATATGTATTTTAAAAGAGAGAATGAATATTCCTTCAGCAGGATAATAACATGTCAGTTTTGTCTACCTATAGATTGTTAAATACAAGTGTGCCATAGCCCTGTGAAATGTTACAGGCTACTTTGGTTTCTCACATGGAAAAGTTAATCTTTGCTGTATTTATACCAATTTGAAATTTTCCATTTTCTTTTCATTTGTTCTTTTCAATGCAAATCTTCTGGCAGGATCTTTATCCATTTTTTGTACATGATTACTACTGAAGATGTACTGTGGTTCTAACAGCATTGCACATGTAAATCATTATTCCTACTGACTCCTCTGTAACAGCTTTGGAATAGTTCAAGTGCAACACAGTTAACTTTTCAGTGAAGAATCTGTCTTGATTCGCAACTTAAAGGAATTTTTTCAGGTTTTTTTGTATGTGTGTTTGTTGAAACTCAATATAGTAGATGAAATATGGAGAAAAATCTTAATGTGCAGACTTTGCATTATAGAAATGAGTGATTAAATTCTGGTCTAGTTGGAAGAAGAGGCTCTGCATAAATACTGCTTCAGGAGTTTTGAATTGCTAGTGGCTTTTGTAGATAATTGGAAAAGGTGACTTCCAAGCTTACTACATAATTGCCACTTTCACAATTAATGCAAAGCTGATATTTTTTATTATTTCTGTGGTTAGGGTGAGAATTTAGTACAAAAAAGCTCACCGTCTATATGTAACATAGGGAAAATCTCCAAAAATACTGGACTCGTGTCAAAATTCTCAAAGACTGTCATTGATTTGGTGTTTTCAGCTGGATCTTTGCTATAAAGTCTATTAACCTAACTTTGTTAAAAATCGAAGGCAAAAGCTTAGAAGTAACATAGGTCCTTACTACATCTTCAGTAATATTCTTAATAGTTCTTAATTTTTAACTTTATACTGCTAGTAAGTCTTGCATGCTTTTGCTTATAAAGGTTGTCAATAAATGCTTCTGGTATGGAGTGATTTTGTCTGTGATATGGTAGAAATTTGAAAGCTAGAGCTTTGCATTGTTACCTACCAAAAATATAAATAATATTTGTATTTTGTAAGAACAGTAGCTTGCTGTTGAGCAAAGCCAAGATGCCATTGCTCCTTAAAAGTTAGAAACGTGCCTAAAAATATCTCTTTAGGAAGAGGTAGATTTTATCTTATCTATATACTGGTAAAACGGATTATGTTTTCACTTTACCTCTTTATTCAGTCTTGAAAGGAGAGTAATGATGACACAAGGTAAGCGATCTCATTCCCTGTGTTTTCACCCAGCAGTGTGTGTAGTACCCAGGATCTGGAATTGCAGGATGTCTGTTCAGCCCTGAACTATAGCACACAGGGCATGTATCTCCTGAAATATGTTACCAGCTGCCTGATAAACACATCTCTAAAGGGTATCTGCATTTGTTAACTCGGATGAATTGACAGAATCGCATAACCACATGCCTGGTACAGATGCTAAGTTTCAAATTCACGGTCTTATGCACAAAAATACTAGGAATTACCAGTGTAAGGGTTGTTATTTCCTACTTCACTGGGATTGATTTACTTTAACCATGGGGACTTTGTTTGTTTGGTTGGTTTTTTAAACGGCCCCAAACCGTTTTGGTGTAAATTCTCTAATGCCATGATAGCCTGAGGGAGACACTGGAAATGGAAAATTTCAGCCTGAATGGTTCAAATATGACAAAGTTATGAGCAATGGAAAATGAGATCTGTTAACGTGAAATGTTTGACACCTTTAGTAGGGAAGAGGCTTGTAATATTGCTTATGATGCAGAAGGAACAGCTTTTAGTCACAGTGGTTTTTAACTTTCTCAGGATAGGTAATGTAACTGAAATGCTCAGATGGTATTAGTTTATGGCAGTGAATGGTTCTTCCCAGGTGTAATTAATGAAGTAGATTATGGCCTTTGCCATCTGCTTAAGTTATGTTTATGAGAAAAATGCTTTCCTCACAGTATAAGGACACAGATAACTCTGTGTTGATAGCTTGAGTTACTGACTACATTCATACTTAAAATTCCTCCCTTGAAAAAAAAAACCAAGGCACTGGCAAACCAGCATAGGTGTATATATGTGCTACATTCACTGGGGTGCCTTAATTCTCTGAGGTTACTTAATGAGCCCCATACCTGAGCCTGTGGTGCCTTTGTCAGTGCTTCTGACCGTAGCTTAAAATGTCTGTTTGGGATCATAGAATCATAGAATAGTTAGGGTTGGAAAGATGGGTGGGATGGGAAAGATGGCTTAGAACATGATATTGAGGAGAAAGGAAGGCAAAAAAGCTGAGGCCAAATGTGGTGACTCCACCCCTATGTCTCTCTTCCAGTGGCATTGTTTTTAGGACAGGTGTAAGGTGGGCTAAGTCTGTTGTCTAATGCTAGGTGATGTTATGAAGTGCCTAGTGTGAGGTGGGATGCACGTTCTTTGGGCCTTTCTGAATCACGCAGCTGTCACACAGGTCTGTTGTTGTGAGGTCTAGATTCATGACAGTCCTTTCCGATCTGAGGTTCCCGAGATTCCTCCCCTACCAATGAGGGTAATGCCAAAGTTGCCATAAATCTGCCTTCTAGCTACAAACAAGATGTCTGAAGATA
Source organism: Psittacula echo (assembly GCF_963264785.1). NCBI lineage: Eukaryota > Metazoa > Chordata > Aves > Psittaciformes > Psittacidae > Psittacula > Psittacula echo. Next base: position 112,048,750 of record NC_137736.1, read on the forward strand.
TCTGAGTTACTGGAATATAAAGATTATCAGGCATTTTTATTTTCAGGTTGCATTCAGGGAATATAATGGTCTGAAGATCAGCAAGAGGTGTATTTCTCAATCATTTGTCTGTACCATATGACTGAGTGGTTTAATCCAGTATCTTGTTTCTCTTTGTGCCTGGCAGAATATAACTGGAGACAGTTAAAAGGTGGAATGCACACTAACATATTTCGTGGGGCCTTTTTTTCTGACTTTCTATCTGATGTGAGGTGTGAAGGCTATCTTTCATGAATTAACTTTGTATGTCTTCTTTATCCATATAAAGGGACTAATTGGTTTGTAACTCTTACTAAATCCTTTGCCTGAATGACTCTTTTCAGTAGTTGAGCAGGGTTATCTTTTTCAGTTTTAAATAAAAAGCATACGGCCTCTCCTGCTTTTTATTCTCTTTCTTCTTGCACTGAATGTTGCCTGCCTTCCTCCTTCATTATGAGTGAGGATCATTAAACTTACAAGCTCAATACCTTTAATGTCCCTATTACAGATCCCCTCAAGCCCTTCTGGCTGCTTACTTTATAGCTGTTACAAGTTATGCCATCTCAATATCACTGTGGGTTTTTTGGTGGCTTTTTGCTTGGTGGTTTTTTTTTTTTTTTTTTTTTTTGTTTGGTTTGGTGTTGTTTTTTTTTTTTTTTTTTTTGTTGTTGTTGTTGTTGTTGTTGTTGTTTTGTTGGTTTTTTTTTCCAGATCATTAAGGAAAACCCAAATGCAATTCCTCTCAATTTCCTTATCTTAACAGCCTTCCTACGAAAAAATGATCACTCTCTTCTCCATTCCTTCCCTTACCCGACTTCTGAACTGACAGAATATTATCCTATCCAGAAGTTATATTTCTTTATTATCTTCTTATGAAAAACTTTACCAAGGGCTTTTTAAATGTTATACATGCTCTCACCTTTTGCTGACTTCTCCTTCCGAAAGGATTTCATTTTCTTCTGGAAAAGCCATCCTATTTAATTTCTATTATGCCTCTCAAGGTGTGCAATAATTCTATCCTCTCAGTCATTCCATCATGGATGAACTGGCTAGGACTGAGTAAAAGTTCTACTTGCCTAGAATTCATGTGGTCAACATAAAGCTTTTTAGCTGACCGAGCTGCTAACAGGAAAGGAAAAAATAATGCAATATCTTCATTAACTCAGCCGAAAGTTGGTATCTTAAGAACGTACAGATTGAGGACTTTCTGATGCTGCTGGCTGGGGCTATTTAATCACCCATTTTTCTTTTTTAGTACCAGATGTTCTGACATATCTTTCTCAGACTTTGCCTCTTTAATCAGAGCTTCTCAGCACTCCTTGTGTGAAGAAAATTACTACAAAAGCATCATCTCACCTCCCTGAAAATATCCTTACTCTCCTTGGTGAAGAGTTTTATATGTTTTACACCACATGCCAGTGTGGTAGACCTCTGAATTCATTTCCCTTCCACAAATAGAAGTGTGAGAGGATGAAGAAACTAACCTGGGTGATTTGGAAAGCTGCCTACCATCTGGTATGGGCATAGCTGGCTCTTGGTTTGATGGTGGCAAGAATTCTTATCATGCCTGTGCTCTCCTGGGTGTCCTGTGAGGATGCAGCACGTGGGGCTCACATGCAGCATGTGTTCAAAAAACTATCTGGTTCAAAAATGGCAATTCATGCATTTAGGAAAATGAACTATGTGGTGTGATTGTCTTTAGCAGCAGGGAACTGGGTAAAATTAAGTGGCAGATCCTTAATGACCTGTGAAGCAAACTAATGAAAGGGACTGAAAAGTGCACATAAAATGCCATGAGCATTTTATATCCACTCTGCCTTAGTGAAAGGCACAGTGAGAATTAGACTGTCATGTTTTAGGTCTCCATAACCATGCAAAAAGCATACGGGGCTCACGATGAATTACAACTTCTGTTCTAAAAATATTTTTTTAAAAACTTAGATTACTGAAATGTAAACCTGTATGTGATCTGGAAAAAAATATTCTGCTATGTCTCAACATAATGCCTTGCTGAAGGGCTGGAACATTAAAAACTGAATACCAGTTTCATAATGGACTTCATTATAATTCAGGAATTGCAGAAGTAGCTGGCTTTGAGGAGGTAACAGCAACTACTTCTATTATTTGCAAAGACAGAACACGGTATGACAAACCGATATTTGAGTTAAGGACCAAAACCTACATGATGTACAGCAATGCAACAGCATTTTCAGGACCAAAGTCATTAACAGGATTTGTACTCATAAAGAATGTCTACAGTTTTGAAAATTCTACCTGTAGTCTATAAAACAAATAGAAATAGTTAATCACAGAAATAGATTGTTTTCTGCAGCAGTTACATATTTGTGATAAACAGCACTTGACAATTGCAACTGACAGCATGATTATTTGACAAACAGAAATGGTGCAGGGCCTGATTCCCCGCTGCTGCAGATCACTCATGGACATTCAAACCTGTGTAAAGTGACGTTCAGTCTGTCAGAGATGTGCTGCATTCATTTAGCAATTGAATGAGATGACTGAGCTTCTAGGCAAGGAAGAATTGGGGTCATGACCATTTTGTAGCTTTTTCCAAACTGTTTCCAAGTTTAGGTAGGTATGCTTGCAGGTCGACTAAAATTAAACTGACATAACTCAGGAGCCCTAAATTGGATGCCAGAAAGGATATGTCAGATTGATTGTCAGACATAAAATTAGCTCCCGAGATTATTCATGAATTTTACTTTATATAAACATTGGTTTAGAAACAGACCCAGGCATGAGCGAGGACTGTATCTACGCTAGCATTGTGGAGTGCTAGGGACAGGTCTGGGGAGCAAAACAATAACTGTTGAGTACTCAGCACCTACATTATTTGTATTTCTGTAGGTTTTACTGTGGACAGGCTTTAGTCTGGTCCTGTGGGCTGGCTGCCCTTTGGAATATGGATTTGAGCAGGCAACTCCTGGAGAGCACAGAATCACAGAATCCCAAGGGTTGGAAGGGACCTCAAAAGATCATCCAGTCCAACCCCCCTGCAAGGGCAGGGTAACCTAGAGTACATCACACAGGAACTTGTCCAGCTGGGCCTTGAATATCTCCAACATAGGAGACTCCACAACCCCCCTGGGCAACCTGTTCCAGTGCTCTGTCACTCTCACAGTAAAGAAGTTTTTCCTGATGTTCACATGGTACCTCCTATGCTCCAGTTTACACCCATTACCCCTTGTCCTATCACTGGACATCACTGAGAAAAGCCTAGCTCCATCATCCTGACACTCACTCTTTACATATTTGTAAACATTGATGAGGTCACCCCTCAGTCTCCTCTTCTCCAAGCTAAAGAGACCCAGCTCCCTCAACCTCTCCTCATAAGGGAGATGTTCCACTTCCTTCATCATCTTTTAAGAGCAGTCTGCTCTTAAAGGCTCCTCTGTCATACTTTGCTTCTGAAGTGTGATCCCAATCCAAATTACAACACTATAATGCTGCCTCATCTGAATCTATGATTTTAATTACACAATTAAATAATTCAGTCATTCTGCACTTAATTATTGTGCGAAGAGCTGTATAAACCTTTCATTCTTTTCTGTGCAGGCTCCAATATCAGTGTGAAAGTTGTAGTAAGTTAGTTCAAATGAACCCGGATCTTTAAAGAAGTAGTAGTTGGTTTTAAATCCTGAAAATACCTTGCTGGAGTATCTGCAAATAGGAAAAATCTGAAATCTCAGATATATCACTGTTCTAGCAGTCTGGCTACATTCTGAACATACAGGCTTTCCAATTACCTTCTTGAGGCATGCACAACTCCCCATGCAGCATACGGGAAAACAGGCACCCAGGGCTTGATTCAGTTATCTATACTGTGTCATGTGGTATGACTGAGGTACCCTAAGGCACAAGAGAAACCTGGTCCTCACAAGAGAGATGGCAGGAGGTGTGGGAGTCCTGTGCTCTTTTGGAGCAGCAGTAGGAAGCAGAGAGTGGTACTACAGAGCACCTCAATTCTATTAATACGAGCGTGTCAATCAGTGAATTTAATACCTACATTTCATGTTTTGTGGCACCATGCTTATTAGATGTATAAATCCTTATTTGTGTATAACCCTAAAATTCATACTATTAGCTACACTGAAGACACTGGTGTTCCACTGTGAAATAAGATGGTGCACTATTTCTTACTGTAGCATAAAATAACACTTTGTGATGATGGTTCGTCACGCATTCAAACGAGTAGTTAGTAGGCATTTGTCATATTAGTGACTGTTGAAGTGTCCATTTTTCTTACTCCTTTTTCATCCTCTTTTGGTGACCATTAGCTTATGTTTGGGGTTTTTGTTTGTTCTGTTGTTGCTGTTTGTTTGTTAGTTTTTTAGTGAAATCTCTTCTCCTCTATTTGTTTTCCCTTCACTAAATTACTAGTTTACAGTCTTACTTCTTCACAGTAGCATTATGATATAGCTTGGATATGCTTAAATGGTTCCCTGAAAAGGGATGAAATGTCATGAATGCATCAAAACTGAAGGGTTTGACCACAGATAATATTATTCCTTCTCCAAATACAGTTGGCACAGAAAGGAGGTGTGTTGACTCTTTCATCAACCGGACAGATCAGAACATGTTTAAATTACTTCCTACAGAAAAGATAATACAATTTTTGTTATGAGTAACAAATGATAGGCTCAAATCACTAGTCAATCATTGTTATTAATGACAGAATCAAATAGTGCTGCATGTTTGGAAAACATCAGCCTGGCATGTTTCATTATCTGTAAAACGCAAACAGAACGAGACACTTATTTGCAGAATACTTCACTTCCACTTCCATTAGCATATCCTAATAATGGTGACATTTTAAAAATATATTTTTGCAATAATACCATCACGAAGCCATCTAGGCTTCATATGAATAGCAGAGGTCATAATGAATACCTATTATTATCTGTGGGAATATCATATTTCTTTCAGAGGAGATAAACTGAAATACATTTGTTAAATGTACCATAAAAGCACTATTACCAGGGGTTTTAATTTTCCTGTTGTAACAGCCCAGTTTGATGAATTGTCTTGGTTAGCTCTGGAAAAATTAATATTAAAATTAGGTGAGACTCAAATATAAAAAGATACTGAGATGCTCAGGAGTCATTACAGATTGATTCATTTGAGAAATTAGCAGATCTATCAGCTAGGAACGGGTATCATTTATTTATTTACCTCACATCTGGGATAATGACAACCAGCTCATTAGTGAGTTTAAAAAGAGCATATCATTGCCAAGAACATGTAATGACCCAGATCTCCCTCTGTTGTGTTGTGTATCCCGTACATGTGGTATGTTTCCTCAGTTGTACTCTCACGTGAGAGCAGAGCCAGCATCCAGAGTGAGTTCCCTCACATCCTGCAGTGTCCGTCATGGGACTGGGCTGGCTGCACACTCAGGCAGGTAATGAAAAGCCCCGACCTGCTCTGAGCTGCTGAAAAGGACTAAAAACTCAGGCCTGAATCCCTCTCTTCTTGAATGTGACTGGGAGCAGACTTGGGAGAGATGCCTTGGCTCCCAGGAGGAGGCGGCAGACAGGGGTCCAAAATGAGACCTTCATTGCTGTGAAGCAGCAGGAAACGCAGACTGCAAGGGAATCACTAGAAATGTCTCATCTTTCTGGAAACAAAGGCATAAATCAGGGGAGGAAGAGTAAAGGTGGAGCCTCAGTAGGATTTAAAAAATAGAATCTGCTCCCAAAGACATGTCAGTTTAATATCCAAGGGCCAGTGAGAGCTTGGGCCAACATCTGTTCTTCTCCCAAGTGTATTTACAACTAGAGAACTGTGCAAAACACTGCATAGCAACTGCCTCTGCCACCTTTTAAGATAGCAGAGTCTGTGGGTGAGGAATCAGTGCTGTCTATGACATCAGGTAGTTGAAGAGCGCTCACGCTGTGAGACTGTAGGGACAGAGTCTGGGCTTTGGTGCTTTATTGCCTTCTGTTACATCTCAGGCAAGTGGCTGGCTGCTAATGGGCCCAGCTTTAGCACCTCTGGGGCATGTATTCAGGCACCTATAGTGTGTTTAGAACCTGCAGGGGGATGCTCAGGAAGCTTCTGTGTTCCTAACTGCTGTGTGAGGCCTTTTTGGTTGCAGTTGAAGACTTGTGCTAAAAGGCTGCTGAAGTGCTGTTTTAGATGTCCAAATCCTTTCTTTGAAGCTTTCCTGTGGTTCTGTCTGACTGATCAGCAATAATAACTGAGGTAACAGAGATAATGATTTTGTGGATCACTTCTCAAGCTATGCTTTTTGTAGCGTGGAGAGAGTACGTGTGCTGATGAAAACCAACTTCCTGGTTCAGTTCTGTAAATCAGTGACAACAGAACAACTAAGGGACATTACAATAAAATCAGAATGTACATTTTAATGTAGTTCCTTCTTGCACTCTGTAATATAAATGTCAGGCTACTAAAAGACATTCTCCATGTTGTCATGCATTTTAACTCCCTAATTTGGCTATTCAATTTGAACTCCAAATGCAACAGTCTCTGGATTTTTAAACCTCCTGGCTAATGGAATTGATGGCTTCAGCATTGTCCTGTGAGAAAAAGACATGCTACCGGCTGTGCCAAATTAACTTCATTTTTTTTAATATAAGTGGCACACACTGCTGGATGAAGACTAGTATGAAATTGGACATAGTTGGCTAACAGTAACGATATAATTTCTCATTTTTCTTTATTATGTCTCCTAGGTACAAATTTACTTTCAGAGTTCAGCCAAGAGGAAAAATATTGACAATATTATCATCTGATAGAAAGTGTATTTGTTATTTGCAGATCTTTTTCTTCATTAGTCATTGTTTTAAAGAGACTTCAAGAAAATTAATAGTTCCTTTTCAATGGCTGCAGAGATTATATTTTATAATTTTCCTTTGAACATTTATAATCTTTTAATAGATGTTTTTTTCCAGACAATGTGAGAATAATTGCTAGATTATAAAAAGAGCAGTTTGATCGAGCTTGAACACTGGCTTGATCCTATTTCCACTGAAGTTAAAGAGACTTTTTTAGTAGGAAGGGAGTTGGAATTTGCTTCATGATTGTTTCTTTTCTCCTGCCAAATCCTCTTTCACTCATCCAAGACAGTGAAGAGTTCTGCTTTCAATCACAGTGCTGTAAATCTGGTCTAACTGCATTGACTCAATGCGCTTGTTTTTGTAGAGATCAGTATAAATGAGAGAAGGATTTATCCCAGTTGCATTCATGCTTCTTGTTAGTGAGGCAATGTACTATATAATTGGCTCTATTAATAAGAATTTCCCAGCATTAACTTCTTTTTCAGTATTTGTATGGAAACAGATGGAATGTATCTTAGACTCTAATAGATATGAAAGGTACAGTATCCCAGAAAAAAATGGTTTTATTTGGCTGGAGTTTTCAATCTTTTATCCTGAAATTTAAAAATAGCAACAAATGACATTTATTGCTATCCATTGCTCTTTTTTGTTGCTTAACTGTCCTGGACATCATGACAGCTGACAGAATCATAACTGTTTGAAGGGTTGGATCCTAAAGTAAAAAGCACAGAAGGTGCTGTTCATTATGCTGTTTATATATGCTCCAGGGGACTGGAGCATCTCTCTTAAGAGGAAAGGCTGAGAAAGCTGTGCTTGTTTAGCCTGGAGAAGAGACAGCTGAGCGGGAATCTTATCAATGCATACAAATATCGTAAGGGCAGGTGTCAAGAGGATGGGGGCAGACTCTTTTCAGTGGAGCGTGGCAACAGGATAAGGAGCAATGGACACTACCTGAAAAACTGGAAGTTCAACCTGAATATGAGGAAGAACTTATTTTCTTTGAGAGTGACTGAGCACTGGAACAGGATGCCAAAAGAGGTTGTGGAATCTCCTTCCTTGGAGATATTAAAGAGCCATCTGGATGTGATCATGTGCAACCTGCTCTAGGTAAACCAGCTTTAGCAGGGATTTGAACTAGATTATCTCCAGAGGTCCCTTCCAACCCCAACCATTCTGTGATTCTGTGATTTGTAGCACTCAAAAAGTGCTATAGATAGACAATCTAGAAACATAATTTGAATCTAAGACAACTTGTGGATAATTAAAGTGAAGAATATGAAGATAACAGATGAAAGACAGGAAAATTCTGACAAAATTCACATACTTATAGTTGCATTGAGGCTGGGATTTTAGCTTGAAAAAGTAGCTTAGATAGTTGTAAGAAAAGAGGAAAGGAGGTCTTTTCTAAACAGAAGGGGTGTCAATATGAGATCTTGAAAGGAGCCTTTATATTGTTTAACTTTGTGGAAAAACAATTTGAGTGGGTGCTGTGATAATCTGGGAGTTCTCAGGCAATCTGAGTTACTATATTTTAGAGCCAAGAACTTACTTGGCATGGATTTTTTATATGACCCTTGACATACTTATTTGTGCTGCAGTTCTTCCAAACAAGAAGGGACCATGCTTATACTGTGTGTAGAAATCTGGAATATATTCAAATAATAAAAGACAGGAAAAGATAATTTTGTTCTTGTAAGTTCTGGTATGCAAAATAGCTAAAGGTGGCACTGATTACTGTACTTGGCTCCTCTTTTATATTTTGGCAGATTTCTGTATGTATGTATTTAGCTGTCTGTTTCCCATTTATATACACGTGGTCTAAGAATTCATGCAACATAAATTAAGCATGTATTTCCTGTCAAATACGTTATTTGTGAGGCAAGAGTCATTGCACCTTGTTATTTAGCGATTATAGCACTTTCAGGAAGTTTAAATTATTCATCTTTACAAAAGGAATATAAAATTTAATTCTGATTTGAACATGCCATTTCAAACCACCTTCGTTCTCATTAGGGTTCTGGTAATCTAATGTTAGATTCATTACCATCTAAAATTATTGCAATCTGCTGCCTTTTGTTTTGATTCAAAGTCCATAATTGTGGCACATGATGTCAGTAATTACTGAGGCTGCTTTAGGAAGATACGCAAAGATATGGCAAGAAAAGATGATCAAGCCAAGTTTAGATTTGTTATGTGGTTGTACATGTGCGTCAGAAACTGCATTTTAGTAGTGTATCTGTTTACACTTGATATTGCACAAATTCCAGAAAAGGAGGAATTACGCTAGAATATAGGAAAACAAACTAAATATAGTCTTGAATCATCCAGTATTGAAAGGAAAGGACTCCTAGCCACACGAAGATGAAGCTTCTATTGTATTTAACAATTTTTTACTTCCATTTCTTTTAAAGATAATATATGCTCTTCTCTTTGTAGAACCAGCTTCTCTTCCATGCAAACAGATTAAAACACCCAGGGCTGCTGAAAATGAATAAGTGTTACTGACTTCAAATAATGTTACAGGTTATATACGTTAAAACATTAAATTATTCACTCCTTTGAAATAGTAATCCATTTTATTAATTTTGTCTTCTCTTTGTAAATTAATAAGGCAGTCTTTCCACCTGAAAAGGAAAGATGAAGTGAATTTAATTTCTGATCTTTGTTTTCATACACCTTATTATGAACATTTCACTAATGAAATGAGGTTCTACAAAGAATATGAATGTGAAATACACATCCAGAATAGTTTACTGTAATAATGTAGCATTATTTCAAAATGAGATCCATCATTAAAAAGCTTATATCTTTGAGGAAGCTTCAGTCTACTAATGGGACACAACACTGTGGGTCTCTGTTATTTTTTATAAGGTTAGAAGATGTGGATATGAGAATCAATATGCACAGGTGTGATGGCAGATGCTCAATGTGAAGTATTTGAAAGGTCCTAATTTTCATCCATGAAATTTAATTTCTCTTCTAAAATTTCAAATCTTGGTGGCCAGAAGCAATTAATTATGAGAATTTGGTAATTTTCTCACTTTAGAATTTTTTTCTTCTATTTTTTTTTTTTATCGTAGTTCTTGTGACCACCTTTCTTTTAGAAGATTTAATTTTTCTGGAGGCAGATGAGACTTTTTTTGTGGAGTAAATGAAAACAGAAGCACAGATCTTGTGTATTTTATTTTCTGTTCCATCAAATTAAAGGACTTTCCATGTTCCATGATTGAAAGTAGAAAGAAGTTGAAGAATCCTGTAAAATGTCAGAGTTCTGAGATACATGTACATTTATGGGAACACTTAAAATTAAGAAAGATTAAGGAAAATCAAACTGAAACTTGGCAAAAAAAAGCTTTTCCTTTTGGGTTTTGCATGAAGAAATGAAAATGCATCAAGTTTAGTGGCAGCTAACATAGTCCATTTGTGGAAGCAGCTATAAATCAAGTGTTTCTCTGTTAGACTGCTGCACACTTGGAATAAGTTAGTTTACTGCAGTGGGCATTAATTTTAAATTTGTACTACTGAAAATGAGAACATGATGTTTCCTGAAATCACTAGACAAAATTAAGAGGAAAGCCAGAGTTTAGGAAGAAGACAAAAACAGAAGATCATGTTAAAATCAAATGTCAAGAGCTTACAGTAAATAGACTAGGATTGCTACTCATATTTAGTCCTTAGTCTTATTTCATTAGGATTATGTGTTTACGATTACTGTGAATGATATGAAAGAAGGAAAACAGAATCATAGCAGGCTGGAGAAAAGGGTGATGACTGAAGAGTGTTACAAAAGCAAGCTCCCTTTCCAGATTAAAGATGTTTTTGCCAGATGATACAGACAACAGATTGTTGTTGATTACCAGTATAATGAGAGAGGAGTTATTTAGAAATTGGCTTCAGATCATTTGGAGAATTCAGTAAGCGAGAAGATGAAACTAGATTCAAAGAAGGCATTAGAAAACCTGTAATCCCACAGATGAACAAAGGCTAACAACAGTAATCCCACTAAGAGTTCTCTAACTGGTTTTATAAGAATAGGAAAGCAACTAGCGTCTAAATCAGAACCAGATTACAAAACACCAAAAATTAACTGCATTGAAGCAAGGCTGAAAACCTTTTACAGCAAACCTGCTTAACTGGGAGAGAAGTTCTGGTTTTGCTGTCTCAGAGTTCCCAGTGTGACTTTGTCATTAGCATTCCATGGTGAAGTATTTGGGTTTCTATCTAGGTGATTTTGAAGTCCTGATCTCTTCCTCTTCAACTCAAGCAGAAGTTTTTCAGACTTCCTCAAGGTAGCTTTCAGAAAAAAAATGCCAAACTGAAAATAAAAAAAAACAACAGAAACAAAATGAAAATAAAACCAAGTGCCCCTCACCCCAACCACTTCCGCACCCCCTTCCCTCTGCCCCCCCTCTCCCCTAAAACCAAACACCTCTCCTCATCCACAAAATACATCAGCAGCCCTAGTGGCTTAGTCTGGGGTGTCTGGTATTGATCAATAGCAGACAGAGGACAGGAGAATAGAAGGACCATGGATTAGTCTAATACAGCAAATTTAGTACTATAATTGTAGTGCTGTCACAGAGCCAGCATGACCTCTTTCTAAAAAGAATACTAGATGGTCTTTAAGGTCCCTTCCAACCTAAACAATTCTGTGATTCTGTGATTCTTTGTATTCCAAGGTTGATGTATGAATAAGCATAGGAAAATCATTACTTCTGTGTTAGGAATTTGGCCTGGCTCATCAGAAAGTGTGTAAAGGTGATACTGATTGCCAAACCACATAAAGGGTGACCTCCCACCCCTCCCTCCCCCCCATTTTGTCTGCCCGTCCTTCCTGAAGAGTCTGCATCCTTCTATACCAACATTCCAGTCATAGGAGCTAGCTCACCACATCTTTGTAATGCCAGTAAGATCATAGCCCTGCAGGTGTGCCCATTTTTTAGCTCTGCTTGTTTATTCCCCATGCTATGTGCATTTGCATAGAGGCATTTCAGTTAGACCCCTGATGAAGCCAACTTACTGGCTTGAGTGACTGGAATTCCTTTATGCTGCTCTGTTCTCATTGGTTCAAGTATCACAAAGAGAGAGCTTTGAAACGTAAACCTAACTTCAATCTGATAGTATTGATATATCTGAAAATACAGAGGATTTTGAGGGGTGGGGTTTTCGGTTTTTGGTTGTTTTAGGTTTTGTTTTTAAATTTCTTATTGTGTGAATGTGAGACAAATCTCCTGACTTCAATGATTCACACACATGAAACTGAAACTTGACCAAGCTCTGCAGAATTTAGGGTTCTCACGATCTGAAGTGAGCAAGACAGCTCTGCGTTTACAGAAGCTGTGCTCTGGAAAGCTTTCACAGAATAAATTTCGATTTAACTTTTCTGTTGACTTCAGTTTCTAGCTGCTTTTGTGAAATACAAGCATTTCTTAGTGTTGTGAATGTATTTTATGTACGCTTGTCGATGTTCAAATAGTATATAATTTCATAACATAGAAAAGAAGCTGCAGTGGAGTTCTCTATATAGTAAAGTTGGCTTTTTAGCCATTTATTTCACCAGGTTAGGATTTTTATTCTAGAGATTTAAATATAATTGAAGTGCCTTGGTAATCTGTGGTCATTTAAGATATTTCAGTTGGGTTATTGTGTGTGAAATACAAAAGTGTTTTAGATTGACTGAGGGGCCATAAACCAAAGCAGAATGGAGAGAGATTTCATTCTTCCATCTTTTCATAAGCCACAAGTACATCAAAATGAGTTTCAGTAAACAATGCCTTATTTTCTTGCCTGTTGAGCAAAGGGTGTTATTTCCTTTCACAAATGTGTGGGAAGAAATTGGGGAAAATGGCTAGTTACACTGTTTGGCTATGACTGAGAAACACCAAGTGTCATCAGAGAATTGTTTATGCCAGACTGTTTCCATTTATTATAATAAACTAACAAAAGATATACTTGTAGTATATGTTGGTAGGTATAACCTAGAATCTTTTGTTTCCTCCAATAAAAGATGCATGTATTCTGATCATTTGAAAGAGAAGGTATTTTTTTGTGACCCTAACTCTTGGAGTGTACTGCTGTCAGAAACAGCCTCCCCATTAACTTCATACAACTTCAGATCAGGCCTTTCCATTTCTACGGCTCAGCAGCATCCATCCCAGAGAGCCATGCATTTTTAATGCAGTTGGAAAACTTCTGTGTCTTAACATAGAAATAGCAGTCAGCAGTCTGCTTTTCTGTGCCATTTCCTCTTACCTGAAGCTGGATAATCATCTTAGTTTTCTTTCATTTCCTCAGTGAATACAAGAATAGTTTCTTCTTTTAAAGAAATCAACTGATCTGTGAATAATCTCATTGATTTAAATTAAAGACTATTGAAGTGTGATTAATAACTGCTAAATTTTACTGTCCTTTTTTGGGGGTGATTATTCTTCTGACAGAATATTGTGCAAGAACAGGTTATTTGGGAGAAGTGGCTTATTTTTACTTATTTTAGTGTTACAAATAGATCATATGAACACACATGAGAAGCTGAGGTCCTATATTCTGTACTCCCAGCAAACCAACCACTGCAGTTTTGAGGGTTAGAATTTTATTTCATAGATTCATCACCTTGATAACACAATAACATTTAATATTCTTTAAAGGGCTCTATATACTCTTAATACTTTATTAAAAGATTATGAAATATTAGATTCTGGAGGACGCCATTTCTAGACAAAAATCTAGCAATGTCTGGAATTGGTGCAAAATAACTGAATACAACACTGTGTATTGCTAGGCCCATAAGCCAGGGTCACAAGTCCTGCCAACAAATCTGCTCCAGTGTGGGCTCCCCTCTCCATGCAGTCACAGGTCCTGCCATGAGCCTGCTCCAGCACGGGCTTCCCACAGGGTCACAGTCTCCTTCAGGCTACAGCAGAGAGTGAGTCCTCCAAGGGCTGCAGGTGGAATTTTCTCCGCTGTGAGCAGCCTGCCTCACCATGGTCTGCACCATGGGCTGTCAGGAGATGAATCTCTGCCTCCGGTGCCAGGAGCAACTCTTCCCCTCCTTCTTTACAGCAGAGTTGTTGCTCTCACATATTCTCACTCCTTCAGCTGCAGTTGCTGTTGCACAGCTTTTTACCCACCCTTCCTGACTACATTATCCAGAGGCGCTACCACCATCCCTATGGGCTCATCCCTGGCCAGCAGTGGGTCCCTCTGGGAGCCGGGTGGCATGGGCTTTGTTGTACATAGGGGAGCTTCTAGCAGCTTCTCACAGAAGCCACTACTGCAGCCCCCTGCTACCAAAACCTCACCACACAAACCCAATACAGATGAGGTGTCAGTTTCAAACGTAATGAGCGGGAGGCTCAGCAGCAGCCTGGTGTCTCTGGAAAACTTTTGTCTAAGACCCTTCCTGTCTAATCCGTGCTGTGTAACTACTGCCTTTGCAAATACAGCACACAGCTTTGTATTTTGATCAGACAGCACAGAGGACTGTTACTTGAGTTTAGTCACCTTTGTTGAGATGTGATATGGAATGAGGCTGTGAATGTGGAACAGCAATCAGTGCCCTGCTGTTGGCAGCAGCAGAAGGACTTTAGTTCCTGAAGGAATTCCTTTCTGATTTTTTCACAAACTTAGAAGGATCATCTTATAATGGTTTTGGGTTTGGTTTTTTCTGTGTTTTGTTTTTCCTTGTTTTTGTATATTTACAACAAAATGCCCTAGGAACTGTTGCAAAACTTCCCAGTTAATAGTATAGGGAACTCAGCAGTCATGAATGGGAAGGAAAGTGCTTCTGGCTCTTCCAAAAGGAACAGAAAAAGCATGACATTTTGAAAGGAATCCAGATCTTTTTCTTAAAACTGATTTTTGAAACCAGAATTTTAGTCTTAAATGCTTTAATACTCAAAAATGCTGAAAACTGGGAAGCCATCAAGTGGGAATTCACAGCTCCAAATTAGCTGCAGGTCAGTCTGCATAAATTGGATGAAGCTGGTCCTGCTCGTGTGTGTACAGACAGCATTTCATTAGCTCCACTACGTCTCTCAGCCTGTCGTGGATAAGCTGGCCCTGATCCAAAAGCAAGGTAGCTGTGTTAGCATCATGCTGTGCCTGAGCAAATATTGTCTGCTCCTCTGCAGGGTGCTGCAGCCAAAGCAGAGCACTGTGCTAGAGCAGTCCTGTGATTTCTGGGGCAGGGCTGGCTCGTGGTCTGCCTGCCCACAGCAAGTACAGAGGAGTTGTGCAAACCTCCACTAAGGTATCCAAGGACAGAAATCTGCAAGCTGAGTGGGCAGCTTCCTAAGATAGCAGTTCTAATCAGTTTTAGACTGACTACTTCCCATGTCTTTCTTTGCCATAGCAGCTGGGCCTCCTGTTCTCATCCACACTCACTTTCCCCATTTCCCTCCAGGCTTTGGTAGACCATAGGCAGCAATGCTGAGCAGCAAAGATCTTGGAGACCACTTCATATTTCTATCTTGCAACCTGAGTCACTGAAGCCACTTGTTTTAAATGTTGTCTTTAATCTGTGCTAGAATGATCAAGACAACAGAGACCATATTGTGGTTTCAGAATACCTCCTTCCATCTTATTCTTCTAATTTCCTTTGTTATCATTTCAAGGAGAAAGTAATTAGTTGCAGTGAAGAAAATGGAAGCTAAACAGGTATTTTAATGCACTCAGAAATGTGAATATTCACTACACATGGCTGTTCCCTCTCACACTCTTATATGTTCTGTTTATAATTAAGTTAAAGGCATTTTAACGATTTTTTTCTTTTCATTTCTTATAGGTTGTAAAATATATACATTGTGCAATTTGTTAAAAATGACAATCTTAACTACTAAACCAGGCCAATGCATTCTTCCCAAATTCAGATGTTCAACATGGCCTGTAAGAGACTCCAGCTGAAGACTTGTACATGTCAAATATGGTAGCAAATAGAAAGTTATGGATGGAAGGTCTCTTAGTGCTGTAAGGTATTGTGTTGAGCATGCTGAAAGAAATTAAACCTTTTAAACAAAAATACAGGAAATTTAATTTTAAAGGCCTGGTAAAGTTCCCACTAATACCAGCTGAATATCTTTACAATTACTTCGGTGAGAGGTAGTATGACTCTTTCTAATTATATCTAACTTAAGAATGATTGGACTAGGAAAAGAAATTTCTTCTCCCAATGTTCTGAAAATTTACACTGCACCAAGAGATCAGGATTGATTAATTTCAATATCAAATTCTAATGATAGTCTTTTATCAAAGCTGCAAAAGTACTTGATATATGAGGTAATAAACAGAAAAACAAAGTAAAAATACCAACAAAGGACTCCACATCTAATTAGTTTCCTTGCTGTGGTGCTGGCAGGAATTTCGAGCAGTTTATATACTTAAGATGAGAGTTCGAGCCTGTAAGTCCTAAAGGAGAAAAATGTCTTCAAGCTAGTTAGTGCATGGGCTAAGAGATCTTTTAATCGCAGGAATTTTAAGATATCTAGGTTGGTGATGAAATGGCACATTTCCTAATGACTGCTGTATATATCTGTTCTGCATAGATCAAAGGGGAAAGCTTCTGCTGCTGCTCTTTGCCTGCTGTTCTCATGAATAAACGTACTCTCAGTTAACCATTTTGTTACCTTTTGATAAAAGCAATTTCCACAAAGAAACAAACTAACCTGGATCTGAGAAAGAAAAATATTTAGGAATAAATATCACAGAACGACAGAGTACTTTCTGCTAGCAGGTCATCTTGGGCAGCTGAGACAGACTGTGTTCAAGCTTTTGCTAGGAGCTGAATACTGCTAGTGGAAGGACTAGGTGTAAGATCTACACAAATCTTGCGGTGAGGAAAGTAGGAACTAATCCAAAAAGTAACACTGCTGTGGAAAACGGGAGTCTTCTGTGTACTGGCACATTCCTCTGTAATCTTGCTTGGTTGACATTGATAGAAATAAATAAAAATATCCTTAACAATGTCTTTAACAAATGAACAAATTATATTAGTCAATGATACAGGTTTTTTCAGGCATAAGATAACTAGAGGTTTGATCTATCTGTTTTTAACCAGATAGATAGTCTTGATAATTTCACTTGTGTCATGATCCTGAGTGTTCAGTTGACAATGATGCAGTACAAGCTCAGTAGAAAAGCAAAACTGTGATTTGGTGTGGTTACACAACATAAAGGAAAAAAGTGCCAAGTTCAGGGTAGTGTCTCTGGAGAAGTTTCAGACCTGAGTATTTCTTTTGCCCTGGCATGATTTCACACAGATGCACTAAAAAATCCCAACCCCCCAAAAATGGAACAGGATGAATTTGCAGCTATAAGAAGGACTGAGCCCATCCTTTAGTGTCTTTCAATCAGCTGCTACTGCTGTTGCATAACTCAATTGTTCTTTTTTTTTCTGTTAAATTATTCAAATTAACAGAAAAATCTCTGATACTGGGTTTGAGTGATGTAAACAAAAAGTAAAAATAAAATTACGTGGGTTTTTTAAACAACAAAACGTCATAACTTAAAGGCAATCTTAAATTATTCTTACTAATTCAAATAAGACATACCATAAAAAGATTTCCATGCAGATGCTTTGACTTTTTGTAAAATTTGGTCTAGTGGAATAAGCTGAGCATTACCTTACTTTGGATGCTGGTCATTGTTCTGTTTTGTAAGATAATTCCCCAAAACCAGGGACACAGTTTCAAAGCGACATTTGGGCAGACAAAAGTACTGAATGACAGTACTTTATTTTCTGTTCAGAAGTGGAATTTTCTGCTTGTAGTTTGACATGTTCAGAGCTGTCTCTGTAAAGGCCGTGCCCAGGCTGTGTAGGGACCAACCTGGGCATCAGTAAAGCCAGTGGTGAGCCAGAAACTCATCATTACTTGTGTTGAGCTTATCCCCACGAACATCCATCTAGCTAGTGGCTGGGCTGTGGTACAGACCCTTGAATCTGCTTCTGGTCAGGAGCTGTGGGTTCTTCACATTCTGTCCAGGAATCAAGAGCTGAAACCATGGTTTCATTTTTTCATAGATTCTTTCTTCCCTGTGCTCCCGCCCAACCAAAAGCAAAATGTGTTGCTTTGAGGCTCATAACTTTGTTAGAGGATTTACAGGATTTTCTTTTGACTAAGTACAGTATAACAGTTGTGCACAGAAGAAACCTTTGGAAGCCAAGGAATAACTGTTATAAGTGATATTATAAATGATAATGCATATGAATGTTCCTAAAATATAAGCAGGTGCAGAAAGAGACATGAAAAGTGTTTTTTTTTCAGGGACTATACCTATTATTTTGGCATGATTATTTTGGCATAATTATTTCAGGTAACTTAATTGCTAACAATTAACAAGCATGATTTTTACCTCTGTGAAGTTGGCAATCTGAATGCGCGTTGTGTCACCTTCCGTCTCGCTGCCTTGTCAGGCTAATGGAGATTTGCTTGAAGTGGAGAACTGACTTTTCAGAAAGCTTTACTGACTTTCTCACATGTTACATTCTTGTTTTTCGTTCCCTATTCCTTTTTAAAAATGGAAATAAAAATGCAACAAAAATAATCGATTTCTTTTTCCCAGGAAAGACTTAAAATAAGCAGTGTTAAACATACATTCCCTGTAAATGTAATGTAATTCTCTTCCATTTGTTCATAAAACCAGAAAGAATATTAAATATGGAAAGTTTCCCTTACACTTTGATTTGTTGTGATCAAACTGTGGTTTTGACTACATTTTGCGTTTTGCTTTCATTTTGCGTTTTGCTTTGGTTGAAATGAAAATTGATACAACTGTGTGGCTTGGGGACCTCCCTTTTGGAGCATGTTTATTGCTACCACCATTCTGACAGCTCCTGTCACGCAGCAGCAACTGGCTTCTGGTTTTCAGGAGTTTTTAAAATAAGACTCTTGACTGAATGAACGTTATGTGACAGAATGGTGAAATATCCCGTAAGCTGGAATGTCCCCAGAATCTGCAGCTTCTCAGAGCAGTCCATTTTAAACTTCTGTCAAGAATACAAATCTCACAGAGAAGTTGCATGAGGCCTCTATAGGTTTTTTTAAACCCTGATGCTGTAAATTTGTAACTCGGTGTTGCTGGAGTAGCTGTACATCTGCATAGGGTATCCTGGCTTTTAATAAAGCATCAGAGAACTGTATTATCAATACCTAAAAATCTACCACACTAATATAAATGCGTGGGACCTTAAAGCAGTCTTAAGGGATTAAATAGGTTTTGCAGTGAAAGGAAAAACAGAGAACCACAGAATATCTTGAGTTGAAAGGGACCCATAAGGAACATTGAGTCCAACTCCCTAGTCCTCACAGCACTACCCAAAACCAAACCATGTGACTAAGAGCATCGCCCGGACAGTTGCGAGAGCCGGACATCAGTCCCACACCAGTATTGCTGAGCCAGGGGCTGACATGGGGTCCTGGGCCATGGGCAGGGTGCAGGGAGCCCTGTGGGGCTGGGCAGGGACAGTCAGGCCAATAGTGCCTTCAGGACCCTCACAGATCATTTTTAAGTATATGAAGGTTATTATTAATGGAAAAAAAAATCCAATGTAATCTCAGTGTATTGATGTTAAAAGGGACTTTGAAATGATCTTGGGAACACTAGTGAGTTTCTTCCTCTTGTTTAGCAACTATCTTCTGTACCTCTATGCCATGGATAGAGGTACATGGCCCATCTGCCATGTTGAGTTAATACACTCCTCTGCTTTGGAGCATCTATGAGGGAGATGACTCAGGCACACATAGGGTTGAGTTATGGCTCTTTGCTACCTTTGAAGACAGGGGTTCCTTCCAAGAAATTGTTTTCCCCATGATTTTTATGCTTCAGGACTTATCTTGGACTTAACAAGGAGGAGTCTGGAGTACCATCTTAAAAGCAATTTCTGTGTCTTGAAACAATGAAATAGAAATTATAAATCATCATCGTCTTTTCAGGTGTAACCACCGTCTCCTTTTGTTTGTCTAGTTGCTTTGACAGACTAATGTGCAAAGGATGGAGCCATGTCCTTTGCTTCTTCCCCATTCACATTTACTTACAGATGGCTGCATGCTTTGATTTGACATGCATACCTATGCTTCATGTGGAGAAGGTCCTATCTAACCTTATTTTGTTTGCTTTTAATGCGCCACACTCTTAACTCTTTTGATATCTAGAAATCATGTTGGAGGTCCAAGTTTAAAACCAAAGTATTTTAATGATTCTGTCATTATATTTTTCCCTATTTCACGTTATAGAATATGAAAATATTCCTGGTGGGTTCCCTGCAATATTCATGCTGACATTCTATACTCATGAAGTATGTGACATACAGAAAATGTTAAATTTTGTCTCTTTGGTCTGGAGACTGTTGCATATTATGTAACACCCCAGAGTTTTCTATAAATAACCAGAAATTTGTAACAGTCACTTTGCCACTGTGTTTAATAGTGTTTTGACAATGCATTGAGCTGGAAATCCAAACTTGGAAGCAGATGCTCTGAGTTATAATTTTGCAAGAACCTGAGCGCATCCTGAGTTTTGTTGAGCGAACGATGACTAGTTTATTCAGTTGCAGCAGGCATTGATTGAAAATATATTTTTTAATTTTTGTGGACATGATATATATTTCTCTCAGATTTTTCAATAAAGCATAGGTGCAATGGAAGCTGCTGTTTTGTTATGATTTTTATAAACCTATATTTGTACAGAGAAGCGTTGTCTTCCATCAGCTCAACAAATGAGGCTTTTGCCCCTGCTTTTCCTTAGACTAGACAGTGGAGTTGGCATTTGATTCATAAGCTTTTGATCCATGCTTAATCCTAGGATGGCTTCCATCCAGAGCATGCAGAGCGATGGATATTGTGTACCTAATGAAGTAGCTGTTGTTGTACAGCACAGTAGGAGACTCTCTCATGTTCTTAAACAGCAACAACAGAGGATGTCAGTATTCCTTGGTGGGTCTCTGGGGAGAGAAGTTGAAAGAGCTCCTAAGAAGCAGGGCCCCTTCTGGTTGCTCCCTTTTCTTTGCAGTGGGTTTGCAGTGAAAGTAAAATTCCATGGTATGTCTTTTGTTTTTTATCCTAGAGCAATTCAGGCTGCACCATCATTTCACAGACACATAATCCATAAATTAGGATGTGTAATTGCTCATTTCAAAATGTTCTCTTATACCATTGTAAATGAGGAAAACGTCCTCTGAAAACATGGGAATTATTTTATTTGGTGAAAATATAATTAAAGAAAGAAGAAAGTAATGAATGTAGCAGCAATGAAATACAACTGGTTTTGATCTTTCCCTGCTTATAAGAAAGATAGATTATATAATCTGGATTGCATGTATGCTTATTTTCCATGTGTAAAAGCAGTCAAGCTCTGTGAAAGTACCCAGAAGTGTGACTTGCTATGGCAAGCTTCAGGCAAATCTGATGTCCTGTTCCATTTAGTTATACTTTAAGATACAGAGAAAGATCCAAGAGGGAAGAGTCCAAAGAAATGGATGGAGGTTATGCTGGATCCAAGTTGCAGAACGAAGTTCTCTAGAAAGAATCCAAATAATCTCAGAAACTTCTTTGGAGAGGGCTTTCCAAAAACTGAGAAGAGTTATGCAATCTTAGCTTTTCTCTTCTATTGTCTCCCCAGGAAACCTGAGGCAACTTTGCTTCTGCTGTCCATTTTCCTGATTTGGCAACTTGAAAAGGCTGTTAAGCCATTTTCTAAAACACTCCTCAGTCATCAAGACTGAGCAGGACATCAGAATCACTAAAGTAATGTGAAAGGAGTGATAGGGTGCAGCGACAATTCCTGTTGAGCAGAGGAAATAATAATATTCAGCAGATAAAGCCAAAATAATACTGAACCTTTGACACTTTAGGAAATTAAGGAGTTGCCTAGGAAGAATATCATTGAAAAAAAAATAAAATAAAAAAAAAAGAAGTCTCAACGTGTGTTGTAGGGTGGTCAATATTGTTGTTCCTGCTGTGTTGAAAGGCCAGATAAGCACACAGAGATGATAATTTGCCTGAAGCAGAGTGGAGGACTCCAGAGTGCCTCTTTAATACGTTATTCACTCAATCAGTGCTTCCTGAGAAGAATCCACCCGGGGAGGTCTGGCACAATATATTCACATGGACAGAGATCGCATAAAAGAGTTTTAACACCTCAAATTGCCAAAGGCAAAGCAGGAGCACAGAGGGATGCATTAATTTCCTTCTAGTCTCACAGCAGGTTAACGGAAGAAACACAGCTCCGAGCCAGGTGTCATGCCTTCCTGACAAGCAGCGTGCCCCCCAGGTCAGGCTGACTCAGGGAGGGTCTGTGGTCACACTCTCTCCTCCTGAGCTGACACCCTATTTTCACCTACAGGTGGAAGAGAGAAGTGATAATATTAGATACATTTACTTTGCACAGCAGTGAGGTTCTAGGAACAGAAAAACTGGGAAAGAGGAACAAAATAAGAAGAGAATGTATTCCACATTTGGCAGTTTGTATTTCAGAGTTAAAACAATCTCTTATGTGGCCTTTGAAATTTTGAGGCTGCATGCATGAAGAAAGCACCTGTTGCCCTTACGTACTTGTCGTGGTTTAAGCCCAGGCCGTAAATCAGAACCACGAAGTCCACTTCCCCCCCCACCTTTCTTCCCTCCGCTCCTGGAGGGACGGGGGGGAGAATCGAAAGAATGCAACTCCCATGGGTTGAGATAAGAACAGTTTAATAACTAAGGTATAACACAAATCACTACTGCTACCACCAATAATAATAATGATAAAGGAAATAACAAGGAAGAGAATACAACCGCTCACCAACCGGTACCTCACCCCCACCCCGCAGTGATCCAGCCCTTCCGGGCACTCTCAATTCTACATCCTGGGCATGACGTGCTGTGGTATGGAATACCTCTTTGGCTAGTTTGGGTCAGGTGTCCTGTCCCTGCTTCCTCCCAGCTTCTCCTCCTCCCTGGCAGAGCATGAGACTCACAAAGTCCTTGGTCAGTCTAAACATCAGTGTTACCAGCTTTGTTCCCAGGCTGAAAGTCAAAAACACAGTGCTGCAACAGCTACTAAGAAGGAGAAAAACTGACTGCTACTGCTGAACCCAGGACAGTACTGAAAATTAAAAAAACAATTAGTCTTGGAGCATTAAAACTGCCCATTTAGGTAGCTGACCAGAGTTCTTATGGAGATGGTTCTCCCAAAAGTGAGCTGAGGAAATAAGGCTTAGAAATTTATATATTAGTATGTGTACAGAAACATAAATTAGGAAGATTGACAATTTTCGTTGCTTTCATTGACTTTCATTTGCTGTGTTCCCAGGCTGACATCTGAAGTTACATTTGTTGAGTTGCTAGTGGAGTGGTGTCTAGAGGCAGAGGGGCATGGGGACAGGATAAGCTAAGTCCCCTCATTGACAGTAGGATCTGCAATGATAGCCTAGTATCTGATGTAAAAAACCCCTAATGGAAACAGGAACTTCCCAGCATCTCCCCCAAACATGGAAGAAACCATGTAGGGGTGGTTGTCAGCTCAGCAGGAGCTTCCAGACCTCTGGATGCTTAAATCATATCATTATTACAGACACTTCTGGATTCTCTGATTGAGGTTTTCTTATTTTGCTTGGAAGGATTATAGATGGAAGGAGGATTAAATGATAAAGTGAATCATTGTGAGAGTGAGGGAATGCCTACATGATGAAAGAAAGGGTGACTGCAGGAGACCTTTTTACTTCAGTGGATTGTGTGGAATGAAAAAGTACAGGTTAAGGCATTACAGTGCTTAACACTACTTTTGGATTCACAAAGTTTGTGTGTTGTGCTTGGCTTGACTATGAGATCCTTGGGGTAAGGGCTGTGGGTTTTTTAGATCACCTAGCACAGTATTGCTCTGATCTTTGTGCAGTCCTGGAATGAAAACATTAGCAATGATTATTTTTCATGGCAGAGGCTACAGCAGGCTGAATTTACAAAGTTTATCTGATTTAATTATCTTCTGCTTAAACAAAACATGTTCATCTTAGTTTTCTGTTTCTTCGTGGGTTTTGTATGGTTTTTGGTTAGTTTTTTTGTTTGGTTGGTTTGATTTTTTTTGTTTGTTTGTTGGCTTGGTTTGGGGTTTTTTTTTAATACAATATTCAAGTGAGAAATATTCATTTGCAGTATTTGACAGTTATTTTTGTGTGACTCAAATTAATAAAAATCAGAATGTATGTAGCCCCAAATATCAGATACATCATTACAGTTGATTTTCGACTGTCTATTTCAGTCTGATAATTTTGTGCTTGATTGCCATCATGAAGCAAGAGATAACAAGCCAGGGCTTCAGTGGTATTAACCACTGAACAGCTCTCAAGCCATTTAACAGGCAAACGCAAGACCTATAAACCAGTATGATGAAGCACCTGCTACTCCTTTCCTACCGTTCTTTCTTCTATTCTGCAGATACAAATGACACGAATCTGTATCACCAAGAAGTCTGCAGACTCTAACAGAATGTCAGCCTTCAACCCTGCTGCACGTATGAGAAAGCAAATAGGAAAAAGGAGAACTGATAAACTTTTCCCATGCCATTCACACTTACCTTAAAGATCATCTAGTTCCAACCCCATTGCCATGGGCAGAGACACCTTCCATTAGACCAGGTTGCTCCAAGTCCCGTCCAACCTGAACACTGCCCGGGATGGGGCAGCCACTGCTTCTCTGGGCAACCTGTTCCAGTGTCTCACCACTCTCACAGAGGAAGTAAAGAGCCTCTTCCTAGCCTTTAATCTAAATCTACACTCAGTTTAAAGCCATTACACTCTGTCCTATCCTATTTGGCCACATTTAAATTAGTAGTTGTTTTGTCGAAAAAGAATTGAAGCTATTTCACCATTTCACTAACCTGCGGTCATATTTATAATTTACCTTTAATTTTGTGCTTTTTCATAATTTATAGCTAAGTTAAAAAGAATGAGCTACTCTGGAATTTGCTTTTAAGGCTAGTTACTTTCCAGGGGCAAAATTTAGAAGCATTATTTAGACACCATTCTGAGAATTATATGTTACTGTGATTGCTTCTTTATTTTACTGGGTTGAAATAGAATCCAACATCTGATCTGAGAATACTTTTGTGACAGTATAGGCTGTTTTCTGACACCGTGGTGAGTAGACTGTGTGAGTCCCATAGCTTGAACATGTGAGTGTAAGAGGCTTCTGTATAAAAGGCTACAATTTACATTTATAATTTTAGCTGAAGATGAAGGATGGGAAAAGTGGAATGGAGATGCAATTCTATCAGCTAATTTTTCCTTTTCTAATCTCTGTTTTTGATTTTCAGGTGATGGAAATTAAAGGACAAATGATTCATGTGCCAGAATCAAATTCAATTTTGTTTCTGGGCTCCCCCTGTGTGGACAAGCTGGATGAACTGATGGGCCGAGGCCTCCATCTTTCGGACATACCTATCCATGATGCTACTCGTGATGTCATATTGGTTGGGGAGCAAGCAAAAGCCCAGGATGGCTTGAAAAAACGAATGGATAAGCTGAAAGCAACGCTAGAATGCACACACCAAGCCCTGGAAGAGGAAAAGAAGAAAACAGTAGATCTCCTCATTTCTATTTTCCCTGAAGAAGTGGCTCAGCAGCTGTGGCAGGGGCAGCAGGTTCAGGCCAGGAAGTTTGATGATGTTACCATGCTCTTCTCGGACATTGTTGGCTTCACTGCCATCTGTGCGCAGTGCACGCCCATGCAAGTCATCAGCATGCTGAATGAACTCTACACGCGGTTTGACCATCAGTGTGGATTCCTGGACATCTACAAGGTAATAGCTCAAGTCCTAAGTTAGCAAAATCTAACTGAAAATAAGGGAAAAAAAACCCCAACCCAGTAGCCATCTTTCTGAGTCACAGACCTTCTCTGTAAAACCATGAAGGCAACATTTTTGTTTTGTGTGGAAAAAATAAATCTGAAATCACCCATTGAAAATCAAATACTTTGATGCTGAGCTGTCATCATGGTTCCTGCATATATACCTCATATTCCTATTTTCCTATAGGCATTCCTTCTGTATTATAGCCTAGTTTCCTTTAGATGACACATCAGCCATAATGTCCTAAGGATGATGAAGTGCTCAGTGATTATCCTAGCCCAAGCTGCAGCTCCTGTATAGTGCTCAAATGCATTCTGTTTCAGCTGAAAGTTGAATAGTTTAGTGTTTAGGTAGGCATCTTTTATCTGAAAGAATTCAAATTTTCTATAAAATGCAGGGCATTCACTAAAAAGAAATTGTTATGAGATTTAAATTTACACTGAAAAATTGAAGAAGACAGCTGATGGCCATTTATAGTAAATGGAACAAGTGGGACATGGCACTGGAGTGCCATGCTCCTTTACTACCCTCAGAAAAGCAGATGTTGCAAGGGTTGGTTCCGTTAGCAACCTCATCACCTTCACTTCTCTTCAGATGATTTGGTGTCCATTATGTGTTTGAGAGAAAAGAGTGGGCAGGTAGAATTTAATAAATGCAGTTAAGATATTATCTGTGTAATTATCCTGTGAAATCTACAGAGAATATATTTTGTATATGGAATACCTTTATTTTTGTATAGAAAAGAAAAGCAAATTTCCTTTTATAACTGAATACACCAAAGGAAAAAAATGTAGTTGTAAAATTATATATTGACTTCATTTCTTGTCTGATGCTTGCAAACTAAATCACCAGTTTTCAAGCTGTTTCAAATAGTATTTGTTGATAGGCTATAGAGGAAAGGTTTATCTTTCAATTTTAGCCTCTACTACACTTCAAAAAACACCCAAAAATATTGATTATGCACTTAAAAAGCAACTCCAACTGTAAAGTTTCAACACATGCCACAGATAGAACTGAACATGGTGTAGATATATGTTGGTAGAACAGTAGAGCAAAGTAAAAGATCTAGCTGTATATAAGTTTTATGCTCCTGGGCTTAGGGTTTTGTTTCACTAATGTTCAGAAGCAAAAGGCCATGTTGGGAGAGGACTGCAATGGAAGGTACTAACCCTTGTTTGAAAATTTTGTCTGTAATATAGTCAGAAAAGATTGGAAGTTTGATCTCAGTTCGTACTGATGTGATGTTGCTTCACTTGATCTCAAGCCAGCTGTGAGAGCAGGACTTGAGGAACTTCTGACCCACAGTCAAGAGTGATATCTGGTGACCCTGTTTCACATGCTGTATCCGGTACATGGGTGTAGTTAGTATTTTCCCAGATGAATAATTTTAGTCATCTTTTTTGAGGCATTCAGGACATTCTTTGTTGAAAACCATGGTTGCATGGGAATAGGAAATAAAGTATGTGAAAACTCTATGACCTGTTTGGAAGAAAGGTTGGTTGAGTCCTGTGAGAACACTAAGAAGGAATATTTACACATAGGTCAGGAATATTATATCATTTAGGCTGTGGCCTTTTGCCTTTCACCTAGCTTTGTGCTGCTTTAGATGACAGAAAAATGTTACTGTATTGAAGTACTGTTCTGACCTATGAAATAAGATAATGGCTGCTGAGATGGGTAGTGTAAGATTTATGCATTCAGAAAAGGAATAAATACTCCAAAAAGTTAAGACCCCCATGTAATTCTATCATCAGAGGAATAAACAAAACCTAATTTTGTATGGAAGGATTTCTTACACCTCTAACACCTTTCCCCCACTGTTACTACCTTAATATAGCCAGTTATTTCCCAGATCCTTTTATACTGGGTTTTCCTCCATCTCTCTACTCCCCCATGTCTCCTCAGCCTCCCTATACATCCCCTGCTTCCCCCCACAGCCCACCTGTGAGCAAGGCAGTGTGTACTCTGGCTATTTTGAAGCTTATGTACCTTTTTTTCTCTCCCCAGATATCTTTTTTGTAATTTTTTTTTAGCCAGAAGTCTAAAAAAGCTGCTGTGGGGTTGAGTTAAAATGACTCAGTTGAACATTACAGAAAGACAAAACTCAGGCGATGAACCCTTTTTCTTTTCCTTAGAGAATCAGACTTAAAATAAAATGACAATTCTTTTGAAAAAGCATTTGCACTTTTAAAACAAAAATAGCTTGTGTGTTTATATCTTTTTCATTTGTTTCATATGGTATTCTGGAAGCCAAGTGTATTGGTAGGAATGATCACCACCACCACAACTATAATTTTAGAATATTGTCAGGCAGTGAATTTTAGATATGTAATCACCAGGATTTGTACCCACAGCCTGCCTCTAAGATATACTCCTGTAACCAGGCTACAGAAATTCATCATGTGATCTATATACACATCAAAACAGATTAATTTTCAAATTTTCTTGGTTTTAAGCTACACAGCAAGGATAATTTGCAAAGATTGTTTGACGAGTACTTCTGAATACAAAATTCACTATTTTGTAAACAGAAAATTAAGCAAAATTCATTGAATAAATTCCATGCTGTAAATTATTCACCCAGCTTTACTGTTAACAGCATTTTGAATTCAGAACCTCAGTGCTTCTAATCTTGGACTCAGACAATGGATGTATTTTCAATTGTCTCATACTATTCATTCAGGGATGTTTACAGAGAAGTACGGCACAGAAAGAAGAACAAAGATCCTTGCATTTAACAAGTCAGACATAGAGGGCAAACATAATGAGCTGTTGGATACAGAATAAGAAATTCTTGAAAGGCTGAAGGGGAATGAATTAGACTTTGAAAATTCTTGGAAAGGAAAGTAAGTAGATATAACTGATGAGGTAGGGAAAGGATGCCCAACAGATGAATGCATAGGTAAGAACGATACATAGAGATAATGGGCTCAGAAAATGAACTTCACAGCAGCATTTTGAACAGATATCAAAGATGACACATTATATTTGTCCAGGCTGAGGTAGAACGTTGCCATAAATCATATGCATGATGATATAAGCCTGGTGACAGTGTGAGCGATTTGTAAGAATCTGTGTTTTGGAAAATGAAACTTTGGAAAAAATTTGCTTACATATAGCCTTGATGAAAGATCAAGAGAGACATCTTGGGGTAATCACAGCACGGAGAGGATGTGAGAGAAATGAGACCTGGCAGTGCATTTGGAAACTGGTGCTGCTGACTATCTGAGTTAATTATATTTGGCTTGGAACTGGGGAATGGGAGAAAAGATTCTGTTTAGCAGGGAGTGCAAATCAGAGTAATGCAGGGGCCATGCTTGGTAAGCTAGTGTCTGCGGACATGCAAATAGAAACATGGATTCCAGGAGCAGAAGTAATGGGGGAGAGAGGTCAGTAAATTTTGAAAGCAATTGTTTTGCATCAAATAAATACTGTTTGGCCCGATTATTTATGTCTTTGTTTGGACCTGTTTTTCTGTGTATGTGAGTTCCTGTTTGTGAGCCAAGTGCTGGAAAACGATGCTTCAGCTAAACCATCTCTTTATCAAATAAGCTATTTAGACATGCTGCAGCCATGGCTGCTAGCACTTAAAACTTAACCGTGCAGATTGAAATCTTCCCTGCTTAAAATTCCTGCAGCTTCTGTTTCTCCTTCCAAGTAATATGTCTTTGACATAGAATCATTTTAAGTATTTTTTCTTGTTGAATCTTTTTGCCTGTGTAGGCCTGCTTTGTTAGCTCTTTCCCCCTCACTTTCCTTTCTGACACAACCCAGTTTCTTTCCATCACCCTTTCGCTACTGCATGGAGTAAAGGCAGCATGTACTTTTTTTGGCAGATGTTCTTTTGGCCATGGATGCACTGGCTGGGTGACTATGTATGCTGGCTGATTAAAGTCAAGCCAAATAGGGCAGAATCAGGCTCGCTTGTGTAGGCGTTAGTTTCTTTGTCCTTTCTCTGGACAGAGCAGCATTTGTCCTTGAAGACATTTGCACATTTTCTCATAACAATAAACTTCACTTTCTGTGAAGTGCTGAGTTCCACTTTCCATGTCTAAGCAGGGAGTCCTAAATGTTTTTGTTAATGAACTGCCAAAATGTCTTTGCCGTACATCTTTGTTGTCAAAATTTTAATTGAAAGTTTATTGAATATTTATTGAATAAGACAACATAATTCTACAGGTTAATTTTATGGTTATAATTCACAAACTTGTTACATGAATTTCTTCTTTCTTTCTTTTGGTTTCATTATATGACTAAATTGATACTCCCTGAGTGGTGCCACACAAATGCTTTGAAGTCCTTTACCAGCTTCCTTGGAGTTCTCTTTGGCTATTATTGCTGGCAACATTATTTCACTTACTTTACACGGAATGATATTTTATTTTTCATGAATGATACAGCTAGCCTGTCGGATCCTCTTTTTCTGATTTTATACACCTAACTCTGGCTACAGCCTTATTTTTTGCTTGTTTTAGAAACCTGAGACTAAAAAAAGGTGGGAAGTCTGGACTGCTCTGTAATCACTGGAGGCTGATACTCACCAGTTCTGAAAAACACTGTTTATACTGAGCTTGTGATATAGTGTTTTTAGGAACCTAATTTTAAATTCACATTTTCTAAAAATACTACTTTACATTTTTATACTGGTAGTTTAGGTTTCAGAAATCAGTATCATTCTACAGAAAATACCAGTACTTTCTCAGTGCTATGACTATTCCTCCTGGAGAACTGATATTTGTACATATTCATGTATATGTTCTTAAGCTTACTATCAGTGCTATAATGACTAAAGATTACTGCAATTAGAGGAGTCATGAGCTTCAGGCTATTCTGAGGTTTTCCAGGCTGTATGTTTTATCAGTTAAGAAACACAGTCTTCAAGTTTTCATGTAAAATCTATCGCCACTATTTTTGTCTTCTTTCCATCACTTTTGCAGTTTTAACCTTTTAAGTTCAGTGCAGCTACTTAAACATTTTGAGAAGCTTTCAAATTCTTTTAGCTTCAGCTTAGGCATCTGTAAGATTATTATGAAGGTTGTTATGAAATGCAATTAAAATATGTAAACAATTCTGGTACTCTTATATGAGCAATATGATACACATAAAATGACATAATATACCTGATTTAAGATGAACAGGTGTTTTAGGGACTACTAGTGTACTAGGTGTTGTTTCTTCCTGTTAATTTAAAGTCAGTGGGTTTTGAATGTGTAAGAGAACAAAATGGGTAATAGAAGCTTGCTTTCTCCCTGGTGCCACCAGCCTGGTAAAACTGGCCTTCAGCATGCTGTTCTTTTGAAGTCCCACCATAGAGGGCTCCTGAACCTTCCTCCTTTTCTTTCTCTGAGCAGGCTATAATACTGACTTTCTCCTTAACCTCTCTGGCTGTGCATGGACTTGCTGGCACGCAGGTGTGTTGCACTCGAGTATAAAGTTAGGGGAAAGCTGCGGCACCTATCTTTTGGGGGAACTCAGAAGTATTTTTGGGTTAAGCTAAAGGAATAAAGTCCAGCCAAACAAACAAAACCCACAAAAGATTCCTCGGATTTGCCCTGCATATCTGCTGTATCACCACCCAAGAGCCCCAGGATATTTTAAGACTTCCCATTACTTTAAGCATTCATTTTTCTGCAGCCTTGTGGAGGATTTACACTTTTTCCCTTTAGTGAGATGTGCAAATGCAGTCAACAGACGCACAGGCTCCAGAAGAGTTATTCTTTTCTTTATAAGCATACAGACCTGCACAAAGCACTAAAACATCTGTGCGTGTTCCCCTGCTTGAGGCAACTCATCACTCAAGAATCCTCTAAAGAGTATAGGACTTCTGCTACTGTATATATTTTCTTCCTCAGGAATACTATGCTTGTATCTATTTCTTTCTCTCTTTCTCTTTTGTCTCTCTCCTTCCACTTTTCTCTTACCTGAAGAGCACACATTTGTTTAAAGCATCTCTCTCCATTTCCCTCAATCTTCCTGGGAGACCTAGAACCTATTTCCAGCTTGCAGGTCCTGGGAGTTGTTCCCAAGTCCTCAATTATGTGTGAATGAACCTTGGCTATAATTTGACTTTGTATTTGAACAGGACCATGACGGGGATCCTCCTCTGGGGCTTCCCGCTGCATATTGAGGAGCAAGGCCAGACACAGCGGCTATATGGGAACAATGGCTAAGAGCATGCCCTATTGCAGTACACACGTCTCCCTGATGCTATGTTTTGTAAAACCCACCAATAATACTTAAATCCTTTGTTTTCTTGGATCAACTTTTGTACATTCTAAATTTTAGTATCTCTAAGGGACTAGAGAAAATTGATCTTACTTTCCATCAGCCTAAGGTATTTCTGTCTAAACAGTTCAGTACTGCGTCAGATCTAGCACAACTGTGGCAGCATATGGCTGTCCTTCATATACCTGAGCATGACAAGATGCAGCGTTTTCTTTCATTCATTCATTCATTCATTCATTCAGTCAGTCAGTCATTCATTCAGTCATTCAGTCATTCAGTCATTCAAATAGCATTCATGACTGTAACTTAATTTCTTATATGATATAAATAAATATGGAGGACACTTAGGTAAGTTAAGAGAAAATAGCCAATGTATGAATTTCAAGACAGATATATTAAAACTTACATAACCTTGAGGAAGATGTTGTTCAGTAGTTCTTTTAATAACGAGGATGCCTGTATCAAATTAAGACAAATCTTACATCTGGAGAAAGGCAGTCACATTAAACTGAAACGTGTGTCTTAAGTTATGCATATTTGTTTTAATATTTGCTTATTTTGTTAAACAGTTCTTTACTTGGCTTTGCAACTACCTCACATAAGGAAGAATGCCAGTCAGGACATTTTCTGTTCATCAGCCATATTTGGTGTGATTTTTCCAATTTCATACCTCCTTACAGCACAGAGAAGTCATTTGTGCACTGTGACTTTTGTATTCCATGAGTGGAAAAAAACCTGATGTTGACATCATGTGAACTGTAAGTTTTCTAACATGTCTCTATTTTAATTAGTAAAAACCCCTTTTAAAATACTAGGTAATAATTCTCCACAGCAAGTACTGTTTGTCTCTTTTCCTTTCATAAAGGGAAAAGCATTGACATTATTACAGCATACACGAATGAGTTCCTCCATATACTGGATACTCAAAGGTTTGTGCTTAGGACTAAATAGGTGCTACAGAAAGAGTTTGAATACAGGTCTTCCTGAATTTGCCAGCATATAGCATCATTAAACTCACTAAAAATAAAATGCCCTGAGGCCTAGTGAGAGCAATTGCTGCATAATAAGGCTCTTGGGAAACGGGCTGAGGTTTATAGTAAGACATTCCTTCTGAAAAAAAAATAGCTTTACCAGATAAACAGGTTTCTGAACTTCATAGGTGGACACTCAGAATCCATTCCTGCTCAAATGGGAGGGATTTTCCATACACTAGACTATTTCCAAAAGCAGAATGCAGTGTCATAAAAGCATTGCAGAGTTACCTTGAAACTCAGGCTTATGATTTCACTGCTTAGGAGTTAATTTTGAAATGCTGAGACACAGAACCTAAGAGAATCAAATAGTGAGGTAGAAATGGAAGGAGATTTTTTGATCCATTTGAAGATAGTCTTATTCTCAAATCATATCTTGAAAACTTTTAAAACCTTTAAAAACCAGGAGGTTTTTTAAGGTATCCCAGAGATTTTTGGAATCTGTAATTAATATTGTATCCAAAGAGAATTAATTTCAGAAAAAAATGTAAGTAATTTAATCTGACAGATGTTGTTAAGCTTTAAAGTGTTGCACAATTCAACTATTTCAAAGCTTTTCTGCCAAATCTGTGCAGTGGAAAAACATACAGAATACTTCAAAATGCAAACAGAAGTAAGCTTCAATTTCTATTCATACAACATAACCCCCCCCCCAAAAAAAAAAAAACAAAACCAACACAAAACCAGATGTTTATTAGTTTGAAAGAAGTCAGTATTCGCTCTTTGTTACATAGACAAATGTAGATCTGGAAGTTACCCCAGGATCAAGTATACTTAGGCTGTGCTCAGAGGAGGCCTTTCTGAACTGTAGCTGCTACCTCCAGAGAAAGGACACACACACTTAATCTCTCAGTGGAATAATTTACCTAGTTTCTATCCAGCATGTTTCTTTGACATTTATCTCCTTAGGATCTGTGTTTTAGGTTATGTGACTTGTTCAAGTCTTTCTAACATAAGCTGCCCAAAATAGTTCATGTCTGCCCTGCCTCCTCTTAGTGATTAATAACATCCCTGACCTGCATGCCAAAATATGCATGCCAAGATACAGGATTTTTTGAGCTAAACAGAATCCTGCTGTTGTGCTGACAAACAGTATCTTAGCACTAGCAGTCAACACACTCGTTCAATCTTTTTTTTTTGTATGGGGTTACTTAATGTGAGCAGGAACATACACTCTGTAGTGCACTTCCAAAATCACAGGGTCTGCCATGCATAAAATGGTAACAGCTCACTTGGAGTCTTCTGAGAGTTTCACAGACTAAGCTTTCCCAGTCTGTGGCTTCCAGTTCCAGGTGCATTCCCATCCTGAATCCTGGCTTCATTCTGGGATGAGAAATGGGACTTAAGAAACCTCCTCCTTAAATATTCATATGCTCCATGGAAATGCAGCCTAGGTGTACAAGAAGCTAAGATATGCTCTCTAAGTCCAGGTTGACTAGTATGTATGGCACTTTGTTCCAAGAGACAGCCAGGGACATACCCTGACTTTGTTGCTTAAGAAACTATTTCCAGGTCTTCAAAGCAAAATTAATAAGCTAGAAGTCATTGATTTTCTTGTTAATGTAATCATAAGAATCACGTAAACTTCATATTCTCCAATAAATGCTGTTCTGAGCCTGGATTAATCTCTAAGAGTGGAAAGGAAACTGTCTTATGGAGTGTAGAAAGGCTCATCGGTCCATCTAAAAATCAATTTTCCAGAAGGACTGTTTGGTTTCCCAGAAGTTGCACTGTCCTACTTCTAAAATTTACCTGCCTCAGTGAACTTCCATATTCAGTCTGCCTCATGTCTCTTCACATGGTCTTGTTCATTCTTTCTCTTCTGCTGTTCTGGGACAGAGGTGAAACAATGCTATTTATAACACAGAAGTAGTCATCCAAACTATTCTCACAGTCAGCAGAGGTAAGTATGGTTTTATAGGGTAAGTGTGAATCATTTTTAGTCTGAGATTCATCTTTTCCTGAAGGAGATGCTTA
Organism: Psittacula echo; assembly: GCF_963264785.1. Classification (NCBI taxonomy): domain Eukaryota; kingdom Metazoa; phylum Chordata; class Aves; order Psittaciformes; family Psittacidae; genus Psittacula; species Psittacula echo. The sequence goes on from NC_137736.1 coordinate 112,083,635, forward strand.
GCATAGGTCAGATGACTGCTAGAGTTCATTTCATTCCATGGATTATGGAAAGAATTGAGAGTGAATAATTCATATTTGGATTACTATATTGGAGATATCTCTGGTTAGGTGAGCTGAATCTCACCCATGTAGTCTACATCTTATTAACCTGCAGCCTATGCGGTTGAAATATTTCTTCTTTCCTGCTTGTGCCATCTAGTTCTCACATGCTTTAGTTTTAGTTATTTAATCACATTACATAGTTTTATGCCATGTTATGTTTTTTGATGCAGAGTGCATTTCGATTGAGTAAAATAAAGTTTCACTGCATTTTAATTTCTCTCATACAATCAGCATCAACCCAAGTTATTTCTTTCCTGATTTCATTGCTTTTTGTTATATTGGCACTAGAATAACTCCCATCACCACAGAACATGAGTATTGTGCTGTCTTTCAGTAGGGTTCCTCAGAATACTTTACTGATTTATTCAAAGCTTGACTTTCCATGACTTTTGCAAATGGATATGATGATTGTGGTCCAAAAAACTATGTATTACTCCCTTCCATTGAAACAATCAATAACATGCGGGATTGACTGTAAGACGCAATGGAGTATTCAAGGGTCCTTAACATTACTGCTGATTTTATTCACTTTTAGCTAAGAAGAGAAATATTAACAGTATTTCATCAACCCAGGAAACTGACGTGGTAATTTTACTGATGATCACTGGAGAACAATAAAGAAAGGCTGACATTCTGGCAGATACTAATCTGCTAGATGATCACCAGGGAAACTAGTGTTGCAGCCCCAAACAATGCAACTCTGTAACTCAACTGAGCAGTAAAGTTATCTATAATAAAATACAAAGAAAGAAAGATATCAGTATAGCTAATAGGTATATTGAGAGACAGGGTGTAGCAAATAGTTAACATTTGGATTACAGCAAAAACTGCCGTGGCTAGTGCATCATAATGGTCTGTGTTTGACATTATTGAGCATGGATACTTGAAGAAATACAAAAAGCCCCATGAGCTACTTATGAAATGTCAGGTACATGTGGCAGACTTTGTTCTAGCATTGTCATTTTGAGATTTATGCCCTAAAATACAAGGATTATGTTCTTTATCACTGTATTTGCTGAAGCATCTATTAAAATCCTTGCTGTCTGCAGAAATGTTTGATTATTCTTTAAAAACTTGGAAAGTTCTTTTTATCTGAGTGAGACCTTATGGCCAATAAGTTTCATAGGCTTCCCTCTTTCCTAACCCATAAGGATTATGGATTAAGAGCCCACCTTGTCATCTCAAAGACCTCTCACAGTCACCGGAGCTGCTCTTAGGTTCCACTGAAGCTGTCTCTGCTTGTCCAGAGGCTGAACAAGCCCTGCTCCCCCAGCCTCTTGTCACAGAGCAGGTGCTTCAGCTCCCACCATCTTTATGGTCCTCCACGGAGCTGGATCCAGTTTATCTTATCTCTGTCTTGTACTGAGAGGCCCTAAACTGGATGCAATATCTAGGTGTTGTCTAACGAATGTGTCTAATGAATGAAAAGCCACTTTCTCCAGTCTCTGTTCTGATAGCCCAGGCTATCGTTGGCCATCTTTGCTCCCAGGATGTGCTGCTGGCCCAAGTGCCCACCAGAACCCCCAGGGTCTTTCCCACAGAGCTGCTCCTCAGAAGTTGGCCCCAGGCTGTATCAGTTCCAGGGAAATTCCTTCCCAGGTGCAGAATTTTGCACATATCCCTGTTGAATTTCTTAGGTTTCCTGCTGGCCAATTCATCCCACCTGTTTATGTCCCTTAGGATGGCAAACAGACTGTCCCACCCACTGTGGTATCAACTGCAGGCTTGATCAGAATGCAAATAATGTTATTATCAGGAAAAGAAGCATAGATTTTGTTGGAAAAGGGAGACATAGTTACTCAGTTGAATTCTAGATAGTTTTCTTGCATACTGTATTTTGAAAGGTGCTAACCAATCAGTACAGATTGCATGCACCTAGAACAGTGTCTGTATTTGTGGAGGAAAGGGGCAACATGCATTGGCAACAGGTGAAAGGAGAGGCAGGTATTTTAAGATGGAGAATAATGCTCTTTGTGGGGAAAAAAACCCACACCCAAACCAGAAATATAGTTTTCTCAATGGGAAAAGTTAAGTAAGGAAGAAGACCACTGAAGTGTGATAGCTAAGCTCTTTTTCTTACTGCTTATTTCTATTTTTTTATCAGTCTCAAGCTTTTTAAGAGGAAATTCGTATCATTGCAACTGCTGTTTGTTATTATTTCAGTTCTATAAAATTAAATTTTAGAGACTATCTCCCAGCACTAGCAGAGTTTCAGGCTATTGGCAGATTCCTCAGAAGTGATAAGAAGCAGTCTAGTAATAAGCTTCTCTTCAGCTAAATGTAGCATATACACTTTATATACTGTGGCTGTAAACAGGGTGTGGAGCATGAAGAAACAGTTTAATACTCCAAGTTTTCCTGCCAAATTCAAATTACAATGATTATGAACCATTACTTACCTCAGCAGAAGTAAATATTTCTGGTGATTATAATAACAGAAACATTTGAGACCACAAGCAGGATTTGATGCATGTCAAAAATCAACTGAATTTGAAGAAATATCTGTTGCTCTATAAAAGAAGGATAAGGAATCAAGGCATGGCTGAAGAATAGCTGGGTTTAGTTATTCTATGTGAAGTCTGTATATGTGATATAGGTAATCTATACATGCTAATACAATAAACCAAATAAACTTTGGATAGCATAATGTCTTTCCTCATACATGTACCACTGAAAAGTTTTCTTTTCTAAAGGAAAAGCATCCTTGAGCAAAGGATGGTTATGTAATACTTATGTATTTACTTTCTAGAGTAATCTTGTATTCACTTGTATAATATCAAGGTACACAGAACTGTCCTGTAGTTCTTCATCCAGAATTGCACTGTAATTTTTTTTCCCTGTGCCTTGTGAGGAAAAAAACAAAGAAAAATCTGGTCTTTAAATATATATATATATATATATATATCAAGCAGGTGCTGAAGGATGAATGTCACTTGAATGGATTTGGCTTGAGAAGGGCTCCATTAGCAGTTAATTTTATCTCAATGGGACAGCCAACTCAAACTAAAATCACTAGTGCAACCTGTATTAAGGGCTCTGTTTTACGGATGACAATATCCTAATGGTGTTTATTTCTATAGTGAAAACAATACAATTTTTTATTTCTATTTTATTTATTTTACAAAAAAGCATTTAATAGTCCATAGAGACAGTGGCATAAAGCATTTTAGGGTGAATAGCTACTAAATATTATAATCTTTAGGAGTAAGATAATAAACACCTATGCACTGCCATGAGTATTTTGGGGATCGGAACAAGAGTACACAAGTAGCCTTCAGAGGAAGGGGAACGATCCACAAGGCACTTGCTGTTAAGGGTGGATTTTCTACCTGAAGGAAGATATAAATTTTCAAATTTTTAGACCCTTTGGAGTTTTTTTTTACGTATTTAGTTTTGATCATAAGCAAAGAAGCCTTCTTGAGATGAATATAATTTAACCCGTTAAAAAAGGAACAACCCATAAACACATTTATGGCTCTTACGTGGAAAAAAAAAGGAAAAAAAAGTAATACTAATGAGTATTCCACTGTAACAGTTATAACACAAATTATGTATCAGGCTTTTACAGGAACCCTGCTGAATGAGACAGGGCTAAAACTAGAGCCAGTTCTCCCTCCAGCTACTTCTTTCAGTGGATGTAATGTTTCTTATTGCTGTAAGAATTTCAGATTAGAATTGCCACAAGAGTGACCCCCATGGTTACATTTTTTTATGTTTATTTCCAAGCTGTGCTTTGAAAAAGGTGCTAGCAAGATTCCTGAGACTTCTAGGATTCCTGAACTTTTTCGACAAAAATCTTTAAATTTGCCATTGCAGGTTTCACTTACAAATTGGTGCTTTCCCATATGTGTGCAACCCTGAGAAATGAAGTGTGACACTTCAGTTCCTTCATTGCTTCTAGAGGTTCATATACATAATGACTGGTGCATATTCATGCATTCACAAGGAAGAGTAAAGAAGCAGTGATATTATTTTGATACACCACATTTTCTCTTCTAAACTGTCACTGAATCAACACCCTGACTTTGTACCAGGATAACATCATTGAGCTACAACTTCCAGTTTCTCAGTTAAGTAACATAGCACAACACAAAGTTTAGCTACTGGTAATTAGAAGAGACCTGTTGGAGAGGCCCGGGGAAAGTTTATTAACCTCTGTTCTCTAGACACGTTGGAAATGGAGAAATTGCATTCTGACTACCAGATTGTCGTGGTTTAAGCCCAGTCCATAAATTAGAACCACGCAGTCTACTTCCCCCCTCACCCCCCCAGAGGGATGGGGAGGAGAATCGAAAGAATGTAACTCCCACGGGTTGAGATAAAAACAGTCCAGTAACTAAGGTATAACACAAATCACTACTGCTGCCACCAACAACAACAATGATAAGAGAAATAACAAGGGAAGAGAATACGATACCGCTCGCCGGAAATGAGCCCGACCGAAAAGAGGACGTGCCCTTCTGGGTAACTCCCAGTTACATCCCCTGGCATGACGTGCTGTGGTATGGAATACCTCTTTGGCTAGTTTGGGTCAGGTGTCCTGTCCCTGCTTCTTCCCAGCTTCTCCTCCTCCCTGGCAGAGCATGAGACTCACAAAGTCCTTGGTCAGAATAAACATTGTGACCAGCGACTGAAAACATCAGCTTTATCAGTATTATCCCCAGGCTGAAAGTCAAAAACACAGTGCTGCACCAGCTACTAAGAAGGAGAAAAACTGACTGCTGCTGCTGAACCCAGGACACAGATTCATCTGAAAATCATATTCCACCTAAAATTGGTATAAATAAGAATGTGTCTATAATACAATAACTTTAGATTTAAAATTCTATAATAAGTACTGTTCATGTCTAAAAGAGACATATAGTATCTACTGAGGACTAACAGAAGCTGCATATGTAGGAAATGACTTCCCAAAAGTAGAAGATATTTTTGTTTGCTTCCTGCTGCAAGTCTTAAGCACTGTCACTTTACAGTATTCAGCAGCATCAGGATATCTACCAAGAAGCTTTTTCTGATTTGTAGAGTACACACAACTATTCAATTTGTTGAGGACCTAACTGAAAATCTTTTGGGCATTTCCAATGGCTTTAGCTGGGTTTATAGAAGGCTTTAGAGAAGGCCTTTCTAATAGCAGTGTAAGTAGCTGCAGTGTTTCCTGACTTGTTTGTTAATGAAGAATAAAGCTTATATCCTATGTTTTTCAATAGATTATTCTAATTTTAAAATCTAAGTTCATCCTCACTTCTGTTCAACAGTGCATGTATTAATTCCCAGTTAATGAAAGCTCCAGTGAACCTGGACACGATAAATCAGCAAAAGGGGATGAAAAGTAGGTAAGAATATGTCAGGCTATCAGTGAGTGGCTAGAAATATTAAGAGCAGTAAGAAACGATAATTTAACTAGAACAAAAATGTACTAAATCTTAATAAAGTTTAAACTGTCAATCATATACAAAAATGGCTGAAATATTCAAAACAATATATATTTTTAAAAAGAAGCAGGATAATGTTTTCCAACCTTAGTGCAAAATATATTTTCCTGCATATGTATCTAGGAAGGATATAAAAATCAAATATATTATAAATAATGCACTATAATAGTCACATTGCAATGTCAAACCCTCAGAATTTAGTTTATCACATGGTAGAGATTTCCTCTCGAGTTTCATTACTGCCTATCATCATCTTGAAGAGCATCAAACAGATCTGACTGTTGCTATTTTTAACCACCTTGGTTAGTATGTTCTTTTTCTCTTAATTCTGTTGACATTTACTTGAATATTTATAGAGTAAGTTGCTCTCCGGTGTGCAGAGGGATTCCAGGATCTACCCAGAAGATAGCTGGGCATGAACTATCAGCAGTGTTGTTTTTTTGTGGTCCAACTCTTGATCCTAAGCCAAGACGTGAGAAATCCCTTTCTTTCTCATGCACATCTGACTCACTTGACAGGCCCAGCCTGAAATTCTAAAATGCAATGAAAATCTATATTGCTCTCGTTGCTGTTTCTGTTTTAATGTCCTAATATAACCTCATGAAGTTCAACAAGGCCGAGTGCAAGGTCCTGCACCCCAGTTAGTGTAATCCCAAAATTAATATAGATTCGGGTATGAATGGGTTGAGAGCAGCCCTGCAGAGAAGGACCTGTGGATATTGGTAGATAAAAAAATTAGACATGAGCTGGCAATGTGCACGTGCAGCCCAGAAAGCCAGCCATATTCTGGACTGCATAAAAAGAAATATGGCCAGCAGGTTAAGGGAGGTGATTCTCCCCCTCTACTCTGCTCTGGTAGGACTCCACTTGGAGTGATGCTTCCAGCTCTTGGGTCTGAAGTGCAGAAAAGACATGGACCTGAAAGAGTAGATCCACAGGAGACCCACAGCACTGATCAGCAGGATGGAGCACCTCTTCTATGAGGGAAAGCTAAGGGTTGGGATTGTTAAACCTGGAGAAGAGAAGGCTCCAGGAAGACCTTATTGTGGCCTTTCAATATATAAAATGGGCTTATAAGAAGGGTGAGGAGAGAGACCCCAAAAAGTAGTTGTGGAAAAAATTGGAAAATTTGTCAAATCTAATTTTAAAGGAGGACTGAACCAAGGTTAAAGTCTGATAGATAGTCAGCATGGAAATTTCAGCTTAAATGCTTAGTTGGGAAAATTCTTAGTAATGACTGAAAACAGGGCCACAGAATAATATATCATTAGACAGCCTTATCAGCTGTCATCACATCCAGTTTCAGCTACCAGGTTGGTTGCAACAGTCCTAACCATTCTCCTGGTTGTCCAGTATTAGTGCTAAAGGAACTTCATAGGGACAAGCACTTTAATGTCATGAGGCAGCTTAGGTCCAATTTTTCTGGCAGTACACAGATACATGGGGTAATGGGTACAAACTGGAACACAAGAGGTTCCTCTTAAACTTGAGAAGAAACTTCTTCTCAGTGAGGGTGACAGAACACTGGAACAGGCTGCCCAGGGAGGTTGTGGAGTCTCCTTCTCTGGAGACATTCAAAACCCGCCTGGACACATTCCTGTGTAACCTTATCTAGGTGTTCCTGCTCTGGCAGGGGGATTGGACTAGATGATCTTTTGAGGTCCCTTCCAATCTCTAACATACTGTGATACTGTGATACATACAATGAAACTTGAATCATGCAACTCATTCAGTGCATGCAATTTAGCTGTTAAATTAGTTTACACAGCTATGGAAATTTTGAAATGGGAATAAGCTAAGAAAATAAGTTTTTTTGCATGAGCATTTCAGGAGCATGATATGGTCCCAGATCTGTACTTGCTTACAGTGGTGTAATACAACTATCTCTAGTGGAAAAGTCATTCTGAATTTAAATTATTCAACATTTGTATTTAATTTTTGTATTTCACATCATAGATTCAGCACTTTTTGTAGTAACTGCTTTATTTCTATTCAAACTGGTTATATTTGTCCACAATTTTTAAGAAAGACAATGGATTTCCAGTATTATTCCTCCTGATTTAGAGATATTTTTAGCAACAATTTCTTAGCCATACAGAGTGTCTTTTTAACTTCTGATATTTTTCTCACTATGCCCGTGTATTTTCTTCCCTAGTTCTACATTTTTCACCAGCCATTGCAATATACTTGCCCATCCACTTGTCTTTGGAAAGACAACCTCCTAAACTACAGGAGTTGGCAACTCTACTTCTTGTGGCCAGAGATCCTGAGATATGCCATGTATAAAACTGGAGGCAGGCAGCAGTATTGATTGTTCCTACATGTTTTTTTCTATATACGATTTCTGTGAGGAGCTTCCAAAAGTGACGAGGGAGTGCTAACAGCTGTCTCAGCTCTCAGCTCATGAGAAATCCTCAGCTTCTTATATATATCCTCCTGCACCGTCAGCAGGAAAGGATAAGGTGCCAAACTTGGCAATGGACTTGTAGCAGGTTCTGTAGGTTTGATGATGGGAAGTACTTGCTCATATTGCTGTTCTAGATTCATGCTCTGGGTACATTTACCTGTAATGCTTAGTTTTTGGGATACTATTTCCAGTTCCGGAAATTACTCTGAAAAGACCTATATCTGCTAATATAAGTAGAATCCCTGCAGAAAGAAGAAGAAGCTGTATTTATTCCTCCTTCCTCAGTGCAAGCTTTCTTCTCATGCAAGCTTTCTTCTCATGCAAGCCTTTGCTGAAGCCTTTACTGGCATTCCTGTAGCACTGTGGGCAGGGTGAAAGCCAGATTAGTTGCATAGCTAAACCCAAATGAATCTGTGAGGACTGAGTCTGCTTGGGCATGTGTTAACAGACTGTGTGCAGAGCATGTTGCAACTGTGTGGGCAAGCAGAGTGCAAAACAATGCTGCTAATAAAGCTGCAGAACTTAAGGGCTTCAGTATTTCTCAGGTTGCCTTTAACAGGATCCAGTGGGCTTCTGTAATTTCTTTTGCTTTCGCTTGCTCCTGACGGAAAAGGAAATAAAGGATAAGAGAGAGATAAGGCCTGTCTGAAAAGACCAGAGGGATCATACTACTGAACTTGATGCCTGAAGGTAGGAAATTCAGTCAGGTAGCCTGCGTAGTAGAGAGAGGCCACAATTCTTATTTGAAAATAACAGAGACAGGTGCAGTCAAAAGTATGTAGCAGTAGCATCTATTTATTTGAAAATTATCCCTATACAAAGAAAACCTACCTGCTAATGAGAAGTCATAGACTCTCCACTGGTTTTTATGGTGATGTTCTGCTTTTTCTAATTCTCTTCCTGATATAATTTTCGAGCAGAGCAAACAATAATTATGAATTATAGTCATATGGTGCTATTCTTACCCAACAGCAAAATCAGCCAGGATGGTGTCAAAGCTGTAAGCAGTTTCTCATTTAGGAAAATAGAGTTTTCTGTATTACTGCTATGGGAAAATGTTGTCATCTCTCAGCTGATGGCATACACTATTCTAGATGTAATGATCTTCTTTGGTTATAATGGTGATGAACCACTATGCAATCACATGTCAGGTTTTGACTACACCTGTTTGCAAACTCAGGTAATTATGCTCCATTGCCTAGTTGCTTATTTTATGGATGTTTTGCTCCCACATTTTAAGCAATGATATTTGATTGCAGATAAGTAATGATAGGGTTTTCTTCTCTTTATCATACTTGAACATTTGATTTGTCTGATTGCTGCAGGTGGAAACAATAGGTGATGCGTACTGTGTTGCAGCAGGGCTCCATAAGAAAAGCCTTAGTCACGCTAAAGCCATTGCCCTCATGGCACTGAAGATGATGGAGCTTTCAGAAGAGGTTCTTACTCCGGATGGGAGCCCTATTAAGGTAACAGCTTTGCTCTTTATTCTTAGGTAGTCAGAGGTACATAGACCTGATTAATTCTGTCATGTTCTGTCAGTTGAAATTTGTTTACTGCTAGGAGAATTTAAAATTGTATCAATATATCACAGTCCTTTTTTATGGACATATATTTCACTGGTGCCCATCAACAATCATGTAAGATATGCCTTACTTTAGTAAGCCCAGTAGACCACACAGACTAGTTGTCACCTTGTCAAATGTGTTGAATGCCTGTTTGTGGCTGGAGGGTATTAAATGCACTCCTGATGCTCTTCCTCCAATTCAGTTTAGTGGGAGAAGAAAATTTGCATGATCCTTGACTGTCCCGTGCTACAAGCCAAAATACAGTATACAATGACAATAGAGAAATCAGTTTGGAAGTGAACTGAACTTCAGTACTAGGGTAGGGGCACTCAGAGTTTTGTGGCTCTAAGGGACCACATGCCTCTTTTCTGAATAGTTATTGACCAGTATAGAAGAACAATGTATAGACTGGGTGCTTTTTCTCAATTGTAATGTGCTTCCTTCCCACGCTACTCCAGTTCCTTCTCCTAGTCTGGTATAGGATATAGCAGGAAGTGGAAAACAGCATGTCCCTTTGTGCCATTTTGAAGTTCCACTGGTGTTCTGCTTTTCTTAATCTTATATCAACTTTGCAGCCTCTGGTATTTGAAATTGGTATTGTTTAGGTCAGAGATGGAGATTCATCACAGAAGAAAAACCATGGAGATATATATGTGCCTTTCTTTTTCAAGAGTTAGCTTACACATTGTTTTCATTAAGTGTATTCACTCCTATTTGTGGTTAAGTTGTTTTTCCCTTTTGTTTTCAAAGAAAATGTGGGTATTATGTGGAACAATTATTCAGCACTGTCTAAAGCCTGTAACAAAAGCCGTATGAGAATGGATGAGAAGGCTGGACAGATTTCCCGTATGATTTACACCATAGTTGAAATGCACTTTGTAAACTGATATTCCTCATGTCTGTTGACAAAAGAGGACGCTGCTGATTTTTTTTTTTTCTTTTTCTCCAAATACTAAAAGACTGTTTTGAAGGTTTAAAACTAGACAGAAAGAAGGTAAAGTTTTTAAACATGTATTCAGGGATGTGACTATGATGCTCCTTGAGCAATCAGATTCTGCATTCCAACTCTTTCTATTAGTTAGGTCGTATCTTGAACTATATTCCTTGAATTCTTTATGTATGATGAATTAAGAAATATTTAATCCAAATGAATTGTGCTGCCCAGAAGGGAAAATGTGGATGCAAGGCAACCAAGCTAGAAATTCCATAAAGTATAGTATGGAAGCAAAATATTCAAATGCAAATATATTGAGTTCTGGATGAAATATTTTTATTTTATACATCAATGCTGCTGATGATATTATTTTTAATGTCAACATAAAATACTTAATTGATTATTGAAAAAATGTCCACATATTCAAAAGAATAACTTACGGAAAAATGTCTGAGACTATGGATCTTGAAGAAACTTTTTTTAAAGCTTCATGTGGACATTTATCAAACACAGAATAAGCATTAAAAGACAAATATCTGAAGATAAGAAGGCATAGTGTTTTCAAGCTGGTATTAATTTAATCCTATTTACATAGATTTTCTAGATTGCTTGATGATTTCTCTATTTTTTCTGTGTCTCTAGCTGATTAATACATTCAAGCTACACTGTCACATTCTGGAAGAGCTGTCTTCCAGATCTTCTCCATCTTTTCACTTTCTTTTGAGTGATTGCTGCAAATATGGGGAAATTTTGAAGGTGTATGGTTTACTCTGAGAGTCACAGTTTGTGACTGTTTTCATTACCACCTGTAACCTTTTCAGAAAATTTCTCCTGATTTCAGTGGCTGCATAAGAAACCCTATACAAAAAGACTATCAGGACAGTTCAAAGGAAAAATGCCTGCAGAGAATAAAATGCTGAGAATAATCAAATATTTTCAAAAGTACTAATAAACTTCTTTTAGAATTCAGAAGAAAAACGTCAGTTCATCATACTTAAGCTGAAAGTAGAGGTACTGAGAAGCTCCTCAGTGGGTGTTAATTGTTCTGTCTTCAATTTTAGGTGCAATAGATTTCAGGGCAAGGGATGGTGATATCATAGACTGTTGTTACTTTTGTACCTAGACTGGTAAATTGTGTTTAAAAGCTTGTCTTTCACAGCAGCATCTTGATTTGATTTAAAATCTATTAAGTCTAGTATTCCTCTCACATGTATGTCTGCCCAGTAAAACAATTGAAATAAGGACTTTTGGAGAAGTCTACTTCAATTCGTCCTAGTTTAGGTGTCTACTCTAGGATGAGATGAATCATGCCCTAAAAATGTGTTTTATCAGTTGTCTGTAAGGCAAGTTTATGGACTTAGCCTAAATGTGGATGTCTACAGCATAAACTTCTACACTTTGTCAGATGAGTCCTCCTACAAATGGCAAAGAATGCATAGCTTTTCTTAGTGGTTATGTCAATGATCGTCGTGGTTCAAAACATATGCATTATTTCTAAATTGAGGTGGCATGACTTTACCTCAGATCTCAGTGATCCCTATTTTTGTTAGCTGCCAGCTTTTCACTTAAAAAAATGTGAAGATGCCCATTGTGCCATAGATTCCCATTAACAAATGTTTGGTGTGTATAATAATGTCTCAAACTGTGTCAGTTCAGATTGGTGTTAAGTGTTTGGGCAATGCTCTTAGATACGTGATTTAACTTTTGGGTTGCCTTATATGAAGTCAGGAGTTGGACTTGGTTCTGTAAACTACCTGAAGTTTAAGGAACCTCTATATATGTATAACAGTTAGTATGGACTCAGCTCATGACCAATAGTAGGAACTTACTGTGCAACACATTTTACAATTGAGCCTTTCCATTAAATATTTAAATATTCATTAGCATTAGATGCAAAGTGCACAATGTAGACTGTAAGACATTTATAAGTGGCCTGACTTCTAAATAGTCAATGAAATTGTACTATAACATGGTTACTTTGGGCTGGTCCTGTTGATAGGATGACAAAACAAGCACAGTGTTTTGAATATATTTTGACCTTAATTCTTATCTGTGATTCATGTTAAACAAGCACAAGTCATATTTCCTGAGTCCTTGCCAAATAGGTTGAATATAGAATGCTGACACAGCTTTTGTTTTCTTGTGTTGAAAACCCTGCATCAGTATTTGAATATTTGAAAAGAACTTGAAATCAGAGGGCAGTTTTCCTCATGCCCAAGATTTGGTATCTTTGACAGCATTCATGAGCTGCTGTGACTAAATTCCAACTTTATTCTTCAGGATAGTCTAGTAGCTATTTTGAAAAGTAAGACAATTACTTCAGTAAATCTGAGGCAATTTTTCAAAACATAATTCCTGAAAATAAGGGACTTTCTGATCTCAGGACTGAAAAAATGGGTTCTGTCTTCTACTCATTCTCTTCCAGACTGGCTGATAAGCCCTGATTAAATACGAAGAAATTATTATCAGCCATTTTATATAATACATGACACCACAGTTATTTGAAGTTTGATTTCTCTTATTAGGCTGATAGCTACAGCAGTTATTCTGTTTCTGATTGTGTTTTCTACTACGAAGCAAACATGCTAAACTCTCCTTAGTGTTTGCAGATGATTTCTTTTCCAGAAGCATATCTCTTGTTTAAGCTCTCTGAAGTCAGCAAGGGAAACCACGAGTTCAGTGCTATTCCCTAGGTTTTTGACGTGTGACTGATACAATGCATGTTTAAGAGGCTCATTACGTAGGGGGAACATTTTTTTAGACAATGTCATAGTGAATCTGAGTTTTCCTGGTTGCAGACGTCAGCTCTAGGGAAACCTAACTGCAAATAGGAAATTTAGTGATTTGTATTTGATGATTGTTCAATTAGATGTATCTAGCTTTATGATTATGGTTTATGGAATATATGTGTTTTCTAAATTACTTCAGATTTAGGATAGGATTTAGGATATATTTTGTTCTCATCTCATGACTAAATTCACCAGAATGCAGTTATTTACTTTTTGTAGTTATTGATGTGCTCATTCCTGTGATAGCAATGTATGTCTTATTAAATGACACTTAGTGACTCAGAAAGCTCGGGAAAAAAACTTAAATGAGCTAATTAAAAAATACCATATCACATAACTGGGAATTTAGGGTAAGATTTTCACCTATCAAGTGCATTTGCAGATGATCAAATTAAGATTTTTATCTGGGTACAGAGTTATCATTTGAAAGTGTTCATTAGCAATCACAAAAATACCTTGTTTGTACAACCATGTGCACCTAATGAAAAATTTGCTCCTTAGAGCCATGCTTGTGCGACCAGTGAAGAGTGATGGACCTCAGGATGGCAACAAGGTGTATGAAGCAGCTCTGGTTTATATCCAGGTGATACCCCTGACCCCTGAGTCAGAGCTCACGGTGTGCTGTTGGGAGCACCATGGTCTGCAGCTGACATGTACTCAGGCACTTGACACTTCCAGCAGAGCCAAAGGCAGCGGAAAAGCATAAACACAATGGAGACCGAGACTACACTCCTTATATTTGTGTGAATAGCCTGTGATTTGCAAGGTGCTGAAAAAATTGTTTTGCAGAAAGAGAAAGTGAGCTATAGGATATAGCAGCCTCCACAAATTCTATCATCAGTCTGCTCTTTTCAAAAGAAATATTTGTAACAGATAATGGGCTGATCATTCTTCTGTGAGTGATGGAGAAATCTTCGGGTCTCTGTAGGAATGTTTTAAAACTCAGTTCTATTTGAGGCAAAATCCCATTACTTTGGCATGAGCTAAGGCCTTAGTACAAAAGAAGGGCTTGTGGCTTATCAGTGCAAATAGAATTGGATGTACATTTATATATATTATGTACATTTATATATATAGCAGCCTTCCAGTGTCTGAAGGGACCTACAGGGATGCTGAAGAGGGACTCTTCATCAGGGACTGTAGCAATAGGACAAGGAGTAATGGGTTCAAACTTAAACAGGGGAGATTTAGGTTAGATATAAGGAAGAAATTTTTTACTGTGAGGGTGGTGAGACATTGGCACATGTTGCGTGAGGAAGTTGTGAATGCTCCATCCCTGGCATTGTTCAAGGCCAGGTTGGATGGGGTTTTGAGCACCCTGGTCTAGTGGAAGGTGTCCCTGCCTGTGGCAGGGGGTTGGAACTAGATGAGCTTTAAGGTACCTTCCAACCCAAAGCATTCCAGGATTCTATGACTATGTTTTCAGTGAAACTCTCTTTAGTCCAGAGGTGCTCATTTGATTGAGGCTCTGTACAAATAATTATACATACTGCCCTATGACTGTAGTTTGAAAATATTGATTTAAGACTACCTCCTACATTTAAGTGAGTGTTACTTGAATTTAGGATATGCTTCCAATTTTACTACATTTTTTTATGTAAAGTGGAGGTACATTAATTTTAATAGCAAAAGATAATGCTGTAAGAAGAATTCTCCAGAGCATTCAACTCATTCAACTTTAGAGATAAAGGTCATGTAGATCTCATTTGATGTGCTAAAACCCACATGATATTATTGCCAGCATCACTTTTTATCATGCTTCAAATCTTGTCTAATTAATGTGCAGTATATATCTCAAAGAAACAGAAAGGCTTCTTTTTCAGTTTATTGTTAAAAAGGCTGTGCTGGCAGAGCATACCTAGTTTTGACTAATGAGATTTCCCAAGAGGTTGTTCTTTAAGATTATCTGCTTACTTTTATAGTGCGTGAAGGTGCCCTGATGTGAAGTGATACAGGGTTGGGAATACACAGGAGAAAAGTAAACATTTTACATGAAGCTGCTGCTGAAATTAACTACAATTATGTAGATTTGTTGTGTAAATGTGATCCTGTCTAACACATAATGATTGAGCCCTACCACAGTAATTCAAAGCATGTTTTAAAATATGTTCCTCTGCAGCAGAAGGATGTCCTGTGTCTTTTAAATGATTATGTTACAATGACATTAGAATTAGGCCTATAAATACTGTAATCAAAAACTCAAGCAAATACATACCCTCACCTTTCTTTTTGCTCACCTGCTAATGACTAGGTCATGAAATAGTCTAAACAGTAGTGCAGAGAATATCTAAGTGATATACATTCAGTTAATTTATTCTCAGCTGAGTTAGATGGGACCTTGTCAGGTCCTTGGCTATGTGTCTGCAAGGCACATAGCCTGGTCCTCGGCTCAGTTGTTTCTTTATTATCAACATAGAGTGCTTGATGCACTTGCAGCTTCTACCTTTCAAATGTGCATTGCTAAACTTATTTTATTATTGGATTTATAAGCTGCATTCGAACAGTGTAGTCTGATATTAGCGCTATCAACACAAGAGCCGGTCTTCATCTATCAGCTAGAGGAAGAACGGCATGGTAGAAGGACCACTTCATGTGAGGGATTAACCTCATCTAATTTCAAACACTGACAGTGTGAACAGCTACATCTAAAGCTGTTACTGTAGCTCCCTCTTTAAATCTAGAGAGTAAAGCTATTTTAGTCTGTATTCATCTGACACGCTCTCAGTGGCTACTTTATAATGAAATATTTGAATGAATATTTGCCAGATAAGTCCTACCTCAAGGGTGAACAGGCTAATAAGCTCTCAGATGGATGATCATACTGGAAGGAGCTGGACTGAAATACAGGTTTAAATCTTTGTTCAGTCACAGCCTTTTCATTTTTATTTTAGATGTTATCCAGACTTTCTATACTTCAACTTCCCATATATAAGTGATAAATAATGTTTTACAAATGGAACCTTTTCTGTAACATGTCTCACCCATGTGACTTTACAGCCATGCAACTGAATTAGTTTCAGTTTGTTGTTTATTTAAATACCTGCAGTCTTGATGACTGTGACAATGAAAGCCCGTTTAATAAACCTCTAATCTCTGCTTGCCAAGTGGTAAATTTTAATAAGCATGGGCTTTGCCTCATGAGTAACGGTACAGAAGAGACAAAAGGGCTCTGTGGATTGTAATGGCTCATGTCCAAATTGAGAGTGACACACTTTTCTAAGTAACATGAAAACAGGCGATGAATTTTAGTGCACGTAGCATCTTCTGCCAACTCATTAAGTATTCCCCTTTGCATTACAGTAATGTGGCACTTGGGACCAGAATACAAGTAGAATAAATGTGCCCAAATTTGCTTGAATGTATGGGGTTTTTTAGTTTTGAAATGAAGGGGCCATTCCCAGGGACCAGAATACAAGTAGAATAAATGTGCCCAAATTTGCTTGAATGTATGGGGTTTTTTAGTTTTGAAATGAAGGGGCCATTCCCAAACATACAGTGAGGAAGAATGGTTTAGTGAGTGTTATCTCTGTAATCCTTATCAGTGTTTTTTGCATTGCTTCTAATTCAGATTGTGGTGTGTTGGTTTTATAACAGTTTAGTGGTCCTCACCAAATGTATATCTTTACGTAAGCTGTAAAAGGATGTCTGCTTTGTTTTAAATTGTGAAAGGCTGACTTCTGATGCAGTCCTGTGCGACAAGCTGCCGAGTTACTGCAATGCTCCTTGCTCCATTTGTAGTCTCCTAAGAACTTTGCCTTGTACTTAATAGCCACATTGGACTCTGGAATGTATATAATATTGTATTTCAAGCTGCATAACTTCAAATTAGAAATTTCCTGGTGTTAAAAGATCAGGAACAGTTCCACAAAAGAAACACATTAATAGACTTTTTACTAAAAAATACCAACAAACCAGTGCAAGAATTCTTAGTTTCATGCGCAATATTAGGGCAGCACAAGTCCTTTGGAGAGCATTCAGAGCTGCACGTCTCAGGGGGAAGTTTGGTACTTTTTCTTGAGAGCATGCCTGGGAGGTGGTGAGCTAAAGTCAGCCTTGATGATGGCTCCCTGGACTTGAGGAGAGTTCATACCTCAGTTCAGCCCAGTACCTTTGGAAATGCGAAATGAGAGGAGCTGTTCTGTATTGAAGATCAGCTTCCAAGGCATTTGGGAAACTGCAGGTTTTGTTAGACTACCCTAAGAGAAAATTTTCTTTCCTCAGCCCTCCAGTCATTTTACTCAAGTGCTTCCTTTTGTGTGATTTCAATAATTAGCAATTGCTTTAAAAAGACGAAACCACACCCGTGATTTTCAACTTCTGTTCTTTTGAAGGGGCTTTTTCTTATCCAGTTACATGTTGCACTCACTGTATGACAGCATTACTGTGTTTGTGCTAAAATAACAAGGGTAAGTGGGGTTTAATATGACTAGTGGGTGCACAACAGCAGCTTTGTGGAAGAGGCTGGTTTGAAAAATTAGACTGATATTTATTCTGAAAACAAGGAGGTTTCCCAAAGAGTTGGTTGTTCCTTCAGGTAACATGCATTTATTGTTTTAGTCCGGTATTCAGGTAAAGTCTGTGGTAGATGATAAAGGTAGATTTTCAAAGTTACCAGCTACAACATAAGGGTCAGCCTGTTGTGCACGCTATTGCAGGGCAGGGGCATGATATCAAGATTGGCCACCTGCTGTAAGCCCAACTTGAATTAATTAGAAGGCTATGAAGATATTATTTTTCTGACTGCTGGCACGAAGATACCTGAAAGACAAGCAGAGAACTAATTAATAATCTGAGGACCACTGGGAAGAGGTTTTGTCTTTGGACCTGGCCATTCTCCTCTCATGCCATGTTTTCTCTGACATTATTGTCCTGCCAAGTAAGAAGCACAAGCACCTTTCTATCTGTACTTGTCTTTATGGCAAAGATAAAGCAGGTTTGTAGAAACCAAGGTAGTTACTCAGGGCACCCTGTGGACTTTTCCACTGTTTATAAGTTCATAGTGACTAGTACACGATCAGAACTCTTAGTGACTCGCAGTATTTAGATTTAGCTGAGTATAGAAACACCTCTGTAATGCAGTCATATGTTCTATTCCCTAAGGCAGAGATAACCTTACTATGAGGGCAGCACCTAGTTTGTAACTTTGTACTAATGCCTTGCAGTGAGCAAATACTTTCAATTCCCTCTCCAGGTGATATAAATACATGCACAGGGAAAAGTTGCAAGAGTTTTAAGATCTTGATTTCCTGCATGGGATTTGTGGCCACAGGATGTGCAGCTGGATGGTGGGGTTAGGTTTAAGGTCATGGTGTGACATGTCTCCCTACTCTGATTCTCACGATTCAGCAGTTGTTCCAGACACAAATGCCTTCAAGTAATACTCCAGATGTCTGGCTAGTAGTAAAGCTGGTTGGGAATTTTCCATGGAAAGCACTTTATGGCTGAGAACACTGAATGTTTGAACCCAAACACTTCCATAGAAATGTCTTGCCACATTGTCATCAAGCAAATTTACCAGATTTTGGTAAATTTCTGATCAAAGAAAAACCTGCTCCAGAATAGTTAATATATTAGTTGCTAGGGCAGCCACCTAGGAAAAAAAAAACAAACAAAAAACCCACCCCACACCAAAAACCCCCCAAAAAAACAAAACAAGAAAACAAAACACAAACCCGCCAAACCCTGCATTCTTAATTATCTAGGATGCAAGATATTCTCTGATACTGTTTTGCCCCAGGGCTTACGTTGGGGCACTTTGTGCAGCTGCCAGAACTTCACATTCTGGTTCTGGCTGTTCCAGTCACTGGAGAGCTTCCATGCTGAAGCTGAAATTTTCTATTGTTGTTGTTGCACTTGACTCTGCATTCAGACAAAAAGGAAGCAATAATAACAAGAGCAACAGCAACACAGCTCACCAGGTGAATAAATAATTAAATCTGTGGTGTACACAGGAGTTCCAGGAGGTTGACATTGACATGACTCTTTACAAAGGGAACAATGGACTAAAATCTTTAGAAAGTGAGAATTGCCATGTGTATAATGATGTTGTGTATTTATATAAAAAGGACATAAAGCCATATATTTTAAAGTTATCCATGAACGTTTAAAGAATTAGGCTAGGGAACTCAAGGTAGCTGAGTGATGAACATTTCTCCTAAGTCATAAATGCCTGTTTTCTTCTTCCTTCAGTGTGTCTTCCTGTCATATGAAAATTAAAAGTCAGGTTTCTTCTGTCAACTACAAGACTATTTTTTCGTATCTCCTGAGATGGAAAACATTAAACAAAAAATAAATAAAAATAGTGATATGAGATAATACAAACCAACAAGGACTCACAGAAGTTAAGCAGTAATGCACTGATAAACAAGCACAGATTTTGCATTAAAATCGTGCTTTATTGGCTTTTATGCAGTCTGACCACATAAGCATGAACAGAAAATGCTGCTATGCTTGAATTGCCACCTCACTGAATTAATAGGCACAGATGATCCCAGAGGCCTCTGAGTGGAATTTAGAGGGGAAAATGCCTTGCCCTTTGCAGCTGTAGATGTGGTTGCTACCTGAGCATCTGTTTCCAGCTGCTGAGATGCTGCCAGGCAGCTGCTGCCCTGTGCTGCATTGCTACAGCATCTGCCTCCCCCTTCAGTGACCAAGCCGTCTGCACCTGCCTTTTAGTCTGATTGCTCTGAAATGAAGGAAACCTCTTCTGTCCAGTGCTAGTGATATTTTATTACTGTCATCTCAGTTATGGACATTCTTTTCTAAACTGGGCAATATGTTTGTTTCAGAACCACCGTTACATCAATCCTGTCCCGTCATTTTCTTTCTTTCACTTCCAAGAGTCCAAACAGTTAAGTCTCCTAATCCAAACATTTTACTTTATCTGGGAGCATAATTACTCCATAAATTGCAGTTTTTGACAGCAAATAGAATCATAGAATCATAGAATAGGGCAAATCTGCCTCCTCCTTTAATTTGACTCTTCCCCATAAGAAAGAAATGGTGGTATGCCTTCAGGAGCCCTTCAGTGTGGAGGGGGGTTGGAACTAGATGATCTTAAGGTCCTTTCCAACCCTAACTATTCTATGATTCTATGATCCTTCTGGATAATGCAACTGGGGCCTTCATGCGCTTGGTGACAGTGCTAGCAGAGCTCCCTCTTCTTTCGCTCTGACGCAGGCTGGAGAGAAAGATTGAAGAAAAGGCTTATTACCATCTCCTCCTTCTCCCTTCTCTCTTGTTTTTTTCTTCGTGAATAGTTTTAGGTAAGGTGTGCTGGAAATAAAAATAAAAAAAACCCAAACAAACAAAAAAAACCCAGAGCTGAGCTGCATGCATTTTTTTTATATTATATGTCTTGTGTTACATATTTAAAGGGCATAGCTCTCATCTCTGTGACCTATTAGTCATATTGTCCCTTTAATATAATTCTGCTGGGTGGATTGTGCTAACTTGAGGAAAGAGGTGCCTTGGCACAAAAGCTTTTCTATTTTTCAAGGCAGAGCACCTCAGTAGCCCTTGTCTTATCTGACGCTGGATTGCAAACAGAGCCTTGCGCAGAGTTCTAGAAGAGTTGCCTATGGATTGTCTCATGGAGAACAGCATCTTACTCAGCCCTACTGGGTAATCTTGTAGATACATTAACCTTTATGCAGATCTGGCTTCATCCTCTGGCATCCACAGTTATGGGATTTTTAGAAGCAGCTGCCAGCATCTCCTCTGCAAAAGTAAGAAGAAGAAAGTATACTTGTTAATGGCAATTCTCTACTTTTCTTCCCCATTTCCTCCAACATGCACACTTCTGAGAAGTCAAAGTCTGCAGTTTTAAGTATCACTTTAAAAACTCTATCACATAACTGTTGTCATTATTCTATGCTAAACAGTGAGTCATTACACTGTGCTATATTTGAGTGAACAGGTCAGATTGGGGGCGGATGCTGGAAGATTATACTTGGCCTTCTGTTTGAAGCTGACAAGTTCAGCAACATTGTTCAACTGTTTCAGAATAGTTTAGTTCCCTGAGGAAGAGTGCATTTCCTGTCATAAATAAATCCATAAACTAAATGTTTAGTGGTATTTCAGCTTCCTTTCATATGACACATAGAGTATTTGGGAAGAAAATGCCAATGCTTCAGAGAAACTTGCGACAGCCTTTTGTGTTCAAATGTCTCCCTTAAATTTAAACCAGGGTAAAAGTCATTCACATCCCTGGGGAGGTTGTTCCAGTGATTGATTGATCTTAGTTTAAAAAAAAATTCTTTCAACATGAAACCTCTCTCAGTGCAAATTGTCCCTGTAGCCCCTTGTCTCCATGTGTCTCCTTGTGGAGAGGGAACCTCTGTCCTCTCTGTAGCTACCCTTTAAGGACTGGAGTACTGTGGTGAGGTCCCACTGAGCTTTTTCTTCTCCAAGGAGAATAAATCTAATTCCTTCAGCCTTTCCTCATAGGGCCGGTCCTCCAGCCCCTTCATGATCTTCGTGGCTCTCCTTTGGACAGTCTCCATTTTGTCCATGTCTTTCTTGAAAAGTGTGAACTAGAACAGTATTCCAGGCATGGCCTGACAAGCACTGAGTAGAGTGAGATGTTCACATCTCTTATCTTTGATAGTGATGCCCCTGCAGATGCAGCTCAGCATTGGATTTGCCTTTGTTGCTGCAGTGGCATGCTGCTGACCCCTGCACAGCTTGTTGTCCACTGGGACCCCATCCAGCAAGGCTGCTCCCCAGACACGCAGATCCTAGCCTGCACCAGGCTCTTTAGTTATTCTGACCCAGGTAATATGATGATATATTTGTATTGTTAATATTTGGTGTTCATCTGGGAGACATAACATGTTCTCTACAAAAGAGTAAATTTTCCGTTGTCTGTGGAAGTCATAACACCTCTTACATTAATGTTAATGGAAAGTGAGTAATTAAATCCCTATGTGCCTTTAAAAAAAAAGTCTCTTTTCTGTCACTTTTGTGTAGAATACTTGTTTTTCTTTCTATGACAGCTTACTTTGTAGTAGGTCCATTTGTGCTACATTTTGAAAATGGATGGAAAAAAAGTAATAAAACCCTTTACCAGAAAAAAAAGAATCCTAAAAATAGGAATATTTTTAACTACAAATAAGTTCTGAAGTTCTTTGGGAAAAGAACTGACTGCTGTCGTTACTGTTTTACTACTGCTATTACTGCAGGGTGGGTGGTCCTGCAGGGTGGTCCCACTCTGTAGCCACAAGCCACGAACAACACTTTGCAGAATTAGAGTTACCATTTCTGCTGGAACCATCAATGTGATTTATTCAAAAGAAGCAGACTGTTACTAAACCTTACCTTAAAGTAGTCTGTTCTGATTTTTGACTAATCTATATTGGTGGCAATGACAAATATATAGGGCACCATCCCTTGCATATTCGCCTCTCTGTTGCAGGGGTATGTCTACTTTCAGGGCCACAGTACTGGGTTAGATGGTCTTTTGGTGTGATACAGTACAGTTGTTCTTACATTCTTGTCTAATTTATTTCCTGTTCGAGTCACAGACCTTTGCAGTTAAATGTCAAACTTCTTTTTCTGAGGGAATGGCACATTTAATAGCTGGGATTGCTCAGATAACAAGAACAATAAAGGGAGTGCAAAAATTCTGTCTGCTATGGCTGAGGTCATAGTATCTATTTCAGCCTGGTTACTCTACAACATTTTATAAAAAAGAATCACAGAATCATAGAATTGGTTAGGTTGGGAAAAAAACTTTAAGGTCTCCAGCCATTAACCCAGTACTGCTAAATCCACCATTAAACTGTGTCCTCATGGTTTGCTTATGCACTGCCATTTCCTCTTCAATGGGCTTGGAGGGAGCTTGTGAAATTGTTAGTTATAAACATTGAGGAGACCAGAACATCCTTCTGTTCTCAGAGCTGTCATTATTTCTGAACATTTGCTGAACGATATTTAGCCCTTTTTCTCTTCCTTGATTATTGCCATTTGTTGTGTTGTGTGCATTGGTTACCTAAATTATGTGACATTCTTGCTCCTGGACAGAAGAAAAGCTTTTAATTCATGAGAATGAATGGCAAATAGCTAAATAATAAAGCCTACACTCTTTCATACATGAAGACTATTGTTTACAGGAGATGAGGTTAATTTTGCAATGATCTGTTTCCCATTGAATGCAGTAAGTTTTTTGGTCTGATTGTTCATGACTAGAAAGAAATGAACAACCATTCAGAATCAAAATGATTGTTTGCAAATGTATCTTTTGCAGAACAGAGAAAAGTTATTCTTGTAGTAGAATTGTCTCTCCACTTACGTCTACACAAACTTATGAAGCCACATTCTACAAACTGCAATCTCAGTGCAGACAGTGCAGAATTTCCAGTAGTTTTCCATGAGGCTGACCATTTCATCCTGGATGGTGGAAGTATATTGCTCAGCTTACCTGATTTAGAAGTGTGTGTCAGGTATATCTTGCTTTTTGTTGGTTTTGACAGTTTTGTAAGTAGACCTATCTGAGATTTCTTTTTTCTTTGTTTTTGGTGAAATGTTTTGCATATATTAAACCAAGAATTCTTGTGAAATACATCAGTTTTAATGACATTTTAGTAGGACAAAATGTTCTATGGTTTAGGATGGTGTTTCTGGAAAGATAAAAAGGCATTAATAGCAGCCAGTGGTTAAGTGGAGTGTAGAAAACCCTGCTTAGTCTCTGTGGGTTACATTAGACAAAGGTGAACGTCCCACACTCCAGGTGAGTGAGTACCATTAAGCCCAGAATAGCACAATGGCTGTTCTTGAGCCTCTCATCATTTTCTCATTTCATATTTTGAAGGATCTCAGTTTTGTTTCACATAAAAGATGCTTAAGACCTGCAGTTTATACAAAACTGAAAGTTTTTCCTGCTAACACAAGCATCATCATGCACAGCCCACATAACAGTAATATTAAAATGAAATCTAAGCTCTACACAAGGTTTTGTAAGAAGAAGCAAAAAGTTTTTTTAAAGAAGCTAGAAATTGAGAAATAAATGCATTTTTTAGACTTGTGTCTATATTTAGTAGACCCTTCCCCCCAGTTACTTTATAAATGCCTCTGGAGCTACGACCAAATTGCAACAGATGACTACTTTTAGTTTGGTCTTCTGAAGAAAGGAAAATGACATGGAACCCTGACAGCTTCCTAAAAGTTCTTCTCCATATCCTCCCTTTCTCCTTCCCAAAAAAAAGAAAAGAAGAAAAAAAAATCCAATACAAATAAATTGGTAGAAGTGATAGTACGCCTTTAAGCAGCAAATCTGTGTGCCTAAGAACCAAACAGCAGGTTTATGAGCACTGAAATTTTTGGAAATTTCCATGAGAGAGGGCTGTGATACCAGTTTTTCTGCTGCGTCCTTTCCAAGAACACCAGCAAAAAAGCAAATATTTAACAGGACTTGTGGTTTCCTCAGCAGGATGCAGGGGTTATGCAGACGTGAATATAATTTATTTTGCTATCTAGATAAAGCATTCATTTTAATTAATTCTGCTTGCAAACATTCCTAAGTCCATCTCCTTATGTGTCTTGCAGAGTAATGACAATGTTCGGAATAATGCCCTTACATCCTGATACAACTACTCCCTGAGTGTATTGCTAATTTAGTGGGATAGGGTTCCAAAATGAGAACATGACTCATGTGTTCTGTCATTACTTTGGAGTAACAGAAGATGATACCATTATAGCCCAGTGCTGTTACAGAAATTATAGTTCTCCCACTTTTGCTGTGACACATCTGGAAATCTTAATTGTGCATGAAAACCTGATAGGCACCTTCGTTGCTGGTGTATCTCACTATCAAAACTTAATTTACACTGGTCCCCTCTCTTCACATCCCTCCTCTCCCATTCCTTTGTTTTGTCTTTTATTGGAATTTCACTTTTAAGGCATTTTCTAGAAGTAAGATTCTCATTTACTCCATGTGATTATGCCCAGGCATATTGGTTGTAGTCTTTAGGATTTGGTAGTGACAGCATTTAAAATCCCCTTGGACTAATATGGATAAACAGCATTGTCATCCTTCCCAAAAATGCCCTGAAAGAGGACTGTAGTTTATCTTGTATCATGCTCTTAACTGCTATAACCCTCTGTTTCCTTCCCAATAGCTGTTCTTCCTAAACCCAGGCATCCTAACCATCCCACAGCATACTGCTGACTCACCAGCTTTCATTGCCCTCTGAAGTCCTACCTTGCTTTTGACCCAAATCCTTTTTCAGGCAGAGTTTGGGTCAGTGACAGTTCATTAAAAAGGTTGAAACACTATTTTCTGTGTAATCCAGACCTTCTGCGGCATGCTGTAAGCTATTGTCAACATAGGGCAAACTGGGTGGAAATCCAGTCAACCAAAATACGTGCTTTGATGGTACCTTCTGTTTCAAACTCTATTGGACTAAGCTTATGTCAAAGGCACCGTTTGTGACTTCCACAGAAATGACACATATCAAAACTTTTAGAAATCATTTTTTGGGGTAGTTTCCAGATGTCTCCAGGCTAAGCAGAACTCTTCCTGTTCCAATGAAAAATATTTTAAAATCTACTGTATGCTAATTTTTCTAATGAATTAGTTTGCTCAAATAAACTCAAGGATTTGTAGAGGAGAACAGAGATTCTTGCTGCTGAGACAGAGGACAGTTTTATCATCACCTTGATCTTAATAGCTAGGAGGGCAGACAAAGGGAAAAGGAGCTGCAGTCAAGTAAGCTGTCATTAATTAGTGCTGAGGGTTACAAAAAAAGCCTCTCTTCAGTCCAACTGAATCTTTGATGAATCTACCCACTGCATAGCTTTGAAAAATCTAGCAAAGAAAGAAGACCAGAAATCTGCTGACAATTAAGGTAGAGGCAAATATGGGAATTACCTGCATCAGGTTCACACCAGTTAGTTCAAGCAGCCGTAGCAGTCTAGTGGGGGCATCACCGAACATGGGGCTGAGCATCTTTCACCTCAGAAAACCCAGTGTCACAAGTGGCTGGAAGCAAGGAAAGCTGGAAAGGTATTGCTTTGTACTTGTCATGTTCTGATGATTTTTCATAGGTTTTGACAACTGCTATGGTTTGAGTCAGGACAGTAGTTCTTATGGACCGTTGGGATGGCCCAATAGCAGTGCTGTGCTTCTGTGGCTATATTGGGTCAGATCTGGGCAAGCTCATCTTAACATAGCTTGGAGTCTATGTGCCTCACTGAGACTTACAGTGCAGGCAATATCTTTAAAGATATTTCAGATAGAAAAATAGCCTTTCTTCATTTGGCAATCATTAGTGATACAAAGAACTTGCATTTACTTGGCAACATTTCCTCATGATTAATTCGAAAGTGAAATTTGTTAACAGGTTCTTCACATATAGGCATAATTTTTAAAAAAATACACATTTTTTGAGGTACACTGTTCTGTGATTTAGACAGATACTAATTAAATGCATGTTTTAACAAAGATTTGCTTCTCTTTGCTCAAATTTGTTTAAGTTCAGCTATGTGAATTTGCTGATGTGAAGAAAGCCCCTGTTTATATAGAAAATAATGAATTGACTTCAGAGAAGAGGAAAGGAGTATTCATTACTCTTCCCACATTTTTAAAATGGGGAATAGTATCTGTGGAACGTGTAGTCAGGGCATTATTCATCTTTCCCATAGAGTTTATTAGAAGTGCATTAAGATTCTTGGAATTTGCTTACAAACCAAGATAAATTTCTAAGTAAGACTAAACAAAGAAAAATTGTGGTGAGTTATCAGACACAGTCCACTGTAGTAGCTGCTTTATAACGAGCTTTGAGACATACCATAATGCAGTCTATTGTTGCAAGTACCTTTTGTACGTGCACTGCCTACCTTTTATGAGGTAGTTGGAGTTTAATGTGCTACAGCTTTGAAATGTGTGAAAGCCAAGACCTTAATATAGGAAGCTTCTGGGATTAAACATTTTTTGCAATGAAAAATCTTAAATGTGTTTTGACTAATTTCACTCAAGGATCATCTACAGCATTTTTATGTAAGTGAATCTCTTAATTTTATGGGCCTTACCGCTGTAATTAAAGATGTCATTGTTTTCATTTTGCATTTCAATTCTGAACATTTCTAATACAGCCATAACATTTTTACTTACTAATGAATTTATTGTTACAAAATATCAGTCACTGATTAGAATTTTAGAAAGTAATTTTGGTTGGTTTGGTTGGCTGATGTTAGGTAATCAGTTTTGCTCTCTTACGCCTGTCACTCATGATCCAAGAGATGTGCCTGCTCATCAAGTAGATCAGTGCAACAGAAAAGGATCAGTGGCTTGATGGAGTTTGTGCTGAGCCCCTTACATCTACACTTAATGCATTCTGAGGCTTTCACTTGGACTGATTTTAAATGCTTCCATCATATGTGATCTGAAAGACCAGATGTTGATATGGACCTTGTTATGCTGATAAGAGTATGCCTTGACTTTGGTGTACATCTTGAGCACAGCTACTTCTTTAATTTCCTCTGACAGGGGTCTAGTTCATGCAGACCAAACCCACTTTTCAAAGTGAAGCAATGTAGAATAAGTAGGGACAATTGGGGTATGTGCTTCAAAATTGCACTGTTTCTGAACCCATGGCCTCTTTTTAATTTGGATCACTTTTAGTGAAGTGATCCTTTTTCTCATCGTCATGGAGGCTGAATGTACAATTGCCAAAGTATTTCCTGTGAAAGGGTTTATTTTGATAGTTATCCACAAGAAACTTAGCTGTGATCATCTGTGTTGAGGAACAGACCAATGCCAAAATAAAATTACTAGTTCAGTGTGTGATTGCAGTATATTAACAGAACTGACAGTCACAGTCCTAAGGGATGACTATCTAAAAAAATCAAATTACTTTTCTCCCTGTGAAGACTGCACTGATTTGCTATGCATGGTGTACTTGATACTGCAAAGTATGTCATTAGACATAGATCATTGTGACATTATGAAAAAAAAGGTTAAAAATCCCAGTTTATATTTTAAGTAAAATTGGTTCAACACAATTGCTGTACTCTTAATTTTTCACCTGTAGCAACTAGATTAATTTTATACCCTCATCTGAAGTTTTTTGACAAAACAGGGCTTTGATTCCATGACACCAAAGATGTTTTCCGGAAATGTAGGTTTAAAGAACTCTAATGACAGCTTGCTTGATGCCCAGTGGTTACCACCTGATGTTCTAGGATTTAACAACCTTTGATCACCCTCAGTTCACCTATTAGATCTGAAGTCTATAGATCCCCATTTGTATGAGGAAGTTTTAGGCCTCCAGTCTCCCTGCTGTGCTCCCGTGTTCTTAGACCCAGCTCAGATGCTCCCCACTGTATCTGGAGCCACACCCTTTGCCCAATGAGGACCTAAGAAGATACAAAGCTTGTGAGGGCTCATTCTGCTGAAGCTTCTGAGTTTGGGATCCTGGTCTCCTCTGCTTTCCAAAATACTTGAATCATTATTTCTTAATATCTTCTGACCTGTATTTTGCTAAAAATCATAAATTTATTTCTCCCACCTGCTATTACCATCAAAATAGATATTTCAGTATTGGACACAACTCTCTAGCTCAGTGACTGTTTTCAATTACTTTTGAGTGTTGCTTGTAGTAGGTGCAGAGTACAACTTCATTTATATAGATTTGTTCAAGAAGATAAGGCAGATTCTCAAAGTTCTTTTGGATGTCTTCTCAAAATGCTAAAATCCAATTCAGCCCAACTTTATTTTCTAAAATTCTAAAGAAATGAGAACCAAGTTTTACTTAATTTAGACTCATAGAATCATAGAATAGTTAGGGTTGGAAAGGACCTTAAGATCATCTAGCTCCAACCCCCCTGCCATGGGCAGGGACACCTCACACTAAACCATGTCACCCAAGGCTCTGTCCAACCTGGCCTTGAACACTGCCAGGGGTGGAGCATTTACAACTTCCCTGGGCAACCCATTCCAGTGCCTCACCACCCTCACAGTAAAGAATTTCTTCCTTATATCCAATCTAAACTTCCCCTGTTTTAACCTGTTACCCCTTGTCCTATCACTATAGTCCCTAATGAAGAGTCCCTCCCCAGCGTCCTTATAGGTCCCCTGAATTTAATACAGAAGTTTAAAGTTCTGTTTCTTTAGGTGGTTTCAGAACTTCAAAAAATATTTCACCTGTCCCATGTGTTATTAAAGATAACAGGAAGGCAGACATTTTGGCAGTCATTGGAAACCCTCAAATGTATCACCACTTTCTAATTAGTTGTCCTTAAATGCAGTATGATGTTAGACTTGAAAAAGACATACATGTATTAATGCATCCTGTCCACCTTTCTGTCAACATCCTTATAATATATTTTCAAGTGTTTTACTAGTACCTTAAAGAAAAGACTTTCCTGATGGAACTTAGCACCTTGCCTCAGGAGTCTGTCACTGACATTAGTATAGTCTGTTTAGGCCTGGGGAAGCTAGATGTTTGTCTGTGTCTTTATTTCCATTTTATTATTTCTAGTTGTGTTTCCATCTGCCATATCTCCCTCTTTGACACCTGACAGATATTTGTAGATTATTATCATGTTCTCCCTATGGAGTAATATTTAGCCAAGTGTGAATATTTGCACTGTTTCTTAATTTTCTCCCTTAAACAAATTCTCTCAAGGATCTGAACATATCGTTAATCTTTTCAGAAATCACTCCTGTTGATAGTACCTAGATTTTAACTTAATATTCTTGGTGCAGTTGAAGTAGAATCCTGTAAGAAGGAATGACTTAGACTGTTATATGATGTTCATAGCCCCAAATTGCACTTTTTTTTTTCTTTTTTATGTGACCAGATCACATGCTAACTCAAGTTCATTTTGGCCTTTATTCGGGAGACCTTACATAGAATTTTCAATTTTTTTCTCTTGAATCATGTATTTTTAGTTTGGAGTGCATTTCTAGATGTATTCAGTTGGTGTGATGAGTTAACTTGAAATGTCTGTTGTTTATTGGCGCTGTTGTTTATTGCAGTCTGTTGTTTATTGCAGCTCATTAACAAGCACAGTAAATAAAATTCAGTATAATTTATTTTTATTTACTAGGTACAAGTATAGGTGAAATGAAGTTCAGGAATATTTAATCTACTTCAGGAATATTTAATCTACTATTTAATCTAATTGCAAGTTAAATGCAAATAAAAATTATTAAATTGACATGATTTAAATGTTCACAAAACCACAGCCAGATTTTCTGATGGTGTCTAATGACTTCTTACTCTCCAACTGTTTTCCCTTGATTTATTAAGGCTGCAAGATAGACTTTGAAACAATTATATCAAGAATATTATTGTTTTCCCTCTGTAGATAATCATAGCTATATGTAGCTTTCCAGTGTAATTTCTCTTGTTTATTGATTTTAAAAGAACTATAATTTTATTAGTAAGGTCTGTAGCTAATTTGTTTGGTTTTTTTCTTGGGTGCATGCTCTCCACAGATGACCTACTAAATAAATGTCATCTTAGAAAAAAGTCCTTATTAGTATCATAAATTTTAATGTTCATTTAAAAAAGCCCATTAATATAAAGATCCTTTTCCCCTTACCTTTTTTCCCTCAGTTTCTCTACAGTGAGGAAAAAATTTTATTTCAGGTGATTCAAATGTTTGCTGTTTCTTTCTGCTTTTGTCACATGGACTTGGTCATATATCACGTAATAAAATTTGAATTAACTTTTAAAGGTAAATATGTGGGGGGTTTTGTTAGCAATTTAAGGGAAAAGGATTGTTGAGTTTGTTGCTCTTTTTATTTGTGGGGAGAAGAATTTGTGTATTTTACTCCTGGTTTTCAGTTACACCAATTACATATATGACATGTATCTAGGATATGAAAAATATAGTGCACCAGGTAATAGAGGTACTCTGTCCATGAAAATGCATTTCTGAAGAAAGGGGTAAAGAATCATACTAAAAGGTAAAGGAGTTGTGAGCTCCTGTAAGCAAAGGTTGAACCAAGAGAGATGGCTTTAGGTGAAGAAGTTGACTGGACAAGTTCCAAGTAAAACACAATTGGACAAGAACAACAGCAGGAAAGAGACAAGTAATGATAATGCTGGATAAGCAAAATCCAGGGCTAGGCATCTGGGTTTTTCAGCTGCCAAATCCAACCAATTAGCAGTATTAAAGGTTGGCTGGGCAGCAGTGGCAATCAAGTTATAGATATGCCATACTGTCATCAGCTAGTTCATCCAAAGCTAAATTAGTGTTTAATTTGTCTAGTGATTTTCAAAAGAACATGCAAGGATAATGGAAGCTTAAAGTCTCTTTCTTTTCTGGTCTTTCTCTCTCACACAAATAAAAGCACAAATATGCTTTCATTTGTATATGTATACGCTTGTGGATTATAGAAAAATAAATAGGTAAAAGCTTGTGAAGATGGGCAAAGGAAACTCAACTAAGCCTATTAACATGTATGAATTTTTGTGGTTGTAAAATGCATAATATATATAAAAGGAATTAAGATATATATATTTACAATTTTTTACAAAATGCACAAGCTAAAACCAGATGTATCTCTTCCCATGCTTTGTTCTTTACCAGTGTGTCTCTGAGAGGGGAATGAGTGGGAGACACAGAGGCAGAGATCACTGAATGAAGTGAAGGAAAACAGTTAGACTCAACATTGTACTCTTTCCTTCCCACAAGTGATTCACCTTCATCTGAGAGCAATTTGTCTCCATCTGTTTGGATTTTGTCATATTCCTGACATCATCAGGTCTTGATTTGCTAATTGGTTTGAAAATAAGGTTGAAATCTCTCTAGTCATGAAAACACTGAACCATTCAAGTTCATACTAAATATTCTTAAAACTGCAATGCAGTTAAGTTTATCTGAAGCAGTTCAAACAAAAGTAAAATACTATATCATTTGCATTAATGGCACATCCAACATGCAATGATTCGATACTCCTTGCAATTTTGCAGCTTAAATCTAGGAAAAGAAAATGTTACATTTTATGTGAGTTACAGAGTGATTTTTTCATTAACCATTTTATTTACAAATCTCTTTTTTAACCTGGATTTTCAGTGAAGGCAACAGAACTGTACAGAATACTCTTTGAGTTCTGATGCTAGCTTTTGCTATACTTGTTTTGTGGTGTCAAGAAAGTTTGATTGACTTGCTGAAGTGCTGGCTATACATAAATCATGAAAGTCTGTGAATGCTTTGCTAAAATCCTCAGTTCTAACTATTCAAAAAGTATGCAAAACATCACCCTTTCTCTTCATGTTCATTTACTTTGTTGTATGAAGTAGATTTTCTCTACTCAATGGATTTGATTGTCTGAAAGGCTTTCTAAAAATCATTATGTGTGTTTTGATTTCACTGAGGAGGAAATTCACTTTCCCTGTATATATCTGAAGCTCTGTGACAGTGAAGTAGAAAGGCCAGTTAGGAGTGTCAATAAACCCATTCCCAGTTATAGCCAAGCTGAAGACTTACACTCTTGCTTATAGGATCCATACAATCACAGAGCGTCTTTTCTCTTTGCATGAAATTGCCATTGCCTACTAGCTGTGGAGACTTGCTCTAGATTTGTGGAGATTTACTCTAGAGGAGGGTAAATTCTATAAAAATCATTGTCATCATCTAGCTCTTATATAGTCTTATGTTAAGTCTATGGAAATTGAAATTCTTAAAAATGAAGTGATGAACAAGCAAAGCAACACAGCATCATTACTATTTTAGAGATAAGTGAGATGTATAAGGATGGTCTAATACTGTGAGCTGTTCAAACATTGGAACATACATAGTATAAATTATCTGTACACCCATCTGTCATATGGAAACTTTCTGTAATTTACAAGCTAATTTGTTCTTTAGTTAAGCTAAGCATTAGAAACAGTGGTTGTGGTCATGTTGGACATTTAGTATTCAAATCTCTATGATGGGAGTAGTGCCCTACCTTTCTTCACAAGGAAGCAAACTATTTTTTACCTATCATAAATTGCAACACTGAGTTCCTTATGCACAGATTGTGATGTTTTTAGCCTTTTATCTTTCCATGTGGTCATTCCTTATTTACTATATTTCAAAAGAGGATCCATGTTGACTTGTTTCTGGCATTTGTCTATATTTAATCGGATATATTGATGGTTAGAATGAGAAATGTGATAGGAACTAGTCTCTCCACTTCTCCAAACTTATGAACAGGTCTATTTACAAATTCTGGGCCAATGTTTTGCTTGTTATGTCTACTGTGTCCATATGAAGGAGGTGGATTAATCTATTTTTTATCTTGATTATGTTTGCCTTGGTGTTGATTGCAAGAAGCTGGGGCATCCAGTAGAAACTACACACTTAAAATGTATCTCCTCTGTGCAAAAAGTATTAAAGCATCTTGCAGTGGTAAAGATTTAAATGACATAGTCAAAAATTTAGGTCTCCTTATCAGTGTATACAGATATGTACAGATATATCGTTATTGCATATAGGCTAGATAAGGTTGCTTCTAATAGTAAAACTGTAAGATTCTTGTATGTCAATGGTTTCTGTAGATTTTAAAGCTGTTAGGCAGCAGATCCTTGTTGATTAGTGACAAGCTGTTCTCAAACCAGAGCAACAGGAATTTCATCTATATATAAAAGCATGTACTATGATCAAAAGATGAAGTATGACTTTTCAAGCGGAATGTCATTTCATTTTACAGTTTCAAAGCTTGCAGGATACATTCGAAGACCATTATGTTAAAATATCAGAAGAAATTTCTGCTGTTCTACAAATAGAATGATCTTCTGACAGGGTCCTATCCATCAACACCTGTTTCTTTGGTAATTTACGCACTCTTTTTAGGCCAAGAGGATAAAAGAGTGTCAACTTTGCCAGTCCAGCGGTTGGATTAATCTCACTTATCTTTAGCTGTCTGTGCATGACATGTCCAGGCTAAACTTATCATTAAATGTCCCTCTCTGTTCCACCAGTAGGGTAAGACACCTTTGGTAGTGATTGATCCAGCCCTTCCTACGTGCAAATTTTGGAACGTGAATAATTGCAGCTTTAATGTTATCTACCTTCTTGGTTTAGAAAAGTCTAGAAATCTAACAGCTCTAATGAGCTGCTTAACTTATGGGTGGTTGAAATTAGGCGAAATCTACCTTAAATGACTAAATTAGCAAACACATTTAAAACTGTTTCTTAGGATTAAAACCCTTGTGACCAACTTATTTTTTAGCATTCAGCTTTTTTGTTCCCTTAAATATTTTGAACATGTGTCGTTTATCCTTGTTAAAGTATCACCCAGTCCATTCAGTATATGTCATATGATGGCACTGTGAGACAAAGATGTCCTCCTACACTGAGGATCAAACAGAACTTTCCGATGATTTTTTTTCTTTTTTGTGTGTAAGTTGGAGAGGAGGCTGGGAAAAATCCTCCACTGCTATGTGGGTTTGCTTGAATGATTAGCTGTTTTTAAAGTGCCTGAACACACAGATTCACACAGTAATTAAATTCCTGCTTTGGCAATGACTATTCAAAGAAAACAATAAAAAAAATGGTTTTCATTAAATGCTGCATCAGCAACGAAATGCAATATTTTATTGGCGAGGGAGCAGCAGTTTATGAAGAAGTACATTAACATTAATATCCTTTCTCTGGAATCTTAGGGGAAGGGTACAGTGCTTATTCTCCTATTCAGCAACTCTAGAAATTCCTATTTACATGGTTTATAACCCCCACCAGTAAAACACTTCAAGTTGGATGTTTTCTCACAAATGACACATGTTCTCTTCTAACCTAGACCCTGAGCAATGCCAAAGTGAATTCACGTGATGCTCAGGGCAGAATCTGGCTCACAAAACCTTGCCCCAATATAAACTTTAATTTGCATTGAAAACTAGTCTGAATTTTTTGTTTTCATTTTTGCTTCATCTAATTCTACTTCCTTTTGCTGATGAAGACTCACAGAGGTATAAAATCAGAAAATCACAGAATAAAAGAATTTGCAAGACACCTTTGGAGGTCATCTAATCCAACCACTATTCAAATCAGAGCTTAGATCATAGTGGAAGAACATAAATGGAAATAGAAAAGGAATTTCAGCCTTCAAGTTTGATGCTTCTTTATGTAGAAATGCTTCGTAGCACCTTGTTGCACATTCAGGAGAGATGACTGCAGTCCAAGGCTATAGTCCAGGGATGTACATATTCAATGTTCATCACATTGGTTATGATTTAATTGTATGTCTTTTACACAAACCACATGATTGCTTTACCGAATAACTATTTATTTATTTCTCTGTCGCAAGGAGTTCAATGTTTGTTAGTTTATTATTGTATTTTTCATTGAACTTGTATAGTTTGCTGAGTTTTTTACTTCAGACAGGGTGAATAATTCTAAGTTTATGAGAAAGAAATCTAGGAAATTCTCATTAGAAAAAAGCTAAATGTTCATTTCTCTGAATGCTGTTCAAATATGGGGGAAATATATCCTGTAGTTTAGTTCTGTAGAACACCTTGTGAAATTCAAAGTGATCTATATTTTCCTCTGAGCAGGTCTGTTCCTTGGCAACAATTCTGTAGTGAGCTGTACTGTCATATGTCCCCTTCCAGAAAGACACTGTGATATTTATAAATCTATCTAAGAATACAGATAACCCACACACTAAAGCATATGTCAGGGCAAAGCTGTCAGTCCTGTCAACTTGCAGTTCTTTGAAGGAGCAGAAAGGCACATTGTCTCACCAGCGTGTGGCCCTGATTTCAGACCTCTGAGCTCTGTAGAGTCTATTTTACTTTAATACAGTTTACAAATAAATGCTCCTGTGTTGTGTATGTTGAGATTTAGAGATAGCACTGTTGTAGAAGCTGCTATAAAATATTAAAGCAGATAAAATCGTACAGACTTTGGCACATTCTCTTTGAAAGGATCTGGCAGTGTGTCATGGGCTGACAGCCATGAGAGGTGACTTTTTTCTTTCTGAAGGACACTGCAAGGGCAGAAGGGAGAAGGTCCTTATTGAAACACAGACCGTCACTGGGTATGTTAGGGCAGAAAGTGAGGGGTGCTTCATTTATTTGAGAAATGGCAGTGTACAGGTATCCATGTACGTTATTGAAACTGATGTCAAAAGTCCTGATCCACCACAACACTTCCTATTGTATTTAAATGTTTTGCTGGGACATCCATATGTCTGGAAGTATTTTCATACAGTTACTACTTCATGTCAGCCCTGAGCTCTGCTACTAGCTTAGCACAAAGACTTGACCTTCTGTCAGTCAGTCACATTATTAAGGCTTGGGAAGCTCCAGGCTGGCTGAGTGGGGCATTACTTCTGCCCATAACTGATTTCCAGACTGTCACCTAATTCCCAGCCTGCCCTCACTTCTTCAGTTCACATCTGTGTAAGGCAGGCACTTCTGTGATCATGAATTTCGAGTCCCTCTGGATGCTGTTAACCTGTGAAGCAATCAGACTTCTCTTTCTAGCATGGGAGTATTTTTTTCAGAGTCTGAGAACCGTTTACTAAGGACCTTCTCTCTGTGTGTGCAGTGTGAAGAATGTGTACAACTACCACTCCCATGAAATATTACTATAGCTCATATTTCAGGAGGAGCTGTGAATCATAGAATCATAGAATAGTTAGGGTTGGAAAGGACCTTAAGATCATCTAGTTCCAACCCCCCTGCCATGGGCAGGGACACCTCACACTAAACCATGTCACCCAAGGCCTCATCCAACCTGGCCTTGACCACCGCCAAGGATGGAGCATTCACAACCTCCCTGGGCAACCCATTCCAGTGCCTCACCACCCTCACAGTAAAGAATTTCTTCCTTAGATCCAATCTAAACTTCCCCTGGTTAAGTTTTAACCCATTACCCCTTGTCCTGTCACTACAGTCCCTGATGAAGAGTCCATCCCCAGCATTCTTGTAGGCCCCCTTCAGATACTGGAAGGCTGCTATGAGGTCTCCACGCAGCCTTCTCTGCTCCAGGCTGAACAGCCCCAACTTTCCCATCTTCCTATGGGATGTGCTCCAATCCCCTGATCATCCTCGTGGCCCTCCTCTGGACCTGTTCCAACAGTTCCATGTCCTTTTTATGTTGAGGTCACCAGAACAGCACACAATACTCCAAGTGAGGTCTCACGAGAGCAGAGTAGAGGGGCAGGATCGCTTCCTTCGACCTGCTGGTCACGCTCCTTTTGATGCAGCCCAGGATACAGTTGGCTTTCTGGGCTGCGAGCTCACACTGCAGGCTCATGTTAAATTTCTCATTGACCAACACCCCCAAGTCCTTCTCTGCAGGGCTGCTCTGAATCTCTTCTTTGCCCAACCTGTAGCTGTGCCTGGGATTGCTCCGACCCAGGTGTAGGACCTTGCACTTGGCATGGTTAAACTTCATCAGGTTGGCATCAGCCCACCTCACAAGCATGTCAAGGTCCCTCTGGATGGCATCCCTTCCCTCCAGTGTATCAACCGAACCACACAGCTTGGTGTCATCAGCAAACTTTCTGAGGGCGCACTCAATCCCACTGTCCATGTCACCGACAAAGATGTTGAACAAGACTGGTCCCAACACCGATCCCTGAGGGACACCACTCGTTATCGGTCTCCAGCCGGACATGGAG
Source organism: Psittacula echo (assembly GCF_963264785.1). Taxonomy (NCBI): domain Eukaryota; kingdom Metazoa; phylum Chordata; class Aves; order Psittaciformes; family Psittacidae; genus Psittacula; species Psittacula echo. The sequence goes on from NC_137736.1 coordinate 112,121,432, forward strand.
CCATTGACCACAACTCTTTGCGTGCGGCCATCCAGCCAGTTCTTTATCCACCGAGTGGTCCATCTATCAAATTGATGTCTCTCCAATTTAGAGACAAGGATGTTGTGTGGGACATCCCTAACTACCTCTCCCAGGGCTCTGTAGTCCTTCTTTATGTTCACCAGGCTACTGCTATCAACATCACTAGCACCCACATGGATCACTAGAAGTGGGTAATAGTCTGTGGGACTTACTAGAGCAGGCAGGCTCTCTGCAACATCTGTGATCCGTGTCCCAGGCAGGCAACACACCTCCCTTGAGACTGGGTCAGGCCAACAGATGAGTGCTTCTGTCCCTTTCAAAGTAGAGTCCCCTACCACTATGACCCGCCTCTTTTTCCTCACTGCACCAGTAGAGATCTTCTTTACCAGTTCATCAGCCGGTTGTTTCTGGTGTGAGTGTGCTTCCTTCTTAGCCCCCTGCAGGACAGCAAAGCGGTTCTGGATGGGGACAACAGCTTTAGGAGGACAAACACCTTTCCTCTACAAAAAGGGTTTCTTTTGGTTCAGGAAATCCCTGAACTAAAAATTACTAGTGGCAGAAATAATTCTGAAAATGAGCATGTATTTTTGCCCTGTGCTTACCAGAACACAGGTTACACATAGCTTCGGTTTGAATTGAAATGTTTGCTTGCATGTTGTAACATCAGCTACTCTTTCCTGGAAGACAAAAGGAGAGGTACCCACAGACTCCTTTCTCCAACTCTACCTTTCAATACTGTCCACAAAGAGCCTGTTCAGCTCAGAAATCAGTCTTGACTGTCATGTCCTTTTCCAATTCTTCATGCTGTCACCTATCAGGAAAGATGTTTCTGATGTGTCATTTCTCTGAATTAAACACAGGTTATGCTTTTAAAAATCAGTTGCTAAGCCCTTGAACAAAATTGCAGATACTTTTGCACAGCATCATGTACATAAGAAGCTTGAAGAGTAATTAAAAAAAAGTTAATTCTCCTTTGAGGAATTGTTACAGCTTGAAACATTGTTTTATTGTCTAACTAGTAAAGGAAGATTTTTAAGTCTTGTAATGCAATGTCTCAGTTTTGACTGAAGGGAAATACGAGGTTTAATGTGTTAATGTGTTCTGTTGATTATCAACATGCAGACATATTTTGGTCAAAAATCTTAGATTTGAGGAGATTTTATAAAATTTTCTTGAAGAGACAAGTGCTACTTCTCAGACTGCAGAATGGTGCCTTGCCACTTGCATTTTAACGTCAAAGGTTTTTTCCTTGAAAATTATGTGGGGAAATAAGAATGCATTTTTCAAGAGGGTTTCAAAACTAAAAAAGCTTAAGAGCTTTGAAGATAAAGCAAATTACTGGATCTGCTTATTGTGAACATACTGGTTAACAGAAAAAGCTGTTGAGGAATATATTAGCAAAGATGAAATTTACTTCAGGCACACCACTTTGCTCCTTTACTTCTTATAAAATATTTTTGCGTCTCCATTGTAAAGTGAGTGTAGATGGGTTGTGAGTTTTCAATGTTGCATTTTCTTTCATCTCACTTGGATTAGGCTTTATTTTGATGGAGGAATGCTGTTTTCAATATTGTGCCTAAGAAGCCACTATTGGAAGTGATGGAAACTGCACAGCAAAAACAAACCTTTGCACTTTTACTTATAAAAATTAAAAATATTGCTTTGGCAATAAGGAGGTGTAAAGGGGTTACACACAACTCTTCTAAGATTCAGTACATCAGAAAAACAGAACGGAGCATTCTGACTTTTCTGTCTTAGCCCAGCCTGGACTATAGTTCTCACTGATACCACTTCTGGCACGTTTCCCCATCAGAAGATGACCATAGCTCCAGTGCTCCTTATCTTTCCCTATGAACCTTCTTTATCTATTACTATTATACAAAACCACTGTCCTTCCTGTCACCCAGGTTTTAGCCATTTCTGCTCCCTGTGCCATATCCTATAGGCAATATCCAAATACTGCTACATTTTCTTTAAAATTTTTGGAAGCTTCTTTTCCTTTCCACATAGCTATGTCTTTCCTCTCGGCCTCCATTCATCAATGCAGGCTGTTTTTCTTTTATGCCTCTGACACTCACATCAGCTTTTCTCCACCTTACTATTACCGCAGCTGCTGCAAAGACGAAATTAATTAATCTCTATTCTCCCTGTCATTTTCCACTCTAAATCTTTCTGTTGCAGCCAATTCAAGTTGTTCCTCTTTATCTAAAAAGCCTTTCATTCATGTGGCTTCATGTTTCATTTCCCATTGTGACTTCTGATATTCTGCTCTAGAAATATCATTTGCCTTTGTCCATCTCTTCACTGTTTGGTAAATATGGGGGTCTTGTATTTTCTGGGTTTTTTTGTTTTAGGTTTGGTTGGTTGGTATTTTTGCCATGGCAGTTTTGTCTTTGTGATAGTTTCCAAAGAGCTGTCTTTCCACTTGCATGTGTAATGTCTCTGAACTTTCCGTCTCAGTTATATGATGCCATTTTATATTTTGCCAAATAACTAAGGGCAGATGAAGGAGCCATTGTCACAGATTAAGAGCATAAATTTTAATAAAACTGCTCAATTTAAGATAGTTAATACATGTATAATGTGTTACACGTATTTAAAGAACATAAATGAATAAATATAGCTATTATGGACAAAGAATGCACCCTAGTGTTCCACCTAATTTGCATTTCATATGTTATTAATAATCTTTAATGATAACTTTTCTGTGAAAACATTGATAAGGGCTGCATATACAACAGAGCCTGGGAACTGTATGTGTACGTGTGTAACTGTTATTATTGTTCTAAGTCAAGTTGTCTAGGCAAATTTTCTTTTGCTGCAAAGTAAATATGAGAGACTGATGTATCCCAGTAAGTGTCTTGTTAATAATTTGATCACACATTTTCTCACTTCATAAAAAAAAGGCCTTAAACTGTTATCACAACACTTTTTAACTCAGTGAGGAAAAAGGCAGAATAATTTATCTGCAGATGAAGTGAAATCTTGAAAAGACATTTTTATGAAAAGCATATTTCCCTTCAAAGTAATACACAACCAATATAAGGGTTATTTTCAATATAAGAGAACACACTATGGAATACTTCATGGCAATAGCACCACTGTTGCAGGCTTTTTTCTTTTAGAGAACCCTATAACGAAGCAGAAGTGAGGCTTTATTGAAAGCCATTCGTGGTGCAATTTTGACTTGTATAAGACATTTAACGCTATGGTTTAATGAGAAAACCTACATTAGTTTTCTTGTACCCAATGAAAACTTCAGGTTTTGACGCTCTCATTGGCAGCTGTATGTGGTACATAGTTCAACCTGTGCTTGTGAGAACATCTGCATTTTTTATTGTAGCAGAATGTTTTTTAAAATAGTCAAAAATACTACAGAACACAAAATGTTCTGTACTCAGCCAAACCAAGGGGTTTTTTTAATCTCTTTAGATACACACTATATTAAATAGAAAAGCTGTCTTATTCCTACTGAAAGTCATTCAGTTCGCAAAAGACCTAATGTATGTAGATAATTGGACTTGATGATCTTAAAGATCTTTTCCAACCTAGTTAATTCTATGATTCTATGTACTTCTGAATGAAATTTTAAATATCCATTTATTTTTGCTCCTAGCCTCAGTTTTTCCATGGCAGCTGGCATGGCTTTAGCTTCATTCACTTAAACTTGCAAAGGAAAATATTTTCTGTTAGGGTGGTAAATCAGATTGTATTTTTTTTCAGCAAGTCTGACAGTGTAATGTCTCAGTTTCTTTGGCACATCCTGAAAAGTCTGAACCACAAGGGCCTTTCCCCGGTGTCTTTTTAAGAAAATCATGAGGAAAGGTCTTGAAAGTATTTACTGAGTGAGCGCGGTTTGGGTTCTTCAAGAGATCCTAAACTTTTGCTACAGAGAATTTGGAAAATCTCATGGATTTGGAAATCCTTGGGAAGTCCTCTGCCACTGAAACACTGAATGATAAAAAACTATGTAGACACTTACAAAGAAGCACTTCAGGAGTGAAAGCAGAAAAGCAAGCAACTACTTTACTTTTCACTGCATATATGACAGAATTAGATTTTATTTTCATAGTACATTTTTTCTAGCAGATTTTCCTTCCACTCTAATGTACAGTGTCATTTCCACTTTCCAACAGCAAAACTTAGCTAGTGCTTTTTTTTTATAGTTTCAATCTGGCCTTCACATCGTCCTGGGTTCAGCAGCAGCAGTCACCTTTTCTCTTTCTTAGTAGCTGGTGCAGCGCTGTGGTTTTGACTTTTGGCCTGGGGATAATACTGGTAAAGCCGATGTTTTCAGTTGCTGGTCAGAATGTTTACCCTGACCAAGGACTTTGTGAGTCTCATGCTCTGCCAGGGAGGAGGGGAAGCCGGGAGGAAGCAGGGACAGGACACCTGACCCAAACTAGCCAAAGAGGTATTCCATACCACAGCACGTCATGCCCGGGGATGTAACTGGGAGTTACCCGGAAGGGCACGTCCTCTTTGCTGTCGGGCTCATTTCCAGCGGGTGGTATCATATTCTCTTCCCTTGTTATTTCCCTTATCATTATTATTATTGGTGGCAGCAGTAGTGATTTGTGTTATACCTTAGTTTCTGGGCTGTTTTTATCTCAACCCGTGGGAGTTACATTTTTTCGATTCTCCTCCCCATCCTTCCCGGGGTGGGGGGGAGTAGAAACTGCGTGGCTGATTCGCCGACTGGCTTAAACCATGACACACATGTCATTGAATGTACCTTAGAAGAGGTCAGGAGTGATTTTTTAATGATTCCTAAATTAATGTGCAGTATTAGTGGAACAAATAGATAACATTAACTGTTCTTAAAATTGTGTACAAAATAACTGATCCTTCTCCCATCTCACAAAACCAAGGCATTGTAAATAAGTTCTTTATCAAAAGCTGACAGCATACTTGCTTTTCTGTGAACAAGACCTTCTCTTTGTAATCTTTTGCTGAGGGCAGATACTGACCTCACCAAAACGCAGAAGGGCTGCTTGATCACTTCTTGACTGCAGGAACACCTTTTTCACTGAAATGAACAATAGTGTGTAAATGTACATTGTAGCAAAAGCAGGAAATCTTCATGCCCCAAAACATGACCAAAATAATGTAGGTGTGATGTTCACAGCCAAAGCAAGTTTGTGAGTGCTTCTCAGTCCAACAGGATAGAGTATTTGAAGGATTTCAGTAGCTGCCTTCCAAATTGTAGTAAAAGTTTAAAAGCTCAATTAAATTCAAGTGTTATTTATTTACAAATTAAAAAAAAAAAAAAGAAAAGAAAAAAATCCTAGCCTGTAATTAACAGCATTTTTGTGAAGATTTTATGTTGCTTGTGAGAATGTTGTAAATAGCATCACACTGAACGCAGAACATGCTCTTATGTTACACATGGGCTTAGCGTATAGCAGATATAACGCTATACCCATTATGACATAGAGGAACAAAATGAAAAGGGTGCTTAGCTGCATGGTAAAAACCTTGAACACATGGGAAGAAATCTGGTCAGTGGAATGATGTGTGGTCCCACATGTTTATATGACTTTATGGACACCAAGGTTATCAAATGCTGGCATTTGTCTTAACATTAAAAAAAAAAATAAATTGTATTAGAGTAAATATGTATTGTGTTATTAAAAAATGGGGGTTGAATGACAAAAAGCGCAGTGCAATAACTGTGAATTAACTCAAGTGACAATACTGAGTATAATATTAGTTAAGTCACTTATTCAGACCCCTTCAGACCCTCTGTTTTAGTAGTTGCTATTTATTTTCTTTACATAATTTCATATTTTGCAGCAGTCCAGTTGCTATGAGTAAGAGTATCCTCAGAAGGTATAAATGTTTTCCTTTCATTTTTTTAATGTTTGAAAGTTACCAAGAAAAAAAGACTTTCCTATTTATAAAAATGATTTTCTTGGCAAACACAATTGGTTGCTAAAATGTATTCAGAATAATTCTGTTTATTCACTCTGAAAGAAAATTGGTTGCTGACTCCAAGCTTTACACATCTATGTAATCGCCACATCTCAGACAGTTACAGGGGATAATTGCTAAATAGTCACATTCGAGTTTTTTTGTTTTGTTTTGTTTTTAATTTGCTGGGATCTATTCCTCCTTCTTTTGAGGGCAATACAATTATTTTATTAATTATTGCCTAATCTTCAGCGTCTTTACCATTGCAGTATCTCAGTCTGACAAAGTGAGAAAGACACTAGACCTTGAGTAATTTTGAAGAAAAAAAATATGAAGAAGATTAAAGTACCATATTCATTAACTCCACTTTGCTATTCTTTCTGCCATTTTGAGAAAATGTGGATCTTACTTTAAAGCCTGTGTTAGAAAAGGTGGCAAAAATGCCCACCTATAATGTATCTATTTTTGTAATTTGATGGTTGATATTGCTGTAACTCTTAGTGATCCTATCCTATTCTGTTTATGATTCCTGTTTTGTTTGTATTCAGCAAACATGCACAGAACAAATAGTTTTAGTGAAAAGATAACCATATTTTGTTCTTAACTGCATATGATCCAAGCTAGACGAATGGAAGAGCATGTTTTCTTCCCCTTCAATCTTTCTTGTTTGGTTAATTATTTCTTTGAAAGGGTTGCTGTGACTGGCTTGTCAATAAGCGCTAATGACATTACCCTGAGCAGCACAAGAGAAACAGACTGACGGCTTCTCATGTTTTTCCAGATGAGGATAGGCATTCACTCAGGATCAGTGCTGGCTGGTGTCGTTGGTGTAAGAATGCCACGTTACTGTCTCTTTGGGAACAATGTCACCCTTGCAAGCAAGTTTGAGTCAGGAAGTCACCCACGCCGCATCAATGTCAGTCCAACCACATACCAGTAAGTCCTCTTAGCCTTTACGTACTCTTTTTATTTCAACCTGCTTTGAGTTAGATCTCGTAACTTGCTCTGTCCTCATCATATGAAATTCAATAGAAAGTCATCAGGGCACCAAGACAACTGGAAAGAGGTGTCGCATGGGACTGTCAGTCTTCAGTTCTCAGGTTTGCATCAGAATACTCAAAGGTGTCAGGCAGTGAGGCAAGAAAACATAACAGGAAGGCCAACCATTCCTGCCTAAAATAACATGTAACGGAAGAAGAGGGAGATGTCTCCCAAGGCACCGTAATTTTATGCATTATTACGGCTTTAGCCTAATGATTTAAGTTCCATTTGCTAGGCACAGTTCATGGAAGGAAGCATATTCCCATTGGCTCAGAAGAAAGTCTTTAATTTTGCCAGTGAAGCCAAGCTTTCAGAGTTTTTTTGCATTCTTGAAAAAAAATTCTGATGTAGCTCTGTAAAGAGATACTTGATAGAAGCATGTTTTTAATGTAGGAAAAAAGACTAAAAATGGCAAAGCACCAGCCCTAGATCTTTGAAGATATTATGCAAATAGAGATAAGGCTTGATTAAATCTGGTTATGAGGAACACCTCCTAAATAAAAAAGAGGTGTTCCTTATTGTTCAAATTTGACAGCCTGAGTATTAGAATTTCTGCTGCTTGCATTGTTACTGATTTACTCACTTTTTTGGCAGGAGATCTCAATCTTACTCTTTTTTCCAGTGTTCTGTATCTGAAGTAATTTTCTGATGTGTGGTTTTGTTCAGGTGTCGAGACTGTTTCTCTGTGTTAATCTGTATGCAATTGCTCAGACAATACCTCTTTTCCTTATTTTTTTTTTTCTTATACAGAACTGTGAATCTCAGTATTTATTTTAACCCCATACCAATCTATGTAAATTAAAGTTTTAAATGGAATTTCTTCACCCGAGAATGGAAGTGTCTGATACACTAAAATATAAATGAGACAGAAATTAAAGTTAAAAGTAATTCAAATTAGTGAATAAAATTGCATTCTTCTGAAAGGGCCATTCACTTGAGATCAGGTTTACAGAAAGGAGCAAGTATAGCTGATTAAACAAGAGGCAGAAAAACTGAATCATGAAGTGGGCAGAAACAGATTTATACAATTGTCTGTTAGCGTGTGAGAGAAACACTGACCCAGCACAGTATTGGGCAGGTTGAGGGAGGTGATTCTCCCCCTCTACTCTGCTCTTGTGACCCCACCTGCAGTCCTGCATCCAGCTATGGGGTCCCCATCATAAGAATCATAGAATCATAGAATAGTTAGGGTTGGAAAGGACCTTAAGATCATCTAGTTCCAACCTGCTTGCATGGTCAGGGACACCTCCCACTAAACCATGTCACCCAAGGCTCTGTCCAACCTGGCCTTGAACACTGCCAGGGATGGAGCATTCAAAAATTCCCTGGGCAACCTGTGCCAGTGCTTCACCACCCTTACAGTGAAGAACTTCTGCCTTATATCCAACATAAACTTCCCCTGTTTAAGTTTGAACCTGTTACCCCTTGTCCTATCACTACAGTCCCTAATGAAGAGTCCTTCCCCAGCATCCTTATAGGTCCCCTAAGGGGCCTCTTAGGCCCTAAGAAGGATGTGGGCCTTTTGGAGTGAGTCCAAAGAGGCCATGAAGATGATCCAAGAGCTGGAGCACCCTCCTTTGGAGACAGGCTGAGAGTTGGGCTTGTTCAGCCTGGAGAAGAGAAGGCTCCGGAGAGATCTTAGAGCAGCTTCCCATGCCTAAATGGGCCTACAAGAAATCCTGAGAGGGACTTTTTACAAGAGCATGTCAGGACAGGAAAAAGGGGAATGGATTTAAACTGAAAGAGAGTAGTTTAGATTAGATATAAAGAAGAAATCCTTCACTGTGAGGCTGGTGAGGCACTGGCACAGGTTGCCCACAGTTTTGGCTGCCCCATCTCTGGCAGTGTTCAAGGCCAGGTTGAACGGGGCTTTGAGCAACCTGGCCTCAAGGAAGGTGTCCCTGCCCATGGCAGGGAGGTTGGAACTAGATGATATTTAAGGTCCATTCCAACCTAAACCATTCTATGACTCTGTGAATGGCTAAAAGTAGTGATGAAAAGGCAAGGAACAAATTTATTTTGCATGCTTCAAAATTTATATAAGAAAATAAAATAAATGTGCATAGGGAGACTTAGAAAGGCTATTTCAAACCGTACCTCCTGGCATGGTTGTAAGCATAAGAACAGACAGGGAAGAAGTCAGGAAATGACACTGGTGACATGCTGACATAGTGGTCAGGAGAGACTGCAATTACAAAGCGCTTTATTTTGTGGTATTATTCGGGGCTTCTGAAGGTGATCTAGGGGGTCTGAACATCATGTACTACCTAAATAAATGAGGATCTCATGCATCTGTGTATAACTTTGCTTACATATAATTTGTAGGAGTGTATAATTTGCTGTGTATAAATAAAGTGATTCATTGCAAACTTAGATGTGTTATATTTCATCAAATGCTTCTATTTGATCATACTGTGCTGCTGTGTACTCAGTTAATATTTTTATTATCTAAGAAGCAGTGTTTTCCAAAGTAGATAATTCTGCAATCAGTATGGAAATGACAGAATTTTCAATTACCTATTGGCATTTATCAGTATGTGTGTCTACTATGCCATCGATGCAAATTGTGATAAAAAGTTTTGTGCTTACAAAGCATGCAGATACTGGCAACACATCTAATACTTATCAGCTTTCATTTTACAGTGCAGATTATGCATTATAAAATGTCATCAGCATTCAAATTATAATGGCGCTTCAGAATGCCTGTTATTGGTTTCAGACACTTCCCTGTGAGCCCATAATCAGCCTATGTAAGAATCAGAGTCTAAAATTATAAATATAAGATTTGGTGTTGCCTAGCAGCAGCAGTGAACCTGGGGCAGCCTTGCTCTAGTTACACCTGCCTGGGCAAAGCTCTGCGGTGTGAAACAGCACCTTTTACAGAGGTAGCCTTTGAAGCTGTTGGGGATAAGAGCTGACTTCGGTTCAAAATACCTAGTTCTCTTGAATCAGGTCTTTTGATTGAAGGATTACAGAGCTCCAATTGCTTTGAACCACTGAGCATCGTAAAATGAAAGCACTGGAACGGCACTGATAAAACTTCCACTGAAACATGTGGAAACTGGAGAGGGAGTGGAGGATCTCAGACTGGTCCCAGTTTAAACAAGTGGCTGGGAAGGAATAACCGAAGAATAAAACATTCTCTGTTCCTTTAGCAAACTGGCAAATCCAGCTCAAGGTTTATTTAATTAATCTGAATTTAATAAAATTGCACTATTTTTCGTACTCAGGAAGTAAGGACAGTGAGATTCATGAGACTATTCTTTAGCACAGAAGACAGATTAAATATTTTAAAATTATTTGTTTCATCCTAAATAATGACTTTTATCAGATATTAATATAATGTACCTACATTCATCCTGTAACGTAATGCCTTGGGATCTCCAAGCAGTTATCAAAAGCAGGTAAACACAATTGTTGCTGTTTGTCAAGTAACTGTATTTAAAATGAATTCTCTTTTTCTTCTTTTTTCCGTCTCTGGTCTTTTCCAGCATGTATTTCCCTTGTGGAGAAGGTGCTTCTGGCATCAAGTGTTGGGTGCAGATATTTTCCATTATTACATTCTGGGCAATAAACCTGGGTCCTGAGCTTAGGCAACAATGAACAGCCTATGTCCTATATCCTTATGTGATTTAGGAGAGAAAGCAACCAAGCGTACCTTCTTGTTGAGCTGGGCGAAGTCAGTGCTGGTTTATCTGCCAAAATTGCCCCTCAGCTTTCAAAATTGATTAAAACCTGAAGAATTTTGAATAGGTTTTTAAACTGTTATCTCACAGACTGTTGTATGGAAGAAGTTTTATTAAAGGTATTAAAAGTCACTGATCGACATCCACCGTGCTGAGCTGCATTTGATACACAATGCATTGCATTAAAAATATCATACCTAGTCCATTTGTAATCTTATTACAATTGATATGTATGAAGAAAAACACCAATATATGAATTTCCATACTTTAAAAAAATGTAAAGTGCAATCTGATATTAATTAGATTGAGACATAGTCAGGGGTTTTATCAGTCTCCTGATCTTTCTAGTTTGTATTGAAACTGAGGGGAAAAGTTCAAAGCTACTAGATTTAGAAAGAAGTGCACTGATTTTTGGCATTACAATAGCATATTTGCACCTTTATACAGCGTATTTTATGAGCAGCCTACCAATTTTTCTAATGAATGCCATAACAATTATAACCTGAATTCATATGGAAAGAAATGAGCTGCTGTATGCTATCAAACCAAATACCCAGCTGGTGAAGTGACCAATGCTTGTTGCCACAGAGGAAGGGCTCAGCAGTCCATCAGGAGACAGAATTTGTATAACCCATCTGGGAAGCCATTCATTAAATTTCCCTAATTTTACCAATGAATAGGTGTATGTGAACATGGTTAGCTACAGTTTTCACAGTTCTTTAAGAGTTGGGGGGAAAGAAACTTTTTTCTGTTGATAGCTATCCCTATGAAAGGTAATATTTATAGAAGATTGACCTGGCCAGTTTGCTTTTAGTGGTGCACACAATAATTAAGAAGGCAATGCATGTTCTCATTTATTGAAGTGCATTGTATTTCTTTCAGCAATATTGTTCAAATTGTCTATAGAAAACAATTTTCCTGAAAAAAGTTTGCATTGAAGTTCAGTTCTGAATGGGTGCTTTTTTATCTCAGATTCAGCAAATTGCCAAATCCCATCATAGAATCATAGAACAGTTAGGGTTGGAAAGGACCTTAAGATCATCTAGTTCCAACCCCCCTGCCATGGGCAGGGACACCTCACACTAAACCATGTCACCCAAGGCCTCATCTAACCTGGCCTTGACCACCGCCAAGGATGGAGCATTCACAACCTCCCTGGGCAACCCATTCCAGTGCCTCACCACCCTCTCAGTAAAGAATTTCTTCCTTAGATCCAATCTAAACTTCCCCTGGTTAAGTTTTAACCCATTACCCCTTGTCCTGTCACTACAGTCCCTGATGAAGAGTCCCTCCCCAGCATCCTTGTAGGTCCCCTTCAGATACTGGACGGCTGCTATGAGGTCTCCATGCAGCCTTCTGTTCTCCAGGCTGAACAGCCCCAACTTTCTCAGCCTATCGTCATATGGGAGGTGCTGCAGTCCCCTGATCATCCCTGTGGCCCTCCTCTGGACTTTTTCCAACAGTTCCATGTCCTTTTTATGTTGAGGACACCAGAACTGCACACAATACTCCAAGTGAGGTCTCACGAGAGCAGAGGGGCAGGATCACCTCCTTTGACCTGCTGGTCACACTCCTTTTGGTGCAGCCCAGGAATAATGACTTATTTAAGGTAACATGACTATTATTTAAGGTATGTGGAACTTCATTATACAGAGGTTAAAATGTATATATGCAAACACACCGCTCAATAAGTATTTAGCTGTTGTTAAAACCTTACTTGAATATAATATTCATGTTACACAGTTTATTGAAGCAGCAAATGCTGTAATTGTCAGGTCTCATATCTAATTAGATATGAACATGGTTTTGAAGTTTATTATATAATACATATTTTATATACATATATATGTATCAGTTTATGGCACTTAGGAACTATGGTGGAAGGTACATGTTGTGGAGGGCTTGAGGAAGACAGAAGAGAGCAACCTGTGCAGATGTAGATACCTCACTTTGTTCAGGGGAAGCTGATGCTCCTGAACTGCTCCTACAGTCAGGTGACAGCAAGTGGCAAGGTTGGCAAGCAAGAGGAGGGCCCTGGCTGAGGACAGGCTGGATCACCACGGGGATCAGTTGCTTGCTCCTTACTATCAGTTGATTCTGGAAAGATTTTGCCTGACTGCATGGCCTGAAGGTAGCTTTTAAAACAAACCTGGTGTTAAGGGCAAGAGAAAAGGCAGGCCCCTAAGCACTCCAAACTATACACTGTGCTGGGCTTCTGCAGCCAGAGAAACCTGATCTCATTTGCTGGGATTTGCAGAGTTTGCTGGCGTGTGGCAACCTGTGGTAGCCATGTCCAGCAACCATTAGTCACAGCAGTGGGGAGGAGGTTTCAAAGGTTTCCAGGCACTGTTCAGGCAACATGTTCTCTGAAGCCCTCATGGTGTAACTCAGGGTATTGGAGCATGCTGAAGCTTGATGAATGCTTCCTCAGCACTGGTGCTAGAACTGAGTTAGCACATGTGGTAATCATTTAGTGAAAATACAGTTCTCAAACTATATTGTCTTTTTCGTATTTCCAATGGAGTTGCTACTCCAGGCTGCTAAGTAGCTGCTCCTCTTACTGTCTTATTCCTCCCTTTTAACAGATCCAGTTTGGGATTGCATCTTGTTTGGGAAAAGATGGAGCAAGTTAGCCCACTTTCATAAAAGAATTCATAAAATATTTGCAGCCATCCTTTCTACTGAGTCTGAGAATACTTTTTATGTATGAGTTTTAGTTAATCTTCACAGCTTCCAGTGATAAGTACAAAGTTCTGACATCTCTGAGAGATGGAGAGATAAAGAGGTTTACTGCTTTCCAATGGGCACAGACAGAGCAAGAATCATGTGGAAAGCATTCATTCAGCATAAAGGTCCTTGCAATAAATTATTCTTCAGTAACAAGTCTTTGTTAGTTCATTTTCTGATACAGGAACTCACTGTTGTAGATGTGACTGTTTCTTGCCAAAATAGTTTGAAATAAAATTACCCATCATATCACCCATGCAAAAATGAGCTACAGCTTTTAAAAGCTTCTTCAAGATTCCCACTATGATCCCAATTTTCATTCATGCACAGATCTCTTGACCTTGAAATGATTCTTTTTTCCACTAGAAAATAACCACATTTTCTGTTTCTGTAGGAACACTTTCGTTTTTTTCTTAAATGAACAAATTGAAAATGATGAAAGAAGTGGGATAATTCTCAGATATAATTTCTTTTTGTCTAAAAGCTTCAGCATTTCCAATAGGGAAGTGGCAGAACAAGAATTTAAACAGTTCTGGAAGATTTTGGCTTAGGAGGGAAGGTGTTAACAACAAATCAGCTTTAAGAAATTCTTCTCCTGAAACTTCAACAAAGAAGACAAGCTGAGGGCAGACATAGTTCCAGGCAATTTATAGGAATGCTTAGGTATCCCGATCCTGACAATTTAAGCACTGAATTGTAAATTGTATATCCAATCACTTGACTGTAACACAGAATTTTCAGCCTTTGAATAACCCACTATAAGGATATCCTTTACAATACTGCTATAAGGGAAATCCACAGAACTGATGCAGGAAATACAGCTGAGATAAATTGCAATATTTTCCGAATAGTTTTTATATGCATATTGCTGAACTGTGGAGGTTATGTAACTACGATTTAAGCTTTACAACTATAGGACAATCTGGGGACATTATGTAGAGTTTAAGCTGCCATAAAATTTCCTCAAGGTAAAGGATAGATTACGGTCTCAGACTTTCAAAACTAGCAATCCAACTTCATCGCAACAAAATATTCTGATAATGGTCCACAGGGTGAGGCAGACAGCCAGAACTGGGTGCCACCACCCAGGAAGCCTTCCAGACCAGAAGGTTTTGTACTGGCTCTTCCCCTGAGCCAGAGGGGTAATGATAAAACTGATTGTGTGGCTCAGCCTTGCCTTCACTGAGAGTGTGTATTATTCATTCAGCTCCTTGGCAGAAGTATCTGTGGTTCTTCGTACCCATGAAAAGGACAACAAGAAACTTAGCAAGGGCTGTTGATCTGGGCCATGGCCTTCCGCTGCTACTCTCTTTTTTAACCTAACAATTGGCCTAAATTTAGGAGGGAAGGTTCCTGCAGAAAAATGTCCTCACTGCTATGCACTGAAGATTAGCAGATAACTTATTTCTGTAGTGTACACAAAACTATAAGAAATATGAACCATTACCTCTTTCTCAACCTGGGAAACCAAATGTCAGGACCAATATATTTAAGGAATCTGAAGAACCTGTTCTTTAAGAAAATGTTAACAAGAGGCCATTTTTGTCCTGATTAAAGTCTTTCTAATAGCTATATTACAAGAGATAGCAAATATTTTTTTTTTCTTAAAACTATGAGCTAAAGTTAGTAAGACAGAGTATGATCACAAATAGCTTCCATTAGCATTTGGTAGAGAAGGTTTCTTGTCATGCTTGCTTGGTAGCTTCTTATCCCAGTAAAGGTTGACTAGCCAATTTCTTATGGTATGAGGCTGATTCAAACAATATACCTAATATAGGAATGTGGATTCTATCGCAAGTCACAGTAGTGGAGGGATTTCCAAAGGAGTAATTGCTTACTCACCCATCCCTCCTGGAACATTTAATTGCAACCAACTTACAATTCACAAAACAAGTGAATATAAGACCTTTAGTTAATATCTTGCACTTTTGTTCCATGAGGAAAATAGTGTGAAGTATCAACTAAACTCAGTGCCAGCCCTGAACCGAATCAAAGAATATATCTATATTTTACGGTTTCAGACTTGTATAACTATCATTACAATTAGGTAATGTTAGGCTCTGAAAAGGAAACCATTGATTTTTAGCAAGGCTAGATGCTCCATAGCGAAGATTCAGTTTGAGGAAGAATGACTACAGCAAAAGCTTGCAGATTTAACTTAGAAAGTTGTAAAAGTTCAACTGTTGCTTGCAGAAGACTAGTTTGGGAAGCATCAAAGAGTTATTTCAGTTTATTAAGCCTGTAGTTTTAAAACTCAAAATATTTACTGCAAGTATTGCAGAGAAGAAATAAGAGAAGCTTCTCTGTAGAGGCCTATACAAACTCTCATGCAATTTAGAAAAGATTACAATATTTTGATCATAAATAGATTATGACATTCAAACTGCATGCTAATCAAAGATCGCCACAGAACTTCAAAGGCGGAAACATTGTTGGATTTGTAACTAACTGATGATTTAAAGGCTGGGAAGAAAATGACTTTATATTTCAATGAGCTCACATAGATTGTCTCAGCCAAAACCCATGAAAAACACTCAGTAAAGAAGTGCCTTTAGATGCACTGAGAATCCTGGAAAATTTGCCTGGCAACAGGATTCATTCATTCATTTACTTTCCAGAAGTAATCTTTTGAGACATTAAGTAAGCAACCTATTGCAAAATCCACTGAAGCTAATAGAGATCTTCCCACTGATGTTTTTGATCTTCAAATTGATTTAGAGAAAGAATTAATGTCTTGGGAATGGAAAATATGAAGAATATTTTGGTATATCCAACTGTGCTCAGAATTTACCATTACCTCAAAACTGCTCTTTTCAATGCTGCAAGGGATTGAATATGCCTACTCAATTTACTGGAAACAAAAAGAAAATGTATAGAGTTATTCTGGGTTTTTTTTACAAGTCCAACAAGTTTCAGGGAATATATTTGATAAAGAGGCCCTAAACTTTCAGATCTACCGAGACACTTCATTGCTTCATGGCTCCTGTGAACCTGTATCCCTTTTTGACCCCAACCAGGAGTCCCAGATTAAACCTGTGGGTACCTCTGATGAATAGTGTCAGATTTGAATCTGGGTTTTACTGAAGCAGTATTTACTGTGTTTGAACCTAATTTACGAAATACAATACTACTGAGTACAAGAAGGGCACAAAGTGACACCCTGTGAGAGCTTCCAAGGACCATCACCTTCATACCCTCTTTCCAGCAGGAAACTTGGTGATAGTCGTCACTCTGAAATGTTGATTTCTGCACAACTAGCCAAGACTGGCGTGTTTTAACTGAGCCAAATGACACATTATGGATAAAAATAATTATGAATTTGATTCCCTTTCTGATATATGACTTTCTGAATCCTGACACTGATTTTCAGAGAGTGTGGTTATTTGAGCCATATCCTTAGCTGATCTCAGTCAACAAAGTCCTTGAAGTTGATGATGCTAAGTTAATATCTATTGGCCAAGGATCCTGAGGCTTTTTTAGGTGTAACATAATACTTTCAAGTCATTTTTTATTTAGGAATGCATACGATCAGTCTCTTCCAGAGAGATGTTTCTTTACTGTGGTTTACAGGTTTTATATCCTTTTGTTTGGTTGTTTTTTTCCAGGCTTTTGAAAAAGGAAGAAAATTTTATTTTCATCCCTCGTTCCCGTGAAGAGCTTCCAGAAAACTTTCCAAAGGAAATTCCTGGGATCTGTTACTTCCTCGAGGTCAGAAGTGGTCAGAAGCCACCAAAACCCTCCATCTCATCTGCCAGAATGAGGAAGGTTTCTTACAACATTGGCACCATGTTCCTCCGGGAGACTAGCCTATGAGGCCTGCTGCAGATCAAAGACTTGTCAAAAAAGCACAAGCCCAGAACTGGGTCATGACAGGGGAGTTGGAGGTTCTTTCTGTTTCACTGCCATGTTCTGAACAAGCAGTGAAAGCTCCATGTAATGTCAGGCAATAATCATTTAAAAAGGTGGGTGATCGTTGTCAGTAACAAAGTGGAGATAGGGAGAAAAAAAAATTAAACGTACTTCCACTTCCAGAGGAATTTCTTTCATAAACTTCAGTCTGGCCCCTCTATGGCAAACAACAAACAAAACAAAGAAAAATCCCAACTCTCAAATTAGAGGTTGGTTTTATTTTGTGCAGAAAGGATGATGGTTCTCTGTAGATTTGCACCAGCTAAGCAGAATTGAGAGTCAGTTCTGATTATGCATTCCTACATTTAATGTGTTCTTCAGTAAGGTAATGATGTTTTTTAACTTTATGAGCAAACATTTCATACATATACTGTAGACCTGTTGTAACCTTCCTGTCAGGAGGAATTATAATTCAATACAAATATTGTAGTAATTTTACCTATTTTTATACATATTTCACTTTCTGGATAATTACATTCCACATACTGTAAGCTGATTGAGCTTAGATAGCTTTCAGAAGAAGCTACTGTATATTTCATACATTCTACCTATCAAACCTTATTGTTATACAAGTGGGAAAAGTCATTTTTTGACTTTTTTGGCAGCAAAAATACCAGTATTTTACAGAAAACCCCACCACTTTGGTAAGCCTCTTTACCTGATGTTTGTGCAAAAGCTTTAGGTGAGCATTGTCTTGCTTATATAAAATAATATTCAGTATCTATTTGTCCTACAGTGCTGTATGTCCAGACATTCCAGGACAATGCAAAGTGTAGAAAGTCAATGTGTTGACAGAGAAGTTGTGTTCCGAGCTTGTTTCCCACTAAATTATTGGCCAAATTGAATTTTGGTAAAATTCCTGGACTTTTTAAAAAAACCAGCCTTGTGAAAACTTATTCTGAGGAATTCCAGCAGTCACTGAGAGCTCACTGGATACTGTTTTTCCATATTTTTTTTTAATAGGACTTGTGTTTCTATTAAAGTAATAATTGAAAATCCCATATCTTATTAATAATGCTCATCTGGAAATTTCCTCTATTACTGGATTGGCTGAATGGTCCCCTATTTTATCTAATGTAGACCAAAAAAATAATGAAAAGGAGAAGGCAGCACTTCCCAAGGTTTCATCCAAATGGCAGTTCAAGATTTAGATGAGTCCATATCAATTAAAAAAAAAAAAAAAAGAGAAGCCATTTCTTTGTTGTTTAAAATTAATACAGCTTTATTTTCTTCAATGAATTCAATTGAAACAAGATGTGGATCTGTCCCCTAATAGGCACATTTTCAGGCATTTTTATTTCTCAGGTGTTCCTTTGCAAAACTAATAGCAGCCAGGTTTCTTCTGCAGGCGTTCATCCTTATGGTCATTCTAAAGTGGGCTAATGTAGTTCTGCTGTTGCAGACTGTTAGCTAATACTTTTGCAGTGATTTCAAAGTGTCTTAGCTTTACATGAGCCTGATCAAAGCTCACTGAAATCTAAGGTAAGGCTTTGAACAGCACTAGGAGGCATGAGATCTGCATTTCTTTAATCCAGACCAGAAACTTTAGTAGTCATAACCTGAAGCATCTTTTGAAAATAAGTAAATTAGTTGCACCACGCCCAGATTATCTGGTTATACCTTTCTGTGGAGGCAATGACAGTGTTGTATTTCTCCCCTTTGAGCAGTAGCCTATTTCAGAATGGAAACAAGTCAGAATGACACTGCTAGCCTGTGCTGAACATGTTTCAGGCTTCCTTTCCTTGAAGCCTTTCTGGATGAGAAAGCGTTTTCTTGAAACTATACAGACCTCAGCATGTAGGGGACATCTGAACGTATTATGTAGGGGTGGTGTTTTTCTTGCCTGAAGGGGGTAGATGCATGGGAATTAGCCTAGGAATGTACTTGAATGGAAATTCCCTTACTTTCTAAAGGAACACTGATGTTAAAGATTTTTTCCACCAATATTAGTCCATCCTTGGGTTTGGAGAAATTAATCTTTTATCTGCCTTGATAAACATCTGCAACTCTACTGCCCATCTGAGAAATGACTTAACAAAAGCTGTTTGAGCTTGTGTTTGCAGAATTTCCATCCAAACTACTGATCTGAGAATTTTCTGTGTAGGATGACACATTTTAGCCTATAGCCATTAGTTTGTATTTACACAGGATGTAGCATGCATTTTTTTCCTGGGAACACCAGTGAGACAATGCAAGAATCATAAATGGAGCAAAGTTCATGTTTCATCACTGGAAGGGGAGCAACACATTTGTTCCTCTGATATAGAATTTACACTGCTCTGTTTCTTCACATATCTGGAAGTAGCAGCATCTGTTGTCTTGAGTTTTTGAACAAGACAAATCTACCCTCTCTGAAGATGGAGGAAGGAGATCTGTATATTACCTGTACAAGGCAAAGGAAGGATGATGTGAGGACCCTACCTGGGGTCGTCAGTCTCTTGCTGCAGGCATTTTCTGTGCAGCTTCTCTCTGCTCCAGGCTCGCAGAGACTAGACACAATGGACTGACCACAGATGCAGACCCAGTGGCCAACTTCTCATACAGAAGTCATGATGCCTAAGTAAACAGAGGCACCAGTCATTCCCCCTGTCTCACCCTGCCCCCCAGCACTTTTTACAAATCTTGTGTCAGATTTTTCCATCTGCTTGAATTCCTCATCACACAGGCTCTTCTGTGATACAGTGCCTAGAGGTTAGGAACCCAGAACAAGAAGGAAATAGTGATGGAAGTGGTAGAGTGGTAGATAAATCTTGTTCTGCATCACCCTGGTAATATCTACCATTCAAAGACAAAAGCATATGCGTGGGAGAATTGCTGCTAGCAGGACTGTCAAAATGTGGTTTTCTTGCAGGATCCCACAGGATATTTATTTCTTAATTCCAAAGAGATAATAGTCATTAACTGTGGTTGTGGTTTTGGCTTCACTACTCATTCCCACATCCAGTTTCAGAACTGAGTCTGTTTGGAAAGGCATTTTGGAGCCTGGAAACATGCCTCTGCAAACAGAAAGCTAAAGCTTTTAAAACCTTGGAAATCTTGTATGGAAATTGCATATTCCAAAAAAGAAATCTTTGTACTTGAGTCATTAACCAGTCCTACTGCAGCTCATGTGTGTGCATATGCCATTTCACAATGCTGTCTCCTCTTGTGCATATGGTGTTCCCTATGAAACCCAACAGCAGTATGAGGTGCATAACTACCTTTTATCTGTTTTCCATTAACATCCCTCTTTAATTTTTTTCTGTATAAAGCAGGCAATGAAGAACTATGACATGTTACATGCGTTTAAAAATATCAGCACTGCGCTGAGGCTCAAACTCAATTGGTCCAACCAATTTCACATTGTATATTTTTTACACTGAATAGATCCTTCTTCCAGATGTTTTAAAAATAAAAGGAAGAAAACCCAAACACCCAGAACTGCTGTGTTGAATTACAAATTACTATGAAACCTGCACCATTTGTTGGGGCAGCTTTAGCTGGTGAATGGCTTTCAGATTCTTCAGCTGGCACTGACTGCATGAAAACTGTCCTGTCACAAAGTCTGTAATTCAAAAGCAGCATCATGAATTTATGTCATTTTCTGGGTTTTCCTGTTCCAGTCCCCTGCCACTACCTCACCTCTGCTGAGTGCTCAGAGCTCACTGAGGAGAGCTAATTTCCTGTCCTAATGCAGTGTTGGAGCTTCTGGCTTCTGTTTGAAGTTCTGGTTATCTTTTGCAAAATTATACATGTGTAGTGTTGGAAATAGCAACATGCTGACAATAAAAGAAGCATAAAATAAGTTGTCAATCTCAGAAACATTTGGTTCCCTTCTTTCAATGGATAATACATTATCCATAGTGCTTTAGTGGGATTAGGGTGCCAGTGACAGTAGAGGCTGTGGAAGGGTTGAGGATTCTGAGTGTGCAGAAGACTTGTTAGGCAGGAGCTGATTGTCTCCTGCTAGTGTTGCATTCTATTTCCTGCTCTAGGTCAAGCTTCTGCTCTTCAAACGACCTCCACTTTCCTACTCTTAGCATCCTGTATTGACATAGACAGTAATTCCTGTTATTGTTCCTACTAACATTTGTGGTTGACATGGCTGCTTATATCTAGAGAATAACAGGGATTAAAGGGCTGATCTTTCTCTTTGCAGCACAGACAAAACTGCTTCATTGACATGGCAGGCACACACATCCTTAGAGAGGAAGACCATAATGCAAGCTGTCACTGGTGGGTTTGGGTGGAGAAGTCAGTAAAACAATAGTCCATGGCATGTTTTTAACTTTCCCAAGCACTAGATTTATCTGTACAGCTAGGAGTTACTCCTTAACCACGTTACTAATTTGCAATGCATGAACAGCCTTATAACAAAAACCTGTAAACTCTTTATCCTCATATATAGGACTGATCTTTTGTGGCTTTGCTGTTAATCATGCAGGAAAGCAAGCAAAACAGTGAAACATCTCAGTCACAAGCAACAGATAGCTCAAATCTGCAGATACTCGTTCCTGTGGCTTGGAAGGGTTCACCTCCAGTTATCTGTGGTCTAGGTTAGTATCACTGTGTCACTATAGCAACAAAATGGCCTCTGAAAAACAGCATCAGGTGTCTCAGTCTTCTTCCCTGTGGGATGGGGTTCACATTAGAGAGGCCAATA
Organism: Psittacula echo; assembly: GCF_963264785.1. Classification (NCBI taxonomy): domain Eukaryota; kingdom Metazoa; phylum Chordata; class Aves; order Psittaciformes; family Psittacidae; genus Psittacula; species Psittacula echo. Next base: position 112,143,371 of record NC_137736.1, read on the forward strand.
CAGTTAGTGATGCGAAGTGGCAACTTTGCTGGCAGCCTTAACAAAAGGATCAAAGGAAGCAGATATTAAACCGTTTGCTCCTGGGATTTTAGTTTCCAAGGCAGGGTGAGGCTGAATGTGTTTTATTTTGGACAAAAAGAGAATCATAGAATCATAGAATAGTTAGGGTTGGAAAGGACCTTAAGATCATCTAGTTCCAAACCCCTACCATAAGCAGGGACCCCTCACACTGGACCATGTCACTCAAGACTGTCCAATCTGGCCTTGAACACCACCAGGGATGGAGCATTTATCACTTCTTCTGGAAACATGTTCCAGTGCCTCACCATCCTTACATTAAAGAACTTCTTCCTTATATCTAACCTGAACTTCCCCTGTTTAAGTTTAAACCCATTCCCCCTTGTCCTGTCACTACAGTTGCTAATGAAGAGTCCCTCTCCAGCACCCTTGTAGGCCCCCTTAAGATATTGGAAGGATGCTATGAGGTCTCCACGCAGCCTTCTCTTCTCCAGGCTGAACAGCCCCAACTTTCTCAGCCTGTCTTCATACGAGAAGTGCTTCAGCCCCCTGATCATCCTCATGGTCCTCCTCGTTGCTTCAACAGCTCCATGTCCTTCTTATGAATTTCAGAGAAACAAGTGTTTTCCCTGCTTTATGGATAGCAGGGAGGTAGTGGAGTGAAAGGGCATCAAGAACACACTGGTTGCCTCAGCTGCAGCAGTTCTTGCTTCTGCCTTCTGCTGTCTTGGCTTAAGCATCCCAAGAACAGAATTTCATCTGAAGGCAGTGACAGTAAGTGCTTCAGGCACTTGTTTCTTCTGCTCCAGACATAGCAAGAGGCTGCCTAAATCCCTGACTGTTTAACTTCCTCTGTGACCACAGATGGCAAACTTAGATTAGACAGGGGAACAGGATGTAAGGATTAGATTAGACATTTATTTTTCAAGATGGCCAAGATAAATGAGATTGATCCCACTGAATTAAGTTTTTAACAGCCCGAGTGTTGTGTCTCAAATCTTCTAGTCCTTCTGCTTTTCAGAGTTTTGCATTGGTCAACATAAGTTGAATCAAAGTGTCACAAGGATAGATAAGCATATTCCAGAATAAATACAGGATTTACAGAGTAGCCGTGGGCTGTTGAGAACAGGGGCAGATGCAGTTCTTGAAATCTTTTCCTTCTGGAAACCTCTTCCTTGTAACTCCTGGATGCCATTAGGACATTAGGATTTAGAAAAGCTTTTGAGCTTTGAGCTCCTAACTCAGTTATACAAAACCTCTGTGCCACCTTCACCTGAACTATATGCTGAAATGCCTACATAAACCTTGCTATCCTGTAGCAAAGATGGTAATAAAATACATAAATTCTAAAGAGCAAAGAGATAGTTGCCAGGTTATCATTAAAATATATTTTTGTACTTTTGTGAATTTGTAAGCCCAAAATTAACTTTCCTTTAGCAGGAAGTCTCACATTGAGCTGCTTGTTTTCTAGATAATTATTCCATAGCAATACTCACTAATGATGACTCTTGAAGCTATAAATCATGCTAATCTATTCTGTTTAGATTGTTGTAAAACACCTATCACCTTAACAAACCACCTTTTAGCAGAACATTAAATGGCAGAATAAGACACGTATTGTTAGTCCTTCCATCCTGTTCCCTGTAGGAAGAAGAGTATGTAGTGGAATAATTTGATTTTGTGAGGTGTTGTGTTTCTGTTAGTTTTCTAAAAATATATGTTGCTACTGACTTAAATAATGAAGATCAAAATCAGAACTGTAGACCAGAATTATTAAAGAGTTTTAGTTATAAGCAGAGTATTTTAAAGACTGCCCACTGAGTAAGACTAGAAGCAGCAGTAGAAGTAGCATCCTAGAAACAGCAGTACCAGTAATGTATGCAAGATAAATAGGAGGCATAAAACAGGCAGATATATATAAAGGATAACTTCTGCTTTATACATAACAGTAAATATATGGTAAAAGTAATTGATACTCAGTAATGAGGAATACTGTTTAATCCATTTTGGCATTTGTTTATTACCAGCGTACATCTAAGAGATTGGGTTTTTCTTCCCTAAATGGGACTGGAACATTCTACTAAATCAATATCAGAGTTTCTGAAGTTATTGGAGAAGAATATGGTTATGAATAAATAATTATGGAGAGTTCTTTTAAAAATGAGCCATTGCTTGAAAGAACACCATACGGAAAAAAGAAAGAGGTATGGACAGGTATATTTATTTTAAAAGTTTATATGGCATTTCTGATTGTTTGAAATCATTCTGAAACTGTACATTCAAAGCTCACAGCTGCCTGGTTCGGTTATTTGTATTCGCTAAGAAGGAGGAGGTAGAATTTTCAAAATAAGGGACATAACTTCTCAATCCCATTCTCTCTGCTTAAACACAACCTCTTTCTGAGGGTTGAACCTAACTTTGCAGAATGATCCTGAGGTTCTGCATGCCTAAATAATTTTTGGAAGTGTGGGTTATAATGTATATTACTTATATTCCCTTGAAATGCTGTGTAAAAGCGAATTCTAAATATCCAGCCAGCAGCAAAGGTACATTTTCACAGTGCTAACCTGTGCTGGATGATGAAATGTGGAATTGTATCTAATTTATGCAGGTTTTTACACCTTTTTCCAAGGTGATGGTCCCAGATGCATTGCTGTGAACATATAAATGTTCTGGTCTTCAATAGGAATGAGACTCATTGGCCACCTTTATAAAGGTGTAAAGATACTCCACTTTCTGGAGTATCCTAAGTGAGAAAGCACTCTCCAGCTACCTCCATCCATATTAGATCAGCTACTGAAGGAATGTCAAGCTGCATCTAAGTTTTACTTTCTTTACATTACATCTCAAAGCCAAGTCCCACATGTTTGCCAGTGTTTGAGTGTGTAAGCATCCCCCTCCAGACACTTTTCACAGGTCCTGCACGTATATAGGTAAGAAGCCAACAGAGAGAAAGCATTTGAAGAAAGTGAAGTATGTGTGAAGGAGAGAGCTGCTGTACACAGATATGCTGCTGATTTTCAGCTTTCGTGTATTTAAAAGTTGGATGACCCAGAGAGTATTCTGGGTATGACGCAAAATACAAGAAAGCGCTGTAGGTAATGTCATGAACTCTCAAGGCGTTAGGATGAACTTTAGAATCCATAATCTAGAGTTTTAGTGGAATTGTGTGAGAATGCACTATTTTCAGAGGAGGGAAAGCTTTGTATATTAAATTAAAGTTGACTGCCTAGTTGTGGAGAAAAAAATCGGGAAGGGGGGAGAAAGTCTAAAAATTCTAAATGCAAAATGCAAAGAAGAATGTCACACTTTTTTATCATTTACTTTTCTGGAATTTTGATACTCAATACAAAATTAGATGTGAAAAAGTGTAAGTGAGGCACTTGGCCAGCTGGTAGAAATTTGGAGGATAGTAAGAATGCCTTTTAAAAAGTATATAGGGATACAGCACTTAAATGTTAGCACTTTAGAAAAAATTGAATGTCTTCTGCTTTGTGAGTAAATATTTTTTAGAAATTCCTGAACTGAAAGAAATCTTGGAAGCCTGTTGTATAACAACAAAAAGATACTAAGTCTATGATACAACCTACAGTTCATACAGTCCTATATATGGAGTTTTCAAAGCACATTCAAGCAGCAGTTGTTTATAGTTAATTTCAGGGAAAGCAGTATTGCACCAAGCACCTTCTGCAAAAATGCCAAGCAGATCATGCTAGGTAAGGCATAGATTTAACTCAGCTGTTTTAGATTGTATGAAGAGATAAACTGCATCTCAAAGCAAGGCTTTAAATGCTCTTCCTAATGTGTCTTCCTAATTAAAAGAACATTCCTTTCAACTAAAAGCTAACAATCTGTGATTGTTTCAAGCTTCCCACTTCTGATCTAAGATAATACTGGTGTGCTACTCCTACAGGCTCCACCAAAAGCCATCTCACCATATCTGAGCATATCTCACATTATTTACCACTTCATTTCTTCTCAGAATAGTGGCAGCAAGCTACATGAGGAGTCCATGTCTCTCAAGAATAGATATCTGGTTTTCTTAACACTGACATGGTCATTTTTCCTCACCTCTTTCTTTTTTATCTGAAATAGCGTATAGGTTGGTCTCTGCAATCACTTGGGAAAGAGCAGGGGAACAGAAGGGGAAATGCTGGCTGAACGTTCTCTCACTGTCATGGTAACTGCAGCTTCTGTCTGACCTGTCCTAAATTGTACTTGTGTTGTTACTCACTTAGAGTACCCAGATTCTCCTACAGAATCTTGGGTTGGGCTCTGAACCAAAAAGGGTGAGGGCAGCCACTCTGCTATACTGCTCTCATTCTTCTCTGTTCTGTTTGCAATTGCCAATCTGTGGTGTTTTTCCCCACAGTCATGGTTAGGAAGGCCGTGGGAAAGTTCTTCTCGGGAAGAAGCAACAGTATGCAGTCCTTCCACACTGTGAACTGTCACTCTCTCCAGAGAAAAGGAATTAGAAACAGTATTGTCCTCAAGAGCTGAGAAAACTTGCAGATTTTCCATGTAGAGTAAACAGTTTCTATAATTACCAGGAAAACAAAACAGAGGCAAAGTTGAGCAGCAGGGGCATCCCGTCTCATACACACTGCTGTGATAAAGAAATCCAAACCCTGAGGAATCACAGGCACGTTATTCTCACTTACTTTAAATGTCAGCTAAGAAGTTAATTTCTCAAATGGGCTCATAGCTCTGAGACAACGTCACACTAGTCATTTCTTCCAACAAATTGCAGTTGTTAGAGAAACTGGATTGGTAGCTCATAGAGCTAAAAATAGCCATTATGCACTTGCCAGAGAAGGATAAATTCAGTAACAAAGGTGAAGGTATATCAAAATAACATAATATCTGAAGAAAGAGCAACAAAAAAATGCTCAACGCAAAGCAAGTTACCTGTAAAATTACATTAAAAAAATAATCTGAATCACCAGCTGGAAGAATGTCAGGGTTTAGTCTTGTTTCTGTTTTATTTGCCTTCCAGATCCACCTTGCAGCTGTTGCTTTATTGACTGAGTCAGTTTGGCCACAGTTCTGTTCAAAGTCATGTACCTCTAGTTAGGCAGTGAGAGCCATTATTTTAAAGCCATTATCTTAATACTGAAAAATAAGAGTCTTTGGCTTAATATTTTAATCTTCTTTGCAAGCGGGGGAGTGGAGGGAGAGGGATAATTGCTAAACTTATTCAACTGAAAAAAAAAAATAAACTCCCAAAGACCAAATCTAATAACAGAGCTACAGCAAAAACAAGTGTCCAGACCTCAGAATATGTTTACTAAAAAGTGGGTAATTATTTTTCATTACACCAAGCATCTGCATTTTAAAGAATTCCCTATTATGCCATCCTTTTCTGGATTTGTATTACTTCTTGCTTAAACTTAAAAAAAAAAAAAAAAAAGAAAAACACAGAACACTTCTTTATTCTTCAGTTACTTATTTTCCATAGCAGAGCAATTCCGCTGTACTGTGTATGACCTTGAAGGAATGGCACTCCGCTACAGACAAGGAGCCTCAGCCTCTGTGGTGAAAAGTTCTGTAAGCTGAAGTCAGTAGCTGGATGCAGTTTGTACTAAGACTTTAAGTAGTTCTTTTTTCTTTTATATTCAGAAACAGACCTACGTATCACTCAGGAATAACCTTCACCATTTTCTTTAGAATTTCTTTCTATAATGTGTGACTTTTCTGTGCATCTTTCATAAAGCCTCTGCATTTCAGATCTGAGGCATTGACAAGTGTAGGGTGTAAATAATAACTGTCAGCAAATCTAATCACTGTGAAAAACATTTGTAAATTATTTATGCTTGTTGTCTTTCAGATATCTTATAGAGTCCTTTTTTTGCGTATTCAGTTCTTGCAGAAGCCTTTGGTTATCATTGTAAGAAAGGTCAACAGTAATCTTGATTTTGAGATTTAATTAGCTGCAATACCATTTGTCTGTCATTCACCATGCACCATTATTACTACAGTGTTAAGGTTCATTTGTGAAATAGGAATATCAGGATGAACAGCACTAGCAGTTATCTGCTTTGCATATCCTACACATTATGTACACATTTCATGGCATACATCTATAGAACATAATATGACTGGTAAAATATGTAGAAAAATAGTTAGGAATAAAAAATACAAAATCTGTGGACACTGCTGTGTTTGATAGCTATCATGAGATATTACGGATATATTGTCACCTATTCTTGGGATTGCATTGAATCAAATCATGCATCTTTGGCATCCATCCTTGCTTCAGTGAGAGGCATGATCATTATTATCTCTGTAGTCACTACAACTCAGTTATATTAGAGCCCAGGGCTCCACTGCTAGGACTTACTTCATATCCTTCTTGATTTGATTTTAATCTTTCCCAGTTTACTAGAATTCTGCAATTCATCTTTGCAGGTTTCCACAGTATTTTGAAGAGGCTGTGTGTAGTCTGATTGTGCAATCCACTGCTGCAACACACAAATGTTAAGGTGTTTCAGACCACCATCCCAGAGAGTCCAGCACATGTTTCATAGCCACACATAATGCCCTTATCCTCTATACCACTTTCCTCTGCTCCTGTGTCCAACTTTAAAAAGAAACTGAATGTTACTAAAAATATTCTGGTCATTTATATTTGTTTCAGTGGGATAAATTCATTATTAGGAGAAACTTTTGCAAACCAAGCTAGTTTTATTGTCATGAACTTCAGAGTCTGAGCCCATGAAGTCATAGTTCAGTCTTTTCCCAAAGCCTTTGTGAGCAAATTGAACTTTGCATGCAGTATCTCACCTAGAACTGGTAACAATTGTCCAGTTGTCTGTCACTGTGATCCTGACCCTCCCATCTAGTGGAAAACCCCATGAAATTCATGAAACCATGAATAGAAAATCTCATAGTGCTGAAACTTGTTTAACAGTTTCTTCCAGGAGCCTGTTGCAATTCTGAAATTGGTGATCTAACTGGCAATTTATTCAGATCATCTTCATTTCCTCTGCAGAGAACTGTAGATGATGATTAATCTTTGATGCCTTAATGTTGTATCTTTGGAGTTTTCCCTTTGATTTCAGTGTTGCCAATGTAAAATCTGAAGTTTGATTCCTGTCTAAGATGGTGACAAAAGAGCTTCAATAATGGGGTCAGACATATGTGAGGGTAAATGTTAGGTATGAGTCAAAACCATGTATTATTGTAGGAAGATGGATGTTCACCTGAGTTCATGCAGCTTTGTTTTAGGATTGGCAATTTTTAGTAGGAATTACAAGCCCATAGTAGTGGTCTGTCATCTATTGAGAGCTGAACAAAGGGTAGGAGCAGTTCAGTGCAGTGCAGTTTTAATTTCAGCTTTATGAATGCTGGGAATTCCTGAGCGTCTTGTTTCAAACTTCTCTGTTCGCAAGTTGGATAGAAATCTTTGCTATTCCTAAAATATGAATATTGCCCACCTCATAGCCTGCACTCCTGTGGAAGTGGACCAATCTATCTCCCCTGAGTGAAAATGCTGTTTGTGTAATTCTGTAGTACTCTTATAATGTGTCCTGTAAAGGTTCTCTGGAGAGACTTGTACAAACATTCTGCACTAAGTAATAAGATTACAACCTTGCATTATCAACAAAGAATGCTTAGTATTAATATTGGTTGTCATTAAATAATACTAGAGCTCTATCAGGGTTTAGAGCACTGTGATATTTGTGAACTGAAGCAGTTAATATAAAATTTCTTGCAGATACAAGGATAATTAATTTCCATTTTAGTATTTCTCTGAGGAGGGAAGGTGGTGTGCCTAGATATTTCTGTGAACATAATGGTTAAAAGATTAATTTTAGTGCTATGTAAATCTGAACATTATTTTAAAACACCAGCCTGCAATCTACTGAGAAGGGATGTTGCAGGTTACAGTTTTATCGCGAGCTATCATGGACAGAAAAGCTCAGCAAAGCATATAAATCAATGTCTTCCCACACTGAAACCAAGGGAGTAATTGCAAAATAAAGTCTGGTTACTTGTCCTAGCTATTCAGCAGAGGAATCCACCTGCCAACAGAAGCAAAGTCTGTACAAACTATCACACGGTGCACTTTGGTTTTTTTTAGCTGGGGATTCATTTGGCAGTCTTAGTGGTCTGGAAGTTGCAGTAAGTACCTCTGATTGAAAACTACTATTTCAGTTATGATTGCTTCCCCAAGCCAACTGAACTTATTCTTAACCAAAGACTGACTTACTTGAAAACAAAACAGTAAAGTTTGGTTCTGTTATTTATGTCTCTGACTGGGAGCAGTTAAAGTGCATAATATGTGTACTAACCAGGCCTGTGTTGTGTCATTGAGCAAGTTATTCAAGGCTGCAGCACCAGTATAACACAGCAGAATTCAGTATTAATCCCTCTCTGGGAGCATGAGTCTATGTAATAAATTGATGTGCCATATGTGTAGGCCATGGAAAAATTGTGCGTGCAGTGAACTACATGCGGTCTTAAAAGCTTTTAACATTTGTACTGCTCTTCTTACAACAGAATGTGTATCTTGATAGCTGTGACCCTATAAGCTTCTGGAAAAAAAATATCTAAAGTTTATTCTTCTTGTTTTAAAATCACTGTTTTGTGAGTTACTGTTTACATAGGCCTCCATACAGCAAGGGGTCTTTCTCCATGTGTTGCTGGGAGATGGGAAAGCAGATGCCATCTGTAAATCTTGCAGGCTGGAGAGATCAGTGAAGCCGTTTACTGAATCTCCTTCTAAACTGCTTCCTTTTTTTAGCAAATGCAAACAGTGCCAATAGCCTGGGCCACCTTCAGAAGAAATAAATCATTTGTTAAATGTCCTTGTTCTGTCCAGCTTTTATTGCTACTTCTTAATTTTCCATTTCTGCCTCCTTTTGAGTAGATTTTGGTGATATGACTCTTGCAAAGTGTAACTGTGGTCAAATAGTTTTCCTATTTTAAAGCCACTGAAGGCCTCAAACAAGAAGAAAAAACTTTACAAAACTCATGCAGGCATGCTGTTAACAGATAGCAGAAGGATAAACCCTCCTTCTTAAGAGTACTCCAAATTATCTTTTAATGGCATGCTTGAACTGCATTGTGACTTGATATCTTGCTTTCATAGTGCAACCTGCTCTAGTGGTGTTTGTTACAATGAGATCCTTTTAGTTTGTCCTTAAAGATTTTACTTGTTTGTCACCATATTACAAACATAAGGTACACTCTATAAGAAAAGCAATATACAATATACTCAGCATCTTCTATTTCAATGCCTCTAGTTTTAGGCTAGTATTCATATAAATGTTTATAATCAAAATACAGGTTATATTGTTCTTCACAAGACCAAGCAAAGAAGTTTTGCCTTGTCTAAATACTAACAGTTGTCTAAATACTAACAGTAACCTTTCTATTCAACAAATAATCTTTGCTCATGCTTCTAATTAACGTGTGATGGGATCCATCATACTCTGATTCCCCATTAATACATTCGAAAGGGAAAAGTAATGAGCTATTTCAGTTCATGACCTTTGCACAGTACCTGATTCATAAAGATTAATATATCCAAAATATCATTTATGAGTTGTTAGTGATCAGCAAAACAACAAAACCACTTTGAGGTTCAGCTGAGTTAGTTCTGAAGATCTTGCATTGCTTATTCAGTTTCGCAAAGATTCTTGAGTCATTGTAATGGACGTATTTAATGAAGCTTTTGCATAGACACTGGCACCAGCCTTCATCAAAAATTGTTCTAATTTTTGCTTCCCATTTTATCTGGAAGTCTACTTGTAATGAAGAAATTATCTGGATTAAAAATGAAAATAATAGTTTTACAGGTTCCCTTCAAAACAGTTCTCACCTTATCTGATGAAGTCCTCTGTAGGTAGCTCACATCAATTATATTTTGTTATATTGTTAACACAATATCCAGAAAAAATGTTTCCTCAGAAAAATTCCACTGAAGAACATTTTGTTCCTGATTGTGTCCAGGATAACTCTACTTCAGAGCTAATTCACTGAAGAGCTGATAAAAAAAGACAGAATATGAAGACAAATTCAGAAATTTTACATGATAAATATGTTTATTTGGTTTAAAAAATTATACAATAGCGAAGTAATTAAGTTTTGGGTTTTTTTCTGTCATTAAACTGTGCTTATATATGTAACAGTTTCTCGTAAAATACTTATTTCTTTCCTCACGTTCTCTCACTTTAAGCCAATAGAGCTTCAAAATAAAAATGTTCCCTGCTTTATCTCAATGGATTACTTAGTAAATACATTCCAGCTGCCAAGTCTGTCCAGACTTTCACTAATTTAGCTAAGTCACTGAGAGTCATTGATAGATCTTGGTTTTCTAAACGCTGCAATAACATGACATGAAATGTACCAGTTCAATTACACTCCTGGGTGCTGAAGATACCATCCAGACTGTATTTATTACTCTTCTTCCATCATTTAAAAAGATAAAAAAATAGGTTAAGTCTGTGTCTTTGCATTATTTGAGTTCTCCTATGTGAAGACTGCATCTGGTAGCATGTGGCAGACTTGCTTTCCCATGAAGAAACAGCTGTTTTATCCTTTCGTGATACCTTTGTTGGTCTGTCTGGAATATTTTAACATTTCTTCAGCCATGTCAGTAGCTTAAAGTGGGCTGCCCAATGTCTGGAAAACCTGGATAAAAAGCCACACTAAACACGTACAGAATAATTCTGTATTTCAGGTGAGAAGAGCTTCCTATGGATATGTTTGGTTTACTGGTAAACGCAGATCAGCTTTACAAGTGCACTGGACTCATGCTGAAGGGTTGATGTGTGTAGCACAACATATGTTGACACATTGCTCAGTGATGCAGACACATGGTCATGCATTTCAGTCTGGCAAATTCTGAGGAAAACATGGAAGTTGCAGCATTTGGAATTTCAGATGTTAGCAGGAGTACATGATTTGTACCACCTACTCTCTTGTGTCATGAAAACTATCTGGAGCGTAAGAAAAGAAGAAAAAAGAAAAATAAAGATAAATGAGGAGGATTGTGAGATAGAGCTCATTTATCAAATTTAATGTTCTCTTAAACCTTCTTTACCATTGTCACATATGGAACTAGCACCATTCAATTACAGTGGTCAACACTTATCATCTGTCTCGTAGGAGTTGTATATGAATTTCCATAGGTAAATTTAATTCTGAGTAGCTATAATACTGCCATGGGGCAGGAGATGACTAGCCTTTTTAATAACCATTGTTTAAATATTTGTTGCTGAAATGGTCAATATCCAAATACACTGTTGGGACTTGGCAAGTAAGGTTCACTTTCCAACAAGGTTTTGTGATAGGAATTTTGAATGTTCTTGTGAATCAGGAATGATCAGTGGCAGCCCTAAGCCTTCACAAATAAAGTAGGCTTTTGCAGCACAGTCAAAACCTTGGTATTGCTATGCCAGAAACTCAGCGTTCTGAACAGTTACAGGCTTTGATAATCCTTGCAAAGTAAAACAGTGTGACTTTTATTATACCTAATAAGAGTCCTTGTTGGGGCCAGAAGTCTTCAAAGAGCATTGAAACCATATCCTACACTCCCTGCTATACAAAACCATCTGTGGTCTGATTCTGCAACAGTTCCATTTGCTGGGTAACGCTCAGTCTGTAAACAGAACTACAGTCTAACACATTGATGTGTAACAAGTAGGAAAAACACAGCACTTTCCCCTGACCTGCATTTGGATTTAAAGCTTAGTTACATGGGCCATTAGGCTGCAGTCCTGCATTTGGTCTGGCGAACACGTAATTTAAAAGGTGCAGGGGCCTCACACAAAGTGTGCATTGGGCAGGCCTTCTGCAAATGTGGGCAAAGGTGGTGGACTGTGGCCATACCTCATCGGGTGGTTTTAGATGGGAGTCTCACACCCAGTATCTAATGCAGCATTTCAGATATCTAAGGACTTATTTTTCCACACATTCTACACACATTCCTACATATTTTATGAATCAGGTCTGTGATTAATGTTTTGAACAATTTGTTTGCTGCAGTTTCATGGGGTTGCTATCTCTTCAGTTTGCAATGTAAATAATACTCTACGTCTGCTATTTTATGAAACAAATGTCATGTGAATTGCTTATTTTTTAAAAGTTATAGCTCTGCTATGGTTTATTTGCAATGCCATCTTACAGTATTGGTTTAATATACAATGTACCTGTATGGCATGAACCAAATTGCTTATATTTTGCAATGTTAAATATTTTATTTTTGTTTTCTAAAATGACTACTTTTCACCCTATGCAGTTTCATTAATGTTTCTTCAATAAGTGGCTCATTATGTCTGAAAGTATTGCTTCCTCTCCAGTAGTGCAGGCATAAGAACCAGTATTCCTGATCAAAATCACTGGATATATCATCTAGCAATTTCAGATTAGAAATATATGTACAAAGATGTAAGCATTTATAGTTAATCAGAACACCTACTATATCTTCCTTGCTTTTCATGTAATGATACATTTTAATCATTTTATATACTTTTTATTTGTAATTATTTGTGAGCCATACACAGTGTAAATAACATATTTCATTATACAAGACTTCTAGGTATTCAAGAGTACAAAAAGTTGAATTTGTATATGAAAAGAAATTGACAGTATTTTGGAATGACATAAAATGAAGTGGTGATGATTATGTTCTATTTATACTGTTCATTTCCAAATTGTCTGTTAAAGAAAAACAGTTCATTTGCCCTTTAATGTCCAACCAGTTATTTCCAGTATATTTGCATCAATAAATCATGCAAAAGTCTATCAAAAGTCATGATGAATCATTTAAATTTCCTCTTTTTCTGTGGAAAACTTACCTATGGATAACTGAATTAAAATATCCTAAAACCCCATTCAGTGAAACAGTCTGGAAAGTCAATGAAGTTCTTTGTGGAAAAGAGCCTTTTTTCACTCCTAGCTCTCAAATGTCAACTTATACCACAAATCCAAAAGCATTGTTAAAAATAAACTAGTAAAATATGTTACAACCAAAGGCTAGGTGCTTAAATATGCGTTGTGTATATATTCCTTGATATGTAAGCTTTGGTTTTCATAGCTGTTGCCGTGTAAAAACCTTACTAAAGCCTTTGTTCTTGACTCAACTTTTGGAGTTTTGAGGCAGAGCTGCTTAAATTTAACAGATTGCTGGAAAGAAAACATCTGCTTTCAATGATACTATAATGGCCAGTTTCTTCCAGTGATTGTTCAGTTCTTGGTTCTGTAGAACAACAGAGCAGAACCAGATTTCAGTCCTGGAGAGCAGAGTTACAAAACAGATGACATTACAATGAAATCGGGATACTAGCTCATTGCTACCAATGCAAAAACAAAAGGAGCTGGCATGCTGTAACGTTGTCAGCCTTGCAAATGCTGCTTGTGTTGCCCATTTTTTTGTGCCTTCTTCATCTTTTCCATATCCCCAACAGAGAACATGACTCATTCTGCTCTGCTGTTTTTTACAGAAGCCCATTAACTAGAATTGGTTACAGTATTTTTCTGTGGAATGTGTTACTGGAAGAAAATGGAATTTCAATTAATTCAGAATGTTGGTAGGAGAGTTTGATTCTGGCATTTCAGTACAGAATGTGTTTGCCTTTAAGTGGCTAGAGCTAAATCCAAGCAAGGTCTAGCCTATCCTAAAATTTTTGGGATTTTTCCCATTCCCACAGCTGGCTTTCAGGCTAGTGAACACTTTCCAAGCAAGAGATTGATATTTTGTCTATTCCTGTCTTCAAAATTATTCCAGAAGATTATTCCAGAATTTTTAGATGGAAATTTGAATAATTCTGGAATATGATAGTTCTGGTCCACAATAGATTTGGGAATACTGTATGCCGACCAGGAAATTGTGATAAAGACAATTCTTGGAGTCTCTTGAGCTGGGAGAGTTACTCTTCTACTAAAACAACATTACATTTTGAGATCTCACTTTGCCCAATAAAGCTTATTTATGTGACTGTATGGATGTAGGAATGCCTTCAGCTTAACACCCATATGCAGTTCAGATAATTCAATCACAGAAAGATACAACAGGAATAAAAGAAGGTACATAGAAGGATAACAATTATGAAAACCGTTGCATATCTTCAAGAAAATAAATAGACAAGAATTGCCAGATTTGAAATGACATTGCTATGATAATGATCTCTGAATACCATGGTGAAAGGGGATAGAGAATTATTATTCTGTGTTTCTTACAATGGCAGATTTAAGGGCATGTAATGAAGTTACAGGCAGCAGATTAAAAACAAGTAATGCAAGAGAAAGTACGTTCTTTTTTTATAGAGTGTGTAGTCAAATTGTGGTTCTCAGTGCCAACAGAACATTTCAGAGACTAAAATAGAAGCAATTAGAAAAGCTGATGGAGGGGAGATTTATCAGCTGATTTTAAACAAGTTGAACTGCATGCTGTTGTCAGCTGAGGAAACCACCGATCCTTTCCTGCTGGAGTCTGAGAGAGTGTACCAGCCAGAGATCTCTTAACACTTTTTTATGCTCTCCCCTGTGTAGTATTCCCTGTGGATGTTGTTGCAGATGAGGTGTTGGGATACATGGATCTGTCCAGAAAAGGTCTGGGTTTATAGGCTTATATGGGAGACACTGGAAGAAGAGATTCCAGGACAATCTGAAGGGTGAGGGGAGAATCAGGAGGAGACAGTGTAATGCAGTGGAAATAGGCTGGACATCAGAGTTTTTCAGGGGTAAAAGAGGTTGGCTGTCTTCTAGGAGCAAGCATACATGGTAAGGATTTTAGACTGAAAAGGATATTGGCCAGAGCAGGAAAGCCCATCTAGTGATTCTTCGCCAGGGGACAAATTAAAAAAGTAGATTTCTGCTGAAATGTCTCAGCACAAACAAGTTTCATCTTTCACTGAACTTTCCCCATTCCTACGGGAAAAAAAGAACATGTGGACCAAGGAAATAAATGAAGACCCAGCAATGGGCCAAAATTGGTATTACAAGAAAGACTTGTGGGTCTTTCAGCATCTTGATGGGGAAAACAGTCCCTTGTATGTTGATTCTGAGTACCTGGAGCATAGGCATTGCAGGATTAAGTCTGCGACGTTATCAGTGACAGCTTTAGGCAAAAAGTATCAAGTTTTCTAACATGCAATATTTCTCCTTTCAGTGCAGAGATGAGAAAATTAGATAATAGTACTGAATAAAGGAGCTAGCTCTGTAGGTCTACACAGCCCAGTTATTTTCCCTACTCTGTATATGAACATATCACATACTTCAGTTCTACTTTACTAGCTTCCTAAGAAGTAAGCATGTGTGGGATGCACAAACAAGGTGGAACAGAAACTGAACTTGAGGACCATTTTGATTCCATGTTTTCAATACAGACCTTAGTGCAGAGGTGAAGAAATGGTATCTGCTAATGGCACAGAACTGGGAGTTATTATCAGCACAGCAAGAGCCAAATGAAATAAGGGAAGAATGGAGTGGTCTTCAGACCACATAAAACAGAAGTAGGATGATAAGATAAGTAATGTGTGCCAGGATTAATTGCAGGTATGCCTGTAATACCTGGAAGCTCATAATTTAGAAATGACAGAAGAAGAAAGAGAAATGGAGGAGTACTGTCTGAGAAGTGTATGATTATAGCTACTAATGTCGTATGAAAAAGTCAAATGTAACCACAAGAGAGATGTTTGTGATAGGCATGGGAAAATATCAATGTCATTGTATAAGGTACTTGTGGGATCAAATCTGGAATACTGTGTGTAATTCTGATTATTTGTGTTCAGGGAATTAGTGTATTCCTTGACTGACAGCAAGGTAAAGTCTAAGGAAAATATAATTATTTAATTAACCTGTTTCTTTTACAGAGGACCATGCATATTTTAAAAAGCATATATAAAAACATTTTAAGTGTGTCTGATGTGATAATATTTCTTTGAGTGATGAATATAGCATCATCAAATTTTCAAATTGCTCATATTACTTGCTGCTCTGTTAGACTAAGGAGATAGAATGTAATGCAGCTTAAGAATACAGCCAGGAGATGCAAAAGGCTGAGTTGCCATCTAGTGTATCTTTTGACAGATTCAGGTTGTGATTCTCTGTACCTTTTCCCGTTTTATGTGATGTCACCAGGTGAAGGACCTTCAGCCATCTCCAGTACTTTTCTTAAAATGTGAGAATCATGCAATCATTTATGTTGGAAAAGACTTAAGATCATTGAGTCCAACTGTTAACCCGTTATTGCCAAGTCCACCACTAAACCATGCCCCTAAGTGCCACATCTACACGTCTTTTAAATACCTCCAGGGATGGTGGCTCCACCACTTCCCTGGGCAGTCTGTTCCAATGCTCAACAACTGTTTTGGTGAAGAATTTTTCCCTAATCTGTAATCTAAATCTCCCCTGATGCAACTTGAGGCCATTCCTTCTTATTCTATCACATGTTACTTGGGAAAAGGGACCAACCCGCACCTTGTTCCATCCTCCTTTCAGGTAGTTATAGTGAGCAATAAGATTTCCCCTGAGCCTCCTTTTCTCCAGGCTAGACAACCCCTGTTCCCTCAGTCACTCCTCATGAGACTTGTGCTCCAGATCTTTCACCAGTTTCGTTGCTGTTCTCTGGACACACTTCAGCATCTCAATGCCTTTTAAGTGGGAGGCCCAGAACTGAACACAGGATTCAAGGTGCAGCCTCACCAATGCCCAGTACAGGAGACAATCTCCTTCCTAGTCCTGCTGGCCACACTATCTCTGATACAAGCCAGGATGCCATTGGCCTTCTTGGCCACATGGGCACAAGATGGGTCATGTTCATCTGCCTGTTGACCAACACCCCCAAATCCTTTTCCTCTGGGCACCTTCCCAGCCACTCTACCACAAGCCTGTAGTGTTGCATGGGGCTGTTGTGGCCCAAATGTAGGACCTGGCACTTTGCCTTGTTGAACCCCATGCAATTGGTCTCAATCCATTGATCCATCAATCCAGCCTGTTCAGATCCCTCTGCAGAGCCTTCCTACACTCAAGCAGATCAACATTCCAAACAACTTCATGTTGTTTGCAAGCTTACTAAGGGTGCACTTGATTCCGTAGTCCAGATCATTGATAAAAGTATTAAACAGAACTGGCCCCGGTACTAAGCACTGAGGAAACTACTTATGACTGGCCTCTGACTGGATTTAACTGGATTCCACCAACACTTTTTGGACTTGGCCATCCATCCAGGAGTGAAAGTTACATATCAATATTTGTGCAAAGGGTGTTGATTCAGTTTCCCAAATACAGGAATTTGAGATGCCTAGTTCACATTGCTTGGCCTCTGGCTCCTCAGTGGCTGAAGCACTTCTGTGGATCCTGGACCATATTCACTGATGCCACATCAATCTCTTAGATGACATAAAACGACACTGTATTCAGGCAACTGCATTAATTACATCATGCTGAGGTTATCATTGATTTCCAAGAAAAAAAAGAAAATCACATTGTTTGAAGGGAAAACTAGCTAACCAGACTAATATCAGAGTTCTTCATTTAATCAGCATACAAGATGATTTTTACTAAAGTTCATTCACAAATGCTGAAATAAAGCTTTGAATGTGGTCCAGAGAAATATTAAAAGGAGTTTTAATAATATACTGAACATGGTAATATAATGAATTGAGGACTTGTATAAGCAAGTAAAACAGAACTGTGATTTGCTTTATTTCATTTGACCCTGAAAATGTTTCTTTAAGTCCATTAATATTATATAATTTGCATCTTTTCCTCCTATCTCATTTCTGCTATTAGTAGTCCCTTGCTCTAGCTGTTATTTCTTGTATAACATGCTTCATTGTAATTACTTTCAGAAAATCAATATAATCCTACAGTGCACAGATCTAGATAGACCGCTTGCCCCATGGTGACGGTGAAAGAACAAATACTGCCTTTGAGTTGTCTGTCTGGAGCTGTCAGAGTCTATTACGCTGCGCATGACAGTGGTGGTATTCAGACACTCTTGCAGCAACATGAGAAGACGAGTGCAAGGCTCTTCAGCCGAAAAGACTTTTGACTACGTTATTGGCAATCTTCAATTTCCTGTCACAAAGCCCTGTGATTGGCAGTGTGTGTCTGCTCAGCTCTGAGTTTCTTAAATCTTAGATAGTCCCTGAGTAGTGACAGCAGCCTGGCAATGTGTCAGGTAGGAAGTAGACCTGCTGTCGCACACCAGGGTCATTACAGGACTGGCCATACAGGTTGTTACTGATACTATTTATTTGTTCCAATACACCTATAAATACTTCTTTCCAGTTTTGGGACAGAATACTGCATATCTCTTTCTGTCTTTTATTTTTGTTTCCTCTCGGGTATTTGCCTTGGGAAATGCTAAGCTGGATAATGAGTTATGACAAAGTGCTTAGCTTCATTTCTCACCTCTCTTTCCTGAGTGCCAAATGCATTTACAGTTTCTGACCTGTCCAGTTATTTCAGATCTGAAGACAGCAGTGTTAGAGAAGTTGATTTTCCATTTACATTACTAAGCACTCTGTTATCAGGATACCAACTAAACATCTTGTGCTAGATATGCTGGACTCTAATAATCCCCCAAATGGATTCAGAGGTTCTCCAGCTCTCTCACTAACACACATAAACAGTCAAAAATGACCAATGCCTTGGGAAAAAGCTCTGAAATTTAACACTGCTTCTTCTCCAACAATAGAAACATCACCATGTGAGGTGAGAGAACCCAGTTTGGAGTCAGAGCCACATCTTTGTCTCACATTAATACCTTTTCAGATTGCAGGCTGATCCCCTCTTCCATACTATGATTTGTCTCCTTCATTGCAAACTTGTGGTCAGCTGTCAGCATTTGTAAAGGAAATTTCGTAAGAACTTCATATATTGCACCTGGCTATTTTGATGGACAAGACTTCCCATTACAATCCTTGACTATATGTTCAAAACAGCAACTGTCCTGTTTTGGATGACATGGACACTTGTATTTTTACATGCTGTGTTAAGCCTTTGTTTTTAAAAGCA
The DNA here is from genome assembly GCF_963264785.1 of Psittacula echo. Lineage (NCBI taxonomy): Eukaryota > Metazoa > Chordata > Aves > Psittaciformes > Psittacidae > Psittacula > Psittacula echo. The sequence continues at coordinate 112,162,361 of NC_137736.1, forward strand.
TATTGCCTAACTGAGCTGTATTTTGCTCTTATACTGTATTATTTCAATTGCATTTTTTTCCAAATGAGATATTCTTACAAGTAGTACATATACAGTAAGTTCCCCATAGAAGAGTTTCAGGTTTTCATTTATAAAACTTAAGTATACTGAAGCCATAGGCAGTACAAATACCCAATATCTCCATTTCAAAGGACTTTAGAAAACACTGGGATGGCTGAAGTCTTTGAGAAGCCTACACAGTAAATTTTTGCTATGCAATGCAAACATGCAGATGTGTCAAATTTAAATTTGCAGGTCTGTGTGCTGCATTACATACGAGGCTTGATTTATTGCTCATTATGTCTATATACAAAGCAGTATATGGCCAAATAACAATGTCTTCCAAGAATGGTGCGTTAAATGTATCATGTATCATGTTTCAAAGTCTGCTTGGACTTGTGCAAGGCACTGACACTGTTAAGCATGACTCCCTTGTCTCTAAACTAGAGAGGCATGGATGTGACAGATAGACCACTTGGGGCATAAGGAATTGGCTAGATGGTTGCACTCAAGGAGTTGTAGTCAATGGCTCTATATCTAAGTGGAGACCAGTGATGAGTGGTGATCCTCAGAGCTCGGTACTTGGACTAGGCTGTTTAACATATTTGTCAGTGACACAGACAGTGGGATTGAGTGCACTCTCAGCATGTTTGACATGGCACCAAGCTGTACGTCATGGGTGACACGCTAGAAGGAAGGGTTGACTTCCAGAAGGACCCTGGTAGGCTCAAGATGCAGGCTGCTGCAAACCTCATGAAGCTCAAAAGGGCCAAATGGAAGGTGCCACACGAGTTGGGGCAACCCCAAGCACAAACACAGGCTGAGCAGAAAACAGATTGAGAGCAGTCCTGAGGAGAAGGACTTGGGGATATTGACTGACGAGAAGCTCAACATGACCCGGCAGTGTGTGCTTGCAGCCCAGAAACCAACCGTGTGCTGGGTTGCATCAAAAACTTCACAGCCAGCAAGTGGAGGGAGGTTATTCTCCCCCTCTAGTCTGCGCTTGTGACCCCACCTGCAGTTCTGCATCCAGCTCTGGGATCCTCAACATAAGAAGAACATGGCCGTGTTGGAGCAAGCCCAGAGGAGACCACGAAGATGCTCAGAGGGCTGGAGCAGCTTTCCTATGGAGACAGGCTGAGAGAGCTGGGCTTATTCAGCCTGGAGAAGAGAAGGCTCCAGGGAGACCTTAGAGCACCCTTCTGGTACCTAAAGGGGCCTACAAGAAATCCAGACAGGGACTTTTTACAAGGGCATATAGAGACAGGGCAAGGGGGAATAGCTTTAAACTAACAGAGGGTAGATTTAAGTTAAATATTGAGAAGAAGTTCTTTACTGTGAGGGTGGTGAGACACTGCAACAGGTTGCTTAGAGAAGCTGTGGCTGTCCCATCTCTAGTAGTGTTCAAGGCCAGGCTGGATGGGGCTTTGAGCAGCCTGATCTAGTGGAAAGTGTCCTTGCCCAGGGAAGGGTGGCTGGAACTGAATGATCTTCAAGGCCCCTTCCAACCCAAATCATACTATGATTCTATGAATTCAAGCTAGAGTTCATTAGTTCAGAGGTAGTTTCTAGAACTGAATCTGAGCTCAAACTGAAATGAACACAAATCCATCTGAAATAGGTCTTGAAATAAATGGAAGATGGAATGAGATGGAGTATAAATTAAGCTAGATATGTCTTCCTAAGGGCAAAAGAGCAGAGATGCTGCTGTTATCTTTAGAAAACTGTTCAGAAATCCATTACTTATTGGTGCTGAGATTCTGTTTAAATCATGAAAGAATAATACTACAGCCCATTATACAAATATGCTGTTGAAAACCCATCAATAGCAGTAATAATAACCTTGAATTCCAGGATAAGTGGGGGTTTAAAATAAGATTGAGTATTGGAGACTGTAGTTTAGAAAGAGAAAATAATTGTCTCTTGATGTCTTTGCTGGCATTCAAGGAAGGAAGACAATTTTTTCTGCCAGTAAATAGAAGATTATTGACATAAAAGGGAAGGATTATTCTTCATTTTAGGCTCAGATTTATTTTATATTGCAATCAGGCAAAATTCTCACTATCTCAGAAAAAGCTATGAATTTCTCAGATACTCTGGAAAATCAAGACCTAATCAATTTTAATTGTATATAGCAGATCACTACCTACAGGAAGTGTAATATAGATCATCTGTGACACTTGGCTGAGTATTTGCTGAATGCTTCAGCTCAAAAGGAGCTTGTGTAAATGTCAGTGGCATAACTGATCTGTGACACTAGAAGTGTACGGTAAATCAATATCATCTTAATTACAGTTTCTTGAGGCAAATATACAGTAGTCAGGGAAGGATGACATATTTAGCTTTAGCTTAATTTATAAAAGATTAACTAGTTCATTGATAAATTCACTGTCTGCAAATCATTAGAAAAATCCATTAGAGATTTTCCCATGCTGCTTATTTAACTAGGACATTCCTGGCGGAGACTTTGTAAGGGTTTTTTTGTCAGACCCACTAGCCACCATGCTCTAAGTGTTAACATGGCAGAGACCCTGGCGACACTGATCGATATCCTCATCCCTGAGGACATTGCAATTTCCTTGCAGAACAAAGCCTGCAAGAGAAAATGCCTGCTGGAGTCTTAAAATGACCAGCTAATCACCAACTGCAGCCTCTGATAACAGCCACACATGGTGTTCACCTGCTGATGAGTGGCTCCATTGTGCATTGCTATACATTTACATGGCAACGGCAGGCTGCTCTGTGGAGCACAGGGAAGGGGAAGGTGGTGAATAGTATGAGAAGGTGAGTGATCAGTGTCGACAAAGATAAATACCCTGTAGAATGTCAAAGCCAACAAAGTGGTTATAGCTTTGCCCCAGAGAGGGGCTAGGTAGCAGGCTGTGGTGGTGCCCACTCCTGCTCTCATCCCTCTGTGGCAGTGGCGGGCTGTGACTAGTGATAGCTTCTCCATCAGGAAGAAACATCAGCTGGAGTTATCTGTTTATTCTTTATTTGTCAGGTTTAGGTCTCTTTCCAGGTTTTTTGAGGTGTGGAGCAGCCCCAAAAAGGAGAATTTATGATGCTCAAACTGGGATAGTAGTAGTAACATGCAATTCATTTAAAAAATAAGTTTCGTACTTCCATTAAGAGAGTTTTGTTTGACACAGGTGCAATGATTTCAAGTGCATTGCTAAATGCTACATGAAGGGTGGTGAGAATGGTTAGTGCTTCATCTTTCCTTTCCATTTTGATGTCTCTACCTGGGGATTATATGGAAGATCATGTATCGCAGAAGTAAATCAGTATAGGCATGTGCTTGCATAAAACATGGATCTTTCTCTCAAACTTTATTCTATTGCTGTATTGCCCTGGGTTCAGCAGCAGCAGTCACCTTTTCTCCTTCTTAGTAGCTGGTGCAGCGCTGTGGTTTTGACTTTCGGCCTGGGAATAATACTGATAAAGCCGATGTTTTCAGTTGCTGGTCAGAATGTTTACCCTGACCAAGGACTTTGTGAGTCTCATGCTCTGCCAGGGAGGAGGGGAAGCTGGGAGGAAGCAGAGACAGGACACCTGACCCAAACTAGCCAAAGAGGTATTCCATACCACAGCACGTCATGCCCAGGATGTAGAACTGAGGGTCCCTGGAAGGGCTGGATCACTGCTGGGTGGGGGAGTTATCGGTCGGCGGGTGGTGAGGTGTTGTATTCTCTTCCCTTGTTATTTCCTTTATTATTATTATTATTGGTGGTAGCAGTAGTGATTTGTGTTATACCTTAGTTACTGGGCTGTTCTTATCTCAACCCGTGGGAGCTGCACTCTTTCGATTCTCCTCCCCATCCCTCCAGGAACGGGGGAAAGAAAGGTTGGGGGGGGAAGTAGACTGCGTGGTTCTAATTTATGGCCTGGGCTTAAACCACAACATGTATTGGGTTTGGCTGAGATGGAGTTAATTTATTTTCCCCATAGCCACCTCTTGGGGTGGGTGAGATCTTGGGAGGGGACACAACCAGGACAGCTGACTCAAACTGACCAAAGGGATATTGCACACTGTACAACAGCTAAGGAGAGGAGCATTCGCTATCACAATGTTTGCCTTCCAGAACAAGCACTATGTGTACCGAAGCCATGCTTCCCAGGAAGTGGCTGGACATTGCCTGCTGAGTAGAAGTAGAGAATAAATCTTATGTTTTCCTTTGCTTTGAAGCACAACCTTTGATTTTGTTTAATTAATCTGCCTTTATCTTGACCCATGAGTTATTTCTTTCTTCTGTCCAGCTGAGGAGGACAGTGACAGAGCAGCTCTGGTGGCTATCTGGTGTCCGGCCAAGGTCAACCCACCACAGCTGGGTACATGGCATGTCTCTGAGCAGAGTACTTTCCACACAAACCTCCAGGCTGACTCAGAAAAGCTGTTCATATCTGCCTGCTCAGAGCACCTAGCAGAGTCACAAGCCCCACAAGCCCCAGAGACCCGTTAGGGCTTTAGAAAGACCTCGAGGACATTGCAACACACACCAGTAGGACAGGTAAGTAATGCAGGAGAAGCACAGGCAATGTGATGTGTTGCTTGCTTGCTCCCAGGCAGCACTGTGTTGCGCTGCTCCTTCTGGGTGCAAAAGCAGTCACTGAAAATAATCACTGAGAAAAAAAACAGATCTTTTCTTCCTGAAAACCACTTTTCGCTCCACTTTCCTCCTCTCTAACAAATGGTTAATGCTACAGCATTTGTTTGATTAAAGAGAATTCAAGGAGCTACTACTCAGTGAAATACAGTGGTGGATTTCACCACCCATCTCACTGCCCAGTGAGAACTTCTCTGCCTTAATCATAGCAGTATCCTTGCTCTTTTCTTTCCTTATGTAAATAATTAATGCCATGAAAATGCATTACTTCTTTAATTTGTGTGCTGCAATTTTCAATGTCACTCCATACAGTTAGGAACTTAATTCCTTAATTAGGCTCCAACATACTTAATTTTGAAAAATGTGGGATCTCACTCATAAATTAATTGAAGAGTGAAATGACTCATTGATTGCACTTCAGGCATGCTTGTGAATGCCTCCGCCCTCCCCACACACCTCAGTAGATGGTATGGTGTAAATGGAGAAATAGACTTAGAAGAAAATATTCTTTGAAGGAGAAATGTGGTGGAGAAATGCAATAAGAAGTAAATATTTATGTAAAGGCTAGGAAAACAAAGCATTTGTGGAAAAAAGAAGAAAGAGGGATCCAGTTAACCAAGGTTAAAGTATACAGAACTGTTCAGAGCTATTGTAATAGCATCTATTAGAGGGTTAAGGAAAGCAACAGGTGACAGGGAGAAATACAGTCAGTGAGGAAAAGCCTGTTCCATGTTGAGACTAGCCCGTTGTCACATCAGCCTGAAAATGGTGAGGATGAAATAAAGACAGGAAAGGCTGCCCTCCTAGTGGAAGGAAATGTGCTCCTATCTTTTGTGTAGATTCATTCTTTTTTAATGCAGCTTCACTTGCCATTTCACACAGAAAAACGCAGTTCATAATTTAGCTCCTTTTTTTTTTTCCTTTTCTCTGCATGGTCCTGATTGGGTTGAGCTGAATTTTCTTCAAATTTCTCTGAAACAACTTCCACCAGATATATACATTATTTTTATTATTATTTAGATGTTGACTTCTTGATTATTTACTGAACAATCAGACCAAGAACATCCTTGATATCTTTTTTTTAATGTCTTATGAGTGCCATATTTTAGTTCAACACATTTGGTGGCCATTTCTGTTACAAAGAAAGTTTGCCATATATAACTTGTTTTCACAATGGTAAAACATAAAGGTTAATTTCTTGGCATACTCAGAGTCTGAAAGAAAGAGATACAGGGGAAGTAATTGGATGAAGTGAAAAAGAACTAGAGAATAAGATCCAAACAGATATGTCTTCTGCCAGTGAAAATATAAGTGCCATATAACACAAGCCCCCACAGATAACTGAGCAATGAGGAGCAAATCACATCACTATGTGAAGAGAAAAAAAAGGAAAACAGATTTCCATCACAACTGATTGCTTTCAAAATAGTATTGCAAGTCAGAAGGTGCCAAACAGGCTATTGATTTAAAGGCCTTGCAGGTGATCTGGAGTTTGGTGCAGCACTTCATGAAATTTTGTCCAAAGAGCTGAATCGCATAACAGGAAAATATCTTAAACAAAATAAGGTCCAGGACACAAATTCACTTTCTAACGTGTACCAAGAGGCATCACAGGTTTTGATGCCTTGGGAACAGACTTATTTGTCCCTTTGGCATTGCCACTAGACCAGCAGGGAAGTTATCTGCTCTGGAACCATATCTGGGCTCTTTGTAATTCCTTACCCTGCCTGTTTACTGCCTGCTGTTTGCCAGGAGGCTGAGAAGCAGCCCTGCCTGGTGGGTGGCTGCAGCAGCAGGAGATGTGAACGCAGCCCCAAAACAGCACATGCTTTTACATCCTATTGATTCTAGCCCCAGAGGAATACATATCACTTAGTCTGACCTTCATAACTGTAAAAAAACCCCTTATCTAATAATTTTTTCATCAGGATCATATTTCCCTTCTCAGTAGAAAACCCCTTACAGCAAACTAGGCTTGGTTTAAAGCCACTGGCATGGAGCTCTGCAGGTTCAACTGCATTTTTCTAGAAAGCACCAACTTAACCACAACAATCCCAAAGCTGTAGTCCATCTGGCTAATTTCTGCACTGTCTGAACTGCAAGATGACACTGGATGTCTGAAAAAAGGTTCAAAATAAAAAATTGCAGCCGGTCTGTGGTTTCAACACAGAGAACAGCACTCAGATCAGTCAAGTGTGAAACTGGAAAGTTTAATTGTCTTCTCTTGCAGGACCACAGTAAAGACAGGCACAGCTGAACCTTGGTAGGGAAATGATGTTTCAGGCTTTTTATTTCAAGAAAATAAAATAATAAATAATAGAATATTGAAACCATGCACCAGGTACTGTTACTTGAACATGTTTTATGGCTTTCTCTGATATTACTTTGCTGTAATTCCTAAAATGACCATGACTGTATCAGCAGTGCGGGTGTCTCCTGTGTTGGTGAGATACAGCTATTGCAGTGCACGTTTGCCACCACCATGGGCTCACAGGTAATAAACATTATTACGCCCGTGGTACCAGCCAGTGCTTCTCCTCGCATAAATTATTTTGCAATAGTGTGACCTATCCTCATGTGGTGAGCTGTGCTGTTACTTCAGCACTGTATAAGCTGCACTGTATCAAAGCCACAGAACTGTTGAACACATATCCTAGAAGATTTCAGCCAATTATTGAGTTCCAAAGAAAGAAAGAATAATTTCTTACTACAGCTCCAAGAGGGTTGTTGGGGTTTTGCCTTGGTAAAGTTGTGTGAATTTTTCCCTACGTCATATTGCATAGGCATGCTTATAGAATCTGATTTACACTTCGAGATTTATACATATATCTGATTTACACTTCCACCCCCTCTCCCGGGACAGTCTAGACGGCTTTACAAGATTGATAGACAGGAGAGTGTCTGAAAGGCTATGCTTTTCTGTCCAAAGATGCTTAAATGTTTAACACCTTTTAGCAATAGCCCTGAATCTGGGGGAGTAAACTCAGTTCCTGGAGATGGCATGAGCCCTTGAAGAAACGGCACTGCATCAAATATACTCAGCTGGAAACTGAAAAGCATGGTCTTGCACACAACGCATAATATGAGCAAGCTCTTAGGCAAATGTCAAGTTAGCTGATTTCTGGGACCACAGCTGCTTTTTGTAGCATCCTTTCTTCCCTGCTTCCTAGTATCATTTTCCTGCTTCAGACCCCTTTTCCCTAGTACCTCCCCAAAATACAATTTTCCAGAACTGAGGTGGACAGATGCACCCTATATTCAGTCTGGGACAATGCCTGTTTTAGCAACATAATCCCTATTTCTGATAAAGGGAAGGTAACAGCACATGTTTGACTCTTTATGTAATATTAAATCTTTGGAGAGACTGCAGGGCTCCCTTTTTCACTCTCTGTGAGTGATCCTTCTCCTTTGAATCTCCTAACCATCTACCATCATCTATCAACATCACTGGATGTGCACCAGGACTTGCTTGCCAGTGTCATGAGAAACAGAGAAAGCTTGTCTTCCATGTTTGTATATTGGCTGCTTTCCCAAAGTACTACTACTGGGCATCTTGGTAGGATCTGATCAGGAAGGTCTGCATGTAGCCCATGCTATGTCTGACTGGGCATCAGCTCCGTACAGTGTGCAGACTTGACTCGTGAAAACAGGCATCACACATGCCCTTGAAGGACTTCTTAGAAGAGCACTTTGCTTCAAACTGCCTGGTACTCATCACAGGATCTGTTCACAGTTTGTGCTTCTCTAACAAATTAAATTTTTTGTACTTTTTCTCTTATCTCTTTTGGAATTTTATACACTTGATTTTAGCTTTCTGAGTCTTTTAACATTATTATTAAGAGTACGAGGCTTGTCAGTAGGCTGCAAAAAGGAAGTCTCTGCTGGCATAAACAGCCCAGGCCCCTTCAGGTCAGCCTGTGAAGTGGCTGTCTGTGTGTTTCTTGGAGTGGTCTGTCTTTATTGTTTAAATTGATAAGCAAAATCCTAGTTCTTCAGAAATTACGCAGGTGTGAAATTATGCATGAGCTGTAGAACAAAAGAAACAAGGTAAATAAAAGTAGAGAGAAAAGAAGTAGCGATTTAATATGCAGGGAAATAAACAGAACCTTATATTGTCATGAAAACCGTGAGGTATTTATTTGATTCTCCTTTGCATCAGTAATTTAGTAGATTGCATCTGACAGAAGACTCAAGTATTGATCTCAGTCCTTCCTTTGAAGTTCTGGTTACCAAATACATCCACTGTGGCAAAAGTTAAGATTTAACTTGTTAGTCTGATATAAAAATGAGATTGCAGTTTGCCCTGTAGTTATAACTGTGATAGCATGGATTTGCTTGCATGCGTTTCCCAGTCACTCATTCCCTGGGGGTTCCAGGAACTCCCCAGCCAGTCTCTGCATATATGAGACATGGGACTGGCTTGGTTCAATGAGCTGATGAGCAACAAAGTGCTAAGCTGAACTCCTACTGACTTTGCTATGAAGCATTTGACCAATTTTGACAGCTGCTTTCCAGGGGGGATTTTGAACAGATCTGCAGATTCCCCCTGGGCAGCTGCTGCTGTGCATAGACCAACTGATAGACACAACTGCTTCACCTGCTTCACCTCAGCATGCTGAGTAACATCCTAGGTAGCAGCTCAGGTCTTTCCAGAGATGCTCTGAGGTTGTTCCTGCATCAAAATTGACCAAACTGTACAAGATACCTCTATGGTCAGTAGAAACTGGTTCTGCAGATGATCACATCTGGAATGGTCACATAGGAAAGTCCTTTGTACACACTTAAGATTGGAAAAGCTTTTACATGGTTGAAGAAAATCAATAGCAATGGATCTTGCTTGTGAGTGTGAACATGCAGGACCATAGCACAGCTGAATATAAAAAATCCCCATGACTAGAGTTTGGAGTGTCTCACCTAATCTAGCTGAAGATGCTGCTGCAATGACTCTTGCAGACCCACATCACCAACCAGACAGCAGCTGATCATCCCATGTGAGAGATTCAATTTCCCTTGTGAGTTTTATTCTATGTAGAGATCTCAGTAAACCAGTTTATCTAAAAAGCATTCTCTGTCAGTGTCTGCACCACTATGGCAGAAGCCTTATCTTCACATATAGAAAATTAAAAAAGTTTTTATGGCGGAGCCCTAAAAATAACTGATATCTTTGAGAGATGTAATAATAATGTTAAAATAGTTCATTTTAAAAGTATTAGTAAACAATAGTAGACACTTTCCTTCCTCACAGGCTGATAAATGATTCTGTAGTTTTACAGCACAGACATAGTTCCCTACTAAGCCTAACTATTAATTATAGAACCATAGAATAGTTAGGGTTGGAAAGGACCTTAAGATCTACTTCTAACCACCCTGCCACGGGCAGGGTTGCCTCACACTAAACCATGTCACTCAAGACTGTGTCCAACCTGGCCTTGAACACTGTCAGGGATGGCGCAGCCACAGCTTCTCCGGGCAGCCTGTGCCAGTGTCTCACCAGCCTCACAGGAGCATACAGACATAGCACGGACAACAGGCTTAAAGTGAAACAGCTGTCCTGTTCAGACCATCAGGCTGGATATAAGGAGACATTTCATCCCTGTGATGACAGTTAGTCAGTGGCATGGGCTGCCCAGAGAGATTGTGCAGTCTCTGTCCTCAGAGGTTTTCAAGTCACAGAATCATAGAATCATAGAATAGTTAGGGTTGGAAAGGACCTTAAGATCATCTAGTTCCAACCCCCCTGCTATGGGCAGGGACACCTCACACTAAACCATGTCACCCAAGGCCTCATCCAACCTGGCCTTGAACACTGCCAAGGATGGAGCATTCACAACCTCCCTGGGCAACCCATTCCACTGCCTCACCACCTGAACTTCTCCCTTATATCCAATCTAAACTTTCCCTGTTTAAGTTTTAACCCATTACCCCTTGTCCTGTCACTACAGTCCCTAATAAAGAGTCCCTCTCCAGCATCCTTGTAGGCCCTGTTCAGATACTGGAAGGTTGCTAGGAAGTCTCCACGCAGGCTTCTCTTCTCCAGGTTGAACAGCCCCAACTTTCTCAGCCTGTCTTCATACAGGAGGTGCTCCAGTCCCCTGATCATCCTCGTGGCCCTCCTCTGCACTTGTCCCGACAGTTCCATGTCCTTTTTATGTTGAGGACACCAGAACTGCACACAATACTCCAAGGGAGGTCTCACAAGAGCAGAGTAGAGGGGCAGGAACAACTCCTTCAACCTGCTGGTCACGCTTCTTTTGATGCAGCCCAGGATACGGTTGGCTTTGTGGGCTGCGAGCGCACACTGAAGCCGGCTCATGTTCATTTTCTCATCAACCAACACCTTGAAGTCCTTCTCTGCAGAGCTGCTCTGAATCTCTTCTCTGCCCAACCTGTAGCTGTGCCTGGGATTGCTCCGACCCAGGTGTAGGACCTTGCACTTGGCATGGTTAAACTTCATCAGGTTGGCATCAGCCCACCTCACAAGTGTGTCGAGGTCCCTCTAGATGGCATCCCTTCCCTCCAGCGTATCAACCGAACCACACAGCTTGGTGTCATCGGCAAACTTGCTGAGGGCGCACTCAATCCCACTGTCCATGTCACCGACAAAGATGTTGAACAAGACTGGTCCCAACACCGATCCCTGAGGGACACCACTCGTTACCAGTCTCCAGCTGGACATTGAGCCATTGACCACAACTCTTTGTGTGCGGCCATCCAGCCAGTTCTTTATCCACTGAGTGGTCCACCCATCAAATTGATGTCTCTCCAATTTAGAGAGAAGGATGTCATGTGGGACAGTGTCAAAGGCTTTACACAAGTCCAGGTAGATGACATCAACTGCTCTGCCCCTGTCCATCAGTTTCGTAGCCCCACCATAGAAGGCCACCAAATTGGTCAGGCAGGATTTCCCCTTAGTGAAGCCATGCTGGCTGTCACCAAGCACCTTGTTGTTTTTCATGTGCCTTAGCATGCCTTCCAGGAGAATCTGCTCCAAGTCCCAACTGGATGAAGCCTTGAGCAGCCTGGTCTGACCTTAAAGCTGACCTGATGTGGGCGGGAGGTTGGACCAGAAACTGTTAATTTTCCTCACTACCTGAATCACCTTGTGATCCTGTGGTCCTCTAAGAAGTGTGGCAACTCTCTGCAAGGCTGCTATCTGCCTTCAAGGAACTCTTTTTTAATTCCTTTACTTACAAACCTTTTCTTCTTATATTCCCTTTACCGTAATCTAGTGTTGCAGTGTTGTACCAATTTTGGTACTCAGATACATCTACTTGACAGGGCACCTGCTAAACTGGAGAGTGGTTAAGAGTGGGCTGAAACCTGAATTTTATCAATACAGAGAAGGACTCTGCTCTTTGGTTGCGGGCCCTTTTTCACTTTGAGGATATACATAGAAGTTTGTAGAGCTTGATGTTCATACAGATACATTTACCTGTAGGAGGGAAATGACTCATCTCTGGATTTTGGAAATGGAAGTGATGACTGGATTGTTTTTTTGGAGATGGGCTTTTACACCATCTGCAATGCTGTCATGTTACTGTGAACAGACCTAAAATGCAATCCAAGCAACACTGCAAAATAGGCTTATGTGAGAAATTCTACTGACCGTACTATGGGAATCTTACTAATAGCAGTGAGAAATACAGTTTATATGAAAAATTAAGCCTGATACTGAGAGCCTTCTACCTGTTGCTAGAAGTTACAAACTGGGGTTAGCCCTGGAAACTGAGGCTTTATATTCTTTCTGATATTCCTGCTGGCTTTAATTCATATAGCCATTCAAATTTCATTCAACCTTGCAGAATCCTTGACCCCAACTGCACCTCTATCAATGTATTTGCTCCACAGCCTAATTATCTGCTGTGGGGAATGGATTTTATCAGTTTTCATTTTGGCAGCTTTCAGTTTTGTTAGCATACCTTCTTGTTCTTACATTGCAAGAGAGAGGAAACAGAAGTTCCCCATTTACCTTTCCTACCACACTTCTTTATTTAGTATAGTTACTTCTCATCTCCTCTTATTCATCTCCTTTCAAAAGGAAACAATTTTACTCTTTTCAATCTGTGTTATTCTGTGTTCTTAATAATTATGCCCTTCTCTCAAGCCTTCAATAATTCTGTGCAATTTTTCTTGGAAAACTCTGGCTGATATTGTAGAACTAGCAACATAATTGCGCTACTTTTGCTGTATTCTCCCCCATTGATTTTTTTATGTAGCCTGACATATCATTTGGTTTTTCCCATCACTGTGATGCATTAAGTAGAGGTTCTAGTAATCTATCTGTAATGATATGCAGCTTCTTTTCCTTAGATGATAAAACTAACAGACTTCTGATTCAACTGTTGAAGCAAAAGTAGTTTTATGGGTTTTTCTGTACATACCAACTTTACATTTCAGTTGTCCAAATACCGTCTTTTCTGCAGTCTAAAGTTTTTCTATTTTTATGTCATGAATAGCCTAAATGACTTTATCATATTTCAGATTTTGGGAACAGATTTTGTAGGTAGAATTCTGCCAGTTCTTTTGTACCGTTCTTGTTCCATGATAATGCATGGAGCAATATGATACACAATCACTCTCTTATGCATTTTTTTTATGCTTAGTGAGACTTAAATTTTGTTTCCTTGTGCTGGGAATGTTTTATTCCTCCTAAAGAAAGCAAACCTACCAAATTCCTGTTTTCCACAGATTCACTCACAAATAATACAAGCCATAGATAGAGAAAGAAAAGGAATAAAAGAAAAGAACCAAATGGATTTCCAGCTCAGTCCTTTGCATATTCAGTTTATCATGCAGAATACTTAATTCAGGACTTGTCTGTGAAAAGCATCTGTTCTCCATTCCTGCTCCCCTCCTACCATACAGAAAACCAGCAAAGACTCAATTGAAGTTTGTGAAGGTTTTTAAAGTTTAGAATTTTACCCCTAGTGTTAATGAATATTCTGAAAAATGTTTTGGTAGTGAGCAGCCCATTCAAAGACACTGCCAGCATACTGGGACTTTAATAATTTTAAAGTATAACTTATAAACTGAAAAAAAAAAACCAAACCCATAATTTTTTTTATTGATATCTGTAGTTTACAAAAAAAAGAAACAAGAACTCACCTGCTAGTTGTGGAGGTCTCCTCTTTCATATGCCCGGCAATATGGAAGAAGACTTAGTGAGAGACTTACATTTCTTCCTTCTCCCATGCTCTTAGATTAAAATACTCATGGGAGAAGAAATACATGGTGATATGGTAGTGTATTGTTTTGATAATGGAGCTAGCTCATTGCTGGAAAGCAGGACAATGGTATCAGTGCAGCCTTCCTCTCAGACTGGGAAGCAGGGCCATATAACAAACATCATGCTACCATGGCTCTACCATTCCCCATATCTGAATTTGTGTGTATAGGGATAACACCTAAAAGATACTGTGTGACACCACTGCCCATCACTGTAAAACTTGAGAACAGAAACTCTAGACTGGGGGAGTCTGGGTTCCCTTTGAACCCATACAGCATGTCTCAGACCTGCTGCAATAAGTACTATAGTGTCTCTTCTAGCAGGCATAGTGTAGCTAGCTTTCACGAGAAAACATCCCTATGGTCCTCTCTACAGAAGGAGGCTTGAAGTAGATGTGGAGCTACAATGCTTTCCTGAAAATCTAGGCAATGTCAAATGGAAGTTAGGTCTGAGGATCTCAGTGCAGAAAATTTTTCAAGCACCATATTCAACTGTTTATACTTTCAGAATTGTTGATCCATGGTGCAGCAGAAGCTCATCAGTGTGGCCTTAAGAGAAGGAGGGAAAGAAAAGTAACATTTTTTTAAAAACAGCAGCTGCAGTTATAATAATTTTATATGTACTATGCAGTATCTTAAGATCATAAAAATTCAGTTGTATTTTTTTTTTTTTTTTAAAATGGTGGAAAGATTTTAAAATATCCCCATGGAGGTCCACGTTGAAGCAGATATGCACCTGCAGCACATGGAGGACCCCATGTGGGAGAAGGGGGATGCCTGAAGGAGGCTGTCACCACATGGGAAGCCCATGCTGGAGTAGGCTTCTGGCAGGACCTGTGGCCCCGTGGACAGAAGAGCCCACACTGGGGCAGGTTTGCTGCAAGTTTTGGGACCTTTCAGTAACTGACAGGAAATTACATTAATTTCCCCAGATTCTGCTTGTTTGGCCTATGACAGTAATCGGTCTTTATTTTGACTCACAAGATTTTTCATCTATTTTCTCTTTCTGTCCTGTTGATGTGTGATGGAGCAGCTGGGTGAGGGTCTGTCAGCCAACCATGGTCAAGCCCACCACAGAGTCCCTCTCTGTAACGTCAACAAACTTGACATCTAACAATCACATACTTGCCAATAGAGAATAGTTCTCACAATCTACATGATTTTCAGTTCACTCAGTGATTATATTCAAATGCAAAACTGCCATGCATAACCTCTTCACAAAAAAAAGACATAATCTTCCATATATTATACTTTGCATCTGAGTGCCCTATGCCTGGTGCTAGGTATCACAGGCCTTTGTGTAGAGACATTATAAGAGTTTCTAGTCATGGATATGCTGCGGGAGGTAAGAGGGCTTTACCTTTTTGTGTGACTTTATATCTTTTTATATGTCATGTGCAGCTGTGCAACCATTTCTATTTTGAAGTTGTGTCTGTCCAAGAAGTTGCCAGCCCACAAGAGTTGCAGATTCAGAGGGACTGGATGACTGGGCCCATTAGTCAGCCTGAAAGAAACTTAATTTTCAAGGCTCCAGGACGTGATTCTTTTTGTGCTAAATGATAGAGAACTTTTCTCTGTTTGCTCAGCCAGATGACTTGCTGCTGAAATTGGCTGTTACTAGCCTCACCTGATGGTAGTCAGGTTAGGATTTTTAACACTTTCTAGAAGTACCTTTAAAGGACACCTTCTGCTTTCTTTTTGATCACACTGTCCAGAAGCTTCAGACACTGAAGAGATCAGGGAGCTGGGAATGATGGTTGAGGGAGACAAGAAAGTATCTTTGCTGTGCCCTCATTTATGTAGATCAGCTGACAGTTGAAAACATACTTTCAATAGCAGGTATTAAACCCTGGCCATGGAAATCTGACCCTCCCATAAGGAGCAGAAGCTCCATCTCTTCTCCTTTAAAACGGTATGAACCAGCAATTTGGGATTCAAATGTTTGGAAGTACTGACTTCCTCTATCACCCTTTTTGATCATGCTTGTTTCTTCAGAGCCTCTTGAAAGCCACAAAGCAGCCTGGCAAGATCAATTTTACACCAAGAGAACCTGACATTAGATTAGACCAGCTACAAAGAAGAGTGGCAAAGCAGAGGAAATCAAATCACAGAGCTCTATCTGAGAAAAAGGCAATGTGTGGCGTGAAGTGTAGACAGCTAGCAGAACAAAAAGGGCATTCTGACTGAAAACAAAACCTGTAAGGCATGTAGAACCTGTGATTGCTGCTGAAGCAGCTATGTTATACTGGTACTGAAATAGGGAGATAAAAAAAAAAGCGATAAAAGACCCAAGACTCATGGCAGTACGCATTGAACAGGAAAATCACTTTCTGAGCTATAAGTTGCTGAGGAAAAAGTGAAACCAAGTCCAGGGAAATAAGGAAAAAGTTTAGCTTAGTTTCTTAGAAAATGTTTCTTTCTAAGCAAAATGTTAGCAGTGGAGAAGATGCATGAACTGCCCTGAAATAGCTGTTTGTATTGAAAGAAAATGGTGTATAGTTTTTATTTGGTTGGAAACTAACAGTATTTTTTTTTCTTTTGTACGCATTGTATAAATTAGATTCCAGCTTCTGAGCTATGCATAACAAAAATCTGTTTAATATCGTAACTTGTTCTGAGAGGAAAAAGCCTCCTGACCTATAGCAAGAGGGAGAGAAGTGGAATAATTATGACAGGGATGAAATCTTGAGATAAATGTGAAGTTTTTCACGTGACTGAATTTGACTCTTCATCCCCTCTATGCATACTTATCCTGTGAAGGAACTATAAAACCACAGAAAACTTAATTTTCCACTTAACAATGCACATTATATAGGGACTCATTTTGTTGCACAGACACATCCCTCACCCTCAGGAATAATTTATCTTTCTATACTAGAGCCCAAAAGTCACTCTGACTGTGCTGGAAAATATTTGGGGATATTTAGAGATGACTTTAGCTAGAGAAGCTTTACACAATTTTTCTATTTGGAGGAGAAATCTGGCTTTAGATCTGTACATATTAGGTTTCCAGCATGCCTACACTTATGACCATCTGTTGGGTGGCACTGTGCCCATTCTCAGACACATAATAAAAGTTTCCAGGAGGAACAAGTACCAGTCAAAGTGGAGCTGACAAGGATAGCCTTCAGATCAGAAGACAGCCCTTATAACAAGCTGTGTTGATTAGCACTATACACCTCTGCAAGACCGTGTCTCTTTGATCAATCAAGACTCTCTTCCATCGGTCAGAGGAAAAGGCTGACAGGAGGCACTAGTAGGCACCTTCCCTAAATGCCTTCTGATGATCTTCTGAACTAGCTTCTCCTTGGTGCCCTACTATGCCCTACTTTCTCTTGGATATCTTGAAAACAGCAGGGAAATTGGCAAAACCTTTTTTAAAGGTTTTTAAAAAACTCTTTTTATTGTATAAAGAAAGTTGCAGCTCCCTTTCTTGTAGCTCTTTGTTCTTCAGCTACTTCAGAGATCCTCCTAAGATTCCCTACCAAAAAAGCAGCCTACAGGAATGTTTGCAGCATGGATAAGAAGGTACTGTTTTGTACATATGGAAAGGCAATCTGATTCTATAAAACTTGGAAGGAAGAACTAATGAGTCACGCTTTAGGAATCTTTTGGATTGGCTACCAGTAATGGAGCTGCCTCCTACATTGCACAGGAGACACGAGTTGCACACTTGTGAGGCTGCCTGGCTGAGAGTTTTTTTGGGAAGGAAATGCCAGCTAACCAGAGCCCAAGGTTACCCGAGAATAATGTATGTGGATTGTTTCGAAAATGTCAATCTCCATGTTGTGGAAAGGAGATTGGAAGACATAGATCCAGCCGCATCAGCTTTTCTTTAATAATTAAGTGTCATTGATTTGTCTACTTAATATTTGCTCTGAGTTGGTAACTTTAGCTTAAGTTGAGTGATGACATTGACCTTACCTAGACTGGAAAAGCTGTGGGGAAATAAATATTAAAATATATATGTAACAAGAGTAAGCTTTATTTATGGCTATGTGTTTTTTTATGACAAAAAGGTTATGAACTCAGTAAAAAACTGGAAATGACAACACTAAAATGTTTGTCTTCCTGAAGATAAGATAAAGAAATGTGCCAATATCTCAGTAACATGAAGCTTGGGCAATACCCATTTAGGTTAAGATGTTGATGTTTTCTGAGTGCTTATCCTTGGTGATTTAAAACTTATGCATCTGCTGAGCTGGGAGAAGCTTTTTCCTTTGATTCCTAGGATTTTCTAGTTGTGTCTTGTTTAAAAATAGTGTGAAAAGAGTTTCCTTAATTTTATGAGTTCTTCCACTATTGGGAGGAACAGAGAAGACAGGCACATAAAAAGAGACAGTAAAATACCCTTTTAATTGATATTTTTGTAGTAACATTTATGCCTTCAATGCAGTTGTGCTTGATAGGGATTTTTTTCTAAGTATTTCCTCTGACTTTCAAAACAAGGTATCTTTAGATCCAGAAGTATTGGTCAGGAGGTCCAAATATTTCTGATTCTCTCTGAGTTGCTGCATAAACCCAGGAAAGAAAGTACTTTCAGGGAGCAATTTCTTACCTTTGATGTGGCAAGCCATAGGCTCCAATAGCCTGATTTATTTATGAGCAGAGGGATTTCTGCAGTCATATTGAATACCAAACTTTCGGTATGCAAGCTGGACCTAGATCTCACAGCCCTATTGTTAAAATCAAAATCCCTAGATAAATTATTGTTCCACTCCAGAGTTGTTACAAGGCTGAGTTTAAAAAGCTTATTCAAAGTATGAAAGTGCCATACTTTTTTCTTAATTTTAACTGTCAACAAAATCTTGTTTCCTAGATGAAT
This sequence comes from Psittacula echo, assembly GCF_963264785.1. Taxonomy (NCBI): domain Eukaryota; kingdom Metazoa; phylum Chordata; class Aves; order Psittaciformes; family Psittacidae; genus Psittacula; species Psittacula echo. The sequence goes on from NC_137736.1 coordinate 112,181,054, forward strand.
GTCTACTTCATGTACCTACCTACCTATCTGCCTACCTGCCTACCTCTACCTTCTCTTTCTGAAAACATGCTAGAAATAATTTTCTGAAACTTCTTAATGTATCTGTTTGAACAAGAAAGCAAACAGTATTCTGGGTAGTGAAAACAACTTGACAAAATTCAGCTTGGTATGCAAGGAGGTCCTTTACCTCAAATAATAGTATTCAGTTTGACATGATTGCAGTTATGTCACAGCTGTGATGGTACCACTACCTTGTGATTTTATTCATATGACTGCTTGACATGCAGTGACAAAATCTGATGACCAGAATGTCTTCTGATGAAGCTGGGCCTGACTCAAATAGCATCTAGCTTGTGATGAGCCAGAGAAAAGATTTACCTTAGATCCTTAGATCCTTGTTTTTTCACACCACTAGTAAATACTGAGAGCCCCCCATACTCATATATTCTACTTTTTGACAAATTAGTAGTCTTGATTGCTCACACCTGACTAACATGCAATGCCTATTAGAGCACTAACCATTTTAGGGAGAAAGGAGGAAAAAAGAACCATAAGCTGCCAGAACTAACAGTGCATTTATGAATTTATAATTGAAATGATGAAAGGCGTCAAAAAGGAATTTTCAATTATTAACTAATTGTTTCAGCTAGAAAAATAATTATAGCAATTTATTAAAAGTTACTTTAAAGCAGAGATTACTTTAAAAAATTTTCTAGTTGACTCACGAAATGGAAAGAAATTCACAGCAGTCTTTGCATTACAATTAAGGAAGAAGACACTTCATAGCATGTCAAACAGTTCTGAGTTGCTTTACTAGCTTTTCTGAAGTAATATGCAGCTGGACTGGCATTGTGTGTATTTTTTGTATCTTGTTTACATGTATGCCTTTGCTGAGCTCCAATCAAACTATGCTGTCAGCCATACCTCTAGTTAATGAACAAAATTATGGCAGTTATTAGCATCTTGTGCATTGAAAGCTTCATATAAGGTTCTGGTTAGGGGAGACATAAAAAAATGGATACAACTGGTGAATAATAAGAAAAAAAATAATCAAAATCCTCACGGAAGGATGATTTTTCGTTATCAAGTCTGATAATAGCCTTGGATCTAAAAAAGTCTTTATCACTGTTTATTTTCACTTTCGCTTTCTCCTTTTGCCAGAAGTTCTTACTGTTAGTCATGATCATAATGGATTGGAGGTGTGATTTTTTATTTGATTTTGAAATTATAAGATAAAAATTCCTTTTTTTTTTTTTTTTTTCTTTTAAATGAGGAATTGAGCAATGTTCTCATTCATTTCTGTATTTAAGGGTAGGATTCAGATAAAGGTTCAGATATCTACAGATATGTGCCAGTCCAGCTGGGGGCCATATTAGAAAAGCTGTTAAAGCAACTTAGCATATTCCAGTTCTGCCACATACAATGGCTTCTCTCTAATTATAATATGAACACTGCTATTAACACCATTAACCTCTGAGCCAGGCATCTAAGCTCCTACTATAATCAAGGGAGATTTAATCAAGTCAGCCAACAGAATGTAGAGAGCTATTTACCTGACCAAATGTAGGTGTTTGCTGTTAAAGGAGACAAATAGCTCTTCAGAGCCCATATCTTTACTGGCCAGGTCTCCATTGGCTACCATCAAAAGTTAAATTTCTGACTCGTACAGATACCTAAATTTAGGTACCTAAACCTTTAGATAAATCTCCTGAATTTAGTAATCATCTGCAATGTGTTTGACATTTATTTATGCAATAATAAACATGCTGACATAAATTATTATAAAAAGCACTTTTCCCTGCAGTATACACCATTTTATCCTGAGCATAAGTAAAGGATTTTGGTAACATCAGAGAGTCCCAGTTTCAGACAGTTATTACCTACATAAACCGGAGCTGTAAGTAGATCTGTATATATGCAAAACTGAAGAGTCAACAAAAAAAGGGTGAACAAATCCTAGATGTTTCTTTCATAATTGCAAAATTCATTGCTTCTTTGCACTTACGTTTATGCGAATATTTGTGGAACTGTCCTGCTTTGTCTCTGTTCTTCCCCTGGATCTCTTCTTTACCAGGTGAATAAATTATGACCTCAATTGCCCTTTATTATTTTCATTCTTTCTGCCTTCCAATTGTAAAGCATTCAGACACTTTTTCTGTTTTCTTTTTTAACCTGATTCTTACTGGTCTGTTCTTTGTTTTTTTTTCCCCCATCTACCCACAGGGCTCACTTTGCTTCTCCCAGAGAAGAGACACATATCAGTTTTAATGTCAACTGCTATTTCCTGAAGATGAACTTTGCTTACAGATTTAACTCTCCCTTTCGGATCTCTGATGCAACTAAATTTTATATTTTTTTTGAAAAATAGAAATTTCCACTGTGTTTTTAAAAGCAAAATCTGCACTACTGTCTGAAAGAGTTGGAGCTGTTCAACCTAGAGAAGAGCAGGCTGAGTGGAGACCTCATAGCAACCTTCCAGTATCTGAAGGGGGTTTATAAGGATCCCGGAAAGGGAATCTTCGTTAGTGACTGTAGTGATAGGAAAAGGGTAACTGGTTCCAATTTAAACAAGGCAAGTTTAGGTTGGATATAAGGAAGAAGTTCTTTACTGTCAGGGTGGGGAGGCACTGGAATGGGTTGCCCAAGGAAGTTGTGAATGCTCCATCCTTGGCAGTGTGCAAGGCCAGGTTGGACAGAGCCTTGGGTGACATGGTTTAGTGTGAGGTGTCCCTGACCATGGCAGGGGATTTGAAACTTGATGACCTTAAGGTCCTTTCCAACCCTGACCACATCCAAGGGAGATCAGCAAAGCTGGTGAAGGACCTAGAGCATAAGACATGAGGAGCAGTTGAGGGAACTGGGATTGTTCATCCTGGAGAAAAGGAGGCTGAGGGAATACCTGATCACTTTCTACAGCTACCTGAAAGGAGGTTGTAATGTGGTGCTGGTTGGTCTCTTTTCCCAAGTAAAGAGTGATAGGACAAGAGGAAATGGCCTCAAGTTGCACCAGAAGAGATTTAGATTATATAGTAGGATTTTTTTTTCATTGAAAGGGTCTGAAGGATTGGAAGAGGCTGCCCAGGGAAGTGGTGGAGTCATCATCCTTTGAGGTATTTAAAAGATGTGTCAATGAGGCGGTTAGGGACATGCCAATGCTAAGATAAAGGTTGGACTTGATGATCTTAAAAGTATTTTGAAACCCAAATGATTCTGTGATTCTATACTATCTGTAGAAAAGCAGTACATTTTTTTCTAGGCTGACACGTTTTAGTTTCAACTCTTTGTTGCAGCACTTTTTATTTATTGGATTGCAGTGTAATTGTTCCTCACTGGCACAGTGAAATGTGAAAGTATAATTATCCTGCTGACAATTCTTTTTTGGCAGTTTATTAAATAATGATGTGAAATATTGGTAATATGGTGCAACATGCCTATTACAGTTAAGGACACTTAAATACATGACAGCAGAAAGAAAAAGAATAAGCGCAACCTTGTAAAACTCTGAAGAATGCTGTAATGGATATTATTGCTCAAATGCCTGAAAAAGCATACTTACATCCGCAGAAATAACAGTCAAATATGCTATTGGACTTATACTGAAACACTGAAACATTTTCCTAGGTATTACATGAGTATGTGATCAGATTTATGCATTTATTTTCCAAAGAGCTCAACAAACCTGATCAGACATGACTGGATTGCTAAGTCCCTAGGAAATAATGAATGCCTGAGTTCAGTTTCTTGCTTAGCTGCATGTAACTACTGGGAAGAATGGTAGCAGTGCTGTGTCTTTCTCTAACAGGAGGAATAGATGTTGAAGGGTGTGATGTTATGCTGGCCATGGAACTAGCCATAGATCTAGCCCCTCTTCAGCCAGCTTGGATGCAGTGTCTCCAAGGTGAAAGTAAGCTCGATACAAATGAAACAAACATTGTAATTTAAAGAAACAAAGAGGGAAGCACTGTTCAAGTAACAAAATTGCCTAATTTGTCAAGCATCACAAATGTACAGAATACTTTTCTGAAAATAATGATATAATCCCTGTTTTCTAAGTGGAAATCTGCTTCTTTGAACCTTTGCTCATACAAGCAGACTTCTTCATTTGAATATTCCCACTTGAATCAATGCAGCTTTTATCAACTGAACAGAGCTGGATTTAGATTTGACAGCTGCAAGCAGAGCTGGCAGTCAAGAAAAGAGAAGGTGGAAACTTTATTGTGGCCTCAGTCTGGCACTGGACTTCAGAGTGTGATGAAATTAACATTTACACACACAGCAGAGACAAGTTTCATGCCTCACTATGTCCTTATGCCCAAAGATGTTACCACATCTTAGCTAAAACAGCCTTATTTAACGCAACCTTAATTATCTTGGTGACTGGTTCAGCTTTAACTCAGCTAAATTCTTTATTACAAAATATTTCAGATTCCAACCTTTCCTGATTATGTCACAACCATCTCTTCCCAAAACTGATAGAAAAATTGGTAGCCCTTTTCATAGGGAAATGAGGCAAATGACCAATAGACCATGTTTTATAAGATGTCTTTTGAAGCTTTTTTTAGCTAAACTCTTTGCAAGTCTAGAGAGCACTTGCAGTCTGCTCTCTCTAAGTGCAGGAGGCTGAAGGGAACTTGTGTCGTTCTGCCAGATGTTGTCTGTGAGATAGTATTTTAGCCATCAACCCAGAGGGAGGCCATATAGTTCCTTGGACATGATACTATGCTATCATTTGAGATAACAGTAAGAACTTGATATAAAGTAGCTGTTAGGTTTTCCCCTCCAAAGTGAATATGAACTGAAAGCAGCACCCCAATCTGCTACCTTACTCCCTTTTATTGCAATTTAAATATGTGCACATCAGTCATACTGTTAAAGTAGAGGTTGCTCTTCTGTATGGCTTTTCTTTCCATCTCTCATCCACATAGTATCTCTGACTGACTCTGTGGCAGAAAACAAATTTGAATTTAATGAAATAACATATTTTATGCTATAGGTATGTCCCATGCATCAGCACTAGAAGAACAGACCTGGACTGAGATAGATGACACACTAACTCATAGATCAGGTTTAAAGGGTAGAGTGACATGGGTTATGGTGTGGTAGAAATCCACTACAGACTGCCTGAACAAGAAGTAGCTGGGGCCTCATATTTGCAGGCCCTGGTCCTCATGGGGGGCTTTAAACACCTCGTTATTTGCTGGAGGGAGAATACAGCAGGGCATAAACAATCCAGGAACTTGCTGGACAGCATTAATGACAACGTCCTGACACAGGTGGTAGAGAATCTAACAAGAGGAGATGGGCCACATGCTTACAAACAAGGGAGGGCTGGTCAGGAATATGAAGGTCAGAGGTAGCCTTGGCTTCAGTTAGCGTGAGTGGTGGAGTTCAGGATTCCAAGATGAAGAAACAAACCAAATAGCAGGATCACAACTCTGCCCTTAAGAAGAGAAGACTTTGGTCTGTTTGGGGATCTTTTTGGAAGAGTCCATTGGTATATGACCCTGGGGAGAAGACAGGCCTGAACAGCTGGTTGATTTTCAAAGACTCTCTTCCCCAAGGTCAAGTTCGATTTACCCCAGTGTGTACAACGTCAAGCAAAGACAGCAGTGGGACCGTGTGAATGAACAGAGATCTCTTGACAAAACCCAAATACAAAAAAGAAAGCGTGAAATATGTGGAAGTAGGAAGAAGTGACGCAGAAGGGACATAGAGACACAGCCCAAGAGTGCACAGACAAGGTTAGGAAAGCCCAAGCCCACCTGGACAGCAAATGACATCGTCTACCTGGAATTGTGCAAAGCATTTGACACTGTCCTGTACAACATCCTTGACTCTAAACTGGAAAGGCATGGATTTGATGGACGGACAACTCAGTGGATAAAAAAATTGGCTGGATGGTTGCACTCAAAGAGTTTCAGTAAATGGCTCTATGTCCAATGCTTGATGGGGTACAAGGAGTGCTCCTCGGGGCTCAGTATTGGGATGTCACTGTTTAACCTATTTGCCATCAACATGCTGAGAGATTGAATGCACCCTCAACATGTTTGCTGATGACACCAAGCTGTGTGGCATGGGTGACTTGTTAGGGGGAAGGATTGATGAAGCACTTTTCTCTCTTGTCTGATGAAAAGCATAGGGATTACACCAGGGTTCCATGTGTCAGCACCAGCCAAATTAATTCAAGAAAGAATTCTGATCCCAAATCAGGTTGCTTTCATTGCATTGCAGTTGCAGATGTGAGGATCTGGAGTAGTGTGGGTTTGCCAGTTCTTTCAAAAACTAATTAATTTGAGAAAGCTGCAGGTTACAGATTTCAGAACCTAAATGTAAATACCCACCCTTTTTATTTTGGCCATAAATTAGGTTCCTACTTATGGCTAATTCTCCTTTCTCTCTTATAGTATTTTGAGGCATATGGCTGAAGTTATTCCACATCTTGCTGCGTGTGTCATCCAAGCAACTCTGACACTTAAAATGTTAATCAGATGGTAGTCTTCTATTTGACAAGTAGGAATATGACATTGTGAAACTCTTGGTTTCTTAGATGCTGCTAAATATATGCAAAGTATTGTGATTTGATAGGAATTTCAATTTGCCATAACCATGCTTTGCATGAGAAACTGTAAACAGATGGGTCACCTTGTGATAACTAGGAATGAAATAACAAACGGGGGAGTTATTCCAGTTTTATAGCACTATTACTGAGAGCAGAAACTGACTATTAGGGCATTTTCTGTCAGGCTGAAGCCTGGCCAATTGCATTTCAGTTCCTAACTAGATGAGGTACTGTGTGGATTAATGTGGAACTACTGAAATTCACTTCTCATATATTATGCCTTATATCCTTGCCCAACTTCTCCTTCTGCAGTATCCTCAGGTTCTCTGTATTCCTTGAATACCTGTGATACCATCTAGTTTATCACATGCCAATATCTCTTTTGTTCCCTTTATACCCATGTCATTCCCTTATCACTGTGTTCTCTCTCTGCTTTCCATTTTCAAGACAAGAAACTATCATGTCCTGTAGCTAAATTGGAATTACAAGTACGCTGACTGGCCATAGCATAACAAAGCAAAGAAACAAAGCAGAATAGCTACATATTTTTAATCCTAGCTATTGGAAATTGTTCTTTCCAATCCAGAGTATTTTTTTATTTGGGTGTCATGTTTATTAGATTTTTTTCATTTTTGACTTTGTGTGGTGTTATGGAGGAAAAATTATCATTCCTAGGATTCATGTCATCTGCATTATATTTTTAAAGTCATCTGTCTGTAACACTCCATAATCAGTGGAAAGAAGGATATTTAAAAGAAGATTCATTTTATTCTGTGGTAGGTCAAATGCATCTTACATTGACATTCAACTCTCACAGAGTAAAATTAGCTGCGAAGAATCCCATAAAATAAGACTAAAGATAATTCAACCTGATTTTTTTCATCTGAACATAAGAAAAAACCTTTTTATCCCAAGAGTGATCAAACAGTGGAACAGCCTTTCCAGAGAGGCTGTGGAGTCTCCATCCTAGGACACATTCAAAGTGTGACTGGACATAGCCCGGAGCAACCTGCGCTAAAAGGCCTTATTTTGAGCAGGGCTGTTGGACTAGATCATCACTATGGGGGCCTTTCAATTTCAACCATTCTGTGATTCTATGATTCTTATTTATTTTGCTATAAAATATGTGTCCAAGAAAATGGGTAATAGTGACTGATATACCTGTACCTTGCAATGCTTCTTTCAAACTCACTATCCGTTCTTCTGCCAGGCAGTGAAAAATCTATACAATTTGTATGCATGAACTAACATCTTACAAGTTGATTGTCTTGAGAAGATGATGTTTACTGATGTTCTCACAACTAACAGGAATTGTGTGCAGTGGAGCACACAACAACTTTGCAGTAGACTTTTAAATATCTTGTTAAAGCTGAAGTACTCAATGTTTTCTTTGCCTCAGTTTCTCCAAAGCTTACTGTGTAGAGTTTCAGAGAGGAGAATGATCAGTAGCAGATGAAGACTGAGTCAGGGAATGCTTGCAAGGACTTCAGTCACATGGGTCCATTGCATTCAATAGGCTGCAGCCAAGGGTGCTGAGAGAGATGGTAAAGTCCTTGCAAGGCTGCTCTCTATCATCTCTGAAAGGTCATGGAGATGGGAGAAGGTTTTCCAATGACAAAAGGAAGGCAGATGTTGCATTTATGTGCAGAACAGGCCAACAGATCAATCTCAGGAACTACAGGTTGGTCTGCCTCACTTTAGTCCATGAGTAAATCATAGAATAAGCCCTCCTGGGGGACATTGCTGAGCACATGGAGGACAAAAAGATAATTTGGAACAGTCAGCATGGATTTGCCAAGGTTAAACCATGCCTAACCAATATGGGTACCTTTTACAGTAAAATGATTCCATGTTCAGTGGATGGCTATGAAAATACAAGACCACAGCCTACTCTGCCAGCAGTAACAAAACCCAGATTTTGATTATTTATTTGGACAACTGTCAACTGAAATAAGGATGAGGCTGCTGAAGAGTTTGTTGTCTATTAGGAGTCACTTTTTGGAGCACATCCATATTTCATTACAGAATCTCTATCTGCACTATGACTTGAGGCAATCTGGTAAAGATATACCACGTCCTTTTTTTTTTTTTTAATAGGAACTTTCTGAGTTCTTTTATGCTTACTTCTAAGTATGCTGCTATAGCTTGAATACCAACATTTTTACTGCAGGTCATAGAAAGCACTGAACCCTGAGGTGACTATCAGTCGGTGCTAGGAACAATCTAGCAGATCTGCTTCTCTATCTCCTCCTGACATGCCCACAAAGAGTGGGCTTTCACCCTTTCAGGTCAAAGGCTCAGAAGCAGAGACAAAAAATCTCTACTCATCCTCTTTCTTCTTCCTCCTTCTATAAATAGCATACTTAACCGCCTGCACCCAGATAAATTGCTTATCCACATTTTCCATTCTCTGTTTAAGTCTTGAGATGTACATATACACTAAATAGTTTCAAGATCTATTCCTTCAGGGAAACAGACAGAATGGGATAACATTTTCATACTTTTTTTCATAAGCAGAGTGGATTGACTTGCATGTAATATAGCTTGAAACCTTTCTCTAACTCTCAAATGAGAGCATTGAATTAGCCCACTGATCTTTACTCATCACATTAAATCCATGTGTTCATTGAAGCTGGACTGACTAATTTGTTTTTAATTCAATTTTAGTCCTCTCCTAGATCTTTCTACAAGATCTATTACTCCATTTTCATTTTAATATTATTTCTAGTGGGACTTAATACAAAATAATTTGTTCTGAAATTAAAACCTCTGCAGCAAAATTCTTTACTAGTGTAACTCTTTCATTGACAATGGATTCATTTGGTCCCACTTTAAAAACCCTTCCATTACTCTGCTATTCATTTTACATATACACATAAGTATATCTGAAATGCTATAAAAAGAAAACAAAACCCAATACCACACCAAGAATTAGATCAATGTAAAAAAGCAACCAAAGTGTTAACAGCTGAAGAACAGTGCAATTATCCAAAATGGCAAAAGAATAAAAGCTCCAGACCCAATCATTATGATTTTCTCATCTGTAGCCCTGAAGCCTAGTTATACAATACTGCTATTACTAGTAAGGGGGCACAAAGTTTGTACTGAGTTGGCAAGGCTTTGTCTGAACTTTTCTTGACTTGCCTAAAGCTTTGTTTTCATTTAATCACAACAGCAATTTTTCTAGTCATGTCTGACTTGGTTTTATGTTGGTTACCTGTATACGGTAAAACTCTCATTTCTATATAAGTAGTAGTACCAAGTAGGCATTCTGTGTAGAATGAAATCTTTATGATTATAATTTAATAATGTGGTGTGGAGAAATTCCAGTCTGTCAGATAGCACAAACCTGGAAAAATGGGTTTGCAGATGGAGTAGAGAGGATTGCAAGCATGAGATTCTAAGGGATGGAGTACAAGCTTAGCACTAGAGACACCATGGCTGACACTATGCAATGGAGTCTGTCACCAATTGTTATTTAAAGAACTGCAGATGTAAAGCTGAACAAAACTGAGTTTCGGGGTAACAAAGAACAAGAACCTTCCATATGTAAAATGCAACATATACAGTAAATTTACACGTAACATGGCACCGTATACCAATGAAGAAAAAAGTCTGTGGGTGAGATAAAAATCATATGAAAATGACCTCAAGTAAATACTAGAGTGAATAAAGAGAAATCATCACCACTCCTCTTCCCCGCCAGACTGAAGCTGACGTGTGAGTCAGAGGAGCAGTTGTAGCATGACCATAGCACCAGGAAAAGGGGTGCTGTATACACCCATATAAATATGTGGATAACAATTGCAACTGCATTATTATAGTCACTGAGATTTTTTCTTGTATAATAATATTCCTTTTTAAAAAGATTTAGAAGTTATCTTTTTTGTTGTTTATCTCCTCACTAGTTTATATTAAGACAGAGCAGCTCATCTAAACTCTCATCTGCAAAAGTAGGAGACTCGATTCAGTGGTCCCTGAAGTCTAATCTAGTTCATTGTTCTTCTTTGTTTAATTTAACATAATGTTATGAAAGGAGCTAAGTGATGATGATTCATATCACTCAAAGTCTTTTGTGTAGAAAGTGAGCTTTAGTCAAACTCATTTAACAAAATCTCAGTATGGTGGTACTGTGGGCTCTGAGGCAAACCACAGGAAACATAAAAGGTGGCCTCCCTCAGCCTTAATGTCTGCATCTGAGTTACAAATGTTTAATTATTACTTTAATGCTGGTTTTAACCATTACCATTCAAGAAAAATATATTACTCTAAATGAATCGGTTTGAATGAGGAACTAACTTCAATGCTATCCCTGCACTGCCTTTGGGAACACAGGTCAGACACACCTTAGTCCATATCTTAGCATGCTCCCACATACAGACCCATGAATCCTTGGTATCTAAATCACCAGTCACTCCCTTACCAAACTGTATAAAGATCAAGCTGTTTACAAATCCCAGGTAACCTGTGGCACACACCTCTAGGGCCACATGAGAAAGGACTCTGGATTGTCGTGTTCGCCTGACAGCCATGTAATAATGCAAATTTTCTGTCGCCACTGCAGCTGAATGCCTCTGGACTTCAGCCTAGGCTGCACTGAGAGTACACTTGTGCCTATGCCACTGATTTTTCCTGTAGCTGGACAGTAACAATTCAGATCATGATATCTGCTGTGGGTTGTCAGGAATAGCCTTCATCTTCTAGTTTCTTTGCTTTGATGTCAGAAAAGAAGATCAGAGGTCTTGGGGAACACTTTTGTACACGCTTGCTCATTTACATTTCTTTGTTGCTTAAGTCAGTTTTGCAGTAAAAATTATCTTGGGAAAATACTCTCATCTTTGCTAGGATGGAGGCAACTTTTTACTTTAGAGCTACAGAAATGAGAATGATTTTGTGTGTGAGAGTGGGATATAAGGAGGGATGAAATCCAGCATGTTTCTAATGAATGAAGATGCTTCAGAACTGAAACTGTTGTGAGATAATACAGAAGTTGCATTTAGCATTTCTGTAAATGTGCAGATATAATATGTGCCACTGAAAGATGGGACTCGGCAATGTGAAGAAGCATGATTTCCTAGAGGGAATGAACTACTGCAGAACATGACATCTGTACTGTTTCAACTCATTTATGCAAATCTTCCCACCTTCTGACCAACATTTATTTATTCATCTATCTGACATTATCACCTGCCAGCACTATACATAGCAGGACTGTCAGTGTGGCTTTTTCCTCTGGTGTCTTAATGCAGTAGATCTGGTTTGTGTAGTGCAGTAGTCCCTGTGTAACAGTCCCAGCTACCACTAAAAATAGAAATAGTCATGTGTTATTTATAATAGAAGTTAGGAATCTTGAATAGTGGTAGTATTTCCTTTTGGCCAGCCACTGGACTACACATGCCATGACAAATTACGATGTGGTGGTACAGAAATTCAAGTGAGATTAAAAAGGCAGAGGGGCTGTGAACATCTGTTAGACCAGTATATAAACCACAAAAGCTATGGCTGTTTGTTTGTTTTGTTTTTTTTTTGTTTCCAACTGCTGTTGAACACCAGCTGAGACATAGAGTTATATTTTGCATACAATGAATTCATCATGTGAATCATTCTTCCCTCCTGGATCACACTGTAACGAGTATGCCAGGCAGGTCTCTTGTAGGAAATAAATTACTATTTCCTTATGCTGATTAATATGACCAGAGCTGAGGGATCAGCATGTTTACGTAGGAGGTAGTTTGTGATACGTAGGAAGTTAGCATTGCAGGACCTATTATTCTGTGAGGGTGCAGCCCCAGGGCTCTGCTCAGAGGCACGTTTCTGACTGTGCTTATCTCATTCCTGGACAAATGTCTTCTTGTCATTTGTAGATCATGACATTATTTAATCCATTCATTGGTACCAAGGTCAGACTTCCAGAAGTCTTTTTTTAGGAGCCTGCAAGCTCTTGGCTTTGCATGCTCCTTTACTCCAGTCTGAAAACAAATTTGACTTTTCCAGTCCTCAGTTTTTCATGTGAACTCCTAAAAGTCTGCTTTCTTCTCTCTGGTATAGATAATTCCAAAAGAGGATCCAGATCTTCAGCTAGAATGAGCTCATTTGTAGCTTACTAACAGAACATGAGATGACTTTAAGTCTCCTTTTCCCTGCATTTCTCTTGGAGAGAAATTCAAATGACTGAAAGCTAACCCATCATCTTCACTTGCCACAATTCAGGCATAAATTTCAAGAGGTGGAACTTTAAAACAATGAACACTTACTGTATTTTGAAACAGAAAGCTCCTTGCTGTCTAGGAAAGAAAAAAATACCCAACACTAAACCAAAATGAGATCTTCCAAGCTTCCTGCTCACAACTATTGCTGGGTGAGCTGAGGCTAAAAGAGTGGGTCACACGATAGGTGTCTCATCTCTTGGTAGAGCCTTGTGATTCACACCACAAATCAGACTTCGAACTCACCCAGAAAAAATTATCATCATATGATGGTGGTAAGTAAACCTTTTATTCTTTTTTTCAGTGCTTCTCTTGACACTGAAAGTCCATCGTACAGACATCTGGCAACTAAAGCTGCATTACAAAGCTACACTTAACCAATATAATAGGAGGCAGATGATTTCTTCAGCAACTTCAAAGCAAATTTTAGAGCAATTTCTCCCCACTCTGGTACATTTCAGTATAACATTCAGCACCTGCTGGCTGGAAAACTCTAATTGTAGACACTTGAACTTACTAGGCACGATCAGAAATAAAAACAAAGATGAGCAAAACTAACTTCTTCAATCAACAAGCTCGTGCATGGAGGGACCCCAGACATTACCTCACAGCTCCTCTAATCTCCAGTTCTCTGATGTTCTCCAGTGCAGCAGTTCCCTGACTGAAGGGATGACAAACCTCTCCACAGTGGAAAAAGTTTCTGACCAGAATTTTGTGTTTGGTCATCTACTTCCCTCAAGTCAAAAGCAATTTATATGCAGTAGAAGTTTTATCACCTTCTGTCCATATATGTAGTTAAAACATTAAAGGAGCTTATCTAATACCATTTCAGTAAGGATGTGAAGTCAAGTGAGACACTCAAACCTCTGTCAGCACCTTTACAGGTAAAATAAAAATCATTTAGACTTCAAGAAGCTTTTAATGAAACCTGGGACTCCAAAATTGCCCATACAGCCTGGATATAAAATATGTTGTGTCTTTTTCTGATTGTTTGGAGGAAAAAATTGGAAGCATAGCCACTACATGAATTTTATATTAATGTGTCTGTAGGCACAGTAGCAAACTTCGCAGACATGAATTAGTACAATAGTAGAAAATGATGCTTGCCATGATGTTTGATAAGGTCAATAAATGCTGCATATGCAAAAGGCATGAGGTATGCTTGCAATCTAAATGAGACCAACAAGGAAATTTTCCTATTGAAATTCCTTGCACAATGCTGCATTTTGATTTATAAAATTACTTCTGAAACAAAAAATTCCTTAGGAAAGCCACTTGTAAAGTACTAACAACTTTCCTTCTTGAATATTTACAGCTAATTATGATCATGAACATCCATTTTAGTTAAAACTTTTTAAATAACAAGAATTAAATATGTATAATATATTTTATGCAACAAATATAATATTCAGACAATATTTATTCCTTCCATTTTTAGGTGATTAAAAAGTGTAAACCTGTATAGTGTCAAGCTCTTCTATTTACATTCTACAAATTGTCTGTATGACCTAGAACAGGAAATGAAGCCCAAAGATACAGCTCTGCCCTGTGTATAAAGTAACCTTGCAATGAGTTTTCTCTGCAGAAGAAATATTTATAAATTTTGTAAAATTTTCATTCAGGTTTTTTTTTTGGTGCTTTTCCTCAGGATTTCACTCTGTCAATCAGGATTTGTCAGAATTCCACTGGAGAAAACAAACATCCAATGCTGCAGGTCTGAGGTACTGAGCTAAGCTAAATATATGTGGTGAGATGGTTACGATAGGATCATTTTTTTCCCTTTCAAAGCACAAACAAACATCACTGGAAGCCCTGGGTGTTATATGCCAACAGCTGGGTATCTAAGTAACATATCCAAATGTGCACACATGTGGCTCGGAAATTTTAATTAACCTGCTCCAGAGAATGCTCTCACTTGGAAGATTCAGAGAACAAAATACAAAGCTGTGGTGCAGATTTGAATTTGATTGTTCAGTCTAATGTGACATCTAGAGCTCTCTCTGCTTTTCTTGCCTGCACTTTTTGACTATTCTACACAGCAAGAAAGATGTACAAATAGCTCTCACAGTCCTGGTTAGCCTGATGCTACTGGGCAATTGGGATGAATATTTTTCTCCAGTACAAACTCTTCAGAGCAAACCTACCTATAACAGCTACTTCTCTTTTGATATATTTTTGAGAAAACTTAATTTTATTATTCTCTTTTGTATGGTAAAACATTATATGAGAATGCAGATGCAAGCCAGCATTTATTTTTTTAACAATATTAAAGAGTTACAATTGAATACAGAGGGGTCAGCAGCAGCTGTATGGAAGGAAATGATTAATAAAAAGTTTACTCCATAATTACACTTTTGTCCTCAAAAGAGAATATGAAGAAAAGTTGGATGGCAAAAGGTTCAACTTAATAATGACTACCTGTTTCTGCATTAATAATCAAGTGATTGCTCAGGAGAAAATTTTCTGGCTACACGTTGTAGTCTTTATTCAAGGATGTATAGTCTTCTCTGGGATAACAGTCCACTTATCTTACTTTGCTCAATTCCTTTTCTTCACTTCCACCTTTTTACTTCTCTAATGTGCAATTTTTATCAAAACACATCTGACACTCTCTTGGACTGATTTACAGCAGTATAATTTACACCACTTCTGAATGTTGACCTTACAGTTGACAAGATAACAACCATTATTTTTATTTCCATCAAAGACTGAAACAGGAATGAGGGATGTCCACAGAAAAGCACAAGCCTCTGCAGAGAAAAGGATAATTCCCTGGGCTAGGTCTGCAGCAGGTCAGTTCTGTCTGTGGAAGAGTCACACATCCCACAGTGACAGTCAGATTGCACTTAGCTAATTGCACTGCACTATGAAAATCTTCAAGGACTACTTGGGGTAGTATTTATTTAAGGTCAAGTTCCCTGTTCTCACTGACATTGGAGCAGCACCAGTGACATTAGCAGTGTTTGAATTCCTTCAGTAGACTGACATGGAACTGCTGCCAGTATTTAACAACATGTCAAATACCTGTATGCAAAACATGCTAATAGCTACTGACTGCACATTCACACTTGGGTAGCCCATCAAGCTAACTGTAGTGATGTCAATATGCTGGTGTCAGTGGGAAATGTATACATGCCCACAAAGCTGCATCTTTTTAGACAATGTGTCTAAAGGCTGTGTGTGTCTTACAGTGTTGGTGCTCCCAGTCATGCAAACAGCTGGGAGCTGGGAAATGATTCAGGTCCTCTCAGATTCGAGTTAGCCATCAGAGAATCATGCCTGAAAGCACCTCATAGTCAAAACTAGGATAAGGATAAGTCTTCAGGAGCAAGCTTAGGCCCTTGGTTTTAAACTTTTCTTTCCCTTCCTGCCGAAAGGAGTACTCCTTCAAACTCTTTAAGATTCTGGAAGTTGTCAAAAGCCAAGCAAAGGCCAGGAAGTCCTGCAACATAATGGGAACCATTTGGAGAAGAAAGCATATTTGAGGACCCAAAATCAATACTGTCTTTGTGTTTCCAAAGCAGTTTGTCCTGTACTTACCTTTCTCTGGTCTGGTCATGTGAGTTCAGGGCTCACTAATTGCACCGAGGTGGGCTCCTCTTCTGGTTTAGCCTTAGCTAGAAGAATCAGTCTGTGTGCTGTTAAGATCACAAACCAAAGTTGGAACGAAAGGCTACTTGCTTCCAGATCACACCCCTGATCCCAACTGCAGTGCTACTGTAGACATACTCAAAATTAGATGGTATTTCAGAAGTGCTCTCTTGAAATCTCCTACTTAGAGTAACCTACAGGAGATTGATTTTCAGCAGGTGAATTAACACAGTGGCACGATCAGACCACTTCAAAGCATTTCTGGTGAAAAAGTTAAATGTGGACTAAAATCATCAGTCACATATGACAGCCATGATTGCAAGCTAACAGAAATGTAGATATAGGTGAGAAACAAGTCATTCCTCTTTCCTAGGGAAATGTTGCTTGCCAGCAATAGTCTGTGCAGCTTTCTAGTCAGAGTAATATTCTTCAAGAGAACAAAGAGTACATTTTCGATTTTATAATCCAATGCAAACTTCAGACATAAAGGATTCTTAAGAATAAACTCAAAACCTGTAATTGTCAGATGCAAGAAAACTGAAGCTGCTTGAGCATAAAGTAAACATCAGAAAAAATCCTGCAACTGCCTGTAGTGAGGAACAGTTAATAAAATAGTCAATCCCTACAGGGAAGCATCTGATACATAGAAGAAAGTACTGTACATTTCAGTTGGTTGATAGGCCATTCCTGATCCAGGAACCATCAGAAGTTCTTAAGAGGAATGTCCAATTTATTCTTATGGTTACTGAGGTGCCATAACTACTGCCACTTATGGGGGTATAACTGTTGTGCTTTTGAATGCTTGGGTCAAAAGTAGTAGTTTGGTGATGAAGAAGAAAGAGAAACAGGTACCAGCGGGGGAAGCATAACAGGAAGAATTTTCCCTGTTTCTGCATTACTGACCTTTTTGCTGATGTCATGGGCTGACCTTGGTCAGGTGCCCATGAAGACACTCCATCACTGCCCTCCTCAGCAGGACAGGAAAGAGGAGAAAATAAGATGGAAGAAAACATTGTAGGTCAAGATAAAGGCAATTTAATTCAGTAAAAGCAAAAGTCATGCATGGATGCGAAGGAAAACAAAAGATTTATTCATAACTTCCCATGAGCAGATGATATCCAGCCACTTCCAAGGAAGCAGGGCTTCAGGATGCATAGTGGTTGCTTTGGAAGACAAACGTTGCAATAATAAATGCCCCCCTCCTTTCTCTTAGCTTTTATTGCTGAGCAGGTGTCATACGGTGTGGAATATCCTTTTGGTCAGTTTGGGGGTGTGCAATATCCCTTTGGTCAGTTTGGGTCAGCTGTCCTGACTGTGTCCCCTCCCAAGATCTCACCTACCCCCAGCCTATTGGTGAGGGGGAATGTTGGAGGGACAGCCTCAATGCTGTGTGAGCACTGCTCAGCACTAACCAAAGCACTGGTGTGTTACCAACACCTTTGTAGCTACCAGTACAAAGCACAGCGCTATGAGGGCTTCTGTGGGGAGGGAAAAATTAACTCCATCTCAGCTAGACCCAATACAGCAACAGAATATGGTTTGAGAGAAAGATCCATGTTTTATGCAAGCACATGCCTATACTGATTTACTTCTGCGATACATGATCTTCCATATAATCCCCAGGTAGAGACATCAAAATGGAAAGGAAAGATGAAGCACTAACCATTCTCACCACCCTTCATGTAGCATTTAGAAATGCACTGGAAAATACAGCAGCTGTGGCAATTAAAATTCCCTTAACGAAAGCCTGAATGCCAAGGCATAAGGGGAATCTGACAGTTACCTAAAGAAGAACATGTATTTGTCTATCTTTTCTGTATGTTTATTAAATAAGCGTCATAGAAATAGTATTTAATATTTTTTCACAGATCTCCATCTCCATTAATTGTAAATACAAAACTTTTTTTCTTTTCAATTTGGCTTTGTCTTTCGTAGGATTTTAATGTTCATTTACATGAAAACAAAATGCACTGGGTATTATCCATCTTCCTTGATGCAACTCTTAGGAACACACTGGAGCTACATGAGGAATCATTTTGTCTCCTTCTATCTTCTTCAAAATACATGTAACACTCTGTTCTACTTAGAATCATAGAATCATAGAATAGTTAGGGTTGGAAAGGACCTTAAGATCATCTAGTTCCAACCCCCCTGCCATGGGCAGGGACACTTCACACTAAACCATGCCACCCAAGGCTTCGTCTTACCTGGCCTTGAACACTGCCAAGGATGAAGCATTCACAACCTCCCTGGGCAACCCATTCCAGTGCCTCACCACCCTCACAGGAAAGAATTTCTTCCTTATATCCAATCTATACTTCCCCTGTTTAAGTTTTAACCCTGTTCTGCTCTATAAATCTCAGAGCAAAACTAACTCTCTGTTGTATTCACAAATGTGGAAACAAGAGGTTGTACCATATAGAGAAATTGCCAAGTGATTCTGTCAGATATTTGAGTTAAGAGCATTTCAAGAAGATGTTGAAGGATCCTTTGTCTCTGACCTAATTCACAGACTTAGGAGGAAAACTGAATGGTATAAAACAAATACTTCAGAAACGCCCCTTGGAAGACAGATATTGTAGACCGAATAGAAACAATTGCAATAATCCATTCATTTTTCTGTTTGCTGGGGTCACTCACCATCTGCTTGAACTACTTGGCTGAGCAGCTTTAGAAATCAGCTTGTTTCTCAGTTCAGGAGGAAAAAGTATCTTTTAAAGTTACCAGAGCAACCAGCTCTGGATTGCAAAATATTGTCTACGTAAGACAGATAGTCCTTGTTTATTTCTTTCTATTTTTATAAGACAACATATCTTCTAAAATGTGGAGCTATTTTCTCTCATTAATTACGTGTAATTTAAAATTTATTTTAATGAGCATAAAAAAGAAGACAAGAACAAAAGCAGGGTCCACAATATACAAACATACACTCTTTGAAAGTGGTACAAATGCAATTTGTATTAATGAAACACATGTCTATGCCTGCCTTGATCACCCCTCTCCTGCCTTACACTCTTTGAATATCGCTCTTTTCAGCCCCATACCTCTTCCCAGCTCATCACTTTTGCTGTGCAGCCCTCCACCAATGCACCCTGCTCTTCTCCCCCTGCTCCAGGTGTTTCCTGGTCCCTCCACTATCTCAGAGTTCTTATTCAAATCCTAGCTCTTTCGACATCCTAGAGACAGCTCTGAATCCCTCCCCACCTCCAACATGTTAAATCTCCCTCCTAATCCCTTTCCTTTTCTTCTTCCCACAGCTGAAAAACTCACTTTTACTCTCTTCCCATCTCACTCATTAAACTGATTTGCCTTTGCTCCACAGCAGCTTTGAGTCTGAGCTGATAATTAAAATCCACCTTCCAACTAATTTTTTCCTTCTATTTCTTCCTAAGATCTCTCTCAGTTCATGATTCCAGTCGCTCTTGTCCTCTGCTTCTCTTTCTATTCTCTCTAGTCTTCATGTGATAATCTTCTCTTTATTCCTCACAGTCTGTTTTTCTATTTCTTCTGTTAGCCTCCAGCTTAAAAAAGGAGACATCCTTCCCTTAAGCAGTATTCCTAGTAGTCTCAATGAGAAGGGGAGCCTTCAGATGTTTAGTCCATTAAAATCTCATGGAAAGAAGAAGAGAGAAAGGAAATAAATGAATACGTATGCTAAAAAGATGTTCAGTTTGCATATATTTTAAATCAACTTTGAATTATATTTCTATTGAAAAGGAAAATGTATCATAAAATTGAGTGAAGTTTATAATGTAAGGATGTGTAAAAGTCTGTCACAAATTAACCATGTCTAAGTCTGGCTAGGATGAATGGTCATCTTTCCTAAAGTAGCAGTTTGCAGTCTTGTGGTACAAAAGTCATAGGCAGTAAATGGGAGAGGACAGTTTATCTAAGGACTGCTTGCTCTTTCTTAAATATGCATGAAGCTTTATATTGTTCTTCATGTTACATGTTCTTTCCTTTTCAAAGTGTGTGAAAAAATGAACCAAAGTGGTGGTATAATGCTAGGTTTAGTGTGGAGGTGTCCCTGCCCATGGCAGGGAAGGTGGAACTGGATGATCTTAAGGTCCTTTCCAACCCTTACTATTCTATGATTTCCAAACTTGCTTTCCATCATCATCATCTTTCTTTCACAGATGTCCAGTCAATGAGTGCCCTTTAAATTTCAATATCATATTTTGACAAGAAAATGCAAGGAAGGCATGTTTTGCAAGTGTTTCTTGCAAGCAAATGGTATAAAACAATGTTATATAGTTTTGCTCAGCGTTAGAAATGCTTTGTCAAAATAGTCCTTTAGTCAGATCTAAGGTTTTATTTTAAGGTAACACTAAAATATTTAAGCAAATAAGTAGGCTGCTGTTCTAAGAAATACATTTTCTGTTTTGCAGAGCCATGCAACAGAATGAGTATTACTCATTATCCCTGATTTATTCATTGCAGTTAGTTATTAGGCAACCCTATTGAATTTCCTAGCAGGATACTATTCTATTGTAGAGGCATATGTGTGTTATAGCAATCCTTAATTTATTGCTCTTTTACAATATAAAAGTCCTATTTGTTGTTGGTTAACAAAGCTATAATCATGCAAAACTTTGTCATTTTATTGGCTTTCATTGAAAGCCTTGTGAGTGACATCTTCAATGTAATGTTATCATTAATCTTATGAATGGATCGGACCAACCTATAGCTTGGAACAGTCTTCTCAAATTTCAGGAGATGTCTTTCTTATTTCACTTCTATGAACAAAGATGTCTATAGCACCAGTGCTGTTTGTGGTTTTGTATATAAAATTGCTCTGCTGAAAACTTGATGAATAGCTGGGTATTCAGAGGTTTAAACCCCTTTTTTTGGTGTTTTGATGAATAAAATCTATACGTGATTTCTATCAAAATGCCTTGATTTCCTACCATATTTCTTTTAAAAAGCTACAGCTAAAAACAGCTGATCATGAATAACTTAAGAAAATGCAGTTCTCTCTTAATCTCATTTAAAATATCCTTGGGATTTCCAAGGGCCAGAAAAGCAGATTAAAAATTGTTTTACAGATCATAGGAGGTATTGCTTATTAAAGCACATATTAATTACTTCTCCGATGATAAATTACTTCTGACACATGTAATTAAAACAGAAGATTCAATCATTAACTTCAATCAGTGTGAAAGTACACTTAAAATGAGCAAATTGTAATGCACAAAGAGAGACTAATGGTACACTGCATTTTTTTATATTTTAAAATATATTTTCCTGGAAAATATTTATGATAAAAACATATATATATGATTTTTCATACTTCTAAATTCATAAATCACAAAAACAACATGAAAGGAAAAAAAAAATGCTTGCAACATAGATTAAAAATGTTTGGAGGAAGAAACGTTTGACCTTATAATCATGGTATGGTACATATATGTAGTACACATCTATGATGTCCCATAGATGCAAGCAGGCTGGTATCTGACACTGATAGTTACTGTATAAATATGAAGAAAAAGACAGTCTCTGACTCAGAGAAGGGTTTGTGACATTAATAACTGCATCACTGTGTGATTGCATTACACTGCAAGGAGAGAAGTGCTATACTTAGAGAAAGGCCGATGCCTCTCAGCCTTGTTAAATGCTTTGCTAATGACAAAAGGCAGTGATTTACAGTGAAATGACTGCCTCGGATTATCCTACACACTGACTAATCCTAGTGAAGTGGATTCTACTTTGAAGTGGCTGGTAGGAACAACTCTGTGTCCCTTTCAACCCAGATTTCAATGATGTTAACACATTTCTCTTGGATACTAGTTATCATCTGAATATTGTCCCATTGACTATTATCAGACTTATTACAATTCTACCAGATGATTTTCAAACCACTCAATGCTGTTTGTCCAGTGCAAAATTATTTACCTCTGAAATTATGTGTATAGTATTTCATATTTTATTATATCAAGTTCTAAATATCTCCAAGGATGGAAACTCCATGGCCTCCCTTGGAAATCTATGACAGTGTTGGACCACCCCATTGCAAAGGCTCGTTTTCCCTTGTATCTGACTGAAATTTCTCTTGTCATGTGTTTCTCTTGTCTCTCCTCCTTCACTCTGAGAAGCCTTCTCTGTACCTTCCCATCAGGTGTTTTCCTATTAAATTAGGAATAACACATATAAAAAGGGGACTTATAAGAAGGATGGGTACAGAATTTTTAAGAGTGCCTGCTGTGATGGGACATGGGGTAATAGTTTTAAAGTAAAAGAAGGAAGATTCAGGCCAGATATAGAGAAGAATTTTTTTACAAAAAGGTGGTTAAACACTGGAGCAAGTTGCCCAGAGAGGTGGTAAATGACCCATCCCTGGCAGCGTTCAAGGCCAGGTCACATGGGGCTCTGAGCAACCTGATGTAGTTGAAAATGTCCCTGCCCATGGCAACTGGGTTGAACTAGGTGGCCATCAAAGGTCCTTTCCAACTCAAATTATTCTATGATTCTACGCTTAAGTGGAGAAAGTTTCCGACTGTAATGGTGCTTTGAAGTATAAGCCTAACTATTTATAAAAGTCTCTGGAACAAGATAATACTTTCAGAAAGCAAAAGCTGGAGCCTGGGCACTAAGGGGAGGAGAAAGTCAGTGGAAAAGCTGTTGAAAGATCTCCCATGGGCTGAGAGACAGAAGAAGCTGGAAACTGATTTAACCATCAGTGCTGCCAGCATTCTTGCTGAGAACTGAAACTTCAGTGTGTGGAATGGCTGGCAAAGAGGTGAGGTCACCCAGGAACTTCTAGTGTGACTACCCTGTGGAAGTGGGTCAGACCAGAAGGTCTGTGGTGGCTTGCTTGAGTCCTTGCTGCTCTCCAAGGGTTAACAATCCCAGCAGGTGAGTTAAGTGCTTGGGCAAAAAGCAGTTGCTCAAGTTACAGTCTCCACTGTCTATGAGTGCAGTTTGTGAGAGGAGTCTAACTGTTAAAAGCCAAAATGAGGTGAAATAAATGCAATCTACAAAGGTGAAGTACTTGTCAAAGGTCATAGAGAAAACAGGAAATAAAAAGCAGCACATTAATTTAACATAGCCTATAATATAGAGGTGAGTGTGATACAGAGCTAAGTACAACTCTGGCTTCATTTACAGAAATGAAATTACACCCACTTACATTAGAACTCATTATAGCTCCCACTGTCTAACTTAAACAATCCCCAGGTCTCACATACCTAATGTGTCCAAAGTTCAGAGTCACTCAGCCTTTCCTGACATTTGAAATAGCAATCTGAGGCTTCAAGTCTTCCTGTCCTCTTCATCCACAATGGCTAAATTCTAATTACATTTTTTATTCAAGCAGCAAGCATGTGACTTTGTTAAGCCTGAAGGACTTTTTCTTCTTTTATTCCAAGGAGGGCATAAAAAGATCTCAAAAAAGCTTAAAACTTCTGATTAAAGATATCAGAAGAAGGGTGTGTTGCTCAAATCTGTATCTCAGCCTCTTATTGGTACCATATATTTTATTCAGATAAATCATTATTACATACTTGTTGCTACTCAGGCAGTTTGGAAGAGATGCATATATTTATTTTCATGAGAAAAATAAAAACATTCTTAAAATTCTGTAAGAATTCTTATTAATAGTGTTTCTTAGGCTAAATAGTAAGCACCTCTCAGGATGTGTAAGAAAACCACACAATAAGAATTCACTTTTGTTTTGAGACTTTGTGATTGACACAAAATACATTTCCTCATATTTTTCTACATTTTGGTAGAATGCTGTGAAGTAAGAAACATAGATTGGGGAACCAACAAGGAAAACAAATGACTTTCAAAAAGCTACCTTTATGTTTATTTGCTCATTACTTCACCTGTTAGTGAAGAATAGTGGAATAATTGTGTTGTGTCAGACAAAAGCTCACTTTTGCCTTGCTCTTTATTTCAAACAGTGGAGAGTCATAGAATCACACGATAACTTCCATCACAGGATATTTCAGGGTGAAAGGGACCTCAGGAGACCTCTAATTCAACCTCCTGCTCACAGCAGGATCAGGTCTGAGGTCAGACCAGGCGGCTCAGGGCTTCATCCAGTGGATGCTTGAAAACCTCCAAGGACAAGAAGTGCAAAATCTGTGCCTCTGCCTGTTGTCTTAGGAAAGAAGTTTTTCCTTATATCAAGGGTGAACCTCTCCTGCTTCGGTTAATGCTCATTGTCCCTTGTCCTTACAGTGTACATGGCTGTGATGAACCCAGCTACATACTGTTGATGACCTCCACATAGGCACTGGTGGCTACTGTTAGGTTCCCCCCAAAATCCATCTTTGCTCCAAGCTGTACAAGTCCAGCTGCCCCAGCCTCTTCTTAGAGAGCGACTGCCCCAGTCTCCACCAGTTTGATGTCCTAGTATGAAAATAAAAGGAAGAAAGACCTGAAGAAATAACCACCACTATTATTTTCTCTACCTTTTGTTACAGTATTGGTGAGCTTGCCTATCCATTTTTTTACCCATCTGGTTACTCACTCAGCCTGACTCTAGTGGGTGACAGTACCAAAAATCTTGCCAAAGTCAAGGTGAAAGGCATCCCGTGTTCTCTCCTTATTTGTAAATCCAGACATATTTTTGCAGGAGACAATCAGATTGGTCAGACATGATTTATCCTGGCAAACCCATGCTGACTGTTCCCAGTCGTCTTCCTCTCTCATCTGTTCTCAGAAATATGCTCCAAGGGGACAGAAATTTGTGCCCAGGGGAAAACGCAGTTAGTGGATGCACACCTACCCTATATGCACTTCCAGTTTCCAGCACACTTCGGGTTTGAGGCTTCCTGAGTCAAAATTGTATCTTTGTATTGATCAACTTTAAAGTATGTTTTCCTGCAATAATGCCTCCAGCAACTTTTGCCATCCTAATTAAACAGGTAGCATCTCCAACAACCTGTGGCAATAAGTGTCATACTTTAGTTTCACACTCTGTGAAGATGTAGGGGAAGTCATGCTTGACCAACCTCATAGCCTTTTATGAGGAAATAACATTGTGGATGGATGATGGCAGAGCAGTGGATGTGGTCTACCTTGACTTCAGCAAAGCATTTGACACAGTCTCCCACAGCATCCTCATAGCTAAATTGAGGAAGTGTGGTGTGGATGATCAGGTAGTGAGGTGGACTGTGAACTGGCTGAAGGACAGAAGCCAGAGAGTTGTAGTCTGTGGGGCGGAGTCTAGTTGGAGGCCTGTATCTAGTGGAGTGCCTCAAGGGTCAGTACTGGGACCAGTATTATTTAATATATTCATCAACGACTTAGATGAGGGAATTGAGTGTACTGTCAGCAAGTTTGCTGATGACACTAAGCTGGGAGGAGTGGCTGACACGCCAGAAGGCTGTGCTGCCATCCAGCGAGACCTGGACAGGCTGGAGAGTTGGGCAGGGAGAAACTTGATGAAATATAACAAGGGAAAGTGTAGAGTCCTGCATCTGGGCAGGAACAACCCCAGGTTCCAATATAGGTTGGGGAACGACCTGTTAGAGAGTAGTGTAGGGGAGAGGGACCTGGGGGTCCTAGTGGATGGCAGGATGACCATGAGCCAACACTGTGCCCTTGTGGCCAAGAAGGCCAATGGCATCCTGGGGTGTCTTAGAAGGGGGGTGGTTAGTAGGTCGAGAGAGGTCCTCCTCCCCCTCTACTCTGCCCTGGTGAGACCGCATCTGGAATATTGTGTCCAGTTCTGGGCCCCTCAGTTCAAGAAGGACAGGGACCTGCTGGAGAGAGTCCAGCGCAGGGCGACAAAGATGATTAAGGGAGTGGAGCATCTCCCTTATGAGGAAAGGCTGAGGGAGCTGGGTCTCTATAGTTTGGAGAAGAGGAGACTGAGGGGTGACCTTATTAGTGTATACAAATATATAAAGGGGGAGTGTCACGAGGATGGAGCCAGGCTCTTCTCAGTGGCAAACAATGATAGGACAAGGGGTAATGGGTACAAACTGGAACACAAGAGGTTCCACTTAAACTTGAGAAGAAACTTCTTCTCAGTGAGGGTGACGGAACACTGGAACAGGCTGCCCAGGGAGGTTGTGGAGTCTCCTTCTCTGGAGACATTCAAAACCCGCCTGGACACATTCCTGTGTAACCTCATCTAGGTGTTCCTGCTCCGGCAGCGGGATTGGACTAGGTGATCTTTTGAGGTCCCTTCCAATCTCTAACATACTGTGATACTGTGATATGTAGATCTTTGGGGCTGGCAGACTTAACCTGATCATCAGTTTTCTCTTTCTATTAAGTGGAGAGGAGGTTCCTGTCTAGAAGGAACAGGCAAGGTTTGGTTTATTTTTTTTTTAACAGACTAATATATTTTAAACTGCTTGCTTGGAAAAGTAAATAAAAATATCAATTTTTGAGATGGAGAAAATATGGGAAAGAATGGGCAGAAAACTTGTAAAGAATGAAAAAGCAGCTTCTTCCTCTGCTCAGTGACCCTCATCTGGATTCATCAGCACACTCAGGAATCATGATAACTTTTATTTCCATTTAGTTTCCCTTCAGAGTGGAAATACTTCATTATAATTATTTTACTTATACATACACTTTGCCCAGGGAGAGGTCAGGGTTGGAAGTGCAGACTGAATGTCTGCCTAAGCACAATAAATGCAGTTACTGAGCAGGTTCCATGAAATCCCTGAATCTCACTGTTGGATAATGTCTTTTCTTACAGTAACTCAGATGCATCTTCTTCGCTGTAGGACACCTTCTTTCCAAGGACTTTACAAACACTAAATGTAACCTGCTGTGTTCAGCTTCTGTCACTCAAGATCAGCTCTGTAGTTTCGTCATGACCACTAAATACACAGTTACTAGTGTGATCCAGGCTAGGGCTAACACACGGACTTTCGCTTGAGACAACAGCAGCTTTAGTCACATACCCTTAGACTGTGCTTTAGATCATAAACCACAGCCAATTTCTGTGTGTACATTACAAAACTTACTTAAATAACCATTAATTTATGCACAGCTATCAACTTCCTTTTTCCCACTGTAGGAAGGTGTGACATACTGAAGACTCAGTAATTTTTAATATTGCAAGGAGTAGATGAATGCCTTAATGCTTTTTTTTAATACATTTAGCTTTGTTTTCATCATGCCCTCTTTCAAGTTAGATCCCTCAAAAGCTGTCCCTGAAGGCAGGAGGCGTCCCTTTTTCTTATATACTTTATGGAAAAATATGCACTGCTGTCAAAATTAAAATATTTATCTAGACATTTAATGATAACATCTGTTCAGGCAGGTGTGTGTTTATGTCTATAATATGGCTGGATTCACGCATATAAGTGAAGAGCTAAAGCAGTATTGTATTCTTTTTGAAAATAATTCTTTCTATAGAACAAGGGTATGTGCATATGAGTATTTTTAAAATATTTAAGTAGAAAATATCCTGCTGTTGGTTTATTAGAAAGATCATCAGCTAATCTTGAAGCATCTCATCTGAAATATCTGGACAGGATCTGCTTGCAAACAAAAGGTTTTAATTTCTAATTATAGGCTGCAGACAGATTTAGATTTTAAAACAAGATTAAAGGAAAATATTGCAGTTCAAGTAGACATCACAGATACATTTTTAAGGTAGCAACTAGAAACTCAAATTACTGTGTAATATATAGTTGTTTTATATAACATAAGAACACAAAAGATGGTAGTATACTTAAGGAAAACTACATGAATGTAAACTAACTATACCTCTTTAAGAAAAAAAATTTGACTGAGAAAAAAATATTAAGGAACCTCGTGGCTGATGTACCAAATAAGTGACACCTGAAAGAGGTCGTTGCCTGTAATTCAACACCTTTCAAGACACTTTTGTACATAAGTGCTATTTTTTCTTCTATATTCTAAAGTATCATTAGCCAATAGGAGACTGAAAAATGTTCGTGACAGGGATGTTATGTTCGAATAGAACTTCGTAAAAAATACATTATCACAATACCATTGGTGTAGAAACTAAACTCTTAACTGCACGCTAGTGGAAGAAGATTATATTATAACTTAAATTGAGTACTAAGTTGAACGAAGTCTCTATCTTTCTTTGAGTGGATGGGAATAATAAAATTGCAGTTGACTTCCTTGGGGACAGGATCAGAACTTAACAGGCTAAGGATGATAAATCAAAACAATTTATCAGCAGCAAATGTTTGCAACAGATGATTGAATAAGCACTATGTTGATTCTTTATGAAATACCTTTTTTTTAAATGTATAACTTGTTAGGAATTTAAATCTGATTCATGTGAATGCTAAAATGTTCTAGACTTTCATTACAGTATGTAGAGGGCAATTTTACTTGCCAAAGTAATCTCTATAGCAATAATGTTATACAACAGTAACATTATATACATACTCATTCAAATTTAGAAAAACGTTAATGTTGCTACATGTAAGAACAATGCAATAGGAATAGGGAAACAAAGAACAAAGAGAAAGTAGGAAGATTAAAAAAAAAAGTAAAAGCACTTTCCCTCTAGGGCTCTTTACTCACTCTACAAAGGCATTTAGGTATCTATTCCCTATGAAACTGGGGGAGTTTGGCTTCTAAAAATGGTGAAGCACCTACATACCTCTGTGGATATGTCTTCTGCACTTAGCTGGGTAGAGTGTTATATATAAAACATAACGCTGAAACATAATGGATGTTTTGACTGATCCTGTCAACACACATGACAGACAGTAACAACTGCACGCATCCCTATGGCTACTGCATACACAGCTGGGGTTTCCCATCTAGATAGAAGCATGAAGCACACTGAGTACACAGCTGGAAAGCTTGATCTGTCCTAGAGGCACAAAACTATTCATTCAGCAGGAAAAATAAACCATGCATCTACGGCCTATCTACCACACATCCCAGTCAGATGTTCACCAGCAGTTCTGGATGGGCTGCAGGTATTCACACACCATGGGAAAGGTGTTCAGGCCCTTCACTTCCTTCTGAGTAAGCCTAATAGCTTGCTGGGCATCTCAGTGACTTCCAAAACAAACACACACTATGAATGTTCTCCCTGTGCCCTCCCTTGTGTTTTTGAAATATCAGTATTCTCCAGCCTATTCAGAGGGAAAATCAGTTTGTTCAGGCCAAACCCATGCAATGGAGAGTGCCAAATGTCTAACAGCACGTGTGGTCATATAATGTGCTTGAGTCCAAGGACAGGCGTTCTTCAGTTTACTTATATAGACATAGACTTACATAGACATAGCCAAAGATGCCATAAATCTGTTCAAATATGTCATGGGCACAAGTTAATCAAATTAGTTAGGAAAGATCCCCTTTTTCAAAGTGTTAAACCTATTTAAGACCATGACTCCAAGAACAGATTATAAATTAAAATAAAAAACATTTATAATCTCTTCCTTAGATAAAGCAAACCAAATATCAGTTTATTACTGCAGCAAATTTACGGTGAAAACTGTGTATTCAGTGCACTCATAACTCAAAGAAGACATTAACAAAATTTAGTGCGAGAATGAGCTGTGCTTTTTAAAAGACAATATAATAAATTACTGGGACAACACATCAGCCACTGTGGAGTGTTTCTCATCAATGGGACTTGAAAGCAACACAGGACAGCTTTCTAAATGCTGTCTGAGATAAATACAAGAGTTACTGGATAGAATTCTTAGTCACATAAAAGATCAGAGAATTCAATGGTGACAATAAGGCCACCCCAACAAGGAGGGGCAGGTCCACCCGGGTGGATACTTCAGGATCTCTCTCCCTAGAATTACCCAGGTGAACAGATGACCAGTGATAAAATGCCTGCCCATGTGTAGATCCTCATTTTGGGTTCTTGATGCAGAGCAGCCATTCTTCTGTGACTTTTTGATGTTTTGATTTTTGGAACTACTGCTCCAGCTGAGCTCTCTGATGTCTGAAATCCTGGAAAATGTATTGGAAATTCTGCAAAATGTACTGGACACAGCAGCAGTAAATAGAGGCTTGATGATTAAAGATGCCATAGTTTTTCCTGCCTCTGAGTGCTAAGCAGTTGTGGTGTCTTAGTTGGTAGCAGCTGGATTGCAACAGTTGCTGATCTAGGGATTGCTGTTCAGCCAGATGTTTGCAATGTCCTTTGAGACCATCAGGCTGAAAAATGAAGTATAATCATCAGCTGTTATAAACAGCAATGGACTCAAAGGGGCTCACAGAGTCTGTACAGTATGCACAGCATTCACAGAAATCTGGCTTTGCATTTGCTATGAGAAGAGCAGACCAAGTCTGAGAGTGGTCCACCTCCCTCACAGCTCTTGTAACAGTCCAAGTACCCTGAAAGGTGATGGGAATCTTTCCATTCACTTCACAGAATGCTGGATAAGATCCAGATAGGGCAGAAGACGACTCTATCAGTTTTTCCATCTCTATCAGTTTTTCCTACTTAGTATCATCTTATGAAAGGGATGTGCTAGGAAGAGATAAACCATCTGTGTAATTTTCCGCATCGCTTTCAAGAAAACAGAGCTTATATGGTTACAGAGAAACTATGAGTTTACAATGTACAACATTCCAGGGAAGAATGGTAAGCTAATAAAGCAAATTAAAGGAAATATTCCTGTGGCACATATAGGGACTGATTTAGTTTAAAAGGGCTTTAAATTTTGGATGGGAAAAACAAAAGCTTATACTCTATCATCAGCACTCGCCAGTCACAACATGAACACTTCAATGGTGACTGGTGCTCCTGTGGGAGTTGTTATGACTCCTATGTTCCCTTGATAAATTCTGTTCTCTGAGATGTTCCCAGGGTTTGTGTACATTCTGCTCATGGCTGCACTGATAGCAAAGTCACATTCTTCAACCCTAAACCCCCCAAAAATACATTATGTTTTTTCATGAGATTCATTTGGCTTTGCGTTGGAAAGCCAAGGAAGAGGACATGACTTGACCTTTAGCATATAGGCTTCATTTTATGAGAACATCTTTTCATTTGTATGCTTGAGAAATACAGAGCTCTTTTCAGGAAGCATGTCTTGCACAACCAACATGACCAGTCTGACCAACTTTCTTTGGCCACACATGGGAAAGAAATGTCTGAATGACAGCATGCTGTGATCAGTGCTACCGTGTCTTAAAATAGGTGTTAGGTGCATAAAACTTGGTGAAATACAGATACCTTATTCTAACAGGGCAGTCTATAAACACAGTTCCCAGCCTGCTTAGATGCCTAAGACTTCACTGCCGCCTGTTTTCTCTAAAATTCTTCCACCAACCACGCTCTGTAGCTTGAGTCTTGGGTGGCCATATCTTCCCTCTGAACCTCCTACACAGTTGATGCCCCTGAAAGAGGTAGCTTCTCCACCTGATGATGTGGACAATGCCCTTTGACATGTCCATGGCTGTTCAGGAGCCACTTGCTCTCCTATGCAGTTTTTGGGACACTTCTATACCCTGCTCTGTACAAGCTGCTGCATCTGTTAGCTAGGCAACCGTGTTTCTGAAAAGGTGAGTCCTCATGAAGTTCAACAAAGGGAAATGTCAAGAACTGCACTTGGGGAAGAATAATCTCAGACACCAGGGCAGGCTGGTGCACTTTTTTATCTGAAACTACTATTATATTGAGGAATATTTCCTATTTAGAAGAAATATTTTCTTTTAAACAAGCAAAATGAAAAAAAAAAAAGTCCAAATAAATAAAAGGCATTTGCATGGCTGCTCATCACAGTAGATAGGATGGTATAAAAGAACCCCAAATGTCACATCAACATTCCTAATGATATCAAGCCCCCAAAAGACATTCTCATTATAGCCCTGTGCCACAGATAACAAAGTGAGTCAGAAACTTGAATTACATCCAGAAATGAATGGGGAGAGGTAGGCGAGTGTTTAAATCAAAAATGAAGATTAGGGTTAGTTTTCTCCCATGAGCTCATTAAATTGGATCTTCTGGCTGCAGTTCTATGACAGCAACTTGACAACTGGGAAAGGGACAGTTTCAGTACATTTATCATCAGTATTGCCCTTAGGCTGTTAGATTCCTGGAGAAAGTAAGACCAGATCCCATTTTTCTAACAAATATGCTTGATCAGCCAGTTTACCCTCTCTTAAAATATATTCTATTTCTGTCAGTATCACAATTAGCACTTTCTTTTTCTTTCTTTTTTTCTTGGTGGTTTGAGACAGCTGTAAACTCTGCTGAATGTGAGGTTGTCCCCTGAGGAGCCACTTGCAAGGCTTCTCTGAAACCCAGTCTACCAACCCCAATGCAAATGCCTATAGCTAAGTGGCTTTTATTCTCTATCAGCTTCAAATGGACACCTAGAAGTTTGTTGAAGCAGAAAGTCTGAAAATTCACAACTAATTCCACTGTATTATTCTTACCAAAACAGTGTGTCATCTTAATGAGGTCTAGAATAACGAAAGTAATTTAAAACAGATTTACCCATCATGCAGGAACCAGAAGGATAATGGCAAATATAGCTACAAAACACTGTGAAATTCAGCCCTACATTCCTATTATTGGCCTTTCATATCTAATGGAAATCATCAATATGTTCCTATCACCAAGTGCAATTCTGTGCTGAACAAAAAGGATAGCAGATTTATACGGTACTGGTTAATGGCTAATGCCAAGTATTCAGTCTCTTTTCTCTCCTTATCTATCAGTTAATTTCTTCATTAATTAGCCTATAGATTCTTGCATTTCCTGTCTTTTCACTTTTTGAAGAAACTGGTTATTCACTTTGACCTTTAACCCTACAGCACTTCATCAGTGCTCCTCCTGTTCTCCACCAACAGATCATCTGCATTTACAGCACTGATCACAGTTTCTCAAAGGTCAAGTAAGAAGTAGCATTCAGGAGTAGCAAGACTGGCTGGTCAGCTAACCATATGAGGGGATAATGCCTTCCCCAAAATACCTTACAAATGTCATGAGACAACCTATTAAATTAATCATATTTAAAATGCTATGATGATTAGCTATGTTTCAACACAATTACTCCTTAAGTATGTACAATTACACTTATGTTAAGTGGCAGACAGCCTAGTCTTTGTGGACTTTTTTTGTACATACATGTACAGTGTCAGGCACAGACAGTCCTTGATCCCCCATTAGGATGCTGGCTTACCACAATAAAAGGACTGTATGTCTTATGATGATGATTCAATCTCATAGTAACAGTAAAATAACACAGTTCTTAGTCAGAAGTACTTTGAATCTGGTCCATCCTTTCTTAACCGTTTGGTTTTATTTTAGATTAAGATGGTAATGCTAGGTGAAGCCTAATTTCTCCTCTCCTTTTATTCTAGTGTTATATACCTGATGGCTTCCAAGATTACCAGCAAATGTTTATGAGAATCCATCTTCAAGAAGACAGTGACATATTATAAACACAATCTAATTTGACACCACAGGCAGGAATGTCTCAGGTGCTAGAATTAATGTCAAATCTAGACAGCTCCAGGCTTCACAGGCACCTCCAAACAGGAAAAAAAACAAATAAGTGTGTCTCAGAAAGAGCTGGCAACAAACACTGAGCTGCTGTGTTATCTTGTATGTGCAACTTTAGCAGAAGTAAAATTAATTTAGAGTATTGGTAGAATGTAATAAATACTCTGACCTTGGCATAAGAGGAGCATTTCAAGGAAAAATATCCAGAGGTCTGTTCGCAGCTGGCTATAGCCAAATCACAGTCATGCTGGGATTCAGCTCATTTAACTTTCAGTGCCAGCCATGCTGGCATGTTTGACAACACTATAAGCTTTTTGCACAGCTCATAGAGAGGAACTTGCACTTCTAGGACACAGGCTATCTTCTTTCTCTTTTCAGATATCTACTTAAAGAAGAGATAAATTGAGCTCTATCTTTCCCTGATCATCCTCACAGGTTGTCTGGCAGGTGACACTGCCAACTGCGTAAGCATGTATTGCCAGCCCTAGAAGAGAGCAGCATATCTCCTCTGAAGGAGGCAACTCCAATCAGAGCTTGGGTCCAACTGCCATTTGTTTTTCGCAAAATGACAGAGATGCGGCAGGTCACACACTCAACCGCATATAAGAACTCAGGAAGCTAAGAGTGATTTCTGCTATTTAACGGGCAAAAGATGAAAAATACTTTAATTTTCAGATTATCTTCAAAGGACAAGAAAACTTCCCATGCGTTTCATTTGTACCTGAAGAAGTCCTAGTTTATTCTGGCCGAATCAAGGTAAGACTTTCAGAGCTCTGCTGATGACCATTTCAGGGCAACAAGGGCTACGAAGAGTGTTCAGATGTAACAAGCTCATAGAAGTCACTGAATGTTTGAGCCACATTCACTGAAATCATAGATGACCTTTTCCATCAACCATTAAAAGCTATCAATAAATCTGCAGAAAAAAATCAAACTCCAGACTATTCAGTGTAAATCTCTGCAGATACTGAGATACTGGGAGATAAGGAATGTTTCTAAAGCCTCTTTCTGAAGTTCTTTTACTATATATTCATTTTTTCTGTACAAGTGCTTGAGGCCTTTAGAGAAAAGAAAACCCTGTAGCTACTTCCTTACACATTTAATAATATCCAACACTACCATCATGGCTCCTGGAGAGAAACAGACAATTCAAGAGAACAATTCATTTTATGCGTATTAACTTGCTTAGCCATCCTGCTGCAGTTACCTATCTTTTTCCTGGATTAGCCTTTTTTAACTAAGATGGCTAACTAAGATGTTGAACTAGATGAAGAGCAGTCTCACTTACCAGCTGTCCAACTTGAACACAACTGTCCATATCAGGCAAGCAAACACAGTGGGAGCCGTACCATAAACAATTAATTACCAATAATCTTAAATTAGGGATACAATATATAAAAAGCATTCTTGAAAATAATTTTAATTTCAATTCTCCAGTTATCACAGAATATGTTAGTTTTCTTTCTGAGCATGCTGCAGCATGTCACTTGAAATTAAGGCCAGTCCATATTAAAACTGCAGTTGGCACTCAGGACATTCTTTACTGGACATTGTCTATTTCACTTCTGTGTGGGCTTTTATTCATTCATTCATCCTCAGGCTGGAAAACGCTGTGATGATCTGCAGCCTTCTGTCTGGAAAAGTAGGTGAATGTATATTATGTTATAAACTTCTGATGGGGCTTCTCTTACATATGCTATCACTGCACACCAACTAGGACAGAAGCTAAGATCAGGAAACTGCCTTCATGGCTAAATTATTTCACCTCTTAATTCATATACTAAGTCAAGATAAAACCAGTAAGAGCAACAGATTGCAAAAATTTCTGAGTAACTTTCATGAGGCTAACTGATAAAATTGAGGAGCGAAGTATATCATAGCAGCCGTCCAGTATCTGAAGGGGGCCTACAAGGATGCTGGGGATGGACTCTTCATTAGGGACTGTAGTGACAGGACAAGGGGTAACGGGTTCAAACTTAAACAGGGGAAGTTTAGATTGGATCTAAGGAAGAAATTCTTTACTGAGAGGGTGGTGAGGCACTGGAATGGGTTGCCCAGCGAGGTTGTGAATGCTCCATCCTTGGCGGTGTTCAAGGCCAGGTTGGATGAGGTCTTGAGTGGCATGGTTTAGTGTGGGGTGTCCCTACTCATGGCAGGGGGGTTGTAACTAGATGATCTTAAGGTCCTTTCCAACCCTAACTATTCTATGATTCTATGATTCTGACTGAGAGTAAAATTCTAGATAAGTGCATGGATTTTTGTCAGCCCCACAAAGAAATATATCACGCAAAAGCTGCCTTTAGCCATGCTAGCAGACACATAGTGCCAAGAAGTGTATAGTAAATAATGTCAAATAACAGAATACCAATAAATATACAAATGAAAACAATAGAGAATGTGATGGGGATTTTTTTTCTTTTTTTTTTACAACAAGTGTAAAGCAAAAACAATATGGAAAAATCCAAGAACAAATACTATGACACATGGAGTAGCCTCAGCAAACGTGATTTTAAAGCATGCCAGAAATAAATGCCGTTTGTTAGCGTTCTGTTGAGAGAAGGTACTTTCCCTATAAAACCTTCCATGGGCTGTTCAATGTATAGATGGATTCATCAACATTGATTTAATAACTTGGCTAATGATGATGAGAGGTGCTTGGTGACCCTAACAACCCTACCCATCTCTTCAGTCTGCCTTTCAAGCAAGCAGCTCAGACTGCTGCCAAAGGAATGTAGTTACAGATAATGGAAACAGACTGAAGTAACTAGGCAGAGCTATGGCTAAATAGCTTTTAAATGAAATTGGAAGTGTGAGAGGGAGGAGATGTGATAGAGGTCATATCAGTGAGAGTGCAGAGCAGAGTGGGGTGCAGAAATGAGCAGTTCTTGCAAGTTGAGATAAAGAGTTGGAAAGATGTTTCTCCCTCACTGGTTGATTGGAGACTAGCTGAGAGTGCTAGAGTTACTTACTTTTGAAACGCCATTCTGTTATTTTCCTCTCTCTTTCTTCCTTTCTACACTATATGTGCTTTTCACCTTCAGAAATAAAATCCATCATCCTTGCTCAATAGCAAAATCTATAGCGTTGAGCAACAAAACGCACTCTGACTTACAGAGTGGGACTGGGAAAGAAACCAATTTAAGAATGGGGATAATGATTAGACATCTTACTGATGTTACCGTTTCATGAAGAGATAAGGCAACTTCTGGAACAATACTGCTGAAGTTCGGGCTTGTAGCCAACTCATTAAACAGCAGCACAATTTAGTTAGTAGTTGTTATAAAACAAAACTGTGAGAGCAGTTACTGTCAGTTTCCACTATTATTAAATCTCATCAGATTTTTAGCTGCAATTTGACTTGAAAGCAGAATTAGAGGTGGAAATGGTCTTAACCCTTCTCTTTCATTCAAAATTATATGTCATTTTGGTTTTTGCACCAAATGCTAGGGAATTCTCTGGTGCAATGCTTGCTACATTCCTATTTTTAAATGGTCACAGAGTTTGGCAGTGCTTCTCAGAACTATAAGACCTCATATAAGAGAAAGAAACTAATGTGGAATGCATTTTAGTTGTTTATTTTAAGCTTAAACTTGGCTTTTTAACCTTGTACTGTAGACCACATGAATTAGTCACAATAGGGCACAAGAAGTGTATGAACTCATGTTTGGTCCAGAAGATGCATACATTCAAGCTTGACTTTAAGTATCTGGACAGTAACCATGAAAGAACACTCCCATATTTAGTCCATGATCAGGACCTCATAAGAAAAGGTAGTATCTGAATATCTGAAAGCACAGACAAATGTATCAGCATGGCAGATGACATACTTCCAGTTGTACTGCTTGACAATGTGCAAATCTAGCCGCATATTATATGTATTACATGGTAACAGATGATTTCAGATGCTAGAAGAAAAATGCCAGTGTGTCATTTTCAGGCTAATTGCTAGGGAACAAGGCAGATTTCCTTGAAATGTAGCTTCAGAACTCTTTGCTGAAAGGATTGAAGGGTTCATTTTTATCTCCAGTATAGAGAAGCTAGATGTTTACTTTTTATTTGCTCTGTGCTGTTTTTTCTCTAAAGGAATCGAAAACAAAAAAACATAAACCTCTTCTGTCTGCATAACTTGAAAGGATGAAACTCTTTGGTAGCTTAAATATTCCTACAAATTTCTCCTTTCTCTTAGCACTATCCTCTGGGATAAAACAAAGCTGTTTCCAGAAAAGTAGCCATTTCTATTTCTGTTTCATAACCAGCATTTCTACTAAACCCTGTACAAGAACGAAATATTCCCATAACATTATTTTTAAAGTGGTGTAAATTTTGATAATTTTGATACAGTTTTCACAGCTTCAGCACAGAGAAGCTGGCACAGAAATAGTCAAGAGACTGAATGAAAATCTGGGGGAAAATCTGAAGCTCAGCAATGCCATCTTCTAGGTTGATAAATCCAAAGAGTAAATAAATAATCCAACAATTCATTCATCGTCTAGCTTACACCCATTTTAAACTTGTATCTGCTACCTTGAAAGGCTAAGGCTTGTTTTTTTTACAGAGAAGAGAAGGGAAATCTAAAACCGTCACACAGCATGACGATACCAGCATGAGGATACCAGCAGTTGCTACTTGCGTGAAAACTCAGTCAGTTTTGAAAACAAAATAAACCCAAAAAACGTCACAGATTATATCTAGCTTCTGGATAAGAACTCATGGCTGAAGGCATTGTCATCTTCTTGGACAGTGTTTATATGGCCTGACATAAATACAGGCTTTGAGTATTGCCAGCTTTGAAAAATCATGCCATTTTTGGTATCCTGTCAGACCTTACCTGTAAAGCCTCCACAAGCTTCAAAATTTAACATTTTTTCTGTCCCATTAAGAAACTTTGGCTACTTCTCTCCCATTTATGCACGCTTGGGATGCTGAACCAAAGCTACTCAGGACTCAGGCACACCTCCCCCTTTCACCCCTGCCTGCCATGGGCAATAACCAACACTTGCTACAGGAGAGAAAGAGGGAGCAAAATTAGTCAAGCCTCTTCTCCTGTTGCTGCTGTGGCAGCTTGCAAGAGTTATGAGAAACTCATTCACATTTGGGGCTCATTTCTGTGTCTTAGGAAAAAGACTCCTCTCCTGGCATTTGTTGCTCCTCATTCAGCACACTAGAGACAGCTGTTTAAAGTGACTGAGGTCAAATCAACCAAAACATGAAGACTGGACTTTTCCCCCAGAAAAGGGTAACAAAATTGACCCCAGGAAAGAAGGAGATAACTACACCTTGAAGTTTGTAACTATGGGTACTGTGGATCTTCCTTAAACATTGTATGCTTAAGAAAGCATAAATAGGTGGCTGCAGAGAATATTTTAATCTGGGCAGAGAAACAGTAGAGCAACTCTATGGCAGAGCAGCCAACTGGAAAGGCAGCACGAGACATTAGCTCAGTTTTATACCTACAGAATGCTTTCTGGAAAGCAAAACAAAATGATAGGAAATTATAAAACATCCGTAAGATTAAGTTTCTTTGTGGTGTTGTTTTGGGGTTTTTTTCCCACACAGTTTGAGTGCACAATACAACTAGATCCTGAATTTTCCTGCTCCAGCTGTTCTGAACGTATTGCTAAACTGTGTGATGTTTCAATACACAAAACAATAATAGGCTGACATTCCAGTTCAGTAGTTTTCATAGACTTTTAGGAAGTATTTGAAGAACTCCAAAGAAATCAGTGCCCATTGCTATGTCCCCCATGCAGTAGAGAATAACAGGGAACAAAGAGGGATTGAACTACTTATAACGTGCTGGTGAGATATAGCAAACATTTCCTGATCCTGTGTGAAGAATCATTGAAACACTTTTTTGACCCAGAATGAAGTTCTTAATGAGAAAAATTTCCAGAAAGGAAAAGGATATCTTCAGAGAGTTTCACAATGCAAGATCCCTTAATGGGGCCATGGTTGCCCCTCTGGAGAGCAGCATTTCCTCTATGAGGTATTAGATAAGATGTTTACAACCCTTGCCTGTCAGCATGTGGAATTCTTACCTGCAAATGCAGATTCATTTAACACAAAAACTGTAAACAGTATTTATAACTGCCTGTAGCAGAACACCACCAGTATGAACACTCCTGTTTCTGGGCCTCCCATTGCCAAGGGAGGAAAAATCTTCCACTTGAAAATGGTAAGACAGAGTGACAACAAAACCCCTGACTCTGCGACAAGTTTCTCTTAGAGTCTTTTCCCTGGGACTCGTACTTCCCTGTTCATCCCCAGCATCTGTAAGTTGCTTTTAGCATGCAACAGCTGCCAGTTCTCTAAAGAGATTCTGTTAAATAACCACTCTGCTACAGCCATGAAAAGCATTTATTCTGATGTCTCAAAAAGTGTATTTGGAAGCCACTGCTAGAACAAAAGCTTGATTGAGTATCTAGTGTACAAAAAGCATCCCACAGGAGAGAGCAAACTTGTTTGTAGAAAAGGAAGGTTTGGCTGTAGGAACATTTCTTCTTTTCCTCAAAACCTGCTCACTCTGCCCCTTCTGCAAAAACTTTAGTCCTTGAACAAAACCCATACATTCCCTTTTTCCCACCCTCCTTCTTTGTCTGAGACTCAGTTTGCCAAAGTGCGGTAGGGATGCAGAATACTCTGAAATTTCTTCTCCTAATTGACAGGGAAAGACAACAGAGTCTGTAATTCACACATAGCACAGCTGGAACAGAGTTAGAAAGACTTGGATTCACTCAGCTCTCCCTTGTTAGTCCCTGCATTAAGCATCAGGTTGACAAAAAGGCCAAAAGTGGGATGCAGATAAGCAGGGCACTAGTGGAAGTGGTTGGAATGCCATCAGAGCGGTATGTCTGAGCCCATAAATGAAGCCAGTCTGGGGCCAGCATCTTGTTAGACCCTCATGAGAGGGGACTGTCTGATGTGGGATCTCTGCCTTGATTTGCTCTTTGGGACTTAATGCTTATTGTGGAGTTAGCCAGCTGCATGTGATATCCTGTCTGAGGAGGGTCAGAGTAACTACATAAAAAATATTTTCATTTAATTTCTTTCATCTAATTGGCAACCTAATGGTGTTTTATCATGAGTCTGGGGCAATGTGGCTCGTTGTGTGGGAGTCCAGACAGATATAATTCATGTTTCGTTCAGCCTGTGAGAGAAACCTTAGAAATTTGAGGAATTAATTCCCTTTTGAGATGAAGGATAACTGGATTAAACAGATAGTCATTAAGATAATCACTGAAGATCTGCTGCCCTTGGCTTTTCTGCACAATACCTTACAGAGCCTTCCTGCTTGTCAGCTTCTGAGAGCACTGGTCTTCAATTCCTGATCCTTCCCATCCTCTGCACAGAGAGACCAAGTACTCCGGGGTCAACAGTGTTCAACCTTGTCAGTGGATGGCTGTTCTTCAAAACCAAAGAAAATCTCTAAATTTATCCCAAAGTTTGGAAGGGTAACAGGTGGGTTGAAAAATCTGATCCACAGCTCTAAAAAATAATGGTCCCTGAATCTCAGAATGTGGGTTTAGCTGTAGTACCCATATAAGATGTTCATTCGTTAGTGTAAGTGGTTGGGACTGGAAGTTCACATGTGACTGGGGGAGCAGAGAAAGAGTGAGATCTGGTAAAATCACTGATCTGGAACCACAATATGGAGCCCTTACTGAGCTGAGGTGGCCAAGAGGAGAGCTTCAAGAAGATACTTGGTGCCAAAGGGGCTCCACCACTGCCCTCTCCAGCTGTCTCCATGAGTATGTGCTGATCCCTCAGGCTGCTTTCTGCTCCCCCCTTCCTGGGGACAGGAAAGATGGAGAATGGCTTTTAAAACACTTCAGATTTCAAAGTCACTTTTTATGCATCTCTCCTGAACTGGTTTGTCTGTGTCAGAGTAACAAACTTGTCCCTAAATAAAATGAAGTAAAAAGAACACTTATCAGCTCACAGTACTTTGTGCTTTGAAGAAGAGGTGCCTTGTTCAGCTAAGTGATTTGCTTTGTATTGCAAGTGTCTCCCCACATTTGGCCACACTTTGCAGCTTTCAAAACCTGCATTATGTAACCACTCGGTTGATCTTACCTATAATTGGTTGTTAAAATCCTCAGAAATTTTGTATGAATGGAGTACATGCAGC
Source organism: Psittacula echo (assembly GCF_963264785.1). Lineage (NCBI taxonomy): Eukaryota > Metazoa > Chordata > Aves > Psittaciformes > Psittacidae > Psittacula > Psittacula echo. The sequence continues at coordinate 112,222,918 of NC_137736.1, forward strand.
AGAGGGCACAGAAATATCTATTGAAGAGATGGTGTTAGGGAATAAAACTAGTCATGGTTTTGTGGTGCTGGGGAGAATGACATGGAGATTGCCTCAGCAAAGAAATGAGCACCTGGGAAATGGAGGAAGAAGTTGGATAAAATATCAAGAAGACAAAAGCTAGTAATGGATTTTGGTTTAGAAACTTAAAAGCTGACAAAAGGATATTAAAGGTACATGGACAAAGGCACTGAAGAACTCTGTTGCTGGAAGGAGGAACTGGTCAGACAGAGGATCTGTGGTAATTAGAACGACAGGACTGAAAGCCAGAAATACCTGGAGAAGGGAGGGTGAGGTCCAAATGGAAATGACAAGGATGAAACTAGATGATATGACAAAGACTGAGGAATTTTGTTCTCAGGTACTGATAGCTGCTTCTTCATCTTTTGGAAAAGCTGTAACGAAAAATTCATGACTGCTGGGTCTCTACAGACTGACTTGTCCTACATCTGCCAGCACCTCAGGAAACACATAAGAGGAGCAGGATGGTTCCTATCCCCCAGCCTTTTGGTTGAATGTAAGGTTACCCAGAGAGAATCTATCTAATAATGGATTTCTTCAGAGGCAGCAGTAGCCTATTTAATGCAGTTATCCTTTCAGCCTGGGAGGGAGGGAAATTGCTGGAAAGGTGACTTACTAATAGCTCCTTAAACAGCACAACAAAGAAGTGATGTTCAGGGCTTCTGGTGGTCTTTCTAAGCCTGAAACAGATCAAGTATTTCCAAGAAGTTACCAAATTATTTCACCCATGGGTTGCTAAACATTTCAGAACAACAGCCAAGTTACAGAAGAGTCAGTCTGGAGGCTTGGGGATCTATCTTTTTTTCATTCTTTTGTAAGAAAACAGAAGACAATTCAACCACAGTATGCATCGTCTTTCTGTATTACTCAGGTATGTCCTTGAACTGCATCTTTCTCTCAGAGACACCTTTTTCCCTTCATAATGTACAAAACATTCTTGTTTCTGAGTTGTGCCCTTAGAAGACAGATTTCCTATCCTCTCTAGTGAAAATGCTAAATCCACTAGAGGAGGCATCTATCCTACCCTATTCTTGCCATACTGAAAGTCGCTCAGGTTTCCTTTGGATTTTGAGACTTCTTTCCTCCCCCACAACTACCCTACTCCACAGCCGGGTAAGGTCCTAATGGAGACCTTTCACTGAAATCTTACGCTAACTACATGTTTCTGTGTGAACTACTATTTACGAAATTCAATGCTTATATGCTGCTTATCATAATTGGTTTTGATCTTTGTGGGAAAAGCCATGTTTAATCCAGATGATTTTTTTTTCCTTTTTCCCTTTCTCTTTAACAACTAATATGCAGAACAATGATCTGAGCTTCCCAGAAGATTCTTGTTATCATGTATTGACTATATTGGTCTTCAATAATTTAAGTTGTAAGAAAAACAAACCCTAAATTACATACAGAAAAATTATCAGAGGGATAGAGCACCTCTCCTAAAAGGAAAGGCTGAGAGAGTTGGGTTGTTCTGCCTGGAGGAGACTTCAGGGAGACAGTATTGCAGCCTTTCAGTTCTAAGAAGGGAAAGATAGGGAGAGACTTTCAATCAGGGTCTGTTGCAATAGGATGAGGGGTGAAAGTTTTAAAATAAAAGAGGGGAGATTCAGGCTGGATGTGAGGAAAAAAGTCTTTACAATGAGAGTGGTGAAATACTGGCACAGGTTGCCCAAAGAGGTGGTGGATGTGCCATGCCTGGAGACATTCAAGGCCAGGCTGGATGTGGTTGAAGATGTCCTTGCTCATTGCAGGAGGATTGGACTACATGATCTTTGCAGGTCCTTTCCAACCCAAACTGTTCTATGACTCTATGAAAGTAGAGAACTGAGTTATAGAATAGAGAAGTAGGTCAGCATGTACCACAGTAACAAGTGCATCTTATGACCTGAAGAGGTTCATATACAAGTGTCCCTTTAAAGTCTGAGGTGATGGCACCCAGACACAAAACTGTGACAATAGCTGTGAACTATCCTACTGTCATAGGCTGCAGCCAGCCTTTTTCTATCCATCTCCTATTGATGTCTGGCATATTAAGGTAGAGCTTTGTATGAGGCTTCCCACATCGGTGCTAGAGCCTGCTGCATCTCAGCTGGGAGGGAACCGTGATGCGTGCCTGTGTAGAGCTTGCAACATGCTTTGATTTATAAAGCGCTCTGTTCATATAAAATTACTGTTTCCCTCTTCAATATAAAATGTCCACAAAATTTAAAATTTCAAAAAAATACCAAGCCCCAAGAATATTCAGTTCTCCTCGCATGCATCATGTTAATTTAGAAATTTGGGAAGGCAATAAAACAGAACAGAAAATAGACCTTACTCGTACAGCTGTAACAGCACTCATGATTTGAGGTTTACCACATCCCCCAAGACCAGAGAAGGATTGATATACACAACACAGTTTTAATGATTATTTGCCAAATCTGATTTCGATAATGGAGGTACCAGGACTCACATTTTCTTGGTAAATTATTCCATAGTTTGATTGATCATATTTGCCAGTTGTTCAGATTCATTTTTCCTTGTCTCAGTCTGCTGCTCTGTTGTGTTTCAGGTGAGATTTCACCCTAATTCAAGAAAATTTTTGTTCCATCTTTTCACCTGAAAATATTATGGAAATTTATCTTTAGTACAACTTTTTTCCTATAAACCCAACCTTGAAAACAAACAAACAAAAAGAATAAACATATCAGTTTCACTTTGTCTCCAAAGGCCAAAATATTCTGGACAAGATATGTCCTAGTCAATGTGCTTCTACTAAGAACACCAGATGTCCAAAGTTTCTAGGGAAAGTACCTTAGTACACATCAGCAGGTGTTATAAGAGTAAGTATGAGAGGTTATACCTTTGGTGGCTTGTATCCAATCCATCTGGGGCTTTCTAGCACTAGAATTACTTGAATAACAGTGTAAACTGCATACATAGAGTGCTTTTTAAAGCATGGCTCCCATGGCAGCAAAGACTGTCCTGCTAGTGGTCTCTGAGGCAGCTGAGGGAATACTGAATGACTTCAAATGATGGCTCCAAGTATCTGAGCAACTGCATCTCTATTAGTGATTTCTGTGACAGGAAGACCAAATTGATTCAGGAATAACCAGGTTCAGCTGTGGGCACCTCAACCCCAAACCTCACTACAGAAGAGACAATGGAAAGTTTAGCTTGTGCTAATGTGCCAGCAAAAAACTCTGCGTTGCATCTGAAAACTCTTTTTTCTTTCCTGTGCTGCTCAGAGGTGGGAAGACTCTGTCCACAATGGTGTGATCAGAAGCAAACAGGAGCAGTAACTGCTCCCTTACTACCAGCCATCAGGTCTCATTACTTTCTCAGCAGCGTTACCCCTTCCAAATAGAGAAAAAAGTCAGATACACAGGCTCCTTCTCTGTTTTTTCCTCAAATACACTAGGAAAATGTCTGGTGTTAGAATATGGGACCATTTATTGACATTTTTATATCATACTGCTTGCTCACATTCAGTATGCACCTGCACTGCGACCAGGCTGAAAGTGGCACAGTTGAAGGGAAGCTAAGAGCTTGGCTTTTAAAATACATTGCATTTGAAATACATGGTGATTTTTTTCTAATTCAAGTACTACATGGGAGACGTATACTATACAATGTTTTGATTGAGGCTTTGTATATTATATAATGTTTCAAGACAATACTTTGAAACAAAATTATTCAAAATTAGTTTTCAAAGGGAGGCTGAACACACCCAGAATGCATTAGAATGGAGTGCAAGATGTGATTAAAAGCAAATGGCATGTGATAAATTGAATATACAAAGTAAAACGAGATACCATAATAAAATGACAGCAATTGTATTATATGCAAAGAGGGCATGTCAAATTTGAGATGATAAATACTTAACTGAGTATACAGGACTGAAACACTGATATCACTCAGCAGATGACAAGAGTGGTATAAGCTAAGGAAAATGGCAGAGGGAAGCAAGTAGACTCTTATAGAATCATATAATACTTTGTGTTGGAAGGGACCTTCAAAGGTCATGTAGTGCAAGCCCCTGCAATGAGCATGGACGTCTTCATCTGTATCAGTTTGCCCAGAACCACATCCAGCCTGGCCTGAAATGTCTCCAGGGATGGTGCATTTACCACCTCTCTTGTGCCTTCATTGATACAAAGGCACAAGTTTAACATGAAGGCCTATCAGGCATACCATATTTATGAAATACAAAGAATTGTTAAAAAAAAAATCTGGTCTGAAAGCTGTGTATTTACCTCAGACTTCCAAAAGGGTTTTGCCCTTAAATATTTTGAAAGGAAAAGTTTCAGAGAATACATGCAAATTAAGCCTGACCCTGACAAACTGGGGCTACGGAACTGATGGACAGGGGCAGAGCAGTTGATGTCATCTACCTGGACTTATGCAAAGCCTTCGACACTGTCCCACACAGCATCCTTGTCTCTAAATTGGAGAGACATCAATTTGATGGGTGGACCACTCGGTGGATAAAGAACTGGCTGGATGGCCGCACGCAAAGAGTTGTGCTCAATGGTTCAATATCCAGCTGGAGACCGGTAACAAGTGGTGTTCCTCAGGGATCGGTGTTGGGACCAGTCTTGTTCAACATCTTTGTCGGTGACATGGACAGTGGGATTGAGTGCGCCCTCAGCAAGTTTGCCGATGGCACCAAGCTGTGTGGTTCGGTTGATACGCCGGAGGGAAGGGATGCCATCCAGAGGGACCTTGACATGCTTGTGAGGTGGGCTGATGCCAACCTGATGAAGTTTAACCATGCCAAGTGCAAGGTCCTACACCTGGGTCAGAGCAATCCCAGGCACAGCTACAGGTTGGGCAGAGAAGAGATTCAGAGCAGCCCTGCAGAGAAGGACTTCAAGGTGTTGGTCAATGAGAAAATGAACATGAGCCGGCTTCAGTGTGCGCTCGCAGCCCACAAAGCCAACCATATCCTGGGCTGCATCAAAAGAAGCGTGACCAGCAGGTCGAAGGAGGTGATTCTGCCCCTCTACTCTGCTCTCGTGAGACCTCACTTGGAGTATTGTGTGCAGTTCTGGTGTCCTCAACATAAAAAGGACATGGAACTGTTGGAACAAGTGCAGAGGAGAGCCATGAGGATGATCAGGGGACTGGAGCACCTCCCATATGAAGATAGGCCGAGAAAGTTGGGGCTGTTCAGCCTGGAGAAGGCTGCGTGGAGACCTCATAGCAGCCTTCCAGTATCTGAAGGGGGCCTGTAAGGATGCTGGAGAGGGACTCTTCATTAGAGACTGTAGTGATAGGACAAGGGGTAACCTTTAGATTTCATTTATCTAAATAAATAAAATTTATTTAGATTGGATATAAGGAGGAAGTTCTTTACTCTAAGGGTTGTGAGGCACTGGAATGGGTTGCCGAATGAAGTTGTGAAAGCTTCATCCCTGGCGGTGTTCAAGGCCAGGTTGGACAAAGCCTTGGGTGACATGGTTTAGTGTGAGGCCCATGGCAGGGGGGTTGGAACTAGATGATCTTAAGGTCCTTTCCAACCCTAACTATTCTATGATTCTATATCACCTTATTCACTCAATTCTAATCAAAAGGCTTTTTGAAGGTGTTTTTCTTTTTTTTACCAAGCATATATGAGATTTTACCTGAGAAAAAGGAGCTCTATTAACAGCTGCAGAAAATGCAGAAACAAAGGCAAAAAACTCTCCTTGTGACTGTTTTGAGAAATTACTATCATGTAGCCATGAAAGCATCATTTTTATTTCTGCAAAAATGAGATTTGACAAAAAAGTTTGACACCTACTGCTAGTATGGCAAGCAATGCAGCCTGTTTCATATTTGCATCTATTCTTTTCAAGTTTACAAAGTTCATATTTTCCTGTTCAGAAAGATTTTACCAAATTTCCCCTCCTTTGAACTGCATTACAGGCTGCAATGCACAGATACATGGGTATGGTGTTTGCAGAGAAACCTGCAATCCTTTTCCCTGCAGTCCAAGAAGGCCAGCTCCAACTGAGCCTGACTAAGCTGCAGGTAGGAAATCCCCCTGTCTCTTGTTTTGAAGATTTGCAGATCATCAATGAGGAGCAAAAATGAGACAGCATTGAAAAATAAAACTTATCAAAACTGACTCTTCAGAAAACTATTTCAACTATCAAAAACATTCATTGAAAGGTTTTTTTTAAATATATATTTCCTTGAAACTGATAGAGTAAAAGGTTATGATGTGACTGCAGGGCAGGTTCTCCGCACAAAAAGGGATGTTTTATCACAGAGGTCACAGGCGCTGTAACAATTCGTGGAGATTCTATCCTGCTGGTTTTTTTTTAATTCTCAGGCCATAATATTTTGAATCTATGATGAGGAGGTTGTTAGGAAGGCAATCTAAGACTTAATCAACTTTAATCCTCCTTAGATATCAATCTCCCCAGTGTCCATCTCCTCTTCATGACAACCGTCATTCCAGCTTTTGGTAACAACATGAGGACCTTTCCAACCTGGTATTCTATGACCAACTGCAAGAACATGAAAAAGTTATCAACTATATCAAACTGCAAGAACATGCAAAAGTTATCAGCTCTGGCTGCCATCATTAGCAAAGCCACAGCCACCACAGGAGGGCTGGCAGAATGAGTGCATTACAACAGCAAGCCAATCTGCAGAGCATGGGAGAGGCATACTCAGTGTTACCTTCTCATTGTAATGCTTAACAAAAATGGATAATAAAGCATTTGGAGTACTGTTGAAACAAAAAGCTACTTAAAATGAACCTGATAATAAAAGCCTCAGTGGGTTTTCTTGAATCAAGTGCTAGCCTTAAGCAATCAAAAAGAATTTCCCAAGAGCTTGCTTAATGAAGGAATAAAAAGAAACATTTGCTTCACATGGCTCATTCTCCCCATCTTTTGTGGTTAACTGTGTTTGTGCTTGGGATCCACAGTGATGCCTTCCAGCCCTTACAGAGTAATGATGTCCAACACAGCCTTCCCTTTGTCAGGGCAAGCTGCTTACATACTATAGCTGCTTGGGTGGGCAGGAACCACATCAGTTTCTCAGATGTCCAGAAAAAGCTTAAGAAACCTTCTAGTTAAGCATGAAGAGAGACATAAAGAAAGAGCCTTGTTTTTCCGACTTCTAATTGCTAGAAATGTCACTTATGGAGGGCTGTGGACACTAATTCTCAAATAAAGGGCAATGTGCACTTAGACTTATATAATGTGAGTGATGTGCTTTTGAAGGACATACGGCTATGAGAAACCCAGGGTATAAAAAATAATGAAGAAGATAGAAGCACTATCTTTATTTTCCAGATCCTTTTAGCGGCATCTCAGGAAACAAAATTTGGACAGCTATTGCACAATGTAAAAAAGTCCTTTTTCTAGTTAATGTACTGTACTCAACCATTCTATGTTTGAAATCACATCCTATTTGTGCTGCCCTTTTTCCTGTGCCACCGGAGCAGGAGTGGTTAGTGGGTCCTACCTGTAAATGGGAGGTGAAGCAGACCATCAACCCAGGCCCACTAGTGAAGAACTACCTCTCAAACAAGTACTGTGCTTTGTCAGACATTGAATCCCTTCCAGCAGATGTAGACTTTGGCATTAATCATACTACATGTGGTAAATTTTATTTTTCAATAAAGAGAAAGCCCTTTTAGTTAAAAAAGCTTAACTTAAAGTAGAATATGGACTGGGGTTTTAATTCTTCTCCTTTCATATGTAAAATATGTCTAGTTACTCTTCTCTGTACCTGGAGTACTGAAACTTATCATGAGATGTTACATATTGCAAGGAAACATGGCACAGTGCAAGGTGCAGCATTCAACAGCGTACCTGGTGGGAGGAGAAACCTTTTGCATGATACTTCAGAGAAACACTTGCAGATCCCTGGTACTACTACAGCCATGGTGAACTATTAGTTTGGTTTGCTCCACCCTGACCCGCAGCCAAAGATCCAACATTTATACTCATGCAACCACTTCCTTTTAAAAAAAAACTTTTTTTCTCTTTCTTCTTATCTTCTCTGCCAATTGTCAGTAATAAATTGATGAAATCCATCTAGGATTTCTTTGAAGATACTCAGAATATGTTTTGAAGAGATGAAGGCAGAAAGGAAGGTGCATCTGTTTATACATTCCAGTCTTGTGGTAAGGTAAAATATTTAGCAGTTCGCTAATGAAGGTGGAAAACAGAATATGTTCTGCAGAACAAAGCAATCCTTTGAGAGCCTACTTAATGAGATTAATGCTAGCTGAAATGACAGTCTCTGGTTTAAAGTCCCAAACTACCTGCATGGAGGAAAAGGTAAAGGAAGTTAAACACATTTTCTCTTTTCTTCTTCAGACTTTTTGTTTTTTTTTTTGTTTTTAAAAACTGGTGACAGAAGATAAGCAGAAAAATCTTATTTTCTACTTAAAAAAATAAGCAGAAAAATAAGCTTAAAAAAATAAGCACTTACGTACAGAACGGAGCTTTTCTCATTTAATACACTGTAGAAAAAATTGTATGCAATTTACAATGGTAAGCTTTAAATCAGTTTGCTGTAAACATATAGTAATCTAATAAATTATATTTAATGGCCTTACAGCATGAAACCATATAACCACATAATATCCACTATTATGCAGCAAGATCAAATTTAAATGGTAGGGCTGAATATAGTCAACGTTTTCTCCAATGGAATTAGCTGAATAAATGTAAGTATGACAAATATGGATACAACTCACTGTCCTAAACTGCCTTCTAGAGCGGATCAACAGAAACAGCCTGTGAGTATGTGCTACTGACTTGAATATATATAGTGCACAGCAAAGTTTAGAAGCATTAAGTTTACTTAGGGTAAAAGGCTACAGGAGCCTAAGCTATAGAAGCTTCACAGGCATGTTGTCTTTTCCTTATCTAGTGATTGGATTTTGAAGCCAGAAAGCATTCAAGGTTGAAAAAGTCAGAAAATCCACTATCTCTATAAAGTTCATAAATGACAGTCTCACACACAGTGATCATAAATTGCACTGTTATTTGAACAAGGCCCTTAAAGAAAAATTTTAACATCCACTTCTAGGATTTATAGATGCTATAGACCAAGGACCCTTTCCCAGCATCTCATAGTGTCTTGTCTATTGAGGTTTGCACAAAACACCAGTATTTACCTCATAATCATAGAATCATAGAATAGTTAGGGTTGGAAAGGAATCTTAAGATCATCTAGTTCCAACCCCCCTGCCATGGGCAGGGACACCCCACACTAAACCATGCCACCCAAGGCTATGTCCAACCTGGCCTTGAACACCGCCAAGGATGGAGCATTCACAACCTCCCTGGGCAGCCCATTCCAGTGCCTCACCACCCTCACAGGAAAGAATTTCTTCCTTATATCCAACATAAACTTTCCCTGTTTAAGTTTTAACCCATTACCCCTTGTCCTGTCACTACAGTCCCTAATGAAGAGTCCCTCTCCAGCATTCCTATAGCCCCCCTTCAGATACTGGAAGGCTGCTATGAGGTCTCCACGCAGCCTTCTCTTCTCCAGGCTGAACAGCCCCAACTTTCTCAGCCTATCTTCATACGGGAGGTGCTCCAGTCCCCTGATCATCCTCGTGGCCCTCCTCTGCACTTGTTCCAACAGTTCCATGTCCTTTCTATGTTGAGGACACCAGAACTGCACACAATACTCCAAGTGAGGTCTCACGAGAGCAGAGTAGAGGGGCAGGATCACCTCCTTCGACCTGCTGGTCACACTCCTCTTGATGCAGCCCAGGATATGGTTGGCTTTGTGGGCTGTGAGCACACACTGAAGCCGGCTCATGTTCATTTTCTCATCAACCAACACCTTGAAGTCCTCCTCAGGGCTGCTCTGAATCTCTTCTCTGCCCAACCTGTAGCTGTGCCTGGGATTGCTCCGACCCAGGTGTAGGACCTTGCACTTGGCATGGTTAAACTTCATCAGGTTGGCATCAGCCCACCTCACAAGCATGTCAAGGTCCCTCTGGATGGCATCCCTTCCCTCCGGCGTATCAACCGAACCACACAGCTTGGTGCCATCGGCAAACTTGCTGAGGGCGCACTCAATCCCACTGTCCATGTCACCGACAAAGATGTTGAACAAGACCGGTCCCAACACCGATCCCTGAGGGACACCACTTGTTACCGGTCTCCAGCTGGATATTGAACCATTGAGCACAACTCTTTGCGTGCGGCCATCCAGCCAGTTCTTTATCCACCGAGTGGTCCACCCATCAAATTGATGTCTCTCCAATTTAGAGACAAGGATGCTGTGTGGGACAGTGTCAAAGGCTTTGCACAAGTCCAGGTAGATGACGTCAACTGCTCTACCCCTGTCCATCAGTTTCGTAGCCCCACCATAGAAGGCCACCAAATTGGTCAGGCAGGATTTCCCCTTAGTGAAGCCATGCTGGCTGTCCCCAGCCACCTTGTTGTTTTTCATGTGCCTTGGCATGTCTTCCAGGAGAATCTGCTCCAAGATTTTGCCAGGCATAATGGAGGATCATTTAATGGCCCTTGAAAGGTGTGTGAAATTATCATGGCACAATGCATGTAGAAGGTATTTTATTCTTTTAAATTCCCTCTGCCTACAGTTGTCATGAGTGGGAGATGGAAAATGGCCAGTTCTGGACTTCCCACTTAGGTTTTGTGTCTTGCCCTTGGAAATTGAATGGACACAATGATCCCCTGTGTATCTGGCATTGAACAATTCTAGTACCTTTTGTAGTAAATGCTTTAATCATACAAAATGAATGCCAAGTTTTGATGTTTGATGCAGTTAATGATAAATTGATTACTCATTAGGTATTGCTAGTGTATGACCTCAACCAGTCTGTGTTTCCTGCTGTCCTGGTTATCTTCATTCCATGTGTTCCTACAGTATGTAACTTATTTGTTAACAAGGAACACACATCTTAGCTCAATATGTTTAACACTCCCTAGCACAGCTAACAGAACAGGAAGGCTGAGACATGGAAATTTCTTCTCTGCTTTTTTCTGATTAGGATGTGTCAGAGGGAGTGGAGCAGTACATAGAGCAAGAGATTCTGTTTTAAGGAACTCCTTTTTGTTTTCTAATACATTCTAGGTTGTTTGTGTATTAGAAATAATTCCTATGAATTATCATATTCAGAGCCAGCTACTGCTAGTTAACTGTCATGCTATCAGTGCTGAACAAAGAATAGCTTAATGGGACAGAGAGTCGTCAATATAATTTATCAGCCTGAATAGCAATCCTAGATAATTAGAATCATAGACTGCCTCAATCTGCATGCAGGTGGTGCTCCAAAGCCATCTATCTACAAACAGTCCAGTCAATATAGTTTTATCTTGGCAAGGATGTTATTCAAAACTGTACAGCAAAGTGACCATGCTTCCATTTCTTAAGAGCTTCTCTTTCCTTAAATGATTGTTGAAAGATCATTTCTCCTGACCATGGCATAAAAGATATTCAGGAAAGTAGACTCTGATTTTGTTATATCATATGTCAAAAGAACAGAGACAAATAAGACAAAACCCACAAACTAATTGGTAGGGTTCAAAATTCCCATTGATTTGACACAATGAGGAGGCTAAGTTCGTAATTAAAAAAAGAGAAAAACAACCAAAACCCCAATAAAGTCTAACACACAGAAAAAGCAGAATTAAGGTTTCCATGGTAACCTTAACATTGACTCTTTCAGTGACTTAAAAGATGGTCTTTCATTCTTCTGCTTAGGCAGCTCCTGTCTGACATTTGATTTTTCCTCCCACTTTGTTGCACAGTTACAGTCGTCTCCTTGCTGTTTAGTCATTTTATTGAGTCAAATAAAGCCAGCTATTACAAAATCAGACTGAAGGTCAATGTGTTCACTTTGCACAGAGCAATATTAAAAGCAAGCTTTTAATATTGTGACTATATAATTATTAATAAGTATTATTAATTAGTATTATATAATTATTATTAATTATCATTATTAATAAGTATTATTAATAACTATAATGAAGTCTAGATTATTTCCTGTGTTCTGCGAAGAGTCTGAAATGTAAGCAGTATGTTGTGTAGCCCCAAACACCCTAAACCAAGATTAAGCCCACTGTTATATCCAGCTTTGAGCAAAGCTCTTCTCAGAGCTTATTTTGCATTAAGTTCACGGGTGATGCTACTCTTTTAAGAACACTGACGGTCCACATCATCACATCTAGTCAGCCCAGAGACCAGAGAGATATGAGTGCTGAGTTAAGACCTTTTGTCTCTGTACCTCCTCCTGAACAAGGGCACTGCAGCCTTCTAGGAAGCTTCCTTCAGCTGAATCATACAAGAAATATGGAATAAAAAAATAATAATAATAAAAAGAAAGATTAATAAAATTTTGTGTCTTTTATTGCAACTTCAGAGAAAAATGCTCTGAGATTTGTACAAATGATATATTGCTTGTGTGACACAGGGAGTGCTCTCTAGCCCTGTTCTTGACTCTGTTTTTTTAATTCTTTAATAAAGAATTAGCTCAAACATGTATATATATTGGCATAATTTGGGGTTGCCATGGCAATGCTGATATACCAGAAATAAACACAGCATGAAAGAATAGTGTAATTATAACCAGCACTGAGATTCAAAAGGAAATATTTCTCAGGCAGTTTTAAGTCAATAAAATGCAAGTATCTTATCTGTATGCATTTGTGGAGATCTTATTTTTATGACAGTGTTAAGCAGAAAGGGCGTTACTGAGGGCTTACCAAAGTCAGTGGGAGTCTTGCTGTTGATTTTAGTGATTATTCTTTTGGATGTGTACATTCATTTTGCTTTGTACCTATGCCTGTCAAAATATATAATGCAAATTTATTCCTTCCAGCATTTGCACTTCCAATGTTTTCTGAGTTTAAGGATTTGGCCAGTATCTGAGTGGATGCAGGTGAAGGAGGGCCTTTTCACAGTCAGTCTGTATGTTCCCACCTTGCAAACAAGGGGTGTACCTTCACCTACATATCAGTGTGCCAGTAGTGTAAGATGTATGCGGGAGAGGAGCAGGAAGAAGATTAAAAGATTTACAGGCTCCTCCATGCTGCCTTTGAAAGACAGTAAGTAAGAGAGGTGTGGGATGGATGTGGGGAAATTGTAGTAGATCATACACAACATATCACAGGGCAGGGGAGGAGGAGGTACAGCTGATGTGCAGTAAGGCAGCAGGTCTCATGCAATAGAATTTCTTTTAAATAGGGTCGTGATTTGGCAGGTAGGGGCATAGGGGCACTGCCTCAAGATGGTAGCTTCTTTGAATGAACAGTAATAAAAGGCTGACTGTCCTGGTTTAGCAGTAGCAGTCATTTTTTCTCCTTCTTAGTAGCTAGTGCAGCGCTGTGGTTTTGACTTTCGGCCTGGAAACACAGCTGATAACACCAATGTTTGGTCTGATCAAGGACTTTGTGAGTCTCATGCTCTGCCAGGGAGGAGGGGAAGCAGGGAGGAAGCAAGGACAGGACACCTGACCCAAACTAGCCAAAGAGGTATTCCATACCACAGCACGTCATGCCCAGGATGTAGAACTGAGAGTTCCCAGAAGGGCTGGATCACTGCAGGATGGGGGCGAGGTATCGGTCGGTGAGGTGTTGTATTCGCTTCCCTTGTTATTTCCTTTATCATTATTATTCTTGGTGGTAGCAGTAGTGATTTGTGTTATACCTTAGTTACTAGACAGTTCTTATCTCAACCTGTGGGAGTTGCATTCTTTCGATTCTCCTCCCCGTCCCTCCAGGAGTGGGGGGAAGAAAGGTGGGGGGGGAAGTAGACTGCGTGGTTCTAATTTACGGCCTGGGCTTGAACCACGACACTGACCTTAACAATACAAATTCAAGATAGAGGGCTGGATTTGTTTTGTTACATTAAGTCAGTCTCTAACACTTCTTTCTGCTGAGGTATCTGAGCACCAGTGGTGCTTCAGAAGTCAGAGTCTTAAAATCCTTCCATTCTTTCAAAGAAAGTAAATTTTTCCCCCTGGAAAAAGCCTACTATTTGATACCTTTATCAAAGCTAAGGAACAACTCCTCTGACTTTGCCTTACTTTTAACTTTTTTGGGTGTTTTTTTAGAAAAACTAATTGTGTTTCTTTTTCTGCTTCTCTCAGTAAAAGAAAATCCAAGATGTTTTTATACCTTGGTTGCAGATTTACATCTGGGAACATGTGCAAATTTCACTTAAATATTACCTTAACTCTTGATTTCCTGAATTCAGAATGACAGTTTCTGGAATAGTTACTTAAATTGCAGGTTTCAGTCATAGGTTATTGCTATGTCCTAAAATAAGACTTGATGCTTTTGGCCTTCATTATAACCTCTAATCTGCAGTGAGAGGTCCAGAACTCACACCCTAGTTATATGTGAGTTCTTTCCACTTCCCCTCCTCGGGAAGCTGCAGAGAGCAATGAGGTCGCCCCCAGCCTCCTTTTCTCCACATTAAAGACCGAAGTTTATGGTTGCTCCTCACAGCACATTCCTTCCAGCCCTTTCACCAGCTTTGCTGCCCTCCTCTGGACACCTTCAATGACCTTCACATCCTTAGATTGTGGAGCCCAGAACTGCACGTAGTATACCCACGTGGGCCCACACCAGCACTGAATGCAGCAGGATAATCACTACTTTTGACCTGCTGGTCATACCATGTTTGGTGCACCCCAGGATGTAGTTTGCCATCTTGGCTGCCAGAGCCCACTGCTGAATCCTGTTGAGCCTGTTGGTGACCAGCACCTCCAGATCCCTTTCTGCAGGGCTACTCTCCAGCCGCTCCTCTCCCAGCCTGTACTTGTGCCTGGCGTTATTCCATCCTAGGTGTAGGATTTGGCATTTTGACTTATTAAATTGCAATGCTAACGCAGGAGGCACTGAAAACCAATGTTTCTCCAAACATCTCCTGTCACACTGAGCACTCAAAACCCTTAAGCAGTCACAGGAAAGTAGAGATAACCTTTGCCTTTTAAGTCAGGTCACATTTTCATGTATATCTGTGGGTGTGATTATTATCAATATGTGGGTTTAATGTATATATTATATAATACATATCTTTATAATGCACAATAAATAAAATCATAAAATATGAAATATTAGCAGCAGTCTTAAAAGGCACTGATGAAGCTAAATAAGAAACCTTTGTGTTGACAGAAAGGAGAGGGGAAAATAACAGTCTGTGAGTGCATTGTCATTTACAGGTGATTTTAATGCATCAAATAGTAGAGTTAGTGTAGCAGGTTGGTGCATCCAGAGCAATCACTCAATCAGAGTTTTCCTGACAGTAAGAGAATGTTTTTTTATTCAGGAATTGGTTTTAATGGATATGATATGGCTAAAAGGCTGCACGGCATTTTGAAAATTGGGCGCTCGTTATCAATGGTGCACTTTGCAGACAGATGATTCTGCCACAGTATGTCTGGTTTTCAAGGGGCAAAAGAAACTGAGTGGGGTGAAACATTAAATGGAAGAATGGACACAGAACCTATTACCGCAGTATACTTTTGAGTAAAGAGTGAAAAAGGAGGAAATTAAAAAGCTTTCAGACACTATGCCATGGAATTTAGGGTTCTGAGACATAAAATCATTTTTTCTTACATAGTACATTGTTATTTAGGGGTGACTGAGAAGCAAGAAGCACTGGGGACTTCTGTGTCTCTGAAACTACCTGAGAGAAAAATGGAGCTGTAGAAAAGAAATTACACTTCAGCAGCACTTAGGCAAACAAACTGACTACTAATAAGGCCCTAGAATTAGACTCTTGAAACAGGGCAACAAATCTCTTTTCTTTATAAATAGTAGTTAAAATATGATTGCACTGCTTTCTGTTCCAAACAGAGGACTGAACACTTTATATAAAATTTATTTGGAAGTAAAACTACTAGAACCGTTGCAGAATTTTTCACAGCTTACCCTTCGTGTATCTCTACAGTGAGATGTAACTGAGAAAAAGAAACCAATCCAGAAAGAAAAAAAACTTAAAAAATTGAGAGCATGTACCAGTAACTTCAGGTAGGACACAGGCATCAAGAATATAGTAGCTTTCCTAAACCAATAATTTTTTAAATGAAAAATTTAACATGTTGAAGTGTATGGATTCATAACTGAGGAACTCAAGGGATTTAAGTATACCATCTGAAGTTAGAGCAAAAAAACCAAATTATAAAGAATAACAGTATCTGTCTTTAAAAAAAAACCCAGTCAAATTTGGTATCACAAGCACTAAAGTCTGAAAAGCTATTTGAAATGTAACTGAAGTCTAAATTAAAGATAAAGTGAAGAAAGCCTAACAGGTCCAAGCACTGCTTCCTCCACATTACTTTGCAGTCTTTTAGATGCTGCTTCCACTACCACACTTTTTGCTGTGCTCCTGCTCTTTACTTAAAAAATTAGTTCAACTGGGTCCATTATTTTGTAAATGGAATGGAACAATTTATTCGTACTCCTCAACTCTGAGACCAGAAGCTATTGTTCTAAATGCTTTATCTGGTTTCTTTTATATGTAATCCATGTATGTATATTTTTCCCAGAAGCCAAATTAAAGAGTTGTGTGTTCTTTTCAAGATACCTAATCCTGTTTTGAAGACTCCAGTGCAATGGAAAATCTCACTGCAAAATCTCTCCAACAGGAAATTAACTTTATTGCTAGAAAATTATGTCTGATTTCAAGTTTGAATGTGTATGACTTCAGCTTTAAGATGCTGGTTCTTCTTATTCTTTTGCACATAAAAGAGAAGAAAAAAGCTAAAAATACAGCCAAGTTACCTTTTTCTTAATGCTGGTACTTTGATACTACAATAAAATAATTTCTTATCCTTCATATCATTAAAAGACATAATACATGGAAACCTTAATACTACAGCTGTATCTTTAGAATTCTTAGTGCTTGCATCCTTTGTGATCTACCCCATCCTTTTGGACAGAAGCCTTCAGAACTGAAGGCAACGCTGCAGCAGTTATCTACCCTGTGTAATGAATAGACCTGCATAGCTATTAGGCAACCTAATATGGGATAGACCTGCTCCCTTTCTTGACCTGAGAGGAAAATGACTCCCTGCAGTGTAGAGCCATTTCTGCTATCTTGACTTTTTGACATTGATCTGCATTACAGAGAGAACTGAAGAACCTTAGTTATCAAGAGGGGAAAAGAAACAGTGACTAAACCCTATCTAAAAATACCTTAATGGGCAAAAGGGATCAAAGGCTTGTGAGGGTTTCAGCCTAGTCTGTATAACCATAATGAGATTAAATAGCTGGGTGCTGTAGCTAACACATTTAGAGTGGAAATGGCATATACATCTTTAACAGAGAGGATTGCTTACCTAGATGGTGAAGGATTCTCTAGTGGATATTAATTACTTGAAGTCATTAAAAAAAAGAGTGACTCAGACTTTCTCATGAATTATCCACCCAAATTAACAGGTAAAATGTTATGAGCTGCTTTATAGAAAGGCCCCAAAATCACAATACTCCTTTCTGACCTTCAAAACTATAAATCAGGGGGAAAAGATGACTAATAAACTGTACCCAGCAATTAGTATGCATCAATTTACTGATTAATTCACAATCAATAAGATGGACCTTATCTGCTGCTTAACTTCTGGGAAATCACAAATTTAAAATAAGCTAACAATATACATGCAAATATTTCACTCAAGGTATCTTAACATGCATGAAAAGCCCTGTTCATAACAGGCCAGCAGCCTAAATTCAGATTTAAAACCTTTGTGCTAGGAAGACGTGGATCTGAAAGATTTCTGTCATTATTAAGGGATCACAGATCACAGTCCAGCTGCTGCTATTTATCACAAAACACCAAATGAACACAGACTCTGCAAACAAGAGAGAAATGTCCATAGGACCAAGAAGAAATATCAAATGACTATATCTGCATAATCTGCCCTTTGTGGCTCCCCATTGACTGACAGCTTCAGAAACACTGGGCTACTGAAGCATGAAGGCTTGGACAGCTTTTGGGCACAAAGAGAAGTTCTGCTGAAGCAACCTGCTTAATGGCACAAAGCACCTCCCACAAGGGCTGAAGTAGCTCCTAAAAGCCTTTTTGTGTATAACTGGTGGGTTTTAGCTCTGAATTTCACTCCTGCTTGGAGACCACAAAGCTGCATGACATCCTGGCTGTAAACCTGGAGGAATGACTTAGCAAAATGGGGTTTATTCAGTTTCTTTTTTCTTGCTAAGTGAAGAAGTAAGCGTAAACTTGCTTCCTGGAAGTTCACGCTGATACTAAAAAAAAAGTAGTAGTATGAACACAAATGAAAGAAGGTGAGAATTTACTAAGGAGATGTAGTGCGTTAGGATTTCTTGCCTTTAAAACTATCTCATGGTTTTGATGGCTTTGGTTCTTTTTCTTTCTTGGGACTTAGATTTTCCATTGTTTAGGGTTGTGATTTTTCCTTCAAAATTGATGCAAACACAAGTAGGTTTCATTAGCTTTCTGAAAAATCACTTGATGCTTGATGAATCCTCTAGGCATGAAATATGGTAGCTCAGTAGGTGGCTAGAACTGATTTATTTTTCTTTTTTAAATGGTATAAACTTGATTTCAGTAGGAATAAAGCTAAAGTAGCATATTGATTTATTAAAGCAAGAAGCATCTCAGTATGAGATGATTCCTATGCCACTAAATAGGGCATCTGGAAGACGAACCAGAAGTAGAAGTGCACTTCATGCACAGTTAAGTCTAGCAAACCTACTGCAAACTTGAGGAGGTCCACACATCATTTGAAAGCTGTGTGTGGACCATGCAGGTGGCAAGTACAGCAACTCCCTGCAGAGTTTCTTCTGTGGCTGTGGGATTGAGATCCTCGAGTACCGAGGGCTAGGGTATTTCTGAATTGCCCTCCCACAGGTCTTTCAGCTTCCCCACGTCCGAGAAGATAATGAAGGAGTCCTGCTTGCCCATGTACTGTGTACACAGCCCACTATCTCCAGTGAGATGGGCCCACTAGTTTTTTGTTGTTAATGTTTTCTGTTATGCTACAGCATGGGAATGCTACTATGCATATACTATTCATATACTCTCTATATGTATATATATGCAAATATGTATATATATATGCAAATACTCTATGCTACTAGCAAGAGTGAAAAACAGGGTCTTGGTGATGGGTCTCTGCAGCTCTCTGGCTGAGGTTGCAGAGTGAGGGAGTAATCCCTGTGCAACACACAGATGCGTCCTCAGGGTTCATTGAGGGGGGCACATAAATCTCCTCACAAGACACTCTGGGAAAGAAAGTGTGCAAGGGCACCCTTCATAGAATCATAGAATAATGGAATGAGTTGGGTTGGAAGGGACCTTAAAGATCGTTTAGTTCCCAGACCCTGACACAGGCAGGAAGACCTTTCACTAGAGCTGGCTGCTCAAAACCCCACCCAACCTAGCCTTGAAAGACCCTTGCAGAAGGCCAGACAGCAACTGCTACACCATAAGTGTGCAGAAGATCAGTCCTGGGTTGACCACATCACACAAGAGCATGTACTGCAGACAAGACCTATGGCTGGGCAGGATCCACTCTTATATATTGCTTCAAGGGTGTTCAGGTTCTTGTCCTTTCTCAGTTCTTTTTGATTCTTTCTGATGTCTTATTCTGTTTTCAAGTTGTTACATTAGGACCTTCCTTTTTGATTATTTTATCTCCTTTCCTATTTTCTTTGTACACCCCAAGCACTGTGGAGGAGCAATCTCTTAATCCAATGAAGGCTTTGCCACATCAACCCTTCCTTCTCACCTTCTGTGAGATATACACAGGGGTGATATAAAGGAGAAGGGATTTACTTTTTACTAACATGGTGGTGATTTAATAAAATTCACATAAAAGAGGAAAGGGATTTACTTTGGGTTTTTATTATTTTGAGTAACAGAACACTGGAAGTCTCTTCTTAAAACCTTTCTTGCCTTAATGCCAGGGACAAACCTTAAAATGGTAAAACTGCTGCAGGAAAGATTTTACTGCTACTAACGTTGATTGATGTTATGTCACTGATTCCTTTTACTCTCCAACTGCCTCTTGTCTTGGATGGTGAAGTCTTGGAAAACAGAATTTTATTTTTATTCTTTGAATAGCACTCTGCATGTCCTGTCATGCTCTGGTCTAGGAATGGTCTAGGAAGAAGAAGAAGAAAATGTAAAAACATTAGGACATTTTTATCAGGTCAAAACAAAGATCCATCTAAGCAATTCTCCTGCTCCAACAATAGCTAGCAGCAGAGGAATAGAGCAGAACACAAAAGCAGATGTAGTGTTGGCATCCAGATTTGAGCAATCTGAAATAGACTTTTGGTATCAGAGTACTCCTGCATGCTGTTATCTAAACCCATGAAAGATCTGTACAAGGAAGCCCTTTTCAGTGTTTCTGAAGTAACGGTCTATAACAGAATAGCTCCACATTTTACATTTTTAGCATGCTTCATCACTTTTTGTTCCTATTGGGGAATGCCTCAGGAAGTGATCCTTTCTTCATTATGATTCTGATAATACCTTTTTGAGGAGGAAACTATCTTATCTCTGATGAATGACAAACCCCATTTCACTGCCTTGCGTTCATATAAACCAACCTTATGGAAAATACTTCAGGCTGTAACGGTGACCAAACATAATTTTTTCTGGTGGTGTTCTTTTCCTAGACTGGTCACATTTCTGTGTGCTCACCTCACAGGAACAGAAACAGAGGATCTGAGGTGGTGTTTGAGGAGGCACAACTCAGTATTTCCACTGCTGTGCAACTTGTCTCACATTAGAGAGCATCGGCCAGTGTCTCTGTCACTTGCTTCAGCCCCATCACCCTCATGCACATGTGAGCACTGACAGCCTCTCACACGTGGGCACATACACAGCCTAGTATGTCTGGGAAGGCAGATAAATAAAAAAAATTGGATAATGCCATTATCAGCTGAACTTTAGAGCTCTCAAAGGATTATAATTACTCAGGGGTGTGGGGAAAAAGATCTTCAAGGGCAAGATAGAATATGTCTGGATGTGTCAGTGATCAGTGCTGTTAAAATGCTCCATGTCTGAGAGCATGTTGGAATGACTTCTTTGGAGCATTGGCCAAGCGTTTTAAACATGCACCATCTGCCTTTCCTGCACTCCTCTTTCTGCTGAGAGCAGGCAGTTTC
This sequence comes from Psittacula echo, assembly GCF_963264785.1. Classification (NCBI taxonomy): domain Eukaryota; kingdom Metazoa; phylum Chordata; class Aves; order Psittaciformes; family Psittacidae; genus Psittacula; species Psittacula echo. The sequence continues at coordinate 112,244,055 of NC_137736.1, forward strand.
GCAGATACACGTTGCGCTCTCAAATACTGTCGTAAGAAGTATCTGGGGCCTTGTGTTCCTTTCCTTAACGTGCACATTCAGAAGCATTCCTGGTGGTGAGAATACCTAAAGCTGTATTCTTCTAAAAAAACCTCCAGAACTAAAGCCAAAATCACTGGCTTTAGGAATACTAGAACCACTTGGAGGCAGCACCTTTGTTTAAATTTTGACTAGTAGAAATGTCTAACTCTGTAGAGTGTGTTTTTATGTGACTCTCCTGCTCAGAACAGTAGATATTGCAGATGACTCAACATTATCATGAAGCAAGAGAATCCCAGAATAATTTGATTTGGAAGGGACATTGAAAGGTCATCTAATCCACACACACCACTGCAGTGACGGTACCCCAAACCATGGCAAAACATTCTCTACGAATGTGGCATCTATTAGCAACTGCTCTGCCAAAAGTTCTCATAAGAACTGAGACTATAGTCAGCTTCTGACTCAATTAATATTTAATCATTTATGCAATATGAAACAGTTCCAGTTGAAGTGCAAGTAAGAGAGCATAGCTGGGGGGATGTTTATTTGCTCTTGGTAGACATACGTGAATTTGTTCTGACAATGCTCTGAGACAGCAGATTGTGATCAAACTCTAATGCAAAAGTCTTCTGACCATCCTGCATCTCCCCTCCTCAAAATGAATAACAATATCCAAAGAGAAAGAACTGGTTAGGGGGAATTAGAGAAAATAAGATCTAAGGGTTGATAGGCTGCACTGGGAAAAATAATTGCAATATATGTGTAGAAGAAACCTTAGACTGCAGAAGAATAAGACCAATTTCCAGAAGGCTGTTGAAAAATCAAAGGCTAAATACATATACTGAAATCAAAAATTGTGGGAAACATTGTTTGATGAAGTTGCTTGGAAGAGCACATTGAAATCTCCTTAGATGCAATAGAAAGAATGAGTGGATTTTTAAAACGCAAACAAATTTTCAGGGAAACAGTACTCGACTGCAGGACAGACTCAAAAAATAGCCCTGGGAGTCTTAGCTTTATATTAATGTTGAACAAATAATAATTGTCATATGAATCAAAATGGAACAAGTCTGATTTCAAGTCTGTTAAAAACAACAGAAATTCTGTATTCTCACTGAAAGTTTCCCATTATTTTGATGAGAAGTTTATTTTTCTCCATCCATCAAGTTTAAGTGAACATCCGAATTAAACATAACTTACATGGAAAATGTCAAAATGAAAAAATATATGAAACTATGATTTTTTTTTTTTATTAAATCTTAAAAAGTACAAATTCTGGAGTGAAGACAGTGCAAAATATGTAATATTCTTTTGGTGCACACAAATGAGTTTCTGTATTTATACTTCTTATTTACCCAGTTACTGAAGAATATTTCAACCCTTAATTTCAGTCAGATTGTCTTTAGACATCTAGGCAAAGCACTATAAAATGCTCTACCAGTGACAATGATCAGAGACAGGAAGATCAATAGATGACTCTTACTGCTATTTTTCAGCTTGCTTTGTGAGGTGAATACTGAGAGAGAATAGTACCTTTATAGGCACAGTATTCCAGCACAAGGGTTGGCAGAAAACAGACCTCACCTAATTCTTACCCACTCTTGCACCCCTTCATTGCTGTCTGTAGCGTTTTGCCCCAGCCTCTGCCCAGAGGTGCTGCATGGTGATTTCTTCCCTCAAAACAGGCATGACCACTCCAGCCAGATGCTTTCCTTTATTACCTCTTTCCTTTGGTTTCTTCACAGGATTTCAGGTCATGTTCACTTGGATTGGTTCATCTGGATTGTATAACACAAAAATAAGAGATATTTAAGACCATGGGAAGCATAATGGGTTAAGAAGACAGTGGATTAAAGATATTATTCAGCTTTTAAGGGTAAGAATTGGTCCTTTCACGTGGTATTCCATGGTCTTTTACAACAGCCTCAGTTCTTTTCTTTGCATTCAGACGTGGATGAGATACACAATATACTAGCTCCCTAGATAAGATTTCTCACCAATAACTGCCTAACACTAAATCTGTGTGCTCTGAAGCCCAGAGGTACTAGAATTTTAAAAGGACATGTAGCATTGAAAGAACCCATCCCATCTCCTGTCAGTGAATCAGTTTGTGACCCACAATCTGCTACCTGCCTGGACCTTCCTTAAGCTTAACCCAGAATGACTAAATTCATGAGTATGAGTACCACAGTGTAGTAAAAGACCATGGAGTGCAACATGAACACCAGTACCAATCCCTTCCTTTCTCTAAAAGCCATCTAATATTCTCAGTCCTGTAGCTTCCCAAAGCATGAAATAGTTCAGCCATAATTATAGTCCCAGTCCTAACATGATATGTTCAGAAATTTAGAGGGTCAATCCCTATTGTCAAAGACAATAAACAAAAACCCCGATCTTTCTATCCCCAGGGGACAATATCCAGTAAGCTATTCCCTGTCAAGTCTGTTACATTCTTTAGCCCTAACCCTCATGCCAAAGCAAAGCTTGCAACCAAGGACAGTAGATTTCGTCTGTAGATAGGAAGGAGGATTGAATTTATTTCTTTACCAGGTTTTCCAGGGCTTTTCATAGCAGGACTACATCCTCTCTAGCAATACAGATGTCTAATGGATTATGAGGTGTTTATAAAACACCCCAGTAATCCCCCAGTAATGTTACTTTTTTTTTTTTTTTTTTTGAAAAATTTTGTCTTTATTCCTTTTCAAGCTATGTGCCATTTCTTAGAGACTGAGAACGGGTTAAAGCCAAAGAAATGGATAATTAACATAATTGAAAATCCTGCAGTTGTTAAGATAAGACTGTTGGGGGATAAAGCAACAGCTTATTGAAAGGGCTTTATTACTAGCTTGCTTGTTTTACTCATATTCAGGATTTTTGATGACCTGATCCAAACTTGCTGTGTCAACAATATACATACTTTGTATTTTATGTCTCATAAATATGAAAGTGATTGATTAACAGTTCAGGCTATGGATTGATGCTTTGTTATTTTTGCAAATATTTTCCTTATAATCTGTGAAATGCATAAATTTCTAAACCTGGAAAGTTGTCAAGGGTGAGAGTCATCCAATAGTATATACACATATACACTACTGGATAATCTCCTTTGTACCTGGCAACTTCTTGTTAACAAAGTAAAAAAGCAATTTATTATGAAGTTCCATTTGTTTGGGTGAACAGAAATATTTTTATGTACATCTGTCACTGAAACTGATTAAATAGCCTATTAGAATGAACATGGTTTTGCAAACAGATGAAACACCGAATTAGAGGCAATTACAATATAGCTAATCTGAATAGACAGCACATCTACACAACGAATTCAGAGTAAATAACTTCTGTTCAGCTTGTGACTAATGTTTCCCTTTTCACTGTCAATTGAGCTTGCTAAGGCAAACTTCTGAAAAGTCAGTATTAGAACAGGTCGTTTGAATAATCCAAATTCATTCTGCAAAAAAAAGTCAGGGTTATGTTGACAAAGAAAGTGTCCCCATGATCTAAGATGACTTTAAGGTTGTGTTTACACATGGCCTCAATACATCTTGTCTCTAGACCTAAATATCCAGGGCAGATGCCCAGGTACCAGATGTGAGTCAGCTCAGGGCAAGGTGCAGTTATTTGGTTTGTTCATGGGCAGGACCACACTGAGAGTCAACTCAAGTTTCAAAGCAAGTTAGCTTCTAGATTACACTTTCCCATGTGAACTGATGAACTTGGGGAATCTGTTAATTTATTGCTTTACAAATCACACTCCATTTCACACCTGTAGGAATACCTTAGATGCAAATATGCATAATTCCTAAGGAAACTGCCTTACTGTTTTATAACAGTCTCTGAAAGGAAAATTGCAGTGATATGTGTCTGTTTCTAATTATGACCACATCTAACCAGTTTCAAGATGGAGTTCAATTGTCTTCTGGAAAAGATGATACAATGATGATACTATCCAAGCCAGGGACTGGCGTCACTGATTTAGGAGCTTCTTTCCTTCCAGCTAAATGTGTGCTATGGTGGTAAAACACAGGGATCTTCAATACCATTGAAAACATTAATCACAGAATCAAAAGATTTTATGTAATTTATGTCATAGAATCATAAAATAGCTTGGGTTGGAAGGAATTTTCAAAGGTCATCTAGTCCAACCCCCCTGCAATAAGCAGAGATATCTTCAACCAGATGAGGTTGTTCAGAGCTACGTACCATTAACTTGTTTTTCTTGGTTTTGTAATTCTTGAATTTGTATTGACTTCCTTTTATTTTTCTGTAATTTTCCCCTATGTGAGAGTGCAGTTCATCTCAGCTAATCTTAATTGTCCAAGATATATATGTTTGGTAAGGCAGTGGTCCCAACTTTTCTTATTGTGAAAAGAGACCAAAACTCTTATTTAAAAAGCTCAATTTAGCCTACACTAAAGAAGTTGTGAATGCTCCATCCCTGGTGGTGTTCAAGGCCAGGTTGGACAGAGCCTTGGGTGACATGGTTTAGTGGGACATGCCCTGCCCATGGCAGGGGTGTTGGAACTAGATGATCTTAAGGTCCTTTCCAACTCTAACTATTCTATGATTGTTCAAAATAGGTGAGATGAATTAAATTTGGCTGTAACATATTTCTGTCCACTGACTACATAAGAAACCAGACAATTATCTTAAAATGAGATGCTTAAATTTTAAATAGTTGAAGTTTTAAATGGTTTAAATGGCTGAAATTAAGCAAGATTAATTGCACCCTTGAAGCTCATTTTTCCTTTTTATATTAGCAAGTGTTTTAACAAATCAACTTCTTTTTTTTTCTACTGCCACAGATGTCTCTGAAGACCTTTTGCATTTGATCTCTGTCCTTCCCATTGATATATTATTGTTCTATTTATTACTATGCTATTTACCCATGCTTTAGATTGCTTTTGATAATAACAAGAGTAACCCTAATATTAACACATATATTAAACTGTCTGTGTTCTTACTGGTTCTCTACCTGTTCTCTGCTTTGACTAATGTTCATTTTTGCTTGATAAAAAATTTTACTTATTTTTGTGCAACTGGATTTGAGTGATTCAGTACAGGTCAGCTGCACTCCAGGGCTGTAGCTACAACTGCAGAATTACAAAACAGGAAATCAATAGGAATCAATAGGAAAGCATTGTAAGTATTCAAAAATCATGATTGGGACTCAGGAAATCAACTGGTTTTTATTTAAAATGAAGAGATTAATAAATACATGTTGTAAGATCTTTTTGCCTCATGATTTTTTAGTCTTTGAGAATTGCAACTCACTGACTTCATCTACAGCCTTACGCAAAAGGTGAAATAATCATAAATGCCGAAAAGAAAGAGAGAAAAAAAAAACAGAGAGAAAGAGAGGCAATAGAGATGCTGCAGAATAGCATGACTGCCAATGCTATGGCTTTAAATCTTATTTCATGTTAAAATGGAGTGATGGCAACAGTGTTTGAGAATATTGCTACTTCTTAGTTTTTTCCATAGTTCTTTCTGTGGTTTATAATGTTGTCAAACAATTCTCTATGTATTTATGTGAGTTTTTAAAACCTACCCTCTGAAAATCCCATTGAGGTTCAGGGCTTCATGATATTTTCATACATGCCTCCATCTGTTAGACCTTTTCTGAATGATGGGAACATGAATGTATGCAGGCTGGGTAATGAAGACAGCGTTACTAAATTCTCTTTAAGTGCCTGTCTTAATCTAGGTGATTGCTAAGAAAAGAAATCCTCAAGAATAACAAAGCGTTGTTTGAAAATAAAATACAATCATAGGTTCTCTATGAATGCAAGAAAAAAATAACACAAAAGGTAGGTTAATAGGCACACATCTTTTCAGACAGGCACACAAGAATAGATCAGCCTGGCAGCCTCCATAGACTTTTGAAGAAATCTCTCATTAGAGATGTTAGTTGTTTTTATCTGTTCATGCTACATAGCACTAGGAGCTTCCTGCTGAGACTTCAGCACCATTGTGGCAAACATGAGCACTCTGCAAGAGTGCTTCTGGCCTCATCATATTTCCAGCCTCAGTGGTCAGAGAGGAGCAAATAATTGCATTTATCCTCATGTGGGCAGGGAGAGCAGGCACACAAAGATGAAACAACTTGCTCTGCAATTTGGCAAGGGTATCTACAGTGGCGCCAGGCTTGGACTCACTTCTTAGGAGGTGCTGATCTGCCACGAGGACAGTCCTTCTTTCAAACTGTATCATGAGCCTAAATTTTAACTTTGTTTTTTTCCTATTCTTCAGTTTATTCAGTCTGGCACAGGGATATACGTGGCTTAGCCCTTGGAGAGTTAAATCTGGGTACCGAAGGAAGGACAAATGCTGTAAGCAGAGTATGATGTTTCAGGGAGGAGTCACACTAGGCCAGTTGTGTGGCTTCTGATAGCCAAGACACTTTGGGTGTTCTTTCATAACATTGTGGTTGTGCTATGTTGTAGCTGTGTTGCAGCTGTGTTGCAGGTGCAGGTTTGGATTCTCAAAGACTTTCTGATAAGAGAGATCATTTCCATGACTTTTCTTTAAATGCTGAGCTGAACATCTGGGTTAAGTGGTGTACGTAGTGACTGTGCTTGAAATAGACATCTCAAAGTTTCAGCTCATGGAAAAACATAATTGTCTTTCTTACTGGCATTTCACTTATATTTGTCTCTAATTTTAGCCTGTTGTTAGAGACTTTTGGAGAAAAAGAATGCTTCCCAAAGAAAGGCAAATGAGGTAAGTTACCAAAATAGTTCATTTAAGATGCTTTTGTTCAAGTGACAATTCAAAAGGACAGCAGGCTAAATGACTCAGAAGTGTGAGAAGAATTTGACTATGATTTATTATCTTGACACCCATTACATAATCTTTGTTTTGTCCTATACTTCAGAAACTGCAGCATTAAATACATTTCTGAATATTTCATTGCTGTTTTACTTAAATCTATTTTTATGCAATTTCTTACTCAATTTGTGAAGATTCATTTTTGACCAACATCTGAGGACAGTTCACAGGACTTGCACTGGTGTATACACATCCTCATATGCTGCATATACAGCAGAGGCACCTGTTTCAGGATTGCTGTTTTAATAGTTTTTGTCACCTTCTGGCCCCTACTTATTTTAGATATGAACTCTGCTAGCAGTTTATTATGCAATGCATTCGCTAACATCTTTGTCTTTTGATTCAGATTATCCCAGGTCTGGTGATGGGCATAAGTTTTAGTTTCCCTTTTTTCTCCCTGTCAAGGTCAGATTTTGGGAGCCAGGCTGGCATAGCTGAGCAGCACCATGCTATTTCCCCAGGTCTCTGCAGGTTGAAGGGTGTTCAGGAAGAAAAAAAGAAACATCAGAGCTGTCTAAGAATGACAGGCCCAGATCTGAGGATCTTGATGACTTTTATCTGTGCTGTTTGAACTGAATCAAATTGAGCATCAGCTTTATCAACAATTAAACAGGAACCTGAGATTAATAAGGTCACAAATGGAGACCACAGTGCTGGCCTAGCATACAAAAAGATGTAGAACATGCCATTATAAATATTGACAATAGGCACAGAAATCAGAAAGTTGATTATCTTAATGGTCTATACCTTTAACCAGATAAAAAACTGTTATATGCGTTTCCTCTTCACGTTTCCATAAACATTTCCTCTTCAGTCTAATTTTTTTCACATTTGTTAAAAAGTTCATGAAAAGTGGAGCATATACGATGATGATTGCTACTTCACCATTAATCAAGTAGGTGTGTTTATGCTTATTTTACGGAAGAATGGCTATAGTGGGCCAAATTATCTGCTTTCCCATAGTGGGAGCAGGACAAACTTACATGGTATTTTATTGATGATTCTCCCAGCCCATTAATACCTGCACTGCAGCCCTTCCTGAGCTGGAAGTGTTTTCTATGAAATGGTTGTGGCTGCCCCATCCCTGGCAGTGTTCAAGGCCAGGCTGGGCAGGACTTTGAGCAACCCCGTTTAGTGGAAGGTGTTGCTGCCTGTGGCAGGGTGTTGAAGCTAAAATTGCTTTAAGGTCCCTTCCAACCTAAACTATTCTATGATTCAATGATTCTATGAAATTGGCAACTCCTGGTTTATTTCTCTTCTGTGAACTTTTTCAGCCTCTTCTTGAAGCCATGAAAGCTTTTACTTGTGGAGACATGGTTAGCAAGCAAAGGTCATGTTCCCATGTCTGAGCTTAATTAAGCACAGATTCTGTGAAAGTGAGAAAAAACACCAGTTGTGTACAGTTGCCAGCAGTGGAAAAACCCTGGAAGTTAACCAATAGAGATAGAAGAGCAGCCGGCCTACCTTGTAGCTAAAAATTGTCTGTGAACTAGGAGCAGAGACCTTGAGGGGAGGATGTGTATATGAGCAGGGGAAATCACCGAAATGCACCTGGAATGTACCCAATGCTGTATATACCAACCAATCACTACGGGAAGCTGTGTGTATGTGGCAGTTTGACACTATATATACCCATTATTTGAGCACAATAAACGGATCACTTTTATCAATCATATTGATTGTGCATGTGTTCCCTCCGTGCGCAACGACATTTACTGTCCATAACTTGCGGTGAATTCTGCCTCTCAACTGCAATATCACCTGCAACGAAAGTCTCTCATTTGTTTTGAGCCTAATTTCTGGAAGCCTCACTCAATATACCTACTTCCATAATAAAGTGCCTAAGGGAGCTACAATAGGAAAAACTCCGGTAATAGAATGCATTACTTTGTAGGAGGCTGCAAGTATTTTTCGAAGTCAGGCCCCAAGTAAGAACAAGTGAGAGCTCCATCCATAGAAATATCTGAAGAACATGAAGTGCAACTGTGCTAGTGAGGAGAAGGAGGTTTGTCTTCCGTGATCAGAACTGTTATGGTTAAATAACACCTCTTCTGCTTTTTCTGCCAGCCTCAGAATGCCTCTGGTCTCACAGTCTGGGAAACCAGATACTTGCAAGAATCTTTACATTAAATAAACATTTTAATACCTGTAATAATTCTGCAGGTTTGTCATAACCATAAAATATGAATTTTAATAATTAATAGTAAGGTTCCCAGTCTTGCTGCTGCAAGGAATATTACATATGGACTTACCTAGGGAAAAGGACAGGGAAAGAGGCTGTGGACAGTGGTTCTGTAGCCATCTTACTGATGCTCCATGCTCCCTAGGTAACCCCTCCCTCTCTAAGCCCCTCTGCAGCCTCTCTCCATCAAGGGACTCAGCCAACTGCATCACCAGCCTGAAGTGCCTGGCCATAAGGTTTTGGGTCAACAGGAGATGGCAAAGTAGTGCCACTGAGTACCAAGCCTGGGAGCTGCAGGGGCCAATGGTTCCCCTCTTGCCCTACCAGCAAAATTTCTGGGGTGCCTTGTGGAATGGTTAGTGTCACCCTCCTTAAATCCCAGCTATCTTTTGTGTTTGTTAGCCAATAAATAATTGCTTCATACTCATAGATGTGCATACCCTTCTTGCAGAGTTTCCTTATGCAGAGCTAAAGGTGTCCAAAGTGACTCAGAAGGTGGGTAGTGATATGATACCTGTTATGTGTCAGACAGATAGTTTCATCTCAAGCTTCTCTTATTTTATAAAAACTTGGAATGCTCATCATTTGGTAACTTGTTAACAAAGCACCACTGCAGTCTTATTCAATGAAAAGAGTCAGAAAGTGAGATGAAGGTGTAGGTCATGCAGCTTTTCTCCTTGACCACCAAGTACCTGAATATTTAGTCTGTTTGCATTCTGTGTGTCCTTATCTTTCTCACAGTGTACCTTCACAGGTAAATCTGAGCTTTCTCAGAAGTAAGGATGGATGTTGCTTCTGGATCTAAACCAGAGCCGTTTCTGCAGAGCTGAGCTTCTGCACTGACTTTCAAAATCCACAAGACAACCTCCAAGCCAGCTATTTTAGCTGCAGCTCAGAGAATCACCACAGTACTGACAGATAATGTATGGAATTATCCTGTACTACACCTTTTGGGTTTAGTTTAACAATCTCAAACATTTTTTATAATGAATTCTTAACCTTATATCCTTGTGTATGTACAATTAAAATTTTGAAGACCTAAAATAAGGAAAGTTCTGTCATACTTGTTTTTCATTAGAACAGCGCTTTATTATAGAACTACAGATAACTACTTTTGCAAGGGAATTTAGCTCCTGGCAGGCTGGGTAGCAGAGCTGTGTGTTATGCGCCAACCTCTGCACCACAGAACCACAATGAAAGTTTTAATGCTCAAATATAGCTTTGATGGATAAAAAGAAGTATTAGGTATCAAGCTTTGACAAGATACTCGTATCAGCAAAATGTAGCAGCAAATCTCATTTCTCCAAACATCTATTTAGAAAGAATCTACACAACCTCTCTGGTCTTTTCTTGTTTATTAATTTTATGCAGTGTCTTCAGAAAAACTGGTTTTAGCAGTCATTTCAATGCATTGCAATACACAAGGCACTGATGAAAATTCCTGCTTACTTACTGTGTCATGCTTACTTACGTGTGTCAGTAAGAAACTGTTTTCAGTAGAGAATGATGAACATGAATGAAAACTTAATGGTGAGCAAACAGATGTAAGGAATTCAGCTTTTAATTTACTGCATCAGAGACTGAGAGATCTCCTTTGGGGATCCTTGGTAGGCAAGTTGTTAGTCTAGTCCTGCAGGCTTACATGATTTGCTATACATAATTGCAGATAACTAGATTTTTCTAAAGGTTAAGAACAATACTGGTGCTTAACAACACATTGAAACAGCTCATTCCTCGTTGGCCACTATTAAATTGCAGTGGTGTTTCACTTCCTTTATTACTGCAGTAAGTAACACATTTTCTGGAAGAGTTTTTTAAAGGTGGTGATTAAAAGAAGGAAAGTCAAAAGTTATACTTAAAGTTTCTTTAGTAACGCAGCTTTGTTACCAGATAGACAAAGTGCTTCCTAGTAGTGAATACTTAGCAAACTTCATGGCACTTAAAAATATGTGCTGAGAAATTCAAAGGTGACTAAGGATTTTGAACAGTTTTCTAAAAATTTACTGGGATTTATATGGAAGGAGATTCGAAAACCTCCACCACAGAATTTATTGTCCAGGTGGCTCCTCAGATGGTTTGTGATCAGGAATGGAAGGAAATTGTAAAGAGAAGATCTGAGGAAGGCATTACTACTAATGTGGAGATGTTGGAAAACAGTAATTTAAATTCTAGCTATTGAAAGGACGGATCATTTAGTGTGACAGCCTGTAGAAGAGAGACTTGGTCTGAATTCGCTGCTGTGAAGCACAGCTTCCTGACAGCCCTTTGCATCGGTGGTGGATATGCACCAGGAGCTTCAGTGAGCTGCCCAGGGATGCCTACCCTCCCTCTGGAAAATGACACCTTATCTATACTCTGAATTTATCTAATTTCACTTTCCAGTCACCAGATCTTATGCTTCATTCATTAGATTCAAGAGCTCTTGTAACAAGCCAAGGAAATATGGAAACAATATCCTCTTCCTTCCAAAGCTTTCTGAGGCCACTCAGCACAAGTGCTCGTCCTCTGGCTCTGACCCCTCTGGGATGGATCCTGCTGTCCTTCTCCCCATCCCAGGCATTTGCAGTTCCTCCTGTCCATTGCTGTGGTCTCTGCAGTAGGTCTGGTGTATGTCCTCTGATCTCACAGAACTAGCTAACCAGACACCTAAAGACAGTATCCAATCTGTCGACACAGACATACGTAGCCCCTATTTGGTCTATAAAACAGTTTTTGAGTTACGTTTAACAACTATCTACTTGATAGTATGGAACTGATTATTCCCTGGGTTTCTACCTGTTGTCATGCCCACTACCAAATATATTACCTATATGTTTTAATTCCCATTCTCTTTGGGAGAGAATGGGAATAATTTCATACCATCTCTTTCATACCATCATTTGCCGAACCATTTTGTACCATCTCACTGATATGAAATGATTCAGCAAAGGATGTAGAAGAGTATTTCATGCAGCTTAACAAGACACCAAGAACTACCATTGTCCCAGAACGAAAGCACGGATGAATCAAAATTTACTGGGGGGATAAGGTGCAGGAAACAATAAATGGCCTGGACAGTAATGCAGACATACTGAACAGGATGCTCTGGTCAAACACTATATTCAAAAAGTGAGGTTGTACCTCTCTAGAAAAGTCCAAAAGCATTGCCAAATAAAGGGATTAAATCACACCCAGCCCTCAAAGACAATCCTGCTTTATAGCACCAGCTAGCTCTCAAGCAACATGAAGAACTCACCGATTTATCCCTGCTGTCTCAGTTATCCATGAATTTAGCACACGGGTTTGATTAAAAGCACCCACAACTAGGGTGGAAAAATTCCCCTGTACATAAATTTTACATGACTTCCCAGGGAGGACAAACGATTTAGATGCATTAACTTCATGGCACCGCACTGATTTCAACACAAAACACTGACATACTACCTTCCTTTGTCATAATAACCTGTTTTAGTGCCTTGGCCTCCTCTTCTACTACCACAGGGTGACAGCACAACACACAGGAGGCAAACTGCACCCATAGTGACCTCACCCAGCTAAGAAGGAGCAAACCTGAAGGATTTTGTTCTCAGGACTGTGACTTTCTTTTTACTAGCAATGCACAAACATTTCCTAGAAAATAGCATTTCGGATCATGGACCATATTTATCTTGGGTGAGTACTTTCATTTGGAGATGATATTTGCCACTGACTGCTTTGGAGGGCTTCCTTGGCTCTGGAGCAGCAGCTAAAAGCTGACTTTTCCCACACAATCAGTGAAGACAGGTGTTTAGTTAATTGGTCTAAATTACCTTCTGAAGGCTTTCAGAGGTGCCTGCAGTGATTATATGTGACATTTAGCCTTTCTCCGGGCTCTCACATTTAGATATTACAATTCTTAATTTTGGGCTTCTGCCCCAGTCTGGATCTGAGCCTTTCTGCAACACAACTGAAAAACTTTATCAAATGCAAAAGCATTTCAGAAACTAATGGTTGAATCTCCTTGCAGAAAAAAACCAAAGCAAAATGAAACAAAAAAAAACAACAAACAAAACCACACACACACAAAACCCCAACCAAGTTGTATTTCTTTACTGATCTAAATACCATGGCTAAACTCAGCCTGATGTGTCCAGGAGACATGCTTCATTGTGGGGTCCCACCACTGTGATTGTGCTGCTGTCTGATAAACTCAACCTGTGTTTTGTTAGTTGTCCTGTCTTGTCCTGGAGGACTCTGTGGAGAGCCTCAGAGATGACTCAGTTTCCTTCTGCAATCAGAAGCAGAGTATTAAAGGACAAGACAATGCTTTATGAATGTTTCATTATGAAAATTTGATATATCTTGTTCTGTTGCTGTTGGCTTTACTGGTCCAGGAGGAGAATTCCTGCATGCTGTACTCTTTGTCAAAGATAATCTTAATTCAGGACAGTATCCAGTGGTGCTTGAGGACCCTACTGAAGAAGTTTGAATGCAAAAGCATGGCTAAGCGGAATCCTGTACTGGGACCATTTTGGCATTATGATAAATTGCAAATCTGCACAGTGGAACTCTAATTTTAATAAAAATTCAAAACGTGTATTTTCCTTTTGCACTTTTCATCTTCAAAGTGCTTCAAAATATTAATTAGTTAATCCCACAGTGATTTTGGCATTCAAACTTTTCCTAAAATAATAATAAAAACTTTCTGTAAATGTTAATGTGCCACTGAACTTTGCAAATGTAGAGACTGTACAGGAAAAGGGAAGCATTCTGTCAAAAAAAGCCTTTGTCTGAAGCATAAAAAGCAAAGACTGAAAAATTATGCATAATAATATTGTTCAAAGATGCTTAAAGGTCAGCCTTTTAAAACTTTCCCCTTCTGAGGAGAAAATGTTCCCCCTATGAAGCATTGTTATCAAGCCATTCTTAGGACTTTCTATGACCCTGCCTTTCTATTTTTTCTCATTGTGTTCAATATCATCCAGCTCTAAAAATGAGTGTTCATTATATTGTCCGAGTGTAAGTGAAATCCTTCTGTAGCAAGAAAAACACAAACCAATCGTAAATAACCATGTCTTCATTTTCAGATCAAGTTTAGTGTAATCAAAATGCTAATATGCTTAGAGTGAGCTACCAGAAGTTTTCTCAATCTTTATTCTTTAAAGTACAGTCTAAAGGAGCACTGAGAGCCCAGCTGAAGCAGGTACAGGTAGTACACATACTCAGCAGATGTGCTTTTGCTCTCATAAAACTGGTTTGTCTGCTATGCTAGGAGCACAATATCAATGGTCATTTGCCAGTTGCTGGGTATGTAGGGTCAGAAAGAAATCTAGCACATCCCAGGTGGTGATAAATAGATGTCATCATCTTTTGTTTTCACCTGGAAGTATTGGTGCCAGGCAGAACATCACTCCATACCACAAACGTCCTCTCAGCAGATAATGCCCAGACATGATACTGAAAAAAAATAATGATGTAACAGAAGACTTGAAATTACCAAAGCAAACAATCAAAAATATAAACAATGTCTATGTGAAACAAGGATTCTTTCCCAAACAATCTGAGTGCGCTGGCGAAGCAGGAGGGGGTTGAGAAGTTCGTTAGGACTTTGTTTATGGAAGGCACTTGACACCCTGTATCTTGGGCCTGTGGCAGTCCCTGAAAACAAAGATTTCAGAGCGTTAAATAGTATCAAGAACACTCACAATTAAAGACAGAGCATGACAGTAAGCTGTTACTGAACTTGCTCTGACATCCTCTAGAGTATATCAGGAGTAATCCCACCCAATTCCTGATTTCATACTGTAATGTTCCTAGTGGCATTATGAACGAAGTGTACTATAAACGGTGTAAAACCACAGTGAGACCTTGAATCAAACCTTATCTCTGTACAACAGATGCCAAGTTGACTTCTTGATCCTTGAGCTCTTCTTCCTTCTCATGTAGCCAAACTGAACATAGGTAAAAAGCAGCCAAAAAACCTCTGCCATGCACATCTGCTGAAACAGAAGCTGAACACTGAACACTCTTAATGATCCCACTCCTTCAAGGAAGGATCAAACATATGAAACCTCACAGTGTGTACTTGGGTCTCCCCTCCACCTCTTGCACAGTACTTTCCCAGCAGAAATATCTGTCTGCATCTATTTTATTTGGCAGCATTTTATGTGTCCTGAGGCAACATCCTTGCCCCCTGACAAGGATTAATTGGGCTGTCAGCTGAATGAGACTGTGAAACCCAGGGCTTGGTCTTGATGTAAAGCAACTAGCATTGGTGAGCTGCAATTTTTACTTGCCATAAATCTTTCACCTTAAAGACAAGAAATCCTTAAAAAAGAGGATAGCTGACATCACTGATGTTACAGCTCTTCACAGAGAATTTTGTAGTGAGGGCATTTTCTGAGGAATACTTCCCAGCTGCTGTCTTCCCTTCCTGGCAAGCATGGCCAGCTGGCTACTGAAGAGGTTGCAGTTCTCTGCAGGGCTCAGTGCTGCCTGAAAGGCTTCCATTTAAATATTCACTTTTTGTTCAGCATACTGAAAGATCATTGCAATTATTTACAACTTACGTACTAAATTTCCAATGACTTTGTGCTGCCTTGAGACCATTAGTTTTAATGAAAGCAGGAACAGTGACAAGGGCTAGTAGTCAGTTCTCTATTGAAGCTTTTAAGTTCTGCAAAGAGATTTGGAGTCTGATTTGACCTTTCCCATACAATATAGGGGCATCTGTTCCAGGTTCAAGCACATTTTTGCAGTCTTCAAAGATAACTTGCTGCTTTTGGAGCTATTCAGTGTTGAGAAGAAAAGGAGTGGGGACAGCAATTGCTGAGCATTATTCTGCCCTAGTGGGCCCGTGCTCCTGCAGTGGCTCAGGAGTCTGGGCACAACTGAGAGATGTTAATTCTTACAATTGACCCAAGCTGTTCCAGAGATAAAACAGTCCCAGAAACAGGAAGGAGAGGCCATTTGTCCTGACTAACACCAGTCTCAAACAAACTGGATCCTCAGTTGACAAGTTCACCCTATGGAAGGCTCTGGGTGTTTTTCAGTCAACTTAAGGGAAGTAAACAGATAGTAAATGGTCGCTATCCCTTAAGGGTGGCTACACTGCTTTCCCAAAATGAAAAACTAGGCGAGCTTCAGTATTAAGGTAATTTAAGAGAAAAAATATTGCCTTCCCTGACAGAAGTTAAGAAGCATATTCAGGGTACAACACAGGTACTATTACACAGGCAAGAAATAATCTCCTTCTGCTGTTAACTTACTGAGGAAAATTTTGCAGGTGCTGAACAATAGAGGATTATTTTTTTAGGGATAAAACCCCAGTCTTTTCTTAATAATCTTATTGAAATTCTGCTGTGGCAAATTCCTGGAGACATGGGGACAAGGTAGCACAGCTCCCTTTACAAGACACACCAGCACACGAGTTAGATCCAAGAACAGAGAAAATGATGCAGTGCTCTCCCTCTCCGGGTTGTATGAGTTATTTGTTGTGGTTCCTTCTGCTGAATTTGGATGTTTTTTCCTCTTTCTCAAAGGGTTCTGAGCAGATGGCATCTTCAACATTTTTTCAGGTTTGTTTATTTCTATTTATTCAATTAATGTATTGGCTTTACGGGAGCAGTGACGTACTGCTACAAGTCTGAAATATGTGCCATGTGATCAGTCATCTACATCATATGGACTTGTTATTTTGCCTGAAAAACTAATAACTCAGCCAATGAAAATTCATCTTACAGAAAAAAAAAATCAAATTAACAATAAAAAGCCAAAACAAAGCAAACTACAACAACAACAACAACAAAAAACCACCCCAAAACCTCTATTTAAAATCCTGTCTTTTTTGTATCTTTGGAGAACTGGCAGGTGATTCCAATACAAAAAAATAAGTGCAGACTAGATATGAGTCCTAAGAGATAAATGTTGTTCTACAGATTATGTGCTTTATAGTAATTTTTCTTGTGGGAAAGAAACAAGACCACAACTATGTCAGCCAAAGGTGAGGAAAGGGATTAACTAAGTTGTAAAGGCCAGCAGAAGGGCTGCTGAGATTCATGCAACCCTTGGATTATGACCCCCATTGCTCCTCCAAATGGGCACAAACAATATGGCCAGGAAGAGCTGGAGAGTCTCTGGAGTGGCTATATGGCTCTAAGGGTGATGGTCAAGATCATGACATCCCAGGTGATTTTTACCCTGATCCTGTCAAGAAGGTGGAAGAGCTTAGGGAAAATGGGGTAAATCCTTCATGTCCGTAGCTGGCATTTTCATAGGGATTGTTTTGTTGACAGGGCTTTTTAAAACCATGGGACCCTCTTTGAGGATATAGGATAAGTAGGGAGAGATGGCATCCACCTGGCCTGATGGCCTTTTTTAATAAAGTAACTAGGTTTCTGGATGAAAGGAGAGCAGTGTCTCTCTTAATACCCTGGTATCCATGTGAGGACATTATGGTCTGGAAGGCTGGATAAGCAGATGGGTAAAAAGCTGTTTTGACAAGTGAAGAGCAATGTTTAATTGGTTGTACTTGATCTAGAGGCCAAGAACAAGGGGAATAACACAGAAATCTGTCCTGGTAACTGCTCTAACATCTCTACCGATAACCTAAAGGAAGAGACAGAATGCTCCCCTCAGAAAATTGCAGGTGGTGCCAAACTCGAGTTGCATCTGGAATCCAGTACCATGCTACAGGGGAGTCTCTACTCAGATTCTGCTGCTCCCTTGACCATTCTGCTGTGCTGTATGTTTGCATCTGTGTACTTATAGATAGAGGATGCTTCTAGAAGACTTTTATTCCTTCTTTTTTTTTTTTTGAATTCTCAGGAACAAAGAGACATGAAAATGGTCTAAGTTTTAAAACCTTTATTTGTCTTAGCTAACTTTCCTGCTTCTCCTCCTCTTAGCAGCTATGAGTATTCCTCATGGGGAAGATGAAAATGACAACTCTTTCCACATATGGAAACTGAAGAAACAGATGATGAACTGTCATTTCCAAAAAGCTTTTGCTTTTGTTCTTGATGCCCTGAAGGAAGAACTGCATCCGCTGGAAACCAGCAGACCTGCTTTAGAAAGAAGGTTTCCCATACAGCCCTTCAACTCCCCAGGACTCACCTGGGCTTCTTTCGCCTTAAGGTCTTCTTTGTTCTTTAGGGTTTTGGGGAGAGAGTTAGTTTTGTTTTATTTTTTCCTTGCTTGCTATCTCCTCTCTTTTTTGTTTTGCTTTCTTTCTTTCCTTCTCATTGTGAGTTTTGATGATTTATGCATACTGAGATGCGAGATGCTTCTGGGAATGCCTATTGCTATTCAGATGCCTGGAGGAAAAACCTTTTGTAGGGAGTTGCTGAAGTTACTACTAAAATCTTTTTAATATTATGTTCTTCTTCTTTCCAACTTTAATCATCTCTGATCCTCGTGGAGGCATTATCCTGATCAAGAAGGCTTGTCTATTGCTTGGGCAACATTTCAGTTGAATATACACTTTTTTTTAATCTTTTTGGAGATTCAGGGACTTGAGAAAAGTGGGAAGATCAGCTGCCAGTGAAAACTGAGGCAAAAAAACTTTTGAGATCCTTGGCATCCTCCATGTCAGTTCTTATCAGATCCCCTGTCTTATTTATCAGGAGGGGTTACAATTTCTTTTGTCCTCCTTTTCTGGCTAATGTACTTTAAGAAGCCCTTATTATTCTTCACTTCCCTTGCCAAATTTAGCTCTAGTTATGCTTTTGATTTCATGATAATTCCTCTTTCTTTTTTACAGCCTTTGCAAAGAAAGCCACCATGACAGCCTTTGCACGCTTCTGAAAGCAAAGATGATTGCCTGCCTGTTTGCACAAGGACTCCAGGTAGTTCCAGAGAGACAGGAAGGAGGAAGCTCCTCTCTGAAATCAACTGTAAATCAACTCAAAATCGACTACTTCAAGAGGGAGCTTGCAGCAACCACACAGCCTGTTGTACCCATCAGGGTCTCCCTTAACCATGGCCTTAGATCCTTGTGTGGCTCAAAGTTAGCTGAGCTGTGCAAAAGTCTTTGGAGGTCTGCCACATGATGCTAACAGAAGATAAAGCACACAGCAGTCTTGTTTTCTGCCACATATATAAGTCTTCATGCAGAGAGGAATATAGTGCATCTTTGCTTTAGAAATTAGGATCTATAGGAGGTTAGTCCCAAATTTCCCTCAGTCATGGCCAAAATGCTTACAGTGTTCAATGCATGCAGGAAAGAGACTTTTTTATGTTATTGCATGGGAAGATAACCTTAAATGTCATTATACTCAGCCTCTGTAGTGTGGAATACCTTATTACTGTGTGACTTCTAGAAAGGATGCTCCTGGGAAAATGACAAACATCAAATGAGAAGTCCAAACAGAAGCAACTGTGGACAGTGTGGTCAGAAACTCTAAAGTCAGCCCTTCACAGCCTTGCAGGGGCCTGCAAGCCTCTGCAACAAGGTTCTAAGCAGTACATCTGACAGCGTGCAGTTGACAGAATATCTTGCACTGTGCGGCTATTCAGTCTCAGGGGAAAACCAAGGACACTATTTAAGTAAAACAGAGTGACCCTCCCATGGCCATGTTGGTCAAGTGTATGCATTGCAGCTGTCTGTGGCAGGTCAGAGCAGCCTCTGAAGCTGCACCAGCAGGTTAGACCAGACAGCATCCATATTTACCCCAGGAGACCACATTTACAACCCAGCACTTTGTGCTGAGCTCTTTGCTAATAGGGAATCTGGCTTTGATGGATACTTGGACTTAGCTACTTGTTAAATCTGAAGTTTTAATATTCAGACTTCCAAAAGAAGTAATTTGGGGCTTTGATTTCTTATGTTCTACTATATTAATCTTGCAATGTTTGATGTTTTTAAAATTACATGGATGTGGACCATGATTATTCTCTGTGCCTTTGTCTAGTTTTATTTGTAACCATTCTTAGGTGGCTGCAAGTGCCATGGGTTCTCTTTGCCTTTTGGTAACAAGGGACTGCGTGTTGTACTTCAGCCCTTGGAGCAGGGCAAACCAGGCACCTTTGATATCTTCTCTGATTGTGTCAGCTGTCCTTGTTAGGGTCACCAGAAAGGAGGGAAGTATTCATTCCTATGCAATAAAAGGCAGTGCACTTGAACATGCTCAGGAGGAGGGAATCAGGAACAAATATTACTTCATTACATTATCAAGCCGACCTTCTGAAACTACATAGAGACTGACTCGATAGTGTTAGATTTTCTTTCCCATCATGTGATTTCTGTGAGCATGGATTACCTTTTCGAAATGCTCAGTGGAGTTAAAAGGTAACAGTCCCAGCCATGAGATCTGACATTATGTGACATGCTGCTATTAAACTACTGAAGGAGTGAGAAGTGATTTTTTAATATAAAGGTTGCTTCTTGGTGCTACAGGTCTTCACAGGCTGTCCCCAAAGCCTGATTTGTAAGCAACAATCTTTTCTGTGTAAGAAAAATTCTTACAGCCTAGAGGGTGTTTTGTTCTCTGGAAGGAAACATACTGATTCTACCTGCAAAATTTAGTCATGGCAGTTCTGATCCTGAGTTTATTCTAAATAAGCCCATTCAAATTTAATTCTAAGAGCTGAAAATCAACAGTAGTTAAAACTGCAGTGTCTATACCAAAGCAATATATGTTTTAACGACAAACAAGCTCAAATGGTTGAATTAAGCAGCCATATCTATCTAATCCTCTTTGATCTTCAATTTGGTTCTCTTGTTGCTTTTCTAGTACAGTAAACAAACACATTAGTGGACTCTTTAATCTGGCAGTTAAAAGCATAACAATGTAAGATGGTTTGAAGTTGAATAATAATATTAATAAATAATGATGAAATAAGGTTCGAACTGGTACACAGTGAATATTTTTAATAGTGAACGCTGTACTTTTTATCTGATTATCACACATAGACTACATAAAATTATTTAATTATATAGAGAAAATGATCCAATTTTGTTTCTAAAACATAAAATGGTGGCCAACCTTTCCTGTTGAGAACAGATCACATGGCTAAAATATGTTTTAAATGGATTAAATCAGTGGCCACAGTCGAGGAGAGGAGAGGCAAGGAGAGAGGATTTCAGCTAGAAGGAACCCACAATGGTCATTTAGTCAAATTGCATGAGCAGTTCAGGGCTGACCAGAAAGCATGTTGTTAATGGCATTGTTCAAATGCCTCAAAAAGTGACAGGCATGGGGCATTGACCACCTCTTTAGGAAGACTCTTTCAGTGTTTGACCACCCCCTCAGTAAAGAAATACTTCCCAATGTCCAGTCTGAACCTCCTCTGGTGCACCTTTGCACCACTCCCACGTGTCCTGTCACTGGATACCAGAGAGAAATGATCAGCACCTCCCTCTCCACTTCCCCTCCTCAGGAAGCTGTTAGGAGAGCAATGAAGTCACGCCTCAGCCTCCTCTTCTCCAAACTAGACAACACAAAGTCAGCACAAAAATATTCAGATGTTGGAAGTTTGGAGCTTTTTCAGCTTCTGTAATGACTAGAAGTGTTTGCCAACAAGGAGTCCTTACAGGTGGACATACAGTTAAGTCCTGACCACATTAGGATCTATCCAAGGCAGAAGACATATTAGTAGTCCATGGGTGATGGTCACACCCGTAATGATGGATGCAGAATTGCCCACTGTTGTTGCTTCTACAGAAGTTTTGCAAGAATGAACAGTTACAGATAAAGAATTGCAAAATTCTGTCTTCTAGGCAGCCCAGCCATCCAGCAAACACATTCCCCTTGTGAAATCCATCAGCAGCTCCCTGTGTGCTTATTCATGCTGAGGAACTGCCATCACTCCTAACAGTAGTCTGCCTTCTGTCTTCTTTATTCACAGCTTTTCATCCATTTTGTGAGACACAGTGGCCACACTGGTGAATACAGGTTGCAAGCTGACTGCAGACTGGCCAGCTGGTTCTGCTGAAGGGTCTTCATTTTGGATTATAGGACTGCTGAATGTTTTGCTCCCAATGAGGAACGTATTTCTCACCAATCTGACTCCAGGCTATCTGCTCAGACTTACACCACAGGGATTATTTCAGACTGTGAAACTACAAGCATATTGGAAACATTTGCATGCAATGGCAGATGAACAAGAGCCTGGATCTTCCCTAATAGTTAATGAGCTGCATCCTAGTGATGAATACATATGCTTAACACAGCAACTGTTAAGAGAAACATTTTCATGTGGTAAATAGAATGAAATATAACCACACTCCAATCAGCTCTCTGTGACAAATGACATGAGATGAGCAGAGCTCTGCAGCTGACTTGCAGATTGGGGAAGTATGTGAGCATGTGCAACCCAGGCTAAGCCAGCTAGTCAACACAAAAGTGTATTGCAAGCTTTAATTTTGACATGTGTGCCTAAAGCACATATTTGATCTAGCTTCACACCAAAGAAGACTGGATACAGCTCACACTTTGGAATGTTATTTAAATGTTTGCACTGACTGCAAGTAGGAAGTCATTTTGTTGGACTCATTAAAAGATACTATTTTATACAGTGTTCAACCATCCTTGTCATGTCACAATTCAAACTAGACCATGCCGGCAGACTGAGGCATCTGTTGTCTGTATTGGTGATCTTCTATGAGCAAAAAGGCAGTGGTTAATCAAAGTGCAGGAGGTTAATGTGAATGGCAGCACAGAGCGCACAGATGCTGTTGACTTACCAGCTTTTTACAGGTATTTGTTGTGTATTGTCAAAATAGCTTGTTAGGAATAGGCAGCTCTGCAGCACTGTTCTTGTAGAGTTCTGGACACTTTAACTAAAACACTAGCTAGAAAAATCAGACCTGT
Source organism: Psittacula echo (assembly GCF_963264785.1). Taxonomy (NCBI): domain Eukaryota; kingdom Metazoa; phylum Chordata; class Aves; order Psittaciformes; family Psittacidae; genus Psittacula; species Psittacula echo. The sequence continues at coordinate 112,266,855 of NC_137736.1, forward strand.
GGATGATGCAAAGTTGAGATGTATATCCTTTGCTAAATAGTACAAGCAATTAGTACATCAATAGAATTTGTTTATAATTGCTACTTCTTCACTGAAACCTAGCTGGACAATTTATCCAATTTTTTTTCATTGCTGTCTTATCTGCTGGAGAATTACTTGTTTTTATAGCATATTCTGATATTCAAAGCCTCAATAGAGGGGATATCAGAAAATAGTTTGACTCATTGCATACGCTTGATAGCATAGTGAGCACAAATTGGGAAGAATCTTTGCAAGTTTCCAGGTCTCTGAAATTTCTCAGTTGCCATTAATCCAGGTCTTCAACATGGTTATCCAAAGGTGAGCAGTGTCAGGGCGCTGAGTGAGGCTCTGCAACTCTGCACTCTGCCTGTGTTCAAAGGTTGTCCTGATGCATTGCAGCTGTGTAACTAGCCTTAGATCAGATTTGCAGGAAAGCTGTAGGATTCTGAGGCCTCGCCTCTTCAACTGGGACCTGTATTAATGAACTCACTTCTTGTCCAAGGTTTGTAACAGGGATGCCTGTACCCAGTGTTGTAGCACAATTCCTGTCACAGCTTGATGACTTGACTTCCTAGTTTGGTCCTTCCTTGTCACTGCAGACTTGTCTGGCAATCACTGGGCTGTGGCCGACCCTGGTTATGGACACGGGGCCCACTGTGCTCTTCTTATTTGGGTACCATGGGATACTGCACCTTGTCAGTAAGGTGACTGCCCTGCTGCCCTGGCTGTGACCTTCAGCTCCTCATCTTCCATGGAGCTTGCTCCAGAGAGCCTTCTGCTGCTCTCTGACAAGCAGATGGTCCAAACAATTTCAAGGTCTGCAGAGGATTTTTGATTTCAAGTACACAGAGCATTCAGAAATTAGAATGTCTACTGTCCTTGCATTTTCTGTTCTAAAATTGAAAAATAAGCCTTACTGAGCAGGGTGCATGTAGTATATTTGACTTTCAAAACTGTTCAGCAGTTTGATGCAAAGATTCGCATTAAATCTGGTTTTATCTGAATTGGGCCTAATAGGCAGACACACATTTTCCTCATGACGGTCTTATATACCAAAACTCCTAAAGTTTGAAGTCAATATTGCATTATTGTTATGACAATATGATGGCAGCTTGTTTCCTAGCTTTTAACCTGTTGGCTGCACATGAAGTCCTTTTTAAGCTAACACCTCTTTGCTGGAATTTAGGGTTGTTAATTTGGGACCTGACAATTGAAGATATACCCAAATCATATTGTCCAAAATTTTCCTGGCACACAAATGACATCATGACACCCAAGGCTTCTAGTGTGTGGGAGTGTGGTCCTCAGCGGAATGGCAATTCTGAGCAGTCTTGACAAACAGGACTGAAGCATTGAAATCCAGCTGTTGAAGAGCACAATTCATCATCAGGAGGTCAAACTTATTTAGCATTTTCAAAACTTACTGTTTGCAATGTTAGACATTTCCAGAGCTTATTGTGGTACAATTCTGAATTGGAGCTGGTATAAATGTCTCCTGTTGTGGTTTAAGCCCAGCTGGTAACTCAGAACCACACAGCCACTCGCTCACTCCCTGTACTCTGTGGATGCTTTTAATCCATATTTGGGAAGTCTTGTATTGAGCAGGTTAATAGATTTCTTGACTTAAAAATTATAAACAAGCCAAATCTTCTGTAATTGCAACTTTTACATACATAACAGTAAGAGGGTAACTCTAATGCAAACATCAGTTATGTTTTTCTTTTTTTGGATCAAAGGTAGGAAATAGCTATTTCCCCAAATGTATTATTTTTGAGTAATGTGATCTCAGAAGTACAGTTTAAATATTTAATGGGTAAAAATAAATAATGAACATCTATGTCAAACAGTGTCTTCATGTAAAGGTCTGAAAGAAAACTGAACTGCTAGAGCAAACAGAATGTACTTTGCTTTTCCAAGCCAACAGCAAAATGAAATTTGAAAGCAGAAAAAAATAAACACTATATTTGACTGACAGAATGTGATAAACAACAGGGTCACCTAAACTGCTTGCAGCATATAAGCATGCCTATTAGAGGCTCACAGGGATCACAGCAAAGCCCAACACTATTGAGTGTTTTTTATCCATTATCTCAAAGTATATAGTAAATATCTACTGGAGACAATATGCAGATGACAAATGGTGAAGCTTGATGTGGGCAATGAAATCATACAGAATAGCAAAAAGATGAGGTATGAACAACAGTGGTGATTATAAAAGCACCTGGGAAGGTGGTAGCTTTCCCGTCATTTGATATCCTTGGCTGAAGATTTTATTTATCTTCAAATGAAGACTTCGATGTCTTTTGGGGAAATATGCTATAGCATATAGTATTTGCTTTACTCAAATATAAGTTAGCTTGCTCAGGATGAAGGTAAATGGATAAAATTAAAGGAAGCACCCTGAGATTTATATAAATTGAATTTACTTTAACATTATTGAAAACTGTCAGAATGACTTGAAAACTCTGGATTTAATGTACTAGTGATGTGTCCCTTTTCTTTTTTCTGATACAAACAGCTTAAAACATCAAAGCTGGCACCTTCTGAGATTTTCAAGCAGTATTTGTCTACTTCAAATCTTCATACATTAACAGCAAAACTTAAGAGAGGGGAGAAGATGGTCTGAGTTCCTGAATCTGGGTGCACACAAAGGCTCCACCATGGGGGCAACCCTGACATGTGATTCATCATCTCTTATTTTTCCTCCAAGTTCTTTTTTCCATGGAAAAAAAACGTTTGGTGCTGACCAGTCGGAGAGGCAGCGTGCTTCACAGGGCCCCAGTCTAGGCAACCAGGAGACCAGAGTGTTCTCTGTACCAAATCTTCATCAACCTAAAAAGTGTCTGTGACAGACAAAGTACTTAAAATCTTCACTGTGTATGTAACTGAGTCTCATACTTACCCTTTTTCTGAGTAAAACCAACAACTCTTCCACTGATACTGTTACTTCCTCTGACAGCTCGTCCTATCTTAAAACAGATTTTATTTTATTCTGTTCTATAACATAGATCTGGAGAACACAGTTTATCCACCTCAAGTCTGTGTTGGAAATTGCTTTGCACTTCGCCACATCAAAGGACTTTCATCGATCAGCTTTCAAGATCACAGTTTGAACTACGCAATGGATCAGTGCTGGAATGAGTGAACATTGCCTTTAGCTCTGCCCTGCACATATTACTTAAATGAAGAAATTATTTATTCTTTTACAAAAATATTTTTAAGATCTTTCTGCTGCCTCCCTTTCCTTTGAATTGGAAAGTGCAGGGCTGGAGTAGGAATGGAGCAATTCTCAAATACGTAAAATGTATTTTCCATATGATTGCAGGGCTGAAGATAACAGCACAGTTCAGATACTTGGAGAGATGAACTCTGCAATTCACATATTCTGAATTGACCAAACCATGAATAAATTATAATTTAAAAACTAATAATTTGCATATATTGACAATCAAAAAAGTATTAGGAAGATGTATTGTATACAATGATGTCCAGACTTTTCTGCCTAAGGGCAATCACTTCCACTCAGTAATTCTTTCACCAGTGTCTTTCTAGTTTGGGAGCACACAAGAATTTTCCTATACTCTTGTCATGCCTTATTTCAGGTTTACTTTGATACATCAGTTTTCCTGGCTGATCTCCTTCCATACTGATCCACACTGTAAAACTCACAGTCGTACACAGCTACCTACTCAAAGGATTTCCATCTGAGGCAATGCCGAACCTGATGACAGCCTCTGTGTGCCCTGGAGCAAGGCAGGGACTGGGGTGCTGTAATCACAGGAGGATTACAACTTTAATCTTATGTTTTCCAAGGATGAAAAAAATTGCTTCAGATTGCTATTAGGGATAATCTTCAGTATCCACTGACTTAATTTGAATGCTCCAAACATGCTCACACTTGTCTATGCGACGACAATAAGTACATTTTTGCTGGGATTTTGATAGAAATCCAAGAAAACCAGACACTCAAATCACATTTTAATCAGAAAATAGATGGTTATCTGTCAGAATCCTTTGAAAAAGCCCTTTCTAAATATGCCTTCTGGTGTTGTCATATTAAATTTTTTCCTGTAAGAAAAACAGCTTGCTTGTTATTTATTATTATTTATTATTTATTTATTATTACAGTTATTACTGTACTGATGTACTCAGAGCATCACTTAGTGCTGGTATAACCTAGTCAGCTGCACTGCGTTATTCACATTTCCATTTCTGCATAAATTTACTGAATGACTAGATTGCTGTAATTTTAGACAACCTGCCCACCTTATGTCTACTTACTATATTATAGAAGCTGCCCCTTTAATTTTCCTATGCATTTTTCTGGAGTTAGTAGTGTTCTGATGAATTTGCAGTTAATATTCTAAGAGTGCAGTTTGTATTAGCTGAACAGAATGGTCTTGCATTGCTTCCATGAGCAGCTGACCTTTTCAATGAAAAATATATTTCTGCATATACAAGCACTGTTTTTTTTCCGAGTACTCAGTGCTAACAGTACTGATATGTAAAGGTGCTTCACTAAGAGGATTCCTATTTCAAGCACTGGAGTGAAAACAGAAATGCTGGAATTGGGCTGTAGATTATTACAGTGGTTCCTCCTTAAAATCAAGGGCAAATTTGTGAAAATCCCTGTTATTTTTACATGACCATTGATTATGGTTTATATCTGATTTATGTATACATACAAGTTTGAGACAACAAATTGGAAGCCAGAAAGCACTGTTAAAAACAAAAATATTTTAAGAAGTGGTAAAACAAAGCATCATTGCTTAAATATTTTATTTGCAGCTTTCAAAACAAAAAGCATTTTTTCAAAGCATAACCAAAATTCATTTCAAAGATAAATTACGTCAAAATCAAGTAAACATTTCAGTTTCACTGAAGTGGCACTTTCCAACAGAGAACTGTTTAACCAGAAAACCCTTGAAAGCCTCTGGCCTTGAGGCAGAGCTGGAGCAACCTGCACAGCAATGTTGCCGCTGCCTGGGCAGGACATCAGGATGCTCATGCCTGAAGACATCGGGGAGGTAATCTACCTTCACTCCTCACTGCAGCATGCAGAGCTTAGTATGAGCTGTGCCTTTAATGAAACACTCTCTCCCTTATTTGTGTGGTCTGCTTCTCCTAAGTTGCTACTCCCACAGTCCCTTAACGTATAATTGTGTTCAGGGAACTGAGGCAATAAGCTCTTTCTGAGACTATTTTCCATGATAAACAAAATAACACGTAAAACTGCTAATAAATCTCACCTCTCTCAGGAGAGAAAGCATTACCTCAGTGTTATCCCATTTTCTGCTTATTGAAAGGGTGAGAATCTCCAGGTCAAACAAACTGAGGCCTCCCTTGAGGCAATGCTAATGCCAGACCTGCTGTGCATGCAGAGCTGCTGGCCCAAAGGTTATGCACTACAGGCTTTTTCTATTGCTGTTTTTCCTTTCTATTTACAGTTCTCCTGCACTGCATCACCTTTATATCTGGCTTATAAAAAAGTATTTTGTCCTACTATTACCTGAAAATTTTGAAACAGTAGCTACTGTTTGTAGGTGAAGAAACAGGCTATATATATTTATATACACTATATACAAAAAATGCTGTTATCCTTACATGAAACCGAAGTGCTGAAGTGAAAGTCATTGTGCCTCATGAGACTTGTAATTTATTCTCCTTTTTCTCATTTTACACTCTGACTGACCCACATTTCTGATAACCTACCGCAGACAAGTACTCCATGCTGCACTGTTCTTTTACCAAGAAAAGGCATGATGATACACTGCTACAGAAACTGGTAAGCAAGGAAAAATACCACTAAGAAATCAAAACAGCATGGTTTTTATGAGGAATTTTTAAAACAAAGCTTCAGCTGAAACACGGTCTTCAAAGAAATCTGTCTCCAGGTTACTATGCAATACTCTGACAGAAGCAAATACAGGTTGGCAGTTCTGTTCCAAACCTCACATTTAATTTTTAATCTATTACATTCAAAAAGACCTGTGAATGTATTTGCATTAGGAAAGGCGCATTCAGAGGTTTTAAAGCCTTGTCCCTTCACAGAAAGGGAGAGAATACTTAGGTCTGAGGGGACTGCGGTTTTCTTTCTCCTCCATCCTCCCTTCATGTAAGAACAGCATGAGGTCACTAAGGGCAGGGGATGAAGGTTTGTGGCTTCCTGCTGGTCCCTTAAAGGGAGGTAGCTGGGAGAGGAGGAGAAGTGGAAGGTGGATTGCTCCAAACACCTCAAGATTGGCACCAGAACTCTGTTACTGAAATAAGAAACTGCAGACCTTTTGCAGTGTTGTCATAGGGCTCCCCTATGGGGCTCTGCACTGGAGATGGACCTGAGAGCGAACACCGCTTCAAGGGTAGAATGAAGATGAGAATTCAAACCAAACACATTAATTTCCCTACCCATGCTGGACAAGGACCAGAATGGCCTCATCCTAGTTCAAAACAAAAATTCAAGTTTTGGAGAAAATGTTGGTAGGAGAAGGGACTGGATGAGCATCCTGACTTCGTGAGAGAAAATTAAAATGCTTTACATCATGACACAGACCTGAAACACCACCATCAGCCCTGTACAAGCTGTTTGAGAGGTTTTACTCCTGAGGATGACACAAACACTTTACATGCTATACTATGGAAGTGTAAATCCAAAAATCCCTCACAGGTCCGGCATCTTTGTAAATATTCACATTTCTGCAGAGTTCAGCTCAGTTCCAATTACATTTTTTATTCTCCCTCCATTCAAATAACACATAATCTACTCACAAGATCAGATAATGTTACAAAGCATCTGTCTTGGTTTCAGCAGGGATAGAGTTGATTTTCTTCCTAGTAGCTGGTGCAGTGCTGTGTTTGGCTTTAGTCTGAGAACAATGCTGATAACACACCGATGTTTCAGTTGTTGCTCAGCAGCACTTACCCTGATCAAGGACTTTTGAGTCACTCATGCTCTGCCAGTGAGGAGGAGCATGGGAAGCTGGGAGGGAGCAGAGACAGCACACCTGACACAAACTAGCCAAAGGGATATTCCATACCACGGCACGTCATGCCCAGTATATAAACTGGGGGGTGCTACACAGAAGGGATCAATCATTGCTTGGTGAGCGATGCAGGTGGTGAGCAGTTGTACTGTGCATCACTTGTCTTTTTTGGGGTTTATTCCTATTTCCTTTTATTATTGTTGTTTTTATGATTATATTATTATTTATTTCAATTATACTGCTCTTTTTGCAACCCACAGGTTTTTATCTTTTTATTCCAAATTCTCTTCCCCATCCCACCAAGGGTGAAGTAAGTGAGCAGCTGCGTAGTACTTTAGTTGTTGGCTGCGCTTAAACCGTGATGGTATGCTTTTCAGTCAGTGTCCAGTTTACTTAGACAATTTCAGATCCAAAGTTTGAACAGCTGATTTTACTTTAATTCTCTGAGCAAATGTTGCATACTGCAAATGTCTGCATTTGTGTCAGAGGTGTTTACAGTTCCGTACATGGAGAGAACCTTCACCAACAGGGAAGTTACAACTGCTTCAAAAGGATAAGAAAGGTCTATTCCCTGGTCATCTTGAAAATCCACAGCAAAATCTACCCAAGTTCTTGGGGTCTGGAAACTGAAAACTAAATATTGTGGAAGATTTAAGGAAAATGTTAAAGCATACAGAGAACATTTGCAATAGTTCATTATGATTTTCTAAGTTTTGAGATGTTTAAGTTCAATTTGCTAAAGCAGATTACTTAGAATTCTGGATTTTATCCCATTTGTTGATTTTGCCTGAAAATCAGCTGTTTCTATACTCATATTTTGTATTGACACTTCAAGTATTGTTTAATTAATGCTCACAGCAGCCTTGACAGTAAATGTAGTATAAAATAAAACAACAGGATATAATAAACCAACAGATTTTTAAAACCTTCAATACATAAAGTGACTGTTTGTCAGATCCTAATCTTCAAAAACCAGTAATTAAAAGCAAGGTGGTGGGACAGCACATCAGATATTATCCAATCAAGTGGACTGAAAACCCAATTCTGCAGATACTGATCTCAGCACTCAAGGAGACAATTAAATACTGTCTTTCACAAAGATGGAAGGCTGTCCATTCAGCTGGGTGATTGTCACCAGTGAGACCTTAGTACAAGCTGGAGACATTCCAAAAAGGAGACACTCTGTGCATGTGCATCTGCACACCTGCAACTGGTCTGAAAACTTTGGCCTGAAAGCTGTTGCTAGAACGAGTTGTGCTAGAATGAACTGTGTACACAGTTTCTGGGAGGTTTAATTCTTACTTTAAGCAAATATTAGTTGTGAGAGGAACCCATAAGGGGATTTATAAGATGCTGAACTATAGGCAATTCACAAAATACACACAATAACACACACAGATTATGGTCTGTGACCTCCACATCATCTATAGATGTTCACAATTGTTCTAAGGTATTCAATTATTTCCCCAGTGCCTTAGGAGAAAAATAAGGTTTAGATTATTTCCTAATGGCAGCAGTGCCAGAAAAGGTCCTTTAGCTGAATGTCTCAGACACAGTGCATTTGATAAAGGGTCATATTTTTTTTAGTATCATATGGGAAAAAAACAACAAATGCTATTCATTTGTCTAGGCTTAAATTTTGGGGGATTTGCTGCAGATGTTACCAACCAGAAATTACATATTCTGTTGTTATAAAGGAGAATCAAAATAAAAAGGATATAAAGGTCTTAATTTGCTGGTTTTGTTACAAAACCCTCCCAGGTAAATAACAGTTTGAGTCCCTAATTTTTCAACAATCATTTTTTCTCACTGCTGGATATCAAAAGGTCTATTCTGAAATGACAGTCTGGTGAAAAGAAAGTGTTGAGAAACCTCACCTCCAACAGCGATGGTGCACTAGCTCCATCCTGGTCATCATTCACTTGCAGATGGTGAGAGCAAAGAGTGGCTTCACTAGGCTGCATATCTAGTGCTCAGAAGTCAGGATCATGCAGCTACTACTTGCCACCTCAGTGGCAGCATGTGTCAACACGGGTGTAATGGGAGAAAGCAAAGCTTGTCTGAAGTGCTGAGGTTTCTTTCATGAGTCTGCTGTGAAGCTTGTCCCCCAGACTGCCCCAGTTGGTGGAGACAAGTAGGAATGATTCTAGGATACTACTTTTAGCCAGCAATTCATCTCAGTATGCTAAACACCTTTATTAAGCTGATAGGAATCATGCCCTAGAATAGCCGATGTTCCTCCAGAGTTGGAGAAAGCTTAGTCTGTTGCAGACATCTGTACTTGCAGATATGCATTTCCTGTCACTTGTCCCTTCACTCAAGAGTGCAAATCGGTCAAAAAAGGCAAAGGATGCACCCACTTTTGAAACAGGTCAAAACGACAACATGGGGAACTACAGGTCCTTCAGCCTCACATGAAAACATTCTCCTTGGGCACAGTGTAGAATGAGGTCTCTTGTAGAGCATTTCTGAGCATAAGAAGCAGCTAACTGGGAACAGCTGGCACAGATTTACTGAGGATAAACTCTGCCTGATCAGCCTGATTGCCTTCTGTAACTGACCAGATTTTTCAAGAGGAAAGCAGTACATAGTGGTAAAATCAAGCCATGACTTCAGCTTTTGAAACTGTTTCTCACGATATTCTTGTATTCAACATATGGCTTGGCAAAAATCAGGTGGGCAAAAGGCGGGCAGGCTGGTTCCAGGGGAGCACCACAGGGGGCTCTGCTGGGACCCATCTGCTTAAGATCTTTATCAGAGGGTGGAGGTGACTGTCCTTGCAGATGATGCCAGACTAGGGGGAGTCTTAGTGAAAAGGCTGCCATCCAAAGGGACTGGGTCAGGCTGAAGGAATAAGGCATGAGACTTGACAAGGAGAAATGCTGAATCCTGCCCTTAGGAATGAAAGACCCCCGTAAAAACCCAGCCCAGATTGACTGCTGGGGAGCTGCTCTGTGGCAAAGGCCCCAGGGGTCCCATTGGGCAGCAAGCAGGACATGAACCAGCAGCGAGTCCTGGCTGCAAAGACAGCCAAGGGCAACCTGGGTTGTATGAACAGGGCACAGTTGAATATGGTGAGGATGAGGGATATGAAAGGAAACAAGAAGGGCTTTTAAAGCTGCATCATCAGTTAAAGGAAGGCGAGAGGAAATTTGGGCTACCTGCTGAGAATACGGAAAATGTACTCAATGTCTTCACCTCAGTTTTCACTGGTACAATATGCCATCAGGAATCCCAGACCCATGAGAGCCATGGGGAAGTCTGGAACAAGGACAATTTACTCTCAATAGGGAAGAATCCAGTTGAAACCATAGAATTCTTTAGGTTGGAAAAGACCCTTGAGATCATCAAGTCCAACCATTAATCCAGCACTGCCAAGTCCACCACTAAACCACGTCCCTAAGCTCCACATCTCCATGTCTTTTGAATACCTGCAGGGATGATGACTCGAGCACTTCCCCGGGCAGCCTGTTCCAATGTTTGACAACCCTTCCTGGGAAGAAACATTTCCTAATATCCAGTCTAAACTTTCCAATGCAACTTCAGGCTATTCAGGGGGCATTTAAACAAACTAGACATAAACAAGTTTATGGGACTTGATGGGATGCACCCACAAGGGTTGAGGGAGCTGGCCAATGTCATTCAAGGCCATTCTTAATTGTCTCATAGGGATTGTAATGATCAGGAGAGGTTTCTGTAGACTGGGGGAAAGGAAATGTTACTCTTACTTTCAAGAAGGGTAAGAAGGAGGACTTGGGGGTCTACAGATTGGCCAACCTCACCTTAATGTCTGGGAAGGTGATGGAGCAAATCCTCCTGAAAAGCACTTATGGAACCATGGAAGACAAGATGGTGAAAGGGAGTAGTAGGCATGGATTTACAAAGGGGAAATCCTGCCTGACAAACCTGAGAGCCTTCTGCAATGAAAAGACAGGTGCCGTGGATGAGGAGAGTGCAGTGATGTTTATCTCATTTTCAGCAAGGCTTTCAACACTGTCTCACATAAAGCAACAGATGGAGGTACTAGACAAATGGACTGATGTGGGTTGTGAAAACTGGCTGACAAATCTGTCTGTGTGTGCTTGGCCAGCAGCACAAAGACCAGCTGGAGGCCAGTCACCAGTGGTGTGCCACAGGGGTCAATAGTGGGGCAAACACTGTTTAATATCTTCATTAAAGATATGTATGATGGGATGCTGTACCCTTATCAAGTTCACAGATGATGCAAAATCAGGAAGACTGGCTGATACACCAAATAGGTGTGCTGCAATTCAGCAGGACCTGGACAGGCTGGAGAAATTGGCCAACAAGAACCTCATGAAGTTCAATGAAGTGAAATGCCAAGTAGAAAACTGCATTATCTAACTTGAATTGCTTCTGGCAGGCCCTCATCTACATTTGTGGAAGGCAGATGGGAGAATAGTATAGATCCAGAACTGTTTCTGCAAGTCTTCTGCATTTCACAGACATCTGATTTATACACAAAAAAAAACCCCTTTTTTATCACATTCATTCATGATCAGGCAGTAATGCCTATGTACTGGAGTGCTCTTTCAAACTCCGACAGAAGGATTATTTAATGCTTTACCATCTTATAGGTGATTACCTGATAACAAAAAAAATGATATGCCACTATTTTCTTCAGATAAACTGAATTTGCCTGCTTAATGCCAAATATAATCTTGTTCTGTGCCTCGTTTTATAATCTTATTCTGTTCTATACAAACATAGACTCATAGAATGGTTATGGTTGGAAAAGACCTTAAGATCATTCAGTTCCAACTCCCTGCCATGGTCAGGAACACCTTCCACTAGACCAGGTTGCCCAAGGCTCTGTTTAACCTGGCCTCAAACACTGCCAGGGATGGGGCAGCCACAGCTTCTCTGGGCAACCTGTGCCAGTGTCTCACCACCCTCACAGTAAAGAACTTCTTCCTTATATCTGCGACTATTTAGCAAACGTTACTAGGAGAAGTTCCTCTCAGCAACCAAGGGATGAGCTGCTCAATACTGCAGAACAGGAGACTGGGCGCTAGCACTGCACTGCACTTAGAGCCATCAGTACACATCTTTCCTTACTTTTCCCCTTGGAAAGTTCGTAGTGAGCCCATGCAGAAAATAAAATGTAATTTCTATCCATCTGCCCTTTACCATTTTCTGTCTTTGGCTTGATGCTTGGATGGAGTTTCTGCAAAGAGGTGGTTGTTTTCTTCTATATTTGTATGGCATTTCATTACTTGATATTAGGTAAAAGCAGCTTTTCATTAAAAGTTTCAAAAACTCTGTAGCCTGCCTGCTGCACTTGGGTCACTTGGTCATTTTGAGATTGTCACTGAACTCAAGCAACTGCCAGACTGCATCCTCTGGCTTGTCTTTAAGGCACCATCTCTTTGCTGACAACCATCTTTCTCCAGATGGCAAAATTCGCATCCAAGTGCACAGTTTATCTAATATTGGGGGTTTATGTTGGATATGTCATTGCACTTCTTTTCTACATTTTTGAATTGGTACACAGAGCAAACCAGCAGCCTGCCCAAGTCCAGATCTGGCAGAAAGCGCCGCAGAATTTCCATGCTGATTCAAGAGGCAAAGCCGTTCATTTGTTACACTGCAAGTTGGAGAAGTTATTCATAACTCAGCAAATTCAGTTGGTTTCCATCTTATTTTCATAAGATTTCACACCTGATTTTTTTTGCTTCCTTTATTGTAATATTTTTTACTTTTTGAAGTGACCTTTTCTTCATTAGCAGAGGGAGAGCAGTTATTTCTGAGCAACAAGTAAATATCTGGACTGCCATGATCCTTCTTTTTGGCTTCTATTGCTGGCACTCTCAGATGTCACTTAATTTTTTAGTGCTTGTTAGAAATTGTCAATAATGTTCAATAAATGGAAAATTCAGACTGCATACAGTAACCTTGATTTTTGATGGTGCAGTTTGTAGCTAACAGCTTCCAAATAACCATCAAGAAGCAATTTTTTCACAAGCTCTGACTTAACAGCTCCTATTAACCTTTACAATTTCATCCAAAAATGCTAAATTAGAGTGGTTTACTAAAAAATTCCTCCAGTGTTATCAGAAAGAAATAATTGCCCCTTATCTAGTTTGTACAATCATAGATGTTTTCTGTTCCAATAGGTTTAGCTCTATAAGGACTGAACAGTGAAAAGCAATGAGCCTCTAAGCTCTCTCTGTAGGTTCGGTCTGGGAAATAGAAGCAATTACATATGATGGCTTAAAAGTGAATGGAAAGCAGATAAGTAAGATTTTCATGAAACAGTATCTCCATAGCAACACTTGGTCATTGGGTTTAATAGTGACTTGCAACATTTCTAGCTATTTAGACAGGCAGTTTTCCAAGGACTGTTAATAATTATTAGTCTTCCTATTCCCCTTCTCCTGGCAAGGGCAAAGACAAATGAAGTTACTGTTCTGCTTTCCTCTCATGTTTAGACAGACTTCTGAAATACTCTTTGGTTACAGAAACAAAGAAGAAAAATACTACAGTTCCTCTTCTTAAGATGGAAGACTCCTCAGCTGCAGACCCCTCAAAACAGCAGTGCAGAATCTATTCCTGCCTCCTGCATGGTGTCTGCAGTGGGGACAGACAGCAAAATAACCCCACACTCCCTCTGACAGCATCAGCACTGCTGTGTTTAACTGGCTGTAAGCTGGCATTCTCACTGAAGTCAGTGCACTCTTTCCAAAGCAATTATCAGTGGCATCAATGGAATTGCATTCTTGAAGTAATTTTCTGAGCTGTCACCAATGCAGCATTGTGCATTGTGCAAAGCTATACATCACCTCTTAAAATCCCAATGACAATATAATAACCTGACATCCATTTCCCAAGCTGTTACTGACTTTTTTTTAAGAATGTATAATATGAAGTGATAGATTTTAATGTACTGAAAGCCACTTAAACACTTCCATTTAAAATTGATTTTAAAATAACAGTTTTCCCTATTTGTTGCTGATATTAAAGCTTTCACATGTTCAAAATGCTGTGCTAGCTCTTAATCATTAGTTGCTCAGAAAAGACATTACCCTATTTAGGTAAGTCAATACTGAATTTTTTATCTAGCAGGCTGGGTGAAGACTGCTGAAGCCAAAACCATCAACATTCACCTTTTATTCAGAATAATACCAGAAGCAGCAAAGTGTCTCAAATAAATAAGAGGAGCCTTGCCCAAATCACACATTGCATTTTAATGTGGTTAGAAACTGAGCTGCTTGAAAATGACAGGGTAACCCAGGAAGTGGTGTTGCTCTGAGGCTAATCAATAGCTGAGTGTGGGAGTTTTGGGTGGGGAATGGAAAATACTCAGGAAACTCCGAGATGTTTCTCAATGCCTGTGGAAACAGAACGTGGTGCATCTCTTAGGAAAGCTAATGGAATTGTATGGAACAAGTCTTTGCGCATTCATTCAGCCCCAAATACTGGTAACTCAGGCCAAATAATTAACCTCCCTCACTGTATTAATGAGAAAAGCAGACAGCAAGTTCCAGCCTCTGTTACCGCGCTGGATACCAAAGATTATAGCATTTAAAGCCTAGCCTAGCACTTAGGTCTCCCAGTACTGGGCACCATAGACTCCCTTTAATGATGTCCTCTCCAAGGACTTCCATGTATTCAGCACAGCTGAAGAAAAGGGCACATCACTTACGTTATAACACGTGGTTAAAACCTTCCTCCTCTCTGCAGTTTGTACCCATGGCCAAGAAAACCCACTGCAGGGAAGTACCTTGTAGTTTGAGTGTATGACTGACAACAGTGAAAGCACAAGATTAATCCCTCAGCTTTAGGCATAGCTGACAATTTCCCACAAGCCAGTCTGCAACCCAAAGGCACGCATAAGAGGCAGAGATAGTTTGCCACTGTTTAGTGCTGAAATAAATTCCAGGCTTTAAAAGTAGGCCTTTTTGCCATACGGCAGCTTGCACAAGATAAATGAAGAAGCAGTGAGTGGCTGTGACTGGGACTGTTACCTAGAGAGGAATCGAAGGTCCTCGGAAGGAAGATCATCATCTGAAGAGACATGTGTGCTCCCAGGGAGCTGGGGAAGATACTGCTGAGCCGGAGAGAAGTAGAGCCACCTGGTTCCTCTGCAGAGTGAGATCATCTCATCCTGCCCTTACTTACATGCCCTGCCCTCTGCCACTGAACCTCCCCCTTCCTTTGCACCAGCACTGCCACTAATCAGCCAGTTAAGCGAACTGAGCTAGATGAAAACTGCCTCCTCAGAAGTCCACATACTTCTTCTCACTTTCTGTTTAATTTCAGCTTGTGTTATCAAGCAATACCTTTTGGGGTAGCATCTCATTGTATTTCTATTCTTTTGAACTATTACAAATACAATCTTTTGATTGCTGAACCGCACTACTGAAAAGAGGGCAGTAGCATAAGTGTATGAATCATGAATATGCCGAAGGCAGACATTCTTTCATACCAAAGAGAAGCAAAGTGGATGAATACTTATTTATGCAGCTTTATTTATTATTTCACAATATATCAAAGTACTGGTCTTCTTCAAAACATCTAATAGAGATAGCATTTACTGAAAACTTCCGCAGGATTTTTAAGCTAACATTTTTCATTAAAAAACCAAACCCTTATATTTCTTGCATTGACTGAAGTTTTATTTTAGAAAGATTTAAGTAGTTTATCAGAAAGTTTATAAAGCTTTTTTCCTGACCAACTATTTGGAAAAAAAAAAAAAAAAGAAAAGGACAAACGTACATATAAACAGCAATGTTCTCATTTGTATTTAGACAAACATTATAAACACAGCTTCAGTAGTAGTGGTTCTCAGAATTCCTAAATGGCTTCCAGTAGTAAAAGCAATGCTCCTCTTAGCTTAAATAGTTATTTTCTATGCATCATTAGATTTGCAATAGACATCCTGTACATCTACATCCAAATCAAGGCCAGCCTTGAAAACATCAGGCAGGGTGTGGATTTTGAACAGGATCATTATTTCCAGAATATTGGGACAAACTATAAACTGGTTTTAGTCTACAAAGTTCCATCACTTTAGGAGAATGAAACTGATTTGGACCTGCTAAGCCTGGCTCGTAACATTTATTTATTTGGAAAAGAAAAATAAATCCAGTCTGGTTTAGAAGAAGCTGCCACATCAAGCCCTAAGGCACAAAGCAGAGTGTCTGATTGCACCACAAAACTGTGAATACTAAATGTTACCTGATGGCAAGGAGACAGTGAAAATATAAAGCATTTAAATTGACGCTTTGACAGCTTTTTAGCTGTTCTTATTTAAGTAAATACGATATATTTTTTAAGAAGTGAAATGAATAGCATCAGAATTCAGTCAGTTCATCGCCACAGCATGGAAATCTACAAACACCAACTCAACAGCTTAGCAAGCTCAAGGTAATGGCTCAGCTCCTGAGGTGGGCTCCTCTGTGGGCTGATGGAAATAAGTCAGAAGATGTACAAAATATATGACTTGAAGGTAAATTCAAATCACAGAGTTAAATCCAGCATGCAACAGACTCGTCCTGGGTTCAGCAGTAGCAGTCATTTTTCTCCTTCTTAGTATCTGGTGCTGTGCTGTGGTTTTGACTTTCAGCCTGGGAACAGCGCTGATAACACCGATGTTTTTAGTTGCTGCTCAGTAATGTTTAGTCTGACCAAGGACTTTCTGAGTCTCATGCTCTGCCAGGGAGGAGGGGAAGCCGGGAGGAAACAGAGACAGGACACCTGACCCAAACTAACCAAAGAGGTATTCCATACCACAGCACGTCATGCCCACTATATAAACTGGGGGCAGTTACCCAGAAGGGCCAGATCACTGCTCAGGTTGGGCTGGGTATCAGTCGGTGGGTGGTGAGCAGTTGTATTCTCTTCCCTTGTTATTTCCCTTATCATTATTATTATTGGTGGTAGCAGTAGTGGTTTGTGTTATACCTTAGTTACTGGACTGTTCTCATCTCAACCTGTGGGAGTTACATTCTTTTGATTCTCCTCCCCATCCCTCCAGGAGCGGAGGGAGGAAGGAGGTGGAGTGAGCGATCGGCTGTGTGGCTCCGAGTGGGCTTAAACCATGACAGTTCTTCATAGCCCCCAACGTGGGGCATGAAGGGTTGAGATAATGACAGATCTGACCAGAGTGTGTCTAATCGTATTTGTGATAAACATTCATTGTTTTGGATTAATAGTCACCCATCACAGTGCTGATTTATTGGCTCTCAAAGTTGTTGCTCTTGATCTCAGAGTTTCAGCATGTTGTACCTTACTTACAGCTGGTATTTGCTGGTTTAGTGTTTATCGGCTGAGAGGCCTGGGCTAAGGTTCTTGTTTCACTGTACTTTATGGTAATGACTGGTATTTTTTCTTTAGAGAGGTTTTCATACAATCTAAAAACTACAACACAGACCTATAGAGAGCTCCCAACAGAGAGTGGATAAGGCCCTGCTCCTCCTAGGCTTAGCTCCAGATCCTTTGGAAACCAGAATCCAGAGTAGATCCCAGTGCTCCCACCCGCAGCCTCTGAGCCTGAGCGACCTGAGCAGCAGAGAGAGGTCTGCCAATACAGCCGTCCTTGCTGATCCAGGGTAAATCAATCCTCATTTACATCCATCAAAATTAGCAAGCTGTCTGGCAGGGGCAGAGCAGTTGACGTCATCTACCTGGACTTGTGCAAAGCCTTTGACACTGTCCCACATGACATCCTTGTCTCTAAATTGGACAGACATCAATTTGATGGGTGGACCACTCGGTGGATAAAGAACTGGCTGGATGGCTGCACGCAAAGAGTTGTGGTCAATGGCTCCATGTCCGGCTGGAGACCGGTAACGAGTGGAGTCCCTCAGGGATCGGTGTTGGGACCAGTCTTGTTCAACATCTTTGTCGGTGACATGGACAGTGGGATTGAGTGCACCCTCAGCAAGTTTGCCGATGACACCAAGCTGTGTGGTTCGGTTGATACGCTTGAGGGAAGGGATGCCATCCAGAAGGACCTTGACACGCTTGTGAGGTGGGCTGATGCCAACCTGATGAAGTTTAACCATGCCAAGTGCAAGGTCCTACACCTGGGTCGGAGCAATCCCAGGCACAGCTACAGGTTGGGCAGAGAAGAGATTTAGAGCAGCCCTGCAGAGAAGGACTTGGGGGTGTTGGTCAATGAGAAAATGAACATGAGCCGGCTTCAGTGTGCGCTCGCAGCCCACAAAGCCAACCATATCCTGGGCTGCATCAAGAGGAGCGTGACCAGCAGGTCAAAGGAGGTGATCCTGCCCCTCTACTCTGCTCTCGTGAGACCTCACTTGGAGTATTGTGTGCAGTTCTGGTGTCCTCAACATAAAAAGGACATGGAACTGTTGGAACAAGTGCAGAGGAGGGCCACGAGGATGATCAGGGGAGTGGAGCACCTCCCATATGAAGACAGGCTGAGAAAGTTGGGGCTGTTCAGCCTGGAGAAGAGAAGGCTGCATGGAGACCTCATAGCAGCCTTCCAGTATCTGAAGGGGACCTACAAGGATGCTGGGGAGGGACTCTTCATCAGAGACTGTAGTGACAGGACAAGGGGTAATGGGTTCAAACTTAAACAGGGGAAGTTTAGATTGGATATAAGGAAGAAATTCTTTACTGTGAGGGTGGTGAGGCACTGGAATGGGTTGCCCAGGGAGGTTGTGAATGCTCCACCCTTGGCGGTGTTCAAGGCCAGGTTGGATGAGGCCTTGGGTGGCATGGTTTAGTGTGGGGTGTCCCTGCTCATGGCAGGGGGGTTGGAACTAGATGATCTTAAGGTCCTTTCCAACCCTAACTATTCTATGATTCTATAATAGCACTGCAAATGTGTTCTCCTGCAGGAATTTGAATAGTAACTACATTATAGAAATAATTTAACGGTAAATTTATATTACAAATAGGATCATATGAAAGGCTGTCCAGCCCAGATGGAACTACATGAGCAAAGATCCTATTCCTTTATCCTATCTTGTAGGTTGTTTACAAATTCAAGAGTAAAATACGTGACATAGAAATGCTGAAAGTTAAAGATAATTGGTGTGATCAAACTTAAAGGACATCATTTTTATAAAAAAAAAAAAAAAAGGATACAAAATAAATTGAAAAGTAATCAGAAACGCAGTGTATGGAATAAAGAAAAGTAACTGAGAAATGTTCTCCTCCAGCAAGTATTCTGAAATGCTATTTGAACTTGTCTAACATTTTTATGATAATATCTGACATGAGGGACAGAATAGGCCTGTGTGAGTACAAAATAAAAATTAGAGCAAAAGCCTAGGCTCAGTTTTAAAATTGTTTCTCAATTTTGCAGCTGAGAAAATTCACAAATGGGGTTAAGAAAGAAGCTTATGCATGAACTCTGGTTTCTGATTCTTTGCTGAGCTTTCCTGTGCCTGGAATAAAAAGTCATCTACTCTCATATAACATGGCAGCTCACACACTTGGCTCTGACTGTTTCTTGGCTCATCTGTCAATCAGATGCTGTTGTGTAAAAGACTGCAGGACACCTTTAGACACCAATTACAAAGGCCCTGCTGCTTATTCCACATCTGTCTGCCCACTCTAGCTAATTCTTTCCTGCATTCAGGTAGGAGTGAAAAACAAACCACAGGCTAACCTGATTCTTTAAATGCGTGCCAGGAAGGCATTTGCTGAAATGGTTCAGCATTAATTGCCAACACAGGCTCTTGATCCCATGTGCATAGCGAGTTTTCCAGATGCTTCTGCCTGGCAGGAGCACTGCTCTTTGATCCCTCAAAGCTCAGCTGCCTTTAGGCACAGATAGGTGAGCCAGCTGTCATTGCCAACAGACAACAGGGGTAGACACCGCTTTAGTATGATTGTGTCTGAACAACACCCCTGGTCCCAGGGAGAGCTGGGACCATGCTGCTGCATCTCGCTCAGCCCTTGTCCAGCAACTGCCCATGTCACATCCCTCAGGGAGAGGGAGAGGGTCTGAAGGTAGAGAAGTGCCTTTATATTAGACATATAGCAGAATAAAGGGAGGGAAGCAAATGGTAATCATATTCCCTCCATCTCACCTTCCCCAGCTGGCAATGAAGTATTTTCTAGCATAGCCAGTGCATTACAATTATTTTGTTTTCATCCTCTTTGTGGCAAAAACCCATTTTGCCTCCATCACTGGGGAGACTTTGAACCATTGCAAGGAGTCAGAAGTCTGTTTTTCATAAGTTTCCACCACATAACATGGCATCTGCATAACACACTGGCCAGCTTTTACCAGAGCTCAGCAAAGGCAGAGCTTATTACATCTTCCTTCCCTTATCCAATATAACATTAAGAATTAAAAAAACGAACATAATACAAAATTACCATAATATAAAAGTTCAAAACCATTATCCTGCTAACTAAAATAATTAAAGAGATTCACTGGGTGCCCAGCATGCCCTGGAATTGTCTTGCCTCTACTGCTCTATATGTCATATGGTTGCAGGCATAAGAGGTGTAGGGTCTCTGACTGTTGGGCTGATATTCCAGATGATCCATTGCCCTGTTGTCCATCCTGCTGGGATGAAAAAATACTGCTTCTTCTTTCACTGCTTATGTCCCAGAATGTCTGCTATTGAGAACATTATTTAAAGTACCTAACCCTCACTGCTCAGTGTAAAGGTAATTCAGGCACCTGCTTCCAGGTTGTAGATTCCCTTCATAGGCTCATACTTCCACCTTTTGGATGTGGCAGCTCTGAGGGACATAGCTCCTGAGATCTTTTTGAAGCTGTTCCAAGATATTTAAGACCCATCAAAATGGCGAATAATGAAATTGCTCAAAGGTATTCTAGATCGTTTTCTTCCATTTCCTACAGTTATAACCTTTTTCATCACTTATGATTTCCATGCAGATCTTACACAGCCACTGGAAGAGAAACAGCAAAATGGTCGTATGTCAAGAGACTGTGGCCTTTGAAGTTAAAAATAATCTCTTAAATTTGGCTTTGATTACACCCTTGTTCGTTGTCCAGTGAAAGTCAATTGCCAGAAGGTCAGCATCCAGATACACAATCCTCTATCACAGATGACATAATGAGTGATTTGGACCTAATAATTCTGTTGGACAAACATGGAAGAGAAGCAAAGACTCAGTTTATATTTACTGAAGAGAATACTGTCATGGGGAAATAATAGAAAACTATTACAGAATAGAAATCATAGAAAATTCCTTACTGCAGAAAATACAAAATCATAAGCAGTTTACTTTCTATGCATAATTAAGCTAGTCACTCTTTTTGTTCCTGTGGTGTGTATCATAAATCATTGATAAGCAATTACAATTTAAAACAATTTTTTGAAAACATTAAGTAAACACAAAACTATTAATTTGTCATATTAAATGAACATTTATCCAAGTACTACAGCTTAGTCGTGTGGCCTCTAGCTATTTAATACATTTTGATATCTCTGAGAAATGACTTTATTCTGACAAGCTTCAAAATAGCTTAAGAATAAAAATTACACTGTATGCTCCCCTTATGCAAAATAATCTTAATAAAAGCTCCAGTTGCAAGTAGACTGTTCACAGATACCTTGGGAAACAGTTCTCTTTTTTGACTAACCACAATGTTGGGTTACTTTTTTTTTGCCGTTTTTTGGCTAGCATCAATCATCTCAATGAGGAGATTTAACTGTCTTGTGTGTGATTTCACCATTTCCATAAAACTGATAATTTGAATATTTTTGTTTCCATTGATTCAGTGCAAGACTGGCTTCAATGTTATCTGGTGACAGAATTTACAGTTATAGATTTATCAAACCCAGGAACTGCCTTATTCACTCACAGCTAACTGTAAGAACTGGACATAGAGAGACCTGCCTGGAAGGTCCAAAGAGGCAGAGCCATAATGCACCACAGAGGGCCCACAGCAGCTCTGTAGTTGGCTCCTTCACTCTACCTGAGCTGCTAGAAGTAAGGGAAGCAGTAGGCTGGCATGTAAATCCATTCAGGCATAGTCTATAGATAAAAGCTATTCTGCTGGCAGTGAGTATGTGTGGATGTACTCAGGAACCTTCACAGCGGATTATGCTGATTTCTGTTTGAACATTATGCTACTAAAGCCTCCAAAATCCATTGATGTCTTTCCAAAATCCATAGATCCAACTAGAGTAGCAATTTTTCAGTATTTTTCATCTCTGTAAAAGCTTGAATCCAGCGGCTTTGGGGCACTAAACAAGGCAAACCACTGGATAATAGAAATGTATTACCCCATTTTACAAGCGAGAAAGCAAATGGACTGATGACTTGCTGAAAGTCCTATGTAAAATTGAAAAGCAATGCCAGTAAGACCCATGTGACACAAACCCGACACTTTTCTTGTCTTTTTATGATGTTAATTCCCATATACAACAGTGTGAGATCTAACGGATATGTAGCAGGAAAGAAGAGGAGGAGGGTGCAATTTGGTAAGAAAAATATGGATTTATTGTATCAGGAAAAAGAAGCAGAAGGGTTGGAGAACAGGGAAGTGTATCAGGAGAAAAAAATCAACTGAGAAGGAGAAAAGGAAATTATAAAAGTGTGTGGGGAGAAATATGCAGAGATTCACACTGCAGGTATTCAATTACACTTGTGCAATATGGGAGTATATTGCACTGAGTGGGTTTGCAGACACGGGAAGGGCAATCTCCCCTACATGAGGGACTCAGACTTAACTTCCCCATAAATGGTAATAAACTGGGATGGGGTAAAAGAACACAAACAGGAGGAGGAGAGTGCTGTGTGGAAGTGTGCTGTGATCATAGAGTATTTGTGAACTGGCTTGAGACGTAATCAGCATCACAAAATAGACCTTGGGCTGCAGAAGATACAAAAATTCTGCCCAAGAAGTTGTAGGTTAAGCAGGAAAGCATGGCAAGCAGAGGCCATATACCCCAACTGAATTATCTTTTAGTTCATACATAGACTGATAATTAAGTTATATTGTCAAGCTTTTGGCACACTGCCTCCTGTATAAACATTACTGGCATAGATATGTAATTCTATTACAGACTTATTAATTCAAACGGAGGAGCAGGCAGGCATGAAACCAGCTAGAAATTTCAACTGAAAACCACCTATAGGTTAGACAGAGAAAAACAACATGCTAAGGTGGAAGAGTCGCACAGTGATGTCTTTGCTCACAGGAGCCACCCAAGGTCTGTGTCCATCTCTTTACTGTATTAGCCGTCAAACAGCCAAGTCTGCCTTGTATCAGCACAACTCATGATCATTCCCCACACAAGAACAACATCATCTGAGCTAGAAGGAGCTGCTCTTGGATTATTAGGTTTGTCACTTGTGGGATTCAATTATTCCTGTATTATTTGTCTAAGACTAATGCAGAGTCTCCAGCTACGACCAGAACTCCACTTTATGAAGTACTGGGAGGCAGTTCTCAAAAGAGGCCTGCAGTTTCAGCAGACAATATGCAGACGGAGGGGAAACAGAGGCACCAAGGAGTGATTTTATTACAGTTGCACAGAAATACAGCCAACAGGCAGAGACTAATTCTAAATGTCACTTTTATATTAAGGAATATCCAGTTAAAATGTAAGTACATGCCTTTTCTTGATTAAAACAGAAGCAAGGCCATTTTAGACCTATAACATAAACAAAAAGTCATATAAAATTACAAGAAAACATATGTTAGAGATACAGAAATGTTACACTTTGGAAGCTGAGGAATGGAGAAAAATATTTTGCCACCAGAACTGGAAGAGTCCTTAATTCATACCTCTAAGCTGTGCCATTGTCCTGTACCATTTCTAACTGAAAGTACATGTTTTGATTTCCATTAAGTCAGACTGGAATCTTATTTTAGAATCTATAAACCTACAGAATCTATAAAAAAGTTCATAAGAGTTTAGATTCAGTTTTTTTGTTAAAACTTATGCTCTTTACCATTATTTTACCAATAATGTCCTTTTACTGACACCAAGAGTGAGTTTGTGTAATTCCTATTTATACTGTACTAAGTGGTGGGGAAGATGTAGGCAGCATTTCTGATACTGTGCCTTATCCTAAGACTAGGAAATCACCTCTTCAAAGCAGGATACAGTAGCTATTTGGCTATGATATGCCCATCAGATTTTCTAATTAACAGGTGTTTTTCTACCTGCCAGCCCACAATCACAAGAGTCTTTTTCAGAAGCATTCTGAAGACCTGTTAAAACCTCAAACGTTTATCAAGCATATACTGTAAAGATACCATGGATTTTCCTGTGTCCACTGGATGTTGAACTAGAAAAGCCGTTAAGACCTATGGGATAAAGCAGAATAAAGTCAATGCAGTCTTGTTTCTTGGGTTTCTGTTGTTAACTTCCCTCATACAAAGTACTAATCATGAAACAACACAGAAATAAAAATGTCTTTACTCCTTTCCACATTTTTAATTAATGTATTTTTAATATAAGCTTCCAACAGATTAAAAAAATTATGTCTTAATCTGTTTCTCTTTTTTGTTCAAGGCACCGTTTTAAATTTCCCCACTGCCTGGCTGTAAAATTGTCTGTTCCATCAGCCAAATGCATTTGTACCATTCATATCACTTACTCTTGAAGCTCTTTGCCTACACTTCCTGGTTACCAAGTTCATAAAGATGGGTTTAGTGTCTAGTTCTTTTAAATCTGATTATGTGCATATCATATATATACATATAATGTTCGTACATGTATATGTATGTGTAAACGCTATATACCTGTAGGAACTCTGATACATCCATCAGTGATGAACTGACTGTAGTCTGAGAAGAAATGAGTTAAAAAACATTGTGTGGCTGAAACAGCTACATTTGCATTAACACATTTAAATTTTAATGAAACTGCATTTTTATTTCTCTTTTAAAAGCTTGTTTATACAAATACAACAACCCAGTCGATGCTGCACTCAACTGCTGTCACACAAACCCCCCCCCCCCGAAAACTATAATCATTCTATCACATTGTTTCAGAAGCCCTCAATTGTCCTGTATAAATAAATCAGATCTATTTTAAAATTCCTGGCACATACAAGGTTTATTCACTATTTCAGCAGCCCTTTATTCTGGGAAAAAATATTGCCTTCATTTGAGATTATTTTCTTCCCTTTTTTAAATGAAGACTGGTCTCAGAAAGTAAACTTATTTCCTGATTACTTAAAGACATTTCTGTGACTGGTGTTACATAGCTCTATGGCCAGCGTATCTGACTTTACCCAAGCCAACAGAAACCAATGTGCTTGCGCTGCAATGAGCAGTTTGCTATTCTCTCTTTTTATCCTGAAAGGTGAGAGATAACAATGGTTTCTGCAAGTAGAAGCTGTCTGCCTGCCCCAGTTTAAAAGCAAATAAAGATCCTATTGCACTTTAGGGAAAACATTCTAAATTAACAAGGCAAATCATCTGAAGATCCTAACAAGCAATTAAGTCAAAACAGTGATATCAGAACTATCAGTTCTTTGTAATACACTGTTTTCACTCACATGAGAATATTAATTATGTTTCAAGCAAGTACACACTAAGTACAGCCTTTACTCACACACAATTTTACTATACAAAATAATCCCATGTATTTTCCTGATGCTGTATAGGTAGCTAATCAATTGTAGACCACACAACTCACAAGATTAACAAAATGCTTTTATGTAGGTAGTAATCACTGCTTGATATTACTGTATTTAGTAGACAGTGTTTGAACTTAATAAATGCAGGAAAATTCCATTTCTCTTACAAAGAGCCCAGTGACCTTATGAATAAGCAGTTCACTGTACCTTTCACAAAAGCTCTTGATGAGGGCAAGGACGAGAAGCACATTGAAAAATCAGCTGATACACAGGCTGAGAATCCACTCACCTGATGGCAGCAGTGATAAATTACAGAAAGCTATGCTAATGAAGCTGAGAAAAGAGAAAATATTCACTTTAAAGGGAAAATATTTTCAAGGCTGTATTTTCAGATTTTTGCCTGTGTGCTGTTTTAAATGCAAACCTGTATGGGGTCTGGCTGAGGTAGAGTTAAATGTTCCCCACAGCAGCCCTCATAGTGCTGTGCTTTGTACTGGTAGCTAGAAAAGTATTGGTACCACACCAGTGCTTTGGCTACTGCTGAGCAGTGCTTGTACAGCATCAAAGCTGTCCCTCCAACATTCCCCAACATCAGTAGGCTGGGGGTGGGTGAGATCTTGGGAGGGGACGCAGGCAGGACAGCTGACCCAAACTGACCAAAGGGATATTCCATACCGTATGACACCTGCTCAGCAATAAAAGCTAAGAGAAAGGAGGGAGGTGGGAGGGCATTCATTATTTAATTTGTCTTTTGGAGCTACCAAAAACTCCCTGGGAAGTGGCTGGACATCGCTGGCTGATGGGAAATAGAAAATGAATCTTTTGTTTTCCTTTGCTTCTACATGTGACTTTCTCCTGTGCAAACAAGCTCCTACAACATGAAATTTGTGTTCTACAACATAGTTCCAAAAAAATAATTGTCAGAAATTTTCTTGCATGTGTAAGTAACACTGCAACAGTGTAACCTTGCATTTGAGAAGTTCGATCTTCCTGCAAGCATTAAACCCCACACTATTGCAATTTAGACCAAGTGATGAGTGACTAACACAGATTATACACCAATATTATGTCATAGTTATGTCAAGAAAGTAGGCTGCACATTACTAAATTGAAATTACAGGAAGAAAACAAGGGAGTGTCTTTGTCTGGAAAGAAAGATTTGCACACACCTAATCTTGTAGAATACCAGAGCGTGGACAACTGGTCCAGCCCTTTGTTTCACAACTCATCCGAAGGATGTCAGTAAGAGTATACAGTCTTGTGTTCCCATAGGCTGTTTCAAAAATAACCACAAAGTGTTAGGTGTTTCAGAAATCCCACTTACATCTGGATCTAAATAACAGTGAGATTACAAATTAGCCAAGAAAGAACCATAAATAGACAATACAAAATCAGAACACAAACACAAAATAACCCAGTTTTTATTCCAATAAAGAAATTAAAACTCAATCTTAACAGAAATAGGAGTTAGACACAGTATCTGGCCATAAAAAAACTGTATGCACAGGACAAGAAAATACCACAGGACGAAAAGTGACTTTTTGAAAAAAAGTTTTAAAATGTTGGCACTCTTGAGAATGATTCAGAATTTATTTCCATGCTTACATCTTCTGTGCAATGTACAGCAATCCAAAGTACCCATATCCTGGAGGAACATGATGTGCAAATTAGCATGTCCAGCCACTTGCAGAATTGGGCAGCAGTTAAGAAGGGAAGTAGGGAAGTCTGAATTACCTTTTTAGACTTGGTTGTATCAGTTCTACCCACGAACCACTTTTCTTTGTAGAATGCAGCCCTATGATCTTGTAAAGCTCTGACAAAGAGACAGTCTCTGCTCACTTGAATAGCTAGCTATCTTTGCCTTCCTATCCTGATCTTCTTTGCAGATCATGAATTTATTGCAATGTCTTGGATAAAGATGATTGTTTAGAGGTAAGTTGTTGCCTGAATATTTCCAAGAACATATAAATTACAACCTCAGTTACACTGCTTCTGC
Organism: Psittacula echo; assembly: GCF_963264785.1. Lineage (NCBI taxonomy): Eukaryota > Metazoa > Chordata > Aves > Psittaciformes > Psittacidae > Psittacula > Psittacula echo. The sequence goes on from NC_137736.1 coordinate 112,294,374, forward strand.
TGTTCCTCTACTATTTCTTGTCTAAGACGAGTACATTTGATCAACATCAGTGCATTTGATCCCGTAATACAGTAACAATATACATCTTGCATACTATATAAAGTATATATATATCATATACACTTTGTGAAAGGCTGAGTGAATTTACACAATCCACTTCGCAAAGTTACAGATTTTCACATCAAATGGCACCAGTCTTTTGTCACACAGATGCAAATTTACCTTGAACACTGTCCTGGGTTCAGCAGCAGCAGTCAGTTTTTCTCCTTCTTAGTAGCTGTTGCAGCACTACGTTTTTGACTTTTGGCCTGGGAACAGAGCTGATAACAACTGATGTTTAGACTGACCAAGGACTTTGTGAGCCTCATGCTCTGCCAGGGAGGAGGAGAAGCTGGGAGGAAGCAGGGACAGGACACCTGACCCAAACTAGCCAAAGAGGTATTCCATACCACAGCACGTCATGCCAGGGGATGTAACTGGGAGCTACCCGGAAGGGCACGTCCTCTTTTCTGTCGGGCCCTTTTCCGGCCGGCGGTATCGTATTCTCTTCCCTTGTTATTTCTCTTATCATTATTATTATTGGTGGCAGCAGTAGTGATTTGTGTTATACCTTAGTTACTGGACTGTTTTTATCTCAACCCGTGGGAGTTACATTCTTTCGATTCTCCTCCCCATCCCTCTGGGGGGTGGGGGGAAGTAGACTGAGTGGTTCTAATTTACAGCCGGGGCTTAAACCACGACAAACACTTATCCTCTAGGACCCAGGTTCATGGCATGGCCATGTCTAGGGCAGCATACAGAAAACAAAACAGATAAAGAAATGGAGCTCTGGAGAAGGAACCTGAAGGCCAGAGGGCTTCTAGACATAACTGGGAAATTTCTTGCAGATGGAAGAGTGATGGGAGATGAGCCAAGGTCAGCTCATCTGCACCAGGCCAACAACTTGAACTAATGAGGAAGCTGCAGCCATGCTGGACCAGTATTGCTGAAAACGGCAGAGGTACTCCACAGACATTAAGACACTATTCTGAGGGAATGCAAGGAAGGCAGTTTTATGACCATGTGTGGATACAGGGCTCATTTTTTTATATAAGGGAATGTGTGATGATGAAATAATAATAAAAAAGTAAAAAAATCCTAGAATTGATTCAAATCTTCAAACTGATTTGAAAATGAAATTCTAGTAAGATTACATGAATTTATCTGTACACGCTAGCAGCATTTATTTTACTATTTGCCTTCACACTACACAGATGCCCGGAAAAACATTCTGGTGACTTTAAGAAGGATCATTCACATTCATAAAGAGTCAAGAGTGTCCTGCTGGCCTTTTAGCAGCATGCTTTTAGCTGATAATTCCACAACTATACAGGTGCTCTCTCCCATGGTGGTAAAAGCAAGTGTAAAACTTCTGTCCTTTTGCAGTGACACTGAAGAACCTGACTCAAGTGGCTCTTCACTCCGTATTACCATCTCCTAGCCCTATTGCTATCTAATTAAGATTAGAAATTGCTACTTAAGAAAAAAATCATAATGTGAGGTACTGCAATCTTCTAGATGATTGCCTGGGCCACTAGAAACTATGATTTTATTTCATGGAAAGGTAACCGAAACAAACTCCTTTGGTTTTGTAACCTTTCTAATTAGATATAGCCCTGAAAATTATCGTATTGCTGGCAAGCAAACCAAGTATAATTTTCTAATTTAACAAAAATGTTTTGTCCTTTACTTACATGCAAACCCAGTGTTATAATTCCATGAATATTTTTTAAACTCTTTCCAGTGAGAGAAAAATTCTGTTTTGAGACGCCACCACCACGCAAAAAATAACTCATCTCTAATACAAAACTAATTCCTTTATTCCCAGAAATCTAGATATGAAAAATCTCTATTCTTCTCACCCCATATTTGCTGTTAATTTCATTATCCCAGCAAAAAAGTTTTAAATTTAAACTGGCTGGTACAGATGCTATTGATGGGGTCCTCAGTGACTGCTGAGGACTGGCATATACTCAATCAGTTAACAGCCAGCTAGCCATGGAACCCTGTACTCTCCAGCCCCTTGTACTCTGAATAGGCCCTTCTTATTCTGCAGACTTCCAAAAGCTGTGGCAGAACATATCCTTCCTTTCTTTCTTTCAGCATGGGAACGTTTCTAGTTATCTCAGCTCTTAAACACCATCATGCACTTGCCCATCTGGGATTAGAGTATGTTCCAGGTAGAACAGAGTTAGACAGAGTCAATGACGCAGTTTAAAATATCCTACCCCAGTAAGTGACACCATTACATACGCACTGACTAGCGTTTTCTGGCCTCCAGAGTGCCATTTAGTTATTGCAAGTTGTATTTAATTAAAAACAAACAAACAAAAACCAAACCACAACCAAGAAAACCAGTCTACAATAGCTGACTTAAAATTTGTATTAAAATTATTCTGCATTTCTGTTCACTTCAAAATTTAACCCCTGTGGAGTCTGGAGAGAAGAGTCACTGTTTCACTGATTTGTAGTTTTGGGGGAAAAAAGCCAAACACCAGAAATTATGATTAGCATGCCAGATGAGGGTCTCATTAAAGTGGAAAATGAGGTTGTCATTATAAAAAAAAAAGAAGAACCGGTAGAAGTAGGAAAATTTAACAGCATATCTGAATTACCTACAGCAAAAATCCACAAGCTTGTATAATATTATAAAGCTCATACCCTTCTCCCTCTAAACCTTTTATTTATCTTTGTAATAAGGCATGGCTCCAACAATTACACTACAAGTAGATTCTTCTTTAGTCAGAATACAGACTGAAGCCACGTTGTATACAAGCTCAGATTCACTGAAGATCTATGCTTAACTGTAGGACAGAAAAAACCTGGCTTTAGTTGTGAAAATCATTACATTCAGTATGACTTGTTCTGTTCAATAAATTTCCTCACATTTAGACGGACCATATTGTATCTATGTCTTCTAGAAAGAAAACTGGGAGGTAATGGTACAAAATAGGATTTGTTTTGGAAAATACTACAAAATATTCAGAAGATGCACTCAAGATCTACCTCTCTTCTCCAGAAATTTTAATTCACTGTAAGACAAAATAGTCTGACTTTACATGTGAGAAAAAGACAGTACCATAATTTAAGCTTCAGCATTAATGAAGTACAGAAACACATTTTTATATATTAAACACTTGTTGACTAATCAACATTATTATAGCTCTGCTCCCTCTTCCTTGCATGGGTAACTATTGCAGTATAAGAACCACAAACATGGAGAAGCAGAAAAGTATGTGGCCAGCTTAGACTATTCACCCAGAATTCCTTCAGCAAGGAAACATCCATCTTCCTTAAGATATTGATAAAGAATGTAAATTTTAAAACAGTGAAAAAAATCAGACTGTCAGTTTAAATCAGGAAAAACATGTTTAATTTACACATGTGCACTTTTTCCCACACTCTGAATTATGTAGAGTAACAGCATGATAACTTTGACAATTTTCTTCTTATAAGCAGTCTTGTCTTGAAAGTGAATTCTGTTTCACTGGACTCTCCTGCTTAGAACAAAAATTATCCCAATATGCAGAATCCTCAGGTGCGAATGGAATACCAGATGCAACTAAATCTTCAAAAGTCAGTAATGTGAACTGAGGCTGGTTAGGCTCCATGGAACATACCTACAGAAAATACATATTTGTATTACATGAATCAATATATCTCAATTTTCTTCCTGCAATACTCCCTGTCCAGTTTAAACTATGCATTGCTTACTGAAAAAAAAAAAAATACTCCAGTTGAGACCAATGTCACTGTCCCTAATTTAGGCTATATAGTAACTAACGTAAGTATGTGACAAGCCACACAGAAAAAGCAAGTTTTTCTTAGAAACTCAATTCAGAAAACACAAAGATGAGAGATAGAGAATGCTGCAAATACCACAGAATGAGTGTTTTAAGTTCAAAAAAAAGGAAGAAAACCACCAACAAACTACTCTACTTCATTCTCCAGTAGACATGATTATTTGAGATAATAGCATGAGGATTTATTCCACTAGAAGTGTGCCTATATATATGCTTTTAATACCAGCAATCACAGGGGTTGTGCATACTTCTCTCAAACTTTTCCTATTTAAGGACAAAAATGGTCACAATCAACACAATTCCTTGTGTTAAATCCAGGTTAAATGTAGACTGAGATATGAGAAATGAGTGTGTCATGGTCCCCGTGTTAGTTCCATCACTTCAAGAAAAATTACATTTCAAAGAAAAAAGGGTCTGGTTTTTGTGAGCACATGTTACTGTGCTGCCTGCTGTATGTTATCTGTAAGCATAATTCTTTCCAGACAGCAAGGCAAATTGTACGGCTCCATGAATCCAACATGCATGTAGCTGATCCTTCAGTCCAGGGTTGTGAGCCCTCCTCCCTGCCCTCAGGATCCATCTCGTGTTCACTGTAGCCAAGGCTGCCTTTGATCTTCACATCCCCAACAATCCCATTGCTGGTGAGTAGGAGGTCTGGCAAAGCATCTCTCCTAGTTGGCTCCTCTGTCACTCAGAGGAAGTTGTTGTCAAAGGACCACAGGAGCCTCCTACATTGTTTATGTCTTGCTGTGTCTCTCCAGCAGATATTGGGGTGAAGTCCCCCATGAGGAGCAGAGTCTGCAAACAGGAGGCTGCTCCTATGTGCCTATAGAGGGAATGATACACTTGTTCTTCCTGGTAAGGTGGCAAATAGCACGCTCACTATCAAATGGCTCCTCATCTACTCCCATGCAGAGCTCTATGTACTTCAACTCTTCTCTCATGTACAGGACAACTCCCCTTCCTCATCTCCCCTGCCTGTCCTTCCTGAACAGCCTGTACCCCTTGATTGCAAAACTCCAATCATGGGAGCCATTCCACCATGTCTCCAGGATCCCAACAAGATCAGAACCCTGCATCATGTTTATTGCCCACACTATACACACTATCTTACAGGCACTTCAGAGAAGTGTCCCTCCCCGGCATGCTGAGCTCCTGGAGAAGGTTTGGAGTATTTGTCTTATAACAGTGCACTGTAGGCACTTGCTTGCTTATGTGAGTTCTGGAGGTGACCTTGTCTGAGGTCCATTTTGTTGATTTTGTTATCCCTTCCTGTCATATCAATGAAGGTAGGTCAGTAAACATGCAAAAGAGCAAAAAGATCTATTCTCCAATTCAGTGTTTGAGCAGTAAGCTACTGTCAGGAATAACTGCAGAGATAACAAAATGGTCTGTGTTTGTTGTAACAGCACAGCAAAACTCAAAAGTTGACCAATGCAGACTGAACACTAAAGTTAATTGAGCTGCCTGTCACTTTACATCCTCACATAAGTGACACGGTGTTGAGACATTCCTGTTCATCTGGCATTTCGGAGATGAGGTAAAGCCGCAGGAACTGTGCCTAGAGCCATGCAAGTGACATCACAGATGCAATGCGAACTAGGCCTCAGAGCTATGCAGACTGTTAACAGAGGTAGTCTAAACTTCTGCACGTTTGTCTGAAGGCAAGAGAGTTCTGATTGAATTAATCACAAGTCCTGTGAAATTTAGCAAGTGACAGACAAAAAGAGAGTCTTGTAGCCTACATAGGAATTATAAAGAATTATAAACTCAGCTATCTTTCATTGAGACTTGCCTCGGGTAACTGTCTAGATCTAGGTTAAGAGTGCAGATAAATGTTCACTCTCTTCAAGCATGTAGCAGTCAGCAGCAGACATTTTGTTAAGATTCTTGACACTAGAGAAATTAAATTATAGTATGTTAAAGTAACAGTTGGTCTTTCCTGTGACTTGTAGGTACTTGCTATCAGGTTGGGAACAAAGCTCTGAAAGTCCATAAACAGGACAACATGAATTATTCCTGTGATAGCACAGAGGGAACAGAAACAAGCACTGACATCTTGAAATAGTTGCATGATGTCTACACACTCTATTTTTTTTTTTAACTAAGATGAAGAGCACCTTTTCCTCTCAACACATCTAGCAATACAGAGAATCCTTTCTTACCATTCTGCAAAATTTAGAAAGAGAGAAGGCCACTTTTAATTTCCTCCACATTCATGTCAGAGTCGTGAAAAAGCATACTGCAATAGTACAAAAGTACTAGTATAGAAATTTCCACTTTATTTCCATATTGGGAATTACAGAATGCTCACTTGTCCTATTTAAAATGACCTTTTTTTCAGTGAATTCAGCTAACGAAATTTAGGTCATCACAAATTTGTCAGTGGACAAATACGCCTTTGAGACTTTTCTTGATTCAAAGACTTCTCATTGTAACTCTTGATGCCTGTTCTTTCTTTGATAATTTTAAGGTGTGTAACAGTGATGGTGAAAGCCAACAATTAAAAATCCTGGATTTTTGTAGAATACTTAGGTAATTGTCTTTAGAAATAATGGCCACCTTCTTTTCACCTCAGACCGACATTTATCAGTATTCCTGCAGAAAGGATGATATGCAGCACTCCTGGGAACTTTATGTCCCCTCAAACAAAATGCACATACTTTCTTAAAGAATATTTCAGCACTGATATACCACAATAAATCCTCAAAGGTAGTTTGTACTTGTTTTTTTCAACCTAACCAATACTTAATTAAAAGGTCTGCCTCTCTGTACTACCCATAAACACAGACTCAGACTTTATGACCATGACAGACATGTACATGACCACTTTCTTTCTTTCATCCATGCATATACTAATTATCATTTTCTAGTTTCTGACAGAACCTTTCTATGTAAATTACAGAAAACAATAACTCATTTTCTTGTAAGCAACTAGAACACTACGGACAAAACTGTTTGTCACACTTTGCTTTGCTGACTGTCTGGCTATTTCAGCTACAACTTTCCAGTCTGCTTCAGATTTGACTTTTATGGCTATTTTCATGACCCAGGTCTTTGTTAAATTACAAAGAAAATCCTGAAAAGCTTGTAAGTAGCTTTGTTGCTTCTCTCAATAGACACACACATGGAATGAAGACTAAACACTGCTGTTCCTCCCATCTGTTGGTTGTTGCATGTCTCAGGGTTTACCTTGTCATAATGGCGTTTGAAAGATGGCTCTGCTCTGGGATACATGTACTGACAAGTCCCCTGTTAAAATCAACTTGGTGAAGTGCTGTGATAGGTTAGCTGTCCGGACTGGTTCACTGTCTCCATTTCCCTCTGCAAAAAACATCTTTCCCACATAAGTACTATCATGCTGTGACAAAAATCACTTGACTTACTGTTTAGTGAACATGCTGAAACACTAACACACACATTCCAGATTTGACATTATCTGTCACTGTCCTCTGAAACCATTTCTCCTTCTCATACCTGTCCTGAAAAAAGGCACAACAGAACTAGACATAACAGTTCAGTAACACTCTGGTTAATACTATGCTTAAGAGCTTTCTCCTTGGCCCTACATCTGAGATAACACACTTTTAGCTACAGCACCAGACTAAGTTTATGTTCGAGTGATTAGTTACCAAGAACTGAAAACATTTTGCAATTTCTTACATCAGAATGCTTCTGTACAAATCCCTCCTGTTTCCCAAGGGCCACTGCAACATGATGATGGTCATCTAACCGGGTTTCCTAGTAAAGATGAAAATAACAACGTAAACGTATTTTCTTTACTCTGTTTCCAGCAACCACTATAAATGCTTAGAGTATGGTTCAGAATAAAAGCAGAGCATACTATAAAATATGATAAAGTAATTACATTCAAATAGCAATAGTCCTTTTTAGCAGTGTATTTACTATGAAGTATTTTACTTGGTTTTCCATTCATTTACTAGGGTAGAAGACAAAATAAAGACTGCTACCTCAGGTTTGATGAAATCTAACCACTTGTACACATCATGCACATTTCTAGAACTTCCTCAAAAACAGACTATGAAAATTAGATGTCTGATCAAATGCAGCTGAACAATTTGCACAGTTCTAAGGTGCAGTGCTTTGTATTTGTCTAGATGGAAAAATTGCTACATCCAGTTTTTAGTCATGTATTTCCCTCTCCCCTTTCATTTTCTGCATGTCCAAGACTTTAAAGACTGATCAGAACAGAGGATACAATACAGCACATTCAGCAGTACCCTACATCTGAAGTCAGAAGCTCCACCTCATTCACTTCGCATATCCTTTGTGATCTCAACGGAGTTTTTTGCATCTTACAATAAAACATAACAAACTGTGCTCTTCATCTTATCTTTGCTGCTTCAGAGAAATAAATGTAAAGCTAAACCAAATACAAGAGGGAAAGAGACTTCTCCTGGTCCCCACCAGCAGCCAGCAAAAACCTTAAGGCGCGGAGTTAATGAAACATCCTGAAACCACAAAAACCAGCGAATCAGCTTGCTTACCTATTCATCTGGGGATACTGCTGTACCAACTTACACAATAAATCCAACTTCTAAATGGAAATAGATGATTAAACAAGAAAGAGAAAGAGCACAATCATACAAAATTCCTCTGAGGTAGAGTTTGTTTTGTTAAGATTCATTTCCATAAACCAGCAAACATAACTGATCAAAATTTGTTTTGATCTGCACAGAACCAAAGTGTTACCAGAGCTGTTCAAGCTACAGGCACAAGACATATGACCTCATTTCAAAGGCTCAGCAAAGTGATGTGTGTGGGATTCAAATCGTTCTGGATTCGCTCAACAACAGACAGCTTATGCAGAAGCTGTACCTTCCCAGCAAGCAGAACTGATTGCTGTGTGAATCCAGTTGGATTAAATAGTCTTAGAAGTAAAAGTTTTCATTCATATTTATTCCTGGCAATACAACAGGATTAACTTCTCTTACTGAGGCTAAAAGACCGTTATAGTTGCACACCAACAGCAATTACTAAATATGTTTCAAATTGATCCAGGTAACCTCAATCTGAAATTCATATTCTGAAAGTAATGTATTTGCATAGAGACAAAGCAAGCAAATACTTGTTTGAAAAAACACAAACAATTACTTGTGTAGCAGCTATGATGCCAGGTGATTCTTAAAACCCAATGAGGTTTAGGATAAATTAGGTGCTTTCTTTATAAACCGGCTATATCCAAAAATGAGGTAGCGACCCAAATAGAAGGGTCTTATGTCTCATTTAAGATTCTTCTTTAATACAGACTCCAGTGTTATCCAGTCATTCTTCCTGACTAATGGCGCAAAACTAGGACCAATAAGGAAAAAATCATGAGTACTTAATATTTTGCAAATCAGTAATTAGGATTCTTTTTTTCCACATACCAGATCTGCTACAGATACCTATCTTTCACCTTTATTAAAACTAACTAGTACTTCATTCTTGTTGTGGTTTAACCTAGCAGGCCATGAAACACCATAAAGCCTCCCCTCTGGCAGGGCAGTGTAAGAAGCTGGTGTCCTTGACTTGGTACAACAACTAAAATATCGCTGTGTTAGCAACATTATTCTCATCCTAAATCCAAGACACAGCACTGTACCAGCTACTGGGAAGAAAATTAAATCTATCCCAGCCAAAACAATGACAATTCTGTACCAGCTACTGGGAAGAAAATAAAATCTATCCCAGCAAAATCCAGGGCAATTCTGTACGACTATTTTCTTCAAAGGAAGTAAATGGAGCATACAGAATCACCCCAAATCTACATTATTATTATCATCACTCCATCCTAAAATAACAATCTGACACAAATACTGTATCACTTTTGACTGGGCTAGCAAAATTTTTATTACTAAACAAATTCACCTTAATAAAATGAGGAAAGTGCACACTGCCTATGTGAATAAAACATATTAAACACAACATATCTTAAAATTAGATTTATGCTTTTAAATGAAGTTTTACTGTATTTTTTCTTCTCCTTCCAAAAACAGTTGCAGGGAAATCTGCCTAGCAATCTCTAGAGTACTACATGAAAACAAGTGCCTAAAGCTAAACTGATCCAACAAGATCAAACAGCAAGAAACTGTTTCTGAGCTACTGTTGTCTATCCCAGCTCAAAAATACGTGAGGAGTGGAGGAGGGGAAAGACACTTCGAACAAAACTTAGTGAAAAATCCCCTTGGAAAAGGGGTCACAATCAACTGCACAACAAGGTAGCTCATTTGGTGTTAACAATGAAATAACAGAAAATTATTATTTCCATGCTCACAGAAAATTCTCTCTGATATGAACATGCTTTGCTCTTGTGAACAGTTTAGGATGTCTGAACAGTGTCAACTCTGATTTGCTTCAATTCACTGGTACTTCTCTTGAACTTTTAGTATGACAAGTGTAATATGGTAGATCTTTTTCTAGTCTTAATGTTTCTAAGTTGCTTTTTTCACATTGCATAGTACTTTCTAAAGGAAATTTCAGAATTTTTATGTAATTTTAATGGATAAAATCCCTTTTGCTTCCCTCTTCTGTTTTCGGTAAATTATTTTTAAAACTCAAATAAGACAATCCAAAACCATGTGTTAATTGCCTTTTAAACAGCCTTACTCTCTTTGATGACCTCCTATCATAAAGATATAGGAAGATCTGAAAAGTGAGGTAATTAGATTTTTTTATTTGCTAAAAAATGTTCACTCAAGCAAACACAGCACAGCAGGGAACACAAGGAAAACACTATACCAGTAATATGGAGTCTTACAGGTGATTCTCACAGATTTCTCTTGGTGACTCTTCAGATTTCTCAAAAATCAGTAAATTACTGTTTTCAGTTAACAAGCTGTTTCAAGAGCTAATGATGAAATAAAAAAGGACCTTTGTCTTTGATGGGCACAAAACTAAAAGAAACTTGGAAGAAGATGAAAAAAGGAAAGTGATGCTTAATTTTAAGTTGGGGATTGGTAACTGAAAAACTAATTATTTTTTTCCAATTTCAGTTTAATAACTGTTGATAAATTAAACTATATTCCAGTTGAGCCTGTATTAAATGAAACTTGATAATAAATCCATTCTTTGTAACACTGCAAACTGCCTTGTAATAAGGCTGCACTCTTGGGAAGCAGAAGGGCAAGCATGGAAGAGGAGACATTCCTCAGACAAAAATTAAATTAAACTTCTAGCAGTAATTACAAAGTAATAAGGAAAAATCAAATAATTATAAAGCATCTGAGTAATGCAAGGAGCTATCTACATCATCATCTTCAGGCTATTTTAGTCAACCAGACACAGGCATGTCATCAAAGACCAAAATTAGGATTTCTAGAACTCAACTGATAGAAGTAGATGTTTCCTTGACAATGGCATACTGTTAGCAGCAATACAGAAAGTGTTCTACTAAATTGTGTGTCACAGTCTCCCAATTTGCCAGTCTGTAATTCCCCATTAGCAAATTTCATGACATACTCAATTCCTAGACAGTACGGCAATATTAGTAAAAGGGCTGATTTAATATGGGTAGGCTTTTAAAATAGCATAAAACCAGATTTGGCTAAGAAATACAAGAAGAAATGAACTGTGAACACGCCAACTAATGCCGTAAGTTAAATGTTATTGGTATATTAATTCTTTTTTACTACATGCATATCATACACGTAGATTGAATCCTACACAGAACAAGCATACGGCAGAAATTTGTCATTTAGACAAGCTCTACTGGAACTGTTGTCTCCAATAATGTAGATATTTTCAAAGTATAAACAGGTATTGTAAACTACTCTTACTGAAAAATGCACCTGACTACATACCAGCAGCACAAACTTATAGCAGACTGAAACAAGGTGCCCTTTACAGATAATTTTAAGTCAATGTCTTTTGCATTTTAACCTTTTTTTTAAGCAGCTGGATGAAAATGCCTCTGGGATGTAGAGAAATGGTATCATGATTTATTAAATTTTTTAAGCTTGGGTTTTTAGGGTAATTAAGTAATTTGAGGTCATTGTATAGAATCACAGAATCATAAGGTTGGAAAAGAGTCTCAAGATCATCAAGTATAACCACTAACCAACACTATAGAGTCCACCACTAAAACATTAATCCTATTAGTTCTTTATCTCTCTAACCTTTAAACTAAATTAGATGCTATTGATCATTTCCTACCGAATTTAACAGGATAGATGCTTAGGTGATAAGTCTTAGTAACTTTTAAGAATAAAAAAAACCCCCAAAAAACCAAAAAAACAAACCCAATGTTCTGATAGAAAGCTGAGCCCAAACCAATGTTCCAGTTAAGCAAAGACAAGATTTTTGCATCTCTCCATTTCCACAGACAGCAGCTAACCAGCACACTCTAACTTCATGCCCACAAAAGCACATTTCTACCAGTTTGTATGGACAAGTAGCAAGAAACCCAAAGGAGTTGAAGACACTTCCTCCATTTCAAACATTTAACATAAACACTAACTAATGGGGTTAGTTACTCACTAGTCCCATTCTAGACCAACTGTTGAAGAACTTGAAAATCTTAGACACTGTTCACAAATCAGGTCTGCACATGCTTCAGTGAATTTCCTGAACTCCCTAGGATGAATTTCTTTGAGTGCAAGAAGTATACTTGAGGAACAGAAAAAGAAAAAGCCATGTGGAAAAAGAGAATCTATGGATTATGGAAGGAGGGGCTGGCCACTTGGGAGGAATACAGGACAGTTGTTAGAGGATGTAGGGAGGCAATTAGGACCGCTAAGGCCTCCTTGGAACTTAATCTTGCAAGTCAGGTTAAGGACAATAGAAAGGGCTTCTTCAAATACATAGCGGATAAAACTAACACGAGAGGCAATATAGGCCCACTGCTGAATGAGGTGGGTGCCCTGGAGACAGAGGATCTAAAGAAGGCAGAGGTGCTGAATGCCTTCTTTGCCTCTGTCTTTACTCCTGCAGACTCTCCCCGGGGGCCCCAGATTCCTATAGCCCCAGAAGGAGTCAGGATAAAGGAGGAGTTTGCTTTGGTAGATGAGGATTGGGTTAGGGATCAGTTAAGCAATCTGGACATCTATAAATCGATGGGTCCGGATGGAATACACCCATGGGTGCTGAGGGAGCTGGCGGAGGTCATTGCTAGGCCACTCTCCATCATCTTTGGTAAGTCGTGGGAAACAGGAGAGGTGCCTGAGGATTGGAGGATGGCAAATGTCACGCCAGTCTATAAGAAGGGCAAGAAGGAGGACCCGGGTAATTATAGACCAGTCAGCCTTATCTACATCCCTGGAAAGGTGATGGAACAACTTATTCTTGACACCATCTCTAGACATATCAAGGATGAGGGGGTCTTTAAGAGTAGCCAACATGGTTTTACCAAGGGGAAGTCATGTTTGACCAACCTTATAGCCTTCTATGAGGAAGTAACTAGGTGGATGGATGATGGCAGAGCAGTAGATGTGTTTTTTCTTGATTTCAGTAAAGCATTTGATACTGTCTCCCACAGCATCCTCATAGATAAGCTAAGGAAATGTGGGCTTGATGATCAGGTAGTGAGGTGGATAAAGAACTGGTTGAAAGGAAGAAGGCAGAGAGTTGTGGTCAGTGGGGCAGAATCTAGCTGGAGGTCTGTGACTAGTGGAGTGCCTCAGGGGTCGGTGCTGGGACCAGTGCTGTTTAATATTTTCATCAGCGACCTGGATGAGGGAACTGAATGTACCCTCAGCAAGTTTGCTGATGACACTAAACTGGGAGGAGTGGCTGACACACCAGAAAACTGTGTTGCCATTCAGCAAGACCTGGACAGGCTGGAGAGTTGGGCGGGGAGAAACTTGATGAAATTCAACAAGGGCAAGTGTAGAGTCCTGCATCTGGGGAGGAACAACCCCATGTACCAGTACAGGTTGGGGGTTGACCTGCTGGAAAGTAGTGAGGGGGAAAGGGACCTGGGGGTCCTGGTGGATAGGAGGATGACCATGAGCCAGCAATGTGCCCTTGTGGCCAAGAAGGCCAATGGCATCCTAGGGTGTATTAGAAAGGGTGTGGTTCGTAGGTCAAGAGGGGTTCTCCTCCCCCTCCACTCTGCCTTGGTGAGACCGCATCTGGAATATTGTGTCCAGTTCTGGGCCCCTCAGTTCAAAAAGGACAGGGAATTGCTTGAAAGAGTCCAGCGCAGAGCCACAAAGATGATGAAGGGAGTGGAACATCTCCCTTATGAGGAGAGGCTGAGGGAGCTGGGTCTCTTTAGCTTGGAGAAGAGGAGACTGAGGGGTGACCTCATCAATGTTTACAAATATGTAAAAGGTGAGTGTCAGGATGATGGAGCTAGGGTTTTTTCAGTGATGTCCAGTGATAGGACAAGCGGCAATGGGTGTAAAATGGAGCATAAGAGGTTCCATGTGAACATCAGGAAAAACTTCTTTACTGTGAGAGTGACAGAGCACTGGAACAGGTTGCCCAGGGGGGTTGTGGAGTCTCCTACGTTGTAGATATTCAAGGCCCGCCTGGACAAGTTCCTGTGTGAGGTACTCTAGGTTGCCCTGCCCTTGCAGGGGGGTTGGACTAGATGATCTTTTGAGGTCCCTTCCAACCCTTGGGATTCTGTGATTCTGTGATTATGACAAACATCATAATCTGGGGTGGTTTTGCAACCATCAAAAATATTAAAAAATGCTGTGGATTTCTATCCCGAGTTTTGATTGCTGCATGTTCAACGTGGTTATACAGAACAAAGGTGTCAAGTTGCAATAAAAAAAAAAAGTGGAAAAAAAAAGTGTGATGCAACCATATGGGTGTTGAGACTGTTTCCCATTATTGAAAAAATAAATTTGAATGTTTCTTACTTCAAATGTCCACTCTTCTTCTTCATCTCCATCCAGAAGCATTTTTGTCTCCTTATACACCTTCCCTATTTCCAGTTGCAGTGGGGACACATTAAATTCAATTCTTTGCAGGTTAAAGCCAATTCCTACTCCAATAGCCTTTAAGAAGCTTTCCTTCAAGGCCTAGAACACAGAATAAATGTATTTTATTCATACTGGCTGTTCTCAAACTGTTTTAGTTCTGAGCAGCACTAAAGACCAAATAAATTTAAGACTTATACTACTGCAAATGTGAGGGTAGAATGATGCAACTACCAAAAGAAAAACTTACCAGTGTTATTAATGCTTTGCTGCATTATAATTAGTATGGAAGCAAAATTACCAAGTGGTACACACAGATATGAACCCTTTACCTTGCTCTGGGTTTGTGTTTAAAACTGTAGTCATATATCTTTCTAGAAAACTCAGCTGTACTATCATTCTCAAAGTTATTATAACATTAAAAAAAAAGAAATCACTAAAATATAAAATAGCATCTCCAAAAAACCAAGACACTATAAAAAGTATACAATTTTACTATAATAAAAACAGTAACAAAACATCAAAAGAGAACATGCAGGTTTAGCATTACAGTCTTTAAATAGAGAAAAAGAAACACTACCCAGTGCCGATGAAACATATCCAGCTGCATCCATTCACTACTCATAGACTTGATTACACTCCACTCTGTTTCAGTAAACTGTCTCTTCATGATGTGAAAGAAATTTGGAATTGAGCTACTACCTGTAAATTTTTCAGAGATACGTTTACATAAATTTTGTTTACAGAAATTTTAACAAGACTAATAACTAAAAGCAAATTAATTACCTCATATTATTGCTCTAAAAAAAACTCAGAAGAAAAAACATTAAGAATAATCTGAATTTATATAGCCTCAAAGCTGTGATTCTGATGATTGTTCAGGACACTATAAAAAAAAACCAAACACTCCCATAACAGAATTACTGCATTAAAGTGTGAAATGAAAGTAAAAATTGTTATGTATTTTCAGCATTCTCTAAAAAACTAAGTATTTAACCAGTACCAATAATGTATTAGAAAATCGTATTCAGCTATAAAATCAGCATATACAGTCTTTGACATCTGATAGCTTGATCTAGTAAAATTTTATAAAACAGCATGCTGTTTGTCAGAATTCATCAAGCTATTCTGTCTCCTGCCTTTGGATGCTGAGAAACATAAGAAACTTTCTTAAGCACATGTAGAATACAATATCCCACATTTATCACATGATATTAAGTCTTTTGGATTATTCTGCAAGAAAAATGGGGGTAGGGAGATGCCCATAATTACAGTAAGAAATATATCAAGGAAAACAAACAATCATGAAACACCAAACCTTCAAATCCTTGGATTAAATTTAAGCCTCCTCTAAAACCAAGCACGGCTGTGTGGCACTGCAACAGCTCTTCAGGGGCTACACCACTAGTCTAAATTTACTTTGCAGAAGACACGACAGACTGTGTGGTTATATTGATGCATGGTATTACTACAATATACTGGAACCTATGGACCTTGTTACATGCATGGCTAATCACCCACGGCCTATATCATTAATCAGCATACCATGCAATATGCCCAATAGGGTTTACAGCTGGCTAAACAGACAGTGGCAGAAAGCCATCTATTTGCTTTAGTAGGAATAATAAAAATCTGGATAGAGACAATTCGACATATTGAGACAAAATTTTTCATAGGTTATGCAATGTTCTTATTAAAATGTTGGGTGTATTCAATCCAAAACATAGTCTCCCCTTCCAATACCACATTACTCTTAAGAACCCACCATTAAGCAACTGCTTAACGAAGATGCAGATTTTAACCCTAGCTCCACTGCTGATTCTGTGAGGGACTATGGGCAAGGAACTTTCCCTCTTCACATTAATGTTCCCCATCTTAAAACAAGGATAAGGGTATTAACTCTTCTCTACAATGTGGTTGTCTTCTACAGATACCTAAGTACTATATAAAAAACAGGCATTTGCAGCGGTAGTAATTGATCTGATCAAACTAATGTCACACTAAAGCACACATTCAGGTTTTTCTGACAATTTCTGTATCACACTGCAAAGTAAAACCTGGCATACACAGTACACATGACATAGCAGTGACATTTCAGAGATGCCACTCATTTCATCTATAGACTAAAGTGAAGAAAATGTCTTAAGACAGGTATTTTGTTGACAGTTGCAGTAGCCAGCTAACGGAATGATCCAGAACAATCTAAGGAGATAACTAACCTTACTCGCTGAAGAAAATGATGATGCTAAAAAAGAAAAGCAACCACAATGTCAAGCATGTTTTGATAGATTACAAAGGCAAACAAAATATCCATCTGCTTACACAATCCAACTTCCCTGAAGCAATGAAAAATAACAAAAAGAAATTATTCAACTTGGAGAAGGGTCACTGTCTTTCATCTCTGAGTTTATATGGCCAGTTTTATGAAAAAGTAACTATGCTGAGACCTGCTCCAAACAACTCACTTCCTTATTTTTTTCTTTCTCAAGTATTTAAGACAGCAGTGGTGAGCCACCAGCCTCTCCAAGCGCTTCAAACTATAGAACATTTAAGAATGTCCTAATGTACCTTTTCTCCTCCATTACTTTCTGAGTTCTCCTCTTTCAACAACCCAAAGACGACTATCCAAACTACGTGACTTTCAGCATTTAGAGGCTCTTGCATTATCAGCCCTTCTGCCATCCAAGCCTTATCACACATAGTGAATACACTCAATACTTAAAACTGTTTAGTATACCAAATGTATATTCAAAACCATTCTACCTTTTCACTCCTTATTTACCCCTTTTTGTCCTAGGTTTATTCAACTGTCCAGCTACCCTCCTTGATACTTAATGTTCAGATTTGCACAGGACTTTCCCCTGCGCTCCAGCCATCCGTTACATCCCTCCTCTGAAAAACTCCAGAAATGCCCTCCCCTCTCATTTTCTTCTTAATACAGCACAGTTGCTTCTCTCTGAGGAATGGATTGGAGGAGCCAGGACTACTACTCTTCACAAATTTCAAGCAGTACAGCAGCCTGCCTGGTCCATTTCCTCATACTTGCTTCAGTATCAAAGACAGATTCACAGAATCATGAAAAAATTAGGTTGGAAAGGATGTCTGGAGATGACCTGGTCCAACCTTCTGTTGAAATCAGAGCCTTAAGTCAGGTTACCCAGGGGCCTGTCAAGCAGAGATTTCACCCCTTCTCTGGGCAACTTACTGCAGTGTTTTGTTGTTCTCACAGTGAGAAATTGTTCTAATGTGGATTATGCACAATATAGTCTACAGATGATCATTTGAGGCACAAGGCAAGACCAGGGTCCTTCACTGGACAACAACTTCCTATTCTGATGATAACTTTCAAAGACCTTTTTAACAATTTTTCCTCTTGTTTATTGCCTACTCTGTAAAATTTAAGCAAAGAAAGAAAAAATATGCCTTAATATTTTAATGATTTTTGTGAAGCCACAATGTTTTCTACAAGGAACATAAAAGATCATGTAACAGAATACAGAAGAAACTGGAATGCAACTTGGAATTCTGATAGGAAATAAAGGCAAGAAAAAGAAGTATTTATAAGGGTTATAAACCAGACAAATTATTCTTAAAAAGGACTTTTAAAAGATGTTTCAGACAATCTTTCCCAAGACTTGCAAAGTATTCATCACAAAAATGACAAAACATGATAAACATAGACATGTTTTGGCTTTACCTTCAGACTTTTGTTAACTAACTAAAAATGAACTTATTATCAGCACTTCACAGTTCACAGTGTTACAGTTTCTTCTTCTCTACAAGATGATACCAATTTTCTTAGAGAAATTTGGCTGCAGTGTACATGTATGTATTTATGCAAGTGGAGTTCTGGTACATAAATGCTCTAAGAGCAAATTCAAAGAAAATTCTCTAAAAAAAAGAAGAAAATAATTATAAACAGGATAAGCATGATAAAAATTATTTAATTAAAAACATGAGAAAAAGATTCTCTGAAGGAACAAATCCTTTTACTCTCATAAACACACACAATTCAAATACTTCCAGAAATACTTTGTCTTTACATTGTCAATGATCAATGATAAAGCCAGGAACTCACTGAAACTTACACAATTGTACTACTGCTTCTTATTTAACTCACAATGGTAAAGAAAAAAGATTCCTTTAAGCTATGCCTATGCAGGTTGTAGAAAACTGCACATCTGATCTGTCTGTGCTTCTGAACATCTACACACTAACAAGCTCCAGAGCAGATGCCACACAGCTGGGTACACACAGTACCAATCCAGCACTCCTTTCCCAATGTTTAGGGTTATTCCAAGAAACATTTAAATACTGAGCCAAAAAATTAGCAGGGGATACAACTATGTGGTAAAATTTAATTGAAACGCTCAAAACTGCGTTTCAAATATTCCTTCTTGTAAACCATTTTACAACTTCCGAAAAATCAGAATTTATTTTTAATTCTGATAAATCCAATACACTTACAGTAATCTTGCCCATCTCAGTGGCAAAGTGAGATTCCTGTAACACAATGTGTGCACTTCAGAAAAAAATATATTTATGTATGCAAATTACTCATTTAAATTGGTGAGCACCAGGAAATTGCACAATATTTATCTGACTGAGCACCTGACTAGGTAGGGGGCTCATCACTGAAATGGAATAAATTAAGTTTTGTGATTTTAGGAATACATAAGAGATAAGACATGCTTTCATATGAGATTTCAAAAATAAGCAGAGTTGGTAGCACAGAAAAACAGGAGGCTTGTTCCACAAATGGCTTATGATTAATGTGAAAAGATACATATCCCCAATAACTATTAAAACTCTTTGAAATAACAGTCACTCACCTTTTTCTTCTTTTTTTTAGAGAATAAAAATTGTGATGGGAGTAGATGAATGAAAATATTGGATAAACTGTTTTAAAAAAAATGGTGTTTAATTAATCGTTTAGATTCTCTAGTGAATTAAGATAGTGCATTTCAGCACACAATAAAAAACAAGTCAATGGCATGGAAGTTATTAAAGTGGCAAAGGGTGGGAGGGAAGGGATGAGATTTTTTTAATTAAACATGAAATCAAACTTGCCTGGGTTGAGGGGATTAAAGAAAATAAGCTCCACGGTGACAGAGTTTTCCTGCTTTTGATACAGGGGGCTTGATATAAGAAACGCTAGTGCCTGGAAAATACAGAGGTAAAGTACTTTTTTGCTTAACTTAAGTTGCAGAAAGAAAACTACGGTATAAGTCTGGAATTTAGGGGCCCCACTAAACATGAGTTAATTGTTTCACACTAGCCTTCTACAGTATAACATTTCACACCATCCTTCTACTTACCAGTTAGTTCAAAGACAGAGCCTCCCAAACATCTGCTAGCTTGGGATACTCGTTGCCTGCCCATCCTGCAATAAATTTTGCAGGAAGGTCACCCTGTTCTACATCTTTGCTAGTTAACAGAAGAATTACAGATATGGCTCGTTTCAGCTAATTGTGTAACCACTGGGGCGTCCAACTGTGCCAAGGGTGAAAAGTTTTAAGAAGAGGAAGACTCGTTTCCTTCATCTTGAAGACCCCTACTCACAAGACGAAGGCTCATTTACTTCATCCTGAGACCCTCGCCCATGACCACAGGGAGGCACTGCACATGCGCAAAGGACCTTTTAGCTCATTCTAATACGAAGCGGGGATAGATCATGAATATGTATAGGCGTGTAACTTTAGAGGATAAATGTAGCGGGAAAGGACACTGAGGTGTGCATACTTTGGAGGAGCGATCCCTATGCACCTCAGCGCTGAATAAAAGCATACCTACTTTACAACTTTAACCAGTTGTGGAGTCTCTCTGTGTATCACTTTCAAAATTGTTGTATTAACTACTGTAAGTATTCTGTCAAAAATCTAATATCTCTTTTAGTAATTACCCTCTTAATAGCTTAAAAATATGATTTTCATTTAGTATAGAAGCCTAATCATAAAGATGTTTTTTTAATAAAGGCTCTTTTCCTTTTCAGAAATGCATATATCTGTTCAGTCATCAACCAAATAACTTCATTATAAACCTTATGAAAATCTAAGTTAACAACTACGAATTTTTAATGTGGCAATTCCTGCCACTGTAAACTTTAAAATTACTTCCAATGCTTTGTATAGATACTTCTTACTTGCATATGCCACTTAAATTTCCTAACTTACAGTTAATATACTGTTCAAAATGTATACAGCTTCTTTTAAAGAGAAACTGGGAAACTAACTTTAATTCTTTTTAATATTCACCAGAACTATATTGCCCTTTCTCTCACTGGAAAATACATTTTCATTTCTGTATGTTTTTATAGTTCACTCCTCACCTTTACACAAACTTATGCATTCTTTCTTCTTGCATTTGTTCACAATAGATAATATTTTGGAAGCATTTCTCTAGTCTACTGTAAACTCCACACTTGTAAATATTTTGTTACAGAGCATGACATGCTTTAAATATTGGAAGCAGTTTCTGTTTTTACATTGGACCATCTTGCTGAAAAGCAAGACAGTCAACTAGAAAACTCTAGTAAATTTAACCAAAATGTACTGCAGCTTCTTTTCATAACATCCAATTAACTGACAACAATTTGTCCCAGTATCTGACTGCCTAACAAATACAAACCTGTATGTTCATTTGCATTAGAACAAAATTGACCGGATGGTTTAGCTGTTCAATGGCCTAACTTTAAAAGTCCTTTTTTTCCTAGAATATGCAGAGCTCTGCCTCCTTCCCATAACACTCAGTAACTTGCTTCTTATGATATAGCAGCCATAGAGTAAAGGCATCCAGCAAATCTCTGATCAGTTAGTGTATAAATTAGTTTGATATTCACAAGGTAGAGGTTTTGTCCTTGAGACCAGGATATATTTTCATTGATTATTCTTTAATATACAGACACCTATGCCTCACACCCCATCACATCATAATGCAGATTTGAAATCAGAGCAGTTCACAGAAAAAAATACATGTAAAATTAACACAGTTGTGAAGGCAATTGATTTCTTACCTATATAGTGGTACTATTCCCTGCTAATACCTTTATACTGGTGTTTTGTTTACAGTGTTACAAACATCAGGTCAATCATAAGTCAACTTTGGTAATACAATGTGTACTTAACAAAGGTAGTAATTTTCCTGTTGTACCTGAAGTTATCAAAACCATTATATACCTGCGCAAATATAGCGAGAACAGTAGATGACTAACCTTCCTCACTTAAATTTTTACCAGTTTTACAGTGTACAAATTGTTTTGGTCAGTTACAAACTAACAAGTTTATATAGTGACATACATCCAAAACTATGGATATGAAAAGCTAAAAGCTACTACTGGCAGTTCATTGATCAGCTAAGCCCCTGGAAAAACAGAAACCCAAATCCCAGAATGTCAACAGATTCCGACTGCTTGAACTGCATAAAAGAAGCAGGTCAGTCATCAAGAACTAATACCTAATCAATATATATCAATTTACTTTCAGATGGCAAATTGGTGAAGCAACAATGTGAAATGTGCTACTGAAGCAAAATGAGCTACTGAAGTATGACAGATCAAACTACTTAATGATGTGAAACATGGGCTAGCTATAAATCCTGCAAACTAACAAACTGTACAGGATTAATATGTTTTGAGTCCCGGACTCTTGGGCTGACAGTCCTTTTGGTGTAGGACACAAGCCATATTTTACAGTGTTTTACTATCTCTAAGGGAAACCAAGGTAAACAGATACAGAGAAAACATTTTTTCTGCAACAGATGCCCAAATCCTAACTGTTTATTAATACCAATGAACCCTTGTCCAGATGTTTAGAAACCAACAAGACAAATAGTTACCTAGATAAATTACTATCTTAGAAGAAACAGACAGAACAGAGCATGTTTTTTAAAACTATTATCTCGCACAGCTTTAGTGTGAATTAAATATTGGATTTTCATTCTGTGCCCCCTCCACTTCCGGCCAGCATCCCGCAATTCTTCCAACATCCATCCTTGCCATTTAACGACTGATGATATGTTTTACCTTGGCATACCTCAGAGAAGTAGCATTAACTTTAAAGTGTCAGAAAATGTTGAGCAATTTGTTGAATTGCTCAAGATTTCCCAGACTGTAAAAATGTAAAAGTCATAAAGAGACTAACATAATTTGATAATGTTTGATATTTAATCTGCAGTTAGAATTGCTAAATCTCTGTAATACTAGAGAAACTGCTAAGATTTCAATCACATTACTGTGATTTGGTCCAACAGCAATGACGCATAGTTATGCAACCTGCCCCAATAGTCAATGTTAAACAAAAGAAAGTAAAGAATCAGAATGGATTACACAGCTCTACCTCCAAAACTGCATTAGAGAAATAACAATTTTGACGAAGAAAAGTCACAAGCTATTAACTGGATACCTCACACCTGATCAATTTTTCAGACAGACAGTATTATGGTCTGAAATAGATACTTGCTTTTTGTCAGTGTTCTGAATCTAAAAAAAAAGTCAGATCTTCTCAAATTTTGTTCAGAATCCAGCACACTTTTATATGTTCTATCTCAAACATTTAACTGTAATATAACTTGCCACTGAAGAACTTACTGACATAATTACACCTACATGCAAGGGCATGGTTTGAGCTTGCTTTAGAGAAAAAACATATTTAAAATACATGGAGTCTTAATCACTAAGAAGATTCAGGAACCTCGAGTCCTTTTGATGAAACGTACTTAGTTATAACTAAACAGTAATAGCAAAAATTTAATAAGCAGTAATAAAATCAGAAACCCCTTCTTGTCTACATGAATGGCTATACCTTCTACTTGCTTAAGCTCTTTCCAAGACATTGTATGACCACAGCTAGCAGAGCTTAAAGCAGCCACAGCATTTCAATAAACAGGTAAATTACCTCATGGAAATGGCATTTTAATCAGTTTTCCGTTACAGAATATATGAAACAGTTAAAGCATGCCATTTTGTCAGAGCAGCAGGAACTCCAGTTCCTTTCAACATTCATTGAGGTTACAATGCATCACACTAAAAATAAACACAAAACTCCAAAATCTAAATAAATATCAAAAAAGATTCTCTTTTATAAAGCCATTATGGTTGTGAGTTGTGAGGACACAACTACAAATGTTAAAAAAAAGAGAAGTCAAAAAAGTCAAACATGCTCAGATCTCTTCAAAGGTAACAGCCATTTAGGAACATAACATGTTTTAATGTAGCTAAATGATCTCCTGTTGCTCTTTAAAATTACAACAAAAACCTCAAGATGAAATAAATTACTAGAGGACCTTTCCACACAGAAATATTATATTGACTGACACCTCCGACAATTAATCCTTTGCTTAAAAATAAATATTTTAAAGAAAATCTACCATTTCATATCATCTACTATTCCCAGAAAAAAGACAAGCAAAAACTCATTACTATGAGGATGACCACTCAATGTCAAAACTGGATCACTTCATTAACTTTGTTCAATTAACTCTCACACTATACAACACGTGTGTGTGCAAATACATGTGTATATATACACGTGATCTGCGTGTATATATATGCACACATATATTCAGTGTTGCTGTTAGATGCATAGTCAGAAATTCCAGCAGAATGGGGATGACGCCCAGCTTCTACCTTTGTATTGAATCAGATACACTGCAAAATAACATTATCCTCATGGTATCACTAACGCTTGCTACTGAACAATAAAAGTATTAAGATAATAGGAGGAGGAAAGGGTAGGTACTTTAGTTAAAATGCGATTACATGAGAGTATTCCTATCTCTAAAGAAACTAGGACCATTGCAGAACCTGGGGTGCATAGGGATCTGCTTGGCACTTGGTATACAATGTTATATTGGACAAAAAAGGGGAGGGAGGGGGAGCAGAGAAATGCCAGTGCTCAGTAACTAGGTAATCTTTACCTTCCACATGAATTTGACCACATGATTCACACTTCCTAACACCTCCTTGCTTTGACTAATGCAAATTCCCCACCCTCTTTCCCCTTCCAGAAAGCTATGTGACCTTAGAAAACACAAGCTGAGATGGTTTCTCTGAAAGAGTCCAATGATAGAT
The DNA here is from genome assembly GCF_963264785.1 of Psittacula echo. Taxonomy (NCBI): domain Eukaryota; kingdom Metazoa; phylum Chordata; class Aves; order Psittaciformes; family Psittacidae; genus Psittacula; species Psittacula echo. The sequence continues at coordinate 112,319,153 of NC_137736.1, forward strand.
CTCTCTTCTAAATTAGGTGTTTGGTGTGGAACTGGTCCTCAGTATTGAGACACACACTCTGGGACTATGTTGTTCCACATCATGATATCCTACTGCAGTAATGAAGCCACTGAACAACTGAGCTCCTTGTGATGGCCAAAGTCAGGACACTGTGCAGAAGTCTGTCCCCGAATATGAATCTCACAGCCAGATGCAGTAAAAATGTCCCTTATTTTCACACTTAAAACATCCCCACTTCCATGTACAGACTGCCCTTCCTTTCCCCTTCAAAATGAAGTCCAAAAAACTCTGCAAGATGACATAAGTATCACTGTCCTATGTAATAACAGTAACCATGTAAAAACATGCTTTATAAAAACCCTTGTAAAGCCATTTGTTTGGCTTGTCATCAGCTGAAAGACCCACAGAGAAGAGACAGAGGTCAGGTAGTCATTCAGCATGTTGTCCTCACACATCCTTCCCCCATCGACACAAGTCAATCGTTGCATAGCTTCAGACCAGCCACTGCAAAAACTTTTAGCCAGCTAACAGGATATATAAGAAGAAATGCCAGAGGAAGATTAACATATTGTAACTGACAAAAGCAAAGCATTGCCCGTAACTGAAAAACTGATGAACTTTAATTGTCCATTCACCTGTATCAGTTATATCTGCTTTTGTAGACACCATCTCCAAGTGTTTGCTATGTTTTTACTATGTTCTATTAAATAGGGTTTTGCTAGGAAGAAAATCTATGTATTCAGTAGAAATCCCAACAATTTTAAGGGGCAGGAAAACTATACAGGCCATAGAACAATATTTTAATGCACTAGAAGACTGGATTTTTCATCAAAATGCACCACAACACATAACTCCTAAAAATTAAAGCACCAACCAGATGTAAGGCAAAAACCCAGCTACTTATAGAAGTAGCTGAAGTCTCCTGGTACTAAAATTTCCTGAAAACCTGACATCACAACCTCACCTTAAGTGAGGAAAATATGAAAATCCCTTCTTAAAAATCAGAATTTTTCTTTGAAAGGAAATGCATCAGGGAAATCCAGTTGAGGGGAGGGGGGATTTTTGTTTGTTTTGGTTTGGGTTTTTTTAGGGTTTTTCTTTATTTTTGTTTCTGAGGGGAGATGTTAAATAGTTAATGCATATATCTACCACTTCAAAAGGCAGACTAAAAATCTGCAGCTCTCTAAAACACTGCCTTCCAACCTCAAAACTAATAAGAGCTCCAAACTGTAATTCTTGCACAGACAACATCCAAACAAGCTTTTGACAACACAGAGTAAAGACAGCTTCTATTTTCCAGCTTTTGCAACAACTCTATCTGTACAGCTGAAGCTATTGGAAATGGGCAGTGTTAGCAAAAAACTTCTCAAAAAGCAAATTCCTAATATGTACAGAAAAATTACTTAATTTTGGGCCTCCTGACACATCTTTCTGCTAGACTTCCTTAATCTGGAAAGCCAAAGCTGACTGTAATTAGTGTGGGCTGAGAAGTGCTCTTAGTTCTGTTAAAAAAACCCCAACAAACAAAACAAAACAACCAAGCAAACAAAAAAAACAAACCCAAAACCAAAAAAACCCAAACCCACAAACAAACAAAACCTAACAGAAACTTAATTCTCTTTTGCCTCTCATTCTGAATGTATAACTTCATTTCCCAAAAGACCAATTAAGGAATAAATTGTGACTATTGTAAATTCAGTGTGCAGAAGGATATTTCAAGAAAACAAAACAACAAAAAAACCACTCCCAACCAACCAAAAGAAATCCCAAATCCAGAGAAGCATTCTTATAGTTTCCTTTTGTTCTACCTCTTATGTTTACTAAAAGCTCCTAGCTTAAGTGGGTTTTTTTTGCTTTATTGTTAATTTATCCCTCATTTTAAACACATTTATTTACCAGAAGTTCTTGTTTACTGTTCTACATTTTGCTATCAGTTTCTATTTTAATCCCAATGAGTTTGTTTTCCTATTAAAAAACAGTCATCAAGGGTTAAGTTTTTTCTTTCTAAAAAGCCTATTTCACCTCAAAGAGGAGATTCAATCACACTATCAAATTTTCCTTTCACAGTTTATCAAGCATTGATATTTAATAAATTACCAGAATGTGCCAGTATTTTTACAAATGTGACACAAATCCAGCTTAAAACAGTGTTATAATTGTGACTAAATAAAGCACAATAATGAAACTGCTATATAATATGTATTCTTTAAGAGCATGTTTAAGATGCCTGTTTCTCCCCATTTTCGAGTAAAACAAGAACAAAGAAATTCCTCCCTGTTCACTCAATGTAACGGCATATAACCACTATGATTTGTTAGTTCAATAAGGAAATCAGTTAGATGTTCTAACACTACTTAACATCTAAAAATGATGTTTTCATCTTTATAAATTCTGACTTCTATAATTAATTAAAAGTAACGTTTAACCTAAATCCTTTGTTAATTTCTTCATCCCAAACATTACATCTACATATCTAAAGCTGTACCATTAGCTAATAATTTGGCAATTATCTCTTGCAGTAGAAGATTAGATGCTGATTGCTGCTAAGAGATTCACTTAAATACACCAGTAAAACCAAAGCCAATTAAAACTTTGTGTAAGATGAAGTTAAGGCAATATAAGGACAAAAGCACCACAAAGAATAATCTCTTTCAGCATTTCTTTCTAGGTCAAGAAATTCTTATTGCGAAAAATGAAAAGCATCAATTAAAAAAAGTTCAGAAAAGCTTGAACATGGCTGCTAGATAAAAGACATGCCAAATATCTTGACTAAGATGTAGGTGTCCCTATGTCTCAAGTTTAGTTTATGACTACCAAAAAGAAATACACAAAATTTATAACTAGCTCGAGAGAGAGAGAGCTTTCCTCCAGTAGCTAGACTGAAACATGGTATTTAGCTTATTCACGTGGGACTTGGATACTCTGATTCATGTGTGACATCTCTCTGAAGATCTCTTATCTTTTATTATCTTACCTCAATGATGAAATAATGAGAATAAAAAGAAAAAAAGTGAATCAAGCTCTGTTTATATTTCTTTGCCTTGGAAAAAAAAAAAAAACCACCATCAAACAAGCAAAACAAAAAAACCCACAAACAAAACCCAAACCCAAAACAAATATTTTTCAGACAAGCCAGTGTTTGTACATGATCACCTACTTTCTTAAAAAAGCATCCTGGGAACTATTTTTAGATCAAATTAATTTTCTGTAAAATTCACATGCAGAAATTTACCCTTTTGTGTCTTTTAATAAGCAAACCTAGCATAAACCCAAAAGATTAATGAGAAAAGCTAATTTTATTGCATGTCAACTATTTAATTCTGGAATTACATTGAGATTGGAGATGACTGGATCAAAGCAACTGTAATGCAATAGGTAAGAAAGACTGCAGGCTGATCATGAAAGATCAGGAATGAACTGCTGGTTTACTTGCTTTTCTAATTCCATCTAAGTTAAAAAAATGCATTACTGTAAAGAAATTCACTCTTGAACTTAAGACCTAAACTTTTGGGTTTTTTTAAAAATTCTCACAGCAATCTTTATTAAGCTATAATTATTTCCTATGTCTCTAAAAATGTCCTCCTTTACAGAGTTTAAGTGACTGGCAAATCAGCACCCCACACACCATTCAAATCAAGTTGACAGGTTGCAAAATTGCTTGTCCATAAGTTACAGGTCGAATATATTACCACAAGCTGAGTTTTCCCCACTGGAGTTAATAGTACTATTGAGAATCCTCCTCACCTCCTTTCTGAATGGGTTAAAATAATTTCATATGCATTACATCTCCTGGCAAATTATGTCCATAATAACATCATTAACAAATTTACAATACAGTGTGCATTTTCCCAAGTGATTCAAGAGTTCATCTTAAACTGATCTAAACAAACAAACAAACAAAAAAACCCAGACAAAACCCCAAATCCACTGATCTCAGTAATTCTTCAAAACCAAGTAAATTGAAAGCCTGATTTAAATCTACAAAACTAACCTGCCAGACAATCAAAAGGCAACAACACACAATACCTAAAAAGGGCATCTTCCTTTTCTATCATCACTACATTATTTATTTCAATATCTGAATAGAGAGAAAAAAGGCGACAAACTGTTACATATCTGTAGAACTTTAGTAGAACTGTCTCTATTTGCACTGCTAAGAATAGCTTCTTGTGTGGTCTGCCTTCACCTATGAGGAAGGCTATATCTTACAGGAATTTCATTTTTCAGATTTTAATAATGCAGCAAAAGTTATATGGAAAGAGATGGCTTCTTATTGCTCCTAAGTACAATAAAAATAGGCAGCACAGATTAAGAAGTGGTGTAAAATGCTTATATGCCAGGTCTCCTTCTTACTTGCTAGCACATAATTTAATAACCTATTTCTCAAAACTTCCAGCTGCATGATATTGTCTTGTATATTTGCACTGCATATTTTGTTTACTGGCTGAATGATAAAGGAGTGCAAGAACTAGAATATTAGAAACCTCAATCAAGATTCTGTTGGATAACATCACAAGATGAAGTGTATCTGATACTTTAAACAAGTATCTGAAAACAAAACAAAACAGATATACTGTAATGTACTCTGTGCAGAGGGAACTCTTTGTCTTTGTAGCTATTCCAAACAAAGATTTATAGTGGACTCACTCTCAAAAATATAATATACTTAGAAACTACAGAGCAAGAGCACCACTCAGTGGAACTATCAGATAAAACAATATTCGTAAAGTCAGTCTCATATTCATAGCATAGCAGTAAAAAGAGTTCCAGGTAATTCTAGTAAGACAAAAATCTTTCTCAGAAAAGAATAGGTGAAATATTGCTAGCTTTAGTTCATATTACAAAGACTATAATAATTTAAAAATCTATCCTTAATATTGTTCATTTGCTGGCTCACTTTCCCACATAAAATTACTAATTTTTATTACTATTCTACTTCTTTTCCAAAAATACAAATTATAATTCCAAAAAGGAATACGTATAGACACAAACAAACCCTCTTTAAAATTTGGAACCTGGAACTGTTTAATCCATAAATATTTATTTAAAATACATAATGTGGAAAAGAATTGCATGAGCAGATGCTGACACCCTTATGACAGTTATTTCTTCAGATCCATGTTGTTATTTGGAAATCCCAGGACAGGCAACTAAAAAGCCACATGACAGAAGCAAGAATAGCAACCAAAACTTGATTGATAGGATGAACTCAAGAGAATTTTTCCTAAACTTAGCCTGCTAAAGTTGACATATATACCAACAGCCTAACTTGGATTCTACACCTTCTACAACAGCAGTAACTAGGGACACTGAATGAAGAGTACACACAGACATAAGGTGGAAAAACCTTGATCTGTTCTGATGCTGCCAGTAGAATAAGTAGTAGATCAATGGATATTTCAGTTATCCACTACTTAATTTCACATGAGAGAAATGAGAAAGGAAAAATGAATAAATAAGTAAAAATATACAAGAAAAAGGCAGACATAGAAATGATTTTTTTTTAATAAAGCCAACTAATATTGAAGTTAAAAGATTTTTTTTCTACTAACTGGCGAAAAACTAAGAATATGTCCCCTTACAAAGTTGAATGCATTATGGAATGGAGAATATAAGAGAAGAGAGAGAAGAATGGAGAAGCAATGCAAAATCAGGATGCTAAACCTAAATGTAAAATTAAACCTTTAGTCTTCACAATTGTCTCCTACTTTCAGAAGTAGAGTGTAACACATTTTGTAAGACTTGTCAGCTGGATATTGGCAATGTGTCTAAACTGCCAGCTACATTTCCAGGTGCATAAAATGACAGCAGAGGATGAGATATCCGTACCTTACATATAAGTGACTTTATCATTTCCCAAGAAAAACTTAAAATACAAACACTTGAAGGTTTTGATTTTCACTGTTTACCTACTGAAACAGGAAAGCTTTTTAAATTGAGTAACTGAGTCCTTCTACCTGCGGAGAAGGACTTGGGGGTGAAGAAACTTAACGTGAGCTGGCAGAGGGCGCTCACAGCCCAGAAAGCCAACTGTGTCCTGGGCTGCATCAAGAGGAGCGTGACCAGCAGGTCGAAGGAGGTGATCCTGCCCCTCTACTCTGCTCTCGTGAGACCTCACTTGGAGTATTGTGTGCAGTTCTGGTGTCATCAACATAAAAAAGGACATGGAACTTTTGGAACAAGTGCAGAGGAGGGCCACGAGGATGATCAGGGGAGTGGAGCACCTCCCGTATGGAGACGGGCTGAGAAAGTTGGGGCTGTTCAGCCTGGAGCAGAGAAGGCTGCGTGGAGATCTCAGAGCAGTCATCCAGTACCTGAAGGGGGCCTACAAGGATGCTGGGGATGGACTATTCATCAGGGATTGTAGTGACAGGACAAGGGGTAACGGGTTCAAACTTAAACAGGGGAAGTTTAGGTGGGATATAAGGAAGAAATTCTTTACTGTTAGGGTGGTGAGGCACTGGAATGGGTTGCCCAGAGAGGTTGTGAGTGCTCCATCCTTGGCAGTGTTCAAGGCCAGGTTGGATGAGGCCTTGGGTGGCATGGTTTAGTGTGAGATGTCCCTGCCCATGGCAGGGGGGTTGGAACTAGATGACCTTAAGATTCCTTTCGAACCCTAACTATTCTATGAATCTATGATTACGGAGTCTTGGGGTAAGGCCTTCAGCAAGCCCAAAGTGTTTCCAGGGTACTGGGCCTGGGTGTTAATTTTTAACATAGCAGCCTGCATGGCACTGGGTTTTAAGTCTTTGCCTAGAACAGTGCTGAGACCACACAGTGTCTCAGATGCCAAGTTTGCACAGCATCAAGGCCTTCTCCATCAGCAAATAGGCTGAGGGTGTGCAAGACAACGGGAAAAGAAACAGCTGGGACATCACTTTGTTTTGTTTTGCCTGGGAGAGGTATGATAAGCACCAGCCTCGAGCTTAATCTGGTATTTGGGCCCTGCATTACTGCAATCCCTTCAGGGGTGTACCTGTTCCAGCACAGCCTTACCCACAGGCCACAGGTCCTGCCATGAAATACACAATTGCTCTGGTGTGGAGTCCTCCACTGCCTACAGTGTGCCCTCACATGCTGACCACCACCTTTAGACTGAGGGTCTACAGCAGACGGAAATGAGTCACAGAAGATTAGATTACAGTAATTTCTGTGCATTTTAGCTAAGCATGCCAATACAAAAATGTACACTTGTAATAATCATTAAAACGGTGTAAAGCAACCAAAAAGGAAGTTATCCTGTCAAGGTTTATTTGAATCTTTACCTTACTACACAAATTATTTCACAGCATAAAATGCTGGGCAAATTTAATATTATGAAGAGAGATTTTCTAAGAACACAGCTATGATGGTCATATCTGGTTAAACATAAGTCTCAAAAACTAAAATTCCAGTAAATCGTAAATCTCAGTATGTTTCTTCTTTAAACCAGCCATACTCTGATGAATATTTGTGAACTAAATGATCTCCATAACACTGTACTTAAAAATACACTTTGTTACAACTCTGATCTATAATTTGAGTCCTGAAGTTCACTAATAAAGTCAGGTTAGTGAAACATTTCATACAAGTAAATAGGCCAACAGCTAGTTAGTGAAGTTTACTCTTTCACCAGGGGCACCTCAGATGTTTCCTCCTCATGATCTCCTCTCACTGAGGATTACTATACACAGTCACAACAAATCTCCAATGCCAGTCTGCTTACAGTACTGGGCCTTGTGCTGACACATACAATGTCCACACTTATGGGACAAAGGAGGAACACTCAGAGCTTGTAAGTTTTCACGGGGATGGGTCCCACTGTCCCTAGTTCGAAAGCTGTCCCTGCTTCTACCTAATAGACATCAAACCTGTAATTAAAATAGCTGCAGATGCCAGTCTTGCCAATATCATAGCAGGATACGACCTTATTTTTCCAGGGTTCTGCTTTCCTAAACTGGAAATACATCATAGAATCATAGAATAGTTAAGGTTGGAAAGGACCTTAAGATCATCTAGTTCCAACCCCCCTGCCATGGGCAGGGACACCCCACACTAAACCATGCCACTCAAGGCCTCATCCAACCTGGCCTTGAACATCTGGTGTAACAGAAAACCCAAAATTATCTATGAGGAGTGCATTTAATAATTAAAATAGCAAATATACAATATGTTCATACTCTCTTTTCTAATTACACTATATTCCTAGGACACAGATTGGTTCTTTGGGAAATGTTAAAGTATTCAGCACTGAAGCACTAGAGAATCCACTTTGGTAATCATAATGCATTACCTGGCAAATTAGTCTTCATAATATCAATGCCAACTTGAAGCTCAGGCTCAGCTGCAAGAACTGCATAATCTCCTTGATGAGAGACATTGAAGTTGTAATTCGAATAGACACTGAGTACGTTATTTGCCAGGAAAGGTTTTCCTTTCGATGTCCTTTGCAAGTGTATTTCATTCCAAGGTATGCACAACTTCTCTGCAATTAACTTCCGCATCAGCAGGCGACCAGCCTGTGAAATAAAACGGAAGCGATTCATATGGAACTATTATGCTATGTGCAAAACATCTGTGGTTGTTAGAAAAAAACACTATATTTTGTAAGTAGCTTTATTATTGCAACATAAAGTAAGAGTATACTTTAGCCCAATCATTTAGATTTCTCTCTTTTATAAAAGCCTGCACCAAGTAAATTTAACTAAAAGAGTTCACAAGACTAAGTACAGAATACATTTGTTATCACTATTAGGACAGAGACAACCCAATAAAAAAAGCTATCCCAGCCTAGAAGAATCACATAAAATAGTTCCTTCTCAACCTTATTTAAGATACTTTATTGCAGATAAATACTTCCTATACCACACTGAACAGAACTGTCTCAACAGCTTTCCTTTCAGTACATTCATTAGGTCACTTTGGCACTAAATGAAATGTTCAACATCTGAAAGTGACGAGGAATTTCTCACAGATAAGTAACATTAGTCTGTATTACTGCCACGCTGTTATGTAAGACTTAAAATCTGAATTACGTAAAACAGCTTTACTTTCTTACACATTACACTACTGTCTTCATGTAGTCTACTACACCAGTTTTGTCTCCTAACTTAGTATCATGACATAAACCTTGTTAAGTCTTTCAGAGTAACTTGCAGAGTGCAAACATCCCCTCTTCCTCCTACGTGAAGGTGTAAGCAGAACTGAAAATTAATTGTCTGTAACGCATTTACTGCTCTGAAACGCCCTTGCAGGGTGTATTTTCCTACGAGAAGTACTGAATCCACTGAGACAACCGCGTGCCCAGGGGAAAGTGCCGGTCCCGGGGCCACGAGCGGCGCCAGAAACGGCTCCCAGCGGAGTGGTCCCGGGCAGCCTCCGCCACAGCCCACGAGCAGCGCCCGCAGCAGCGGGACAGAACAAAGCGGAGGGCCCCGGGCGCTTTGCATCCCGCCCCCACAGGAACGTCGCCAGCCCTGAGGAGAAGAAACCGCCCCGCCCCGTGCCCCCCCGCCAGCATGTACCAAGGCGGCTTTGGCATCACGGGCAAAGACAAACTGGCCGATGCGGTCCTTCTCCTCGGGCTGCACCAGCCGCGCCGCCAGCAGCCACTCCTGGCGACAGGGCCGCCAGGCGGCACACGGGAAGGCCCAGCGCACGCTGCCCATGCGCACCGGAAAACAACAGGGCTGAGCGGACCACACTCCCCAACGCGCTCAGACATCAGCGCTGCCCTCCCCTTACCCCGCCCCTTCACCGCTTTAAGGACGCCGTGACCACCCGGCCCAAACCGTGCGTGCGCGAATCTACAGGGGGCGGGACCGGCTTCCGAGGGATGGCTGCCAATGCGGTATCAATGTGCCCCGTTAGCGACACGGAATGCGCCAGGTACCGGCGTATCAGGGAAAAGGTGGAGCCTGCGGCTGAGCTGCATCCGCGCTGTCGTCAGAGAGGAACGCGCTGCGGCGGCTGGGCGGGCTTTCACTCGGATTGACGGGCGGAGAACCATTCCAAGCGCAAGAAGCGGGAGAATGACACCGGAAGGAGCCAATCTTCTGGCGCTGCTGCAGCGGAGGGTGGGCCAGAGCGGTCGGTGAGCTGCTGGTGTTGGCTGCAGGTGGGTGCGCGCTGCTCGGAGGGAGCGCTAAGGGGAGACTAGCTCGGTTGCGGACAGGCGGCAGCGCTAGGCACCACCACGTCCCGTGCCCAGGCCCTGCGGGAGGAGGGCAGCCCATTGCCTCGTCCTACTCTGCCCCCCAGGATTAGTCCTCCCTTAGAATAAACGGAGCCGCCGCAGGGCGCAAGCGCGGTCTGGCTAGGCATGCGCAATAGCGGCGCTGAGGCCCCGTCCTCCCCCTGGTGGGCGGGGCAAAGGGTGGAGTTGATGGTGGCAGCTGGTAGGTGCGTGCCTGTTGCTGCCGGCCGAGGCTTTAGTCATTGCGAAGTGTGATTTTCCTGTCGCTCCCGGCTGCCCCAGGCTTTGTGCGAGTCAGGGCCGTGTTTATGCCTTCGGTGATAGCGTCCCTCGGGGTTTCTTCATAGCACCGTTATTGGTTAACGTGTGACGATGGCCCCCTCCCCAGTGCCGCTGGCTCGTCTTTGCCAGAAGTACATCCATGCTCCCGCATAACCGGTCCGGGGTGGCCTCTGCCCTCCTGCGCTTACGCTGGGTGTTGGCTAGAGGAGCGGATTGTTCGCGTAGCCGATGCGCTGCATCGCCCCAGCGTCGTTCTGGCTTCTAAAGTGTGGGTCCAAACAAAAGCCGCCTATATTATGTGCTTTTGGTTCTGCTAAGGGCTGTAATGGTTGTCAGAACTGGGTTCTGCTGTGCTCTTGCAGGCCATCTGTAAGTCATCAAAAGATAGTGATTTAGTTTACCCTTTGGTTTCTAAGCTAAAAATTTAGGGTCTGTTTGAATATTTATGACCCTTTTCGTTGTTTGCTTTTAGAAATACGTAATGTTTAAAATATTCTACATTGACTGCGTACAAATAACTCAGAAATACCGAAAATTACATTTTCAGGTATTTCTTAGAATCTTTAATTGTTTGGGGTTTTTTGTTGTTGTTGTTTAGCCTTCCTAGCTCCTAAATGTGAAAAAGCAGTATTTCCACATAAGCCAGAACTGCTGTCTTTGAGCCTAAAATAAGTCTCAGTTATAACTGAGCATAGGTTGGTGTTTGCAAAGTATTTTAAACACAAAAGTAACATTTTGGGGGGGAAAAGTAAATGTTGCAGCAAGGAATCCAAAGTGTAATTCACTTATTTTTAAATATGGCTCCCATTTTTCTTTGTGACTTGGTCAAGCAAGGGATGTGTACATGCTCTCTTATGCATAACCCAAAGACAGAGACTAAGTAAACTGGCAGAAGGAGAGGATTTGGCACAGTCAACACAAAATCTCCAAAAAACCCAACCAGTGAACCCCCACGAAAATGGTATTCACTGCTATCAAACTGTAGCTGAGGCTTAAGTTTCAAGCATTGTATCCTGCACACTTTGAAGAGGAAACTGTGGCCATGTATATATTTAGTTATTGATATGTAATAACACTAATGCAATGTGGATCTTACCTAGTTCTAGAAAAACTCTCAGGTTTTATTTATAGATTTGACTTGTCCATTCTTTGTACTTAGAGAGACTGTAAGCATGTAGCAGGTTTTCTTCACTAGCAGATTTTTTAATGTACATCATGTGTGAGTGCAAACTGAGATTCAAGATGCACTGTGTAATACATAATAAAATTATGAATCTATTCAAGATAAAATCATTTTTATTACAAGTAAAACATGCTATGATAATAACCTATGCTAAATTATAAGTATGCTCAATATTGCATGTGTGCTTTGAAAAAAACACATTTTAATCACATACAGAAATGACGGACTACAGAACTCAGTAAAAGCAGTAATTTACTCTTCCCAAATGTGCAATTATTATTTTTGTCAGAATTAGAAGTACAGCATGGCAGTTTAATTCTTTTTCCCCTGAAAATTAAAATTACAGTTCTTGAACTTTTTTAGCTAAGAAAATAATTTCCAAAGGAACTTGATGAATTCAAGAAATACAGCTTTAGGATAAAATCCAGTCAGTTTGAGTTCTCCTAAATGATTATTTTCTTTATCTTAATGGATCCATGTGTTTGTGAGAAGATACACAGTTAAAGATCACTGCTTCCAAAGAGGAAATCTTTCACTTTTGGGATGACTTCAGGAACCGGAGCAGTGTCAGTGCTTCCTACTGGTACCATGCTGGGTTTTTTCCATGCTGTTTGGGTGCTTTTGATTTTTTTCAGTTACTTCTAAATAACCCAAAGCTTTAAAGTCTCTGTGTCACCTTTCCTTCTTAGAATACTGTCTCACATGTATTATTGATAAATGCCACTTTTGTGGATTAAATGTCTCAAAATGTCAATTGCATCTTTTTTGGTTGCCTAAGAATGATTGACTTTTTGATTGATTATCAAATGAATTGATATTCATTTTCTTTGAAGTTCAGTTATTTATGAAAAAGTTGTAGAATTCAGTTGCATTGAAATTTACAGACAGGAACCTGGAATTCTGTTGCTGTCTATTTTCAATCTTAAGACAGTATTTATATTTTAATTATATTTCAATCCACTTTTGTCTATTTAGTCGGCAATTTAAAGTGTCACCAAATTAAAACTGTCACCAAACCCTTTATATATCTGTTCCACTCATATTCATATTGCAGAATATTAAATTGGGTGCTATTAAATTAGATGTGTAGTGGAGAGTGGTGTCTTTAAAAGTTATTAATAAATTACTAATTTCTCCCCTGTTTGAATAGAGTGGAAATAGCAAATCATCTTGATGGCTGTATAGTAGACTTTAATTCTATAATAACTGGTTTTAATATTAGACTTTTTAAATGCTGCTCTTGACCTTTTCAAAACTTGCATTAACTGTACACTCAAGATTTCTTTTTTTTTAAATCCTGCTGCTTAGTAAGTTATACTATTCAAGTTAGGAGAAGGTTGAGTTACAAAGGTAATGTTCTCTTGAAGAACAATTTGGAACTCAACCTTCTCCCAACTTGAATAGCGTAACTTACTAAGCAGCAGGATTTATAAGTATTAATATTCTTTTCATTGTTGAGTTATATTGTGTTTTCAGATAAAGCAGATAGATTGCCTTACAATTGTAAAGTACCAAATAAAGGTTGAGTTTAGACTGGTATTGCCTGCTGTGTTGATAGAGGAGAGAACATGCACACACAGAATGTTATTTGTGCTGTTTGAATGCATACGTGCCTCATGTGAGATGGGTGTCTGTTGTGCTGGGAATGCTCCCAGGCTTCTATCCAATTAAAAGAGTTTAGTCATGTTTATTGGCAGGCAGGCTTGGCCCTAACATGCTTTGCTGACAAAATCCTAACTTCCCTACACAAGATACTAAGGTACTAGGTACTGTTAAGCCACTGGCCATCATATTTGAAAAATCATGGCGGTCAGGTGAAGTTCCCGATGACTGGAAAAAGGGAAATATAACCCCCATTTTCAAGAAGGGGAAAATGGATGACCCGGGGGATTACAGACCAGTCAGTCTCACCTCTGTGCCTGGCAAAATCTTGGAGCAGATCTCCTGGAAGGCATGCTAAGGCACATGAAAAACAAGGAGGTGGTTGGTGACAGCCAGCATGGCTTCACTAAGGGGAAATCCTGCCTGACCAATTTGGTGGCCTTCTAAGATGGGGCTACGAAACTGATGGACAGGGGCAGAGCAGTTGACGTCATCTACCTGGACTTGTGCAAAGCCTTCGACACTGTCCCACATGACATCCTTGTCTCTAAATTGGAGAGACATCAATTTGATGGGTGGACCACTCGGTGGATAAAGAACTGGCTGGATGGCCACACGCAAAGAGTTGTGGTCAATGGCTCGATGTCCGGCTGGAGACCAGTAATGAGTGGTGTCCCTCAGGGATCGGTGTTGGGACAGGTCTTGTTCAACATCTTTGTCGGTGACATGGACAGTGGGATTGAGTGTGCCCTCAGCAAGTTTGCCGATGACACCAAGCTGTGTGGTTCGGTTGATACGCTGGAGGGAAGGGATGCCATCCAGAGGGACCTTGACACGCTTGTGAGGTGGGCTGATGCCAACCTGATGAAGTTTAACCATGCCAAGTGCAAGGTCCTACACCTGGGTCAGAGCAATCCCAGGCACAGCTACAGGTTGGGCAGAGAAGGGATCCAAAGCAGCCCTGCAGAGAAGGACTTGGGGGTGTTGGTCGATGAGAAAATGAACATGAGCCGGCTTCAGTGTGCGCTCACAGCCCAGAAAGCCAACCGCATCCTGGGCTGCATCAAGAGGAGCGTGACCAGCAGGTCAAAGGAGGTGATCCTGCCCCTCTACTCTGCTCTCGTGAGACCTCACTTGGAGTTTTGTGTGCAGTTCTGGTGTCATCAACATAAAAAAAGACATGGAACTGTTGGAACAAGTCCAGAGGAGGGCCACGAGGATGATCAGGGGATTGGAGCACCTCCTGTATGAAGACAGGCTGAGAAAGTTAGGGCTGTTCAGCCTGGAGAAGAGAAGGCTGCGTGGAGACCTCATAGCAGCCTTCCAGTATCTGAAGGGGGTCCACAAGGATGATGGGGATGGACTCTTCATCAGGGGCTGTAGTGACAGGACAAGGGGTAACGGGCTAAAACTTAAACAGGGGAAGTTTAGGTGGGATATAAGGAAGAAATTCTTTACTGTTAGGGTGGTGAGGCACTGGAATGGGTTGCCCAGGGAGGTTGTGAGTGTTCCATCCTTGGCGGTGTTCAAGGCCAGGTTGGATGAGGCCTTGGGTGGCATGGTTTAGTGTGGGGTGTCCCTGCCCATGGCAGTGGGGTTGAAACTAGATGATCTTAAGATTACTTTCCAACCCTAACTATTCTATGATTCTGTGATTCTATGTACGCTCAGTACTTTCAGAAGACGACATCCCTATGTCTATTACAAACTCACACATATTTGTATATGCATTTTTATTGCTATTACAAAATGATGAAAACAGTTTGGTGTAAGTCTTCTCCAGTGTCATTCTGTACCCTGTGTCCTCATCTGGACGTTCATGCTCCATTATTACATGGGCTCTTGCCCTTCCTTGTTGAGTAATTTTGCTCTGTTATTCACTTAGAATTAATTGCACATCTAATACCATTTTCAACTTCATTAGCATATTTAAACTTCCGTAACCATTTTATCTGTCAGTTGCAGCATCTAGGGCTGTTTTGACTGGCGGTTTAGCAAAATCTTTTCAGCAGAAGTGTTTAGGAATATATGTACTTTATAGGAGTATGTTTTGATTGATATTGTGGTGAGAACTACCATAGACCCTGCACAAACAGAAGTTTGTGCTCAAAGTTCACTCCACAGTTCTGTTTGCTTTGTTGTCTCAAATCTGGTGGAATGGATGTGAACACCATTTCTAGGAATCATATTGCAGTGGTTATGATTTTAGTGCGTGCCTGTTGAGATATTCTGAAAATGGCTGTCCTGGATGTTTTTGAATTCCTGTATGTTTATCAGTGTGCTGTGTTTACAGTCTTTTAGTGTAGTATCTAAGATTCAAAAAATACGAATTTGATACTCAAAAGGGCTGCTGGACTTTCTGAAGGGTAAGGATAACTATAAACAAATAAAGTACACATTTCAACTTCATCCACACACAGAACTGTAAGTACATCTAAGAAGGATTGTTTATAGTGCCAACTGTCGATGGTGCCAAAAGAAAATCTTTATAAATACATTATGTCTTGTAACTATCTTTGGAAAGGGAGTATTAGCATTGGTGAAGTAAAATTCCGTTAGAAATACAGTGAGTGGTTTTGGCAGCTGTTTGTTTGGTATCTAAGTATTAAGGTCAGTTAAACATTTTCTTGGAGCTTTTTAATAATAGCTTAGTTACTACTAAAAGTGTGTCTGTCTAATATTTCAACTATGTGCTTATCAGACTTTTCAATGTGGTTACCTGGCATCTAGGTCAATGAGCTCATTATGTTCTAGGCTGCTCCATCCCTTATCACCTAGGGAAAAGGACAGTGTTAAAACAGAAGAGTCCTGTGAACAGCAGAACTAATGAGGTCTGGGTCCTTATTAATGGACTTTGTGATAGACCAGAAAGAATGTTCTTATCCTCAGAACTCCCAGGTGGTCCCTTGTTCATCCCCTGTAATGACCAAAATTAGCTTACCATCCCCAGGCTCCTTCTCTTCAAGTGCTAGCTGCTTTATGGCCCCACATAGGCTGGCCATTTTTTGCCACTTAACTGTCAAGTGTGCAAAATCCCTTGCCCTTCAAATGGAGATCTGTACAGACAGCTATGAGAGGTATGCATATCTCCCCAAGTATGTATTATGTGGGGTGTACCTTGTAACTATAATGGCCAACAGGCCACTTGTTTGATATGACTTTCAAGCAGAAAAATAGGGGAAATGCATTAACTTTAAGGGGGTGGGGAAGGGGGAGGGTTTAGAGATTTGTGTTGGTTTGGGTTTTTTTTAAACCAGTCTAATAGTTAACCAGGCGTTTAGCAGTATAAGATGTATAAACGTTCAGTATGTGAGTAGAGTCTTGTCAAGTAATAGGGTTGCTTGAATTTGGTCATATCAGAGAACACATCTGATCTCACACAGGAAATACCCAGTCCCATACACTAGTACTCAGGGTCTGATGCGTCACATTACAGATGCTTGAAGGCTGGTTGTGTGACAGGCACCCAGTGGGTCAGATGGTGGACAAGGGCTTAGGAATACAGCCTTTGCCTGGCATGATGGGAAGCTGTATGGCACACAGCCGTATGTTATGAAACAAAAGTATGAAATCCCAACTCCAGTGAGCTATCCACTGGTGTTTGGTTCTTGGTAATCCACATAAGAGACAGACTGTAACTGGAATCCTATGGGAGTAAGTGGAGCAAATACAAGGAGGGTCATTCCCCAGCCTTCCTGAACTCCAGACCTACTCAACATACATCTGCACCCACTGTGTTTCCTACCCTTTTGTCAGCAACTTGATCAAATATTTATAAATATAACTATTGATTAATTCATATGGCTTTATAGAGGGGGAAAAAAAAACAATTAGCATGAAATAATTATAAATGATTGTTGGCCTTTGTTTAACATACAAAGTTTTCACTGAATTAAGATATTTTTGGCAGGCTCCAAAATCATCAACAGATCCAGTAAAGTGGTAATTTAGTACCAAAAATATCAAATAAAACAGGGGTTGGCTAGAAAGGAGATGAGAACTGAATTTTTTTAATTTTATTTTTTTAACGGAGTGGAGGGTAAATTAGACTAAGCCATAGCACAGTATTCATTAGTATCTTCCTTAATGATGGACAAAAATATTACAGGTACTCTGCTGAAATTTCCTTTTAATAAAAAATAAGAAGACACTGCTGTTACAGATTAGGACTAAATGCATGGGATGACCTGCAAACTGGAGTAGCAAGACAGTCATGAGATCTTAACTGTAATGCTGTACAACAAATTTGATATCTGTGAAAGAAAAATGAAATCATATGAGTGGATGAAGAGAAAACTGCAAGAAATAATAAGGAAAACAAAAATTCAGTCTTATAAATGGATCTTAGAAAGTTTGACAATTGTTCATTTTAATAAAAGTTGAGAGAGGTGTCATGGTTTAAGCCCAGGCCATAAATTAGAACCATGCAGTCTACTTCCCTCCCCACCCTTTCTTCCCCCTCCTGGAGGGATGGGGAGGAGAATCAAAAGAATGCAACTCCCACGGGTTGAGATAAGAACAGTTTAATAACTAAGGTATAACACAAATCACTACTGCTACCACCAATACTAATAATGATAAAGGGAAGAGAATACAAGACCTCACCAACCGGTACCTCACCCCCACCCCGCCGTGATCCAGCCCTTCTGGGAACTCTCAGTTCTACATCCTGGGCATGACGTGCTGTGGTATGGAATACCTCTTTGGCTAGTTTGGGTCAGGTGTCCTGTCCCTGCTTCCTCCCAGCTTCCCCTCCTCCCTGGCAGAGCATGAGACTCACAAAGTCCTTGATCAGACCAAACATCGGTGTTATCAGCTCTGTTCCCAGGCCAAAAGTCAAAACCACAGCGCTGCACCAGCTACTAAGAAGGAGAAAAAATGACTGCTGCTGCTAAACCAGGACAAGAGGTTATCAACACCCTTGATAATTAGAAAAGTGACAAAATATACAGACTAACTAAACAAAGGAAAGTTAAGTCAAATGACAATTTTGGCAGAAGAACAGATCTATGTAAGCCTTAATAAATTGATAGTGTAATTAAAAGGTTTGCAGTCTTGGCACCAATGTACTGGGATAGTCTTTCTGTAGAAATAGTGGCAATACAAGAAAAGTCACTGAAACATAGATTGCTTTTATGAAAGTGATTATATGATGTCTTTGACTAAAATAGAGATGGACTTGATGACATTTTTCTGTGTTTATTGTTCAAAGAGGAATATTAGTGAAATTGGTCATTTTACTAATAAAAACCAAGTTGTAGCTTGGAGCTTGCTAAAGAAATTACATTTAAAAGGAGAAAAACATCTACTATCTATTATCAATTGCAGAATTTTTGTGAAAAGGTTTGAATTTCCTTTAGAAGTGTTACTTTGCATGATGCCAAATAAACTTTGAATTCAATCACTTTTTTTTTAAAGTTCATTCAAATACAGGAAACTAATTGTACTGAAACAGCTCTGCTTTTGAAGATTCATCCTTTTGAGGAACAGGCTTTTAAGTTCATAAGAAAACGGTATTCTATAGAATTCTGACATACTTTATGATTTATGGAGTTGGGTTTATGAGGCCATACATTATTAGAATAAATGGTGGTCTTGTTCTTCTGTATTTCCTAGTTCCTCAGGCTTAGAATGGAAAGAGTGAATACGTGAGATTGTCGGGCCATGGGAAAGAGAAGATGCGTGCTCCAAGGGTGCCAGTGCTGGCAGCAAGATCAATGGATCTCTTCTATTCCAGGAGACATGGAGGTCTATTTGTGGTTGGAGTAACCTGACTAGATAAAGTATAGATCAGTCTGCTTATGAAAGTACCTCCCATGAAGAAGACTGACTGATGGCTTAGTTTCCTCTGAATGAATCATGTTATCAGATAAAGCTTTTCATGAAATTAAAAACCAAACCCAGTATTTTTCTGGTTTCTGGGTTTCCTTGGAAATTTCTATCCCCTTCTTTGTCAATTCAGGTGGGCCATTATCTGTTGCTAATTTTAAGTGGAATTGTGAAAGCAAAATCCTGCAATAGAAAAACCTTTGAGTGTTACCTTAAGCTTTAAAATAGGTAAGCTTGAAATTTGCAGTAAGGGCAGTTAATGCATCTGTAGCAGTATAAAAACTTCTTTAAATAGGTGTAAAAAAAATATGCTCACATTTGAAGTTTGTTTTTTTTGCCCTAGCAATGATTAGGCCTGGCTGCCAGTGTTTGTATTCTGTTATTTTGGTCTGGAGTGCCTAATGGGAATTTACTTAGAATGCAGTATAGTAGACTCTATCTCCCTTCCACTGTAACCTGTAGAAAGACCACTGGTCTGCTTTGAGCTTGAGGGTTTGTAGTATACAGATGAACCTTCTGGAATCTAAAAATATGTAACAAATATTTCATTTCCATCTTCATTTTACATGAAACTGTAAGAGTTTGGGGGTTTTTGAGGGTAAGCCTAGGACTAGTCTTTCTCTTAAATAACCATTAAAAACTTTAATACATTTCTGGGTGTGCTTCCTGTGGACTTTATTGAAAAAATTCCTACAGGTGGGTATTATTTGTAGAATTGTTGTTTGATGTATGTCAGATATTTTACTTTTCAAAGTATGCTATGTGTATATATTTTGCAAAGTAGAAGTCGTAGTATCAAATCTAATTAAATTAAGTGTAAAAGTAACTTATAACCCAAAATTTATAACTGTGCATAGGACTTACAAGCCAAATTCAGTGCTGGGAATTTGTTTGGTTTATGGTATATTGATTTTTAATTTTTATTTTTTAAATAGTAAGACTGTAAAATCAACTACTTATCTTTCCATTTCAGTTTCAGGAACAAGTTGAAGAAACCATGGCCAATCAACGGGATTACATTAGCAGACCTATTTGCAATGGAATTTCTGTTCCTGAAAATAAAATCAATTCCTTAGTGGCTGAAGGTCATGGACAACAAATTCTAAAAGTGCTACAAAAGTTCAGAGAACAAAATATATTTTTTGACTTCAAAATTCTTGTGAAAGATGAAATAATTCCTTGTCATCGTTGTGTACTGGCAGCATGCAGTGATTTTTTCAGGTAAACCTAACTTTGGCATGAGTTTTCAGAAAATGGATTGTAAATTCTCTGGGAGGGACGGAAGGAATATAATTACAAAAATTAAAAAAGAAATCATCAACTGAATGTATGTCTGTAGAGCTTTGAGGAAAGCATTCAAACATTTTAAGGATAGGGAAAAAAAACCCAACAAAAAAGTGTTAGATGTCTAACCATACCCCAAATATATCTGGTTTTATTTCCAAAGTGACACAAGGACTCTATGAATCTGAGATTCATTCGTATTTCAGACTCTGAAATACAAATGTCAAACCGTGAGTTCATGGTTATGCTGTTAGGTAGAATTGACATAAGTTGTGTACCTTTAAGAGGTACCTGTTTCCTGTATCTGTACTTAAAGGTCTGCAAGGGTATTGCTAGACTTTGTATGTGACAGTCTACATACTTTGACACATTTGTATTGTGAAACATAACAGTTTAATTACAAATACATCTTGCATTGAGCAATTTTGGATAAATGGTACGCGGTTTGGAAAGATGCTGGGTTTTGTTTGCTTAAGATGAGTAGTCAGCACAGTATTTTGTTCATAGTTTGTCTTCAGAGGTATTTAACCATATATTTTTTCTAAACTACAGATAATCAGCCTTTCAGCATGAAATGGATCCGTGATCTTCCTTCTGGTGCTTAAAGCTATGCATTTTTAAGGGGCAGACAGACCATTCACGTATATACCAATTTATGAAGAGCCTTAGTAAGACTCAGACTTATGATTTCACCCTGAAAGTTTGTTTCTAAATACACTGTTTACTAAAACACAAAGCTAAGATGCTCTAACAATAAAAAAAATGGGCTCCTAGAAATAAGTTAATGACCTTGATTCAAGTTGCCCATACATAGGTGACAAATGCTATTTTCAAATGTCCTGGAGCATCCCACAGTCTGTGGGAGTCTGTCACATATGGCAGAGTTTCTGTCACATATGGCAGAGTTTACAGGCTAGACGTGTTCTTAGGACTGCTGAAAAAAGAAGAAATACCAATGAAATAAGCTATTTCTCTACTGTAGCAGCAGATTTGTTTTTTTCTCTGACACACACCTTCTAGCATTTCAAGTGTTTACAGCTTGACAGCACAGAGATGCTGTGGTATAAAGGAAGAAATTTTCCAGTAGAAAGGTAGAAATTCATGAATTCTCCTAGAATACAAGGCCCCTCTATTACTTTCAGGGAATAAAAAGTACCTAAGTCCACTAGATAAATTTTTAAATGAAACGCCTTTGTTTTCCTTTGAACTTCTGATTTTGCTTTCATTGTGTAAACCCAAGATTCAGCAACATTTTGCTCCCTCCTTGTTAGCTTTTTGAATCAAAGCCTCTGCCCACATTGCTCTCTTTCTACTAGAATTTTTCAGGTGCTATTTTATACTGTAATTAGAGATGTGTATCACAGCTCTTGGGTTAATAAGAAAAAGATACTAAGGATTGTCATTTAGTACACACAAAGATCTTTGGGACGAAAGTGTCTTATTGTAATTCTGCGTTCTTGTTCAGGAGGCCAGACAAGTTCATGTTTTACCTAATGTTCACTTCCCAAAAAGTATGCTATACAAAGTGATTTTTTTTTTTTCTTTAGCTTGATAACAAGTATGGGATTTTAAAAATCACATACTATGCAAATACTAATTGTATACCTGAACTATGATATAATACTTCTTTTTAATAGGAACTATCTATGATAGATTAATAATCCAGATTATACACTTAGTATTTGGTGATTTATCTAAATCTTTCTCCACTATCATTCTTTGTCAAACTCAGAAGCTGTTGCTATCCCAGCGTGATGCTTAGACTCTGGGAGGGCAGGGCAAGTGATGTTGCAACACAATTCTGTTGCCAGCACTTCCTGGCTTGAAAAACTAATTATCTTGCCATGATAGATTTTGTGAAATAAATATTATTGATATTTATCTAATATTTATTATTACTCTATTTAGTAATGATCAACGTTGTAATAAAATCTGCACAAATCTACTGATCAATAGCTTGTTCCACTATTTCAGCCATCGTCTTTGTATTCAGTCATAATCTACGTTCTCCACAAGTTTAATTGTCATGAAATCCCATGTCAAAACTGCATTTTTTTCCTGACATCTCCCTGTATCCATACATCTATCTGTCAACTCTAAAGCAAGAATTAAGTTTCCTTATAGTTTTTTTCTCCTCTTTCACCCACACCTACTTTCATTACTTAGGAATGCACCCATCATCTATCCAGCCATTTGCTCAGCCTGCAATCTGGAAGGCCTTTTTTCGCTTAATTTTCTGTATTCATCCACAGTGCATGACCTAAATCATGGGGCTTTTCTACTATATATTTTTTAAATCAGCCTTTCTTTCTCAAGCTGTTGAAACTGATGCTGCCCAAACAATTTCACATCTTCTGTCATAGAGAGCTGCAGACTTCTTCACACTCTGTGAAAACCCATACAAACCACAGGTGCTGCTATCATTTTCTGAGCAATCACTTTGAATATGTTCTTATCACCACTCTTTTTTTCTTCAACCATATCAAGCAAATCATGCATTGCTCTCACTTAGAACCACCTCATTTTAGACCTATACAGCCTGTCTTATACACCCCTGATTGTCTCCTTCCTCTCACACCAGTGTTCTCTGCTGTTTGCTTGATCTTTAATTTGTGTGTATATCTTCTTTATTTTATCCACAGAGCCATGTTTGAAGTTAATATGAAAGAACGAGATGATGGCAATGTTACTATTAGTAATCTATCACCCAAGGCAGTGAAAGCCTTTCTTGATTATGCTTACACAGGAAAAACAGAGATAACAAATGATAATGTGGAAATGCTCTTCCAACTATCATCATTTCTTCAGGTTTCACTCCTTTCCAAAGCTTGCAGTGACTTTCTAATAAAAAGTATTGATCTTGTGAATTGCTTACAGTTGCTTTCTCTATCAGAAAGTTATGGTTCTGTCCGCTTATTTGATCATGCACTAGATTTTGTACAGCACCACTTTTCCTTGCTGCTCAGATCAAGTGATTTTTTGGAGATGAATTTTGAGATACTACAAAAATGTCTCGAGGCTGATGAACTAAATGTCCCTGAGGAAGAATCAGTGTTGAAAGCTGTCCTTCAGTGGACCAAACACAACATCGAAACACGACAGAAATACCTGCCTAATCTGATTAAAAAAGTGAGACTGCACCAGTTACCTGAAAAGACTTTGCAGGACTTTCTACATTCTGAAGAACACTTACTTAAGAGTGCTAATTGCTCAGTAATAATCAATGATGCAGTTAAAAGTGTGCAAAACTTTAGCGGACTGTTTCCAGATGCACGTCCTTCAACAACAGAAAAATACATATTTGTTCATAAAACTGATGAAGATGGAGAGAACAGACATACATTCTGCTACAACATCAAAACAGATAAATGGAAAGAACTACCACATACTCACATGATTGATCTTCCAGGGTCAAGCTTATCTAGTTACGGAGAAAAAATATTTATAACTGGAGGATGCAAGGGGAATTGTTATAGGACTGTCAGGCTTCATATTGCTGAACCATTTCATGATGCCACTGACCAAACCTGGTGCTACTGCCCAGTCAGTAATGAGTTCTCCATAGTGTCAGCTATGAAAAAACCAAGGACAATGCACACATCGGTTGTAACCTTAAATCAGCTGTTTGTAATAGGTGGAAAGACCAGGGGAGCTCAAGAAACCCGAAGCCTTTTGGATGTAGAATCATATAACCCTCTTTCCAAAGACTGGAAATCTGTAAGCCAATTACCAAGAGGTATCTACTATCCAGAAGCAAGCGCATGTCAGAATATAATTTACGTCCTTGGCTCAGAAGTAGAGATTACTGATGCCTTCAATCCATCTCTTGACTGTTTCTTTAAGTATAATGCTATGACTGATCAGTGGTCTGAGCTTGTAGCAGAATTTGGGCAGTTTTTCCATGCAACTCTAATCAAAGCCGTTCCAGTAAACTGTACATTGTACATATGTGATCTCTCCACCTACAAGGTCTACAGCTTTTGCCCAGAAACCTGTGTTTGGAAAGGGGAAGGATCTTTTGAATGTGCTGGCTTTAATGCAGGAGCAGTTGGGACAGAAGACAAAATTTACATATTAGGTGGTGATTATGCTCCAGAAGAAATCACAGATGAAGTTCAAGTCTACCATAGTAGTAGGTCTGAGTGGGAAGAAGTTTCACCAATGCCAAGAGCCTTAACTGAGTTTTACTGTCAGGTCATTCAGTTTAATAAATACAGGGACCCCTGGTCATCAGTATTAACAATTTGCTCTGGAGAATTTTGAAACTCCTGAGTCAAAAGAATCTATTTAAATGCACAAGTTTTAGAACAGATTTTTAGGTATTAATTTACAGATGGAAAAAGATGTACTATTTTATTTAAGTCTTCAGTTTAAGCTGTATGCTATAGAATTGCTTTTGGAAGAGTCAAATTGTCATTCATGCTAGTCAACATATAGAAAGTATTAATTTTATATGCAAGTCTTCTCTGTAATTATCTGAATAATTTTCAAAATTATATTTTCAAAAAAGCATAGTCATGAGGAATTCATTGTGTAGTATGTGCTATTATTTCTGTAATATTAACAGTTGTCCCAGTAGACAAATTGCTGAGTGAGAAAAAAGACTGTGATACTGTTTTCCCTATGTAACTGAAGTTTAAAAGAAATTTACATTAGTGGTGTTTTAGTTAGGGGTTTTATATTCATGAATATATTCATATTCAGGAAGTCATTGTCAGCTTTATCTTATTAGAATGGCCTCTAGCAAGGTCAAGAGCCAAAGTGACCTTCACAGCATTAAACCCAGGTATCTAACTTGAAGAGACTGATAATTCCTGTCAGCTTACTTCAGCTCTTCGGTTTTACCACTTTTTCTCCATCCTTGTGCCTTAGTAGTAGCTGTACTTTCTGTTTTCATCTCATCAAGTGTGGCGAGATAAACTTCGATAACATACTGCAGAGTGAGCAAGATTTCTACAGGATGGACGATTCATGTGGTATCTTTGCTTCAGTCATGCTGTTAAATAAAGAAAAAACACTTCAGGATATTTTCTAACAGTAGTCTTCCATCTCTGAAGTCTCCAGTGCTAGCTACTAAGCAGCTACTACGCTGCTTACAGCAGCAAGCTGTATATAAACTTCAGTTGGTTGCTTTGGTTAATTATGGGAAAAGTTTGTATCTTGGGATACATCAAATACAAAGTTACCAAAGAAAAATCCCCATATTTAAAGACAAATAATATTTCTGAGGTGAAATAATTCCTTTTTTTTTTTTTTTTTTTTTTTTTTTTTTAAACTTCTATAGTGGTTTAAATGAATTAAAATATTTTATCTTGTACTCCATGGTAAATTTAAGTGTTAGAATAATACTTGGTAAACACTACACAATATATTGCTTGATAAACCTTCAGTACTCATCTATTATAATACTAAAATTGTAATGGACTTTTAGGATTAATATTAGTGTAGGCATACATTGTGAAGTAAGTTTGCATACAAAGGGGAACCTGTGTCTGACGGAGGACACTGAAATTAGCTAGGTTTCTTCAATTCATCTGTAATCTCCACAGCCTGAGAATTTTCTTTCTTACCAGCTATTTGAATAAGATATTGGGAGCCGTTATATTTCATGTAAGTACTGTAAGGTAATCTTATTCCAACACAGTAGTTCTAAACATCTAAGCATATCTTTTCCAAGCAGTTTAAAAATGAACAAAATCTAGTGAGGCATCTAAACCATCTTTCATATCGTTTGAGATGACCATGGTAAGTTCATCATTACATCAGTGCTTCATGTACTTTTTGCAAAACTCAAGCTCAATGTTAATGCTTAAAGCTTTATATTGCCTAGCAATATACCTCTCTGTTTTAAACAGTAAACAATGGAATGTTCCAATTCTGTGATAGGCTATAATTTGTTATCAGATACCTTTATAAATTTAGAAAACTTTCACTGTAAATATTTTCATGAGGATGAAAATGAAAAGGATGCACATTTGGAGAACATTATAGAGTGGAGTCCTCCCACTCAATAATTTATTTGTATTAAGATATGTGTCAGTTCTATAGAAGTGAATAGCTTGTTGTTACAGTATTTCAGGCAACTTCCACATTTATTTTGCTCTTTTCATAGTGAGTTTCCAGATCATAACTACAGTTAGCTAAGTAACCTTTACAATCACCGTACTGAAATGCAATTTTTTTTTATATTGGAACACAACTACTTTTTGTTACTGCAAAGAAAATGTATTGAATAGTAGAGGAGAGATGGAGAACACTATTCCTGCTTGCTGAAACAGTAGGAGAAAAATAGACCTACAGGAGAATAGTTTCAGCATTAATAAAGCTACTCCAAGCAGCAGAGACTTCATTAACCATTAATTAGCGACATGTCACTTCATTGCTGTACAAGGCCCAATTCTTTGCTTGTGTTTCTGTGTTGTTTTTAGACCTAAGTAGTAGGAGTATACAATTTATGCAATAGTAACATGTTATGCCCATAGCACAGGGGTATAAATAGCTATGCAAATTGGAAGAGGCAAGAGAATTGAGGTGTTTTTAATTGCCATTATCATGACCAAATTGCTGGGCCACATAAACAACAAATCAGTCAGAAATTCAGGTGATGCTTTTTCCAGTAAGTTTTTCCTTAGAGCAATTTTTTTTTTTGGCAGTCTTCCAGCTACACTTGCTATGTGTAAAAGCCTCTGGCACATGACATCAGACAGATTTATGACGTATGTGGTAAATTATTCATTATTAGTACATATAGTGAAAAATAAATGAAGCTTACTTTGGAAAATAGGCATGCTTCTTTAATATCCTATGCTATATTTGCACAAGAACTAATGTCAATTCCCTGTTTGACAAATCGTTCATGGATTTCAAATGGAGTTGACCTCTCTTACTTAGTAATCAGGAAACAACGCTGAAGTGTCAGTCACTTTATACTGTTGCTCACAGAAAAGTTACTGTGAAATAGTACTAATTTTCTTCAGTTACGTAGGTAAGCCTGTATTACAACTCTCACAGAGGAAAAAAGGTCATTTTGCCACAATTCCACATACAGAGAGTTAAATCTCATAGCAGTACAGAGTGCAGAAGAAGCTGTGTTAGAAAGTCATAGTTAAAACCAAGGCTTTATGATAGAATTAAGGGCCTATGTTCCAAATTCTGTGATTAATTGTTAATGATGTGAGAAATCTCAGCAAAGTCAACTACACTACTCAGAAGAATGTGGATTACTTGCAATAAGTAACTGCTGTAAGTCTGGGTCAGATAGATTTTTCAGTCTACACAAGTGTTATGCAGTTTCAAAAATGTCACAAAATTAGTGCAAAGCAAGTTCTTCTACATCTTTTCTGACTTTTCAAAGCTCACATTATTTTATGAAAAGGTATCTTCCTCTAAAAATAGTCCAGGATTAGGTTAATGATTACCTATGTTCTCACTGAAATATAGTTAGATGTTTAAAACATACAAATTGCATGCAAAGTTATAATCCACTATTTGCACTTAAACGATGTAACCAAAACATTTCTAATAGTATTCTATGTCACGGGACACATTATAAGCATGACCAGTATAATATACATAAAGATAATATATATTGTATGTGGTATTTTAATATCCAGTAATGATTATATTGGATAATCTTAATTTTTAAAGAATGCTATGAAAATATGGCACTTTGGTAATGTTACCACACTGGTTTAGTTGTTACAATAAATATCAATTATTCAGGTGTTTATATTGATTATGTTTGCACAAACCTGACACTCTATTATTTATGTACTAATGAATTTATTTTGTAGATTCTAAATACATCCATGGTAGTAAATCAGTTTACTGCAGTTAAAAATTCATTATATTCACAAAATGAAGTAGATTTACTGGGTCAGGTTTATTTCTGTATTACTCCATGTAGAAAGCTGTATACCTCCTCTGATTAGTAGTAGATAGTAGGTAAGGTAGAGGCTATAGAATGTGCTGTCTGCAAGTTCATAATGTGGAGTCTAATTTTAGATGTTTTTGTCTGTAGGTGACCAACAGGAGGCAGCATACGATCTATTTTAATTAAAACAGGCTGAAACCGGGGATGTATTTGACTATAGCCGAACATTATGCTCAATTTACATTTTTTCCCTTTTAACATCCAATAAAGAGTAGGGATCAGTAACATGTTGCTGCTGCCCGGGCTGTGCTGATATGCGGAAAGTACAATGCTACATGTTTGCCGAGATGTTCATTGGTTTGTGAAATAAAAGCACTGAAGCAACTGATTCCTTCTTAGGTTTGATTTTCATTTCTTTTTTTGTCAGTTTCAAAATACAGAGAACCTACTATGCTTCCAGTGGGTTTAACTACTTGGTTTTTCTTTCTTTTTACAACTGCAAAACTTTTTGAATGTTAGATTATAACCAAGAATGCAGTTAGCTTGCATGAACATTGCAGAGGGAGGTTTTTTTCAGTTATCCCTGGACCCTGTATTTGTATATCCTTTGCATATCAATTTGCTGCTCCCATATTAAATTTTATTTAGTCTGCTGAAAAGTTGCAAGTTTACTATTATTAAGTACTAATGTAATTTTTTTTTTAATTGAATCCTCTAGCTCAGATTGATATACAGAGGGGTTTAGTAAGAGCTTAAGGCTTGCAAATGATTATGTATTTATTTATGACTGAAATGTGCTTCCATACTAGCTAGAAGTGGCTTTAAATAAAAGGAGATATAAGTTACTCTAAAATTTGTGGGCAAAGGGTGCAGAAATGGCATTAATACAAAGTAAGGGAGCCCTGTGTTGTCTTGTGTTCTTCCAGAACTTAAAATTCTGTGACCTTCAAACCTCTGTATAGATACAACAAAGTTACAGCAATAAAAATTACCCTTCCAACACTCCAAGGCTGAACCAAGAATAGTCTCACAGCTAGCAAAAGCCATTTGGAGACATGTACAAAGCGTTCCAACAGTGTTCACAATGTTAAAATCTTATACTGAACAATGAAGGGATTCATGGACCAAATTTGAGAGCTGTGGCTATGTAACCCTGTGCACAATCAGAAGAAAATTGCATATGTATGTTATACAGATCCAGGGAATTCACCACGGACTTTTAGATTTTGCATCTGAAGCACACCATACGGTGGGGCTTTTTTGTCATCAAAAGCAAAGATGCAGAGTCTGGATTTACTGAATAAAATACACATTAATTACACATAAATTCAAGACAGTTCACATGAATGAATGAGGTCCAAGGATTTTTGTTGGAGGAAACTGGTATATACCAAGATTCTTCACATCATACGCTTCCTAGTTCAAATTATCCTAATGAACACCAATCATATTGTGTGGTTTTGTGCTTCACAATAAAGGAAGGATATGCAATGAGGTATAATTAGCACTAGTTATTTTTGCAAACTGCAAGAGGTTCAGAGTGTTGATGACTTTCACTCTCCATCATTTTTCTACCTACTTGCACCTGAACCTAGTTTGAACTAGCCTGCAAGACCTTTGTGGCACACTTGCATCTTATTTCTGAGCACTGTCCCAATACTGGTAGTCAGGTAAATTGAAGCCTTGTTCATACATGCGACTTAATAAGGAATAAGCGTGTATAATATATTGCCAGCAATGTGGCACAGTCTTGCTACCCTACTTCTTACATTTTTCCTTTTAAATTTTTTATGATATTCAGTGCAGAATAGGCAAGAGTGGTAACAAAACAGTCACTCCCTGTAAGTAATAAATTCATGGCCTTTCCACATTTAGCAGCTATAAATGTTTTCAGGAAGTTCACTGCAAGAATTGTTGGCTCAAACTGGAAAATACCATTTTAAAGGAGATTTGTGGTTTCATCATCACAACTATGGTCACCAGAAGCTATATTAATCAACCTATCTGTCCAGTGAAAATGCTTCAGTCTAAATAGTGATTTAAAAGAACTGAGCAAGTATTTAATAAATATGCAAAATAATACATACGTGTACGAGGTTAGACACAATAGAGGTAGCAAACTTCAGGGGGAAAAAGTAGAATCATAGAATCATAGAATAGTTAGGGTTGGAAAGGAGCTTAAGATCATCTAGTTCCAACCCCCCTGCCATGGGCAGGGACACCCCACACTAAACCATGTCACCCAAGGCGTCATCCAACCTGGCCTTGAACACCGCCAAGGATGGAACACTCACAACCTCCCTGGGCAACCCATTCCAGTGCCTCACCACCCTCTCAGTAAAGAATTTCTTCCTTATATCCAATCTAAACTTCAAAGTATTTGAATTTGAATTATCTACCTGCACGCACTGCCTTAAGCCTGCACAAAGGTTACGTCACCAAGGCAACGGGATGCAATACAAAGAGTACATGCCAGACACTTGGCGTATGTCTGAGACAAAAAGGAAGAGCCCAAGAACAGAAGGCTCCACAAAACTGCTTGGCGTGTGTATTAATTACATTAATGACACGGTGGCTTACACAGGCAGCACTTTTACGATGATTTTTTTATAATTACAGCATCACCACAAACGCTATTTCATACTTTTAATCACAAGCCTCATTGTACACTCAAACCACGCAGTTTGGGAAACAATGCATACTGCTATGCGTTAGCTCAGCCACCACAGGCCAACAGGCCGCACCGGCTCCAGAGTTCTGCTCGCTCCTGCGCTGCTGTGGAAAGGCCCACTGGCCAAACCCGAGCCTTTAGGCACACCAGAAGGGGAGCACCGGGACGCAAAGCTCCCCACTCCTTTACAGGCTTCCACAGACAAGGTTAACCCTTCCCACCGCCACCAGGCGCGTCAACCTCAAACACGGCAACCACGACGGCACCAGCAAAACTACCCCGACTGACTCTATTGTAACCCGGCGACATCCCCGCCGCCGGAAGCTCATTGAGTGGAGAGGCGGCCCCTGATAGCCATTAACCAATCACCTGCAGGCATCAGGAGGACAAGCAGCGACTGTAGCCAATGCTGGCTAGGGGTTATGCGCGGCGCCGGCTCCGCTGGGAGAGCAGTTGCTGCGCCCCGAATCTATGTGGGGGATTCCGGCCCGCCTGGCGAGGCGGGGCGACGAGGGGCGGGGGAGAAGGGGCGGTGGCGGACCGCCAATAGGCGTGGGGAAAGGGCTGACAGGCACCTTGCTCGCCCAATGGGAGGGCGGTGGCTGTTAAAAGCTCGGCGACCCGCAAGGGAGAGTTGGGCGCAGGTGAGTAGTTTGTGTGGCTCCCCGGGGGTCTGAATGGGGTCTAGGCTGTGGTGGGGCTAAGGCGCTTTTTAGTCCCATGAAGCCGCTGCCCGCGGTTCAGACAGCCCCCGGCCCCTTTGTAGGGAGAATGGGGGGGCTCCGCCACCCTCGGCCCAGGGGGCGGTGAGGCGGTTGACCGCCGTTTTCTGCGGCCCCGCGGGGAGGCCTTCCTCCTCGTTCTGAGAGAGGCAGAGGCCGCCCGCGAGTCACTTGCCGGGGAGGATCTGGTCTGCAGTCCGGGGGTGGGGCGCGGTCCACTCGGCTCCCCGGGGCGGGCCAGGGTCGGGGGTGCGGGGGGGGACCGCCCGCCGGGGCCTCGCTGTTCTTTTGTTGCGTTCGCTGGTCCTCAGCGGGGCTTTGTGCGCCTCCTGGCGGGACCCGCCTGGGTAGGACGCCGGGGGCTGTGGTCGCACTCCTCACTTTATTCTGATGAATCTGTGGATTCACCAGCCTGACTCCGAAGCGGCTTTCATCTTTGGTACCTTCTCTTTGCTTCGTTAAATTGCCCTTTAGGTGTTGTTCGTTCCTTTTAGCGCTTGGCTTTTTATGTTCTCAAACCGCAAGTTTCTTGCAGAAAGGACTGTCCATGGAGTGGTGTGTTCGGCAGCACCCAGATCCTCCTGTACTAAAGCCTCTCTTAGTACAAAAGCAGAAGTTATTCCAAGCCAAGTAGTTATCCATCATTAATCAAAGTTTTCCAGAAAGCTGTAAGCTTTAGTATCATGCAGATGTCATCAGAATCTCAGTTTTCATTTAACGGAAATAGAGGTAACAGGTCCTCTTGTTTTGAGGCTTTTTCTCATCATAAGCTTCAAAAGGTTTGGTGGGCTTTTCTGATGAGGTTTTTGGGCCTTTTTAAGGAAAAAGGCAAAGCATCAAGACATATACTTCTGAAAAACAAAAGTAATGATTTTTCTAGAAAATAATTCCGGTTTAATGCTAGCAACATTTAGTCTTGGTAAATGCATGGATTTGTTTGTTTACTTGCTTGTTTTGTGTTGGTTTGTTGGTGTTTTGTTGGTCCAGCATGTGGTCATACAAAAAGGCCGAGAGGCAGAATGTGGATGCCTCTGTCATGTGTGTTCTTTGAGTTTATGGAGTGTTCAGTTCTGCAATACTTGTTTTGTTTCAATGCTGACAAATAGTTTGTGTTTCTTCAGTGGTGAGGACCTTCTTGGCCACAGATTGCTTCTGGCCTGGCAGATAAGCTCATAGCTGTATGTTGCTGTCTTTCCTGGAATACCCTTGAAATCTTTGTTATCACATGATCAAAATTGTTTCTGTTTTCCTTGCCAGCACTTTGTGTCTCATGTAGTGGGCTGTTTGCATCCTGCTATTTCCCATGGATTTCTTTCTCATTTGACCAGACTGTAACTTTTCATTCTCGGGTAATTGAAGTCTTTGGTTGTGTACCAGAAGTAATTTTGGTTGTATAGTTGAGAAGGATTTTTTTTTCTTGCAGATGTCTTCTCTTGTTTTCATAGTGGTATAAGTGGCTCGATCTGACCAAAAGATTTTTTTGCACCTCTGCTCTGATCTCCACATACTTTTTCTGAGTGAACTGCCCATCTTCCCAATTGGTGTTTTCGGCAGATATTTGCTGTGGAATCTTCTGCTAAAGACACTAAATTGTATAGCAGTTGTGGTTCTGATTTCAGAAAACCTGTAATGTCTGTCTGCTGTGGGGTTTTTTTCCCAGCTGTATGCGTTTTATGTTTTAGACTTCATATCAAAGCAAGTCTTGAATATGCTGTCATGGTTTAACCTGCAGCTGAGTACCATGCAGCTGCTTGCTTACTCCCCCTGGTGGGTTGGGGAGGAGAATTGGAAAAGTAAAATCTATGGTTGAGATCAGAACTGTCTAATAATTGAAAAGGCGGGGGGGGGGGGGAAGGGCGTAATGAAAAGGGAGATAAAAAGAGGGAGATGAATAAAACAAGTGATGCACAATACAGTTGCTCACCATCCACTTACTGATACGCAGACCGACCTGAGCAGCGATCTGCCCTTCCCAGTGACTTCCCTCAGTCTATATACTGAGCATGACGTGCTGTGGTATGAAATACCCCTTTGGCCAGTTTGGGTCAGGTGTCCTGTCTTTGCTTCCTCCTGGCTTCTTGTGCCCCTCCTCACTGGCAGAGCATGAGAGACTGAAAAGTCCTTGACCAGTGTGTTATCAGCATTATTCTCAAACTCAATCCAAAACACGGCATTCTACCATCTACTAGGAAGAAAATTAACTCTATCCCAGCCAAGTTCAGAACACTGCTCCATGTCATGTTTTTTAAATCACATTTTTAGAAATGGTAATAATTTTGTTGTTTTGGGGTTTAGGTTAGGGGTTTTTTTTTCTGTAATTTAGCTAGAATGTGTACAAATTCTAGCTTATTACCATTCCTGTCCACTTATATACTTTGCACACATAAGGAGTAATATCCTGGAGACATCTAGCAATGTCAGAAAACAGAATACCACAAACCTCAGCTTTAGTTAGATAATAATGCTTTTCAGCTAATATATTAGAAAGGCAAACAGTCCCGCAGTGGAGTTGCACTAACAGAGAGTCAATATACTGTTAAGATAATTCATTAACACCTGCTTGTGTTAATAAGAAAGGAATTGTCTTTAATGAAGCAATATGCTTTCAAAAATGAAAGAATTAGAAAAGGTAAGATGTCCTTACCAATTGGAAGTTAGTTGTATATTTTAAAATAGGCGGATTTTGCTGCCCTTTTACTGGGAAATTCAGGGGCTTGTGTTAAACATGTTCGGGGGGGGGGGGGAGGGAGGAGTCAAAACTTCACATAACAAAGGAATTGGACTCCAGTAGTTTCCAAGTTAGCATTATAATT
Organism: Psittacula echo; assembly: GCF_963264785.1. Classification (NCBI taxonomy): domain Eukaryota; kingdom Metazoa; phylum Chordata; class Aves; order Psittaciformes; family Psittacidae; genus Psittacula; species Psittacula echo. The sequence goes on from NC_137736.1 coordinate 112,353,586, forward strand.
CTTTGAAGGTTATGTGCTTGGCTTATGGCGTAAAATCCAAACCCACGATTAGGCACCTCACAAAGAGCACCTGGGTAAGTCAGACAGGTGATGCGCAACACCTGCAGAAGGAGCAGCAAGGCTGACCCGCAGGGTGCCCTGACATTTATGTATTATAACTCTGAACCTTCTCTGGAGCCAAGGTGAAAGCTTGGCAGGCTGGGTCTCCTGCATTTGTGCAGAATTGTATTTAGAAAATAGTGCTCTCAAAAGTTTTATTTGAAAACACTTCGGTTTGTGTTTGTGCCCACTTTATCCTGCTGTGTTAGCACTGTGAAATTCAGGGTGGGTCAGGCCAAATAGAGATACCATATGAGTCTCTAAAATACTGTAGTTCCCTGTTACTGGGAAATGACCAAAGCCTTGTTAATCCCAGCAGGGGCTAAGTAAAGGACTTAGCCAGTGTATATCTTGAGCTGAAAATGGCCATGATTCAGCAAAAGTCTGATATTTAGGCACCTTAAGAGACATTAGTATCTACTAGTACTTTCTAGAATTTGATATATCCAACTGGCAAGTAGTTTGGAAAGTCTTACTCATTTTTCAATATTAGTAAAGTACTTGAATATTCACTTAAGTACATGGCTTAAAATCAAATATGAAATGCTACTGATTTCAGTAAAAATAAGTGTGACCTTATAAACAGAAGTTCAGTGTCTTGGTAGTGACAAGTCAAAAATACTGTAATTTTTCTGAAACTTATGTGCAAGAACTCTATGTAGTTCTTCTACCTGGAAGACAAACTCAAAGTGAATACCACTGACTCTCATACACACTCCCCACCCTGAAAACAGGTGGGTGCAAATATGTGTGTTTCTAAAGTCACAGTGAAGATCAGAGTCATTGACCTGGTTAATACTTGGTCATTTCCCAGTAACTAGGAATCGCGTCTTAAATCTAAAAATCTATGCATTTCAGTCCAGAATAATTGCCTTATTAACAGTGAAGCTTCTGAAAGGGCTCTTAATTCATTCTGTGTGCAGGTAACTTCTCCAAAGAATTTACCTGCTTGGTGACTTCTTCAAGTTTGGGTTTTTTTTTTGTTTGTTTGTTTGTTTGTTTGTTTTTTAAAAAGTAATTGATACACAGATCAAGAAATTCAGTTGCCTCAATAGTAGAAAAGCACTAATGCTGTATTTACATTTGAAAAGAACAACAAGTACCAAATAAGTTGATTTACTGCCAGTAAATATGATGCTGCTTCCTTGAAAGACCAAGTATCTTTTTGTGTGGTAAAACCTATCATAATGGAGGTTAAGGGAGACACATAAAGATTAGATTAAAGGTCTCACAAAAATATAGTGTTAATTCCAGCAACTACGGTGCTGTGTTCTGGCATAAATCTGACTTATTAAATGGCAGCTGTTTTTCTCAGTTCTGGTCATGCCAAGGGTCTACATTACAACAGTAGGTTATATTATTTTATTTTTTTGTAAACAATTGCTTTTTCTCAAAACTAATTGGTATTTTATTTTCAAAGAGACAGGAGGTTTCATCCATCTTAAACAGCAACATCCAGCTTCCAACTTGTATTGAGGAGTCAGAAGTGCATGTGAGCATGTGGAGTGATCCATGCTGTTACAAGCTCATGCAATGCTTTATGCAGTTGACATCTTGGGACTAGGTTTTGCAAATTTGCAAACAGGTAGCCATCAGAATTAAATGGATTCACAGTGAGGGCAGTATTTTAACAAGAAAAAGTAGTGAAACTGTTTCCTGAACACAACTTTTAAAAAATACTTAATGCCAACATGCTTATGTGTTATGTGTGAAAGAATGTTGCACACTATGGGAAACTTTGCAAGTGAAACCGCTTATTTACAGTCAATAGCACATAGGAGATCAAGAACTATGTCTAAACTATTATGTGCATTATCCCCCAAATGAAGAGTTTTTATGTAATTTGCTGATGTGTGTGTTTTAACCAAGTTTAGGAAAATATCAGGAGAGAAAAATATTTAGTAATTTAAGAATCCTGTATAGCTGGGAAGGAGTTAAGGATTAGGTACATTAGTTGGTAGCAATTGAGTAGGTAATATGCGAGCACTTTGCTTCAGGTGGACAAAAAGTCTATACTAGATTAATAGCAAATAAATACAACAGCTTGAAACTTTAAGTACTGTATAGTGAATGGTTAGCCTACTTTGTTTAAAGCATTTTAAACCTACCTAAAGTGGCAGGTAATGTGGTACAAAAGGAAGTGCGAAATAAACGCTAAGTTGGATCATTATGGGGTTTAGCTTTCTATTCAGCATCAGGCATAGTGCCAGCTATTGCTGGGGGTAGAGGACTGGAGGAACTTTCAACTTGCCATCACATCTGACATGAGGTGTTTCTCAATGCGAGAAGGGTAGAGGAGGGCTTTACCATGAAGGTCGAGTAACTTATTCCTAAATCTGTTTCTGTAACGGATGACATTTGTTTGAACTAGTAGTTATTTTCTGACACTTAGCAGAATTGCTCCAGTTCTTTTTTTTTGTGATTAAGAAGAGTTAGAAGAGTCTTCAGAACAACTCTTCATATTAATCTACTTTTTTTTCTTTTCTTTTTTTTTTTTCATGGAAATGGTGTCTTATTTAAAATGCATCTCATAAATTTCAGTCCTCATAACATTTCATGTTTCTGAAATAATAATACAATTGTTTCAGCTTATTTTGGAAATAATTTAGCATTAAAGCTGAAATGTGTGTGTGTCAAATTTCAGTGTTAAGCAAATCCTGACTGGCAAAACTGTAAGAGTTGAAGGAAAATAGCTCTATTTTTGTAATGGAAATATCAGCTCAACCTTAAGGGTTTGGTACATGGATATATTAATGGATTTATAATTCATCAGAGGTTACAGAAGGTATCTATAGCTACTTTATATCCACAATTTAACAAAATGGTTTGCTTCTGTTGACTGAACGATCCATTTGAAATATGCATGCTTTAAATGGTGACTTAGGGGTCAAGTTCATTAAATGAAGATATACAGTGTATGCCTTGGAGATTTATATTGTTTGCTCTTTTTCTCTTAGGAAGCCTGACAAATAGGAAAATACTACAAAGTGAAGAGAAAATTCACTTCACGAGAACTGAGCTCTGCTTTCATTGGCTTTTAAATTTTATTTATATTAATAACTGATTAGTGTCAGATCATCTCTGTAGTCTACTGTGGTGAAATTATTAGGTTAAAGCTGGAAAAAATGAAACAATTAAAAAGAAAAAGGAAAAGCAATTTTAGTGTTCAGGAAACCCAAACGCTCCTTAAGGAAATCAGGAAAAGGAGAGAAGTACTCTTTTCAAAGCAACTTAATACAACAATTAATGAGTTGAAACGAAAAGCTTGGGAGGATATAGCAGAGTGTGTAAATGCTGTAGGTGAAGGAGAGCAAAGAACAGGGACAGAAGTGAAAAGGAGATACCTTGACTGGAGAGCACTCATGAAGAGAAAACGTCTGAATGCAAACATCAAAGTAGTAGGTGCTGGGTTTCACCTTCCTTCATCCAATTTAGATGACTCTCTCAATGAAGATATGGATGAGAAAATGGGATTTGCAATTGAATCTAGTTTTGAATGGCAAAATATCACTGACTTCAGAGAAGCCGGTGGATCTTTAACAGAAATCAAAGTAGAAGAGGAAGAGGAGGATCCGCAGAATTTCGAAGTGAGTGACATACATTAGCTGTATGCAATATGGCCTTCATTTCATTTCAGCAGAAGGCTTTTTGCTGTGTTTCTTCATAGCATCTGTTCCTGTTTTTTCTGAATGTGTGAATTAGAGAAACTGTAGAAACAAATATGTTTCAGAGAGATGGTATTCAAATCTAGCAACTTGCAATTGTGTGTAAGCTCTTAGATGTTGATTATTAAATTGATATACCTCAACTTTGAATATGTATTTGCACATATATTTTTCCATTTGTATGTGCCATAGATAAGAATTAGTTAAGCCAATAGAATGAAAATACGTTGTTGAAGGAAACTGGTTATTTTAATACTTAAGCTGTCTGGGTGGGTGAACAGAGAAGAGAAATGCACCTCTTTAACAAATGAGAGTATATGATATCTGCAGGTACAGAAAGAAATAGAATACAGAAAGAAACGGGATGCTGTTGCATTTTAAAAAATGAACCCACAAGAGATTAAAACATTACTTGAATATGTCAGTCATCCATTTCTCCCTTACAGATTTTAGTGTGAACTTGACAACCAGCTGTGGATCATGTAGACAAGTTACTTCTAGTAGTATCATGATTCTGAGATAGGCAACCAGCTAGAGTGAAGTCAAATGTTTGGGTAGTTTTGTTGTACCTGTACAAATATACGGGTCTCACTTGGAAAAGTGATGCTCAAAGAGTTTGGGTTTTGTTGTTGGGAAAATGGGGGTTGGGGGGTGGCAGGGACATGACATGGACATGACATGACAGGAAGTGGGAAATAGCAACTGCTGTCAGCTCAGTTGAGATGTGTGCTTTGAAGAAACCAGCGTAAGCTGTTAAATGGTAGTGAGACTACTGACTGACAAGTGCTGAAAAACAGTGTCTGCTGTAATGCTAGAGGACTGGCAGCACCTCTCATTGTCTTAAGATTTTCTGAACTATTTTCATCAGTTTACCTTTTTTTTTGCGACATCTTTCGTGGGAGACGATAATTCCTTGTGTACTATGAATTTGCAATACATAAGGGCTATAATTCTGCACGAGTTGTTACAGTCTGTCAAGAGCAGTGGTCCTTACCACATAGTCACCTGCATCATAAATAGCTTTACAGTAAATGTGATAATACAAAGTTGGTTAAACATGTTCTGTTTATTGACCCACATAATACAGTTGGGAGGGTTAGTAGCCTGTAAAAAATGTCCATGCTAAATGTTTTTTAGAAATGGAATCCTCAAATTAATGAAGGCTGGATTAGCTTACATAGCACATAGCTTATGGATCCAGCTGCTCTTATAAATAATTAGTCACAACAAATTCCTGGTAGCTTACTTAAATGCCATTCAGCTATATGAAAAGTAAGAACAACATACACATTTTTAGATCCAGTTTTTTATCACTGGTTCTGAATGCTCTGTAGTATCTGTTGTGCAGTATTTTCTATATGTTCTAGCATGTCCACTAATAAACTGATTTACTGTTTTCATTACCAGATACTAATTTGTAGTGTGTTTCTCTACCTGTGTAATGGTAGAAAACTCTCATTTGATCTAACATGGTTATCTCACAGCATGTGAGTTAAACAGTTCTTAAAAGATGGAAAAAAGCAGTATGTTCCTTTCGGTGGTTTGTAAAAAAATTTATTCTGGCATGAAGACTGTAATATAATTCTTCTCCATTGAATTCCTCTCTGCAGTTTCCTATTGAGGAAGAAGAAGAAATTTTGTCATCAGTTTTGCCGGATTCAAAAAAGGAAAATGACCTACCAGAATTCCCCCAGATTGAAGAGTTTGGAAGTCTAAACTCTGTTCAAGCTAGGCTAGCCTATGAAGATTCTCACTTGCTTATAAATCTGGAGAAGCAGAAGGTGGAGCTGGAGAAGCAGCGACTAGATATTGAAGCCGAAAGGTTGCAAGTGGAGAAGGAGCGCCTGCAAATAGAAAAAGAACGATTGCGGCATGTTGATGTGGAGCGTGAGAGACTTCAGATTGAGAAGGAGCGGCTTCAGATCGAATGGGAGAAACTCAGGCTAGAGAGACTGCATGCTGAAAAACCTGCCCTGGAAAATGAGCTTACCCAAACTGAAAAACCCATCATGCAGCCACTGGATCTAGAAACTGAGAAGTTAAAACTTGAAAAAGAACGTTTGCAGTTAGAGAAGGAGAGGCTGCAGTTCCTAAAGTTTGAGTCGGAGAAGCTGCAGATTGAGAAGGAACGCTTGCAAGTGGAGAAGGAGCGCCTTCGAATTCAGAGAGAGGGTCACTTGCAGTGAACTTCTCAATGGAAGTGTCAGCATTAGCATTTTGATGTTTGTAAAATAGAGGTAGTTTTTTTCCTAATACTGAGATTGTCCTAGAGGCAAAACATTCTTCTGTTCAGAGTTGAATCTTGATGTTGAAGTGAAAAAGAAAGGAAAAGAAAAAAAAAAAGGCAAGGAAAAAGAGTGGTGCTCAATATGTCTGTGTGCCTACATAAATGAGCTTATGTGTGAAGCTGCTTTTCAGTGTATCGGAAATAAGTGTTATATTCTCTTGTCTTCAGTATTGTGTTGTATTAGTTTGGCGTCCTCCATCCTCCTCTCATAGATGTGTTGAGAAGAAGCAGGGCTGAACATTGTACTTTTTTCACTGTGCTAACATAAGAAAGGATAAGAACAAATCAACATATGTTGTGAGGACATGGTGCTAATGATACCCCACACAGTAAGTGCAAGTTAGACATAACAGAGTTGTGATGCGATTGATTCATTAAACTTAATTTCCCCATTTTGGTTTTTTCCTCCCCCACAACTGGAAAAAGAGTTCAAGAATTATGTAAAAGTTAAAGTACAAGATAAATTCACTGCAGTTTTGTTTACTGTTGTTCATGGCTTGAACTGAATGGGAGTGCAGAAAACAGTATTCTTCCTTTTGCATGAAGTACTCATACTAGATAAAGTTACATATCAACCATACCTACTGTAAGCTGGACTGTTGGTTGTACCAGGCTGGAACACAGCACCTGGCTTGGTATAGCACAGGGACTCACTGACTAATGAGGCATGCTATCTGATGTCTGTGATGGCCCCCTGAAGTAAATTGCTAAATCTGCTTTGTTCCTTGAAAGACAGTATCCAGTGATGGGAATCTTGGGAGTGAAGAGACAGAACACTCTTGTTAGTTCTGCCTGGCCAGCACTGAGATCATGTCTGTGAGACAGCCAGAAGAAGCTTCTGTGGCTGACACCATATAGTATGCTTTAATTAGACAGATGGAAGTGATCAGTGCTGAAGGCTGACAGTATTTTTTTGTTTTTCATAAGCAATGTAGTAATTTAATAATTAAAAAAATGAAGCTTTCTGTTATTTCATACATGTTTAAATCCCAGCTGAGCCAGACTTCACATTTCTTACCTTCCTGTGAGGTGCTATGTTTTGTTGTCTCCATTTGAAACTTAGGACTATGAGAATACTAAATCTGAATATATGTTGAGTGACTTATGTGGATTCTTGTGCAAGTAAATATATTTATACCACTACAGGATTACTTTTATTCTGCAAAGAAAATGTTATTTTTTTATTACTGAAACAAGTGTGCTTCTACAGTGCAAATAAATTTGACTGCTACAATCCAAAATTGCTCTAGATGTTGTTTGTTTACAGAGAAACTGGGCTGCATATGAAGACCAGCCTGCATACTCTATGCTGCAGCACCCTAACCTTGCTGATGTCTGTATTCCCAGTGTGGTAAATGAAGAGATGAAGCACTTCAGAGTAGGGCTGAAACCAACCAGTACTTGTCTGAGAAAGATAACAGGAAGAAGACACAAACCAGCTGGACACAAGTAACCCAAGGGAAAGTATATCAGATATTCTTTTGAATGTGGGTGGATTGACCTTGGCCAGACAGCAGGTGGCCACCAAAGCCACTCTGCCACTGTCCTCAGTTGAACAGGGGAGAGAAAATACAACCAAAGGCTCATGGGCCAAGGTAAGGACAGGGAAGATCATTCAGTAGTTACCATCACCAGACAAACAGACTCAACTTTGGGAAATACTAATTTATTGCCAATCAAAACTGGAGTAGGATAATAAGAAATAAAACCAAATCTTAAAAGACCTTCCCCTCACCCCTCCCATCTTCCTAGGCTCAATTTCACTCACATTTTCTCTACCCCTTCACTAAGTGGTGGAGGGGATGGGGAATAGGAGTTGTGGTCAGTTCATCACACCTTGTCTCTGTGTCCTCCTCAGGAGAGGACTCCTCCCACTCTTCCCCTGCTTGAATGTGGGGTCCTTCCCATTGGAGATAGTTCTCCATGAACTTCTCCAGCATGAGTCCTTCCCACAGGCTGCAGTTCTTCATGAACTGCTCCAGCTTGGGTCCCTTCCATGGGGTGCAGCCCTTCAGGATCAGGCTGCTCTCATGTGGGTCTCCTATGGGGTCCCAAATACTGCAGCAAATCTGCCCCACCTGGGCTCCTCTTTCCACAGACCACAGCTTCTGCCAGTAGCCTGGTCCAGCACCAGCTTCCCACAGGGCCACAGCCTCCTATGGGCTTCCCCCTGCTCCAGTGTGGGGTCCTCCATTGGCTGCAGGTGGAATCTGCTCCACCGTGGACCTCCCATGTGCTGTGGGGTCACAGCCTGCCTCACCATGGGCTGCAGGGGAATCTCTGCTCTGGTGCCAGGAGCACCTCCTGCGTCCTGCACTGACCTGGGTGTCTGCAGCTGTTGCTTTCACATACTCTATCCTCTCTTCTCTGGCTGCAATTGCTGTTGCACAGCTTTCCCCACCACCTCGCCTACCCCCCTGCTTTTTGCTTAAGTTATCCCAGAGGCACTACCACTATCACCAGTGGGCTCAGTCTTGGTCAGTGGTGGGTCTGTCTTGGAACCAACTGCCATTGGCTCTATCGGACATGAGGGAAGCTTCTAGCAGCTTCTCACAGAAGCCACCCCTGTAGCCCCCTGTTACCAAAACCCAATAGACAGTGACAAATTTTCAGCTCCCCGATACATATCAGAAATAATTAAAAATAGCCTTCTGTGATTTAGAGAAATTATCTTTCCCTTTTAAAACATGAAAGAGGCAAAATTCAGGCAGTTTATCAGGATTGCCTTGTGTATTCAGCATTTGCCCATTGAGGGATAACTTGGATTTCATAATCACTGTATCCTGAGGTCACCAACTTTATAGATAGCTGTTCTGACTGCCAAATAGGGTAAATAGCAACAAGGGGCAACATAGCCAGCTTTGCAAGAGGTAGTGACCAGAAGGACCAAGCCAGGACAAAGAACCTTCCTATGGTCTTGTCTGTAAGAAGTGCTTGGCCAGGAAGGAGCAAGCGGGGAGTCTGGCTCCTGTTTTGACAGGTAGTTACACTGCTGCTTGATACCAGCATTTCTGTTTTCTTATTTTACTCCAGTTAAATGACTTAACCATTAGGATAATGGTTTGTATTTTACATTGTATATATTGGGGATTATGCCCCAAGTGCATAAATGTTTTTGGGAAAATAAATAGATAAATCTGAACCATTTCTGAATTCTGATTTGTTTCAGAAATTTGAACACTTCTTGAAATGTGAATAGAGCTGTATGTAAGTAATTATTCCTTCTAAGAGCTATTCAGCCTCCTGGGGAAATGATGCATCCTTTGCTTATACAAAACCTTTTGGAAAATACTGAATGATTAAATTAAGTATCGTCATAAATCATTGAAAATACAGTTTCAACATAAAATTTAGAGAAAATTACAGAGTTTAATACATCAATTTCATAGCTTGGTGTTTTTCATACCAAAATTGCAGTCATTTTGTGGTAATTTGAATTTAAATGTCATATCTTTAAATACTAATCTGCAATCTCTTCAACTTTAATTGCTTGATTTACCAACCTGGAATCAGGACAGCAAAGCCTAAGGGCAAGATTTCAACCACGTAAATGTCATGAAGTCAGGACATAAGCATGAACTTAGTCCTTCTTGTAAGAGAGGGTGAGATTTTGGGCTCCTGCTTAGAAGAACAGCCAGTGATTATAAGTAATGAGTGACATTTACAGACTTGGAAGAGTATTAAGACAAGAGGGAAACACACATGTGGAGAAAGAGGCAAGTATTTGGAGGAAAAAAAGGAGATGGGTGAAGAGCAAACATTTATACAGGTGTTTTCACAATGCAGCTTGGAGACAGACTGGCTAATGCTTAACAGTTTCCTAACAATCACCCAGAGAAGGCCATAGGGTAAGGTTGCCAATGTGGTCCCCAAGAACAGCCCAGGACTAACAGCAGCCTTACTCCCAACAGAGCACATCTGAGAAAGCACAGCAGGATTTAAAGGCAACTTCATTTCCTTGTATAGGGGATGCTTGGTATTTCTGGCCATTTTGAGCAACTGTCACTGTGCATAAAGAGATGCTGCAAGCAATGTATACAGAATGTATGAAATTTATTGATGAACGAGAGATGTTTAGGATTTAATAAGCTCTCATGCTAAGCATTAGTATTGTGATGGAATCATAGAATGGTTTGGGTTGGAAGGGACCTTAAATATCATCTGGTTTCAACCCCCTGCCATGGACAGGGACACCTTCCACTCAACCAGGTTGCGCAAAAGCCCATCCAGCCTGGCCTTAAAACAGTTCCAGGGATGAGGCAGCCACAAATTCTCTGGGCAGTTTGTGCCAGGGCCTCACCACCCTCACGGGGAAGAACTTCTTCCCAATATCTAACTTAAATGTGCCCTTTCTTTCAGTACTGTCATCACCTCAAGGTGTCTTTACTAGCCAGGCAGGCATCAGCCAGCAGAGGAAGGGTAATTAACCTCCAGGGCTCCCTGGCATAGCTCTTTGGTGGTGCTGAGTTGTCATCTTCTACAGTTTTTTATTTTTTATTTTTCCTTATTTTCCCCCCCTTTGTTATTTCTTTATCTTTCTATGTTGGTACATTTTTTTCACCCTTAAATCCTTGAAGTGCTACTGACAAGTACCTCAACTATCCCACCACCATCTGTAGTTTTACCTGATCTTGCTTGAGCAACTTTCTGAGCTTTTTCTCACAACTTCACAGTTTTCCCATTTGCATGAGGCAAGGTTAGGCAGCTTGGCTGTGCTGGGTCCTGAATTAGAGATGTGTTGGGGAGGCTACATGTGTACCTGCAGAGTTGAGTGGAGCCACCCAGTCTCCCTGATAACTGTCCACTGATAGGTGTCTTTTTAAAATGTAGCTGAATTATGTTTATATCTTGTTTCCTTCCCCAAAGAAGTTTCTAAAATTCCCCTTGCATGTGGGAACAGAAGCTGGTAACTCCTATTTCTTCACCTTTTCATAGAACTTTTGATACAGTTGCCACAAAAGAGCATCAGCGACATCATCTCTTTCTCCAGCTCAGACGCCCCCAGAAGCTCCCCTCAGAAAGGCAGAGAGTGTCCAAGGAGACGGAGTCAGATCCAGGGCTGATATTTTACAAACACAAAAACACCCTCAAAAATCCCACTCCATGTCAATCGGGAGCCTTGACAGAAGTGATAGGTGGGAGAAGACGGAGAAGGAAAGACTGAATTTTTTCTATTTTTGCTGAAATCATTCGTGAATTTAAGACACAGGGTGTCAGAAAATGCCTCAAATGCAATAATATTCGATTATTTTTCTTTATCTTGTTATTTTCTTTTTCCTTTTTATTTTTCTCTTTTTTCTTTTTTTTTTTTTTTTTACATTTTTCTTTTCCTTTTTCTTTCTTTTTCTTTTTCATCTTTCTCTTTTCCTTTTCCTTTTTCTTCACCTGATGAACGGCGAAAGCTAGACTTACTACAGAAGACTGCTTAAGGCCCAGTGCAGGTTTCCATCCCTCAGGCTGTCATTCCTTGCTTGCTGCATTAGGATACTGGCCCCCTATCTTACCAGAGTTAGTAACCACAAGATTGGCTCCTGCTTCTCCCATTCTCAAAGTGCTTTGAAATGTTATCCAGGTCAACTCAAACCTCCCAGTGTCCCATTCAGGAGTGGAAGTGCTGGGCCCCTACCTCATTGCTCAGAACTCAGGGAAAAACCATTTTTCCCTGCTCTGCTCTCCCCCAGGCTGTCGCCCTGCCTCCTTACCTTCCTGGTCCCTGCTTTACCTTGTGACTTTCATTTTTCTGTCTTAATCTAGCTCAGAAGATTCTGAGGTGCTTGTCACTTTGATGTCCATACATCCACGTGGTGCTGATTTGATCTCTATTCAGTTTTCATATCTATCAATTTCCATGACACTGGCTTGTCTCTTTATTAAAATAGAGCATGAGTCTCTGGTCACTGCCTGGCCTCAGCTGACTTTCCAGAGAGATCTGGTGGTGATATATTTTCCCTTTTTTCCTTCTGTGGAAAAGTAAAGATAAGGCTTTCTCTTTTCCCACCAGTCTAAGCAAGAAGAATGGCAGGTTTTAATTCATCACCCACAAGGAATGGGTGAAAGAACTGAGGTTACCCAGGAAAAAAAAAAAAAAAGGATTGAGGGGAGGCATAACAGCCTTCAAGTACAGGAAAACCTGAAGGAAATAATCTGCTCTTTCTGCTGACTGCCACTGAGACATGGAAGAATAAGGCTAAACTGCAGCCATGGACTAGCCATGAGGAAGGAGGCTGGCCAGGACATGAAGGACTGGTTCAGGTGCCCAGGGAGGCTCTATGGTCTCCATCGTTCAGCAGTTTTGAAAATATGTTTGGCAAACATGAGGAGTGATGTAGACACTGTTCTCCACCAGCAGTATCTACAATGTCATGAATAGGAGCAACAAGAGTATTTGCTTTTTTTCTTGATTATCTTTTCTATGCCACTGGGTTACAGGCTGGCTTCCCTTGAAGTTTTGTCTTGTGAGAAGACATCAGCTGTGCAGGGCGAACATGAGCTACTGCCTTTACTTTTCTGACCTCCATTTATCTCCTAGGCTCAGCCAGTTCCAGCACATTAGTTGAGCATATCCCTGTGGATGGGGAGGGCTGTTCCCAGGAGGCCGTGGATGAGGCAGCATGGCCATATGGCTCAGGCATTTTGCACCAGGAGGCATGGTCCTGCTCAGCATCATGTGTGTGGCACAGGGTGGCAGTTTAGCTGAGTCCCAGGCAGCTTCTCACCTCTGAAAACATCCATTAGCTCTCTCGCAGCTGAGAGCTTCTCTGCCAGATTTGTACTGTCTCCTGTGTTTTGTGCACACCATGAACTTCCAGACTGGAAAACCTGCATTCTAAGGTCATGGGCAGTCACATACCCCACAAAAGGCAAGAAAATGATTGATCCTGGGTTCAGTTCTCAATAACAGAGAGTGCTGTAGATCTTTCAAGAAGCACCTCATGCTACAAGCTGTGGTCTGGCACTCTACTTTTCACCCATCTTTTCCATCACGTGGGTTGTACACATGACTGTACGCAGTCTAAATGTTGGGCTCTTTCTGGCAACATTCCTTCCCAGAAGCTAAGAATGATGGATGAGCAGACCTTCCAGTGGCACAGCTATACCAAGGGATGTTTCCGCACATGTGCTCCCACCATGGCTACCATGGCTGTCAAAGGGGGAGCTGTGCCAGCTGTGTGCCCCAGCTGTAACTGATCACCTGCAGCCGGCAGAAGGGGCTTGGTGGGCCTGTGCTTTGACACAAGAAAGGCTGGAGCTGCTTGCTTTAGATGTGTATTTGTCTTCATAGATCTCTTATTTGGCATTAGGCTTTTGGTCTGTGAAGAGCTACATTATCCAGTAACCACATTATCCAGAAATCAGAAGGAGAACCACTGGCCTTTGAGTAGTCCAAAGTGCAAAAAGGAAGCAAGTAGCTATGTGTGTGGCAGATAAACCTGATTTAAAAAGCTAGCAGAGTGAGAGCAGCAGCAGGTACAACCTCCAGCAAACCTGGGTTTCACTGGAAGTTTAAATCCCTGAATCACTCAAGCACTGTTGAAGTTTGCAGCTAACATAAAGATAAAATGTAAGTGGGCCAAATTCCACCATATGTTAGAGGGTTTGTTTTGCATCAGTGACTCAGAATGTTTGTAGCTGGTATTAAGACTACAGAAAAATTTTAATCCAGACAAAAAAAAAAAAAAAAAAAAAAAGAAAAGAAAAGAAAAAATATTGCATTTTAGATAGATGCTCAACAGTTTTGGTTTCTAGATAATCAACTTCGAAGAACCATTCTCCAGGCATATAAGAGAAGGAGGGCAGGGAAGAATGCCCTCAGTACTGTCTGGGGGCAACTTACAGTACTTCAGCATTTCCTCTCATTCTCTTTTAGGCTAATTTATACCAAAATGATTTTTTTCAAACCACAAGTTATGCCAGCAGTGCTTCTGGCTCTTGTGTCACCAGGTGATCTTGCAGCAATGCTGTGATCTAGCCATTTGTGAACTTGAAGCTCACCGAGTGGTATGACTGCGGCAGCTCTCATCCCCGGCTCATCTCATCCCCGGCTCATCTGTCCTCCTTTATGGTCTCTTAAAGCAAAATCCCCTGATGCCAGGTCACAGTTACTATGCCAATGAATGCACCAGTTCTCAGCCATTAGAAAACATATTAGAAAAACAATAGGTCCACTGACACAAGACTAGAAGCAACTATTTTCATGCATTGCATGTAATCCTTCTAAACTTGATCTGCTTTAGAGGACCCTTACATCCTTTCCTTTTACAGTTTATTAAGAATACCATTGTTATTTTCTGTTACAGTTTTACTGGTTTTAATTTCCCTGCTTCACACTGTCAGTAGTTTTATCCTGTACATTAGCGGACCATGGAATACCTTGCCTTGTTACTTCCATATTTTCTAATTTCAACACTCCATCATTAGTCAACTGGTTCATAATGTGAAAGGCAAAGTTGCTATTTCATTTCATGCTATATAATACAATGCTTCTGGTTCAGTAATTATGTTGTGCCAGACTTGTGATCAATCCTGAGATAGCTCACTCTTGATGGATAGCCCCAGCACAGAGTGTATAAGAATTAAAGGAAGAAGCAAATTTTTAATTTTGCTGCTCTGTCAATTCAGCTGCTTGAACACTCCTTTTCAGACCCATATTTATCTCACTGAGATAGGAATAGATTACAGAAATGAGAAGTTAAAAGAGAGAACTGAAATCTGAAAAGCATTTTCTGAAGTTTTGGTTTGCAAAACAGAAAGGATATAAATTAGACGCTCTTCCATGGAAAGCTATTGTATATTACTCTATTAATGGACTGCAAATCTTTTAGTCACCTGTTTAATGTACTGGAGAAAACCATTACCTGCTTCTTATAACTATTCCAAGGATTATGTGAAATGAGCTGATGGTCTTACTGCTACTGCTCAGTACGAGGCCTGTGGAAAAAAATATTCCCAAAGGTTTTCTGCTCAGTCACAGGAGTGTTTGTGAGTCAAACAGCGTCCTGAATTGGCAGCTGACTTTCAAACAGCTGTAGGATATAGGAATTACCTTTTCCTAATGGGAAGAATTGCAGTAATGGAGTCCAAGAGTGCAACAAGTACAACCACCCCAATTGAGTGGAGTGGAGAAGGCTATAGCCTTCATTGACAAATGACATCCTAGTGCCCTGAGGTTAGAGCAGAAGAAAGTTTTATCCTTGTGGGGCATGTTTGTGCTTTTCTAAGAAGCACCTGCTGGGAGCCAATTTCAGGGACATAATTTCTGGCCAGATGGACTATTGCTCTGGTTCAGTAAAGCAATGCATATGTTCTTGCATATCTTTATAGAATTGCATGATGTGAGAGCAAAATCTGTAAATGAAATATTTCTATTTCTGTAACAAAATTCTCTTGTCTTCACTGCTCTTTGACTTTTGCTCAAGGCTATACCTCAGACTTGTCTGTCTTCCTTCCTATCTGCCATCCTTTTAGTATATCATCCTTCCTCAAAGGAAAAAGTGGGAAAATTGAATACACAAAGATGAAAAAATGAATTGGTAATTTTCTGGCCAGGATTCAGATATGTTCACCGAAAAGAACGTTTTAGCCCACTGGCACCTTGAGTACTTACAGAGCAAAGGGTCACTTGGTGATCCCTCCCTGGGGAATATGCCATGGGATTTCTGGAGAGAACTTGAGATTCCAGGATATGAAGGCAGAATGGTTGCTGGCAGCAGCACAGAGACCTGGTGAGGATGAGGGTTCTTAAACCTGGGATCACAGGGGCCAGTCTGTGTTTGAGCAGTTGGAAAGGATGTGAGGGAGTTCAGCCTCCCCCTGAGCTGTGACTGTCCACTTCCAAGTGCCCAAATCTTTAAAGAACTGCACAAAAGAAAGCAGGCGACAAAAAACCCCAAACAAACAAACAAAAAAAACCCAAACCAAACCAAACCCCATCAAAACAGAAATAAGAGACATTATTCTTTCATATTTTTTTTAGCTGAGAAAAAAGTATCTCAGAGCTAAGAGCAGGAGAAAAAAACAATCTAATGAAAGCATCGAAAAAAATCTGGTTTTGTTTTTTGATTTTATGGGTGTTTCTGCTGCTTTTCAACAGTTGCTTTTAGACATGTGCAGATCCCTCTGTAGGTATCTCCCAGTGCACTGGCACATAGTCCGCTCTGAGTCTGGTGGCTGGTGCACTAATGGCTTTCTAAATCATTCAGAGGACACTATAGCTAAAAGAACTAGGACTGTTTCTTTTACAAATTGGGGCTAGAGAGATCTTTTAACTCAGAAATATAGAGGAAAAAACTGTGGGCTAATCCAGTACCAAGGAAAGCTCTTACTCTTAATGGACAAGTTTAGGGTTATCACCAATCTCTGGGCTGTCTCAGGCTGAAAAATCAGCCTGAGTCAAATATGCGTTGTCACATACTTTTCTTAGAACTGATTTGTATTTGACCTTATATATAAGCTCTAGATGATCTAATTTTTTAGCCATAGATCATCTTGATAACAAAATCCTTCTTCTGGATGCAATTCTTTCAGAGGGAGAAGTGAACACATATACTTGCCCTACTTTATCACAAAAGGACCCTTCCTGTGAATCAAAGTGCACATGCCAGCTCCTCCTCTTTCCTGATGCCTGCCAGCTTCCCTGCCATCAGATTGTTTCTCCATCTGCAGTATTTATACTAATTGCAAAGTTTCTGCAAGAAGGAGACAAGGCTGTTTATTTAGGAGGCTGTACTCAGAAGCTTGTCAGTTTTGCTAGAAAAGGAAATTTAGTCTATTAGAAAGTGCCAGCTTTTATTCAGGATGAGCAAACCCATTCAGAAAATAAGTCCTTGTGCCCTCTTCACACTGTCCCTTTTGGTATATGAGCATTGTTAAGTATGAGTAGTTTATGTTTATTCTTTTTGTAGAAAGAGTTATTTCCTGTAGAACAAAAGTGTTTGTGGGAAAGACAGAAATCAAGCTCTGTGAGCTTCAAGTTCACAGCTTTTCATCCAAGAGTTCAGAAAGAGGTTAGGGCAAACACAAAAACAGTGCAAGTGGGGCAGACTTTGAAGAGCATCCTCCCAAACACCTTCTGCCACTACCAAAGGGAAAGGAGCAACCTCCACACAGAGTTGATCTGCTACAGCCCCTTGGGGTCAGGAGGACCCTCTACATGCACACATGGTGGAAGGGGCACCGGCCCTTCTCCTGACCAACACTCGTTGTCCGAGACTAGGACTAGGTCCAACCACACCTAGGCTCTACCAGGAGTTTAGAAAGAAAGGGCGTGTAGTAGTGAACCTTATGACTCAATAAGAGGGTCTCTCTTATGCCTTTGTACTTTTGGTTTCTGTACACATTATTTCAATTGAACTCTGTATAAATCACTTTAATCCAATCCTGTATAAATCGTCTCTTTTTGGATGTAACAGAGTGAACTTTGCCATTGAATTCTGTTGAATCACACATTTATAAATTTCCATTAAAAATACTTTTGCTAGTATCTTTGGTACTATCTACTAGTATCTTTTAATGATCCTAAACACTTAGTTTTGTAACAGTTGTATGCACATTTCTGTGCCGGAATATTTTTCGTCAAAGGCCTGGGACACTTTACTGTACTGGGATGAGTGTCTGAGATATGTGAGCAGATCCAGAACTGCAGAAGATACAGTTTACGTACAGTTTATGTGACTTCAGAAAGAGAAAAGACAGAAGTTAGGAGAAAAGGCTGAAATTATGATTATGCAAGCTCCCAGCCCCCAAATATTGTACAGATTAGAAAGTTAATTGTATCCCCTGAAGACTGGGACAGAAATGTCTGGGGAGACTCCAGTGGTAACAACCAGAGGGTAAACAATTCCTCATCCCTTTTAAATTAAAATTCCCCTCTATATATCAGGCCAGACCTATAATAAAACCAGAAGGAACCTAGTGGGCCCTGGGGTGAAGCAGGATTCAATAGATATTTTGGAAAGAGGAGAACCTCTATTAGTACCTATTAGATCCCTAAATGAGATCTCCATAGCTGTTACAAAAGCTGCCTGTGTTCAGACCATGCATGAGCATGAGCCCACTGATGTTCCCCTATCAGCAACTGTAGATTATGACATATTAAAGCTGTTAATTAAGGGAGCTCCTGCTGTTCTCAAATCTTATTTTAAGATGAGATGAAATTAAGAGAGATTCAAACTTTAATGCCTTATGGCCATAAGAAATATTGCTGACTATGGTCAAGAAGAAGCCCTAATGCACAGAGATCTCTTTACCTGGGCATGACATTACGAATCATGGGCGAAAAATGGGATGGGACGATTTACCTAATGAAACACTCAGGTCTAACATCGCACAAATCAGTCATCACAAAATAGTTCCCAGGGATTGGAACCTGCTAATCGTCAGACCTGAAGAGAACTATATAACCAAGCACTGGCATTAAGTATTCCAAGAGCAGCAATTCAAAGGCAATCTATCAGCATTCTACAGGGCCTAATTGACCTATATCAGATGAATGCTCAGACAGATAACACTTCAAATGCTCAGACACTCTCACCAGTCCCGAAAGGGAATGTTAATGTTAACTCTTTCCCTCCCAAAAATGCAAGTCAAAAAACTAATAGTGCCCGGATGGGAACTGGGTCTATCCGTCCAGGAAGGAGAAACTTATCAGTGGATAAGGGGAAATGTACCATATATTTTGATCCCAGTTGGTCCTTGACAACTATTACTAAAATTTCTGATAGATACAGGAGCACAAATCTCAGTATTAACACAACAGGATGCCGAGAAACTGGGTATACCACCAGGATGGCAAAGAGTTAAAATTCCCGGAGTAAACAGAGCGAGCACTATATGTCAAACTGCAAAGGTTAATTTATGGCTCCCGGATGAAAAACATATGTCATCTACTCGATTCACAGTAAAAAAGAAATCATAATGAAAGTATTCTGGGTGTTGGTGTTTTGAGCAGACGAACCTGGCACCTGCTGGATGGCAGCACCCTTTGGTTCCAAAGCTGCCGACTCTAACCCTAACAGATACCACAGGCTGCAGTCTGTCTGCTCTGTGCTGCACCCACTTTCCCTGCTTCAAAGGTCACTAACGTACTGTAATACCCAATTTCTGTGGCAGCACGAAAGGCAATCTCTGAAGTCATAGCTGTTTCGGAAAAGCGAAAAATCATCTCCAGCACTCACTCCCCATGTATCCACTGGTTTGGCCAATCAGGAGAACCAGGTGGAAACAGCTGATTACCAGCTTTTAAATGCTAATACAGCTTCCTTAACAGCCACGGTACTAAACATTGCAAACTTAGCAGCTGCAAACCTGTGGATGGCAGCATTAGATGTAAAGGATATATTCTTTATGGTTCCTTTACAAGAGGAAGATGAAGGAAAGTTTGCTTATACTTGGGAAGGTATACAATATACATTTAACAGGCTTCCACAGGGGTATAAATATTCACCCACAATCGCTCATGCTGCACTTGCTGAACTCCTACAGTCTCACATCCTTGGAATGCGCAAATGTACCAATGTCTTAATGTCTTAACTGGAGGAGATTCCCCCGATGGGGTAGGGGAAGCAGCAACAGCAGTGTGGCAAGCCCTACATGATGCAGAAGTTGAAGTTCCACCTGAGAAATGTCAGAAACCAAGTAGAGAGGTAGAACTTTTGAGTACTTGGTGGATAGCAGGCAGTGCAGAGATTCCTCCAGACACCCTAAGAAACATAGAACAACTGCAGATGCCCAGATCTAGGAAGGAATGGCAACCGCTTATGGGTACTCTAAGATATTGTAGGCAACGTACCTGGATTCTGCATCATTGTTCACCCATTATACTCGCTTTTATGAAAGGGAAAACCGTGGGAATGGAATCCTAAACGTGAGGAGGCAGTAAATACCTTAACACAATAATTAAAAACATATAAATCACAGGGGCCTGTATACCCCTACAACCCTCTCATAGTAGAAAAGGGTTTTGCTGAACATGGTACTTTCTGTACCCTGTTCCAAACTGGGCCTAAAGGACCAAAAATACCTTTAATATGCAGCTCAACTGTTTTTAAATAAACCAAACAGGGAGATTCTGAGTGGGAAAAGGGACTTTTTGTGTTTAGTTTGAGCAATAAAACAAGCTGAGAAAATTCACCAGGAACAACTACATAAACCAAAGGTCCATTCAATTTACTTGAAACTATCCTAAGGGAACTGCTCCTCCGGATGGAGCTGCACAAAAAAAGTCACCTAACTGGGGATGCAGAAGAAATTAAATTAACTGAAGAACATGATAAAGTTTCCAAGCTACAGATGCCCATAAATACAGACCCATTAGCATTACAACGACCTTTTAAACCCTCACCAATTTTAGAAGCACCTCCCTTCACCAAGGGGATACCTCAGCAGAAGGTGAAGGTAGTGCACAAGTAAGAGAGTTAAGAGCAAGTTGTCTTGGCATTCCACGCTGATCTTTTTAATTCTGCTTTTTCTTTGGAAATATTTGTTCTAACATTATCTCTGTCCTTTGCTATTGTTATAAAAAATTCAATCAATTGGCAGTTTAAGCTGAAGGTTTAAATTCTTGTTTAAATCAGTGTAGTGAGACAGGGAATAAAATTGTAGAATCCTGTTCAGATTTCCCAAACCTCAGTTACAATGGTGGCCTGGATAATTTCTGCCAAATATACAGATTTTTTTTCACTGGATAAGGAAGTGAAATAATATAGACAAGCAAAAGGAGAAGAAATGGTAGTAACTTGTTTTAAACAAAGGAATTATTTAAATTAAAGGAAAGAATAACAAGGGATTTGTAAGAACTCCAAATGCCTTCAAAGTCTGGCTATTAAAATGTAGCATTTTTGGCATGTTCCTCATTGAAATCTGACTGCCAACAGCACTACTGTGAACCTCTGCCACCCTGTGAGATGCTGTTTGAGAGATAGTGGGAATCTTCAGGGCCAAACAGGTTTGCAAGAGATAAGCACTTATGTTAACAACAGAAAGAATGGTTCAAATCAGTTCTCAGCACACTTGCCTTCAGTGGCTTCCTATACATCTGCACCCAAGTTAGACAACATCACCAAGTTAACTGAATAGGTTTACAAATGGACAGACAACATTATCCAAAAATATCAGGCAGTTCATCTCTGGAAGCACAACAAAGGATTCAAAGACTGAAGGAGAATGATAACCAAGATGTGGTTTTCTCTGTAAATAGAGGCTGATGTGGAGACTTAATGGTGTGATCTCACGGTAGCCAGCACTGCTGTTGAAGTGCACTATTTTTCCCAGGGTTACGCAAGAAATTTGTTTCAGAGGGAGTCTGGTAAGTTTTATCAGCTCTCATGTATTCTGAAAAAAAGAAAACACCAACCCCTATGTACTATGCTACTGATATATACGAAGTACAGGAGCAAAAACTTTTTGTTCTTTTTCTTTGATGTATGTGTGGGTATATAGGAAATCATCCAAAAGAAATCAAACTACGAAATGCATCACCAAGTATCAAATATGTATAAATTAATCTTTTCTGTCTGAAATACCAATTCAGAGACATATTCACCTACTCATCACATTTCCAGCTGAAATTAACAGAATAAGGTCGTAGGCCCACAAGGAGTAGGCAGGGAAAAAGCCACCAAATGTTCACTGCAGCATATGATAGTAACTCACTGCCAAGTGTGGTTGGGTTCTCATCCCACCTTGTCCTCCTTCCAACAGTCTGTGGCTGCCCTCAATTTGGGTGCCTGCGTTGTTCTAGGATTATCTCTGAGGAGAAAACCTTACCTAAGGGTCCTGTCTGGGAACATGGCTTCACCCTCCTCTTCCCTGAATGTCCATTGAAGGCTGGTGGCCATGGTAGGGCCTGGGAGGTGCCCTCACTGACTGCTTGCTGAGGGAAAGGTAGTAGCAGATGGGAGCATCTCTTTGCTTGGGTTACAGGTGGGAAGGCAAGAGAGACATGAAGGAACAGGCAGATCTACAGCTGAATAAAGGCAAGTCAGAGGAGTTTCCTGCCTTCACCTGAACACATCTGAATAGAACTTACAGGGCTGTGATGAGGTTTCCCTCCTTCATGCCAAAGTGGTCTTAGCTTTCAGGAGTATGAAATATGGCTGACTAAAGACTTTGCTGACACAGCCCAAGGATATATGTATCAGGAGTGACTCCAGGTTGGAAAAGCTGCTGTACAATGGTATATTTAAATTATAAATCAATTTAATTTATCTGAGAGAACAAGTCATGGCAACATAACTTGATTAAGGTGTAGAAATATCTACATGGGAGATTTCCAAGGATAGAGTATTATAGCAGATAAAGGCAAAACAACACAATCAAATTCCTGGATGCAGAAAATAGCTGCACTTAACCTTGAAAGAAGACACTTTTTACCCCTGAGGGCTTGCAACAAAACACTTAAGCATCCAGTTTTTCTTTCATCCAGCATCTTTAAGTCAATTCTGAGTGGTGTTTGAAAGTCCAGCACCAGCATGGGAAGTGCTGTGGGCCATATAGCGTATGTGCCCTCTGATGAGATGATTGTAATTTTCCCTTCTGGACTGTGGACCTGTGAGTCTCTAAAAAGAGGAAGGACTTGCCCAAATTGTCTGTGCTAATAAATTATCACAGTCTGAGTTCCTCAATAAGATAAACACTCCAGGTAGTAGGTGGGTATTGTGAGATGAGAATCAGCATGCACTGCATAAAGATCTGTGAAACCAAATGACCAGCCCACACCCCAGAGTAGGTGTAGCCATTATCACAGTGTTTTCTCTATCACGTTTATATGATATAAATTATATCATATGCTGATAGATGCTCCTTGTCTCCTTATAGTTCTTCCATTGTTTTGTCTTTTTCCAAAACAAACACAAGAAACCAGCATATTGGTTCATGGGCTTCATAGTTTAGTGGTGGACATGGCAGTGCTAGATTTATGATTTGACTCAGTGATTTTAAAAATCTTTTCTAATCTAAATGATTCTATGATTCATTTGCAACAGTTTGCATTTATTCTGCTACAAATGCTCCCACCAGCAAAGATAACCACCTCTATCCACATCTCCTTTTCTCCGCTGTAACTTTGCTATAGCTGTTCTCCCTATTCTTTTGTTTTTCCACTAATCTTTTCTAGAGATGAAAATATCCCTCTTTCCTGTATATATATAGAACTGTGTGCCTACAGACAGTAAAGTTCAGGCAACTACACATGGGTCTTGCAAAATGGGGAGTCTCCTAGTGGACAGGATTTGGGAAATATGTGGTACCTGATCATGAAAGGAGCAGATGAGAGCAAGGATGCTGTGGAGAAGCAGGGCATTATGAGGAGAAAGGGATTAATATATGGTCTCATCTTTTTAATAGTATTCATTAGCCAGACATGAACAATTCTTAGTGAGGACACCAGCTCCCATTGAGAGGGATGAGTCAGGTGCTGCGGGTGTGCAGGTAACTCAAATTTTGTGCATGTTTAGCACCTTAAATTGCACCCTCCACATCATCTCCCAGAACATACTGCTGCACCACGTGCTTATCATGAACCTCCTGCTTAGCAACCTGTTCCTTCTGTCTCAGGAAACTTGTTGCTTCCCTCATCTTTCTGACTCATTGCTAGCACATTGGCCACAAAGTGTTTGAAAGTTAGGAAATTGCACTCATCAAATGTACTTCTAGAGTGGTCCTGAAGTCTCATATTGAACAGTTATGCTTCCTTATTCTCCTTAGTTCAATGTGTTGAACTTGGCTTGGCTGCCAAACAACTGTTTCTCTCTCCCTCTTGCTTGTCCGAGGTAGGAACAATACTGTTGAGCCACTGTAAGGAAGGAAACAGTCCCCCACTGAATAACAATTTCAGAATAGTGTTTAACGTGCATGAAGCTCAAGGCCATTGCAAGTTTCTGTCCCAGTCCCCACTCAAAGCTGGGACATCCCACCTCAGTGTTAGATCATGTTACTCAGGACGATGCCCAGCAACTTTTCAGTATTTCTGAGAATGGAGGCTCCACAGTCCCTCTGAGCAGCCCATCTCTGTGTTTGACCAACCTCTTTGTGAAAATGCTGTTTATAAATGTCTAACTTGAATTTCTGCTGATGCGAGTTCTGTCCACTGCTCCTTGTCCTTTCACTGCCTGTATTTTCTCTTCAAATCTTTGTAGGCAACTCTTGACTTGATGTTTCCAGAGATGATCTCTATTTCCTTGAAATGGTCATCCACTGGATCCAGTCTAACAAGATGTTTGGATTGCTTGATCACTATGAACAGCCTGGTACAAAAAACTTGTCTTTTTTATGTCTCATCCCAAGGACTTTCTTCAAGTACTGTCCACTTCTGTGAATACTGCTGTAGATCTTTCTTTGTTTCTGTTTTATTTGCACATCTTTCTGTTTGACATTAATAGTAGCTGGAACTGTGGAGTCTGGCAGTTTTTCATTATTTTTATTGGGGGCTGACACCAGTCTTCACATTAACTGAAATGATGCTCAGTGGCATTTATTCATGTGCTGATGCCCTGGATAAATTTTCAATACCACAGTTGGAAAACATACAAATCTTTTTCTTTCCCCTTCTTTGTTTTGACAAAGAACATAAGAAAGGATGTGCTAGAAAGGGACATCTTTTGTCCTAGCACCATTTTACTGAATAATTTCTTTTAAAGTTAATTTTAGCTTTTATCCAAGAAGGCTGATTTAAAAACAGAAGAGGAAGTTTTCTGATGACTTCATACCTAAACAGAAAAGAAAAATATTTTCTCCTGCCTAGAAATTACTTCTGTTTTCTACGTACTGGGAAACTCTTCAGATGTATCACCTTTACTGAATTGTGGTGTTTATCCCATCTTACAAACTTAATGTATGGGTATAAATCCTATTTTCCTAATGGATATTAAAGTAAATGGGTCTGAGGAAGTACTATTGAAATATTTATCTCCTTCCAGCTGTAGATTTAGTCAGAGGGGAGTTAGGATATTTGGCATTTTATACACAGAGAATCTTTAGATTTACAAATCTTCATCAGTCTTTTTTCTTCAAAGCCAAGCTCATAAATGAAGCAACTGTTCCCAAGCTGCCACCATAATGTCACTCACTTCCATGAAGTCATCCCATCACTTCTGTCACTATAACAACCTAACACTGACTGTTGCTAATGTCAGAAAAACATTGCATTGCCATCATTTTGAAAATAACCCTGAAGTGATGACTTTAAGTGCATCCTTTCTGCAATATATTTTGCAGGAAATCACCATTTAACAAGATAACTTTGGAAAATGAATCATCTATATTAAATACTAATCACACTGCAGCTTGTAATTAGTCATAAGGAAATAGTATTTCTCACTGTTAAAACATGCTCTTTCCTTTCTTTTTCCCTTATTGTTTTTTATATGGTTTGAACTCTGAACTGAGAAAGTTGAGGTTGTTCAGCCTGGAGAAGAGAAGGCTGTGTGGAGACCTCATAGAAGCCTTCCAGGATCTGAAGAGGGCCTACAAGGATGCTGGGGAGGGACTCTTCATCAGGGACTGTAGTGATAGGATGAGGGGTAATGGGTTCAAACTTACACAGGGGAAGTTCAGGTTAGATATAAGGAAGAAGTTCTTTACTGTAAGGGTGGTGAGGCACTGGAATGGGTTGCCCAAAGAAGTTGTAAATGCTCTATCCCTGGTGGTGTTCAAGGCCAGGTTGGACAGAGCCTTGGGAGACATGATCTAGTGTGAAGTCTCCCTGCCCATGGCAGGTGGGTTGGAACTTGATGATCTTAAGGTCCTTTCCAACCCTAACTATTCTATGATTCTGTGATTCTATGAACTGTTGAAAAGTTTTACATGCAAATAACATGTTGGATAAATAGTATGAAAAAAGTCTAATGCAATTTAAGATGGACAAATGTAAATCTGTATATTTTAGTAGGAGTAATCTACTACAGAAATGAAACATAAACCATGAGTGGCTCTGCAGCTTTACTGCAAAAAATTATGAGGAAATTACACTAACATCTTCATACTCCTGCAGAGAAAATAAATACCAAATTTAGGAATACTGTCTGCAATGTACATGAAGGAAATCTTGTGCTTTAACTACTCATCAGGCCTGATCTGGAGGCAGCTTTCAATACAGGACTTCATGATGGATCTGGTTCAGTTGGGAAGAGTCCTGAGGACAACAGTGTAACCAGCGTGAGGTTTAGAAGTTAGTTTGAAGTTGCCTGTCATGGAGAACTGGAGATACTATATTGCCTTGAAAGAGTGGCCTGGTTGGCAAAGAGATCACAAACTTCATCAAGGACGAATCCACGAAAACCTGGAACAGTGGAAGAAATCCCACTGGGCAGGATAAAGCCTTGGGATTTGGTGTTGGTGAGCAAAGGTGGAAAAAGCTGGTGCAAGGAAGGAGATACATGACCAAGGGGTAAGTTGGGCTTTGATAGAGGGAGCTCTGGCAGGAAAATGTGAGAGACCAGAACTGTTGTGGGGCTTGAAATAAGGAAAGAGCTGAAAGGGTGTGCAGGACAGCAGGAGAGCTGTGAGGAGGAAAGCAACAAGCAGAGCAGGTCTACAGCTTGCACATTCAAATTTCCATTTCATCAGTCCCTTTCCTCCTCAGTAGTGATTGCTCATTGTTTCCAACAGAGCAGGACTTGAGTCTAGAATCTCACAGAGAAGAAAAGGGGCCACTGTGGCCCAGCAGGGAGGATGGGGCCAAAAGCAGGAGCTGGAGAAAAGCACCCGAGGAAAAGGCTTTCTGCTTACAGGTTTGTTGAAACACAAATGGGCAGATGAACAACTCACAAAGTGATTTGTTTGTGGATTGTGACCATTACTGAGACTCGTAATAAGATGAGATGATATCACTCTGCTTTGGGTAGACTTCACTTCCACTATGCTGATGGAATGTCAAAAGCCTCTGTTGCCTTGTGGGAATGTTAAATCTCCAGAGACCTTTTCTCAGGTTGACCACAAGTTGCTAATGCTGTACTACCACATACAGTTCTTCAGAAATTACACAGTGACAGCAATGCTGAGTGAAAGCATCAGCCTATTTCCTCTTTGGTCCAGGACCCCAGTGATTTATTTGTAGAAACATGCCACAGAATTTGCCAAAAGTAGAAGGAAAAGGTTAATGCTCATCAATTTTTTTTCTTTTCCCCTGTAGGTTAATGTCACAGTGATTCCTGGTTTTCGGTTCCTAACAGAGGATGTGATAATCAGGTGGTCAGATATGAATGGATAGGAAAGTAGATGAGCATGATGGACCAGATCCTATCAGCTCTACATGCTAATGGCTCAGATGTCTTATAGACTTCTTTCAGGCTTTCCATGTTCTCCATGGCAAATAAAATGGGAGAAGAAGGAAGCAGCAGCATTTCCACATCACCTCCTGTCTTCCGAGCACAGAGAAACCTGTCTGAAAGCAGTGACCTTAACTGCATTCCCTCTCCTGAGCCTGATTCTGTTTGATGTAGAGTAAGAGGAGAAAGGCCAGAAGTTGTGCCCGCATGTTGAAGAAACCTCCCATTCTGTTCAGGAACTCTGCAGGAATTTCAGACTCAACTGCATCATGTTTGCCAGTTCAAAGCCTTCAGCAACTGATCCCTCACTTGGAAAATATCAAAACTAACTTAATCTGACACAGTTATCAATGTAACTGAACCTGTCTGACAGCCTCTGTCCTGAGGGTTGCTACAGCTCCCTTGTACTCAAAAATGTCTCGAAAGAAACAGCAAGTGTTCCTTCTGAATATTATTCAGAGTGATAATTACTTGTTTTAAAAGGAAGCTTTTTTTTTTTTCTTTTTGTGCATTTTCATTGGGAATGATGCAATTCAGTGTTTCACACAGTAAATTTGTTTTATTATTTTGTACTGTAGTCAGTTTTAAATATTCCCTGTGTTAAGAAATGAAGTGAACTCTTGCACATAGTCTCCATGTAAGTGATCTAATTGTCATGTATTTTCAATTTACTTGTTATCATCTTGGGTCTGATCTGTGGGATAGTTCCAGTGATGAAGATCAAAACTGGCCTCCACTAGCTGAGGTTTCTTCTGTAGAAGATGTGTAGAATTCTTCACTTGGTGTGAAGAATTAAGTATTAATAGAGTAACATGAACATGGAAATGTCTGTAGTGCCAGCACTTGAGCCATAGGAGGTACAGGTTCAAGTTCCTGCTGTAATGAAAATGTACCTGGTTAAACACACAGGGAGTTGCTTTGTACCTCCACTGGTCCTCAAGATGGCTGTACTGAGCTGCCTTTAGCCCTCTTGATCCAAAGTGTCATGCCTGAAGTTTGCTGGAGATACACATACATCAGGCCCCAACAGGGAGATGTGTTCCTACCTCTTCTCACCGTTCCTTTGAGAATTCAGATTTCAGGACATCCAGCTGCTGCTGTAAGAAGGGTTCCCACCAGTGTCTATATTAATTAAATGGTTATTTTAATTAAATGTGTACTAATCAACACAATCTTTTGGAGTTGAGGGAAAACAGTCATCTCTAGGGGCTGGTGGTACCTAAATAGCAACTATGAGAACAGCAGGGGGTCCAAAATAGTGTGTTTACATGCAGAGTGGCAAACAAGCAACCTCCAGGCATCAGATACTGTGAATCTGAAGGTCATAAACATACAATTTGGAGGTGATGGTAGCAACTGTGTCCTTATCTCCCTGTCTCGTTGACATTGTCATCAGAGCTAGTCTCACTCTTTTACAATATGGTGGCTGGATTTAGGTCGTCATGTGTAGGTGTCATCTGCTTACAGTAGGCATCTGTAGGATAAATGTCAACATTTAAATTAGTCACCCTTGGTTGTCTTCACTGACAAACTCAGAAAAGATTGGTAGAGCATGACTACCTCATCCACAATAGTCATCTAAACCAGCCAGATATACTGCAACCTACAAGTTCCTAGATAGTTACATTGGAGATGTTTAAAGTCAGTGAGTGACACCCCAAATATCATCAAATGTTCTCAGAATGCCATTGAATTTTCTAAAGGCTTTCCAGAAGTTATTTTTTAATCACTGTGATGGACCTTTTATCAGATGGAATTTTTAAACAATATTGATTCTGTCTTTCAGCCAAAAGAGCATTTTTTTTTTCTTTCATAGTTGATTTAGAATCAAGTGTCAGGGAAATTCTAGCGATTGGCAGTACTGTAGTTAATCAGACTGTAACAGTGTTCCCTTTACAATATAGGGAAGGCTTGCAGTATGCTCACCAAAGCGTGGAAAGTCTCTCACATACCTTGGAATGGCAGAAGAAAGGAAGACACCACCATATATCTGTTATATAGTTATGGGCTTGATGACTACTATAATGTGTAAAAAGACATTTAATGGAGTTACTGAATTTAAAATGCTGCAGACTTGTGCCTTCCAAATTCTCTGAATCTTCAGTACAATTAGTCCAAAATAGGTTTGAAAACCTCAACAGATCAGATCTTCCCATCCACACTAGTGGTTGCATTTTGACATCAATTTTGCATCAATTTAAACAGTTAGTATCAGGCATAAGACTAGGTAGAATCAGTGCTTTAGTACTGGAATTCTTAAAGGAATAACTAAAATACACAATAACTTGAAAAGACATAAAATTTTTTGCAAAGCCTTAGGAAAATACATAATTAATCTTAAAGCACTTTAAAGTCTAACAGTTTAGAGGTTTGAAGCAGATGACCTGCAGAGCTCCTTTCCAATCTATACTGTTCTGTGATTCTTATTTACTAGTTTCAGCTTGCCTGACCTTACATTCAATGCAATTGTTATGAAATCGGTAAGTTATTTGGAATCTGTGACACTGCTCTCATTTAGAAAAGGAAGTGACTCTAAATTTTTATTTATAATTCTGCTGGTGTCTTTTTACCTTTAGACATTCCAGCTGAAGTTTAACTAGCTGTTGCATGCAAATTACACATTTTGTTGTAACAACATTTTGTTGTAATTAATCCATGTCTACAACAAATCTTCACAGCTTCTTGCATGCTGCCCTTCTTTTCTTGCTTTTGGCATTAGTGTAGCAGGTACATTCTGCCAGTTTAGAGCTGCAGGAGCATCTTTGTGCTGTAATTGTCTAGTCGTGGATGAACGTCTGCTTACACTCTGAGATGGCAGAAAACCAGTAGAGTTTCTACACCAAATTAAAGAATATTTGCTTTTCATTCTGGCACACTAACAGGACAGAAGCCAGTATAGAATTATTAAGGAACAGGGGTGTACAGGTACCATTCTGCTCCTTCACCACACATAATTACAACCAGTTGTATAAAGTTGTATTCCTTTCCCCAGGCTCTGTTCTCTGTTCTCAGTTGCACTGAGACAAATTCAGCTCAGAACATGTACAGTCCCCTCCCAGGATAGCCGCTATCAACAAGTGGTTGTGTGAGACTAGTTTTGCATGTGAGGTGCTCAGACAGCCCAGCAAGTCTGTACTGATTTTGAATTTAATAGGTGTTTAATAGAAAATGCTGCTAGTGTAGGAGGGTTTGAATATATAGAACAAAACCCAACTGATATAGCAGTGAACATCAAAGCAGGTTTGTCCTACAGTATGATTCATACCAGCTTATTTTGTGCTTATTTTGTAGATAAGTCTAATATTATTCTCAGTATTAATGGTAATAGTTGCACTTGATTACATCAAAACTGAAATTATTTTAAATGCAGATATATATATATATCATTCAATTCATTAAGATAGCTAAATGTATATGTACAAATGTATATGTAAAAATATGTATTTATGCTCTTTTCATACTTCACGGAGATAGATGTAATCAACAGACTTGAAAACAACTCAACTGAACCAACTACAGGACAGATTTCAGTTATCTCCCACAGGTGCGTGGTACCATTTGAGATGCCTTAGGCTATCTGAGACATGTGCACAGGGCTCTTAGGTCTGTCCCAGGATCTATAGGAGACTCATGCTTCTCTGGACTGTTGTAGAAGGGATTCTCAAAGGCATCCCAACTGACCCCAAATGCCTAGATTTATGCAGAAGAAATGTGTCTTTAGTTGGCCAGAATCACTCTTTTGATCATCCTTAATTCATTGGACCGCATACAGCTATTCTGTACTCTTTCTGATTCTCTGTGGTGACTGAGATACCTTTGTGACTGGCAGGTATAACTTAAGGTGGATGGATCACTTTCTAGACCATCATTTCGTGGCCAGGCAGCATGGCTTGGGGCACCCCACATGAAGGAAAATGGGTCAGGTTCTGTTGCCTCCATTCTTTTTTGAGAGCAAAATCTTGGAAAAATGTAAATCATATTTGAGTAAATGCCTCAATATTAATTTATAGCCTCTTCCGCTTATCTCCCTTTGAGTCAGTCATTGCCATGAAGCTGCTAAATGGATTTGGCTGAAGAAAGAGCAAGCTGGGTCAATGAAAGAGGGCTGTGACCACTGTGCTGGGAGGGTGGGATACAGCCCAGCAGCTGTTCCGCTGCTTCTCAGAGCCTCAGACCCTCATACCCCCAGGAATGGAGACCATGGCATTCTTGCACCTGACCTGAGGAAGGGATCTCCTCCTTTGGGTCTTAGTTCCTGCATATGGGAGGAAAGTGACTTCTGGCACTGATCTTCAATATGATTGGGGTAAGATACAGAAAAGAAGTGAGAACTTAGAGATTCAGGAGAAGGGGGAAAAGCAAAGGGGAAAAAGCAAAAGAATAGACGTCTGTGAGGCAGTTAATATAGATGTGCAAAGATGGTCATAGCAGTCATATGACAGTTACTCCTTTGGAATAAAACAAGTAAACTACTGGGGAGGCAGCCAACTGATACTCTGAGACTGCTTTCTCAGCCATCTGAGTTCTAGTCAACTCTCTGCTGTAGCATTTTCCCATCTATTTTGTTAAATTTTATTTTATGTCTGTGATATTTTATGACAGTCATTGGCAAGGTCACAGTCTCCTCTTCACCTCATCTGACCAGGTTTTCTTTGAGCAAAGCATTCTCTTGCAAAGAACAAGGCTTGGAAGTGGTGAGAGGATGTGGCAATTCCCCCCCGGTGGCTGCTGGCCACATGCCCTTGATGGGTCACAACGCTCCATTGCCATACTGGTTGTCAGCTGCATTGCTCATGCTTCTCAATTGTGAATCCCCTTGGTGGGGAACCTCAGCGGTTATTGACACTGGACAAGACATCTCAAAGGACTTGAGGGTCTCACTGCCAAGGGGAAATCTAAGTTTGGCAATCAAGAATAGGCTCCATGGAGTGACATTCCTAACTGCAGCAATGGGCTGTTTACTGAAGGTGAAAAGTAAATGTAGTGCATTAAAGAGACAGGGGGGCATGTAAGAGGAGCAACACTGGAAGACAGTAAAATATCCCAGGACAGCACTGGCACTGTTCACAGTCCTGAATGAGGAAAGGATGAAGATGAACTCCTGGAAAAACAGACATACACAGTATAACAAAGTAGACAGCATCCATCACACTCAGTCTCCCAATCTGTTCAGCCTCCAACATGTTACTTTGCAAAAAATCAAGACAAACAGTCTTTCCCCCCCCTTTTTTAAAAAAAACAACCCAGAAGTTGCTTTTTAAATTCAGCTGTAAAAAGAAGTCTGAGAAGGAGCTCCCAGCTTTACTCAAACAGGAATAAAACCAAACTCACCATTCTGGCCACAGAAACACAAACTGTTCACAGTATCTCATGAATGAGCTAAACATACTAGTAAAACAAGGGTGTAAAGTAAGTTTAATCACAGTGATTTATTGCAGTGTTGTGTGTCTTTCTCTCTTAGACCCCTGCACGCTTTGTAGTTACTGTGTCTTATGGGTAAGCATCATCTCATTTTCAGCTTTGCTTGCACTGTCAAGCTGTATATAAGAACTGGTTGCCCTCCACCTAAATTATAGTCAGCGGAAAGATCCAGACTCTTGCTGCTGTGATTCAGCAGTTTGATGTCTTAATGTCTACTTGAAGACAAAGTCATTCACTATCATTGATTATTTCCCTCCAGTAACTCTAATGAGTGTTTAGACTGTCTGAGGTAAGGAATTCATATCTATAATGTTGATACCTTGACTGAAGCTAAGGGCTGCTTTGCTACTTCACAGATGTCTGTATCTCATAGTATGAGTACCACCTCAGTAGTCGTAGATCATGGTCTGGAAGTGTTAAGCTCAACCCTGCACGCACACTCTTCTTCATGAGGGCCTGGAGCCCTGGGGGCTGAGAAAAGCACCAGCCACAGAAGATTTGGTGAAATGTAAACCATCTGAACATGACCCCACATGTGACTGGCAAAATCACAAGGGCATTAGAAGCTATGATTAATCCAACCTTGAACTGATTTGTGGCTTTGTGGTCTGAGCTCTGGCATGGAGCTGTTACACTGATGGCAATACTCTAGATCTGGACACCACTGCGGGGTCTAGTGGGGCCAAGGAGAATGATATGGCAGAAGACACTTGCGTTACTGCATATTACTGCATATTGCATATTATGCAATTACTATTGCGTATTCAAACAGTGCCTGCTAGCCTTTCCCTAGTGTGCCATTGAAAGGCTGACTGATGAAAACCAGGGTTGCTGGATGCCAAGCACGCTGTATCTATCATGTCAGTCTGAAAGACTGGCATTTGTACTTTCCTGCTCCCTGGTATATCATCACCTACCTAGAGAACAAACTGTCACTGAATAGTTCCCTAACCTCTCAGAAGGGGTTTTAGTGACTAGTACTAAAATACCAAGAGAATAACCATGACAGTACTTTGACAGCTTCGAGCCCCTCCTCTCTGAAGACTTAAAAGCACTTCACGAATGCATAAAGACCCAGACTGTCTCTGAGAAGGTCCTGTATCCAGCAGTAAGAAATGAACCATCTTATTCTATTTTCCAGGTGACATCCCTAATGATCAGAAAACAATTCAAGCTCTGTCAATATTATAAGAACGTTTGTTGTTTTATTCTTTTTGGTGGGTACAAAAACCACAGTTTCTTACACAGAACAAGATTATAAATAATATCTGTAACATGAGTGACCCGTAGTCTC
The DNA here is from genome assembly GCF_963264785.1 of Psittacula echo. Taxonomy (NCBI): domain Eukaryota; kingdom Metazoa; phylum Chordata; class Aves; order Psittaciformes; family Psittacidae; genus Psittacula; species Psittacula echo. Next base: position 112,387,612 of record NC_137736.1, read on the forward strand.
TTTTGATTCTACACTGCAGACAGATGACGTACTCTAAACATTTTATCATTTTGTTTCTTGTATTAGACAGATGCAAGTCTGTGGAACACGGAATGATGGAACAGAATGAAGGTAACAGCAAACAAGAGGATGACCAACACCTTTTATAAAAAAAAAGTCTCTGAATTTTATTACAGTGATGGCATTTTATATCAATTATTGCAATGAATTGTTCCCTAAGATGGTTAGAAAAAAGAATTGTGTTGTCCTCTACCGAATTTACATCAGTTAAAAAGCAAGCATGTTTCAATATTCCTCTTTTTTCAAAGAAAATGTAAATAATTTCTTTATTTTTTCACAGGATTTACATATTTATTATTTTCTTATCACAGTTTAGTGATTCATTTCTACAGCTGAACAGCTGAATATTCTTCCATTGTATATATTGATGTTCTGGAGACACAGGTTAGCATGTGCATTGATTTCTATAGCTATTTTTCTCTCTTTGTCAAGACAAAGACCAAAATGTTGTCAATTCTGAGCATGTTCTTCACAGTTTAATGCGCTAAATTGGCAAGTCTTATTAGTTTTAAGTCCACTCAAGTGAAATTTGTTGCTGTTAATACACCCTTTCCAGCCCCCTCCCCCCAACAAAACTAAATTATGAATTTTCCTGATATAAAATCTGAGTTTGGGTTTCCGAGCTGAGCTCATGCACACATTGTTGCTGATGATGTCTGGCGCATTTGGACGTACTTCCCTTTCTCAGCCAAATTATTAGTTCATCAATGACGCTCCCATGTCGTTACAGTCTGTGCTGTGTTCCCATCAGTCACCAACACAGTTTGATTAAGGCACTCAATTATTTTTTTGGTTTTTATGGTAGGTCCGATGCAATTACAGCCAATCCTGAACTTTGTCTAATTGCAGTTCCAGTATGCATGGCCTTCGGGCAGTCGGGAGTCAATACGCGTCCGTTTTCTCCCACACTCCCTGTGATGGATAATCTGGCTTTGTTTCTTATGGCTTCAGAAAAGGTAAGCTAGATTTGAAAAAAAAAAGGAGAAAAGAGGGAAGTGTTAGGATGCTTCTGTCCTTCAACAAACCAGGACACAGCAAACACCAAAATATAAAATTCTAGACATCTGCATTTTTTCATGTTAACATTAAATATAATAATAGTAATCATTATAAATATTATACATAGCATTTAAGTCTACTGGGGAAAAATACTAGCAGTTCTGAGGGTAAATTTCATTACAACAAATCATTGATTTAAAGATAAAATCTGAATTTGATTAAGAAATTAACAGAAGAGGAAATACCTTCATCTAACCTTCTTCAAACTACAATCATATACAGTGAAATAAGAATCAAAATTTTTTATGAATCTGAAAGCATTAGCATCTGTGAATAAAGACTTTCAACTAGGGATGTCAAGATAAAATATAACTACTGACATTTTTTAATAAATTGCAATAGCTCTACCAGCTATCTCTGCTGTAATTCAATGGATCAATCTAAAGAAATTCTTACTTCTTTTCACAATGCACATATTTGTATCAGTAAATCTGAGAACTGTCCTCAAATCTTTTTTCACATATATATTTTCATAAAATTAGAGAAGGTGGGAACTTTCAAAGGAAATGCAGTTTACTGAGAGAAAAGACAATTTTCTGTAGTTTTTTACATTAGGTCTAAATTTCCACAAGAAGGTTTAAATTTTTGTTACCTCGGAATCTTTACTTTCAGGCAATTTGGAACAAAATATCTTGTTTAGGGACCAAATGACTCAAGCAAAAAGTCTTTTGTTAATAAGAAAAGACTTGTAGTTATGCCATCTAACTTTAGTCATCCAAAATCAGTAACCTAGTCTAGAAGAGCTCTCTCATGTGATGATAGAAAAAGCCAAGATGGCTAGTTTTGACTAAACAATTTCCAGATGACTAAAATCAGTGGAGGTGTCCAAGGTCAACCAATGCAGCAAGGACACCTGGAACAATAGGCATCTAAACTACACTACATTGAAACACATTTCAATGATACCATGTTAAGACATTAATTAGTGAGGAAATATGATTTCTAGTCAGCAGAATATATAGTCTGTGCAACTAACTCATGTAATTGGGTGTGCAGGGACGCAATCTGAAATACTGATTGGAAAAAGAGAGACAGGAGGGTGCATTCACATAGGAGCAAAGGGATAACAAACATCATAAAATAATTTTATTTGCCTTATTACTAATCTTTGCATTTAGAACTTTGTCCCTCTAAGCCCTGTTTCTCCTTCTGAGGTAGCAGTAAATTCCTGAGCTGGTGTTTGGTATGCTGAAGTTAATTTTACATGAGTATGTGTGTACAGAGATGAGGGAGATCAAAACTCCCAAATGTTTCTACTGTTTCTGGGTGCACTTGTATGAAAACACACCAGTCTACTATTGCATTGCTATCAGTAGCTCCTTCAAAAGAGTTCTCGAAAGTAGAGCTGCTGTTGTGGCACAGCTGGAGCTTGGATGTAAAAACAACTTTCTAAATCAATTACCCTTAAAACCTTAGTCCTCAGAAGCAGCTGAATTCAGGAAAAAGCATGGGCATTATGGCATTCCCCTTATGTTGAAAAGCCTTGGCTTTGATAATCATCAATTGCAATGTCCAAAGTTGCCCTTTGAGAAGTTTCCCTGTAGCCACAGTACTTTGTGACAGGGACCATTACCAAACGTATCTTGATTCAACAGCTAGATATAAAAAAGGAGGCAGAGGTAATAAAAGAGTGGGGACCTGGGCCCATACAGTACCAAAAACCTCAACTACTCCCCAGCAGCAAATCAAAATCTATGCATTTGCAAAGCACAGACACAATGCAATGTGGTGTATCTCCACATAGTGCATGTCTAGAGTCCCGTTGCAAATGGATGCCAAGGACTGGTAACTGCAGAAATGCACAGAACATGTTTTGGTCAATGGCAAGAAAAAACAAAGATGCTCTAGTTTTGGGGAGGGATGAGAGTCCAAACCAGATCAGGACGCAAACCTGGGTTGAAAATGGACAGCTTACTCCAGATGTGCTAAATTTCCCTGAAAGTCATCATTACGTACAAGCATCTCTCCATCACTTAGTTCAGCTATCTGTTCATGGCCATTCAGGGTTTGCTGCTGGGAAATCCAAGAGAGAGCTCAGATTTAAATGGGATATTCCAGTTATGTGTAATTGTGGGTTTGGTAGCTCAGTCTATACAGCTTTCTGGCCATTGACAACACACTCAGGACAGAAAGACAGTAAAAAGGGATCCACCAAACAAAAAAAATCAAATAAGAATAACAAACAATTTCTTAGCAGCCTTCCACAGAATAACAGAAAAAGCTGCAATATAACAACTCTTCTCACAGCAGAGATTAACAACAGCTCAGCAACACACCGCAGGAACAACCCAGACAGTTAACAAAGCCAGGAGAAGCAGGTCAAACTTGTACTCAGGAAGGTGCCATAAAGCCAAGTAACCAGGTAAGCTTCTGTGTTTTATTTTAAACTACATAGGTAGTATAAAATTACCTTATTACTATATAGGTAATAAGCCAGGCTAATACTTTGCTTAACAGTGCTCTTACAGTTTCAGATTTATGGCCTGGCTGTAGGAGCAGTTTTAGGAGTGGCTGGGATGAGAGGGAAAAATCTTGGCATTTACTGTGAATATTACCCAGATTGTGGAAGTCTCTGTGTGCTAAGTGTATGCAGTTAATAGCGATAATGTATTTTCAAATTTGTTATTAGTTTTGGTTAAATTAGTTGTGGAATTAATCATGTGAAAACACTGACTGCCCTGTTCCTGTTGGGAAATGGGAATTTAGGAAACTGATATCCTCAGTCTATATAATACAAATATCCTAGCCTGTGTGGGTTCTTTTGTTAGTCGGGTTCCTCTAGTGCCTGGGTCACACGGAGGTGTCTTTGGCATAAATATTTAAGATTAGCTTTTAATGAATTTTTTGATCTTGACTATGAAATTGGGACTATACAATCAAAGTAAATGCATTACACATTTACTGAGCCATCCTATAGCACTTTGCCTTTTTTTTGTAATTAATTTCATATTTTTTAATTGTTTTTTGTAGTTCTATAATCAATTTCACTAGTTATAAACAACAGCATGCAATGGGAGAGGAAGAGAAGGCAGCTGAACTGGAAGCTGGTTTATGAGCATCAAGGTGAAGGGGATGGAGAGGCGGTGGTGGTGGCCGGCTGGCTACTGGGAAAATCTCTTGTAAAGCTTGTGGGCTTGGGGTAAGGAGCCCAGGAGGGCTTTTCCCTAGAGCAGCTGGAGAGAAGGCTGTTAGGCTCCACACTATTCTCAGGGCATCAACTCAGTTAGTGTACTAAGGGCTTACTATTGATACACAAAAATGGAAAACTGCTGCCTAGGGGAAGAAGAAGGGATTGTGCCTTCCTTAAAGCAAACTTCCTTCCCTGCCTTCAACAGATGCAATGGTCTGTCATCCCTTCTGAATGTCTTCATCCCACACAGAGACTAGTTCTTTATCATACAAACTAGTCCATACGTACAGACTAGTCCTACATTTTCATTTTCTGCTGCTTCACAGGCGGGTGAATTTCCCTGAGGCAACTCGCTTTTGGCTGGATTAAATTAAAAGAAAATACATGTCAATGAATATTAATTGTCAAGCAGGTTATTTTACCTATTTTATATTAGTTTGAAACATATGCTATGAAAACCATTTGATGTTAGCTTGAAAAAGTCAATATGTTGGTTACTCATGCAGGTTAGAACTGTCAAGCATCCTTCCATGTTAGCAAGGTTTAGTCCCATTATGATCCCTTTACTCCTTGGATAAATAAACATATCAAAGGTTTTGAAATGCAGGACAGACATATTTCTGCAGATTTATGTGTAACCACATTGTGGGCTCTGTATTGCTACCAGCTAACAGGGGCTTATGACCAGCATGTGCATGAACAGCTGTCATAAGTCACTCTCTACAGAGCATGGTACACACATAACTCCTTGCTGCCTGTGTGGCTAAGGATGGCCAAATATTGCCAGGAGAGGACTGGACCTTGCCAGTCTCCCGCATATAAGCATCAGCGTTTTTATAAGATGCTCTCATGATGAAATTTCTTAGGTAAATATTACAGCAAATAAGTAGAAAGATGACTTTCAAAAGTCTATAGGTATTTGGTTTAAATCCTAGTTATTTTTTTTTGTGACATTTTAAAAGTCTTTAAGTTTTTAAGACTATATTTTTAAGAGAATATCAGAAGTTTTGACTGACCCAAAAATGTATTTTCAAAAAAATAAATGCAATGTAAACATGTTTTATAAATTTTTTTTTCCTGTAAGAATTTATCTGTTGCATCAAGTCCCACAAAAATTCAAAATTTAGGGGGAAGTACTAATGATCTTTCCTTAAAAATAAAACTCATCCCTAATTTTTGTTTTATGAAAACAGTAAGGCCAAAATAAATTCTACAAGTATAATCACAATGTTTGTTGCAATGGAATCACTGGGTGGGAACTCAGGGGACTGCCAAGTCATGCCATGTTTAGCATGCTAAGCCAGTTTGGGTCAGGTCAGTATTTGAAAGGAAGCCTTGGGCTTTTATTTGCTTTCTTTAAGACTATATTTTGGATGCATTGTGTCCTGTGAACTTGATAAGGAACATGCTTTCTAGCACTCTTAGTTTTATACCAGCCTGGGGACATTAATCTGTGGGCACATTACTAAAGAATTTAAAGGAAAAAGATCTCTTCACTTGCATTTTGCACAATTACTTGCACTTTGCACCATCACTTGCACAGGATTATTTCTTTCTAAGACCCTTATTACTGACAGTAAGCAGTGAATTTGGGAGATTAATACTAGCATCTGGAAGTCTCCTGATTCCCAGTTCACAGCAATGAAGACTAGCCTATACTCTTGGGGTCCCCCTGACACCTATTATGCCCCACAGTTTCAGTAGCGAACAAAGTGCACAGATAAGACTTCTTTTTTTTTTTTCACATGGGGAAATTAGGCAGCTCTGTTATAGTTGAAGTATTCCCAAGGTCATGATTTCTTGTACAACAGGGAATAGAACCAAACTACACAGTGACAGTATGTTTGGGATAGTTTCCCAGCCAGCGTATGCCAAGCCCCCTCCCTCGCCCCCCAAGAACCCACCTATTCCTTGCAGCGCTCCAGCTATTATGCTCAAACACCATTCTCTGCTCACTCTGTGTTTGTTCTGTACTGTATGGTTCGGTATTGTACCGGCTGTGCCTTTAGACTGTAAGCTCCTCGGGACAGGGACCTGTTATGTGTTTGGCACACTTCACCTATTGTACAGCGCCGTGTACTCCAGCGCTATATAAATAACAAATAAAAAATAATAATTGCATCTCCAGTTGTTTCCTCCAAAATTTTTTCTAGGTGGCAACATAAAAATATATATTCTTCATCTCCTTTCCCTAATTTTTTGGTTTCTTACTTCTATTATACCTATGGCTCAGTGATTTCAGGAAAATGTAGCTTAAGCTTTTTGTTAACAGAGGAGATGTGGCTTGCTATTTGCAAAGACAAGGGAGCTTTAGGTAGCACGAAAGGGCAGGGCCCTAGCTGCACCTTCACTTGTAAAGCAGCCAGTATAGCTTGAGAGCTATGTACAAGTTATATTTAGAAGCTCAATTTGCTGCTATGTGCCATTTCCAAAAGTCAGAGAGTTGATTTGACTTATGATTAGCTGGCAAGGTACTCACTGCACGGATGAGAACAAGTGCATTAGTAAACCATCCCTGCATGCCTACTCTAGGGAACTATGCAGGATGCAGCTCAGCAACATCAGCAGTTTAGTCTCCAAAATCACTGCATGAACATGTAAAATGCACTAGTCCTGAGCTAGGTAAGGGGGCATGTTACTGAAAGCTGAGGGCAATAATCAAGGTCTATTCACTGGTTAGTGAGTTTTTGTGGTTATTATAATGGGCAAAGATTGACCTGAAGCAGGATATTGTGAAAGAAATGGCACACAATTAGCAGAAGACATATATCAAAGGGAGGGTGAAGGAATAAGGTGGGGAGGAGGGACAGAAGGTAAAACAACATTTAGACTTCTTGTAACAGCGCCTTGTCTTCCATTAGGTTAATTATGGTTCAGTGACATTGCCTATCCTTGATTATAATGATATATTGCCTATCCTTGATTATAATGATTATTGATATAATCAATAAATTTTGATTATAATGAAGTCCCAGTAGGGCCAACATTGAGTAATAAAGGCTTGCAGAAATTTGTCACTAGCAGAGTGCAAACTTTTAGGAAAACAGACTGGCCAATCAACTAATTAAACGCTGGCCCTCTAAATATATATTTTACAATTTCAAATAACTGTCATCTTCCAACTGATTCGACAACAGTGAGTGTTAAAAATGTATTTCTTTATATTAAAAATTCCTTGTAATGCAGATGTCTATTAGCAACATAGAATAGTATACTGTACATCTGCAGCCAAAAAAACTGAACCACTTTGCACTGAAGTTTTCCAAAATATAAAGCTCTGTTCAGAAGCAAGCACCACTAGACAGACATGTCACAACACTGCGTTACAAAATGCATCACCCACTCACTGTAGTAGGCCCTAAGTCCTACCCCTAAATTTTAATACTTTCGGTTCCATATACGTTGTAACCTTCTCTATAAGTTGCTAAATTCTGGGTATTCTGCGAGGAAGTTGTGTTAAAAGTCTGTGCACTCTTTGCCACCTTCATTCGTTTCGCCTCTGCCCTGGACTTGTAACAGAACTCTATCAAAGCCACCAGCATTGCCAAGCCCAAGCCTCCAACCAGAATGTAGAAGACTCCAGCAACGTTGCTGAGACTCAAGGCACTCGTCTTGTCCTGGGGAAACAGAAGTGACACAGTTAACCCTGGAAAACAGCCCCCCAGGAGCACAAATTACATGTTAAAACATTGGAAATAGAAATAAATAACAATGTTTAGCTGAAATTAAATGACAGTTGTTTATATACTTCTCACAAAATTTGACCTATCTGGATCTGTAAAATATATTTTAAGTGCCTAGTTTTCCTGGTTGGCATGCAAAATATTAAAAGTATATTGCCAACATATCAGGGTGTCATTGCTTGCTTACGGCAAAGCATTACTTCCACGTAGTGGAGAATTAAATAATGACATGTCTAGCTCTTCTTTAGGGGACATTTTAGCAATGCATTTACGTAAAGCTTTTTTAAAGCCTTGGAAATCCATTTATAGCAGATAAGACTCTGCTTGATCTTTACAAAAAACAGTAACTGTATTTGTGGTAGGCATTGCTGTTAATTTAAAAGATCCAGACTGACTTTCTGATACTTAAATGACAGATGAAAATAACATGTGAGACTTAAGTTATTTCTTTGAATAGACACTTCCTTTGAAAGTGCACACTGTACCATACACATTGTGATATATTTGTCTCTTACCGATTACTGTATTTTGTTCTTATTTTATTATAGTTACAGTTCTGCAACATGCCCATGGACTACTAAGGCTCAGTAATCACATCATTTTAAATAGCAATTTTATGAAATCTTTCACATTATTCATATTTTAGACATAAATGCGAACTTTCTTTAGCAAATTCTTAAATATACAATTAAATAATTGTATAAATATTCACTTTCTTGGATGTATTGTAGTAAATAACTATTCTACATTTTTCTATACTGTTTAGTTATGAATTCTATTTTTTTATTTGAAATCCACAGTTCTCAAGGAACTGTCTCAAGATTGACTTTCATATACTACATCGTGCACCTTAAGATACTTATAAAGCTTTATTGTTATGCAGACTATATAATCTTTACCTAAAGTAAGGACAGAACTTAACTTCTGACTGTAACCTCTCAGAAATTTTAACTTAGAATGCAAAATATTTGGATGTTTAATTTAAAGAGGCACTATTTATTGTGTAATCAGTAGATTAGCACTGTAACAATTCCCATGGAGATATAGAACTATTTGGGTCTTTCAGCCAGGTTCTGCATTCTCTAAGTTCTCTAAGAGGACTCAAAATATCTTGGAGGTGACTGTGTTCCTCTGGTGGCAACTCCTAACATGGTGCTTGCAGACAAGGAGGAGGCAGGATTGAGAAAGACCTGACCTAAAGTATGTGGTGGGTTAAGCCATTCTCAGTTTCATTTACAGGTGCTCTGCCATCCTCTTAACTGGTTTTCACTCCTTTCTCCAAGGCAATTGCCAGAAAAAGCAAAATGTGTTGGAAGTTTGTTTCTGAGGCTAACTTTACCCACTGTACATCAGAGTAACCCTCAGACCATTCAGGCAGCAAGCAGTCACTCCCTGTCATGCTTTTCTTTTAGCTCTGGAGAGCACAGGCTGGCACAGAGACAAGCAGTGTGAAAAAAATTTAGACTCCCCAAATACAGGGCACTGCCTGTGGTGCTTTCCAGCCATCAGAAAATACCTGCTTCTGTGTTTGTCCTCAAATATTGCCCCATTCCCTGGAGCTGTCAGGATTAATGCTTGGGAATGGATGAGAGTAAACACTGGGAGCTCTAGAAAGCTATTAATTATCAAAGCCTTTCACTTCAAAGCTGAAGTTAAGTCTTCTTTGGCTCCTCAAGGAGCAAGGGATCTTCCCAAAGGCAGCCAGGCTCTGCCACCCCAGGCAGTGATGAAAGGCAACCCTTCCTGCTAGCTTTTCTCTTTCTCAGAAAACCCCAGAGGGATGCCAGATCCAAAAGGAGAGGTGTGAAGGGACATTTCCTTAGTAGTCAGTGGGGAATGTCCACTCCCCCGGAAAGAAAGAAACAACCAATGAAACCTGCCTCCCCTAAGACCCCAAACTGCCTTCTCTCTCTTCAACAGATGCCCTGAATATGTAGGAGAACATTTGGTGACTTATATCACTGAAGACTTTAAAAAGCAATAGTGCTTCTTTAAATTAAAGTGTGCCCCCCATCAAGACAGGGCGAAGCTGATTAATTTTGTGTCTACAGCTGCTTATTTTATTTCTAAGTCATTTTGTTTATTACTTCCTTTACTGCTTTGTGAACACAATAGTAGGTCCCGAACTGCAGCGACTGACCTTACTTCCAGAGTCCTTGGGTCCACATTCACCTTTATCGTACCACCATTTGTTTTTCAGCTTGTCTAAGACGCCTGCCTCACTGAGTTTCAAAACGGCAAGGTTTACAGGAGTTCTTCACGTGGAAAATAACATAAATAACATTATATATGTTATTTTATGTTATTCAAGTAAAACTACATAGAATCGCATTGCAAAGTGACAGAGCAGAGGCCACAGTGGGTGCTATGTCGTGTACTGTTGGCCCAGGTTTAGAGACAGACATATGACCGGGACCTGCTCCATCGCTTTAGGTAACAGGCACATACTGCTGGGGAAGATTTGTAAATAAATAGTATGCAATTACTGTGAACCCAAAACTATTGGCTTAAGACATATTAACAACATACCCTTCAGAGACATATATAATACAACTGGATATATGGCTTAAGAAACATATGCATTTGTGTTCCTTGCTTTCAATCTATTTTTAGTTTGCATGCATAGAAACTAATAATATGACTTGGCTATAGCTATTTCATTTACTGCCCTCAAAATTATCCTGGAAAGAGAAAGGAGATGCTTCGTGCAGTTTCCTGCCCACTATAACCACTTGGCACAGACCTGTAATTAGGAGGTCTACAAGCAGGGAACTTTGGGGGAGAGCTGTGATGGCCTTATTCTCAGCTAAGAAGAACATGACAGTCAATCTTTTATTTTAATTTCCTGTTTCAACATATTCAAATTCAAAGATTTTCCTTAAATCTCACTTATTCACATAAATCTTTCAAGGGTCCCAAGCTGATGATAAATTGCTACTTGGAATATCTTCTCTTACTAGTGGTATTTGCTGCTGGGTGATGTAACAGAGTTTAATATTGAGATGAAACCTAATCTGATGCCTCAGAGTCATGAACCACTATGGGTTTGTACTGAAGTTACTTAATAGTAAATAATCTTAGTGAATAATCTCAGAATATTATGTTAATGCCCCACTTCAAGCAGGTGTACCAATTTATTTTCTAAAAATCTAGGAAATTATTAACAGACCTATTGTATGTACTTTCCACTTTGAATAACTGGCTGACCAATTCTTAATGTGGTAGGCATATGGATATCTATTTATGTGCAGGTGTGCATGAACATACAATATATATCAGAGAAGCAGGTAGATAAACAGAAATAGCATGTGATAGATACCCTTCTGGTGATAAGACATAAGACCTGAGCCTGTGTTTCCCAGCAGATTACTACGGGAAAATTAATCTCTCATAATACACTATAATCCATGCATTGCTAAAATGTTCACTCATGAATTCAAGGCTTAATAAGTGCTTGCAGTGCAAGCATTAATTTGTATAGTGTAACTGAGCCTACTAAAATATTTACTATGAAAGAGAAAAGGGCTTGCAACACTCTGTAACTTATTTAACTGGAAATCCCCAAATGCTCATGTATTTGTGCAGGTTTGTATATATCCATTTAATACACAAATAACATCTCTTGAACCTCATATGCTACTTATAGCTTTAGGGAACCCAACTTTTAATACATTCTGATTACTATCTGTATACATACATAAAGGGGGGAATTCACCTCACTTCAGTTTTTCTGCCCTTAAGTTATACCCCAAAACTCGGCTGCCTCTCTAGGTCTCCCTCCAATTAAAAGAAAAAGATAGGTACCTTCAAAATGTGGGATTAGATACCAGTTTTAACAAAGGATGAAACATGCTGTTGAAATGCCCATCTTTCCTCTTATAATACTGAGGAAGCCTTGGTGCCTTGGAGAAATGACAATTTTTGACTGCCACTGTTGAATGAGAAGATTCTCAGCTACTCTCAATGATCCCTTTATGTAAGGAAAATGCTTCATCCGCTTTCCAGAGCCTACACATTCAGTTCATATGGAACACTCTGCTTCTGTAACTTGATCTTTGCCAGTATTCAAGCTTACATTTTGTCTTCAGGCTCCCTGGCAGGTTGTGCAGGTTGATAGTGCAGTATGAGAGTCCCACAGCTGTGGAATGAGTGGGTAGCAGTTTCAGATGCCGGCAAGTTGCCTGACAACATGATCCTATGTTTGCTTCTAGTACAAGCGTGAAATAATTAATATTATTTGGGTAGCCATCATCTGTAACATGCCATGTATGGGCACTGGGCCACATTTTGGTGCTTCTAAATCCCCACAGTGTAACAGGGTTGGTTACGACAAAGATAAGGGACACCCAGGTACTGTTCTCACATGGAAAATCAGAAGCCTTTGGAGTTGTTGCAGATAAGATAAATAAAGTGATAATTAGGACTTGATATGGGCTATCAAGACCAGCGGCAATCTGGAGCAAGTCAGAAAACAGATGTCTCCCAGTCCTTTGCTTGTTTTTTCAATGCTAACAGTTTAGGAATATAAAGACTGATACAGGCAGGGACTTTTTCTTCTTTGCAGAGCGACATACTTAAGTTATATACAGAGGATAAATACAGCATCTAGAATTAAAATTACCCCTCAAGTTCAGTCTTTTACACTTAATATTACAATGTAAAATGACTGTAGATTTTTTAAATTGTTTAGTGATTCCTGAATTACTAATGTTGGGCTTAATCTTCAACTGGAGTAGTTTTTCCAACGTACATATGCCTAGAATCTCTGCTGTTATATATAAACAGGATCCATATGCCTCAAATTCATGCAAGGATAATGTATGCAAAATAATAACTAAAATTACTCTTTATATATGGAGAAAAATTTGTCCCATGTAGCCACAGTGCAAAAGTGTTGTGTGGCAGCACAGGAGACTGTTCTTCATCCATGTGCTGAAGTCAGTGATGATGCAGCATGACCTGGGCGTGAGGACACTGGTTTTCTATGTTTTCATCATGTTCTCAGCCTTACTACCTCCTTTCTCATCTTTTTACTCATTTCTGCCGATCTCTGTCATCAATCACTTGCTATTGGAAGCACTGGGTTTCAAGTGGCTCTGGCTGGATCTTGTGCCAGCAACATCAGTGAAATCACAGTGCTTTAAAATGGCATTAATGAAGTTCTAAGGTAGTTGTGTTCATGACAACAAATGAGCAATTAGAGCATTTAAATTACAATGCTGAGCAATTCTGAAGCCAATGCAGAATTTTGGTAGACTGGGATTTTAAAAATTCAATCACAAGTATGCTTTTGGAGCATTTTCATTATCCACTCATGGCTGAGCCATTAATTAAGTGTAAGGTCAGTCTCATTCACTGAATGAAAAACAAGGACCGCCATGTTCTCCTGAGGGCTGCCAGCAGAAAATGGAGGAGATCTACATCAGCACAGCTTCCTTCCACTCACACTTTCGTAAATACAGTTGGAGCAGACTGGCAGAAACTGGGTTTAAGTACCACCCCATGCATAACATGAAAAGATGATTGCCTCAATTAAGATCTGACGTAATACTTTCAAAAGCATTCAAAGGACTTGGGGACCTCGGTTTTCTCTTCAAATGTGACTTAATTACTGAGATCACTAAACCACAGAGTGGTTCACAGAGGGCAGATCTCTGAACTGTCTTTCTGAATTTCGGAAGATTGTTCCTTAAAGGAAACAACAACAAATCAGGAGGCTAGAGATGACCTTTTAAGAGCACAGAATGGAGGTAGGAGAAATCTTATTTTTCAGAGCAACACAAGGCTTTGGAGAACTGTTGAGCTCCTACAAATCTCCCCTATTTCTATAGTCCTCTATACTATCATGAAGGGCTATTCTGACTAATGAATCTCAAATATTAACAGCACAGTTATCAGTCAAGTCTGAGGTCCTGTATTTCAGGACAAGAGGACGTTCTTATTCTTGTTCATGACAGTAGGGAGCCCTATAGTTTGGACTGGAGCTGCTAACAAAGCTCAGGGTTTGTTCTTTTTAAATTCATATAGTGAAAGGAAATACTAGCTAGAGATGTTTAAGAGCTTAGTTCAGGAATTGTTCATTTACAACAACAGTGCATGATGTCCTGGTTATTCCACTAATGATCATTTGCTAGCATATAAAATTAAAATATTTAGAGCTCCATTAATTCAGTAGAAAGTGTCTTATTGACTTTAATTGATCAGATTGTACAAGACTGCTCCTGAACAAGGAAATGGATTTTGTAGATGATAAATGGCTAACTAACACTTTGACAAATCAGAGCAGCTGTAGTTTAAAAATTAAGACCAGATGCTGCTGCAATGCAGAATCTGAGAAGCATGGTAATGCCCGCTCATCTTCATGCTGTGGTGGTTCTATGAACATGGTCACTGCAGTGGCAGACAGACCCAGGGCTGCCAAGGAGCACTGGTACTGCCTACTCAGTTGTGCCTGGGAAAAACTGTGGCAAGAAACAGGCCTGAGGTCAGAATGCTCCTGGCAGGCTGTGTACAGTCACAGGACCACAGGTTGAGCTCCATCATGTTCAACATCCTTTTCCAGCACTGTCTTGCCCACCACTTCTATTGCATCCTGAACTGCCTGTGGCAGCTATTGCTCATTTCCATTGGCATTGTGCTCCCTCCTCCCTCCTGCATTCATAGGTCCTCCCTGTTTCTCCATGGACCACTCTCCTGGCCTTTCTGTTCTACTTTTTTCTTCCACTTCTTTTTCTGTCACTTGCCATCACTTCAAACTTGCTCCTTCAGAATTTCAGCCCTGCCCATCCCTCTACCATGAGCTGCTCCCCTTCTGCTCCATGACCCAAAGCACTAGTGGGTGGTAATTGGGGAAAGTAATTTTTAAGCATCCTGAGTTTCCTACCTAGCTTTTATCTCACCTCACAACCACAGGAGGTTTGTGAGGAGTGTATTCTAAGAAAATTGAGGTATTTTAATGATATGAATCCCTGCCTGCGACATTAAAAAAAAAAAAATAATAAAAAGCTCTCCCTCAATAATCCAAAATTCAGGCTTGTGTGGAGCATGTAATAGTAGCACATGGAAGATTTATGGTTCACTTGTCAATTTTCTCACAAGAGATTGGTGTCTGCTCCACTTGCAGGTAAGTGCCATCAGGTCTAATATGCCTAAGGACTTTGGAAGTGAAAATAGAGACCATTTTTGAAACTGTGACTGCTGGCAAGCAGAGCGGTGGGGGGAAAGCAGGCAGAGTAGCAGGACTGAAGACAAAGTGAAGAGGATTAGGAGAGCAGTTCTGGGTGAGTGCAGAACAGCCCAAGGGATGGTCCCTGAGGCCAGGACACAGCATGAAAGAGCAGGAGGACTAAAGAAGGAGAGAAAATAGTAAGAAAAAACTATGTGTAGGCAACTGTAAAAAAAACTGTAAAGAAAAGTTACCTGTGCAGCATTCTCTTATATATTGTTTACACACAAGCACATAAATAAATATGATTACATGCTGCATGGCACAGAAGGCATACTTTTAATAGCTTCATCCTCCTCCACTTCACCATCTTCCACATCTTTGCTTCTTTTCAGCACAAGGCAGTTTCCCAAAAGGAAGCTGTGTGGAGGCAAGGAAATAGTGGCACTGGCCATATGGAAGATATGGAAATGCAGGAAGACTCAGAAGCTGTCAGCACCTCAGCCTAAAATTCCTGACTGACAAATTCTGCCTAGGGAGCCACCATGGATTTCAGTTTGCTGGTAAGATAGCAAGAAATGTCAGTGTGAAGATATTTTAGCTGAAAATTGTCCTCCTATTTTGGATACCTATGTGAAAATTGTGATTTGTACCACTCTTGTTTGTGTTAATAGTGGATCCTGAGCCTGGACCATGCATTAGATTACTGCTACAAGGCAGTCACACTGATGTTCACCCTTTTCCTGTACTGTCACTGAAAAATATTTTGGGTAGTACCATATAGTAGGAAAAAAGTCTGGGCTGTAATTTGGTCCTGAAGGTTTTGAACTGCTTGCTCACAAGAGCAAGCTTGGAAAAGTCTCATCATGATTTCAGAAGATGCAGGTTTCTAAAAACCGGTGATCTCACAGCAGAGGCTGTTTACAACTTCCCCTTGAGGCGCTTAAACAAATGCAAATATTTTTGCTTTGACAGTAATTGCATACACCTAGATTTCAACTGCAAGTACCAGCAGTGCTGTGCTACTGATGAAGCTGTTTCATCGCAGGTAAAACCCCAGCAGATGCACCAATTACTTTACATACTGTTTACCCGCTTTTGGTGACATTGAGGCTAACCTTGGAGTCACCTCCCCCGCTGCCACATTCTCCTTTGTCGTACCACCATTTGTTTTTCAATTTGTCCAAGAGGCCTTGTTCATTCAGTTTTAAAACTGCGAGGTTAACAGCATTTCTTGAAACGATAAAACATATTTTGTAAGAAACTGCACAGCTGTTAAGATGTTAGAAGGAATGAGGACTTAAGCTGTTTATAAGCTTGACCCACACACTAAATAAACCTCTCATTTCCATATTCAAAGCCCTTGGCTGCACAAATAAATGTGGTTACTTTCAAATGTGAAAAATGTGTTTCCAGAGTAGAAATGATTTTCAGAATGGCTTGGATTTTAACAAGAAAATTCTATCAACCAACCAAAACTATTTTTGCAAAATGATGATAAAACTCTGCCTGGAATTATAAACTATTTACATAGATTTATTTGAATCTGTATTTAGAATATATATATACACTTATATATTTGGCCAGTGTGGGTCCAGGCTGATTTTTCAAGCAGATGGGAAAATGTGTTCCCATATACTAGAGAGCAAGATCCAGGGAGCCTGTGCTAGATGTTGCCAATCACTGTATCACATACAGTTTTGACACATAGCACTTCAGAGTGATCCCGCACAAGTGACGGGCTAAGGCTCCAGAAACGGGCAGTGTGAGGCAGAGCTGAAGCGGAGTGCTAAGAGCTGTCACACTGACTCTGATGCCGTCTACAGCCAGTCAATAGAAAACAATGTACAAAAGGTGCCAGGAGACCTGCCCATCTGAAGCTTCATCACCTGCTGTAGGCACATCCATACATTTAGGATGTAGGCTCTAGAGTCCTGCTCCCTTTGCATAGTAAAGGCTTACCTGAAACGCAGGACCTGGGGTCTAGCTTACTGCTGTGACTCCAGGGATTGCCCTGCTACCCTGGGAGAGCACCCCATGTCCCAGTCTGAAGGGTGCCCAGGGAAGGAATGTAGTGGTGAAGGCCTTCCTCTGAGGAAACCAGGGGCAGTGCAGCCAACAATGCTGAGATAGAAGTAGGTAGTTGGGACATCCTAAGGCCTTTGCCCTGGAGGATTTATACACGTTATGCTACCACTGGATGAAAGATAAATCCTGCATTGCTAGCAGCACAGTGGTGTAGGCACAACAGATTGCAAGGGGCTCTGTGAACCTGGTGTCCTTCACCTCATGTTTTTCCAGATGAAAGAAATACCTGAGGCTTTGTATCTGTGCAGGCAGACGGGGGTTGCCAACAAAAAGGCTAAAGAACAGAATCACGTCTTCTGCATGAATTCGAGGTTGCTGGGAGTGCACCTAAACTCAGGCAAGAAAGGGGCACAGCTGGTCCTAGGATGGAATTGCTTCTGTGCACGCTCAGAGGTTTTCCTTTAGGTGTCCAGTAAGCATTAAGATTGGATGACAGAACAGACAGTATACATATCTATATACAAACCCAAATGGAAGGCATCTGGATTTATGATAGGAACTACAGTCACTACAGACATTTTAAGATCGGTTGATAACTAATCTTCCAAGGCATTTATGCAACCTTCATCACCTCCTGAGGAACCTTTGCACTTGTTGAAGTGTACGACTTTCTATCTTTATCACTAAGATCCTTAATAGTCATATATCCTAATGGCACACAACTACATAGGAATTTATGCAAAACTCATAATGAACTTTTTTTCCGACTTTTCATGTTCAGAGTCCCTTGTGCATCCATGCCTATCAGATATGTACACTTTCTGGTGGGTGTCTGTGCAGGCTTCCTGCAGAGGCATGTGGAGCAGTGGCATCATGTCCTTGAAGCACCAGTCATCTCCAAAGGGAAAGTATCTGAGAGGTGCCAGTAGGTCAACTGCTGCTCTTCAGGGACAACATGTGGTTGGGAAAGATGGAGCTTCTCTCTCTGAATTTTTTGATGCTGTCGAGATCTGTTTCAGGCCTGAGTGGGAATTGTCAAGACCTATGTCTGTCAATGGCATCTTCCCCTTATCGATTATGAGAGGATGCAACACTTTCAAAGCACTCAGAGAAGGGTTGGTGAAGAGAGATCCTCTGGTGGCAGGGCTCCATCAGATCTTACGGCACTGGGAACCACTGGGGCTTGTGACTCACCCTCTCTAGAGACATCTGGTCTCTGGTCCCTGAGGGTCCCCCCTGGTCTTAGAATAGAAATTTTTCTCTCACTCATCAGGAGAGAGATCTTCCTGGCAGACAGCTTATGGAGTGTTCCTTACTCCATTTGTGGGACAAGTGTCAGCTTCAGGACATAACTGTCTTCTGGTAACAGCTTTTCATAGAGCTCTTTCTAGAAGTGAGACCGGTCTTTGCTGGCTGGTCATGAGGTTTGGAAAATGCTTGTCTGTATATCTGACTTTACCTAGCTTTTCAGTAGTTACATTTATACAAGATTTTCAATACAGATAGTGTAATTGCTTGTCTGTCCCTGAAAGTGAAAATGAGAGCTGTAGGCTGTAGTGGGAGTGATAACATACTGCTTTTTGTGGATAAATCTTTAAGAAGAATTTATCAGCCAGGCTGACAAATTTGATTCTGAGTAAGTGCTTTAATTATGATTCACACTCCAGAGGGAGAGGAGCAATTGCAAAATCAGAATGAAATTGTTCATTTGTCTCTTTTGTTCTTGGAGGCAGTTGCTTTTGAACCAGTCGTGTGCTACAGATTTTTCCTACTCAGATTTAAGTTACAAAGCCTATGCTTTTGGCCTGTTTGCCCCATTCAGAAGGGTAACTGCAGCCAGCCTTGCCACTTTACAGACAAATTTCTAGTATACTAAATGTAAATTTTACCTTTGTAAGGATATTGGGATTGAGCTACAGATGAAAGATGATCCTAGAAACACTATTTCTTTGACATTGAGAAACAATACTTGTTCTGAAAATGGCTTAGATATACAGCTTGAGCCTGCTGTCTACATAGTCAATGTTAAAACTCCTTCCTTCAACAGGAAACAAACCAAGGTCTAATTTAATGCTGCTATGTCTAATTGTCACTCTGGGTAGCAATAACAAACAGCTGCTTTTACAGTGCTACAGATGCAGGTAGGAGTAATCACTCCCATGAAAAGTGAAATGTATCCCAAGGAATATCACTAACTCTCAATTGAAAAAGCCGCTTAAGCTTGGTGTTATTTTGAAGCAGATGTGAAGTGCTATTAATCAGTCGATCTGTAAAAGCATCTTCATACTATTTCCTCTAAGCTGCAGTCTCTCAAGTATGAACAGTACAGCTCACTGAATTAGGCAAAGTCCTTATGCTAAAATCCTGAAAAAGGTATTTTCTTAATCTTTATCTTATCTTGGATGAAGATGTTACCTGGTAACTTACAATAACTTCTTATTGAAGCTTTTCAAGTTAGTGTCTACTTAGACCTTTTATCTGGATATTCTAAGATGAATAAAAAGGAACTAGGTGACATTTTTGGGAAACTGATATAAGTTTTCACATTTAATTTCTGTACTGAAGGGTAAGAGCCAAATGTTTGAGTTTCTCTTTCAAAGCATTAAAGATTATGAAGAAAATTTTCCCACAATCATTTAAAGAAGCTGCAGCTGGTTGATAGTAACCCTAAAGTAATAAATAAATAAATGAAACCCATTCATGAGAGGGTTATTTAGCTGGGTTATTAGCCATATCCATAGACAGTTTCACAGCACAATAGAGAAATGAAAATAAAAAGGATGAAGAAGTAAATGTTGATTTAAGCTGCAATCATTGTTCTGAAATTAAACCGTATTGTTTAGAAATGTAACACATTATTGTCCTCATCATGTCTAGTAGGCCATGTAAAACCAGGTTAGTTTCACACTGCTTTCTCTGTTGCTTTGTTATCCAGGTCCATCTCGACATGTGGAAGTAAGTAATTTCCTTCTGGTCAGCAAAACACAGAGAACCTTTCCTCAACACTGCTGTATTTCCTACAGAAATGCTGTAGCTGAGATCCTGATAAGTCCGATGGTGAATCATTGAAAATTCTATATCTGAGATCTTACAGCCAGGCTAGATCACTCATACTCATCCTAGACAGTGCTACATTCTGCCACAGAGGACAGCATTGTGCACCTGGAGTATCCATGGCAGAAATTGTTCCTTCATCATTAAAAAATAGGACTGTATCCTCAATGCCACACTTACTTAGTCAAAATTCACACTGAAGAGCAATGTGTTCTTCAATAAAGAAATTGAAATATTTGCAAGAGTAAGGATTTAAAAGCAGAAAGCAGGCAACTGCTTTGACTCTTAATCCTTGCTGTCACTGCACAATCCTGCCTTTTCTGTTACTCAGAAGAAAACAGAGTCCTTGTATGTGACAGTCAAGCCAGTTCAGCCAAAACTGCAGCCCTTGCGCTACACTGATACCTCACTTCACAATTATATGAGTGCATGGACTGTGATTGCAGTGTATGTATCACAGTTTTTTAAAGCTGCCTATAGAATTACAGTATGAAAAACTTGATGAGAATTAAGTCATTCTTGCTTATTTTAAATCTCTTTCCATCTCCCCATAAATAAACAGTAACAAGCAGTTTGAAAAGTAAATCAGTGTTACTTCTTTTTTTTTGAAAAGCCTGCTTGTGCCAACTGCAGATATGCCTTTGACAGTTATCAAGAGATAAAACTATACACACACACGACACTGCAACTACCCAGTTCCTTGCAAAATAACATCTCTGATTCCAGGCAGTGATACCTCATCTGGTACCCCAAAAGAATCACAATAGGGTGCTTGCCCAAAGCCTAGGGAAGCTAGCAGAGAGGTCTGCTTTGACTTGCACTGAGTTTGGGTCACAGCAATGATTAACAGATGACCCATCCATTAGACTTCAGTCCATAGGAAGCAGTGAGGCAGGTATTCAACAAACAACCTGAACACTCTGGCATACAACACTATGGTACCTAGCAACTACATGTTCAACCATGGAGGGGTATTTCCAAGGCTGACTGAGACACATGAACATCCCTGCAACATGAGGGAATGACGCAGAGGCCCAGGCTAGGCACCACAGCAGCCAACATCACAAGCACTAAGGATAATTTGAGACAGCCACAGGGGAACAGCATGGGAGGGGGCACTGAGTTCTGCTTAATGCCACATTTTAAGTACCTTTTTAAGGACAGCAGCTCATCATCTCTAAGAAGCCAGAAACTAAGCCATGAAATGCATTCTGCACAGTAAGATCAGTCCTGTTTTCCACAGTCTAATGCCCAGAGCTTGAATACATGCAGCACGTAGAAAAGGCTCTCTCCAGCCTGATTAGACTTGAATAAGTATCCACAGCCTCAGCTGCAGCTGCTCTCTGTTTAAGCCCTTCAGCTCCCAAAATCTCTGCATGCACAGTGGTTCCACAGCTGGTGGAAAGCACCATCCATCAGCACTGCTCAGCACCATCCGCAAAGGCAATTCAGAGGACTCAGCCTTGGCCTGAGCACATAGCAAAGGAGACCTCCTCCATGAAGTCAGGTCTCAGCATACTTGGTTTTGAGTACTAAATGGCATAAAGGCACAGACAGATCACTAAGTACTCATTACAACAAAAGCAGGGTCTGTGCTGGGAGCATTTAATAACAATCTTTTAGGCCACCAGTAGAGTTTTGGCAGGAAAACTTAAATGTCTTTTTTATTTAAACAGCTTTGACATTTTCCGGAATCCCTTTCCTGAATTTAGTCTCATAAATTCTGTGTAACTGGCACGTTAGATAGCAAAATACTTCCCTGAATCCTGGGCAGATTCTGGGTGAAATTCTGCTGTTGAATTTACAGCCGGCAGCACTGTTGTTTCACTACTTAGTGTTGTGGATGTTGCTCACTTGAAATAAGGAAGAAGCAGGATATGCAAAAATAACATGACTCACTAATGAGACTCTACATACACAGAGACAGTTTTGTTTAAACTGCAGCCATATTGCAGAGTGTATTGTCCTAGAACTGCTGGTGCCACCACTGCAGCTACTGAGGCAGAAGCTAAGACCCTGAACCTCTAAAAGGCTTTTCATAAATCATTCCCACAAGGATTTGAAACCCTCAGAAATTGCTCAGTCACTTAGAAGTCACATTGTGCAGAGGGATGCCACCTCCCTTTAGTCTTAGATTCTCTGAACTATGCAGTATAGCTTGCTATATAGTTTTCTATATGCAGTTTGCTACAGAAGTATAGAAACTTCATGGAAATATAGCAAACTTCAAACAAAGAGTATCTGGATGTTAAGTGATGAAAGCACCACAGGTAGGCCATACATGAGGTATGGAACAACTGGCAAAATACAGGGATTTGCTTTTTATTCCAGTAAAATCCATGCCTACTTTATCATAGATGTTTGTTGCATATATACTCCCATATAAGTAGTTCCTGGAAACAAGTGGGGATCAGTAAACTACTATCAGTGAAGCCATGGATGCAGTGGTGCATCCACAGGAGGAGTGCACTGAAGGAACAAGATTTCCCAAGACCACAATGTCACAGCCAGCAAGCAAAGTGTTGGCAATTGATGACACATTTCAACTAACTCAAAGCTCATTTTCATCCTTAGACTTTGGACATCTCTGATGCAGCCATCTCCCAGACAAGCCCCTTGGCCCTTGTGGTGCAGACTGGAGGGGGTCCTCCCTCAGGACAAGGCAGAAGGAGACCTCAGCAAAGCCAAGTTCAGTGCCCTTATTTCAGTGCTGTGAATCACAGCTATTCTCTCATGATGTAATCTGCATCCAGCCCAGGTGGCTTGGGAAGAGGAGGCCACAGCTGCTCAAGAAACTCCCCTCGCCGCACAACCTAGTGCTTCCTGGATGCAGCTGAGGATCTGTCTCAGAGGGAAAGACAAGTGAGTACATTTTTCCCCGGATGTTCATAACATCCATTCAAATGATTTTAAATGGGAAAAAATTAAAATGCAACCTTACAAGCAAAAAATTAAAACCTACCCATCTCCTGAGCTGCTTATTTTAGCCATGTTTTGAAAACTGCTGATGGTAGATTGTAACACGACACAAAATGCAGTGCAGCTTAAGGGTGTTTGACAATTCATCAAGAGAAATTAAGTGTAAAGCTGCATGGCACTGGGTGAATATGTTTAATAAATTAGGAATGAAACAAGCACTGCGTTAATGAGGAAGATGTAGCCAAAGCTTACATCATTCTATATTCAGAAGGCTTGAAGGATCAATAATGCAAACATTAAAAAAAAAGAACTAATGCAAGAGCATTTTTAGAATAAAAACAACCTAAATTTTAATGACAAAGGGAGAACTTCAAAATCATGGTTTTTTTTTAAGACATTCAAAAATTTATAGGAATAGTTTTTATACTGGGATATAAAGGTTTGCATGCTGTAACGTTATTTGGATGAAAAATCTGTATTCAAGTCATGAAGACCACCACATATCAAGACATTTTCATGTGGAGCTGATAGTTCAAACTAAATAAAGTAATAGAATCATAGAATGATAGAATGGTTAGGGTTGGACCTTAAGATCACCTAGTTCCAACCTCCCTTGGCACTTGTTTCGATAGTTTGCCGACCATTTATATTAAATAAGGAACTACTAATGTTCAAGATGTGAGTCTTCACAACAATGCCAGCTCTTCTGCAGTCACTCTCTCAGACTTTCCTGCTTAACTCTTCCATTGCTATGTACATGCTTATTGGAGAAAGGATGAGACCAGCCATCTCAGTTGAGTGCCTAGGCTCAGCTGAACATCCACTAGGACAGCGGATGACTCTTGAAGTCCATCCTGCAAAAGCCACATACCCCTGAGGAACTGACTGGCCTGTAGAAAGTCGAAAGTCTGGCAAAACAGCTATGGGCAAGTTGTGTGCTGCATTAGAAGCTCGTAGTATTTATAAATGTTATTTGAAAACACCCTGTCCAATACTGGAAGAGTATCTCAAAATATTCTACAAACACTAAAAATAAATTATCTGTACAGGAGTGTGTATGTATTGTTATTCTTTGTTTAGGGAAGGGAAATTTAAGGCACTGCTCAAATAATTTTTAATTGTGGCTAGTTTAAATTAGTATAATGCTCTTCCTTTAGCTATACAAGAGATGGCTAACTTCCAGGGGCACCAAGTGGTCACAGCCTCTATGTATATCATAAGTAGGCAGCTTAGTTACTTGCACCAAGCTTTGTAAACAAATATAAGCCAAACTGACACCTTGAGGATCAGCAGGAGTTCCAATTAATGGGAGACCCACTGCCGCTAAAAATTGCCATAGCTACTTTAAATCCAAAGAACTTCTGACAATTTACACCACCTAGAGGTCTGATGACTGTGATTTAAAATATTTATATAAATTAAAAGCTGTTTTGCAGAAAGATATTCCAATTATTGGCACAAGTAATTAAATATGCATTTTGCTTGTGTAAAAGCAATAGCGGCTGAACTGGGAAGGCAACTCGTTTCTCTGTTTTATCCAAATCTTTGCTGTAAATAAAAACAACATACAATTGTCCCTAGAGTAACTGTTCATATTGGTTCAGTATATAGTCTTTAGTAGCAGCAGAAACACTAGTTTCTCCCAAGTCTCAGCTATTTTAATTTTTGCTAACAACTTCTTCATCCTGCTCTCACCAAGCAGTACCACTTTTCAAAGTACATGTTTTTTCCTGCTGCTGCAGCATAAGCAGGATTATATGAACAGGCTGCTGCAGTCCAACACCTGCAACTTAAAATACGTCTTTAAGGCTTCAGTGGGATCTTTCAAAAGTTTCTGAGCACCAGTGTCTCTCCACACCGCAGGAATTGCTCTGAGTATAAGCTTAGTGTGCTACCAACTGCCTTAAAACTCTTTCTCACCTCAGAAACATTAGGAATTCTGAGTTCTTTACTAGTTTTGTATGTTTGATATTGCTGAAAGCACTCACAATAATATCTGAACATTTGAAACGTGTAAAATGAGCATTATAAAATACATGATCCCAAAATACCTAATGCTTTCAGATGGGGTAAGATTCACCTCTGCCATGGCTGGCAGAAAGCCTTTTGCCTTTTTACACTGTAGTTGAAGCAGATGTCAGCTCATGGTTTTGTCGCAGCAGGTTTTGTGTTAGGAAGCTGTTTCACCTGCCTCTCCAATAACTCCTGAATTTATGGACCCTCAGCTGAGAGAAAATGGTAGTATTGGCACAGAAAGGTACAGTTTTCATGGCAGGGCACAGGATGTGGTTCAGTGCCAGGCAGAGGTTCCATCCGCACTACATCTGCACTTCTTGAAAGGCAGACAGCAATAGCTTGTGGTGGGGCCCACAGCAGCGAAGCTCTATCACGTCTCACGCTGTCCCTCTCCTCTCTCACCTAGACTGCATTAGTGCAAGTCTCTTTAAATGAAATTATGTTACGTTATCCAAGCACATGTTGTTTGAGACTCCTTATGTCACTCCATCCGCAAGAAAAAGCCAAACACTGCATTTTACTGTCTGCACAAATGATCTATTTGTTTTTCAAATGGATTACTTGATTTTAACAGTATTGAAAACATTACTCATCATTACTGATGTTGGCCAGCAGATTCAAATTTTCTTTTACGTACTAACAAACTTAGCCGTATTTATAAGGCATTTTAAGTTAATGGTTCTAAATGCTGCAGAGTGACTATTTTCACCCAAAATGAGGCTAGGAAAAACATATCTCTTTTGGATGCAATTCAGTGCTTACTGAATAGAAAGAGGGTGCAGTTCCTTATAACTTACAAAGTTGTTCCTTCTTTATATCCATCTCAATCCATTTGATATCACCAACGGATTACTAGACAGCCTACACAGAGGGACATTTTACTTGATACAGCAATATCTTCCAGCACAAAGCAGGTGGCAGCTGTTTCAGCAGCTACTAATTTTTCACTCCATTCAACATGCCCTAGAAGTGGGAGAAATATTGTACCTTTGACTGAGCATTTTACAGCTTTCATCCACAGGAAGATGCAGTCCTAGGCTGAATCACCTAACCCCAGAAGAAATGTTACTATGATCTCCAAAACCAGTCAGGACTCATTGCTGTCTCTTGCTACAAATCATGCAAAGCCAAATATCCTGTTGGACTCACTGCAAAAATCAGGTTTTCTGGTTCCTAACCAGCCCTATGTCTCAGTGTGCTATATAAATGTATGTTCTATTCAGTAAGTAGCAGGGCAGCTAATATAATAAACCCAAGATCTTTCTTAATACAGTGTTTAACATATCTGGCATTTTTGTAGACTGGTTCAAATTTGGCAGTATTTGAAGAGATTTCACTATCAGACTTCTCCAATTTTTCATTTATGCCAAGCTGAATCTCACCATTTAAAAATATATAATGATAAGAGGGGTAAGAGGATCTATATTTGACATGGTCTTCTCCTGTTATTCTACTCCTTATGGTACGTTCCTCTATTTTCTTTCTTATAAGCAACAAAACTTCATTATCATCAACTGATTAGTTTAAAATGTCAGTTTAAGATTAAGAAATGGCAAAAAGTCATCCGGAGTTGCAATGGAGTGACTTCTACAAGCATCTAAAGATGCTCAACTGTGCATCTCTGCATACCTTTTTCATAAACTACCTCACTGTCAGCTTAAGATGCTCCATAAAAGATGATAGAAGTCCTCTATCCTAGATAATATTTCTGAGATGTCCTTAGAGAAAAGTCATACAAAATGAGTTACATTTAACCACTGTAAGGGTGACAGAGACACAGGTATCTGTGGCAAGAGCTCCAGTGAGAGAAAATACCTCCTGCCATCTTCTTAGCAGCTGCAACTGGGAAAAAAATGAACTTACTGCTACTGGGGTTCTCAGAAATTCATGGAGTAGCCAAATTCAGTTGAATTTATAAAAAGAAGCATGGCCAGCAGGTCAAAGGAGATGATTCTCCCCCTCTACTCTGCTCTCATGAGATCCCACTTGGAGTACTGTGTCCAGCTGTGGAGTCCTCAGTACAGGAAAGATACGGACCTGTTGAAATGCATCCAGAGGAAGGCCACAAAAATTATCAGAGGGATGGAGCTCCTCTCCTATGAATACAGGCTGAGGCAGTTGGGATTGTTCAGTCTGGAGAAGAGAAGGCTCCAGGGAGACTTTATTGTGGTCTTTCAGTACTTACTGGGGCCTCATAAGGAAGATGAGGAAAGATTTTTTATCAGGGCCTGTTGTGATAGGACAAGGGGTAATGGTTTTAAACTAGAAGACAGTAGATTTAGACTAAATGTAAGGAAGACATTTTTACAGTGAAGTTACCCAGAGAGGTTGTAGATTCCCCACCCCTGGAAACATTCAAAGTCATGTCAGATTGGGTCTGAGCAGCCTGATCTACTTGAAGATGTCCTTGCTCACTACAGAGGGTTGTATTAAATGACCTTCCAACCCAAACTTATTCTATAATTCTATGATTCTACGAATGTCTATATTTTTATCTTATAGACAAACCCACTAGTTTAGGTGCTGTTTCCAATCAGCACCATTTTTTTGCCTATCTTGTTAGACTTTTCAGTCACTAAGCTCCAGTCTCACCTTAATGAGAATGAAGCACGAAATAACTGCAAAGCCAAATACCATCAGCATACGGTATGGTACTGAAAGTGCTGTAATACAAGCAGTCTGCTCATCCTTTTTTTTTTTTTTTTTGTAGTAAGGAAAGCAACTCTACATGGGAAAATTACAGGGCAAAACGTCAGTTTGCTTCTGAGGGAATTCATTCACTGACATCAATGTTCATAAAGTTATTAATGTAACATGGCCACTATGCCAAAAGCCATCTGCAACACTAAGAGATCAGGATGGATGCTTCATTTTTACTGTTGCCAGAAACTGACCACTATTTCATAAGATCCGCACAGCTGATACACTATTATCAGACCTAAACTTAGATTGAGAAGAGGCATAAAAGACTTCTGTGGCTCCGCATGCTTCTTTGTGACTCTATATTGATGTTTTTCATAAAAGATTAGAAGAAAGGCAGTAAATTGAAAGATTCCTGCTATGAGATGGTTTCTTAAGCTTTGGTCTAATTATAATGCAAGCACTTTGAAGTTCATTACTTTAATTAGAAGTAGAGACTGAGAGAAAAAACAGGGGGCCCATTCCCCAGGTGGGAATTCTAGCTGCAACTGCACTTCAAACAATAAATAATACTGCATAACTTAAGCCTTAGTGAAATACTGGCTTGTGTTTTGCCTAATGGCAGATCAATACTGTACAAATGAAGCAATTACAGTTGTGTTATATAAAGCCTTATTTGGTCAGCAGCCAAAACGGGGATTAGCTGGAAGTGTTCCTAGGACTTTCTGTCCGAATATTATCGCAGAAGTTAATGAGGAAGATCTGATAGGCTGAGACAAACATAAACGGTGCCAGCAACCAGACAAGATGGTCAGTCCAATAGCCAGTGTGCTGATAATTAAAATGCCCTGAAGCCAGTTGAACATCAGTCCAGGATCAGGTGAAATTATCAGTCAAGGGCAATCTAGTCCCTCTGGCAACCAGCTATATAATGTTGCCACTGTTGGTACAGCCATGTACACAGAAGCAAATGCAAATACACCAGCACTCATACCACTCATGCCAAACACAGTCACATCAGTACAGTAATACTCATGCCTTTAATGTTTCAAAAATGAGCAGCCAGGCTGTAGACATAACAAGGTATGTAAATTACTCATAGATGTTCAATGGAGATCCAAATAATTGAATTGCTGTTGTCCCGAACACATGTCCACATGCCCCTGCTAGTTAAAAAAACCTCTCTGGACCACCAGTGTCACTGTCAGACTATTCTCTGGCAGTCAGGGGAAAAAGTTCCTACTTACATCCAGTCGGAACTTCTGTTTCTTTATGCCTGCTGTCTCCTACCTTCCCGCCCTGCACTGCTGTGGAGAGCCTGGCTCCATCTCCTCAAAGACCTCCCCACAGGCATTGGGGAGGCTCTCCCAAAGCCACTTCTGCTCCAGGCTGAAGAAGCCCCGCTCTCTCAGCCTCTCCTCACAGGGCAGGTGCTCCAGCTCCATCTTGATCACCTTCCACTGAAACTGCTTCATTTTATTGATGTTTTTCTTCAATTAGGAGGCCAAAAAAAGGATGCAGTATTCTAGATGTGGTCCGAGTGTTTGCAATTATTTCATTTGATGCCACAGTATCTTCTTTTGTGGTCTACAAATTGGACGAACTAAAAGCACTCTAATTGGAAACTGCCTTGGATAACTGCCCACGATCTAAAACAGATGCCAAATGTAGCAGCCTGCTTATTTAACTGTGATAGGAAAAGTTCCTAAATCATCAACAAACTCTGATGACTTTCTGTTCACTTTCAAGTACACTTTCATAGCCTAATTTCACATTGTTTATATTATGCACAACCAGAACTAATTGTCAAGTGTTCATGTAGATTTAAATGAAAAAATATCATTAGCAGGTATAGAATATAATTAAAATAGTTTCATTACTGATTAAAACCTGAGGAGATGATATTAGATGATATTAGAAAGTGCAGAGCACCTGAATGTGGGCTAGTCCCACAGCTCTGCATGTACAAGGACATAATCTTTTTAATAAAAACCAGTGTACATCAGTGTACAACCTAGCTCCTACAGCTTTGTGTTGCAACCAGTAAAAAGCTGGTGGAAGGTAGAAAGGGTGATTTGAAGGTGGAAACCTTCAAATTCTTATTTTTTCTTTTCTTGTTGCCATTGTTGAAAATGTAAAAAATCTGAAAAATTGCCTAGCAATGTTAGCATTTAGGCATCTGAAATTTGGGTGACTTAACTTATCTAGATATTCTCTAATTCCTCACAGATTTCCAGTCAAGTCCAATGAGTTTTTCTGCAGACTCAGAGTTTTAAGTTCCAAAGTAGACCTGAACCACACAAATGACACAGTGTAAAATGCTATATAAAGCATTTCCACATTGCTGTGCATAAAATCAGGTGTCTACATCCATATCAAGGAAGCCAAAGGTCTCATTCTTGATGTAAACACCTCTCTTCAGACAGAACTGCAAATTTTGGTTGCACTAAATGGAATCATATAAACAATGGATTGGAATAAGTCTTATATGTGATTATGTACAGAGAAAGACTATTCTGGAGGTAACAGATGGGCTTCCAGATGTTGGGGTTGCTCTCATCTGCTGGCCTCATTCACCCCTGCTGCTATTAATGGAATATGCAAGATATCTGGATCTTCTCACACAAAGATGCTATTCCTGCCCATGGGGAAGGGTGTGTGTGTGTGAAAAAGAAAGGCTCTATCTTCTCTGTGGAGCAATAAAAAAGGTCTCTGTATCAGGTCAGGCTCTGACCATCTTCATCCAGTTTACATTTAGCTTTAAAAAAGTTCAGGGAAAATTGTAGTCAAATTTTGACTACAGAAAACTGCCAACTCTGCCAAAACAGAATCACTCAGAAAAAAGCACACAACATTGTTCAGTATCATGTGATTTGCTAAAATATATGGTTAAATAGGAGCTAAATCCTTTTTCAGCTTTGATTTAAGCTCTTACTCAGTGACTTAGTTTGAATGGGAAGCAGAGGAAGGAAGGAAGGAAGAAAATGGGAGCAAGGCACTTCAGCAAAGGATGTCTAGATATAGTTGAAAAAAGAGCAGTGGTTTTGACTATACTTCCTCCACACACAAGGTAGACCAGCTGAGAGAAATAATTACTCATCAACCACAAGTCACCATGTTACCATGCAATCTTTTAAACTTGTACTGTCCAGTGCCCAGATGGCCATTTTTTATCTGCAACACATACACTTTGGGAACATCTTGCCAATGCTGGGAATGAGACATTTTGCCAAGAGATGTTGTGCCAAGACAAAGAGTAGCTTACATTATATATTAAACCTCCTGAATCCTGTTTTGTGACTTTTTTTTATTGGCAACATCTTTTCACCTTTTATTCTGGGTTGTTCACTCTCTCCATAATGTCTACTCCATTGCAGTTTGCCAGTCTGTTCTCAGCTCAAACAAACTAGGAGAAAGGAAATAAACTTTCTTCCTTACTTTTGGTTTGGGATTTCTCACAACAGCCAAGGCTGCATAAAAACTAAATGGCGATTTTGTGTCTCTTGGGAGTCTGTTCTGTACTTGCTGACAATTGAAAGTAGGCGGTTTTGCAACTACCACACAGATTAATCGCAAACTGTTTTTCAGGTGCTTTTTGTTTCCCAAATGTCAGTTCCACAGAGAGGTATTGTTACTAGCTGCTGAGATGCCTTTCAGTGGCCTTCTCCCTTGCTTTAGTCTACCAACAGTTTACCTGGACAATTATTATCTTAGTGGGATAGGCCTTTTACTTGGAGGGAACTGCACCATCAACTTCAAAGGGTAGCTGGTTTGTATCTTCAATGAATATAGACTCTGGCAGTTTCCTGGGAACTGACACCTAAACAGCCAGAGGGTTGTAATGAAAAGAAAAGAGAGAAATAATAATGAGCTGCATTGTTAAAATATAATGGGCTGCAACTTGCCCTCTGCTGAGCTGCTTTATGAGGGATTGGGGAAATGGTAAGGAAAAGGGCAGGAGAAATTTATTTCTGAAGTGCCAAGAAGCAGAGTTTGTTCCTCAGAGGATCTATAGACTGGAAACAATGATAACCCTTTTGTATCCCACTGGCTTACTGTGGGAATTAATGCTTATCAAACATTGGCAAAGGTCCAGAAAGTCAGTAAGACATGTGCACAGCAATGGTATCAGTATTTCTGAGACATTCTGGTCACCACTGATAATTTTAGGGAAGTTCATTGTTTATCCTTAAATATATGCCCTTTTTTATCTGGCAGAGAAGAGAACAGCCTGACAGATTTCATTTGGACAGAGTGGATATAGTGAAGCAACTATTCTGTTTGCATTCAAATATTTCTGAAACAGACAAACAAACAAACAAACTGTGATTTTTTGATGCCTTGATTTCTTTCTGACTGTAAAAAATGAGACCGTTATAAAACATGTCCTGGTGTTGACTACCACGGACTGGCCAAAGCAATGATCCTATATGACAGCACAGAAATTTCACCTTTAGTAATCACTAAATACCAGAAGGACAAAGCTTTTTTATAAGTATCTGTAAAAAAGGAACACAAATAATAAAAAAGTGCATCATGCTGTTGATGCACCAATGCTAAAGCTGAAGAGACAGAATGGTAGTTTCACCTTTTATACTGATTATATTGCCAATTTAAAAGAACCTATTGCCATTGCAATATTTAGATTAAAAAAAACCCAAACCTTTCTAGGTGATAGTTTTGCTGCTGTTTCCATGCTTTATCCTTTCACTCTGAAGCAGCTCCATTTTGCAAACATTTTCACTAACATCCTGGGACCTGCTCTGGAGTAAGGAGCAGGATGATATAAGCAGAGAGGTACCAGAATGTGGCTGTGTGACAAAACTGGGGTTGGGCTTCTTGGAGGAGCTTTGCCTTCCATCAGTTGCTCCTAATGTCTTTTGTAGTGTAGGAAAAGAGAAATGGCAACAGAATAAATTTCTGTGACTTGCTCTCTTCTCCAGACCATAAAGAGCTTTGTTCAGTTATGATTTCCCACCTGAAGTCTGAGGATAGAAACTTCCTGCAAGAAGCAATGACGAAATAGGCTCTGTGGGGCAAGGTAGCTCAAAGATGACTTTCTGAAGTATTTGAAAGATCTATTGATGTGGGGTTTTTTTTGCCAGGACAGTAAAATTCAACCTGGTCTAGTGTTGAAATCCTGTGGCAGGGTTTTGGAACTAGATGATATTTAAGGTCTCTTCTAACCCAAACCATTTTATGATTTGATGATTCTGCAGAATCCAGTGGACACTAACGGACATTAATGAGTTGTTTTCTTCTAAAGATAAAAATATCAGAAACTCTCTCCATAACAATGCTCTTCACTGCAATTTACTGACTTAAGTTAGGATTAGTACAGTTTCCTGCCTTTACATATAAACGCTGCAAGAAAGGGCAAAACTCCTCCAAGTAGAAGATTTTGCTCAAATATATCTTGCAATAGCACTCATTAGCCATCATCAAATTTTCCTCTTTTTTATTGCACTATTTTGTATAGGGAAGATCCTTATCTTGATTAGAATTATAAAATTAATCCAATAGGCATCACTAGGGAACCAAGCAAGCTAGGATTCTGATCTCTGTTCTCAAGTCTTCCTTTTTGTTTTAAAATAGATGTTCTGGTTTTAGACAGAAATAGTCCAGGTAACTAAAACTACGTATACCTCTCAGGCTCAGCTGAAAGAACAACTTGCAAACATTCATTGCCAGGCTTTCTCTTCACTGATCTTCCTTTGACCCCTGACTTTTACATTCCTTTCTAAGCAGTAGCACACTCTCTGCCTTTTTACCTAGAAAACATTATTTTTACTTGACAGAAAACCTAACAAGTTCTGAAGGATCTGACCTGCTTGAGAAATATCTAAGCGCTAAGCTCTGAGGGTAATGGGGTGGTAATTCAAGCCTTGTTATGCCTACAGCAAAGGGAAGAATATTATGCAAAGTCATACAGCATGATCTACATCATCGAACAGGATAGTGTTTACAAAAAGTATAAAATGTTATAGATCACATTTTGGTTTTCAAATAACTTTGTATCACAGAAAGAAATGACCTTGTAAAATCTTGGTAAGTGAAACTCATGACTAAAATCCTGTTCTTATAAATACCAACAAACCACCCTGTATCTATGCAGGGATATTTTTTTTCTCCACTGCTCCTTGTCTGAAAAGAACAGAGGTCAAACTCAGCAATTTCACATCACTCATTTTTTACCCATTATTTTCCAGTTGTCTCTATATCTTCTCTACATCAAACATAAATAATAGCAGTTTTTAGCTCCTACAGTGCTTTGTTGGAATGGTTGCCTCTGCGCATAACACCTGACAATGGGCAAGACCAGCCATTCTGGCTGGAGACAAGAAACACGAAAAAAAATCAAACCTACTTCCTGTGCACCTCTCTTCACTGTGAAGGTCACTTGTCTCCAGAATGATCTGGGGAGGTCTTTGGATGCCAGTGTTGCCAGCTGGAAGACAGCCAGCAGAGGAAATACCCATTCTTCTCTCTGAATTGCCAGGCAATGCTCAAAATCACGTAGGGCACAGACCTCAGCGTGGTGACAGAAGGGTACATCACCTTTGCCTATTTCTCTACCTTTCTAGAACAGGAACCACCATTGAATAAAAAATACAGCCCAGATGCGTAGAAACACCACAGACTAGAATAGATATATCAATGATATTGATTGAAAAATAAAAAAATCTATGAAGTCCCTTGAAAACTGAATAACATAGGGTACACTGAAGAGTGGTCTGGGAAAATGCTTGATTTATGATACAACATAACTTGCACAAGGAAGCTTTACTCATGGGAAAAAGTCTATTTTTGCCAACATTTATGGATTTCCATAGAAAAAAACTTTGAAAAACACTAGTGGAAGAAGTCTTCTGTAGTAAATAAATTTGCATGGTCAGCTCAAACATTTTTTCCTAGTCTTCCTGCTATTCAAAGGGCATTTGTGAATATCATGCCCATTCTGTGTACACACAAATCCAATTTTATAAAAATCATAAGAAACCAGAGAATGCAAGAAGTTTTGAAGGAAGCATTTTTATCTGTCCTTATAGGTTATTACTGTGTAATGACTCTGATTCTTTTCCAGCAGAGCCTGGTGTGAATTATAAGTTCGTCAATCTACAAAACAAGGGTAAAAATAAACTGGAGTATATATTGGAATAATATATTAAGTTCACAGTAAACAGTTTTGACAGTGAATAATGATCTGGGAATTCCTTCCACAATAAGCTCCTTATAATCTGGTCTCCAAAAGCAACAAGGAAAGAACTTGATTAAAAGTTTAATTGTCCCATTGGAAGAACATAACTATCAGATTTTACCCTTATTCTTTCCAAGTTTGTTTCAGGACAATGAAAAACACATCCAAAAAAGATTAGGGAATATCCCATCCTATGTAAGGTCTGCCAAAATATTGTATGCATTACCAAAGTAAGTTTTCCTTCAGCACTGCATTTCTAACTAACAGACCATACTGGATATATCCTTGAAAAGCAAAGGTAACACTGTCAGCTGCAGTACCACACTGAAACATAGCAGTGAAAGAATGCCAATTTTATATATTTGCCTCAGGAACACAAGGACTGGATGAAGTCACTGAGATCAAGATGGTAGTTTAAAAAGCCCTTGCACAAAAAGATTCCCTTTGTAACAAATCTTTAACTTATTCACATAAATTCACATATTTCATCATGAGGTTCCTGCACCACAGATCCCTCACTTCTAGGGTAAATCTCTTTGAGGTATTGCACACTTACACAAAACAGAAGAATCCATACAATGTTGATGAGGCACTGCAGGGATGCCTTTTGCACCTCAAACACTCTCCAGGGCATTGCTCCATTGCAAGTGGTAGAAATTAAAATCCATAGCTTCACTCATGTTGTTCTTTGCACTTCACAACTAGCTGCTAGAATTATTAGAAAATTATATCTGCATCACCTGCTTCACTGATGCACTTCCTGCATTCCCCACCTTGTGTTAATATAAACAGAGCAAAGAATGAATAAAGAACTGGCACCCTAGTCAGTGTAAAGACACAGTTCACGTCACCAGCTGTCACACTACAAAGAACCAGCAGATATCACCCCATGGACCTTTTTGCCTTACTCTCTAGAACATAAAGGATTCCTCCTAAAGTCAAACTGAAGTTATTTTTTTTTTATATAAAAAGAACAGAGACTGGAATAAGGAAACATCAAATCCCAGATTCATATCTACAAACATTAACCATAATTGCAAGAGCAGGAACTTAATATAGCCCTGGATTTCATCAGTTTGGTGAACAACCATGATGAATCTCTCACAGGACTCAAAGCATCTCACCAGACACTCATGACCTGAACAGGTTTCCCTCATCCACACTGCACACCATCAGCTGCAGGACAGGACAGCCAAATTCCCTTAGCTAAAAGAGTCACAGAAATAATGATGACAAATTCTTATTTTTTAGCTCAACCTGTCATTCACATTTGCTTCAATCAACTTCAAGATATAAAAAGTAGAAAAAACTTTTAGTGTAGTTTTAAGACAACACTGGCCCTAGTTCCTTTTTCATTACCTCTTAGAGTAGAGAACTCTCCCATGTTTATCACTACTCAAACTTGTTTATGATGCCTGCATGTCTACAACAGGAAAGCTGAGGCATGCAAGGCACAGGATTTGTGTAGCAGATGATCTCCAGACATTGTCCTCTAGAAACACAGATCACTGCAAGTGGCAGGGGAGACGAGCCAGGGATGCTCCACAATGGCCAGAAGTCTGGCCACAGTCAACGTCTTCTAATGATAACACATTTAAAAAGGAAGGTCTTGCTAAGTAGACAGGCAACACTCTCTTAACCACCTTTGAAAACACCACTTTTGAGGAAAGAAACTCATTAATTCACACTGATTACTACACAGTAGTTTTGGAAGGATACCTACCGTGGTAGGAGAAGGAAACAGTAAGGACAGCTGGGTAGTGCCATGACAGAAACTCAGTCTTTGTTGTGATGAGAGCTTTTGCTCTCAATCCCAAGTTCCTTCTCAAATATGTCAGTCTTTTACAACATTATATAGAAATGAATATCACTGAAAAGGAAGGAAGGAAGGAGACACACATGATGTGTAATGTGGTACTGCTCAGTGGGCATAAAAGAAACACACATCAGGCATTTCCCATTCTCCTCCATCCAGTGATATGCATGAATCCTGATACTGAAAAAGCACTGAGAATAAATAATTCCAATTAGCCAATAGGTACTGGTTGAACACTGCAGGAGTGTAGCATGGAACCCAGTAAAGAAGAGTTTCAAATTAAAATCCACTACCCTGCTCATGTAGAGTCATGAGCAACAGAGAGACCCGTCCCTGGATCGCTCTGACAGGTGGATTTCATCTGCATGAGCCAAGTGATGAGTATGTGCCCTGTAATGAACATGAGCCTGGTGATTTGATGGCAGGGAACTATCACTAGCCCTATGCTACAAGATGAAGCCTGATTTAGATTACTCCATGTTCTGACAGTATTAGGTGAAAATATATGGCCTGGTTCTTCGTACTCTCACTTTTATGCAGCTGTTACTACATTTTCAGTGAAAAATTCCTGATTTATAATCATTGTAAGTAGGAGGAGGATTAAGACCAAAATATCTCTAGTAAAATAGGTGCTCAAACAGTTTAGTGAATAATTTAATATGAATAATTCATTTGAAAGAAATTATATTTTCCCTAGTCCTGAACAGCCCAAGAATAGCTTGACTGTTTAACATTTATATGCTACTTGCAATTATTTGTGAGCTACATCAAGTAATTTGTGCTCTACACATAACTCAAGTAGGAAATTATGATTATTAAATAAAAAACAGAATTTACAACTCCCATAGCAAATTATGTCTTTTGACTAATTTATGTAATGAGCTTAGCTCATCTGCCCTTCATGAATTTCAAACTGCATGTTCAATATTTGCAGTTATTTGTGCATGCATCAGTTATGTAAGTCATCTGATCAGTGACAGAAACACAACCACATGGGATGCAGTCAAAATAGCAAAACCATCATATTCTACAGTTTCAAACAGTTCAGAAAATACTGAAGCATGCAGTTAAAATTTACAGCTGAGTCTTTTCACAGGGGTAGAAAGCTTTTTCCCTCTTTGTAAAACACTACTGTCTATAGACATACGTGGAAGAGGTGGTGCGAATGTGGAGTATTGCTTGTTCTTTCCTTTTGAACAGAACATTAAGTGTGTTGCTTAATGTTTTTAATGGCACTGGTGTGTTGCCTGAGGTTTGTCACCGGGTCTGGAGAGGGAATGAGGTGCAGCAGGAAAACAAGGGGAGTAGCACATGACATGTGAAAGAAAGGCTCGGGAAAGGCATGGACACAGACAGCCAGTCGAGACAGCTTGAAAGAAGGTTTGGTCCAGTTTTCAGGTTGGGTAGGTAGGATTCCCCTTCCTCTGTTTGAAACACATTTGAAGGTAGGATGTGAAAACTAAATGCTTTTGATCACATCACCTTAATGACAATTGCCGACCCCCAGTTAGACCAAACCGTGCCTTCACTGAAACATACAGCAGCTTGGTCTTTAGCTGGGTTGGAACCAGGATTTCACACTTGATCCTTACAGTCATGGTTGTGCTTTTCCCCTGTGTTCTTACTGGACCCTCTTCCTTCTAACTCCTTTATATCTCATCCCTGTTACTGCTAGATATTTTTCTGTAGCCAACTGACCAAACCTGAAATAAGCCCAAATTTGACACAAACCAACTTCCACTGGCTACTAGTGTTCATTATAACAGTCTGTCTCTTGATGTTTCTCTGCAGAAAAAGTTAGAGGGACTAAAAACCACCACAATGCATGCTTAGAGCAAACAGCCCATTGCTAGGATATATATGACAGCATCTAAAGAGATTCCTAAGAAGTTTGCCCTAGCTATGGCAAAGTATAACATGACTGTGTCAGCAATGGGCATTTCCTTATTACAGGAAAGCAGCTTCTGTAAACTGCAATGCTGCCTACCATTTCTAGATTGTCTGAAACACCAAGAAGGAGATAGCAATCTGTTAGAAATATAAAACATAAAACCAAGTATTTTGATAATATACCCAGGCAATAGATCAGCCTCAGGTATTATCTGTTGCCTTCTACCTTTAACAACCCCATGTGCTCTGGACATGTTTTTTTTATAATTTATATATTGTTGTAATTTTCCCTCTCTCACCTCCTTATGTTTTCTTACTACTTTATTCAGTGGTGAAGGCTTTTAAATCTGAGAGGTACTGAACGTTGAGGACCAAATATGCATATTCAATCACTGAAATAACTTTTGCTCCAGATGAAAATGATTCTGATGATACTCCTATTCCCATCTGTGTAATACAGCTAAGGCTACTGATGTCATGTCATAAACAGGTTAAACTGGTGAACTAAGAGTGAGTCTAGTTATCTACATAGTGGTAATGAGATCTCCTCTGCGGTCATGGATGTAGACAGGTACCTCTTTAGTTACTTCTTGCACAGAACTATGGCTCCCCGCATTTGCAACTCCTCCCTTCAACTCACTTTGTTTCTCTTGTGAATCTAATTCATCAGTGTCTGTTGTAGTCCTTAATGATGAGCACAAAATTTGAGAAGCAGTGTACTGGTTGTTCCACTGCCATTCCCTCTCCCATACCTGTATGTGCTCTATTGCTCTAAGACTCCGCAAGAAACACTTCATCGGTTGTCTGTTAGTTGCTCATTTGCTTTGAAGAAAATTGGCAAGTCTACCAGAGGAAAGAAGCAAGATTTGTTTGCCTTAAACATTAAAGACAACACAGTGGTAAATACTGCCAATTTTAACATGGAAGAAGTACCTTCACTTCTGTCTTCCTGACAATCTGAATGAAAAGTAAATGATGTTTTGCCTGTGAATCAAAAACTCTACTTGACTGAATGCGTCTGACATCATGATAAAGAAAATACTGGTGAGTTTGAAGGCAGTACTGAAATGCATAATGCTAGAAACACAACCTTTTTTTTACTAAATAAGAAGGTGCTTTACAAAAAGTACTTTAGTGAAGTTGCTTTAATGAAGGACTAATTGCCTCCAAGTAATGACATTTGAAGAGATGTTACAAGCAGCTTCTTATTCAGAAATTAGCAGCCAAGATCAATAAACAAAACATAAAATGTACGCGTATTATTAATGCAAATACTGATGCAGATAATGCAGTCATAATATTGCTATAAAAGGTTGAATTTGGTGAAAAAAGCTGATGAAATAATATAGCTGATGTTAATTCTATAGAGGCTGACTTCAAGTAGCTAGTGTTCAACCAGTTTGGTTTTTATATGGCCTTAAAAGAGATGCCAACTATAGCTGCTAAATCCATATTGCAATTAGAATTGGTTACCTTTGTTGATCAAAAAAATATGAAATGGAAGAAAAGAAAAGTAACATACCATGTTCACACACAAAACAAAAAGCTATATCAGGGACATCAGGGAAGGTGGAATACTATAACAACACATTTTATATTGTTATACTATTCCACCCACCTTAATGGAGAACCCTTC
Source organism: Psittacula echo (assembly GCF_963264785.1). Lineage (NCBI taxonomy): Eukaryota > Metazoa > Chordata > Aves > Psittaciformes > Psittacidae > Psittacula > Psittacula echo. Next base: position 112,427,906 of record NC_137736.1, read on the forward strand.
GGTGTGGCTACGCCATAGCCTTTCGAATCCAGATTTCCTCCCACTTTCATGGTGTCACATGGCTTTCGTTGCTCAATGTATTCATTCATGGTGGACTCCAGCAGGAAGGCAAACTTGCCCTTGGATTTGCGGACACGAGCTACTCCCTCTGCAGTAGTCCTAGTGAACACTGATGGCTCAGCTGATTTCATGTAGGTCCACATCTTTTCATACACTGCTATTTTTGATCTCTGGAGAAAATTAAAAAGAAGTTAGAACAAAAGAATGTTGCAACATTCCAGAATGGCACTGTTCAAAATAAAATAAATCATATTTCATTTTTCAAACAACTGGGATTAGGAAAAACATACTTGGGTATGGATTTTCTTTGAATTCCATGATTATTTTAAAAGAAACAAGAAGTATCAATATCAGTACTATAAAATTGGATATTATTATTTTTAGATCCAGTTAGGCTCTAGCAGTCACAAAAAGAAACCCTGTAAAGCTAAGATCTGAATCTACTGTTAGATAAAGGCAGTTCATACAGTCAAAGTGTTGTAAAGTGAATTTTAGGGATTTACATATGAAACAGAAATCCACAATAAACCTGTATGGAAAAGAGAAACAATAAAATAATCTCCCCATAAATACCGAGCTGAATCTTGAAGCATTTCTATAACACCTACTTCTTACACCTCCAAAACCACAATAGCTTAAGTAAGATTTCTGCTTTCACAATTCAGAGTCCAGAATTCATTTAATTAACACTCAGAAATGCTGCACACCATTTCAAGACATGGTTTACAATAAAAAGATGGAAACAGCAAACTGGACCAAAGGAAAAAAAATACCCTAAGCATTTGTCTTAAAGACGTATTAGGCATGTTTTTAGAACTGCAGTATCAGTGGATTTATTTTAAAGACTCTGATCCTGCCAGTAATTGAGTAATAAATGTGCTTGCCCAAGGAATGTGCAAGAATCCATGGCTTAGAGTGCATCAGGTGGAAATTTTCCTGTCTGGGAATTCATAGTGTAACTGCAAGTAAAGACTTAAGCAAAAATAAAAAGGAATAGAAAAGGAAGGAAGAAAGGAAGGAAGGAAGGAAGGAGGGGAGGGAGGGTGGGAGGGAGGAAGGAGGGAAGGAGGGAAGGAGGGAAGGAGGGAAGGAGGGAAGGAGGGAAGGAGGGAAGGAGGGAAGGAGGGAAAGAGGGAAGGAAGGAAGGAAGGAAGGAAGGAAGGAAGGAAGGAAGGAAGGAAGGAAGGAAGGAAGGAAGGAAGGAAGGAAGGAAGGAAGGAAGGAAGGAAGGAAGGAAGGAAGGAAGGAAGGAAGGAAGGAAGGAAAGAAGGAAGGAAGGAAATGCTTAATGCTTTCAGACTGAGAAGCTTCCCATGCTCATTGGATTCAGTCAACAACTCCTTTACTTCCTCAAGCAACAGGGATACATACATGCAAACCAGCAGTGTGTCAGCCAAACACTATACAGTGTTTTTACCTAATAACAGATGGCACTTGTCTTCTCTTATGCATGCTGCAAACAGGAATTTTTAACCCAATGCTCAAGTCAGCTTTTGTTTGAGTCAACAGGAGCTTCTAGCTAAGCAAAATTTGGTCTATAAGCCCATTTCCACACTGTGCTGAGCGCTACAGGAAAACATTCATTATTATAAAGCCCCAAAACAAAGGACCTTAGAACATTCAAACAAATATCGAATTCTATAATCTAGGCATTATTTGAATTGACAACAGATTCAAAAGGCTGCAACTGAGCCTGAGGTATTTTCCCTGAAGCACTTCTTTTCACCAATTACTGAATGATTGTATTATTGCTTAGAAATTAATTTGTTAGAGAGGTAGGTCTAGCTTGAAAGTAAGTGGTATTTAACCAGAAATGTTCAATGAAAATACCATATAGCAGAACATCATAAATTATCCTTGCTTTTTTAGCTTGCATCATTTTATCTTTCTGTCAGATACAATAACATTTAAATTAACAACAGCTGTGTCTGTCCGTAATCACAATCGGCCTTGTCACCCTCTCTTTCCTCTGTAGTGGAAACTGTTTTTCATTTACATAACAGTGGCTGAGAGCAAGAGAGTAAGCTAAGCCACCTAAGGATTCCTCTTGCTTTACACTGATGTAATTTCATGGATTTATATTACGGAAAGAAAAAAAAATGGAAGCAAGCAGTAATGAATCAGGCATAATTTCAAGAATATTTACTTGCCTTTGTCTGCCTTCACTTCCAATAATTTCTTATATCTTAACATCCATATCATCATATTCTTTATAAAGTAAGCATATAATAGTCCACTTTCTTTTAAACTAAAACCACACAACACATAAAATTGCTTTATTACTAAGAGGAAATAATGCCCTAAATGAGTTTGAAAAGGTTGCATTTAAATAATTTTCTTAGGATTTAGTTTCCTGTGACCATCAAAAAACAAAAAAATATGGAAAGTCTAAGAAGGCATCTGCTCTGTAAGAGCATTTTCTTCTCCCAAATTTTCACTTGTTAACATTCAACTGCTAAAACTAAGTTCTTTCCTTCTTTCCCTTTTCTGTTTTCAATACAGAACCAAAGCAGGCTGCATGTCTTTTCAGAGTTTCTGACATTTGCATCAGAAATGATCAAGTGACGAGAAAATATCCTGAAGGCTCATCTTCAGCCAGATAGTAATCACTGACAAAAAGTTATACATGACTCTAATTCCCAAAGTGATGATGTTTGCTTCCAGCCACACAAAATATTAGACTTGGCAACAAGTCTTCTTGCACTATTGTTTCAGTCTAGGTCTTAATTCATGTATTACACAAACGGTGTGCAAATATTGTCTGTCAATGATATTTTGTGAAAAATGGTTTGTGACAAATATTTCTAGAAACAGTGCATACAGTATCACTAACAATCACTAGGAATCATTAAATAACAGATTGAACCATTTTTTAAAAAGTGATCAATGCAGTCTAAATCTTGATAAAGCTTCAAATTCTGCATACGCAGCTATATTTAGTATTTGTAGTTACTTTCCATATTTCCCTCTGCATTTTGAAACAAAGGAAAAAATATAAAGAGAACATTGATTTTCCCTTTTTTTTTTTTTCTTAGCCCTTTAATATTAATGGCAAAAAAATGGCTATCATTGTAGACAGACAAAGAATCTTCTCTTTAAGGACAGATCTTTCATGGAATATAGATCCAAATAAAAAAGTATCTACATTTACAGAATGATTTAAAAGAATAAACAATTCTTTGTGACCCAGACTGCTTATCTGTCAAAAGACCTGACTTTCATTTTTTTTCAAAACAATGGCTTGTACTGAACTCCTTGGACAACTTCATTATGTTAAGGCTCAACTGCTGTGTGTTGGTTAAGTGCCATTTATATTTTATAAAGCATAATCTTTTTACAACTATTGGAAAATATTTGCAAAGTCTTCTATGGGGATATCTCTCACAATAAAAGGTTGTTTCATTGTGCATCTGCCTTTTAATTGATACTGTCTGTAGTTCACAAATCTCATCCATAATTTTGCTAATGATTCACTGTGTTCAGTTTGGCCAAACTGAAAACAGTCAAGGTGTGTGGGAGTACCTAACACAGAACAGTCAAATTTCAAATAGACAATAAGAAGAAATTATCACTCTATCTTCCTTTCTTCTAAAAATGCCTTAAACTGCACCTTTCAGATAAATAATGCTCCTAAACTGTGTAATTTCCAAGGAAGAATGACTGGCTCACAGCATTTATTCAGAGCCAGGTTCGAACACTAAACTCACACATGTTCAGCCAGCTAGGCTTAACTTTCATCTGTGAGAGACATAAAATAAAGCAGGAAGGACTGGTTATTATGTACTCCTTGTGATGTCCAGGGTCCCTGTTTTCCATCTGGCAAGCGATGAGGATTACATACAAACCACATTAACACAGGAAAGCAAATGAAGTAATCAATACAGACAGTACAGACATATGAAAGGCTATTTAGGTTATTTCCCAATGTTCCAACCACATCCTTCCAAGATGTAATTTTTCTTTATTATTCATCTGAAAGTCAGCAAATTAAAAAATGCATTTCCTGCCTACCATCCAAGACCCTAAAGCAAAATCCACACAGCCAAATCCATAAGCAGAAACAAAATCTGCACAACTCCATGTTACCACCATAGGCTTTCAGTACCGCAAATAATTTCAGTACTGCAGCTTCAGATGAATCAATACTGCAATGTTGCTTTAATTATCATTGGCTTCAGAATACCTCAGGGCACCTCTTTTGCCCAATGTGACAAGATCAATAAGCATTCCACAAATTAAAGTAAGTGAAAACTCCAACAAATGATGTTGTGGGTGTAAAAACACAGCCGAAGTATTTCAGGAGTTACAAACTATATTACATATAATTGCAAAGTAACATTATTTCACACTTCCAAGCATCTTATAAGAGCAGTCACTCGGGAGAGCTGCTGTAACAGACATGCCAACTTACTCTGAAGAACTCTTTGGTTGACCCTGAGTCCAGTGTCCCATAAGCAATTTCAGTCTGTTTGGCAAGGTCTTCTGCACTTTCTATGGGTGAGACCATTCGCTCAACAGTCAAGAAAGCAGCGAGGTTAGCAGTGTAGGATGAAATAATTATGAGCGTGAAGAACCACCAGACACCGCCAACAATGCGACCTGAGAGGGATCTGAACATGAATAAGATAATGCACATTTTCCTGTCTCTTAAGCCATGAAGACAGAAAGAAAGAAGGCACCATTATTGTTGGACATGTATCATTATGTAACAGTCAATGGGAGGGACATAATTTGCATTTTAAATACGTTTCCTCTTGAATCTTAACGTCTACAGTGCAGAGTTCACTGTATTAATACGTATCACACACATACAGAAGTTTTAATTCTCTTGAGCAGTAATCCCAGTCTTATTATTTCAGGAAATGCCTAACATTGCAAAAATTTTGCCAGAAATACTGGATAGGTAATCTCTTTCTGTAGACAAAAGTAAACATGGTAGTTGCAGATCAGTAGCTTTCTCTGTTTCCTCTTAAAGAAAAAGACAAAAGGTATTGCACATGGATTATGTTGGCTTTAGGATTAAAACATTCCTGTCACCCAAACTTATCAAATATTCTACAAGCTACTGCAACCATTTGAACTTTCACATTTTTCTTTAAGAAGCAAGCATTTTGTGGTAGCAGAGATGTTAAGTAAAATGTTATACTTTCCATTTTAATACCTGTAATTTGATGAGAGAGCTGCTAAGGAGTAATGTACATCCAGCCTTAATCAGTTTTATTCCTAGCTTCAATAATAGTAGAGTTAGGCCAATGCTGAATACTCTCAAAATCTCACTGTAAGTGGCTAAAATATAGCATTCAAATTTGAAAGATTGGGTCATAATGTTTAATTGAGAGGTTGCAGTTACTGCACACTAAAGTTCAGGCAACTTAAAAGGTTGAGAAATTCAGGAATGGGATCATATGTCACATCTGAGGCACCCACCCTTTAAGGCATAGTTTAGCAATACAGTTTGGGTTCTCAGGAGCAGATGGTCAAATATTCTCTCTCTCATAGATACTGATATTCTGGAAGCAGTTCTGTAGAATTTGATAGGGAACATAAATGGGACATTCATTCATGCAAGGCAAATATTCAGCACGATAGTGTGCATTTCATAATTATAACACAATGGAACTAATTTAGCAGCAACACAGTTCCTCTGAACTCAACTCAGTGGAATTGCCAGTGTGTATGCGCTGTTTCTGAGAGCTGTTTGTGATTTATGCACATTGACATACACAAAATAATAGTAATGACAGAAATTCAAAGCAGATTCTCTGTTGCCCTTATCATAACCATTAAAAAAGAAAAAAATGAAAAGGCTTCCTAAAGAATGAACTTCAAAACACTGCCAGGAAAATAAATGAAGGAAGATTTTATGCTTCAGTGTTGAAGATAAAATGCAAATGTAAAAAGATTTGACACAAACCTTGGGGAAATATCACATCCTTGTTGCATAAAGGCACCCAGGGAAAACCAGAGGCTGTTGAATATGCCAAACTCATTGGGTGGCTGGTCACTGGGTCCTTCTTTCCCATCCTCTGGTTCTTCTGTGTGCCACTCATATGGACTAAACCTGCTAACTAGGAACAGGACCACACTGACACCAATATAGGCAAAGACTATGCACATCCAGATCTCATACGCCAAAGGGTCCAAGAAGGAAAACACTCCTGGTTTAGATTTCTGGGGCTTTTTGATCATAATGGATATCCCCAAACTCATAAAAGGCTTGGAAAAATCAATGACCTCTTCTCGTACCAAAGTGATGGTCAGAGGCGCAACAGCAATCTCTGCTTTCTATAAAGAAAAAAGAAATATAGATGTATAGATTAATTGGAGTTGGCTTATACACTCAGCTCAGCAGCTAATTCCAAAGGTATGTCATTAACATCAGGACACTGTGGCTTAAATGTTCCTTGGAACATCTTTCTGGGTTTTTTCTATCAAAGTCTGCACTCTCAATATGCGTTTAGTAAGACACATACCACAGATTTTTATTTTACAGATTTATAGTAATACTTAATATTCCTGCTAAGGAGAAGACTCTTCAATCTTATAGAGGTGGGCAGCAGTTTAGGTATGTCATTTCAGATAATAATTTAGATCTAAAGTCGAAGAATTCAAAGAAGAATGAAGAATGAGAATGACCCTACTGTCCCTGAATATACAGTCATTTTTTTTTTATGAAACCCCAGAAACAGTCATTTATTATCGTATTTTCGTAAGATAAAATAATTCTTCAAGGGAAACCAGCTCATAGACTCAAGGAAGTTCCAAATAGCATGAAGCAGCAAAGATGATTAATTACTGCTGTGATGGCACAAAACTTCATGCAGTTGTCTTGGGCGAAAGAGAGTTCAACAGGAATGAATCAGTTTTCAGACAGCGAAAAAAGACAAGTATACAAAAAAAGGCTGTTCATAATCATGCAATAAAAGGATAAATAGTGTGCCAAATCCATTCCTATATAGTGACAGGAATAATTTTTAGTATGTTTCTCTGATATGTTTTTAGAATGAATGAATTTTTGAATTAAGCATTATTGATGGTGATTACAGCTGCCAACAGTGGTGTCTGCATGAACTATACTGTACTGTAGCTGTGCTAATGGGTCATTTCTGTCATTCAGGATTCAACAATACATAAAGTTTGCTCTTTGCCTTGCCTGGTTTTCCATTGCCTTGTATGCTAAACTTGTCATTACAACAGAACTTAATATAAGAATTGTAAGAGGAACTGGGACAGAAGACGCAACAGCGGGAAGGGAACTGATGCAGAAGCTGCTGAAGCCTTTCTCCTGTTCATTGTCATGGTGCTGTAACTAGGTGGGTTCAGAGAGCAGAGCCTGTGCTCTGTGACCACCATGGACTTCTATAGAGCTTATGGGCTAACAAGGGTAACTGGGCGTATTTTGAGAAGACTTTGTTTTGATTGTAAATAAGGTAGACTCAAAATCTGTCTTCTGCAATGGCTTACTCTGCTTAAGGCCTCAATTTATGAGATAATCTGCCTGAATTTACCCCATCCAGGTAACAAATAAGAGGCACAATTAAGAGTTATTCATAAACGTCCATCCTAGCACTGTGGGAATTTTCTTTTCTACTTAGCCTGAATTTATCTCATGGGGTAGAGTTTTCAGATGCAGCACACAGCCCATAGTTTAGCAAAACATTTAAGCATGTTTGCCTTTTAAGATGCTTTTAAGGACATTCATACTCCATAAAATATACAAGGATATATTTAAGTCTCATCAATTGCAATGAGAGTAAAACATGCTGAAAATTAAAGATGTACTTAAATAGTTTAATTCAAGTGTTATATAAGTAGCTTGTGTGATAAAGAAAGAAACTGAAATGTAGGCTTTTTGTCATCTCAACTTTGAATCAGGTATATGCATTTAAAATAATACTTTTTTGTTTCTTACACTAAGTTACATTGAGATACATATTTTATGGAATTTAATTTAAAACTAATTTCTTGTAGCTGAAATAGAAACTTATTTTGGGACCTATATAATTCTGAATAATTCAAATGAACTGACTCATTCCGGTGCAATGGCCTCAAAATGCAAATTTGTATTAAAAATGCAAATTTGTATTAAAATTGTTATATATTTTATAGATATACATATATATTTTGTAACGTAAAGCATTTTTAAAATCATGGCTTCTTGAAATCCTGTGATTTCATAAGTTTGACTGAAATAGATATTTTTTGAAGATTGGTATTACATGAAGAAAAACACATTTTAAAATATCCCCAAATTTGTAAAGTAAATTTGATTTCTGTAGCCTAAATATTGTAGGACGGTCTGGACTACCGGCATTGCTTCGTATTTTTGTATTTCATCTCACTCATAATTTTTTGTTTCCTAGAAGAATGATTTCCTTAGTCAATGCCTTTGATATTTCTAAGTTTCAGCTACTGTGAATGCCTAATGTTGAGTCCTTGAAATGAATTAACCAAAAGACTCAGGGAAACTGTGATCTATTACTGCTAATATCTGTATTTGTGATATAGTGGTATCTTCATTAACCCAATGTAAATGATAGACTTGGTCACTGGTCTTCAAAAGTGTTGCCTAACACTTCTTTTGTGTCTGCAGATTGCTACTGGGATTAAAATAAGGATCCTTGAGGGCTGCTAGTTTTGAAAATGTGAGGTGGAAAAGTGATAGCGCCATTTCAGTGTGAACTGTGTTAATTTTAAAGACTTAATTAGCACACTGCATATTGTATGTAAAACACTCGATAAGATTTATCTTACCAAAATTAAATGATCAAAGAGTACAAGATGAACTTGGAACTTCATCAGAACTAGTTGCCTACACCACTTGAAGGAGTTAGAGATGAGAAACAGAAACTTATCCCGTTTTATTACGATAGTGATCTAATGTCAAATGATTCATAATGTAGCCTCCCCAATCTGATCATGTTATTTATTATTTGAGACTAGTGTGTGCCACATTAAGGCCTACATAAAAGGCCTACATAAACTCTCAGCTGTTGAAAGCTAAATAATGACAATAGCTGTGCATGATAATCATCACTATTTGTGCTTTGCCCAGCTAATGTACCCCATATAATTATGGATTTAAATGCTCAACAATATAACAATAGTGAAAATAATTACTGATTTTGTTGCCAGTGAAATCTGTTTTGACAAAGACTAATGGTACTTCACACTTAAATCAACTGCATCTGTTAACAGCATTTCAATCAAGGCTGTACCACTACCAAGAACTGATGGATTCTGGATCCTTTCAATACTATACAATAGGACAAGATTAAGTCTGATGGTAAGAGACTTTTACTGTTTTGGAATATATTATTTTAACCTTGTGAATAAAATTTGTGCTTGTTGTATTAAGGTGGTAAACCTATCTGAGAAAAATTATGCAGAAAGTGTTTCAACTTCTTCAAGCAGCTCATGGGTTCTCAGATTGTAAACAGAAATGAGTTGTGACCTTTTGTGCTCAGCAGTGAAAGAATAGCATCCTGTGTCAGAAAAATGAATATTTAATTGAAGCTGACTTTAGTGCATTTGGAAACGTCTGTTGTACATGCTTAATGGTATTTCATCCCCAGACAGCATTTCTCCTGTGAGCTAGATATCAGGGCCTATATATTCCCACAGGGACTACTGCAGGCATTTGGATACATCAGCAACAAATGACCAACATTTTCTGGTAGTTTTTAGTAGAGTGCTAAAAACAAAACAAGAAAATAAACAACCCCCCACTATGACCTTCTGTACAGTCATAGCAAAACTGTACACCAAAGCACTTTATAAACCATTTCCCCTGGGACATGATGGAAAACTCAGCCACAGAGTTTACGTAACAACCAAGCTGCTCTGTGCAGTATCTCAAGTGTACTTGAGAATGACACTTCTGGTACCAGAATGACCAACAGCACATATGGGTCTTGAGAGGACATGGATTTAAAACTGGCACATGTCCACTTTCAGTAACATGGATGGGGCTAAGTGGCATTGCTGGCACTGGGGCATTGGGGTACCCTGTAAAGAGCCAGGGAGCCTTTTGTGTGGCACAAGCAAGGTCCGATCTCACTGGCCAGCACAAATCCTTTAATGTTGTTGGGAATTAGAAGCTGTAAAATGTTTTCGTGACAGATCATCTTGTTAACATGTTAATTTAATTGCAAATTCTGTCTCAATCCTGGCTGGATACAGAAAGCCTTGCTTGAAGTTTGAAGCACAGCCAACTAGTCAGAGTACTTGTGTTTATCTCCAAATCTGAGTTCTATCAAAGAAGACAAACATCCTGTTATAGCAGAGCTTTGCAGGAAAGTCTCTGGCTGACTGATTTTTTTGCTTTCTTCATATGGAATAGACCAGTAAACCTGGTGCTCTGTAAATTATCTGGCAAGGACACAAGGAAGTTGCAGGGAGGATGCTCTTCATGCATTTCCTATGGAAATCTTAAGCAGCAAACTTTTATAAATAAACAGAAAGAGCAATTTCCTTTGAAGCTACACCTGTAAAAGTACACTAAACATGTTTGGATTTGCTCTTAGCCTTAAGGCCACCTGGCAAAGGATAGTCTGGTGTCACTACCATGAAAGTCATTTAAGCTCTAAACCAGCACGGCTTCATTTAAGCTGCTTATAGGGAATGGTCTCTTCCCCATCCTAGTGTCTAGCTGGGCTCAGAAATTGTTTTGGACAGTAATTATGGGTGGAAAATACCTTAAGCATTGTTGCCATTTAGCAAATTCATCAGGCAAGTTTCAGTGCCCAGGAACATTCCCTGGTGCCACTGATACTGGGATAGACATAGCCTCAAGGAGCCTTCTGATAGCAAATATATCGGGCAATAGCAGACTTCCGGTAGTTCTTCCAAGAAAAAAGCAGCTCAAGGGCTTTGCTGCAGCTCATGCCCAGATTCACAATCAGACTGCAGCAGGATTTTTTAAACTTGGCAATCAATCCTTTAAAGAGCCTTCACCTCATTCTTTTCCATTACAAAAAATGAAGTGTTGACCATGTATTTTGGAATGTTCTCTTCATGCAGATGATTTGCAATAGGTTCCTTATGCCTGTGAGTTTTGTTGCTTTCAGATATGTTAATAGCTGTGGGTCATATTCCAGTAAACAAACCCCAAAACAACAAAGAGAAAACTAAAGTGCAATTTCAAGTTTCCTCTATAATTTTCAACTAGATGATAGGCTACTGAAACTATGCATCTGGGCAAGGGAATTTTCTCACAATTTGTAAAGTTTCTCAGAGGATTTAAAAAAACCTACTGGTATAAAACAGTGCACAGCCATTGACATCCATGTGTTTGCTATTGTGATTAAAAGCCAGAAAAGGGGTCACCTCCATTATAATAAAAATGTCTGGAAAAAAACTTGACTTCTAATATCCCTATAGCTGAGCTGCTTCCAAGCCACTAAAATGGATATACATGCTTGGTGATCATTCAGCTTTAACGCTCTTTAAAGACAAGTGAGGTTGGTTCCTCCAAGAGTTTCTGAGAACAGTTTTGTGAGGTTGGTATAACCTTCCATTCCCATGTGGAGGGGAAATCACCAAAACTCTGGGGCATCATTTCCTACACTCCTCGAACACACGATCTATTTAATTTTGAGGAGCTCCCTGAACTGGTACTAGTTGGAGAGACTTCAACAAAATTTGTCACCTGTACTTAGCTGACAGAAGGGAACAAAAATGGGGTTGACTGAAAGCCATTAGGCTTCTGACACACATGGCCCTACCTGCCACTAGAATTGTGAAAACTGCAACTGACGATGGACCAACCGGTATGCAGTAGTCTTTTATAGGGAGGTTGAGGCATGTTATGAGTCCATGGATGTAAATATTCTCATCTGAATAGTTTTAGGAGTTTAATATTTCTATTTCAACACTGAAATGAAAAGTTTCTCTAAGAATTCTGATCTATTTGTAGTGCAAATACTAGCAACTGTGCTCTTCAGCAAGCACAGCTCTGAGTTTTGTTACTTTTGGTAACACCAGATACTGTAAATATTTCTTCAGGTCTGTTGGAACTATTTTCATTAAATATTTAAACTTCACATGTCAACAGAATTGTTAACTTTTATGTTATTCTGAAGAATCATTATCCACATATGTATAGCATAAAGCTCTTAGTTGCTGCTCTGACCAGGTTTGCTCTTAAATTTTATATTCAGTGTTCATCTTAAAAGTGTGTCTTAATTCTGAATTGACTTAATTGCACACTCGCCTGTAGTGGGTTTTTTTTATATGTTTAATATATGATGGTAGATTCTCCATTTCTCAAACTAGACCCAGAGTCCTAGCTTTTTCACTATTCCACGAAAATGAGTACGAGTGATATACTTCCCAACTAAATTTTACAATATATCAGGAATAGATGGTCTCTAACATTAGTTTTAATAGTAATGAATTTTTAAGGAATGTGCAATCTAAAGATATATTATAAGGTACTAGCTGAATAAACAGTAGAATTTGCATTAAATTTTTTGATATTCTTTTGAAAACAAATGAAAGCACACACATCTGAAACAGAACTTTGTTTCTTTTCTGTGATCCTAAGGTTAAATAAAATGCACATATGCTTCCTACTTTATGACTAAGATTATTATAAATTAAATCCTGCTTTAAAAATTGTTATGCTTACCCCATAAACAAGTTCTCCCACCATCCCATTCCAGATTTTTGTCTCTGGATCCCTTGCTCCATACTTTCCATCAGGAACAATGGCAATTTTGTACTTGATACCAATATGTTTTGCAATTTCTGATGCCAGATCTACACAGTATCCTTCAAACTTGTCATTCCCTTCAAACGTATCATGGTTTTTCTTGAACATAACATATGGGGCTTCCTATAATGAAAGAAGTAGAACTGTAAAGGAGAAGTATATCGAACATCCTCTGAAATGTAACTTCATCTACTCACTGAACAACAGACATTTTATCAAAAGTTCATGGACAATATTAGCACATGTAAATTAAAATGTATGAACAGAAATCTTTCTGGAAAGGTATACTTTCCACTGTAATATTTACACTATTTACACTGTATTTATTTTACAGTGTATTTATATATGCACCATAAATATTTACATTTACATATTTACACTGCAATTTGGGTTATACATTTCACAAGATTTATCAACCTTACTAATTAGAGAACACAGAAACTATAAAAAAATGCATATGCATTTTATATGAAAGACCTTAGTCCAGTATATGCTAAATTTAAAGCATGAAAAAAGGTTGAACCTATGCAGTACAAATGAGTGTGGGATAATGCAAGGTATAATTTACACTTTTGACTTCAGTAAGTAAGCATATTCTCTAACACAGTGTGGCTACTGTCTGTATAACTTCAGATGCACAGCCTGAATGATCTGCTTTCTTGAGGTTTAGAACACATAGTTACTAAAAGACTACATACATTTTAGTGAGAACATAAAGATACATTCCTGAGGAAACACGTAACTGCCTCTTTGAATAAACAGTGCAGATTCTGCAAGGTCTTTTAGGATGAATCTAAGCAATATGCATAAACATGAATGGCATTAAGCTGACACTGACTTTACATGCTGCATGAAAAAGAAGTACCAAAATATTTTTGGATGGTGAGCGCCATTGAAAAGAAGTAAAACCAGTCTCGAAAAGTGGATCCTACATTCCCTGTGTAAACCATACAATGATAATAGTGAACATTTTGTGATTGGGAAATCAAGGTGACACTGGAAAAACAAGGTCATGTTTTTCTTTTTTTGCTCTGTGTGGATTCAGACTTCAGCAATCATTATGTAAAACTATGCTTTCTGATGGTATTTTAAATTACTGCACACTATTTATATTCATACCCAGTTCCAGATAAAACACTTGTCACTAATATCACCTTTTGTTTGAATTTACAGCACAAAATACGAGCATCTTAAGTAAGTTTCTTCTGTGCTGGACCTTGCGAATGCTGTGTTTTTGACACCAATCACATATTTCCTGCATACCCAAGTAACACAAAAATAGAAATAAATGTAAATGTGTAGTCTGAGAGTATTTGCTTCATTGAAATGTCATCAACATCAGCTGTAAGCAACAGCAGTTTTGTAACCTTTACTAGGTGCTTAACACTGGAGGATATGTGGCATTACATGAAAGATAGGGGGACTGAATAAAACAATTTTCAGTGTGTCAGGTAAACTTTTCCTTCCTGACACCAAAATGTAGCTCCTATTAGTGGGGTGTGTATCCACACAAGAGAAGAACTTTATAGGCAAGCGGGAATAGCATGTTTAATTTATAAGGTGAAAAGGCACCTTACTCCCTGTAGTAAGTATGTCAGGACCCACTTCCATATACAGATGGTAGAACAGTGCACTGTGTAGTGTGAATGAAGAAAGTTGTGCGGTACATTCACTTTAGTGTGAGAGAAAGTCCTCGATTAAATTCAACATGGTTTGGGAATGGGGAAGTCCTAATGTTTCCTTAAGACAGAATCAGGTATTGCAGGAATGTTTCAGCTGTATTCCCAAAATACCTCTCCTCCTATCACCTCCTTATGTTATTTTCTGCTATGGACATGCCTCTTGAGGCCCCATTCCCTTAGCAGTAATTCAGTGTTGGAGGCCATTGATGCATTATGCTATGCAGCATCAAAAGGAGCGTGGTCAGCAGATCCAGGGAGGTGATTCTCCCCCTCTATTCTGCTCTCATGAGACCCCACCTGGTGTACCACATTCAGCTCTGGGGCTCACAACATAGTGAGAAGTATGTGGACTTCTCATCTTACTGATTTAGAGCAAAATACAGCAAGTAAAATCTCTTAGAATGTAATTCTCACGTGTAATAAGGTATTACCTCTTGCTGTGACTGCTTTAAAAGGAGAAACAATAAAAGAAGAAGCAACAGAGTGTGATCTACCAGTGTGAAACAATAAAATTAAAAATAATGGGAGCACCTACTACCTTCTGTTTATTATGTTGTCCTTTCCCTCCTATTTTACACAAAATAAATACATTTCTTTAATTGTTGTGCCTACTTTACATGCCAAATAATGAGATGTATTTTCAAAGTATTGAAAATATTGAAATTGATGGGGGATGTGGGTAGGGCTGAATGTGACTTTCTGATAATGACTGTTTACAAAAAAAAAAAAAAAAAAAAAATAAAAAAAAAAAAAAAAAAATCACTAAGTAGCACTAGCTCTAAATTCTGTCCATTTCAGGATTTAGGTCTGTTTCAAACTAATGAGGTATGCAGATATTATTATAATAACATCAGGGCACTGCAAGACATGCTTTACTGATTTGCTAACAAGTGACTTACACAGATGAACTTGTAAGGTCAGTCTGCAAAGTCATGAAATAGAATCATAGGAACATACAATCATAGAACATCTGATCAATGGCATGCACTCAGCCATATCTTGATGATTTTTTTTATCCATGGCATTGAAAAAAGTGACTTTTTTCTGTATAATACAATTACAATGGCATTTTCTAAATCAATACTAATCTTAGTGTAACCATGTTAGTCTAAACATACAAGAGATGAAAGACATCTATGGAGAGGTGCTATCTTCTATCAGATCAGATGAAATAGCTGAGAATGGTAGGTATGTTTTTTCACTGTTTCTAGTTCTAGCCTCTTGTCTAATAAAAATATTACTTCTCCCCACCATCTTTGTATTTACTATATTTTTGAACTATAAACCATCTTTGTATTTACTATATTTTTGAACTATAAGCACTGACGTAAAATGCAGGTTTGACTTACTACTGAATGAGGTTTAACACAGCAATATTTGCAAGATTTCAGCTGCTTAATAGCATTCTATAGGGTAGTGAATCAAGGAAAAGTCCACACTGAAATGATCAACGACTAGCATGGATCAGATATTTGAAATGGTGCAAGCTTTACTTATATAATTCACAATTATATAACAATACTTAGCATTTGTAAATACAAGTTGATGTCTGCAACAATTACCTTTATAGATGTAAAACAAATCATTCCACCACATTGCCACAAATTCGTGTGTACAGTAATACGCTCACAACTGATGATTCATACTACAAGGGAAGCTGGAGAAAGTAGCTAACTCAAATACCAAATAGATCTGTGTTTGGCTTTCCTACTCTAAAGTTCATTTCAAAGTCTTTAAACACTGTAAAAATAATTTGCAAAAGTGACAAATATTCGTGCAAGGAAATGTCTCATTTTTAGAACAGGAGTGGCACACATCATCACACTTTATTCTGAAAGAAACTTCTAGATGTCAGTGGAAGGTTTTTTGTGGTTTTGTTTTGTTTTGTTTTGTTTCTTTTTCTGAATAAAGTGTCCAGGATTCAGTTTGAAGTCTTTCTTGATGTCATGAAACAAACTTCACTGTATTCTCCAGTCTAATAAAGAATTTAATTAATAAGATTTCTAAGGAAAAAATATTCTTCTATTATGAGAAAGGTTATAGTCAGAATTTTTGAGGTAAGACTCCATCAAGAGTTTATCTGTCAAAACAATGAGGATGGTTCTCAATCACCTAATGAAGGTTATCTGTCATCTGAGATGCCCTAAAGTAACCTGCTTGACCTCCAGGTGCAGTTCTGCAGGTCCTTTGTGCTGCCCCTTTATGGATAGGTCTGATAACCTTTGTCTTAGGCATCCACCTATGGGACATTGAATCAATTTCTAAATCTTAGTGGGCTTTCAGGAAAAATTATACATCTGGGGCACAATTTATTCCACATGCCTGAAAGTGTAGACATCCAGATGAAGTGATTTTATATGGCACAAGAGAGGCAAATGTCCTCCTGCCAGTGTAAAAAATGGGGGATAGGCAGTATACTCTAGAGCATCTTAAATGTCACTCAGTGGGCATTCGTTCAGTGGGCAACTGAATCAGTATCCTTTGTAAAGTCATCTACATTGAGGTGACTCAGTTGTGAACTGGATTCTGCCCTTGAAACTTAATCTGACAGACCATCCCATTAAAACACTGAGTTGTAAGCCACAACACAGATGCAGCTCATGCACATCAAGCTTTTGTTCTAAAGGATTTTAGTGATTTTTAAGTTTTGCAGTCTCAGAGTAGGTACAGAGTTGACAGGCTGTACCATGAAATGGATCAGAGGAATTGGAGTAGTCTTCCCACCCTACTCCCTTACATTCTATCTCAGCAACTTGTCACAGTATTTCTCAAGTTACTAAATTAGAGATAATCATTATTCCCAGCTGGGTAAATCACTCAGTGTTAGAGGTGGGCTGCACATAGCATCCCTTCTCCAGCCATACAGTGAGCCTACTGTGCATTTAGAGGTGCTTGTGCTCTTTCATCACATTCTTAGCTAGAGATAGGTTTAGTGCCTATGCACTAAATCAAAACTGTAAATTCTACATGCTTTCACTGTGCTACAAATGAACATAATATTTTGCCAAATAGACAGCACTGTACTAAGTTCTTTGAGTGTACAGCTAATTCATTATAATGCATCTTCTATGCAGTAGCCATACAGCCACATAACAGCACAGTAAGCACAGACACATAAAAACTGAAGAAACAGAGGGCAAATCAACTTGAGCTATTTGGCTTCAGGCAAAAATTAAAGCGAGCCATGCTGAAAACTTGTAATCTTATGCTGCCACGACACCTGTCTTCAAAGACTAAAAAGCCTGACAGCACTGGTTGCAGAAGCTTTTCTGTTTAATGTTGGAAAATAAGCATGCAACCAAAATTACATGTGTCATCTACAGTGGTTCAACTTCCCTTCAGTGTGAAGAGGGCAATGAAGAGGGGAAAAGTTGCTGTCTGGCATTTGAAACATGACTATAACACAAAGAAGAGCAAAAGAACAGGATTCTGAGTTATTCTAAATATAACTTTCTTTTGTGTGTGTCATCATATGCTTGTGGATGCTTAGTACATTGTCCTGGCAGGCCAATATTAAGAATCATGGTTCTCATCTGCCATCAGCATCATGTGTGCAGCTCCCAGGGGAGTTAATGGGTGACAAGCATGAGAAGGCAGAATTCACCATATATTCTTATTCAAACCAAATTCTGATATATTTCTCTTGCACTGTGATTTTGAAACATTGATAAGGGGACACTTGTGGTCATAGAAGCAGTGCTGCTTTCAAATAACTGCATGTATCCCAAAATGACATGCTGCATAAAGATAGGGCATGCTTTGGAATATTAATTCAGCTTTTTGGTTTTTAAAATGAACCCACCAGTCCTTTCTATGCAAGGACTGGAAAAGTTCGTTTGAAGATAACATTTATTATGCACATCAAAATGCTTCAATGCAAACAGGACAGGCAAGATAACACATTTTAAAAGCTTTCTTGTTTTCCTTTTTTTCCTTTCTGGCAAACAGGAACCTTTTATATTACTTTTCATTATTATTTTTTACTTGCTTCTCCTAAGCTTGGAGCTATTTATGGAAATTGCAGTATTCATGTATGGTAGCTTCAGTCAAAGATATCAGGATTGGTATGAGAGGAAAATTTCGACTGAAAGCTTGTTATTCACATCATTCTCTTCTCAGCTTGGCAAAGTTGAAGCATAACATCATCTGTTCTAGACATTTCAGATTAGCCACAGAACTTTTCTTGGTGGTTCAGTGCCTGGTCATCCAGTCAGAGGAACAGTAATCCATATGGAAAAATTAACTCAATGCTACTAGACTGGTGGTTAATACTTGAGCCTTAGTTAGGAATGTTCGCAGCATCTTGGGACTCTTTTCTTCCTTGATCAATTTCTTAAAATAGGATTCTTCATCAGAGGCTGAAAAGAGGAGGACTGTACTGAAGTATATTTTTTCCATCACCAAGTCTTTTTTTTTTTTTCTTAGGAAAATGATACATATATTTTAAATGTCCCATGCAAAAAAATGAAATAAAATAAAAAGTTATACAATTTGGTTAGGAGTTACATTCTGAATTCCTGCATAGTAGTTTGGTTGATTTGCGTCCTGGAATGATAATATACTTAATGTATAAATGCTGATACACCTGCCAGAAATCTGGTAACTACCTGCATTTTTGAGTATGAAAATGTCTTGACATTTCCTTTGAATCATTTTCAACTTCGTATTAACTCAGAAAAATTACTGCTTAACAACACATACAGAATTTTCCTTCCCATTTGAGACACAGTTTATTCTAAAGGGTTAAAATGTCTTGTCTAAATGAAGCAGGTGAAAAGGGCAGTGAACTGAGATGTAAAATCTTAAAAGCAGTCAGGTAAAGGTCACCCTTTGTCAGTTGACTTTGACAAACATCAGCTTAAAAGGGCATGTCAGACTTCAGAGGCAAAATTGTTAAATATTTTGTTTAAAATACAGATTTGTATGAAACAGTAGTTTTAAAAACTATCTATTAAAAATGTAAATGAATGAAGCAACTGCATTCTCCTCTGCAACCAGTCTTCAAAACCACCAGTAACACTGGAAAATCAACCCCCAAGTCTATTTCGATTTTGTTAAAATGGAAATTCTATTGAAATGCTGAATAAACATATTAATAAATATGTTCAAATGCATCTACTAAATTAATTTTTTCACTCATAATTAAAAAACACATAATCCAGTTGTGATTAGATGACGGAACTATACTACTTAGAAGATTTGCTCTTCCTAATGTTAATTTTGAATTTATAAGGTATCAATGAAAAGGGACACCGGCATTATATAAACAGTTCATTTTATACGCTCTGTTCAATTCTGTCATTTAGAGGTTTTGCATTTTTCCTTTTTCCCAGTTTGTGAGTCAAGATTTATCAATTAGAGGTTGAAAGAATTCACTTGTATTTCTGAGACTTACTTTAGTAAAAAATGGAAAAGACTGAATACAGAAAAAAAATCACTGCAACTCAACTGTAAAGCCCCGATTTCAAGTGAATCATTATATTAAATGCATACCAAAAAAAATCTGTGCAGATATGACAGTCAAGATAATTAAGATATATGGCTTTCACCCTCCCACTAGACTAGGAACTGGCAGACTAAATTAGACCATAAATAGAAAACAGATTGTGTCACACACCAGTATAAGCATTAAAAAAAAAAAAACACCTTACCAAAATTGTAGTGACAACTACTGTTCTATTCTCAATGGCTGAAGTGTCATTTCCAAGTGTAGGTTCATGCTGGATCAAAACTAATTTATCCATGTCATTCCAGTAACCAACCTGCAAAACAAGATGTATATAATTTACAGCAGAAAAATTTACATTCTCTACAATTACAAACATAAATGATTATAAGAGCAACAGAGTGATCTGAAGAATCAAAGGAAATGCTGTCATGCTCATAGCCAGGTGGTATGCATCTAACACTTTGGGTGTAGTATCTTGCACAACTTCTGCACAGTCGGACGTGGTACCACTGCCACTCAGCTGTTCCTGCATGATCTGAGCTACTTATTACAAGCAGAGGCACAATTTAAATCCCATTTTCACTAGTTTGACGCCTTCCTGAGACATAAATGAGATATGATAATTTTTTCTTTACAAGAGAAAATTTTCATTCCTTAATCCTCCAGATCATCTGAGGTCTTAGATGGAGGAGCAAAAGACACTTGGATGACAGTTTTGCAATTCAATTGATTATCTCAATTCCCCGCTCCATCGTGGGCTTCTCAGGAGACCCCAGCCCAGGGACTTACACAAGGCTAGTTCCACCTAACTGCTGGCATTGACCTTTTAGTACCTACATTAGAAGCCATGTTATTAAAGCTTTCTTTACACTCGCTGACAGACAGGCACCACCAGACGACTCAGCTCACGCAGAATAAGTACTCTTCCTAGAAAAGTGCTTGCTTCCCCCATTGACTCAAAAGCATGGTGAGAGTAACTTCACTTTAAAAATATCTCTGCTAAGTGCCTAAAGGGAGATGGAAAAAATTAGGTTTTCCTCTCCCTGGAAGCATTTAGGCTGCCATGACCCTCCCCAGAGCAGCCTTATGGTGACACAGCTGCCTTTTTCATTGCTGGCAGTAACTAGGGCCAGGTTTGAATCACTAGCTCCTGTATTCCCATTGAAAGAAAAATCACACCCTCCCTTTTCCCTTTTTTGTCATTCTCTTTTCTGCAACTAGATCATAATTGTCTGTGGATCCTCTGATAGGTTCCTGGGGAATGGCTGCTCCTCTGACCCAGTGCTGACAGCACCCAGCTCCATGTCAAACAGACAACAGGAACACAAACATGTCAGTAGAACAGTGCTGTAATCCCAGCCAAAGGGGTTCTCCAAGTTGCTGAAAACCTAATGAGTTAAAAGACTGATCTTTTTCCCCAGGAAAGATGCAGACAACGGTAGTGATTTTGAAAGGTTCCTATCAATTCAACCTGGCACAGCTCACTTTCCAGAAGCACCTGGGGACCAGTCAGCAGCAACTGCCCCTTTCCTTCATCCTTGATTAATCAGGAGTTCATGAGACCAAGAGCTGGGAGACAGAAATGCTTTGTCCATCTTACCAGAAAAAGAAAAGGAATTTTAGCAGAAATCCCCAGTGTAACTTCAGCGCAAATGGACAGTCTGTGCCTTGGATGAAAAGACCTCAGTATGATGGGAACTGGCTAAATTACTAGATCAGTTATACAGACAATATTGTTTCTAACGTTATTGTGGAATCAAACTAAAATCCACCATCACACAGGATTCTGCCTCTAAGACATGGAGAAACACCAGTGATGTGACATGAGACACTAGAAGTGAAGGGGAGTGTTTTTAATTCCTGGTCTTATATAAAGAACCCTGTATATTCCTAAAACAGCCAAACTTCCTCTTGATTTTTACATTTACTGTTTCATTCATTTCCTTTTTTGAAAAAAAAAAAAAAAGAATAAATATGGAGAGGCAAGTCATTTCAGCAGTCCCTAGAGCAGTGTGCAGAAATACTCACCACAGAGAATTACAAATACATGAAGTAATTCATTATGTGTGAGTGAGATTGAATACAAGTGAGGTTTTTTTTGATTTTGTTTTGGGTTGTTGTTTTTTTCTTATTAGTGAAGCACACAAGCACAAACTCTTCCTGATCAGAACTTCTGTCATACTTAGTTGAATGTTCCTTTTCCCTTTGCAATTGCTGTTACAGCACAGGAGCCTTGATTTAGGTGTCTGCAGCTAAACAAGAAGCTTCAGCATTGCTGTTAGAGCGGAGAGGAAGTTTTCTTCCAAGTAGGATGCACTTACAAATATTGTTTTTCATCCTAACAGCCACAGAGTCACAGATACAATTGATAATTGAAAATGTCAAGTTCTTGTCAACAACTGTGACCAGCTAAAGGCAGAATATGTACACCAAAACCTGTCAGTTTGGGAAGCTCATTATAGTAGAGAATGATTATTTTCCATTGTGCAATTCCTTGCTGCTGGAAAGTTCAGAAGGAAAGCAGAAAATGAATGATGTATTGTGTTATAAAAGTAAGTAGCATATGAAAATGCGGACAGAGATAGAGGAGGTTTTTGAGGAATGGCAGGCCTTTTTAAAAAGAATTTTAGTTTGTGTGCAAGGGTGTGAGCTTTCACATGTACATCTCAAATCTGTGCTAAAGTAACTCCAGAACTGGATTACTGAATAAATATACATAAGATATATCATGACACTTGTGTAGGTATACAGATTCACAGTCACGGTGGGAGCACTAAATAACAATATGCTTTCCTATAAATACATCAAATCCCTAAGGAAAATAATTCCTCAAAGGATAGGATTGAATTCAGCTGTTAAAGTATATCTAATTCTATTTGCTTTGCAACTGGACTGCATAGCCGTCACATACACTTATGAAGAGGTTGAATTTGTATTTAGGAAACAATATTTAAAAAAAAAAAAATCAGCATCAAAGTAAGTCTGTGGCAAGTTTGTCATCTGGATGAATACTGGTATTTCTGATGGCATGTGCCTTGTAGCAACCGCTGAGGTGCTCCTGCTGAAGCACACAAGTCACTAAGGGCAATAAGGAACATTAATACAATAACATTATTGAATGAAACATTAATAACAATAACAGAACACTCAAAATTTTGGATAATTAATTTCATGTTAGTTGCCCAAGTTGGAATGTAGAATCCAAACCCTAGACTGTCTTGTGCATATACATGCATATATGTACATACATATACATATACATATACATATATGCATATACTTTGTTTACTCTTTTTTTTTTCTTGGTGACATGATGAACGGTGAATGAGAGAATCACAGAATGATTGAGGAAGGAAGGGACCACCCTGCTGCACAACGTAGAGCTAGTTGCTCAACACTGTGTCTGGATTGCTTCTGAATATCTCCAAGGATGGAGACTCCACAACCTGCCTGGGCAAGCTGTGTTAGCACTTGGATACATTCAAATTAAGAAGTGTTTCCTGATGTTCAGAAGGCACCTTCTGTGTTTCAGTTTGTGCCCACTGCCTCTGCTCCTGTCCCTGGGCACAAATGAAAAGAGCTTGGCTCAATCGTCTTTGCATTCTCCCTTCAGGTATTTGTACACATCAGTATGATCCCCCCGAGTCTTTTCTAGGCTGAACAGTCCCAGCTCTTCTAGAAGAGGCACTCCAGTCCCTTCATCATATTTGTGTTCCTTTGCTGAACTCTCTCCAGCACATCCACTTATCTCTTGTACTGAGGATCTCAGAACTGGACACAGCACTCTAGATGTGGCCTCACCAATGATGAGCAGAGGGAAAGGATCACCTCCCTCAACTTGCTGCCAATACTTTGTCTAATGAGGCCCAAGATACCATCTGCCTTCTTTGCTGCAAGGGCACACTACTGGTTTATGTTCTACTCGGTGTCCACTAGGACCCCCAGTGTCTTTCTGCAAAGATGCATTCCAGCTGGGCGGCTGTCAGCATACACTGGTTCCTGGGATTGTTCCTTCCCAAGTGCAGGACTTTGTACTTCTCCTTGATGAAATTCATGAGGTTCCTGCCAGCCCTTTTCTCCAGCCTGTCAAGGTCTCTCTGGATGGCAGCACAACCCCCTGCCATATCAGCCACTCCTCCCAGTTCGGTGTCATCAGCAAATTTGCTGGTGGTACATCCTGATCCAGATCCAGATCATTAATGAAGATGTTAAATGGGACTGGATTCAGTTTTGACCCCTGGGTTACTGTTACTGGCCTCCAATTAGATTTCAGACCACTGATCACCACCCTTTGAGCCTGGCCCTTCAGCCAGGTTTCAAACTACCTCTTAGTCTTCTTATCCAGCACATACACAAATAGCTTCTCTAGGAGTCTCCTACACAACATACTGTCAAAGACCTTAGTGTAGTCCAGGTAGACCATATCCACTGCTCTCTCCTCATCTATGAGACCAGTCACTTCATTGTAGAAATTTATCAAGTTGATCAAATATAACTTCCTGTTGGAGAAGTTGGTAATGCTGACTACTCATGATTATTTTCTTGTTCTTAATGTGCCTGGAAAAAGTTTCCGAGAATAGCTGCTCCATCACATTCCCAGGAATCTACATGCAGTTCCCTGTGTTCTCCTCCTAGAAGAAAGGAATACTTTTCTTCAGTCTTTGGGCACTTCTCCCATCTGCCATTATCAACCAAAGATTATTGAGAGCAAACTCACAATGACATCTGCCACCTCCATCAGTACTTGCGGGTGCACCCCATAAGGTCCTATGGACCTATGTATGTCCAGTTTGGGGAAGTATTCCCTGACCTGATCATCTTCCATCAAGTGTACATCTTCCTTGCTTCAGCTTTTCTCTCTTGTCTCTAGGACCTTGGATTCCCAAAGGCTAGTGAAGACTGAGGCAAAGAAGGCATTCAGTACCTCAGCCTTTTTCATGTTCTCTGTATGGAGGTCCTCTGTCTCATCAAGCAAAGGGCCCACATTTTCTCTAGTTGTCCTTTTGTCACATGTGTACAGCTCTTCTTATCACACCTGTGTAAGCTATTCTTAGAATCATAGAATCATATAATAGTTAGGGTTGGAAAAGACCTTAAGATCATTCAGTTCCAATCCCCCTGCCATGGGCAGGGACACCTCACACTAAACCATGTCACCCAAGGCTCTGTCCAACCTGGCCTTGGACACCGCCAAGGGTGGAGCACTCACAACCTCCCTGGGCAACCCATTCCAGTGTCTCACCACCCTCTCAGTAAAGAATTTCTTCCTTATATCCAATCTAAACTTCCCCTGGTTAAGTTTTAACCCATTACCCCTTGTCCTGTCACTACAGTCCCTGATGAAGAGTCCATCACCATCATCCTTGTAGACCCCCTTCAGATACTGGAAGGCTGCTATGAGGTCTCCACGCAGCCTTCTCTTCTCCAGGCTGAACAGCCCTCACTTTCTCAGCCAGATTCAATTCCATTTGGGCTGTAGCTTTCCTAACTTTGTCCTTGGATGATCAGACAACGTTTCTGTGTTCCTCCAAGGTTACTTATCCTTGCTTCCAATCTCTGTAAGCATACTTTTTGTGTCTGAGTTTGGCTAGCAGCTGTTTGTTCATCCATCCTAGTGTCCTAGATTTTTCCCTGAGTTCTCATTTTTTGGGATGGAGTTCTCTTGAGCTTGGAGAAGGCAACCCTTGAAAATTAAGCAGGTATCTTAAGCCTCTTTTACCTCTAGGGCCTTACCCTTTATCTTCCAGGCAGACCTTTGACCTTCATGTCCCCAGCAAGTCCCTCCTTCTCGGTAAGCAGGTCTGGCAGAGCACCTTTCCTTGTTGGCTGTTCTATATCTTGGAGGAATAATTCTTGTCAATGGACTCCAGGAACCTCCTGGACTGCTTACATCCTGCTGTGTTGTCTCACCAGCACATATTAAGGTGGTTGAAGTCCCTTACGATGATTAGGACCTATGAATATGATGCTGCTCCTACCTGTCCATAGAAGGCCACATCCACTTGTTCTTCAGGTGTCCTAGAGTGGACACCCTTTAAAATGCCACCTTGACCTGTTGTCTCTTTAATTCCTACCCATAAACTCTCAGCTGGCTCCTCATCCATCCCCAGGAGGAGATCCATGCATTCCAGCTGCTCTCTTACGTAAATGCAACTCCTTCACAGTATCACAGTATGCTAGAGATTGGAAGGGACCTGAAAAGATCATCTAGTCCAATCCCCCTGCTGGAGCAGGAACACCTAGATAAGGTTACACAGGAATGTGTCCAGGCGGGTTTTGAATGTCTCCAGAGAAGGAGACTCTCCTTCTCTCATCTTTCCTGCCTGTCCTTCCTAATGAGCCTGCATCCCTTGAAGCAACACTCCAGTCACAAGAGACATCCCACTACATCTCTGTGATCCTTCTCACACCCTTTCCCCCCATCAGCAGGTTTTGTTATTGTTCTGCAGATAAGAACCAAGTGCTGCATAAATGACCCTAATATGAGCATTGGCTGTTGTTTCTCTTTATGAAACTGCATAGAAGCCTGCCTCTGACGAGCCGTGCCAGTTCGTAATGCTCTCTTTGCATCTTTAGATCTGTGTGCAACAAAAATGACTTTTCTGAAGATTAGAGGCATGCTTTACTCTGACTGGAAAGATTAGTCCTGAGAAGATATTGCTGGATGACTCATAAATCATGTTATATAGGACATGAGAAGAAAACATTAAAAGCAAAGTCCTCTTAGTTCAATTAAGTATAGCCATTTCTCACATATTTTATAGGATTTGTCAGGCTAGAGCACAAAATTGGTCCAATGATCACATATAAAATACTATGTAATACATGAGAAGTAAATTCTTGTGAGCAGCCAGATCTATCAAAGCTGTTACAGCTTGTTATATCAGACAGGTAATGGCTTAAGAGTGGCAGAAAGGCATGCCTGAAGAGGTAAGAAAAGCACCTTAGGACTAGCACAGCACAGACATAGCTCCTCTATTTGCAGCCACATTCCCCTTAAATTGCAGGCAAGAAGAGAGGGTGGGGGCACCTCTGCAGTGGTGCCAGTCAGACACCTCTGCCATACCAGATGACAAATACTGTAACAGAAACATCAGGCCATTTCTGTCAGTTTGCTGCTCAGCAAATTCCCTGATGAGTTAATGGTGTTGTGACCTAATTAGTCACATCTTTTCCACCTTGCTTTTCCTCCTGTACAACTGGGAATAGAGGATGGAAAGGTCATATTTCACCCTTGCCTTTGATGCACCCCAGCCACCCGTACACCCTCCTGGCTGCTGATAGTGGAACATGGAGCCAAGAAAGGAGCAGGAGTGGCAGCAAGGTCAAACACATTGCCTGGCAGGAGACACTGGCTTCCCAGGAGAGAAGCAAGACAGATTCACCTTTCCCAATTTATTCTTCAGCCATCTGTCATACTTTCAAAAGGCAAAAGCATCAACAGGCACATGCTTTGCTTTGGTCTACCACTCTATTCTGTGATATACTGGCAATTTTTCATCCCAATGTGTAATACTGCTCAAAGTCTGTAGTTTAACACTCTGCCTCCTCATCACTGTGGTATGTAACTGTTTTCAGGGTTACACAGTTCACCTGTGGTACCATTTCCTGGGTTTGTCACCTCTAGCCTAACAGCAGAGGACTACTTCCTGCAATTCTGATTGCCTTGGCCACTGAAGTGGCCATGATTCTCCTGTTCAACACCAGCTTCTCGTTTTTTCTTGTTCTGATGACCTCTCCAACAAAACAGGCCACAGTGCTTCCAAAGGAAATAAAATCCTTGAGCCTGAGTATACCTTCTGCTCTTTATTTGTTTTATACACTATGAAAAATGGAAAAATTTCAACACGGAAGAGAAAGGGTTAGCAAACTACTCAGGCTTATCTTTTCAAAGTGATTAGGGTGAGGGATATGCTATGTGCATTTAGACATAGAGGATCTGCTTAGACATATTAATGTGCACTTGCTTAAATTGCTTACAAGCAACTAATCAAGCACACAGGATAAGACAGTGCAATTAATTTTAGAAAATATAAGTATTCAGAGGATTGTTTCTTTCTCCTTTCTCCTTTTGCCTCCTCTCCCCCTTAAAAGCCCTGTGCTGGTTACAGCCTATGATTCAGGTTTACACAGAACATACAAATTACCCCACCTAAAAATACCAGCAATTTTCAAGACAGAAATCTTTGGATAAGATACAAGAAATATCTATTATTCAGAGTTCTGACCATTTTTCATTACCCAGCAGCCTAGCAAAATGCCATCCAGCTGGTTTTCATTAGTATGCCTGACTGACATCCCACCACTCCAAGATGCACACTTGTTTTCTTGCTCCCCATTTGTTGCACTGAATAATAGTATCTACTGGAAAATGCAGTTTAAATCTGCTTTCACCAGAAATATTATCCATATATTCAATATATATTTTTTAAATCATGCAGAGTGCAGATTAATATGTCTGCATAATCATTTAATCATAGACAACTCACTCATATGACATCAGAATAGTAAACGCTCTCAGCTCATACCTTACGAGGGCCCGTGTTTTTCAGCTCAAAGACATCCATGGTGTAGTTGACTCTGCGACCATAGTGGTCAAACTGAACATTTCCTGTCAATCCTTGTATTCGAACCTATAAGTGGAAGAGAAAGTATCATGAAGATCCAACCTTATATTCTTTATTCCAAATGTCACAGAGCAGCTTAAGTTGCCCCGTCTATGTCCTTAGATTACTGTAACAACACTACTGTAGAATAGTCAGTCAGTCATTATAAAGCAAAATGCTGGCTACTTTTTCTATGTATTCTTTTTTCCTGTCACACCATGCTCAAAAATAGGCTTAGATATGCCAGTATCTAAGTGCTAACAAAGACACACAATGGACCTTATCTTGCATGCTGTGCAGCTCAACACCTTCGAGCTGCAGGTCCTAAAAAGAAGTATATTTTTTGCCATTGTCACCACTTCTGCAGAATATTTTGGATCACATAAAATAAACCCAAAGGATGACTGGCCTGAGCTCATGTACCTTTTTAGCTCACACTTTGGTGGATTACATGTACAAATTGAATATATATTGGTCATTAAGGTAAAGTTGACAGCAACCATGGCTTCAGCAAAGCAGT
Source organism: Psittacula echo (assembly GCF_963264785.1). Lineage (NCBI taxonomy): Eukaryota > Metazoa > Chordata > Aves > Psittaciformes > Psittacidae > Psittacula > Psittacula echo. The sequence continues at coordinate 112,456,938 of NC_137736.1, forward strand.
TTACTATAAAAGAAAATGGATGACATGGATAGGGCCTGAAAAGAGTGTTTTCAAAGCTTCAGAGTGACAGACAGATATAAGATTGGCTGTGGCAATTTTTCATCACCTGTGTCTCAGCTGAAACCAGAACTCTGTTTTGCTGTCAGTGCTATACTGCTCCACAAAGGGATACCCAAACTGTGGTCCTCATCCCAAAGAAGTCATGACCATACTGTTTCTGGCTTTGTATCTTTGGCCAGGTTCAAAGGCCCATGCTAGCTCCCTGAACACAGAAGCCTGACTTGATGCTTCTCTCAATTGTCACAGATCTGTGGATCTGTACAGAGTATGTGAAGCGTACAAAATGCTTTATTTCTCTCCCTAAGAGTCAGGATGTGGATTTAAACCACTTACTCCTTCCCTCTGTGCATTTCTATCTTTGTGGATTTTTCTCCAGGACTGAAACCTTGGCTTCCAGGCACAGAGCTGGCAGCTCTGTCAGCAGTCACTTGTCCTCAGCAGTTTCTCCTGAGTGGAGGTTGCTCATTTGCAATGATTTAAATTCTACTGCAGGATTTTGATTTTCTTACTGCCCTATTCAAAGGAAAGGCTAAATCATCTTGACAGAAATCTGAAACTTTCTAGGCATCCATATTCATTGGGAATTCAAAATCCTGACATTAGAGAAAAATACCTCTGGTAATTTCTTTTTAAGGAAAAAGAATAATACCTATGTGATTTCCCTGGGAAAAATCTGCTTTTAATCAAGACAATAGAAACATATTTGAAAGGTTATATTATGGGACCTTAAAAAGGCTAGGAGGATTGGCCAGCTTAATAAATGATTAGAACAGTGGTGCCATAGTCGGGGGTTTGGGTATTTAGAAAACAGGACTCAATTCAGGAGGCCAGGTCTACTAGAGGCTGGTGGAGCTGGTCTGACAACAAAGGGGAAGATCGGTTTTGGTAGGAAGCTTGCCAGGCTGGTCAAGGATGCTTTAAACTAGATGTGTTGGGGGTGTGTGTGTGTGTGCATCATTCCATTCCAACACTCCCGGTCAGTTGTCAGCACCTATGATAAATGCTTGGAGCAATGCAGCCGCTCCAGCCAATGAGCCGGCTTCATTTTGAGCTCAGTTCAGATGCCTCTATACAAATGCCTGTAGCATGGGGAACAAACAAGAGGAATTAGAGATGTGTGCACGTCTGTGGGGAGTATGATATCATTGGTATCACAGAAACATGGTGGGATGGCTCCTATGACTGGAGTGTTGGAATGGAAGGTTACAGGCTCTTTAGAAAAGACAGGCCTGGCAGGCGGGGAGGGGGAGTTGTTATTTATGTTAGAGATAGGCTGGAGAGTATGGAACTCTGTCTGGGGACGGGTGAGCAGTCGACAAGAGAGTTTGTGGGTCAGGGTTAAAGGGAGAGCAGCGATGGGGGACATCACTGTGGGGAAATGTTACAGACCGCCTGATCAAGAAGAATCTGTGGATGAAGTGCTCTATAGGCAGAGAGGAACAGCCTCAAGCTCACAGGCCCTTGTTCTCATGGGAGACTTCAACCACCCTGACATCTGTTGGAGTGAAGGTACGGCCCGGCACAAGCAATCCAGGAGGTTCCTCGATTGTGTGGAAGACAACTTCCTTCTGCAAGTAATAGAGGAGCTGACAAGGAGAGGTGCCGTGCTTGACCTCGTGCTCACCAACAGGGAAGGGCTGGTTGAAAATGTGACGCTCCAGGGCAGTCTTGGTTGTAGCAATCATGAGACGGTGGAGTTCAAGATCCTCGGGACAGTGAGAAGAGCGTGCAGCAAGCCCACTTCAAGAGAGCAGACTTTGGCCTCTTCAGGAACCTGCTTAATAAGGTTCCATGGGATATAGCCCTAGAGGGCAGGGAGGCCCAAGACTGTTGGTTGTTATTCAAGGATCACCTGCTCCAAGCTCAGGAGTGTTGCATCCCAACTAGAAGAAAGTGCAGCAAGAGGGCCAGGAGACCTCCTTGGATGGATAAGGAGATGCTGAGGAAACTTCAAGGGAAAAAACAGGCTTATAAAAGGTGGAAGCAAGGACAGGCGGCCTGGGAAAAATACAGGGATGTTGTCCGGGAAGCTAGGGCCAGGTTAGAAAAGTTAAGGCCCAGTTAGAATTAAACTTGGCTAGGGATGTGAAAGGTAACAGGAAGGGATTCTATAGGTACGTAGCGAGTAAAAGGCAGACTAGGGAAAACGTGGACCCTCTCCAGAAGCTACTGGGAGAACTGGCTACCCTGGATTTGGAGAAGGCTGAGGTTCTTAATGACTTCTTTGCCTCGGTCTTCACTGGCAAATGCTCTGACCGCACCACCCAGGTCTTGGAAGGCAGACACAGGGACTGTGAGAATGAAGACCCTAGGCCCACTGTAGGAGAGGATCTGGTTCAAGACCGTCTTAAGAACCTGAATGTGCATAAATCCATGGGATCTGATGAAATCTATCCACAGGTCCTGAAGGAGCTGACGAATGAAGTTGCTAAGCCACTGGCCATCATATTTGAAAAATCATGGCAGTCAGGTGAAGTTTCCGACGACTGGAAGAAGGGAAATATAACCCCCATTTTCAAGAAGGGGAAAATGGATGACCCGGGGAATTACAGACCAGTCAGTCTCACCTCTGTGCCTGGTGAAATCTTGGAGCAGATTCTCCTGCAAGGCATGCTAAGGCACATGAAAAACAAGGAGGTGGTTGGTGACAGCCAGCATGGCTTCACTAAGGGGAGATCCTGCCTGACCAGTTTGGTGGCCTTCTATGATGGGGCTACGGAACTGATGGACAGGGGCAGAGCAGTTGACGTCATCTACCTGGACTTGTGCAAAGCGTTCAACACTTTCCCTCACGACCTCCTTGTCTCTAAATTGGAGAGACATCAATTTGATGGGTGGACCACTCGGTGGATAAAGAACTGGCTGGATGGCCGCACGCAAAGAGTTGTGGTCAATGGCTCGATGTCCGGCTGGAGACCAGTAACGAGTGGTGTCCCTCAGGGATCGGTGTTGGGACCGGTCTTGTTCAACATCTTTGTCGGTGACAGGGACAGTGGGATTGAGTGCACCCTCAGCAAGTTTGCAGATGACACCAAGCTGTGTGGTTCGGTTGATACGCTGAAGGGAAGGGATGCCATCCAGAGAGACCTTGACACGCTTGTGAGGTGGGCTGATGCCAACCTGATGAAGTTTAACCATGCCAAGTGCAAGTTCCTACACCTGGGTCAGAGCAAGCCCAGGCACAGCTACAGGTTGGGCAGAGAAGAGACTCAGAGCAGCCCTGCAGAGAAGGACCTGGGGATGTTGGTCGATGAGAAAATGAACATGAGCCGGCTTCAGTGTGCGCTCACAGCCCAGAAAGCCAACTGTATCCTGGGCTGCATTAAAAGGAGCATGACCAGCAGGTCGAAGGAGGTGATCCTGCCCCTCTACTCTGCTCTCGTGAGACCTCACTTGGAGTATTGTGTGCAGTTCTGGTGTCCTCAACTTAAAAAAGACATGGAACTGTTGGAACAGGTCCAGAGGAGGGCCACGAGGATGATCAGGAGACTGGAGCACCTCCCGTATGGAGACAGGCTGAGAAAGTTGGGGCTGTTCAGCCTGGAGAAGAGAAGGCTGCGTGGAGACCTCATAGCAGCCTTCCAGTATCTGAAGGGGGACCATAAGGATCCCAGAAAGGGACTCCTCATTAGGGACTGTAGTGACAGGACAAGGTGTTACGGGTTCAAACTTAAACAGGGGAAGTTTAGATTGGATATAAGGAATAAATTCTTTACTGAGAGGGTGGTGAGGCACTGGAATGAGTTGCCCAGGGAGGTTGTGAGTGCTCCACCCTTGGCGGTGTTCAAGGCCAGGTTGGATGAGGCCTTGGGTGACATGGTTTAGTGTGGGGTGTCCCTGCCCATGGCAGGGGGGTTGGAACTAGATGATCTTAAGGTCCTTTCCAACCCTAACTGTTCTACTATTCTATGATTTTATGTAGCTATACGTTTTCCTTAAACGACAATATCTGTACGTACAGGTTATATGCAAAACTAACAGATAAGCTCACCAGTTCAGTGAAGGAAGGCCCAACTATCTTAATAAAAATAATAGTATTTTTGAATAGTAGTAGTTGCCCTCTTTCTTCATTTCAATTTAGAAAACAAAACAACCAGAACAGTCCCAGCTGTTTGCAAACGACAAATGAATAATAATCTTTCCATCTCCCATTACTACCGTTGTGTATAGTATCTTTTAAATCATACCTTGTAGAACTTATATCCAATATTTAAAAGATCACCAGAATAAAGCCTTCCCTTACCTGTTTTAATGTCCTCTCCATATCAATTCCTTGACCCCATGGGGCTGCAGGGTTAGCAAGACAATCACCAGCATTTCCTCTCCTTGAAATATCAATTTTCTGCCTTCTAAGATTACGGAAAGTTTCAGCCATCACAAGCACTCCATCGTATGTTAATGCAGATGTATACTAAATAGATGGACAAACACACCACTTCAGAATTAGCATGTCCTTACAAAAATGAACTGTCTCAGATATTTATAGTTTGATTCATTGTGCAGCAGTTTCTGCACCTTTATTTATTAAAAAATTCTCCTCAAAAGCAAAAGTAATTTTGACTAAGGGACAAATGCAAGACTGAGAAGAGTACATTTCAGTAGCTCCAGCTTTGAAACTGTATTTCTTAAGGTAGAGAAATCTGCCTCTGAAGAGTTATTAAAAGAACTGGAGATATGTAAGGTTTGTTTGGTTTTTTTTCAATTGTCTTACGTGTTAGGGCATAATCCCACCCATCCAACTTACTCAAAAGAAAAGAAAGGAACACTAATTCACTGAGAAAATATAAATGCAAAAAATGCATGGCTAATGAGCAGACATCCAGGCTATTGGAATTCTCAAGAATGATTAATAGTATTGTATCTCCTATCAGAAAACCTGTGTTGGCTCTCTGAGTGATACAGAGGACTGAATGGTCTATGTTTCTACACTAACTATAGTAACTGCTTTAGGTTGAGAACATGACAAATGAAATGTGTAAAGCAAGTCTTCAACAGATGTTAGCCTGGAGCCACATAAACAAAGGGGCATTTTCTCAGTATGGTCCTCTGATGAACATACTGCACATGCGAAGTTGTTCATATGCCCAGGGCTGCTATTGATATGCCCTGGAACTTCAAAAATTTTAGTTCACTTATTAAAATGTAATTTCCTTGCCTTCCTTTGTCTTGTATATTATAACCTCTTTGGGACACTGTTCATCGCTATAATCTCAAATTTTGGTTATCCATAGGTGAATTATGTGCAATTTAGATTAATCATTGTATGACATGGTCTACTGGGAGGTGTTCCGTGCCCATGGCATGGGGTTGGTATTAGATGATTTTAAGGTCTTTTCCTACCCTATCCATTTTATGATTCTATGATTCTCAGAGAGAGGCAGCACAATCCTGTTCATGTGGCAAGTCCTATAGGCTAAATTGTTCCTGTCACCAGTACCTGGGGATATCTGCACTCCATAACCCACAGCACCCTTGGTTTTCTTTGTTTATTTGTTTTTTATCTCCAGATGTAAATTTCTTGAATATTCACTGAATTATGTAGCTATGCTTTGTATCTATGTTGATACTTTCTCTAAATTTTGCTAACACACCAATCTCCCAGCCAAGGGAGGGCTGACTGCTTATCTTTGCACAGTGCCCAGCATAAAGGATCCCATTTTCAATTAGGTTTGATATGCATTAGTACATATAATACCAGAACTATTTTGATGAAATCATATTTACAGCTATGCTGTGATGTGCCTGCCAAGAAAATTATAGGTGAGAGATATTTTGTTATCCATCTGTGAGGGATTAAGAGAGAGGAACACTGTGATGTAATTTCTCTGTAAGGTTGTGCCTGAAACTGATTACTACACCAGGTTTTGAGGTGGACAGAATTTCCAGAGGAAACTCCAAATGAAATTTCAGGGTAGTAAATTTACAGTTGCAGTTGTATCTCATTTACAGAAGAGTTCAGCTGTCTGGAAAGCTCTGCATTCTAAGTGAATCCAGATAATTAGACTAATTAATGTAAAACTGGTTGAAATTAAGTTGTCAATTAAGCTTTTGACCTTTAATTCCTGTCAGTAAAGGGGTGAAGTTGGAGAATACATCACAAAGGACATAAAAATACATCAGTGAAAAGTGTTTCAGTTTGCGTTTCTATCATACAATCATAAGGATAGACATAATTATTAGCAAGTATTAGTAAGATCAACTGCCTTCTGTTCTGCCTAAATATTAAGGTATTGATTCATGTATTCAACAATGTTAATCAGAAATTAGAACACTTAAGTGATAGAACATTCTGTAGTACTTCAGCCAGTACCTTTGGTGGGGTCTCGGATCCTGGGTATTCTCTCTGGTCCAGCTTCTTCCAGCGCTGCATCAGCTTAGCTACCATTGGGGTACTGAAATCTACCAGCTGAAATCCAGTTACATTGGCTCCTCCATGCATAAACCTCTCCAGAGAAATATCTTTGAATCCCTAGAAAATCAATTTAAGATTTTGTTTGTCCTTGCACATCACTGTGGGTCCAATCTGCTCTAGGCTAGCAAGGTAGTGCAAGAGTGTACAGCATCAGGTTTCCATTAGACAATAATGTTGTACCTTTGTTGATGATTTCCATTGTGTAATAAAGAATGAAATAAAACCAAGAAATAAATTTTCAGCATTATTGCTAGCGTGGTCTTGACAGCTAAGCAACACGTTGCTGTGAATGGCAGACAGTTTTTGAAGAAATGCTGTTGGTGAATCAATTGAAAAGTGACTGCAGAATATTAAATCCTTAATCCAATTTCCATGAAAGCCCACAGATTTGAATGAGCACTGCACTAATGCTTTAACCAATATATACCTGTTTTTTGCATGTTTGCAAAATTGAACAAATATGTAAATAAGTTTATTCCAGGATTCATCGTTTAGGATGAAGGTGTCTGAGATAACGAGGTAATGTAGTAGACACTAGAAGGCAGATACAGTGCATGAGGATCTCACCATTAGTGCAAGGAAAACCTAACATCAGAATCACGCTTTAGTGAAATTGGATGGTGGTAGCTTTCAGATCTGCTATATATATATTGAAATCCTAGAGTGACCCACAATACTGGAAAAAACAATAAAGTACACATGCTTCCTGATTTACTAGTTTCTCAGGCTAATCTGTTCAGCATATATAAAGACAAATCCTTAGTAAAATTTGCCTTTAGAGACAAAACTGAACTTCAAGAAACTGCATAATGTAAACTGCTAAAGTAAGCTAAGAAGCTAGCATGAATCATTCTGCTCCTTTCCTAGCTGTTATCAGTGCAATCAGACATGTACTGCACACTTAAAAAAGAAAGATCTGGGGGTTTGTGAGGGAAAGTGAATTACTGACACAATATCCCCGGGGAAAAAAAACCCCAAACTGTTAAGGATGGAGATTTAATTCGTGTCCTAAAGGATACTGACAGTAAATATAAAAGGTGACACATCAGGAGGTTGTATTACCCACATTATTGAACAGCCAGCAGATATCAACATGTACCCCTGCTGAAGCAGATGAGTAGATATGCCTGTCTCCACTGTATATCCCACTAGCAGTTCAGGTTTCTTGTACGCAGCAACGATTTTATATGGGAAAAGTTACTTGGGGAACTATAAATTTGTGAAAATCTAATTTGTAAGACCTAAGAGAATAGACATATCTCATTTAAAATGCCTGAGGTCTTAAAAATAATCTGAAGTGATCTTAAGTTAAGGTACAAGTACAGCAAAGCACAATCAATATTTAATGTCAACTGAAATTCCTTGAGGGAGAGTAAAAAGAAAACAATTTAGAGCATACATTAGACCCTGTCTTATGGCCACTCTGCTTTGCCAGGCAAGTATTTGGACTTAAAGAATAGGATATTTTAATAATAAAATACTTCATTTACTCTTTCTTTTCTTTTTTTTTTTTTCCGTCTCCTGAACATTATCTGTGTGAATATACAGCTTAGACTTGGAATGAAAATACTGAACTAGTAATTTGACTTGAAATAGCTGATCTTACAGCAAAATGAATGTTCCTTGGAGAATGTAGAAAAGTTACTTTGAGAATTGTTATGTTAGCAATATTAAAAAGATGAGTCAAAAATCGTAGTGTGGTTCTGTAAATTCTAATTCAGCCACAAGATACTCTTGGCAGTCCTTTGTGCTACATTGATTTTGATAAAATTTGAGAGAAACCTTGTGCCCTTCATGTCCAGATGGCTGTAACAACAAAACCAAGTTATTTCACGCCCCATAAAGAATGTACTATGCGCAACCACATATTAATGACAAATGGCAAATGTTGTGTGAAGTGCTACAACTTCAAAGTAAAGCTGAGTGTTTCACCTACAGAGCAAGGGTATAATTCTAGAAAAGAATCTTACCAGGTTGGCAACAATATAATGGTATCCTTTAACATGCTTTCCCACGCTCACAATCTGTGGGAGAGAAATGAGAAAAGAAAAAAACGATGTCACATTGTTTTCTCTAGAAAGGTGTTTTCATAGCCAGATAGATATAAATTACGAAATATATAACATGTAATATGTTGAGAGTCTTTCTCTGATAAGACAGGTATAACTTTCCAGGTGCTTAATCATAGGAAAAAGAAAACAAAAGTGAGTAAAGTAATAAGCTGGTAATCTGTCTTCTGTATAATTGAAAAAGTAACAGTAGTACAGCATTTTATCAAATATTAACTAATTATTAACTGTGGGATACAAATTCATAAGGAGGAGGTCACACATGGTCAAACATTAGCTAGAACGTCTACTTGCTGATGTCCTTTATGTTTTAAATAAATGAGGAATTTCTGAATCAAACTGGATTTTCACCTCTTGGGATCAAAGCTGTTTGCCATTGAGATGGTCGCACACTATGAGTGTTATTCAGCAATTAGTGATACACTAAAGACTTTGGGAGTAGGCATGAGTGAGAACAGAGCAAGAATGGAAAGCAAGGCCGCCCTTGAGTGTTTAACCTAAACATAACACCAAGTGTTGCAAACAGGCAACGGCCATGATGTGCAGCCACTATAGTCCTGATATGGCAAGATCAGCAACAGGGTTTAGACAAAATCTATGTCAGTCTGTGCCTTGTATCAATATTATTGCCATTTCTGTGATGGAATGCATCTTATTTAACATGCTGAAAATCAAAACTGAGAATAGAATATTTTGTCAATAGAAAATGGTGTTAATTTAAACTGTTTTTACTAAAGAAACTAACAGTAATAGCTATAACGTGCAGCTTGCATTTAATGCCATTGAAGAGTACAAGAGTCCTTTTGACTTCACTTTTGGTAGTGTACCACTTATTCAGAAAGAGTCTGCTGGCAGCCCAAGTTTATGTTGTTGTTTTATTTGTCTTTTTTTTCCTCATGGACTCATCTCCACAAAGCATTTTTATCATCCTTCCAAATGAATGAATAAGATACAACCAAGTTTTCCATGCAGTGCAGGTTACTCAGTAAGTAATGGGAAGCTTGCAGATCTGCCTCCTTGCCTGCTTTGATATCTTAGCTCTAGGCCCTGTCCTGAAAAACTGGAAACTTCTTGCCTTTACAGATCCCAGCTCCTGTTCAAAAGACAGAACAAACATTCACTAAGCCTTGCAGCTCCTTTTCCCAGTGCAGTAAAAAATAATTAACACATTTTGGAGATGAGAGACAAGTTGCTGAAGGACTAAATAATCTGGCCAAAGACATCTAAGGACCCAGGACCTAAATATGTATTAATACTTGGAAATGCTTGATTCCCAGCTCTATTGTTCCAGTAAGTCAATTTGTTTCTACAGCAAAGTGGAAGGGAAAATCAAAGGGGTGCGGCATAAGCATCTTGTCTGTAAAGTACCAAAATAAATAAGCAATCTGTCTGTTATCCTTTTGTTCTTCTTGTTTCCCCAACCTCTATTTATAGTTTGTAGATAAAACTATTTAAATATAGTTTATTTTTTTAAACTATTTAAAAATTGTATTTAAAAAGCAAACATAAGTTAAAAAAACACTTAGAGAAATCACTCCCCCCTCCCTGAAGCCATGACCAGATTGTCACCCTTCACTGGACTCAATCAAACACCCATTAAGATCAGTGATTAAACACCATTGCTACTATTTTACTGGGTGGGGTGGCAAAGAGCAAGAGGGAGATATCCCACTCCCCTATCAAGACATGTAAGGAGGGTGCTGTCAAGCTTTTTTCTTTTTTTCACTGAATAAAAAGATTCAAATTCCTGCTGGTTCAATGGCTTCAATAGGGATGTGATCTCTGACACCAAGAATGCTTTTCCTGTATTCCTTCAGTAATACATGATAACAAAAATATGTTTGCCTATCCATTATAGAGAAGTTGACATAGAATCATAGAATCATAGAATAGTTAGGGTTGGAAAGGACCTTGAGATCATCTAGTTCCAACATTTTTAAATAACTGCAGTATCACAATTTGAATGTAAGTGGACTAACATGATTTAAGATGTACGTGACATGATTACTATGTACCAGATCCTCAGCTTGGGCAAATGACTGCAGCTCCCTCCTTTGGCAATTAACACCCTTAGTGATCTGTTCCCTGGTTTGGTTTCATAACACAAATTGTGATAATCATTGCAACATTATCAGTCAAATAAAACAACAACATGATCAATCTATAACAGGTGAGGTATGTTAGATACAAGTCCATAGTTGTCACAGACTAAATAAGTAAATACTGAAAATGATTACCCAGATTTGCTTCTGTGCCTGTTCCTAGCAAATGCATGTATATATTACTGCACAATTTGTGTATTTTTTAAAAAATTTGAGTTTTTCAGTGTATTCTCTCAAAACTTGTCTCTTAGGGTGAGTGATAAAGTTATGCATTTATGTATCATCTAATTTTCTTAACTTCCTTTTTAGTCAGTGGAAAGAGCAGGCACTTTGAGGAAATGATTCATCTTATCCTAAAGCACATGTGCAAAATTAATTAGACAGCTTGTGCCCTGAAAGTGTGGATTTTTCTGCACTGACTAGAAAAAGAGTTGACGATGATTAGCTCTGATGTAGACACCTACATTTTATATCCCTAATGTTAACCAAGACAAATTTCACTGTAAGAATGTTGATCATGAAGACAGAGAAGAGAAATGGTGCTATATGGCTTGTATTTCCAACCAAGACTGGATACAATTTTGATTTTGAATTTGAAAATGCTTATGGTTATTAACCACACAGCCTGCAAAACATAAATTGACTATGATTTAGGAAAAAATTGCCTGTTTAGTGAAACACGAAGTAAGCACCTCATACTTTTGAATACCCAATACAAATGCATCACCTTTCTCTCTCAAATGATCAAAGCTGCAGATTATGATCTATAAAAGAGGATATGAATTCTTGCTACCTGAAGAACCACCTTTCTCTATACTGTACTTCTGCACTAGAGATAAATTGAGACAATGCATGTAAATCCTTCATAACAAGAGAAGTTTCTGACAGCTACTCAGTCTGAAATGAGAACTCTCACGCCTTTCTTCCTATTCTTTAAAAGGTTAGCATATGCTAGAGCTTTAACAGAGATGAGACCTCAAACAGTCCATACACATAACAGTAAATACCACCCAGAACCACAAACTAAACAGACGAGTGCTGGCAAGTGAAGGAAGAATATTTTTCTTCTACGTCAGAATGAAGATGGGGGATAGAAGATTCAGCAGATGCATTCTGAAAGGGAACAACAGGACTGAGATTTTGGCAGGTGAGACCGTATTCCAGAAAGCCTCTGCTATAGAAGTTCATTAAGATGGGGGCACCTTAAAAAAACCTTGTACCACCCCTAAATTTAGACCAAACGGCCAATCTCAGTCACAGTCCTGAGAGAGGGCAGAGTTGCATTGCCTAACATCTACATTAGCAAGTAGCATAGTTGGTAGCATAGGATCTGTACAGCAAAGTATTGGTGCTAAGGAGCTGACATCCATCACATGCATGTTTCAGGGTTTTACTTTGGGTTGTCTTTACCCTGGTCACTAGAATGAACTTACACTACACTTTAGAGGTGCTTCTGTGCACATCTTCTGTTTGGCATCATCCAAAAGAAAGCGAATTCATGTATTTTGAGTCCGCTATTGATGTAAAATGCAGTGAAAATGCTTTCTGTGTCTTTGGGCCCCACTCTCTTAGACAGGCCCTGAGCATCTGTGGGGCATGTAGCAGATCCATGTATATCACAAGGCTAAGCAGTGAGGATAGTCATAATTTCAAAAGGAAGGCTGTGAAGAGAGGGCAACGCTGTCACAGGCACCCGTGGCAGTTCTGCCCAGGGAGCAGGAAGTCTGCTTGGCTCTCACTTTGGCAGGTTGCAAAACCTGAGGCAGGGCTAGGTATCAAAGATGGGCTTTGCCAGTCACATAAGCAGTGATAAACCACAAAACTGCTGATATTGCAGGTCAGGGAGGACCCTCTGTATGTGTAACTGTCCTTTCCACTGCTTCAGGATATTCTGATTCAAAGCTGTCCTAGTGCTGGCGAGCTGAGTAAGTGGGATGAGATCCATTCCTCCCTGCTCATGTAGCACTTCTTCACTTACACCTTCTAAACATTTATTTTTGCACTGTACTCCCACTCTTAAACACCACTTCTTAAAGACTTCTCCTTAAACACCACACACTGCACCCAGCTTTTGTCGCTGTGAGAGTTTAAGGTGACCTCAGCTTGCTCAGGGAGATTTCAGGAAGAAAGTGTTGGGAAGGATGAACTGAGTTGTGACTTCTTTGTAGAAGGCTGAGAGCAGGGGATAGCAGGATGCTGCACTGGCTTTTGTATATTGATTTGCATGTTTTGATTCAATGACCAAGGTGGTTAGTGCTTAGAATTGGAACTCTTTTATATTCTTATTTGTAAAACTAAAGAAATTATTAAGTAATCAACACTGTATTGAGGAAGAATACAATCTGCTTCCCAAATTACCATTAACAGAAAAGACAATAACAGCCATTCCATATATTATCCTGTAGTCACACTGTTAGTGAATCCTTCATTTCACTGAATGCAACGAGAGAACCAAAGGAAGTGAAGTGTAAAGGCCATGAGGCTATCACGGTTATTTCAGAATCTAATGCAACTCTTTTTCTTCCTTTTTTTTTTCTTTTTCCCCAAAAATATTACTGTGTATGTGATTGTCTGCAGAAAGGTGAACTTTGAAGAAAAAACCAAACCAACAGCCTTAGGCTCTATTCACTTTACAAAATGCATTTATGTATAAGAAACTAAAAGGAGCAGTAGCTTGTGAGAATTTTTAGTTGTTGATCTACCATACTGCAATAAAGAAAATGCCATATTCTCATTTTGGTGATTCCAGTGGCAATCAAATATAACTACAATTATACCACTGACTGTAATGTGTGGCAAAGCAGGGCCAGTGAGATCTGAATCTAGCTTAGGCTTTAGACACAACTCTGAACTTTCTGACTTTATCACATAATACTGTTCTTTCCAGTTAGCTGGACAATGGCCTGGCCTAGGAAACTCAGAAACTATTTCACTATAGAAAAGAGCTACCACTGTCTGCTTTGATTCTTTTTTATTTCCGAGAGTGACGAGTTCACTGACTTTGATAAAAGTACTGCCAGGCTTACATCAGCATCTGAACAGAGAATCAGGCCCCAAGTCATCCTCTGTTCTTTACTACTATGAAATGGATATTGCATATAACCCATTTTAAAAGAATGCTTAACTTCAGCAGCATAAAATGTCCCTCGTTGTGATTTCTAGGAGATGGAGGTCAGTACAGCTGGAGTGAAAAGGACTTATTTTCAGTTAAATCTCTTCAAAGGGTGATTTCTGTGCATTACCAATGGGACTTTAACAAAGGTTTTCCTCTTTTCTATTGTGTAACAATCCACTGCCTTAAGAAAAAGAACACCTGCAATAAAATGAAGTCTGTCTAACACAATATAAAAAGTGTGGAGACTTGTTAAAGATGGAAGATTGAGACCTGACCCTACTATTGCAGTAGAAATGGTGACAATGTAAATCACGACTGAAATGAGATTTTATACAATATCTGAAGCAAGGATAAATCTTTTACAAAGCCATAAAAAAGCAATTGAGAAACAAGCTTAATTTTAACAGCTAGTGCTTGCAAAAGGGCACTACTGTTGGGGAAAAGGTTGACTGTTCAAGGCCTACAGCCACCAGAGAGGATGTTAAAGAAGGCAATATACAAAGCAGAAGTGACTCTGTACAGATCAGCATTTCTTTCTCTGCTGTGAAGGCAGGTGCTGAACCAGCACAGCAGTGCGCACACTGAGCAGAGGGGAAGGATGCTTCCCACACAGCCCCCATGCGCACAACCAGCTGGCAGGGGATTGCCCTGCACAGCACCGGCAGCTGCTGGGTAAGAAAACCTGGAGAGATGGCTCAAAGGCCGTTAACCAGTGCTCTGAGCATGGCTGGTTGCTTTCTTCTGCTGCTCAGAAGCCTAATCCTGCAAAAGGCTCACTCAGAGCTAACTGGGATGTGCAGACTTGTAGGGAAAAAAGAGGGGAGGAAAGAGAGGAAGGGTGTAAGAAGGTCACTTTACAAACCTCCAAACCATCTCTATTCAATCTTTGTCTTCTACGGCCTATTTGTTCTTTCAGTAATTGAAATAACATATTTCTTGGGTCCAAACCTCATCAGTTGTGTGGTGCAGTGACAAAATGTGTTTTTATTACTGTGTAGTGTGGGACTATTGTTGTGTGCAAAACCCCAGCTGCTTCATAGAAAATGAGCCTATGCAGAGAGCCCTTCCTGGCTCTGCGGAGTGAGGAAAATGCTGGTGGCAGTGCTGGCAGCTGGCTCCCTCAAGAAGACCTCTCAGCTTGCATTGACATTACAGTGTCACTAAGAAGCAACTCCATAGACCTTCAGGGAAAAAAAGCATGGAATGATGAAGAAAAGGCATTTTATGAATCTCCCACCCACCCTGGGAATAAGAAGAGATACACAGAGAGCTGCTACCATGTCCCTGCATTAGTGTTAAGTCCAACAATGCTGCTGCCGGCCCAAATTGCTGTGTGCCATGCACATACCACATTCTTTGGCTAATGATTTGCTCCCACAGTTCTGTGTGAGCAGAACTAAACCTGCATTTTGTTCATGAAAATAAAAAAGATGTAGAGGAGAACTGGAGACAGTCCACCCAGTTTCTGACTCAAAGGATAAAGAAATCCTCATTGTGCAACTTAACTACATGTAAAAGCAATGCAATCTCTTGCTGAGTATTTGCCTGTGTTATGCTAGCGATCTTTTGTGCCAATGCACTTCTGTATTCATGAAAAAAAGGAAAGTAGAAGAAATTGTGGAGGAATGATTAAGCTAATACTCCAATTTATGTGTCCAATTAATTTATGTTTTTTGATATTATGATGTAACATTAAAGTATTATGTTTTAATTTATTACTACTATCTTAAATTAATTATGCCAGTGATCTAAATATTATTTTCAACAATGTCAGTTGATAGCTTCAGTTAGTAGACATGTTGGAAACTAAGGTTAGAAAAAAATGTTTTCAAAACCAGCAAAATTTACAACTTTATCAATTTAGAGAAATTCAGCAAATGTGCTTTTTCAAGTTTAGCACTCCACTGGCAAAATATTAAGAGCAGATCTAGAAGGAGTGGAATATGTCAGCTTCTGTACTTTTCTCCATTCACATATTTATTTACTTTCATTTTGATGGTAATAATAATAATCAATCTTTTTGTGACAGCCTTCTTCATTTTATCCATCAGAGAGGTTTGTTTTTCAATGCTAACAGATACATGGTACTTTTCAGCTACATATCTCAAAGCTGGGGAAGCTGAAGATCAGTGATGTCAAACGACATTGAAAAACTGAGTTAGACAACTATGAACAACATCCAAGACACTGTGCAGCTACTTGCCTATCATGCTTGTTAATAAGTATTGTCAACTATTATTAACTAGAGTTTACTGGCTTGTAATTTTTACTAATGATAGTTTGCTATGTGACAACTTCACACCGGGTTTAATTTTTAATATAAAAAAAGAACAATGTACATTCTCTTTATTATTATGTATCAGTTCAGCTGTGTACATTGAAGCATTAAATACGTGCCAGATGCTGCATAGCAGTTTTCACCTCAATGTTTAAAGGCAAATACAGCCCTTGGTGAGCAGCAAAGCTTGATCCTGCTGATACAGAACACTGATGGAGCTCAGAAAAGTGCCCGTCTACTGGGAAACATCCCATTTAACTCTTATGGATAGGGGAGGGCAGGGAGCAGAAAAAAGTCTGGAATCAGCCTGTCTGCTAGACCAGCAGCCAGACTGATGATCTCTGACAGCAAAACTGATTCACTATGCAAAATTCAATGCTGCTCACAGTGGACACTTTGCAAGACTTCTAACACACAGAATGCTGAGGTTTCAACTTTGTCAGGTGGAAACGGGTGGGAGAGGATGGAGCTGCTACAGATGGAAGAAGAAAGGAAATACATTCCCATTCTTGCAGAAAGAAGAAACATTTTTTGCTACATAGTCCTGCATATGCCCATGTGCATGTGTTTATGCACATATCTGTGTGTACAAATATAGAAACAAACACTGTAAATGTTACTGCATATGAAAAAAGCCTGAGAAAACAGAAATTAGAAGCAGTGATATTCTCTTTCACAAAGAAATAAACATAAAGGTCCTAGGCAAATGCAATTACATTTAGTTTGTGTTTTTCAGTTTGCTTTGCTGAGCTTTGCATGAAGGTCATTATGGAGACATGGTTAAATTAAATTCCTATTAAAAATCTGCCCAAGAGGACTATCAGGAATTAGGAAGAAGTAGCAGAGTATTTAGTAGCAGAGAATGAGGAACCAAAATACTGGAGAAGCATGTTGCCCGGTTTAGTGAAGTTTTTTTTATGTGGTCACTTCAAGTAGCATAGAGGTTGATCTAGTCACTGTGGTATTCATTCTAGCTGTTTCTGATGCAAATACATTATGGGTTTGCAAGATTCAATACAAGATGATACACAGTTCACCCACTCATAAGGTATTTTTATCTCAAGAGCTGCATATAGGTGTGCGAATGGAGCAATGAGCAACAAATGAGCTCATTTGTGTAGATCTCTGCCTTACTTTGTGGCCTGATGCTCAGCATGACTCCACAAATACAGCAGGACAGGCTGGACACACACTATAAAGGATTAAGCTTTGCAGGAAAGCTCCTGAGGATTCTGGTAGACAAGTTTATCACGAGCCAGTCATGTACTCCCATGGCAAACAAAGCGAACAGCCTCTTAGGCTGTATTGCCAGCAGGTCAAGAGAGAAATATGTTTCTCCTCTGCTCATCTCTGGTGAGGCACCATCTGGAATGCTGGATCTAGTGCTGGACTGCCCAGTACAAGACAGAGATGGGCATACTGGAGTGGGTCCAGAGCAGGGCCATGAAGGTGACTGGGCTTGAAGCATCTGCTATATGAAAGAAGCTGAGAGAGCTAGGACTGTTCAGCCTGGAGAGAGAGAGAGAAAGCTCAGACAGATCTTAGTAGTATGTATAAATACCTGATGGGATGGTGATAGGGAAGAGGTTATCAGACTCTTCCTGGAGGTGCACAAGAATAGGACAAAAGGCAAAGAACAGTTTTCAACACAAGAAATTCCAGCTAGATATAAGGATTTTTTTTTTTTTTTTTTTTACCATGAGGTAGACAAGTACTGACGCAGGGCATAAAAGAGTGGTGGGATCTTCACCTTTGGAAGTGTTCAAAGTATGACTGGATGAATTACCTGATCTAAGCTTGCCCCTGTGAGCAGGGGAGTATCCAGATGGCCCTCAGATGTCACTTTCAAACCCAATTATTCTGTTACTTAGGTTGTAGAATAGAGCTGTTTATGTCAATACTTCACAGTCTGAATTTCAAAACTGGGTCCAAAATCTGTCTAAAAACAGATCTCAGAGCTCCAAGACCCCAGTATTTTTTTTCCGGTGCTTTATTTGCTTGGCAGTGTTTAAGATGTGCTGAAAATGAGAATTCTGGCAGAAAAAGAAAGAGAGGACCGTAACTGTTAACTTCCAACTTCAGCATTTCATGTTTTTGAAAGCTTCTTTCTATAATTTTAAATGTCCTTTTGATAGAGATTAACACAGAAAGAAATAAAAAACCAATGAAGGGCCAAAAGAAAAGTATTTACAGTTAACAACACTACCCATCATGATATAAATGATTCTTCTACTGCGCTTTTCAGCTTAATTGTAAAATCTATTTGGAGCATTGATTTCATTGTATTATCTGAGCATATTTCTGAGCACTGAACAAACTCAAGTAATAGCTCTGAGATCAGCTCTGGCTGAGCATATGACAGTCTGCTTCTCTAATAATAAGTGTTATTAGTGTCTGAAGAAGTAAAAAGAACAAATACAGTGGTTGAACAAGTAACATATGTTTTCACTGAAATCTTCAAAATTATTTTCTGTGATATTCTTCAAATCTGACCTCAGCTTCATTGATTTATAACACTTCACTCTTGCTTGCCAGTTAGCAAACTGAGAAAAACAAAAGAAATCTATGACATATATTTACCTAAGGTAAATTATTCCAACTAACTAGATGCAAGTAAAACAGATGAGGGTGATATGACATTTCCTTAAATGTGTGTGTTTGGCTATGTATTTTTTCTCCTCTTTCCTAAGGAAATCATATTTGTGCTACTGAGCTGTCTGTAAAATAGTTTTTAACACATTTTGTAAGTTCAGTTTTATTTGAAAGGAAGACAATGCCTCTAAGACATTGTCTAAGACATCTAGGGCATCTAGGACGTCTAAGACACTAAGTCTGTACAGTCCTTATTAATACTGGCTGCTGGGTGAACAGAGCCACCAAAAGGATAAGAAGCACCCAGACACTACACTTTCCATCTGATGCAAGGGTACTGTCAACTTGCACATCTTTCTGGATTAGCCATAGTAATTTCTATTTCTTGATTGTGTAGTACATTTTTGGGAAAGACATTTTTATGGTGCTTGTGGTAGTACTGGTGGCCTAAGAGAAGAACAGCCTATGAATGCCAAGGGTGTATCAGTCCTTACTTCTTACTGTTTTAAGAAGCTTATGGATTGCTTTAGATTATAGTCATACAAATGAAGCAGTGAATAAATTCTAATGAGAAGAAATAATATGAGAAAAAAAAAAGTTAACTTGGAAGCCTGACTTGGGGTTTCATAAGTTCAGCTTAAATAGGCATCTGTAATTAACTTTGTTTGGGCTTTCTCAGTAATAAATAAAGCCACATTTCTTTTTTAGCCATATTTATTTTAAAACATGTGTTCTGTATTTCGAATAGAAATGCAGTAAATGCATAATGAGATTAAAGTAAGGATTTTCCAATTTTGGTAGATATACCCTTTATCTTTAGGCTGACTTGACTTTTTATTTTGGTGAGTAAGCCAGAACTGCAAATAGATACACTATTTTAGAACACAGGAAGAAAAATTAAACTAACAGAAAGAGTAAGGAAAGAAAGAGACTGGTAAAAAGTGAAAGAAACACATGGGCCTCATTCTTGCTGTGTCATATGCAGTACATGACTTTGGCCTGGACTATTCAGATGCTGTACTGCTTGCTGCCAGTATTAGTGGATTAGTTGATAGGAAATGGAAATCATGTTACAATGTGTTTCAAAGCAGAAAGTTCTCTGTATTGAATTCAGGGGAGCACTTTAGAAACACAACTTGGAGAGAAGAGACGCACAAGCAGAGAATTTTCTCTCTCTCTCACCAACTGTCATTCTTTGATTCAAACAGAATATTTCCGTGCTTTTAAAAGACCACCTGCTGAAACTGCCATGAAAAAAGGGCTGTTGATAAACAAGGACATAACGGTCCTTGACAGAAGAGTATGAATCACTAGAAATGCATTCTGCTATATAAGCAATATCTGTTACATAAAACTGTGGAGATGTCATTTTATCTTTTTCTGTCTTTGCTTTATCTCCTTTTTTTCTGCCTTGTCCCAGTAGGCAGGAAAGAGCAAATCCTTTTCATGCATGCAGGAAAAGGGGGCTTTGTCTCGTTTGTTTCTGTCTTTTTTGTCTTATTTCTGGTCATTTATGCAATACAAATAAAGGACTATCATTGTTGGTTTTGGTTGGTTTCTATTTATTTATTTATTTAAACTGTGTGGCATATTTTTATTATGGCTGTGTCTGAGCAGATGAAACAAAGAGCCAGGGAAGTAAACTGGGCAGACAAATCATCAGATTCATTGAGATCGCTTACATAGTTCTAGAAAACATTCTGTTAAGCATAAACAGTCCTTCATAAGTAAGTAGATGTGATTTCTCCAAAATGGAAACACATCTTCTGGAAGTTCTGGAGGAAGCTGACATGAAGTAGACCTTCATAAAATCAGAGAATCATACAATGGTTTGAGCTGGAGGGGACCATAAAGCTCATTTAGTTCCAACCTCCCTGCCATGGGCAGTGACACATTCCATCTTCATTTTACTGCTTTTGCAATAAACTGTGTTTTGCAGCACAGCTATTTCTGGGAGTGAGCAGCAGTGGTCATGTCAAGCACTGCAGCCCCTTGTGTCAAGGACTGCGGAGCTGCCCCAAGCACCAGTGCTGCCAAGGTTACCTTGAGAGGCCATGGCTAGGGAGCAGCTCATGCTCACAGGCACACTTTGATCCATATACTAGATCTACACTGGTGAACTAAAATGGGTCAGGACCTGTGAACCACTTAAAGTGGGCAAATAAACAAAACACTTAATGGCAAAAGTCTCGATGCTTGTGGCTTGTCTTTCAGAGCCTGGGATTGCAGGATGTTCAGGTCTACATGAGGAGTACAGAGGAACTTCACTCATAGGTTAATAAAAAGGCTTTCCTTAAGACATTAAGGAGGCAGGGTGTTCTTTCACCATCCTGAGAATGAAGTGCAAAAAAGAGCTAAAATTATCTTGGCATGCTTAAGTTACATCAGATTCTCGAGAGTAGGTGGAGATCTACTGACTCAGATAGGCTGAAGACACTGTCTGTCTTACTGATGAATTGAAGCAACAACTCTGTGATCCTGCAGAAATCAATGTCTTGCTCCAGCATTGTGTTTAAACAGGGCTTGTTGCTGAGCCATGCCAACTCTGTACTAATACAGAATCCAAGCAAAAGGTATCATATCACCCCCAAATATCTCCAGTTGCTACTGGAGACTGTCCTATCATCCCCAAATATCTCCAGTTGCTACTGGAGACTGTATTGTCTTGTGTGGGTGAGCATGACCAAAGAAGAGGACGATAGCTTTATTAAGAAAACCATCACAGCCTTATAAGTCTTTGCATAGCCTTGAGAGTTAAGATCTGAAACCTTTTCTGAGACTAAGACAGGAGAGGGCAATCCAAGAAAATCAGATATAAACACTTGGGCTGAATGCATCTCTTGAATTTAATGCTGGCCCTACTCTTCCTTTCTACAACAGAAATTTGAAAATGAAACTCCATCTCTCTACGCTTCACCCTTAAAAGGAGTATAGGTTTGGCCCTTGCCCAAAACATCAACCTCACCATGGCAACATAAAAACCTGAAAGGAAGATCATGTGATCAAAAATGCTCATCCTGGGTTGTGCAAAGGGGGAGCCTGGATTTCAGGTAAGGCATTGGGTTCCAGAAGAAAAATTTTCACTGAAGACAAGCCTCAGGTATGGAGTGTGAAGGCAGCTTCTACACACACCAAGGCACATAGAGAGGAGAAAATAAATGAGGAAATTAATGAACTTAAGAAAAACATAGGAGACAAAAAGAAATAGAAAACAGTGAGAGTTGCACAAGAAGTGACAAAACAGCAAGTTGCTGATTTTCTCAGCTGGGAGAGGACAGAGAGCAGAAGACACCAGGTCAGATAAGTGGTGGGGGTAGGAGAGCAGCGCATGAGCTCACTTTCTGAACACAGCTAGTGAAAAAGTCTCCAATCTTCACTGCTTGAGGTCCATAGTCATAAGAAGTGTGAATGTGCATATATATGGGCAGTCACTTGAGAAGAAGCCCACAAGCCAGCTTTTCTCCCTTCATTAGCATAGATTTAAGGGCAAAGCAGTTTGAGTTACGGTCTCATTACTGAGATTTAATTACTTTTCCTAAATGTTCTGCAGAACATTTACTTGTACATTGCAAAGTATTACAGTATAGTCAGAACTTAGGCTTTCAATTACAGGAGAACTAGGCAGGAAAGAAGCTGAGTTAATTAGAGTCACTGAAGCTTAATCAATTCCTCTGTGTATGCAAGGAAGAGCGTGCCAACTTTTAGTCCATTTGTGAAGCCACCTTACCTGTCTGCTACAGGTTATTAAAGATTTCATGCAAAGGGGAAAAGTCAATGGCTGATATTTTAAAATGGCTGTTATTTTGCTTTTTTTACATTGGGCTAGACTCTTTTTGCTTCAATCCCATTTTTGGCAGACTAAATGTTTTTGTGTCTGAGACTGTTTTTGACTGCATATCCTTAAGAAGTACTTTCTTTCTGAAAGCAAAGTGCTTTCATTTGGAGACCCAAATCAGCACCCTAGCCCTTCTTTGGTTGTCAGCCTGTCTAGGAAGAGCAGGACCTTCGCAATGGAGAGCAAAGGTACAGCTCTTATGCATACTTTGTGTAGCCTGGCTATGCCATTCCTGCTTGTACAGTGACCTTTCTTTGGAAGGATGGAGAGTATCCCCAGGCATGCTGGGGAAGAAGAGAATTCATATGATCTGGGATAATT
The DNA here is from genome assembly GCF_963264785.1 of Psittacula echo. NCBI lineage: Eukaryota > Metazoa > Chordata > Aves > Psittaciformes > Psittacidae > Psittacula > Psittacula echo. The sequence goes on from NC_137736.1 coordinate 112,479,722, forward strand.
ATAAAAATATTCTGAAATATATGAGTTACAATTTAATTAGGTAAAGTGTAAATAAATATATATATGGGCAGCACTATTAGAAAAGAAAGCCACAAACCAGTTTCTCTCACTTCATAAGCATAGATTTAAGGGCAAAGGCTTTACACTTAGGTGTGAATAAACACCAGCACAAGTACAGAAGAGGTCACTTTCTGGGTAAAATTCATCCTGCCCCAAATTAGACAGTAGCCAGATGGATCACTTCCAAAAAGTGCTTGTACGACTAACAAAGATACATGTTGCAAAGTTAGAACTACATGATCATTACAGTCCCTTCCAACTCAAACCATTCTATGAAGTTAGATGTTCACTCCTACCCTCCACTCTCCCGCCGCAATTAATGGAAAGAAGTCTCAACTTTTGTGCTTGCCCTGTAGACATGTTAACCAAACTCACCACATCTGAGTCAGACTGTTGAGGCCAGGCACCTCATTTTTACAACTTAACAAGCCTGCATTAAGTACCTATTTTAGACATGCAAAATCCAGTCCTGTATGAACTGACTGTGCAGGTGCCAATCTGGAAGGAGAACAAGTGAGAGCTCCTGGTAGCAAATAAAACATACACCTGAGATCATAGAAATGTAAATGTGGACTGTATGGCTTCATTTTGCTTTGAAACTGAGTGGACTTTCAGTAGATACACCTATGCAGGATGGTAAGTGTATCTCAAGACTTATGGTAATATAGCATACTTTATCTAAGTCACATTTGTATGCCATGTAAAAGAAAACAGGTACATACACATGGGCACACACACCTGAGAGAGAAATTACTTTTCTCAATGTATTTTAAAAGGCCTTCAAATGGATGTTCTGTTTTACTACCACACAGGCTGAACTTGGGGGAGGATCTCATTATAAGCTGTAGACAGCATGTGCTAAAACATAATGGCATTCAGAATCAAAAAAAAATGGCCAAAAGAATATCTATAGCAATATGGTGTCATCTATTCTTCTCTTGGCAGCAGTCAGAGAAAAAGTCCTTGTTAAATCATCCATGCTATTAATTCTCAGTTTCCCTCTTTATCTTCTGCCAATGAAAGCAAAACTGACATATATATTTCTATAAATATTATTTTTGCATTTCTGTACCACAAAAGACATTTCATATTTCCGTGACTTTGGTAGCAGATGCATCATGACCGTTTTTGCAAAAAATCCTCAAAATTAATGCACTAGCAGAAAAGCAGAGCAGCGGTGGAGGATGGACCACCAGCAGATGGCATTCATTCCCTGCAGTTCCTGCAGCAGCAGCAGGTACTGAACGGTGCACTTGCACCAGCACATCAGCATAGTATGTGGGATCAGGCAGGAAGCAGCTAGTTAACCCCAAGCTATTTTTCTGTCATTTGACAAAATGCTCCTTTCAAAGCATTACTGTATTTTTTCCATCATTTAAGAAAGAGCTTGTACATAAGCACTATATAGATAGATTTGCCACATCACAGCAGCAGGATTTTATATTCACTTTATATACTCATGTAGGTACTACTAAGCACAAGCCAGTCTGTCTGGCCCAGTATTTTCTTTATCTAATAGCAGCTTTCCATAAATAACTGATGGAAGAACCTGACCTTTGTTCCCAGTTCAATAGCACCTTTATTCTACTGTTCTTCATGTTCGTAAATAGTCTGCTAAGGTAATACAACTATCAGTTTAAATATGTGCAGTAATAATTTTAAAGCATTTTATGACTAGAAATATACTGTCTATGCTATTTCACATAATCAGAGTGGCTTGGAGACCTCATCTATTTCCTTCCTCCCTGCAATGGGCAGGGACAACTTCCATTAGACCAGGTTACTCAAAGCCCCATACAACTTGGCTTTGAACACTTCCAGGGATGGGGCAGCCACAGCTTCTCTGGAAAACTTGTTCACCACCCCCACAGTAAAAAAAAATCTTGTTAATATCTCATCTAAATCTACCTTCTTGCAGTTTAAAGCCATTCCCCCTTGTTCTACCACTACATACCCTTCTAAGAAGTCCCCCTCTAGATTTCTTGTAGGTCTCCTTCCAATACCTTTAGGTATTGGAGGATTGTTACAAGATGTCCCTGGAGCCTTCTCTTCTCTAGGCTGAGCAAGCCCAACTCTCTCAGCCTGTCTTTGCAAGAGAGGTGCTCAAGCCCTCTGATCATCACTGTGGCCTCCTTTGGACTCACTCAAACAGGTCCACATCCTTCTTATTATGTTGTTGCCCCCAGAGCTGGATGCAGTACACTAGGTTGGGTCTCACAAGACTGAAGTAGAAGGGGAGAATCACCTCCCTTGACCTTCTGGTCACACTCCTTTGATGCAGCCCAGCATATAGGTGTCTTTCTGGGCTACAATTACACACTGTTGCCTTATGTTGAGCTTCTTGTCATTCAACAACCCCTCATCTTTCTCATCAGGCCTGCTCTCAATCCATTCTCCACTCAGCCTGTATTTGTGCCTGGGATTGCCCCAACCCAGATACAGGACCTTGCACTTGGCCTTGTTGAACTTCATGAGTTGCACACTGACCCACCTCTCAAGCATATCAAAGTCCCCCTGGATGGCATCCCTTCCCAACAGTGTGTCAACTGCACCACACAGCTTGGTATCACTGGCAGACTTGCTGAGGGTGCACAAGCAGCTCACTGTCCATGTTGCTGACAAAGATGTTAAGCAGTTCACCATATGTTTTATTTGGTGAATAGAAAGTAATACTGGATTCAGTATTACTCTCTATTCACAAAAAAACTGGATGCTTTTTTCCATCAAACAAAACTTTACCCCATGAAGGTATGGACTGAGGGCATCTTGCCAGTTCAGCAACACCATGTTGCTCCGCCAGCCCTGAGACCCTGATGCAGCATGCATCAGGTATGTAGGTGTTGCAATGTGGGGCTAAACATGCAGCTGCCCCGACTGCTGGCACCCTTCGCCTGCAGACCTGATGAGTCTGAAAGGGAGGGGCGTTCACTGCAATACTGCAGTAGCTGTTAAGAATTATACAGGAAAAGCAAACGGAGCAGGCAAGTGGATGTACAAATATAGGCCCTTGAAGAAAAACAAAAAGAAAGAGCAAGCAATCTCATTTCCATTGAGAAAATAAACAAAACTAAATGCACAATGGTATCTCATGTGGAGTTTCAGTAATGTGCTTACAGTGACATTAAAAGTAGGTATTACCTGTTCTAAGAGATTCTGAAGCCTCTCTATTTCACAGTCTATTACAAATTTCTTTTCTTGCCTTCGGTCCAGATCTTCTAAAAGCCTCCTGTAGCTGGCATCATTAAAGTTCTCCACACAGATGGCACTGACTTGCCAGCTATTTTGTCCCGCTTTTTCCATAATAGCTTGAAGTATTGAATAACCTAAAAGAAAATGATACAATATACTAGTAACACAATCAATGCATTCTTTTGAATAGGAACTGTCCTTAATCAATATTATGTCTCTTAATATTTGTTCCTGCAGGGAAGGGAATAAAAGACTGCCTGTATCCCTACCTATGCTGCTAGTCATAATCAGCACACAGTATGCAGTTAACAACAATTACCATTGCTGTGATCAGATTGCTTGGAATGATTCTCAGCATTATGGATAATCTTCATATGACTTACAAACACAAACTCTTATAATCAAGCATTCACCTTCTCAGACTGGTTTTGTACAGGTTTCTGTATCTGGGCAGTTCAACACAGCAAAGAAAAAAATATGAGCCTACTCATTCATCATAAGTATTTGCATACTAAAAAAGCATCATTTTAGATATTCAAATGCTTTGCCTTTTTTATTGTTTTTGTTTGTTTGTTTGTTTGTTTTTTGTTTTTTAACAACATTTAATCCAAGGAGTTTTTAATGCTTCTTAAAAAGAACTCATTTTTCATTTATTTATGCAAGTGATGCAATTCAGACAAGGTCCCCCTATCTAGAGTCACAACGCAAAATATTGTGGCTTTTAACTCGTTATCTGGATGAATTTTCCCCAGTAGCTTTAAATAAAAAAATTTCACCTCTTGAAAACTATCCATAGTTATGAGACTACACATAGCTTCAACAAGAGGGTCCTGTGCCTGAGTGCAGTGACCTCCAGCTGTCATTTTAATGCACCTGAAGATACCATTGTGTGACAGATTCCCAGATGCACTATCAGGCATTCCCAGAGACTGAAAGAGGAATCTTTCTAAGTTACATTTCAGGAATGTGTGCTGTTGCTAACTAACTAATTATCAGAAGACCTACAAAACACCATTTTGCCTCCAGTAAAATAAAAGCAGACAATAGCTTTATCAGAATACAAAAATTTTAGGACACATGAGAAACATTCTCTTGGAAATCTAGGAGTAGCTATTTTTCTGCTGACTCGTGGCATTTGCAGTCCCTGAAAAACTAACTTAAAACGTGTATCTCCTTGTCATTATGACATGATGCACCCGCACTCCAAAATGAACATCTATTATTTTTTCTTCAATTCAGATGACATATTTAAGATAAAAATAAAAACATTTATAGAGAATATGTAAAATGCATAACATATTTTATCTTATAAATGAGACATTTATTTTATGTAACAGTAGTTTATCTTAGGAAATGAATTAAAATGCTTGATGTATTGAGTATTAAAACATTTTTGTACTAAGCATATATTTTTAACCCAATGACTGTTATTTTTTTTCAAAGAACCATACAGATTTCCTGTTAATTGCTGCATAATTATTCTGCTTTTCCTGTTGCTATATTCAATCTCCTTTTTGACTGTAATTATCTCTGCAAATCATGACAAGATTCTTTCCCAAACACTGTATTTCTTGCTTCATTTCCTATTTATTTCCATATATAGATATACATTAAAGCTACTCCAGTGTTACAGGGGTTCCTGCTTCATTTACACTGCAAGTTTGCCTTGATCTTTGCTACAAAAGCAGTCAACATTTACTTAATTCAGCTTCTTGACATAAATTAACATTTTCTTTGATTCAGAATGAATGGTGTTTGAAACCGCAATTGACATCCCTCCATTCCTTTCACATTTTGCTTGGACAACTTTACTAAGATGTGTTTTGATCAAACTGGGAATTTATCCCAGCAAAAAGCATGACAAATATCAGACAACTAAATAGAAAAGCTTTTCTTCTACCTTGGATCAAGGTTTGACTTGCCATGTTTCATTAGCAACTGCCTTCATTTAGGCATTTGAAGCTTCTGTAACATCTTGTCAGTAGCTGGCACTTGGATGTGGGTTTTCGTGTTAGCATGTCTTTCACATATAGCATAATACAGCTAAATGGTATTAACTGGATATGGTGCAACATCTCCATCAGAAGAGTTCAGAATCTCTGCGCAAACCATTGGTGGCATAGTCATCTATTTAGTGTGCAAGAACAATTTTTAATATAAGAGACTGATAAGAGTGGAGTTTACACAGAATGGATGAAGGCATTCATAGGCTCAGTTGGCACAAAAATTAGACATACTGAGAAGAATGCTTATTTGCTCAAAATAATTGGCTACAGCTGACAGGCAAAAACATTAGTTGCATGTAGTGCAGCAAACATTTCATAAGGCAAAATTCCTGAAACTAACCTAGGGTAATTCTCAGAAACTGAGTGCAGGGTGTCTATTTAGAAAAAATTCTTACACTTCAGAAAGATGTTTGCCCAAGACAGCAGACATGAATCTTACAGCTGTTGTCTAAAAGTTATTTGTTTTCTGGTTGTCTGTTATTTATCCTCAGTTGTGCTACGGACAGATGTATGATTCATTTTCTAGAATACATTCCATGCCATGTACGTTGGAATAATATTTGTTGCATAAAAGCGAACTAAAAAAACCAAAACACCCCAGGCTAACTCGTATCAACTGAGATATAAAATCAATATTTAGGACTCAGCTAATAAAAAAAAGAGTAAGGTAAATTCTCACCCTTCCTCACCAACAAATTCAAACTTAAAATACAGATAATTCACTCATCAGAAAATTCAGAAAATACAAATTATCATGCTCAAACATAACAAGTTGAAGCCTGGAAGTCTGTATCAACATGCTCCTGGTCTTTCTTGGAGTGTGTTTTGTTGTTTGTTTAGTTAGTTGTGATTTTGGGTTGTGTTTTCAGGTTTTTTGTTAGCAAATCTATAAGCAAGATAAAACACCAATATGACTGCCTTCAAACAGGGATTAAGTCCCTGAAGGATGCTATATGCAAGAATATATGCAAGAAGAGCTTCTTTTTCCTCTTTATGGGACTACAATTGCTCAAATATAGATACTATTGACAACTGCTTCAGGACGAGTAGTACCAGTTCCACTTCAATATACTGGAACCAAAGCAGAGACAGGCAAAATCTGCAAAGATTTTATTTTCTTTACACTTCCCTGGGTTCACTTTCTCTTCTTGCTTTTCTGTTCTCTGGTCATGTGGAATTGTGATGATCTAACACTGCTGGTTTGTTTTTTTTTTTTTAAATTTTTTGGCATTTTTTTCCCAAAAAGATACCACACAGTCATCATATTGGAAAATCAAAATAAAACAAAACCCAAAACTTGAATATAAAAATGAAAACTTACTCTATTTTTCTCCTGTAAAATGAGAACTGGAGATGTCTAGGCAGAAAGTCTACATATTTGGGTTGATACTACACCTAAATACATTACAAATAATATCTCAGATATTTTTTAACCTTCCTCCCCTCATTCCACACTCCATATGCATTTTTCCATTGCAAAATGCATCAGCCACTTAAAAACAATGCCAGATGTGCACCTGGTCTTATATCTGTTTAGAGAGATATTAGTACCTCTTCAGAGAGACTTAGGTATCTTCTGGAAGCCAAAGAATATAAATCACTTGAGCAATTTTGGTATTTAAGAACACTTTGTAAGTGCAGCCATTTGGGAGTCTAGGATTCCTCCTAGTCACCGCAACACTGCTGTAATTGGACCCTTTATACAATCATCCCTCATCCAAGTAACTGAATAATGAGTAATCTTTTTGATTTTAAAAGTTCAGTAGCCTTTCAGGTTTTTTTATTTGTCTTTTGCTGTACCAGCCAGGCTTTCCCCTATCTAATTTTGTTTCAGCAGTCAATGACTTAATTTCATTTATTTCCATTTAAATGAAAACTAAAATCTGATATCCAAATCTTTTCAGTGTGTTCAGAATAAACTAAAGAGATAGAGGAGCATTTTCTTGACTTATTTTTCAGCTGGAATGCACATGGTTGGCTTGTTTCCTTTTCTTTTCTTTCCTTTTATTTTTACTTTTTCCTCTTGCTTGCTTGCTTGCTTTCACTGGAAATATTAAAGAGATCAGTTTCAGCCTTGTAATTAAACATCAGTTACTTTCATCTTCCAGCAGTCTTTTCATTCTGGAAAACCATTTTCCCCACTTCTCTAAGCACAAGCAGTCATTCCTGATGTTCTTGCTAGGAGACAGATAGTAAAGTGACTGCTTGCTCCAAACAGCAGCACTCCCAGTAGTAATTCCTATTTTGGAACTATTCTGCAGGAAGTAGCTTATTATTAATTTTCTGTGATGAAAAGGATGCAACTGTACTTTACTGAAATGAAAATTATTTCTCTTCTTTTATGGCCCAATTAACCTTCAAATAGGAACTGATCCCATTCCCAAGAATAGCTATGATCCCAACAGTCACAGACACTGAAATGACGGAGCTATTTTATTCAATCTACCTCCATCTAGTGGAATTCATACTGGGATCAGTACACGAAATAAATTCATTATAAATCTAACACACAGCAGAAATAAAGAATAAACAATCAAATCATTTAGTATGGATAAATTTGACATTCAGCACTAATGTCACTTAACTCTAGCTGTCTGTAAAGTAGTTGTCTAAGTTAATCATCCAAGCTTTAAAAGAGGAGATATACATCCCATAAAAAGGCATTTTTTTGTCTTAGATATCTATCTCAGAGGTGCTTTTCTCTTTCTCCAATGAATACTGAAGGAGTCTAGACATGAGGCTTAGTAAAAATGCTTACTATTTATCTAGCTAAATCTTGGCAAGATGAATCCAGACACTACAGTGATCATAAACATACAAGATAGTTATAGTATGAGTGATGCATGATTTTGCCTTCAGCCAATAACTAAAACCACTCAAACTCAAGCATATTTTACCTTTCCTCATGATTAATACATTTTTAATTAATATATGCTTTTGCTTCAAATTTTTGGTTTGAAGAGCTTTAAGAATTCAAACACAACCAGTAGGATTTATAAGCTCCATCGTATAACCTTTGACATATGGTAACTCATTCACATGCCTGATTTTCCCTGTGTTTGGAGATGGACCCAGAATATTCAACAAAAAGTACATACAAACAGGTCAACTTAGACAACAGAATGGAAGCTAGAACTATAGGTGTGTTCTGAGTCCTACTTGGGTCAATTCACAGAAATGACCCATAGATTGGAAAATAAAACAGGGAGCTCAAGAAATAACCCCGTCTATTCTCTTCTATCCCTCCATCCCCCAAGAGAGATAAATTATATTTAAATTGTTCTTCACAGATATCTTTATTTGTCCTTAAAAACCTCTAAAGAGGATTCTGTAACTTCCTACGTAATATATTCATTGCTTAATTATCCTTAGGAGATGTTTCCTAAAGTCAAGCCTAAGTCTCCCCTGGCACAATTTAAAGCCACTCATTCTTGTCCTATCTCTAATAGACCTGGAGAACAGTTTGTTCCCTTCTTCTTTAAAACATTCCTTTACATAACTAAGGCTACTGTTTCATTTCCTTTCTGTCTGCTCTTCTCTTGCTGAAATATGATTCTTTCAGGTTTTCCTTGTGGAACATGTTTTAGTCTAGATTCTGACAATTTTCCTTGGTTTCCTCTGGATATATTGCAATTGATCTAAGTCCTTCCTGAAGTGCATTGGTGAAAGGGTGATATATTTTTAAAAAGTATTCCAAAGTATACACAATCCTTCCAATTTTTGTAATCATCTGCAAGTTTTACAAATGTATTCTGTATTTCCTCATCCAAGTCATCAAAAAAGATGCTGGGAAAAACTTCAGCCAGAATGGATCACTACTTAGTACCTCCTCATTTGACAGTGCACCTCATATATTTCTCTCTCAGTTCAAGTGCATGACCAATGTTTTACAAATCCAGAAATTTCATCAAGACAAAATTTCTTTAGTTTATTGTGATGGGTTCACTTGTGCTCATCAAGCCACTCTATCACTTCAGTCCTTAACTGGATGGTGTGTGTGTGTAGAAAAATATGACAGAAGGTTCATGGGTTGAGATAAGGACAGAGAGAGATCACTTAGCAGTTAACCATCATGGGCAAAACACTTGGGGAAATTAGTTTTATTTATTACCAATCAAATCAGAGTAGCATAATAAGAAATAAAAACTAAGTCTTAAAACACCTTTGCCCCATGCCTCCTTTCTTCAGGGGCTTAACTTCACTCTTGATTTCTCTACCTCCTCCCCCACAGCAGCCCAGGGGGATGGGGAATTGAGGTTGCCATCAGTTCATCACATGTTGTTTCTGCCATTCCTTCCTCCTCAGAGGAGGGCTCCTAACACTCTTCCTCTGCTCCAGCATGGGGTCCCTCCCATGGGAGACAATCCTCCACAAACTTTTCCGACACGAGTCCTTCCCACAGGCTACAGATCTTCATGAACTGCTCCAGAGTAGGTCTTTTCCATGGGATGCAGTCCTTCAGGAACAGACTGCTTCAGCATGGGTCCCTTCCATGGGGTGCAGTCCTTCAGGAACAGACTGCTCCAGTGTGGGTCCCCTGTGGGGTCATGAGTCCTGCAGCAAACCTGCTCCAGTGCTGGTTTCCCACAGGACATCCCCCTGCTCTGGCATGTGGTCCTCCATGGGCTGCAGGTGGAGATCTGCTCCACAGTGGACTTTCATGTGCTGCAGGGGCACAGCCTGTCTCACCATGGTCTGCACCACGGACTGCAGGGGAATCTTTGCTCCAGTGCCTGGAGCATCTCCTGCCTCCTTCTGCACTGACCTTGGTGTCTGCAGTTGTATCTGCAGTGTTTCACACATTCTCACTTCTCTCCCCAGCTGCATTTGCTCCTTTTCCCATTCTTAACTATGTTATCCACCTGTGATGAGCTCAGCCTTGGCCAGTGGTGTGTCCATCCTGGAGCCAGCTGGCACTGGCTCTATCAGATATGGGGGAAAGCTTCTAGCACCTTCTCACAGAAGCCACCCTTGTAGCCCCTTGCTACCAAAGCTTGCCACGCAAACCTAATACACTCATTTAGAAAAATTTCATGCAAAAAATCGTATTAGAATGAAGCACCTATTTTTTTTTTCCCAATGTCTACAGAACCAGTTACTTTTAACAGAAGGAAATTTGCTTTATCTCACATAATTTTCACTGAAAAAAATACATGGTTCATTTTAGTTAGTTTTCCAAATTCTATGTACTTTCAAATATATCTGTTATGATGTAGGTTGTGAATTGTCACCTATACTATCAATCATGAGGATAATTTTGTTACAGATGGTTCTGAAACAAAACTGAGGGGAAAATGGATGCAATTGGCCATCTTCTCTATCACTATTTTACTCCAAAGTTTTCAGAGTATTTGATGATAAAGGAAATTATCTTTATGAGCTGAATTAATGTTCCTCGTCTCCCTGAGATTTATGACCTTGAATATTTCTGCAGTGCTGCGAGAGCTCCAAAACAAGGTTTATGGTCAGACTTTCAGTCCTTCTCTCCCTTAATCCTGCAGAGACTGGTATCTGTGCAACTTCATCTGCAGTATTTAATAACCCTGCTTTCCTAGGAGGAAAAAGCTGACAATATATTTCAATCATTACCTTTTTTCTTAAAAAAAAAAAAAAGTCTTAATGCCATGTAACTTACGTGCTTTCAGTGAGCATATGGGAGGAAGTTTGGCTTACAACACAATGGGAATTCATGATCAAAGATTCAGGCTATGTCAGATCCCATTTATGCTACATTCACTCTGCAGCAATATTTTCCCCCTTCTTTGCATTTCAGAGTCTGAAACCTTCATAGGAAATATGCCGTAAAGGTGTCTCACCAAAATACTAAGTGATAAAGATAAGTGTAAACCTGAGAGGGACTGAAGAAAACCACTAGTTTTGAAGGCAGTCTAATAGTTTCGCTTGTGCTTTCAGTTCTCAGATACCAATACCCCTCCTTCTTCACTAAATGCCTTGAAACTAACATCAAAGTCCAGTAAGCCTTCTTATGACATGCATGCATAGGGATGAATACATCCAAGCACATGTACAACATATATTTATATATGTATATGCCACGTGTATATTTACACGTACTTATAGTCTATACCTACAGTCTATACCTATAGTCTAAACCTATAGTCTGTTGTAAGTTTTCTATATTTCATTGCTTTTATTTCTCTATTATTTAGCTCTGCCAAAGGGCTCAGCTAGAATTGACTCAGGTGTGAAGTCTTTGGCTCCTCTGAAGTTTACAAGCAGCAAGGAAGCCACATTCTTAGCAAATTTTTCCTACAGAGCCTTCCATGCTAAATCATAAATGGTATGTAATTACAGGGATATCAGAACCTATTACCTTAAAAAAACCAACAATTAAGCCACTGAGTGGAAAAGAAGGATGGGGGGGGGCGGGGAGGGAAGCAAGTGTTAGGCTTGCTCTCTATCAGACCAGCATTTTAAAGGAACTATAGAGGCTACATAGTTTCTCTGGATAACCAATTATCTGTCATCTCGGGCCTATCATTAGGGTTAATGTGTATCAGCATTTTTTAAAAAAGGGGAGAAAATAGGAAAAAGTGAACTAATTTTAGAAGAAAATACAATATGTTCAAATGTTTAACTTACTATTCTTTTTCTCTCTCTTCTATTTATTTCACAAATATCCAACTTAGTTGTAAATATTCGTTGCTTTTGCACTTGTAGCTTAAACTTTCTTCTTTAGTGAAATGCCTTAAAGCCAAAATTCGTTTCAACAAAACCTACAGTCTGTAATTTTGATGCTAATAAATTATCTTTCTTACACAATATCTTCATTGACACAAAGCTATTTTCTATAAATTTCTCGCTTCCCAACAAATTACCTCTCTACTCTCAATTTAATAGGATTTTATTTGCCCTGTGATGGTATACAATTGTATATATACCTTTGTGTAAACAACACTCGAAAGAACTATGTCAGAAGGTATTAAGACTAAAGCACTCAACACTGGTGAGGTTGCACCAGTTTCTTGGTTTTGGGCTCCTCATGACAAGAAAGACATTGAAGTGCTGGAGCATTTTTACAGAAGGGTAACAAAGTTGGTGAAGGGTCTGAAGCAAAAGTCTGATGAAGAGCAGCTGGGGGAACTGGGGTTGTTTAGTCTGGACAAAAAGAGGCTTACTGCTCTCTAAAGCTACCTCAGCTTGTAGTGGGGTGGGTGTCAGTCTCTTTCCCCAAGTGACAAGCAATAGGACAAAAGGAAACATCCTCAAATTGCAGCAGGGGAGGTTTAGATTGGCTGTTAGGAAAAAATTCTTCCCTGAAAGGGTTGTCAAGCACTGGAACAGTCTGCCCAGGGAAATGGTTGAGTCATCATCCCTGGAGTTATTTAAAAGATGTGTAGATGTGGCACTTAGGGAAATGGTTTAGTGGTGGATTTAGCAGTGTTGAGTTTGTAGCTGGATGATCTTAAGGATCTTTTCTGATCTAAATGATTCTATAATCCTATGACACTGGATAATCTTGCACCTCCCCGGCACTTCATCTGAGGGACTGCAAGTGTCTGAACTAAATCCTGAAAATGGCATAGAATCAGAGTTTCTTTACAATAACATAATCCTACAAGAAAAAAAATAATTGAGAAAACATTTTAGTAAGTTCTAAATGCTCTAAGACATCACAAGCATACATATACATGTACATACAAATAAACACATATAGGTATGTATATATGTAAATACTGTATATTAATCTGTGCAAAACATCATGCAAAGAACTGACAGACTTTTTAAAGCAGGCAAATGAACAAACAGGAATTGTTTGAGCTTGTTCTTCCCCCTTCTCCCACTTCTCACCCCTTCTCTGAAAAGAACTGACTGAGCAAAAAGCACTTAACCTTGCCTCAGTTGAGTGCCTTCATAGACATTCCTATGATGGTCATAGATACACAGAACTGATCTTTTCCAGTGATGCTATGAGTAAGACAGCTAACAGAACATCTAGATACTTGAATAAAGAAACACGGAAGACAAAGGCTAGAAGAATGCTATGATCTTCACAGAGGACACTAGACTACTCCTCCATGACTGAATCTCTTCTTGGTGTCCACATTTAAAAAATTAATGTTAAATATTTGACAGAGTTCAAAGAACCAAATCAGAATGATTTGAGGTCAATATATAAAACATGCCTTGGAGTAAGATACTTGGAGAAGAATTTATCTCAACTGAAATTTTGATGGCTAAATCTGAGCTAGTTACTCCAGTATCCTTCTGCAGGCAGTAGAGGGAAACAGGCACATTCTGAAGGCTATTCATAAAACCTCTTATCATCTGCCGTATGTATTTTTAGGAGAGAAGAAATTGCCCATTGTTTAAAATGAAAAATCGCAACATTATTTCTCACGTTCAATGCTGTGTGTTCTGGTTTTGGGATTAAACCATGATGCCATGAACATTATTAACATATATATATAAATGTTATATATATATGTGCGTATCGAAAAAAGAAGCCTGCAGTATTAGCAAAGTATCTGCTATTCACATGCCTTTTAATTCAAGTTCTTCTGTTCTGTATCTACATTTTACATGTGAAGATACAACTTTTCATTTAAGTAGAATTAAAAGTTAGGTTACTTTTATGCCTCTCTTGTGGAGGATAGGCAGCTACACATAGGTTTCCTTTGATTATTCTGGTGAAGGGATTTGCATACAATTACAGAGACAATTTCAGTTCCTAGCAGGAACAAACACAGGATGAAGTAAGTACTCACCATATGATTAGACTAATTTATTACATCCCACTGAGGCAAGCTATATTCCAAGAAGTAATCATAAACTCATGTTCAAAGCTCTGGTAGAATGAATATATTTAACAATTCAAATTAAATCTCAGCTGTAGGAACTGACATTTAGCTGGAAATGTGGAAATGGGCAAGGTATAATGAAAAGATAACAGGTAAAATAATACAGACATTAAAAGCTGTGGATGGCCTGTTTGAAAGAAGGAAGGATAGAAAATTGTGATAAAATCCTGGCAAGATTTTTGTATTCAGTATATGTTGATCTGGACTTTGGTTAGTTTTAACTGACCTTGGCATTAATGTCTGAAGATGAACACAGTGACCAGTCAATAACTGCTCCATAAAAGTTAAGTGCCTGTGACGTTTCATTATACAATGGCACTGGCGTTGACTATTTTGAAAGCAAATGGTCTTAAGAAGTTTGTTCATTTTAGAGCTGGGTATTTTAGTTTCCCTGAACAGCTGTTTATTCACAGAAAAGTGCACTCTGGTGATATCCTGAGTCTTAATGAACATGAATGAGTTTTTCTGCATAGGACTTGCCAGAAGAAAAAATGACAGAGGTTTCAAAAAAGCAGAAGCAGCATCTAATAAAAATGGACATTTCTAAAGTATTTCTGTTTAGGGCATCTCTATGAATAGAAACAAAAGGCATGATCTGGTATTTGCCTGTTACCTAGGAGAGCAGTGGTAGCAAGATACCCTCCACCCCCCTAAGAAAGCATAGGACTCTGTGTGTGTCACTGGATGCCCCTTAGTCCACTGTGTCATGATCATTAGGACTGAGAGTGCCCTGAGTAGTTTAGTCCTCATCTCTCCATCTGGAGCAGCTGCACTGTGGATGATTTTCTGGCAAAGAAAGGCCACATACCCAGATCAGCAAGTGCCTACATGGTGTTAGACATGAATCAAGGGACAACTAAAGGTGAAGGAGGACAGGAGTGAGGCGCTGGGAGTAACAATCCCAGCAAGATAAGAAGGAGCTGGAATTGACTGAGTTGCTAAATTGTGGACTGTGGGCAAGCTTTGAAGGCCAGGTTCTCACACCTGTGCTTAACCAATTTTACGTTAGTTGTTAAGGGCCTTAAAGATATGTATGTATCCAATCACAATGTGCCAAGTTATTGCAAGCAACTTTAAGCAATAGTATATAAAGAGTTAGTTTTCTATAATAAATGGCTTTTGTTTGATCACATTGATCTCTGGCTGAGTCCATTCTGCGACAGATCCACAGCATAAAAACAATGCTAAAATAATCTCCAAGGCAGAAAAAGACAGAGAATTTGACTCTGCAGCATGGTAAAAAGAATATTTACCAAAGAGGTGGGAAACTTTTATTGTAGTCTTTGCTTCAGTGGCTAAGTAGTTTATAAAAGAATATCCAAAGAAGTTAGTAGTAGTAGTTACTACTAGTTACTACTAGAAGCTAGTAGCTAGTAGTTACTACTGAGAACCTAGTAACTGCTCAACAGATATAAAATAATTTATAAGTTCTAGAATATTTGTTTGGAATTTTAGACTGTAACCTAATTGGAAAATAAAATAGTAAATAGGGTCTGACTTCAGTTGTACTGGTGTAAAACTAGAAAAATCCCACTCTCACCAAATTTTTGAAGTTCCCGCTGCTGCACTTGAAAATTAAAATCTATTTCTGAAAAAGCCACAGGAGGTGATAATCCATCTAAGCATATAGTATTATTCAATTTATCTTGAATTTTCTTACAAACTTATGTCTAGAACAGCTCTGCCAATGCTCACTGCTCAAAAACTACTTTGAAAAAAACTGCTGCCCACTAATGCTTTTTTGTGTGTTTTGGTTTCTGCTTCCACTGCCCTTTTCAATGTGATCGACGAGGTATTATTTCATAACAGAGCATCTTGAACACTATAAATTACCTCAACTGCCTTAGCTTCCTAAAGACATACAATGTAGATTTGGATTTTCCAGTCTGCATCATGCAGCGATGTCCAGCCTTTTCAAACTGAGGCTGAAACATTATTCCAAAAAGGTCAGTGGGTTACAATTAATACTTGAGGGCATTTTCTCCGGAAGCAGAGTGGAAGGGAGCAGACAGCCCACCCAGCTCCTTTGCTAGGGATCCTTAAGTGTCTTCAGGAGACCAGGCTACAGCTGTAAAATTGCATAAAATTCCTTAAGGACATTGTGTTTTTCCTGTGTTACAGGAGTTATGGGTACTGGCACCCCGAAGGGACACTCACACAGCAGGTTTGGGCTGTGACTCCAGATTGGGTTGTATATGGTATGATGTCCAAAGGTATGAGAGACAGGGTGACCTCATTTCTCTTGCTAAAGCTACTTACTAAATCAGGTTCCAAATCACTGAGTCAGATTTCAGGCTAATTAATTACAAATAAACAAACATCACTATTACAGAAACTGGACATTTGCCTGTGTCCGTTATGAGATGGTTCATGAGAGACGATTTGCACAGCTATAAGCAGCGGGAGTTTCCCTGCTGAGCTGTTAACACTGGAGATGATACAAGGACAAAAACCTCAATATTTACACACTGCAGGACCTTTACACCAAACAACCTTGTGAGAAGTTGTATGTAGACCTTGCTGCAGTTGGAAGGAGGGTGTGAATATGCAAAGCGCTCATGCATGTTTTTTTCTCCACAGAGACCTCTGTCCCAGTGCCAGGCTGCTTCTGTGGGCTGGAACTACTCTGAAGCACCAAGTTGCAAGTGTCTAACAAGGCTGTTTGTGACAGACACAAAGAAGAGATTTTTTCTTAATATAACAAAGCAGAGATAAACATCTATTAATGCAAGAAACCAGTTTTACTTACATTTAGCATTCTATTGATGACGGCATCTTGACTTG
Source organism: Psittacula echo (assembly GCF_963264785.1). NCBI lineage: Eukaryota > Metazoa > Chordata > Aves > Psittaciformes > Psittacidae > Psittacula > Psittacula echo. The sequence continues at coordinate 112,496,583 of NC_137736.1, forward strand.
TGTATCACTGAATGAACACTTAAAAAAACCCTTAATAATTTAGGAATGTATTTGTGCAAGAAAGAGAGTCGTAATTACATGACAGATATTTCTTTAAGGTTTTAACTCTGTTGGAAAATGTTAATATTCACTATTTAGCTTTCATCTGCATGGTAGTTTAAATGAACAAGTCCTTTTCCAGCAAGAGTCTGCTGTTAATTCATTTTCATGATTAAAAAGGTTATTTTGATACTGAGACAACTATCATGAAATATGAGATAGGCTTGTACAATATACCCTATGGTAGAGAATGTGGATAAAATTTTAGGCACCCTACTACGAATGTTTGTTTCTATTTAAAGAAATGATGTTGGGCTCAAAGGCCTCATTGTCCTAGGTACGATACAAAGTATGAATTCAGAAAAAGTCTCCAAAAAGATGTCGTTGGAAACCAAAAAGACTTGGAGGTAGGGAGAGTTGTTTATTCCTACTTTTATTTTTAATTTATGTCAGCAAGACATTTCAAAATACTTATCAGTATGCATATATTTTTAATTTTATTTCTGTTAGTATTTATTTCTTTTAAAATATACTTAGGAGTAGAAGACTTAGCTAATTTACTTGACATTTTCCTTTCTGACATTATTTTGAAACATTACAAATGAGTCACTACAAGGTCCATATTCTACGTTGCGTTTTCACAGAATAAGAACTAGAGAAATTCTAGAAATACTGCTTTTTTTTTTTTTTTTTTCTTCAGGATTAGTTATAAAAGATAGGACAAATCCTGCTGTATAATTCATAAAATATTCGTATTGACTTCAATTGGAACTACTCATGGGACAGGAAATTGGTCCAATATTTGAAATCTGATGTAATTAAAATTTGAGAGCATTTAATTCCAAAACCCGTTTAATACATTCACTGGGCTGTAAGTGTACAACAACTAATTCTGCACCAAACGAAAAAGAAATTCACAAAAAGAAGTTACAGTAAAAGCTGAACATTCAGGCTGAATGTTTAACTGTGCAACTTTCTCTTGTATATCTTTCATATACATTCAGTTTCACAACTGCAGAATGGTCACACCATGTACGGCATGGTTTTGGCACATCAAAAGTATGGTTTAAAAGCATATGTTTTATGATCAGTTCAAAATGATATAAAGTGACAGATTTTGATTTTCAGATGGCATGCTTTATTTGCCAACTGAACATGTAAAACATGATCAAACATGCTTACCATAGATTAAGCATAGGTTTTTCCCTTTAGAATTCATGACATTTTTGACAGTTCATTATCAGGATGCCAGTATGTCAATATTAGCTATTTCCTGGCAGAAGAGAACTATCTGGGTGAAGTGTATGACATATTCAATGGACTGCAAGAGCAAAAGCCCTGTTCTACCCTGGAATGATCACAGTCACTTAATATCCAAGATAGTCAATGTCTGTGTAAGAAAGAATTTTTTTTTAAAAAAACCTACAATGCTGACAAAAGCTACAAAATATTTACTAGAGAAATAGATTAGAAAATTGTTAGAATTTATTAAGGATAAGTTGCAGCAAAATGGCATTTTGACATTCAGTTTGAATACAACTTTCCTCGTTGGTACTGTAACTTGCTCCAGGCACGCTCCCAGCTTGCATGTCTACTGAAACTCACAAGAACCTGAACTTGTGGTCTCATGACACTAAAACCTTGTACCAGAAAAGGTCTTTATGCTGCAAGACAGTAATACTCAAATCTGAAAGTGACACTTTTTAAAAAAAACTCTTCATATCTTAGTGCACATTCCTACACAGAAATCACACTTCTCCATTACACTGTGTCTTTGCACTCCAAGGGTTTTCTGTCCTGCAGCTTTATTACAATTAAAGTTTTACAAAGTCAGCTACAGATATGCTACCCTGATGCATTTAAGATGCATAATTAATACGTGTTCCTAATGTTAAGAAGGCCTGTGCCAATGCCTACATCATCCTTGGGAACTTCCATCTATATCCTGAAAAGGCTCCTAAGAATCTGCTTTTGTACAGCAGCCCTTATAACAGCAGACATGTCCAAATGCTAGTTTCCATAAATGTCATAGGCCAAATTCCACAACAATTTAACTTGCAGTAAAAGTTACTATATGTATGGGATACCTGAATGCGCTTAAAAATTAAATTTTGTACTAGATTGACACTCTTTGAGTTTGCAAAGTGTCTGAATTTGCCAACAAAGTGAAAAAAAAAGAAAAAGACAGGAAGCAGGAAACAAGGTATTCAAAAGAATAGGCAATAAAGTGGGCACATCCTTTAAGTAAACATCATCCCTTCTTTTGTCTTTTCAGGATTTGCAAGCTATCATATTCATGTTGGACTCTTCCTGAAGACCAAATCCATGCAGCATTTGAGTACTGCATTGTATTCACAGAATTGCTGAGGTGAGTAGCTCGAGAGAGGACGCTTTCAACACCGGAGCAGGGAGATCAGCGTCCAGGAGCCTTTACTCAGAGCGGCCAGAGCCACCGAGGGAGCCTCAGGTCCTCGGCAGGACCTGCCCAGGAGCCGGCAGCTCAGCGGACGCGAGCAGGGACTCACAGGGGGCGGAGCCACGAGGGGCGGCACCAGCTCTGACTGGTTAAAAACCTGCCCAGGGAGCGCGAGCGACCAGGGCGGGTTGAGGCAGTTTGTGCGGCAGCTCGAGCGGGATGGTGAGCACTCGCCGTATGACCAGGGCCCGGTCTGGGAGCTCTGCTCTGGCTGCCCCCGCAGTAGCCAGCGTAGGCACCCAGACAGAGCCGATGAGAGGGGAGGCTGCAGTGCAGAGCTCAGAGTGTAGAGAGTGTCTGCACTGGTCTCTTGAGGGAACAGTGCCAAAGGGACAGGGCTGCACTCAGTGCTCCCTGGTGCAGGTCCTCCTGCAGCAGGTGGCTGAGCTGCTGGATGCTGTTAATAGGCTGCAAGATACCAGGGAAGCTGAGAGGAAGCAGGACTGCCTTCTCCAGGCCCAAACTGTGCAGGGGCCTCAGGCGTCCCCTGAAGCTCATGGAGGAGTGGAGGAGGCTGTCAACCCAGGAAGCTGGGAAATAGTAACAACAAAAAACAACAAAAAAAGGAGGAAGAGGACAATTAAAAACAAGGGGCTTCCTCCTAAAGCTGTTGTCCCCACCCAGAACCACTTTGCTGTCCTACAGGGTGCTAAGAAGGAAGGGCACTTGCACCAGAAACAACCGGCTGGTGCACCAGTAAAGAAGATCACTACTGGTGCTGCCAGGAAAAAGAGACGGGTCATAGTTGTAGGGGACTCTACTTTGAAAGGAACAGAGGCACTCATCTGTCGACCTGACCCGGTCTCAAGGGAGGTGTGTTGCCTACCTGGGACACGGATCAGGGATGTTGCAGAGAGGCTGTCTGCTCTAGTGAGACCCACGGACTATTACCCACTTCTGGTGATCCATGTGGGTGCTAGTGATGTTGATAGCAGTAGGCTGGAGAACATAAAGAAGGACTACAGAGCCCTGGGAGAAGTGGTTAGGGGCTCTGGAGCTCAGATTGTCTTTCTGTCAATTCTCCAGGATACAGGGGGAGACCTTCAAAAAGCTAGGAGGATTGGCCAAATTAAGAGGTTAAAAGGATGGTGCCATAGTCAGAGGTTTGCGTGTTTTGAATACGGGACCCAAGTTAGTAGGCCAGGTCTACTGGGGGCTGGTAGAGCTGATCTGACAAAGAAGAGGAAGAGAGGTTTTGGTAGGAGGCTTGCCAGGCTGGTCAAGGATGCTTTAAACTAGATGTGTTGGGGGAGGGGGGCATCGTGCCATCCCAACACACCCAGTCAGTTGCCAGCACCTACAATAAATGCTCGGAGCCATGCAGAGATATTCCAGCCGCTCCAGCCAATGAGCCGGCTTCATTTGGAGCTCGGCTCAGATGCTTCTATACAAACGCTTGTAGCATGGGAAACAAACAAGAGGAATTAGAGATGTGTGCACGACTACGGGAGTATGATATAATAGGCATCACAGAAACATGGTGGGATGGCTCCTGTGACTGGAGTGTTGGAATGGAAGGTTACAGGCTCTATAGAAAAGACAAGCCTGGCAGGCGGGGCGGGGGAGTTGCTATTTATGTTAGGGATAGGGTGGAGAGTATGGAACTCTGTCTGGGGACGAGTGAGCAGTCGACAAGAGAGTTTGTGGGTCAAGGTTAAAGGGAGAGCAGCGATGGGGGACATCACTGTGGGGAAATGTTACAGACCGCCTGATCAAGAAGAATCTGTGGATGAAGTGCTCTATAGGCAGATAGGAACAGCCTCAAGCTCACAGGCCCTTGTTCTCATGGGAGACTTCAACCACCCTGACATCTGTTGGAGTGAAGGTACGGCCCGGCACAAGCAATCCAGGAGATTCCTCGATTGTGTGGAAGACAACTTCTTTCTGCAAGAACCTGCTTAGTAAGGTTCCATGGGATACAGCCCTAGAGGGCAGGGGGGCCCCAGACTCTTGGTTGTTATTCAAGGATCACCTGCTCCAAGCTCAGGAGTGTTGCATCCCAACTAGAAGGAAGTGCAGCAAGAGGGCCAGGAGACCTCCCTGGATGGATAAGGAGCTGGTCAGGAAAATTCAAAGGAAAAAACAGGCTTATAAAAGGTGGAAGCAAGGACAGGTGACCTGGGAAGAATACAGCGATGCTGTCCGGGAAGCTAGGGACCAGGTGAGGAAGGCTAAGGCCCAGTTAGAATTAAACTTGGCTAGGGATGTTAAGGATAATAGGAAGGGATTCTATAGGTACGTAGCGAGTAAAAGACAGACTAGGGACAACGTAGGCCCCCTTCGGAAGATATCTGGAGAACTGGCTACCCAGGATTTGGAGAAGGCTGAGGTTCTTAATGACTTCTTTGCCTCGGTCTTCACTGGCAAATGCTCTGACCGCACCACCCAGGTCTTGGAAGGCAGACACAGGGACTGTGAGAATGAAGACCCTAGGCCCACTGTAGGAGAGGATCTGGTTCAAGACCGTCTTAAGAACCTGAATGTGCATAAATCCATGGGATCTGATGAAATCTATCCACAGGTCCTGAAGGAGCTGACGAATGAAGTTGCTAAGCCACTGGCCATCATATTTGAAAAATCATGGCAGTCAGGTGAAGTTTCCGACGACTGGAAGAAGGGAAATATAACCCCCATTTTCAAGAAGGGGAAAATGGATGACCCGGGGAATTACAGACCAGTCAGTCTCACCTCTGTGCCTGGCAAAATATTGGAGCAGATTCTCCTGGAAGGCATGCTAAGGCACATGAAAAACAAGGAGGTGGTTGGTGACAGCCAGCATGGCTTCACTAAGGGGAAATCCTGCCTGACCAATTTGGTGGCCTTCTATGATGGGGCTATGGAACTGATGGACAGGGACAGAGCAGTTGACGTCATCTACCTGGACTTGTGCAAAGCGTTCAACACTGTCCCACACAGCATCCTTGTCTCTAAATTGGAGAGACATCAATTTGATGGGTGGACCACTCGGTGGATAAAGAACTGGCTGGATGGCCGCACGCAAAGAGTTGTGGTCAATGGCTCGATGTCCGGCTGGAGACCGGTAACGAGTGGTGTCCCTCAGGGATCGGTGTTGGGACCGGTCTTGTTCAACATCTTTGTCGGTGAACATGGACAGTGGGATTGAGTGCGCCCTCAGCAAGTTTGCCGATGACACCAAGCTGTGTGGTTCGGTTGATACGCCGGAGGGAAGGGGTGCCATCCAGAGGGACCTTGACACGCTTGTGAGGTGGGCTGATGCCAACCTGATGAAGTTTAACCATGCCAAGTGCAAGGTCCTACACCTGGGTCGGAGCAAGCCCAGGCACAGCTACAGGTTGGGCAGAGAAGAGATTCAGAGCAGCCCTGCAGAGAAGGACTTGGGGGTGTTGGTCGATGAGAAAATGAACATGAGCTGGCTTTAGTGTGCACTCGCAGCCCAGAAAGCCAACCCTATCCTGGGCTGCATTAAGAGGAGCGTGACCAGCAGGTCGAAGGAGGTGATTCTGCCCCTCTACTCTGCTCTCGTGAGACCTCACTTGGAGTATTGTGTGCAGTTCTGGTGTCCTCAACATAAAAAGGTCATGGAACTGTTGGAACAAGTCCAGAGGAGGGCCACGAGGATGATCAGGGGACTGGAGCACCTCCTGTATGGAGACAGGCTGAGAAAATTGGGGCTGTTCAGCCTGAAGAAGAGAAGGCTGCGTGGAGACCTCGTAGCAGCCTTCCAGTATCTGAAGGGGACCATAAGGATCCCAGAAAGGGACTCCTCATTAGGGACTGTAGTGACAGGACAAGGTGTTACGGGTTCAAACTTAAACAGGGGAAGTTTAGATTGGATATAAGGAAGAAATTTTTTACTGTGAGGGTGGTGAGGCACTGGAATGAGTTGCCCACGGAAGTTGTGAATGCTCCATCCTTGGCGGTGTTCAAGGCCAGGTTGGATGAGGCCTTGGGTGACATGGTTTAGTGTGGGGTGTCCCTGCCCATGTCAGGGGCGTTGGAACTAGATGATCTTAAGGTCCTTTCCACCCCTGACTATTCTATGATTCTATGATTCTAAATAGTGGATTCACATCTCAACGAAATTACAGGAATACAAATGCACACACTTATCACCTGATTATCTGTTTTTTTGTTCTTTTTTTTTTTTTTTTTAAGCTTGTTTTCAACAGGAACAAAGACTTAAGCCACAAATCTAATGTATTCACACCACAAGCTAAAAATTATGTGGAACTGTCCAATAGAAAAAACCCTACAATTCTCTACATTGGGAAATAACCCTACATTCTATTTCTGTACAATTGGGTTAAAGACATTCAAACCCACATTTAGCAACTTCTTCCTCATTTTTCACAGAATAGAGTGCCAAGTTACTCCAAGTGTCTCACCACTCCAAGGCTGAGATTAAGAATTAGCTAAAGACTGAAGTAATCAAGTTCTAAGATACTGATGATAATTATATAAGAACTGTGACTGTTCCTCATTTTGTGGCACAGGTATATTACCTTCAGTTAAAACCTTCTTCAGTTCTCTAGAGAGTTACTGTTATTCTTGCCCGCACTCAAATACGCTGAATTATGAAAACGGAATTAAACCTTTTTATGCTATTTAGTCCCACCTCATCTCTAACAATTCAACAGAGAATTTCTTCTGGTGTTTTTGCTTGCAATTGCATAAACACAGAGGGCTTATTTCTGGCATCAGTAAGCAGCTGGGCCCAGTCCTGTGACCCAATCCTTCCTGGATGCCTGCTTCATCCTATTCCTAATTTACAGAGAAGGCCTTTGTACCCCAGTCACCATCCCACTAGGGTATGTGGATCCTGTGCACACTATAGTTGAAAAAAATGTGAAACTAACATATAACCTAACCTAACCTGGTGCATTTTTTTTTTTTTTTTTAATCTGACAAGTGAGATGTAACACCCCAGAGGAACAGCAAGAGAAGAAAAGGTCTTCCTGAAAATATTGGTTAGGTACTGCGGATGGGACAAAATCCAAAGGGAAATGGATTAACTTCCTAAAAGCCCTGTTGAAGACTGGTATATCTAATAAAGGAGCAGAGTTACTTGACCCCAGCAGTCAGAAGAACTCCCTCCAGACAGGAAGTAAGAACCAGAGGGGCAGACCATATGAAAGGGTCAGCTGACTCATTTTCAGAAACTTACTTTTCCTTGATAAGTACATAAAATCCTGATAGTTCTTGGTTTTTATCTTCTCAGCAGCCTGATTTCTTTTATCTTAGTGGTCTTTCTAAACTGACAATATTATTGACCCTCAGTTTACAAAATTAAATCCTTGATGTTCATGTAGAATTTGAGCAGGATAACTTCGTGTTTACTTTGGATTCTTCTTGGACTATTCAGATAATGTTGTTGTTGAAGTTTCTTAATTGGTTATTCATCATGATTGATTTATACTCTATAGTCTTTTCAAAGCATTCTATACTATTATCGTTACTATAGGTTTGAAGCTAACAATGGGCTTGATCGTCCCAAAATTACCATTATTAATTTACAAAATTAATGTAAATAAATAATTACCATTATTTATTTACAAACATCTCTGTTCCCTATCTATATGGTATCTTCCCCAGAACTGAGCACGAAATCTCATGAAATAATTTTATCCTACAGAATCTTGAATCTAGAGTAGTAGCCAAGTAAATTTGAGTCCTCCAGAGATACGATTACCTCATAAGGACTACATTCCCCTGAGACTTGTCTCAGTGCTGTTTGAAAAATCTCTGGTATGTAAAAAGCCCCCTGATACTTAAGAAGAAGAAAGACGAAATATGGAGTTCAGAAAGCATAAGAATAGCTTCCAATGAATCAATGAACATTGTAAGTTACGCACAGTAATCTGCCACTCTTTAAAATATTTAGTAATAATGACAAGTGAATGAAAAATTCCATTTAGACAGCATTTTTGGTAGGGGTAGGGAAAGGTGCAACTCATGCATGAGAAATACTTCCTTATGCCTGGCAGGTCTTCAATATTGCTCTTTTAAAAAAATATTATATTACCTACTATGAACATTAAAGATCAAGAAATCACATTTTTTTCCCCTTGTCCACACCACAGAGTTCCATTTTATTTAGGGACTGAAACTCATTGGGCTTGGAGTAAACCTACTATTGCCAAATTGTTTACTCCATTCATGCTCTGAGAAATAAAAAAACCACAAAAGGCATGGAGAGTAAAATGTAACAACAATTATTTTAAAAGGAAAATGTGCACATTTGTAAATTAAGAGGTTAATTAAAACCCAGGAAAATATTTTAATGGGCTTAATACAAACTACTCCAGTCTTTCTAATACAGTTCTCTGGGGAAAAGAAGGAATGAAAACAGTAATGCTTATAATGCACAACCTCATTAGCAGTACTTAATGTGTCCCTTTTTCTGTCTCCCAAATTCTAAATGCTCAAAATGGAAAAAGTTACATGGACTTCTCTAAGGACTTTAATACAGTCCCCCACAGCACTCTTATCTCTAAATTGAAGAGGTATGGATTTGATGGATGCACTGTTAAATGGATAAGGAATTGGCTAGATGGCTGCATCCAAAGATTCATAGTCCCAGTGGAAATGGCTCAGTGTCCAAATGGAAACCAGTAATGAGTGGTGTCCCTCAAAGGTCCACACTGAGACCAATACTATTCAGTATCTTGACTAATGATGTATTGAGTGGGATTGAGTGCATCCTCATGAAGTCTGCAGATGACACCAAGCTGAGTGGTGCAGTGAATTTGCTAGAATGGATAGGATGCCATCCAGAGGGACCTCGACAGGCTTGATCAGTGAGCACGTGCAAACCTTGCGAAGTTCAACAAGGCCAAGTGCAAGGTCCCACATCTGGGTCAGGGCAATTCCAGTATCAACAGAGACTGGAGCATGAATGGACTGAGAGCAGCCCTACAGAAAACGACTTGGGAGTACTGTTGGAGGAAAGATTGGACATGAGCTGGCAATGCATGTTCGCAACCCAGAAAGCTAATTGTATTCTGGGCTGCATCAAAAGAAGTATGGTCAGCAGGTCAAGAGAGGTGATTCTGCCCATCTACTACTCTCTCCTCTCCTGATACCTCACCGGGAGTGTGTGTCTGGATCTGGAGTCCCCAGTACTAGAAAGACATGGACCTGATGAATCTGGTCCAAAGGAGGAATATGAAAATGGTCAGAGGGCTGGAAAAAAGTCAGAATCTGAGAGACTTGTGTTTGTTAAGCCTAGACAAGAGAAGGCTCTGAGGACATATTTTTGCAGTCTTTCTATATATAAAGGGGGGTGTGTGTGTGTTAAAAGAACGATGGAGAGAGACTTTTTACAAAAGCCTGTAGTGGCAGGAGAAAGGGGAATGTTTTTAAACTGAGTGTAAATTTAGATTGGATACAAAGAAAATATTCTTTATTATGATAGTGGTGGGACACTGGAAGAGGCTGCCCAGGGATACTGTGGAAGTGTTGAAGGTCAGGTTAGATGGGCCTTTGAGCAAGCTGATCTAGTGAAAGATGTCCCTGTTGAGGGCAGGGTGGTTGGACTAGATGTTCTTTAAAGGTCCCCTCCAATGCAAACCATGCTGTGATTCTATAATTCTATGAAAATACAAGTGTTTAAATTGTAGGCCACAAGACCCACTAGGGAATAAATAATTATTTACTTCTCAAAACAATTTCATAGAATTGAAAGACCAGAACCACAAAATACCAGAAAATCCTACAGAAAACAATGGGAATTATGTGTTTAAGTTGTTTTGCAGACCTGGTCTTTGTCTTTCACAGTATCACGGTATCACAGTATGTTAGAGATTGGAAGGGACCTCAAAAGATCATCTAGTCCAATCCCCCTGCCAGAGCAGGAACACCTAGATAAGATTACACAGGAATGTGTCCAGGCGGGTTTTGAATGTCTCCAGAGAAGGAGACTCCACAACCTCCCTGGGCAGCCTGTTCCAGTGTTCTGTCACCCTCACTGAGAAGAAGTTTCTTCTCAAGTTTAAGTGGAACCTCTTGTGTTCCAGTTTATACCCATTACCCCTTGTCCTATCATAGTTTGCCATTGAGAAGAGCCTGGCTCCATCCTCATGACACTCCCCCTTTATATATTTATATACACTAATAAGGTCCCCCCGCAGTCTCCTCTTCTCCAAACTATAGAGACCCAGCTCCCTCAGCCTTTCCTCATAAGGGAGATGCTCCACTCCCTTAATCATCTTTGTCGCCCTGCGCTGGACTCTCTCCAGCAGGTCCCTGTCCTTCTTGAACTGAGGGGCCCAGAACTGGACACAATATTCCAGATGCGGTCTCACCAGGGCCGAGTAGAGGGGAAGGAGGACCTCTCTCGACCTACTGACCACCCCCCTTCTAATACACCCCAGGATGCCATTGGCCTTCTTGGCCACAAGGGCACAGTGTTGGCTCATGGTCATCCTGCTGTCCACTAGGACCCCCAGGTCCCTCTCCCCTACACTGCTCTCTAACAGGTCGTTCCCCAACCTATACTGGAACCTGGGGTTGTTCCTGCCCAGATGCAGGACTCTACACTTTCCCTTGTTATATTTCATCAAGTTTCTCCCTGCCCAACTCTCCAGCCTGTCCAGGTCTCGCTGGATGGCAGCACAGCCTTCTGGCGTGTCAGCCACTCCTCCCAGCTTAGTGTCATCAGCAAACTTGCTGATAGTACACTCAATTCCCTCATCTAAATCGTTGATGAATATATTAAATAATACTGGTCCCAGTACTGGGACCTTGAGGCACTCCACTAGATACAGGCCTCCAACTAGACTCCGCCCCATAGACTATAACTCTCTGGCTTCTCTCCTTCAGCCAGTTCACAGTCCATCTCACTACCTGATCATCCAGACCACACTTCCTCAGTTTAGCTGTGAGGATGCTGTGGGAGACTGTGTCAAATGCTTTGCTGAAGTCAAGGTAGACCACATCCACCACTCTGCCATCATCCATCCACAATGTTATTTCCTCATAAAAGGCTAGGAGGTTGGTCAAGCATGACTTCCCCTTGGTAAAGCCATGTTGACTGCCCCTCATAACCCTCTTATCCTTGACATGCCTTAAGATGGCATCAAGGATAAGGTGTTCCATCACTTTCCCAGGGATGGAGGTGAGGCTGACCGGTCTATAGTTACCTGGGTCCTCCTTCTTGCCTTTTTTGAAGACTGGAGTGACATTTGCTTTCCTCCAGTCCTCAGGCACCTCTCCCGTTTCCCAAGACTTGGTAAAGATGATGGAGAGTGGTCTAGCAATGACTTCTGCCAGTTCCCTCAGCACCCGCGGGCGCATCCCATCTGGACCCATGGATTTATGGATGTCCAGATTGCTCAACTGGTCCCTAACCCATTCCTCATGGACTAAGGCAAACCGCTCCAGTGACCTGACTTCATCTGAGGTCTCAGGAGTACAGGGTTCTTCAGGACTGCCTCCGGCAGAGTAGACTGACACAAAGAAGGCATTCAATAACTCTGCCATCTCTGTATCTTCTGTCACCAGGGCACCCATCCCATTCACCAGTGGCCCAACCTTGCCTCTGGTGTTAGTTTTATCAGCTATGTATTTGAAAAAGCTCTTTCTGTTGTCCTTGACCCCTCTGGCCAGATTTAATTCTAAGGAGGCCTTAGCCATCCTAGCTGCCTTCCTACATCCTCTAGCAGCAGCCTTATATTCCTCCCGAGTGGCCAGCCCCTCCTTCCATGACCTATAAACTCTGCTCTTCCACTTGAGCATACCCAGCAGTTCCTTATTCAGCCACGCAGGTCTCCTGGCCCTCTTCCTTGACTTCCTACGTGTCGGGATGCTCAGCTCTTGAGCTTGGAATAAGCAATTCTTGAATGCCAACCAACTATCTTGGGCCCCTTTACCTTCAAGCAGCCTTGCCCATGGGACTTCCCCTAGCAATTGCTTGAAAAGGCCAAAGTTTGCCCTGCTAAAGTCCAGGGTTGCAATTCTACTTGCTATTGTACTGGTCCTACCACACAAGATCCTGAATTCCACCATTTCGTGGTCGCTGCAACCAAGGCAGCCCTCAACCCTTACTGCTTCGACCAGACCCTCTTTGTTAGTGAGGATGAGATCCAGCAGCGCTCCTCTCCTGGTTGGCTGATCCACCATTTGCATGAGGAAGTTATCATCCATACACTGGAGGAACCTCCTGGACTGTGGCTGGGTTGCTGAGTAGTCCTTCCAGCAAACATCAGGGAAATTAAAATCCCCCACGACAACCACGGCCTGTGACTGTGAGGCTGCTCTCACCTGCTTGTAGAAGGCCTCATCAACTTCCTCACCCTGATCTGGTGGCCTGTAACAGACACCCACAACAGTATCACCCCTGCCAGCCTGCCCCTTAATTCTCACCCACAGACTCTCAACTCGCTCATCCCCTGTTCCTGGACAGAGCTCCGTACATTGCAGCTGCTCTCGCACATAAAGAGCAACCCCACCACCCCGCCTGGCTGGCCTGTCTTTCCTGAGAAGGACATAGCCCTCCATGAGTATATTCCAGTCATGTGAGCTGTCCCACCACGTCTCTGTAATTGCCACCAGATCATAATCTCCTGACTTAACACAGGTCTCCAACTCCTCCTGCTTATTTCCCATGCTGCACGCATTGGTGTACGGGCATTTCAAGGAGGGAGCTGAGCTCACCAATTTCACCCTAGGATTATAGGAGGCCTCCCAGTCTTCATCAATTCTAGAGTGCTGCCCCACTGGGGCAAGCCCAGTTACAACCCCATCCCCCTTCGAATCTAGTTTAAAGCTCTCCAAATGAGCCCTGCTAATTCATGCCCCAGCATCCTTTTGCCTCTGTGAGTTAAACCTTTCCCACGTGCCATCATCCAGACTGGAGCCTTATAAAACCAGCCGTTATCAAAGAACCCAAAGCCCTGCCTAAAGCACCAGTCTCGTAGCCAATTGTTTATGGACTGAATTTTCCCATTCAATCCCACATCATCACCGGAAGATGGAAGAACTGAGGAGAAGATCACTTGAGCCCCAGACTCTTTCACCATCCGCCCCAAGGCCCTGTAGTCTTTCTTCATCCCCCTCAGACTGCGGGAAGCAGCTTCCCCCCCACCTGTCTGGAAGACCAGCAGCGGGTAGTAGTCTGTCGGGTGCACCAGGCTGGGGAGCGCCCTGGTGATATCCCTGATCCGGACTCCAGGCAGACTACACACTTCCCTATGATGAGGGTCAACTCTGCATATCGGGCCCTCTGTTCCTCTCAGAAGGGAATCGCCTACGACAATGACTTTTCTTTCTTTCTTGTCAGAGGCAGTCTTGAGGTGCGAAGTCGACCGCCTTTTCCTATGTGACCTTGTAGTTTGGCCTTGCACCACATCCTCACTTACCTCTCCATCAAGATCCAGGGCCTCAAACCTATTACTGAGGGGCACCTGGGGAAGCAGGGCAGGAAGGGAGGAAGGTTGCCCACGGTTCCGAACTGGAACTCGCTTCCAGCCCTCATCGTCTTTTTGGTCCCTTACCTCTGCGCGACAGCTACAGAGCAGGGGCTGTCTCGGGTCATCCCCCTCTGTCTGAGAGGACAGGGGGTCCATCCCCTTGTGGGGGGTATCTCCCTGGAACCGTTCCTGCTGGCACGCTAGGGAGTTACTCCACCAGTCGATCTCCCTTTCACAGTCCCTGATGGTCCTCAGTGTCTCGACCTCCTCCTTAAGTTCTGCCACCAAGCTAAGCAGATCTTCTACCTGCTCACACCTCACGCAGGTGGAATGCTGGCCTCCCTCCCTCAGCAGCAGCAGGCTCTGGCACTCCCTGCAGCCAGAGACCTGAACAGCCACGGTTTGGGGCAGGGTCTCTGTCTGAGTTGCTACAGTCTCCTTACTGCAAGCTCTCCTTCTGGAGGCGACCATATTGGTCAGCAGTCTGGGACACCAGCAACAGAGTCCGCAACACGACCTGCTTGTTCCTCCCTGCGCCCTGTGGGCAGCGACCGGTCACTGCCCTCCCAAAGGCTCTTTCAAGGCAAGTCTTTCATGATGACCAAAATCACTCATACACTTTTCCTAGTGGCAAGCTGTTTTTGTGGAAAGATTGTCTGGGGGGATGACATAGAAAATGTCTTTGACCTTCATCTGCTAGGGCATCTCAGATCCTTGCCTGTGTACTCCATGCCCCCATTCATCAACATTCAGAAGTACTGATGAAGTTAAAGCTAGGTATTTGCTTATGAACAGAGTTCACTCGGGACCTTGTCCTTTAGCTCATCTCTATTACTGCAATGAAGAATTTTGTGTGTATCTGTTGTCACAGTCACAGAATCATGGAATAATTTTGGCTAGAATGGGCTTCAGGAGGCCATCTGACTTCATTTCCTGCTCAAAGTAGGGCCAGTTAGAGCACGTTGCTCAAGGCATGTCAATTTGAAATTTGAACATCTAAATTTTGATGGACATTCTAAAAACTCTCACGGCAACCTATTTTAATGCTTCATCACTTTCACCATGAAGACCTTTCCATTGCTTGTATTCCTCCCTAATTCATTTTGGTCAGGTATCAGGGCAGCTGAAGTCCCCTGTGAGTATCAGAGCCTACATTTTTGAGGTTTCCTCTGCTTCCACTTCTTGACTACCCAGTGCATAGCAAATGTAGCACCACCCCATGCCTGCTCATCTGTCCTCTGCTCCTGGTCCCCCATGGACCAGCTTGCCCTGTAGGCAACTTGTTCCACACTGCAGGTGTCTCTGTGCACAGAGCATAGCTCCTGCTCCTCACCTTCCCAGCCCATTCTTCCTGAAGAACCTGTGTTCACCTCCTCCATGCCCTGCAGCACTCCCATCCTATGACATCCCTCCCCTTTCTGTAATCCCACAAAAAGTCTCTGCTTGATGGCTCTACAGGGATGTCTAATCCCACTTGCTTGTTTCCCATGATGCTTTCACTCAGGCACGGACACTTGGGATGGGACTACAGTCACAGCGTTTACACCAGGTGAGAGCACAAGAGCCTCTTCTATCACTCCGCTCCGCAGGTGCTTTCTCATGGCCTCCCATTCCTCACTGGGTCAAGTCCACTGATGTCAGCCTAAATAAACAGATATCCAGACAATTTTGATTTTTAGGCCTAAATGTAACAGCTCAGACTAGGAATCAAATTAAGTTTTATGCTATCAGAACACAAATGTACCTGAAATTATTACCCTTGCTCCTTCTTATCTTTCTCTTCCTTCCTTTACCTAAAACAAGATTTAGCTTACATTTTAGAAATTAATTCTTAGACTAAAGCAAGGCCTCATAAGCAAATTTTAGGCTTATAATATTATTATGAATGAAATCCTGTCAAAATATTAACTGTATATGAACAACAAATAATATGATATTATGAAGCATAATAGGTAGGAAAACCGTATTTGTGTTAGTTCCCATTCATTGCTCAGTTTATATCCTTATGAAAAATATATTTTTTACAGCACTTCTTCAAGTATCCTCTATAATCCCTATATATGGGATAAAGAAGAAAATCTGAATACTTGTCTGATTTGATTGGATTTTTTCCCCCTATAAAAAGACTAATAATAGGGTAAGATTCAAAATGTTGAAAAATACATCATTTCTATTCCATTTTCTCTCTTGATTTCCCCATTAATTTATCTCTTTTCATTTCTAGGCATTAAAAGTGGCATAAAATAATCAGCAGCCAATACAGTATATCTCTAGTCTTACATCAGCTCACATAGTGGGCCTGGTAGATTGGCTATGATTTCAGGACTTTATATAGCTCTCATTATCTTTTTCTGCAACAAAGGAGGTTTAGAAAAGCAGCATCCGTCCTCTTGCATATTATACCCTTAATTGTAATATAAACCAGTTATATTAGCACTTACCTATATAATTAGTGGAACAAAGCTCTTAATAGAACAATTTAATAGAGACCCTTCATAAATTAAGCCAGTGTTAAACCCTTTTTACTCTCAAGGAATTGCTGAATTCTAAAACCAGCCCACATACAAAAATAAAGCGGCAATGCGGTAACAGTGAAAAAAAAAAAAAAACAACACAAAACCAATAGTGCTTCCGTTTGGACTATAGCCTTTACTTCATAAGCTTATAAATATGCACATACAGACATATACTCAATAACGCACATATTACTTATTCTTTCCTCCCAACCAGAGCTTGAAGTGATATCAATTCTAGTTCCATTTGCTTTTACAATTACTACTCAATTTTGCTTTCTCTCTAAGCTCTTTGAATTCACTGCTTATAACCCCTTTAAGCATACTTATGCTAGGTCTCTTTCAGACCATTTTGTCTGCTTTCCCACCTACCTGTCTGTACCAGCTAAAGTTTTACTCAAACCTTTAAAACTGCATTCTGTCTCTGTTTTCCTAGGTATTTTGCCATATTTATCATTATGTATAACCTATATATTTGCTAGTCTAGCCTGTCTCTTTAACAGAAAGAAACTTGTCCTCTGTCTTTCCACTGTTTCCTCCTGAGCTCAGAATCAACATGAGTAATTTTTCTTCTTGAACTGCCTATATACTTTCTTAAATAGTGTAATAACATAAACACATGATCTTATTTGTAAGGCAGATTCTTAACCTACACATAGAACTCTCTACTAAGTTATCAGATTGCACATGCTAACGTAAAACCTTTTACAGTTTAAATTCCTTAATATTTATGATTTTGTATCCATCCTGCAGAGTAAACTCACCATAGCTTCCATCCTTGTTCTCAGCTATTTCAACATTATTATATTCATTTCTGGCAAATTTAATTTTTCCTCACTCATATCCATCCATAATTTTAGTTAATGAATGCCTCTTAGCCCACTCTTCTGGTAATAATGTTCCTTTCTTTGTATTCCTTTATCCTGCTTTTCTTTCCTCATTGCATCAAATTTACATATTGCTACCCACTTTCAAGGCCCTTTCTAACCTACCTCCACCATATTATTATTTATTTTAGAGATGCTGATGATCAGTGGTGCTAATCTCATGCCCACCTACTAGACAATCCAGCATTCAAATCTGCTTTCTCCTTTGTGGTTCTGTGGCTTCCTGTGAGCCTTTGCTTAGTCACCTCATTATCCTCCCTCAAAAACTGCTTTTCTGTAACACCTGCAAGAAGGTTTGACAATGATTAGATTGCCATGATGGTAAGAATACTTTTCACATCTCCTGTATGACTGAATTCTCCCTCATTGCTGTCCTGCTTAATACATAGGTGCAATCACTTTAGGTAATGATCTTATCTTTCTTTTTGTACTTCTATGTGTAAGTAGTTTTCTGTTACTATGGTTCTCAAGTGCTACCCTGCTACCAAGAAATAATACTCGAATGAACATAACACTTCCATGTTGGCAGTACAGTTTGCCCTTGTGTAGTTCTGCTGTTAATTCTGTTCTAATGCAAGGAAGAAAAAGGTAGCTTGGTCCTAGGAACCAAGAAGCCCCAAAAGCAAGGCTCCTGATCAAAGCATAACATGAAGCAAGGGTATAGCCCACATTGTCTTGACTCATTTTTAATTATGTTTAATGAATCACTTGTCAGCTAGCTATGTGAACCACGAATTTTATATCTGAAAAGCTGGAAGATTAAAACCAAAGATTTTGAATAGCACTAACTGAAATGATCACCCATATATTTTGTTAGTAGCTCTTCCATCCTACTGGAGGCAAAAAATAGTCATGACTATGTCACACTCCCACATGAATTCCTTTCAGCAATTCTGCCATTCGTAAGTTAATTCCATTGTAGGGATTGAATGATTTTCTGCAGAGTAGAAAAATCAGAACACTCTGAAATGGTCCTCAGCCATTTTGTATCTGGGCCTTCTTGTTGCCACCTTCTTTTTGCCACCTTCTTCTCAAAAATTCACCAGCACTTCCTTCCTTGTACATAGCTGCAGTTTCATGTAGCTAAACCACATCACACTCTATAGCAGGGTACAGACAGAATTAAAAGGAAAGGTTTGAAAAAGAAGGGAAATGAGAAATAAACTCACTGCTAATCAGCTGCTAAAACAAAGCTCTAGTGAAAGTGTTTACCATGTAACAATGACGTTTTATTATTATCCGTAGTTGTACTTTTTCTAAGTGCAAAAGGAGCCAGAAAGCTGAATGCCAACTACAAGAAAAAATAACATAGGATGCCCCTCTATTCTCTTCTCTCTATATTTTCACATGTTATTTATGAAATATAGTTCCAAAGAGGTGGCAGAGGATTACTGAGCAAGTTGCCTTTTCCATGCTTTGGAAAATTATACTTGACAGATATTGAAGTGGTATCATCAGTAGTTGGTGGTTTTGACCTTTTACATGTAACTGCCATCACTTTATTAATTTCGGTAGGTTTGGGTTTTTTTGAAATAAACATGTGAGCTCTTATAGCATAATGAATAGCTCAAAAGGGAAAAAAAGTGTCAGTTTATGAGAGAAAAAGTCCAGAAATGTGGCTGATGACATTAATTTTATTCTGTCCATAAATAAAAAGCCCTTGGTCATGTGAATTGACAAATTGCAAAAAAGAGGAAATTAGGAAAAAAAAAGTATATTTTTCACTTTATTATAACTTATTTTATAATCTTCAGATTCATTTTTCATAGCATTCAAGTAGCTTCTAATATTACTGTATCTCATAATCTCAAAAATGTACTTTATTGTGCTTGCTTTTGCAAGGCACCAGATAACCCCATTTTTACAAAGAACTTGGCCAGCCGTTATTCACTTCATGCAATATAAACCTTCTGAATATGAAGCTAGATGCCAAAGCCTGGTCCACGATAGGCACCTGGAAATGTTGTTTTTCAGTGATCTGAGGACAGGTAGAATGTAACATTATTCTGTTTTTCAAAACAATAGAGCAAATACATCCTTCTCTGCAGGATAGTGATTATTTGACCACTGTTAAAAAATACTGAATCAAAGTACTGTATAAATCACACTAATAACATAATTACTTTTTATGTTCATACTTTGTTCTTTTTTTCCAAACTCATGCAAAACATCTTCCTTTCTGATACTTTTTTCTTCATTAAGATCTTTATTATTTTTATTTTGAATAAATTAATAAAGTTTATCCCATTCTGATGCTGCATCACCGTTGTTTGCATTCCACAGTGTGTGGGAGTCACTGTGATAGAACAGACTAACATACTTCAGTATACACTTCAGTTAGCCTAGTTCCACAAAGGAGTCAGGATGATACTATTACTTCTCAATCTCTCTCAGCTTTTAACTTTGCCCTGGCAGAATGACTCTAAATCAGATCCAGAACAAATATATCTATTTTAAAATTTTAGCCTGGCTGTTGTTGACAATGTATTATTGAATAAATGTCATTGTTTTCCCTTTACCTCTAGTACTTTCATCTTGAGTTCACAGAATTGTCAGTCTTTACATACAACAGCTGCACACAAGCAGTGGCAAGGGGAGACTTCAGTGGCTACAAGTGCTTCTGCTTCTCATTACACTACCTCATCATAATGTGCATTTCTGTGAAGTCACAATACAAATACATCCAAATCAGATGTTGACTCAGTTGCAGCACAAGGCCTGAAACACACACCAGTTCAGGGATACACTTCTGTCACAATCATGTAGTATCTTACAGGAATGTACACTGTTACTTATCTAATTATTTTCCCTCCTACCTTCCTATGTGCTGATTCTCCCTTCCTCCCGGTCCCCCAAATAAGGATCCACAGCACTTTTCCATATACAACACTCTGGAAAAAGTTACAGTGTGAATATATAAAATCTCGAAAAATTGAACTAACATATGTAATTATGTTAATTCAATAATCATAAATCATGTGTAAGGTGGCTTTGAAATAAAAATTAAGTACAGTAAACCATTACTGAGAAATCCTAGGTACTGCATATACTCAGGAAAAAGAAAATACAATCTGTGTGAGAACAATAACTTCTAATTTTCTCATATCTGTACATTTATAACAATCTGCTGTTGGACGTTTTGCATTAACATATTTATGGTTTGGAGGAGCTATACCAAGATCAAAAATGTTCATCCTGCAAAATAATTCCATCAGGAACAAAGACAATAAAAGGTATTTCTGTTGGAGTTTATAAAAACATTACATTCAATTATGAAGCCTTATGCTGTATAAGAGATGCTCAAATTTTCAAAGAAAGGAGGTAAAGAGCTGTCTCTGTTGGAAAGATAAAATGATACAAGGAACCTATCAGGAACAATTATGCCGATTCATGTTGCAAACATCATTACAATGTATACCACCAGAAAACATAGAAGTATGATATTTAATGCATCATATTTAGCTTTGTCATTGCTTTATCTATTACAGAGTTTTGCACATATCTCCCAGGAGAGAAAAATATCCAGTTAAAACCCTTTATAAGCACCATTTACAACCTGAAAACCAAATTTCAATGGAAGAAAGTATTATTTCAGAATTTTCTTTTCAGCATTTCACTAGACCCTGCACCCACAGAGACAGAGTGCACTGCAGCTGTATAAAACCAGCCACTGTGCCACCTTATCTAATCACAGTTACATGAATAGCAGCTTTGAAATTTATTTAGATCATATAGTCAGCATGAGCCCTGAATAAAGGAAATGTGTAATTGCATAGCTCAGGGTCAGATTTGGGTGTGCACTGTGACCTAGAAAGTCACATTCCAGTACCCTGCTTCCTCCTTGCAAGAGGAGCAGCCAGAGCCAGGCATGCACCAGGTGTATTTACATGCCCTCCTGACAGCCCTGCTGCTGTGCAGACAGTGTTGGGGTCAGAGACATGGCGGCCTCCTATTTCTGCTCCTTTAGGCTTCCACCATTAGCTCACACAGCTGCAGCAGACTGGGCAAATAGCCCTTATCTTAAAAGGCATCGAAGCAAGGAATTCAGTGCTTAGCATTGCATGTTTGCATATCTAAGAAAAAGGGGGACATTTTCACGCAATATTATCCCTCCTCCTTGTGTGTCCAGCTCCCCATGTGCTACTCACTGAAGTCAGGAACAATTTCAATCCTGACACTCACTAGTTTTCAAGAACTCTTTTGCATCAAATGTCTCAGAAAAGGATGGGCTGAGGTGGAGGGGAGATGATAATTTACAGAATACATAATGCAGCAATCCCACAGCTTGTTTTCCCCCTGCTAAGAGGGCATATAACCAGCAGGGTCTAACCTACAATATCTCTGTAGTTAGTTTTACCTTAAGAGAGAAAAGAAACCTTCTTATTATAACATTATACTACTGACACCATAACTAAGATTGAAAACGGTATTAATGGTGTAAATGACTCCAAATAAGGTTCCTTAGACTTTGCAAATTGCTATTCAAAATGCAGTATCAGAAAGATATTAACTCTTTGGGGAATAATTGCTTCACCTATCTGAGGCTAAATATATTGGGCTAAAGCCTTTCCTGGTTCACAAAGTTAAATTTAAATTGTGAGAACTACATCCTTCACAATCCTCACACAAGACAGAAGGCAGCACCAGAAAGGAAGTTTAAGGGGAATTTTACTGCTTTCTTCACTACTTAATGGGAGGGCATACAGGGGATGGAGCCACTCTCTCTATTGGTGGTGCACAGTAAAAGGAAAAGAGGCCCAACAAACACAAATTCCAAAACTGGAATTTGCAGTTCTCAGAATGAAAGTGATCAAAAGAAGTGATTTTCCAGAGAACATCTGGGATCATGATACTTGGAGGTATGAAAAATCTGATTACACAAGGGTCTGAGCAACCTTCTCTAAGGCTGAAGTTGGCCCATACTTGGGAAATCTTAAAGGTGCAGGAGAAGGTCATCCCATGTGCCGAAAGATGAGGTGGTGGGGAAGAAGAACGGCCTGGATGAACAGAGAGCTTTGGTTGGAACTTAAGAAAAAAAGGAGAGGAGAACTTAAGACCTTTGGAAGAACGGGTAGACAACTCATGAGAACTACAAGGATGTCATGAGGTTATGCAGGGTACCCAGCCCCTGAGCTGGAAGACAGGGACAGGGAGCAGAATGAACCCCCATAATCTAAGGCGACATGCTCAGAGACCTGCTATAACACTTAGGCACACACATTTTCAGGGAAAAAAGAGACCTGTCTTGGCAGGGTTGTCAAAAGGAAAAAAAGTTTGATGATTAATTCCAAAGGGAAGCTTATGAACTTTCAACAGCTGCATCCCCAGGATCTAATCATGTAGCATTAAGCATTCAGGCGGTGCAAAACATTGTCCCTATTTGTATCTCCTAGCATATGGCTTTGATGATTTCTGTCTCAGAATGTCTGCTTATGGGGATCTCCTATTTCCACATACACTGAGCTGTGTGGTACGGTTGATACGCTGGAGGGAAGGGATGCCATCCAGAGGGACCTTGACACGCTTGTGAGGTGGGCTGATGCCAACCTGATGAAGTTTAACCATGCCAAGTGCAAGGTCCTACACCTGGGTCAGAGCAAGCCCAGGCACAGCTACAGGTTGGGCAAAGAAGAGATTCAGAGCAGCCCTGCAGAGAAGGACTGGGGGTGTTGGTCGATGAGGAAATGAACATGAGCCGGCTTCAGTGTGCGCTCGCAGCCCAGAAAGCCAACCGTATCCTGGGCTGCATCAAGAGGAGCGTGACCAGCAGGTTGAAGGAGGTGATCCTGCCCCTCTACTCTGCTCTCGTGAGACCTCACTTGGAGTATTGTGTGCAGTTCTGGTGTCCTCAACATAAAAAGGACATGGAACCGCTGGAACAAGTCCAGAGGAGGGCCACGAGGATGATCAGGGGACTGGAGCACCTCCCGTATGAAGATAGGCTGAGAAAGTTGGGGCTGTTCAGCCTGGAGAAGAGAAGGCTGCGTGGAGACCTCATAGCAGCCTTCCAGTATCTGAAGGGGGCCTACAAGGATGCTGGGGATGGACTATTCATCAGGGACTGTAGTGACAGAACAGGGGGTAATGGGTTAAAACTTAAACAGGGGAAGTTTAGATTGGATATAAGGAAGAAATTCTTTACTGAGAGGGTGGTGAGGCAGTGGAACGGGTTGCCCAGGGAGGTTGTGAATGCTCCATCCTTGGCGGTGTTCAAGGCCAGGTTGGATGAGGCCTTGGGTGTCATGGTTTAGTGTGAGGTGTCCCTGCCCATGGCAGGGGGGCTGGAACTGGATGATCTTAAGGTCCTTTCCAACCCTAACTATTCTATGATTCTATGATTCTATGTAGGTACCTGAGACCAGGGCTTGGACACACACTGGTGCAATGACAGATCACTCTGTGAAATAGCCTGAAGTACAACTTCTACAGCAAAGCCTTTCCTGTCCTCTATTATAGAGGGCCATATTAGAAACGTTTCTGAGTTTGAAAGTGGAAGAAAGCAATACCATATTTTTTTTTAAAAAAAATTGCTAGTAAAATCTCAGGATAAGGCAGATCAGTATCTCAAGATATAAAAAGAAGAAAAAAAAAAAACAACCTTCACTTCTCTTATTAAATATTATTTACAAAGTATATCATCTATGCTTGAATACAACAAGTGTATTAAATGTCCAAGACTGCTGCACAAGACATTTTGCTCTGTAAATTAATGGTTCCATGACACATTTGGAAGCTTTGCATTCTGGTCACATTAACTGAAATCAAGAAGATCAAAACATTGATCTTCACTAAATTCTCTAAGGTTTAAACACTGCTACCTATACTAAAGGAGATGCTTCCTGCTTTATTCATTTTAGTTTACTGAGGCTTCCATTGAAGTCCAAAAGACACGTTTCCAATCTCATACTTGGGTTTGAAGCCCTAAAAGTTTTTGCTAGGCAAGACTACTGCATTTAATTGGCTAGCTATGATGTGCTATATTATTAGACTTTGGAAAATATTTATTAAGTGAATAAATTAATAGTTCAACACCAAGCAAAGCAGTGCAGGCTCTGAGCTTGCAGTCTGTGTCACATCACTTAGTCAACATTCCTCATAGTGAGGTAGTTACTGTGAAATAATGAATCTGCTATAAATCCACTAGTTCATATTGCAGTAATTTAATTCTCTAGCCAGGTTTGCAGGAAACATTTTGTTTCCTGAGATTGTAATTTCTTTCCAATTTTCTGATCACTTGTTTTGATGCTTTTATTATAAACACACAATTATTCCTAAAACTAACTTAATATTATTGTGAATGATCTACTGGCAATAGAAAAGGGGAACTCTTTTTTACCTGCACATCCTAAAATACTTTTGTCATCCTGGTT
Source organism: Psittacula echo (assembly GCF_963264785.1). NCBI lineage: Eukaryota > Metazoa > Chordata > Aves > Psittaciformes > Psittacidae > Psittacula > Psittacula echo. The sequence goes on from NC_137736.1 coordinate 112,521,258, forward strand.
TCAGCTGAGATAGGGTTAATTTTCTTCCTAGTAGCTGGTGCAGTGCTGGGTTACTGCTTTATTCTGAGAACAATACTGATAACACACAGATGTTTTAGTTGTTGCCCAGTAGCACTTACCCTGATCAAGGACTCAGTCTCTCATGCTCTGCCAGTGAGGAGGGGCACAAGAAGCTGTGAGGGAGCAGAGACAGGACACCTGACCCAAACTAGCCAAAGGGGTATTCCATACCACAGCATGTCATGACTAGTATAGAAACTGGGGGGAGTTACCTGGAAGGAACTGATTGCTGCTTGGGTCGGGCTGGTATTGGTCAGTGGGTGGTGAAGAATTGTGCTTACTGTGCATCACTTGTGTTTGTTGTTTGTTTGTGGCTTTGTTTGTTTTGTTTCTTTCTTCTCTTTTTCTTATTTATGTAATATATTTATATACTCAAATTGGAATTAAAAATGGAAGGATAATAAAACACGAACATTTTCAAACCTATGGCTCATAACTTTATATTCCACCAGATGTGCACCGGGAATATGTGTGAACACAGTAGATAAATGTTAATACATGTTGTGAAGACTTTTGAACTGAAAATGATTTTCTTCTCATTTTAGGAATAAGTAAGAAAATGACCAGCCTACCATGTGTGAATACACCACATGGCAATACTCCTGGAATGCCTTAAAATTTTTCAAGTGAAACACCTTTAAGTAGGTTTCTTCCAAATGAGACAATCTCTCAAAGCAGTTTGGTAATCAGCTAATGCCACTTTATCACAAATATTAGTCTTTTACATAAGTGCTAAGAATATAGCACAAGTAATCTTTGTTAAACAATGCATATACCTAACTAATAAAGGCATCAGAGGTCTACAAAAAATATTTTTTTAAAACTGGAAAAAGGGATTTTAGATTTTTTATTCATTTGCCTCTTTACATACATATATATATATATATATATATATATGTCTTGTTACTTTTGAAATACAGCATTTCTGAGTGACCAGAAAGCGGAAGCATTTGTCTGCCTGTTTTATGTTTAAGTTAGACAGTTTAGCTATTTGCTACAGTATTCACAGAGCTTTTATTCCTGTCTTTCTTTGTGGGTTTTGGTGGGTGTTGGCCATCCAAAGATTGATCATGTAAGAAACTGCAACAATGTTTTCTATGATATGGGTATTACTTTTCTTGCTACATATTTTGATAAGTATTTCACTCTATCATAAAAGAAGCTGCAGCAACTTAAATTGTCACAGCACCAGATAACCAAGTCTCTTTCACCAATACTGCTTAGGCAGCATAATAACAAATCACACAAAAATGCCCGCATCTTTCTTTCTACTATTCCACCATTTATATTTATAATTTCATTACTTCCAAACCCGATAATTTTAGCTGTTCAAAAAGTAGCTTAATATTTAGCTTGAAGCATTTGAGTTTTCCAATTTTCCACACAAACATTAGCCAGCTCTACTAGCTCAATGGAATCACTTGAAGTGAGTTTTACAAGCTAACAGCAGGAACCACAGGAGCTGCGCCCTGTAAGGAAACTTTATGTGATTCAACTTGAGAATCAGAATGAAATGTGGCTTCCCCTCAGAAACTAGATTTTCATTTTATGTTGTCATTAATTTTAAGAACAATTCATTAGCTTTATGGTAGTTTTTCATTCAGGAGTTACAGACTGATTACTTCTCAGTGTTTGTTTTGCTGAAATCTCTTATTTTTTGTTCCATTTATGTTAAAGCTTTAAGGTCTACGATCACCTGGGATAAATTACTACAGTCCTACCACACTGAATACAATTGCACAAATTATCCAAGAGAAATTTTGGCCAGAGAATTTTGAGAGACAGGTTTTGTATCATTTTGAGACTCATTTCCAGTATTTTTACTTTACAGCATATAGTATTTGACACTAAACAAAACAAAGTTCAATCCATCCATGATCCTACCTCTTACCATATGCAACACCAGCTGCTCCACAAAATGGCCTAAAATCAGTTGCTATGTATTACACTCTCTGCCAGTTTTATATTTGCTAATGCCCAGATAATGACTTAAAATCTGACATGACTGTCTTCCTTGTCATAATTCTTTTGCTTTAATAGTATAACTCAAGATACAGTTACTCATAGAAATCTCCAAATGATAACTGAAGTATGCTGTGGTTTTGCCTTCAGCGATATCCTGTACGTGTCATTTTCATGGTATAATTTCAAACCTGTATACAAAATTCTTCATATGTTTTGAAATAACCACCTTTCCATGGCCATTTCAATTGATAATATCTATAGGTGCATAGATCTACTGTATCTTTGCTCATATGCACTCACATGAAGAAAGAGAATACCTCTTGCAATAACGGCTTTATTTATTCTCTTTTTTTAGATAGCTTCTATATTTCCTCTGAATCGTTTCAAAGGCATTGAATAAAATCTAAAGCCATCTATCCCTGGTGATTTGCTTGGTATTTTCCTTTTCCTTTAGTGAAACCTTGATAGTCCCACAGTTATATTTTACACTTGCCAAAGTACGGATTCATCCCACTAGGCATTTTACGAGCCTAGGATTTTGCTCCTTGAAATATTTCTTTGGATACTTTAAAGTAGTGTTCTAAGTAATTTTCTTGAGGATTTTTTGATTCTTAAATTCATCATCTTGTTAGTAGGTCTCTTTCTTAATCTTCTTACAAAAAAAAAAAAAAAATAGGTTGACATCCTTATTTTGCTTTCGTTTCACTAAATTTATTGAAGTCCTTTCGGCGTGAAACTTCTGCCTTCTGCATTCTAAGCAGTTACAAGTGTCAGTTTGTATTTTGTATTATCTGATCCTTTAGAAGAGAAATACAGTGGAATTTTTTATTTTTTTTCTAAGGATCAAAGCCAAGTGTTAAATAATTAGCAGAGGAGAAGGAACAGTAAGGAAAAGATAAATTAAATGGATTACTACATGTTACTAGCACTAGATAGTAAGCTGCAATGTTCACTGTTAATCAAATATAACCACTATATCAACCTGTATAAATGTAAAGCTGAGGGGAGTTAACAGCAGTTTGAAAGAAACATTAGAAATTAAAGTCTAGATTGATCTGTTTAACCCAAAGTCACCTATCATTAACTAAAAAATGAAATGTTACTAGCCATTGAAAGATGCAATAGTTCAAACTGGCATACAATAAAGTACCTTAGCATGAATAAGTCTGTTTACTCAAAGATTACTAGCTGCAAATAATGAATATTCCAGGAAGTCTCTAGCATACATTTATACATTTCTCCAATTTGTTTTCTACCAGGCAGACTTTGTCAGAGGCTTGAGATATATACTTTCCTTTACAAAAAGGCAAACTACTGTATTTCAATCACTAAATTGAAAATATCTTTGTAAATATCTTCACATCCAGTACAAGTTCTTTGTACTTTTCCCATCGTTTCTCTGCATCAGAGCAATGGCAAACAGTAGCTCTACCTGCATTCAACACTGAGAAAAAAAAATCAATTGCTTATAGGCCACTACTATTTTTTCTTCGTTCAAGCTGTGTCATAGTCCATAAAGAAATAATCCATCACTGCTATATATTTGCTCTGCAGCTGTGACAATATAAATTCCTCATTTTGTTCTCATCTTACCCCAGGTAGCTCCACTGACTTTGCTGGCTTGTTCCTGATTTTCATCTCTGTCAGTGAAAGCAGAATTAGGCTGAAGGAACAGTCACTGCTGTGTGAGCTCTATGAAGTGTATCTATGAATCACAAAGTGTTTTAAAGCTTTGTTCCCTTTATTTTGTTAATTGAAAAACAATTCAACTAGGATTTAATTTTCAGACCCAAATGGTCCTTTTAATTCAGAAGGACAAGACATGCACATAAATTAGTCATGCATTAAAAAACTTTCACACTTGTAGTGCTGATATTAACTCATTGCATACTGTTTTATGCTGATTGAGCTGCTCTAAATTTTCTGTCACACAAACCAGAGGTAGACCAAACCTAATCCTACAACAGAAAGATTATGCTACATTACAGGGATAAGAAAATTCATCATAAATATTTATGTACTTGCACTTGCACTTGCATTTTTCTATTTTTATAAATACATTAGGTCCCACCAGAGATCTTTAATACATTATTTTCTTTTCAAATACCCTATTTGAAAATTCAAGTACATGTATGATTCAAAGTAAATCCAAGCTAAATTAATATATTGTTATTTATAATATAATAACTCATGTGGAGAAAGAAGTGGTAATAGATATCCACTTCTGTTTAGACAGACTAAGATTTTGGTGTTTTAAGAGGTAACACTGACCAACACCATATGATGGTCAATACCCACTTGTCACAGAATCACAGAATCAACTAGATTGGAAAAGATCTTTAAGATCATCAAATCTAACCATTACCCCAGGACTGTCAAGACTACCGCTAAACCGTGTCACTGAGGGCCTCATCTATATGGTTTTCGAATACTTCCTGGGAGTGCGATTCCACCACTGCCCTGGGCTGCCTGTTTCAACGCCTGAGTACCCTCTCTATGAAGAAATCTTTTCTAACATTCAACATAAACCTCCTCTGGCACAGGTTGAGCCTGTTACTTCTTGTCAAATGTACTGCAGATCTCAGTGGGCTGAAGAATGAAGAATCGATATGCAAGGCCTTGTGTTTTTAAGATTATTTAGGACAACTAAATGCAAAACTGGTGTAAAGTGTTTAAATTCAGACCAATCGTATTTCACCTTCCATTTGCACTCATTCTAATAGATATGATTACTGTTCAAGACTATAGAAACTAAAACATACAGGAAGTATCAGATAGAAAAATGGTATGTTCTCAGCTTCAGTTAGCCAAGTCAAACTAAGCTGAGGTGAAATTCCAAGGCATACTTTTGTCTGCAGACACAGGGTAAACTAAAGTTTAAAACACATGCACACACATGTACACAAATACTTTTTAAATGATAAGTAAAAGAGTCCCTGGGCTGTATCCTAAGTCTGTGAAACCAGCCTTCCTACAATGGGAATTCCCTAGCCTGGGTTAGCAAAAGCTACAAGCTCCTGGCACAGTAGTCTTGTCAGAAGGGAGCCTTGGGAACCAGCCTTTAAAGGATAAATGCATAAATGACTCTTATGTAGCTTTTGATGACAGCTGGGAATCTAGTCCTCTTACAGAGTTATTCATAACCATCTTTTAAAGCTAAAGGATGGAGAAAGTTTATTACTATGGCCAGCATATATTTATTACTATAGATTTTTAAAATACATATATAGCTTCTCTGTCAAAGACTCCCCATAAGCTCTCATATAAAGAACATAGGAAATGACAATGCTGAATTGAAATCCTTACTTTATTACCTAGAAAGGAAGCTATTCTGCTTTGCAATACATGCTGTACGAATATTGCTCATAGCCAGTAAGAGCTCAATATGCCCAAGACAGTAATGTCCTCTCCTTGTGCTTAGATTGTAGGACGTTGAAGAATAAAAGGTCTTTACTCAGGGCCCAGAAATACCAGCCCTGATACTTTCTGGAGAAAACATCTTGCCAACTTTTGCTAAGAATGACTCTTTGAGTGCCTTTTCCTGGGAATGAAGCAAACAAATTCACTGGTTATGCCAGGCTGGTGTGGGCATTTGCTTCTTCTGCCCAGGTCATGGAAATTTTGACAACTATGCAAAGGAGGTACCAGGATTCTGGCAAATATGCTTCCCATTTACAGGAACGTTCTTATCTAAAAGGCAAGGAGTCAAGCAATCAAGGGAACAGGGGATGATCCCAATGAATCAAACTACTAGCAGTTGTGGAGTTCACAGAACCTTTTGCAGGGTTTTGGGTTTGGGGGCTTGTCTTTTTTTTTTTTTTTTTTTTGCTAACAAAATTGTGGCTAAGCAAGTAAAATTTCAAAAACATTGCTTGAAACAAAACAAAATTACAAGACTAATATAAACAAGGATTTAAAGACAGCAACATATATTTGGAGCTTTGTTTTGTCCCCTAGTTTTTGAGCCACTGTAGTGTTTGGGGTCACAAACTCTTTTCTACAGCCAAGGGGGACAGAAATTCCATTTTTTGTGTTATCTTTTTGGACAGAAAGGAGTGCTCAGAGCTTCACAAAAGCACCTGACTCTTCAAGAAAGGGACTCAAGGGAAAAATAAAACAACAAACACTCAGTACTGTTAGCTTTGCAATAAAGTCACATGGCTTAGCAGCATGGGGTGAGATGAAGTGGTATGAAGTCAAGAAAAAAGGGTTTTCACTACAGCAATTAAAATGAGACTGACTTGTCAGAGCTCAGAATAACCTCCGCAAAGGGCCATCTCGCCAAGCTGTGTAACTAGTTGTGGCAAAAATAAAAAATAGTAACGTATTGGGTTTTTTCTTGTTTACAGCAATGCTGGAACAATGTAACAGACATAGTGGCTGGGCACAATGATATTCCAAACTATAAGTTCTATATGAATGAGATAGATTATATCTTGCATTGTTTTTAGCACTAGATTCTGAAAGAAGTAAGGAAAAGTAACCTGGAAAATATACCTGACAGCATTGAACATTCTTGATATTCTTCTTCATATTGGACAGTCTGATCTCAGGGAGCCATATGTAAATCCATCTAATAGGATTTTTGTTAAGTAGGTCAAATTTTATAACTCCAGTCTCTACCAGAGTTTGGATTTTTCTCTACAAGCCAGACAACCCTTCAGAAGCTGCCCCTTTACTACTAACAGAGAAGAGAACTGAAAGGAATTTAGTGGCTTGTACCATGTAGCTCTTTCAGACATATAAATACATCGTATTAAGGTATTAACAGTGAAATAGATGGAAAAGGGTCTAGGGGAAAAAAAAGGAGTCTCTCAACGGATAACCCTTTTTGGCCAGGACAAGGAATTCACGTGGTACCTCATCTAAAAAGATATCTTTTTTCTCTCACACTTCCTGTCAAGGTTTTAAGCAGTACTTGAGGTCAGTTCATTACCACCAACCAGCCTGTAATGATCACAGCCACTGTGGAATAACCCTTTATTAATAAAACCAGTGGGTATATGATGTGGTAAAAGAGATTGTGATGTGGTGTATATATATGTGGAACTCTTATGCTCAGGGCAGAACAAGGCCAATGCACGGCCACTGACGGGTGGATAGCAAAGTATTAAGCATGTTGACATTTCCATAAAAAGGTTTGCCTTTTCCCACACTAACAGTACTGCATCAGAATCTCCATACAGGTATTTAGGGATGCCCTTGGAAGCAGTTAAGTGTCATTCTTCTTTCCAAACAGAAGGCAGAATATGTAGGCTGCTGAATTAGAAACAAAGAGCTGCAGAAATAGCTCCCTCAAAGGCTTCATGCCTGGGGGAAAACCAAATGCGTTGCAGAAAGCTGGAGATAATCAAGGATGCCATCCAAATATGAAGTAAAGTTTATGATTAACATCTGGTAGAAGAGAGACAGAAGAAAAGGGAGAGGAGAAGCTCAGAGCATTCTAGGTTATGCTTGTGGCTGTGCAGCCAATTCCCAGAGCACCAGGGAAGGAAAGCGTGACACTCAGCCAAAGTAAGCCCTCAGTAGCTGCAATAGTAATGAAAGGTGCTAGGAGAAGAAATGGGCACCACAGCTGGGTGAAGCAAGATGCATTCATAGAATCATAGAATAGTTTGGGTTGTAAGGGATCCCCAAAGGTCACCTAGTCTAACCCTCACGCAATGAGCAAGGGCATCTTCAACTAGATCAAGTTACTCAGAACCACATCCAGCCTGGCCCTTAAGTGAATGGCACATCCATCACCTCTCTGGGCAACCTGTGACTTTTTTACCACCCTCAATGTACAAAATATATACAGCCTGAATCTCCCTCTTTTAGTTTAAAACCATCACCCCTCTTCCTATTGCAACAGGCTCTGCTAAAAACGTCTCTCCCTATCTTTCTTATAGGCCCTTTTTAGAACTGAAAGGCTGCAATAACATCTCCTCAGAGTCTTCTCCAGCCTGAACAACCCCAACTCTCTCAGGTTTTCCTCATAGGAGAGGTGCTCCATCTCTCTGATCCTTTCTGTGGACCTTATTTGTACTGTCTCCAACAGGTCCATGTTTTTCCTGTACTGAGGACTCCAGGGCTGAGCACAGTACTCCAGGTGAGGTCTTACCGGAGCAGAGTAGAATGGCAGAATCACCTCCCCTGATGTGGTGGCTACACTTCTTTGGATGCAGCCCAACTGGCCTTCTGAGCTGCAAGTGCGCATTGCCCCTGCTCAGCACCCCATCATGCAGCTGGCAGAGGTCTCTGGAGACTAGGGGCCAAGCATCTTCCACTATTCACTTTTGACAGTTCATTCAGATGCTTTACTTTCTTTGACTCTGCTTGCAAATGGAGCAAAAAGAACAAAATAAAATGAAGAGAATCAAGTAAGTTAAGTCCACATCACAGTGGGAAGCTGCTGCTGAAGTTATAGTAGGTATGCGTATTACAGACATTATCAGCTATGATTCAGGTTTAGTAGTTTCTCCCTATTGCTTTAACCTCCACTCAAACCCTTCAATTGTTTTAATTCTTCTGTTTTCCAATCTGAAAATCAAAAGCTCCACTCTAAATGTTGATACCCTCAGGGGAGGCAATGCCAGCTATGGCCCCACATGCTGTCCAGCACATGCAGGCACAGGGTAACTCAGCCCAGAGCTCCTTTCCCAGAGTGGTGAGGGTCTAGGGCTGGGTTGCCTCGCACGTGACCGGGTAGAGGGACCACAAGGACATGAACCATACTGACCTTTCTCAGCTGCCTTCACAGACAAGGGGCGAAGGCTGTGGCCGCTCGCCAGCTTTGGCTGGAGTCCATCCACTTTGCACTGGCTGAGCAGCATGACACGGACTGTAAAATCTCACCTAAAGGTTTCTAAATGTTTAGAGCCACAAAGGCAAAAGGGTAGTCTGAATAAATGGTGCAGCCTGCCTTAACACACTTCTCAGCTTTGGGGGTATAATAGATCCTTTATATTATCCTGGACAGGAACTGAAAAATGACATAATGCTGGAGGAATAGGACACAGGGGCATTGGGGTAACTTTAGAGATGATTCAGATCTTGTTATTAATTCTCTGTACTTGGCAGAATGTTTAAAAACTGGCAAGGGAACATTAGCATTGCTGGCAGAGCGTTACTACAGCTGCACAGGTGAAAAGAAATCAGTGCGTAGCTCTTTCCAGCCTCGTGAGGAGGCACAGGAGCAGGAGGGAGTAGCAGCCCTGTATCCCAATAAAAATACCATGCAAGAGAACTCAAAACCAGACTGGTTAAAGAACAAACAAGCGTTCTGTCCTGGCAGGTTGGCACAAAGTAACTGAAGCATGTCATCTGTTGATAATCTGGCCTCTCTACATAGCAAACATATTTTTCACAGGTCAGGCAGAGAACAATTGATTCAATGGCTAGAAAAATGCTGAGAGAAGGAGAGAAAGAGAGAAAAAAAGAAGGAGATGGTCCAATCTGTAGTACGTATTTCATAAGTGTATGTGTAAGAAAAGAGATAATCCTCTCCACAGTTCTTTTAGCAGGTGTTTATCCTTTTTGGCATTGACAGCAATATTTTGTAGCTACACAGCAGACATGCAGAATGGAATTCCTTTCCACACTTGCAAAAAATAATTACCCCTTATGTGACTTACAGCTGCTCTAGTCATTCATCAGTGCTGTTGTCCTCTTTCTCCAAACCAACACTATGAAAGTATTGCTTCTTCTGGAATTTACTGAGAAAACTGCATAATCTCCAAGTTGACTCTTAAAGAGAGTGACCAGGTTGCTACACTGGCTCCATTTAAAAGCTCTCATCACTAAGGAAGATGCTTTCCTATGAACACAAAAAAAAAGCATTAGAAGAAATACTATGTGGCATTTTGATGCGAAGGTGATGGGAACCCTTTAAAAAGCATGAAAAAAGACAAGAATCAGTGAGCAGTTAAACACCCCCCTTGCTCCCTAACAAACTTTACTCCTGCAGAAGGTTTTGCTTCCCTTTTGATATGCAGAGAGAAGCATAAGGATGTCTGCAAGGACAAGATCACAGCCACCGTAAACCAATGTTTCCTCACTGTAGCTGAGGTGAATCTCCCTAAAACAACAGAAATAGCTCAGGTAACTCAGTATCCATCTTTGAGCTAAGCACTTCCCAGTGTAACATCTTGAATGTAGCTCTACAAAAACACCAGTCACTGAAAAGAAGGTTAAGTATCTGGGCTTTTACTTTGGACAAAGCTGAAATTAGACCTGCCCTTGTAATAAAACTTCTCACAAGGACATTTGGGTTTATAAATCCTGAATGAGGACAACGTATGGATCTGTCCTGTGATCAGAACTATACAATGTTAGATGTTTAAACACAGTGGCCTAATTCCCCAGCAGTGCAGGATGGAGTCAGCAGGTTATGATGAGCTGCATAATCTAAGGATCTGAGCCCACATTTCATTATACATGAAAATGTTCCTCACTCCTCTGCTGAACCTGCTTCGATCAACTGCACTTTCCATTATCCTGGGTTTTGTTAGCACTATTTTATCTACAAAATAAATTATAATATTGTACTTCTGTGGTTTTTTGTGGTTTTGGTTTTTTTTTTTTTTTTTCAGCCAGCTTGGATTTGATGTGAACTGTGGATTTAAAAAAGCTAGATCACTTCATGCTAAAAGAACAGAACTGCAGAATACGATACACTGTATTTCACATATTTTAGGTAGGTTAGACCAGTAATCTGGAAACTGAAATGGGACACTTCATACCAGCAATATTTTCCAGTGATCTTTAACCTCATTAGGCATTCTCAGTACATCCAGAAGAGTAGTGTAAATAAAACACACTGTTTTCTGATGAGCTTTGATGAGCAGATGTTCGGGGTTTTTGTTGATTCATGTCTGGGATGTTTTTAAAACTTTTCTGCTTGTGTTCCATTTCCTGTTGGGGGAATTTAGAACGACCCAGATGGAGCAGGACAATTGTGACTGTGTCTGCCTGGATGCCACCCAGGCCAGCAGCTGTGCAGTGCCCACTGTATCCCGTCTGACTTGAGGAGGAGAAATTACGTAATTTGGTGTTTAGGCTACTTGTGAATTCCGCTCTTGGTGCAGACAAAATACTGCACCTCTATGCATTTCCTATTATCACTCTTTTCTGGTAGCCTGTAAGTGCATTTGAGGATACAAGATACTAGACTTGGTAAACCTTGCTTTTTGCTCTTCGGTGACACATGCACGTGAAGTCCAGACACGTTTTTAGCATCACTGAAGTAAATCAAAACTGTAATTCTTTCACTTTCTAAACTGATTTAGAATAAAATAAATCAGTATCTACTTTTTTTGTTTGTTATGTCTTTTGTTTCATTCAAACTGCAGTGATGATGCATAAATTTATAATTATTTATTCACCCTGGAATCAAAACTGAAATTTTTCCTCCATGGCAGTCACAGACATTCACTGATTTTAAGTCATATTATATGGGTTTGAATTTTTTAAAATGAAAAAATCTTCATCTGTGACGATTGTGAATGGCAGAGAAGGCAATAGGATGCTTCGAGGTTTTCAAATAATGTACAAGGGCTGAAAATGAATCAGGATTATTGGAAAGTACTCATAGAACATGGAAGGGTGAAAAAAGGAATAGCAGAAGGTGTAAATAAAAAGCCAGTACTAAGTGATTAAAGAGGAAAAGAAATGCAGACTAAAGCAAACAAATCTGGGAAAATATGTGAAAGCAGGAATGCAGAAGTAGATCCTGAGGTGATTCATGAGATACTGCAAGAAGATAATTGAACCCCCTGCAGTAGTGGAAATGTGAGCAACAAAATAGATAACCCAAGTTTCTGAAGCAACAGAAGATAAAGCTTCTGCAGTTCTGTACACAGCCCGTAATGCAGACAAGGGATTAGCAACCCATGAATGGATATTCTGATACTGAGGAAAAAGTTCCTCTTCTCTCAAGGAGAAAAGAACAGTTTATAAGGAGAAGAGTGCATCAAGTGTGGCTGTTTTGGGGATATTTCACAGAATAATAGAAGTCCTGTGCAGAAAGGCAGACTGTGAACATCACCCTTGGCTTCCCACAGAACACGGACAGGGATTTTCATTGTGTCTCAAGATGAAAAAGCATGTAATTGCATTAGGAAATACCTAGCAGAATGCTTTGCTTATTTAAGGAGAAATTGGACATTAAATCATTCTATCACAAGGCACAACTTAAAAGATGTATACGATGACATACTGGTCTTTAAAAACTTTTTTTAAAGAAACATTTCAGAGAAGGTTATTATTTTCTCAGTAAAACAATTATTTAATAGAATTAGCTGGGATTTTTTCCCACAAATTCTATTTCTGGAAGAAAACCCTATCAAGATATTTTTTATAGGAAAAGGCTTGTTTGAATGAATTTCCTGGTTTGAATAATTTTGAAACAAAATATTGAAGATATTGAGACATACTAGCTGAACACAGTAAAAGACTGGTTTTAAAATAATTATTATTGAGAAGGATAAATATAAATTAAGCAGATAGAAGAAAAGAAAATATAATCTAAAATTACTGCTAGAAGATTTTTCAGTGGTATGATGTGAACTTCTGAGACAAGAAGATTTTTGAAATTTAAATTATTTCAACTGTTCTGCATCCAGACAAAGCTAGGAGGTATAATTATTATTAGGCGTATATATACATACATATACATAAATACATATACAAAATGATATAAAGCAAGTAACACCATCAACACAAACAAAGGGAGATCCCACTCAAAAAGAACTGATAGGTCTGTGCTTGGGACAGTCACTTGTGTTTAAGGGTCAGGTTCATTACCTGCTTTGTACTACTAAATGTAAACTCTGTTTACAATCTAAGTTTGGCAAAGCAGCCTTCACTATCAATAAAGTTTCTTAAGAGTATTTTGAATAATTTAGACCTATTTGAAGCTACACTTATCCCATTAAATAAATCACAGTGCTTTGCTTTTACAGGAAGGATATGTTCAAATACACAGATATCTTAATGCCTTGCTTTTACCAAGTTTACTAACAGGGTAAACTGCTTCCCTTCCACTTGATTTCGTTTTTACAAATCAAACTGGGTTGGACACAGCCTTGAGTGACATGGTTTAGTGCGTGCTGTCCCTGCCCATGGCAGCGGGGTTGGAAATAGATGATCTTAAGGTCCTTTCCAACCCTAACTATTCTATGATTCTATGATAAAAAGCATATGTAAACACATTTCTCTGTTACGAGGAACTTTGAATAGTTCACTTAAAAAAATGTTGCTTATGATCTTTCTGTGTTCAAGACTTGTTTATTACTGTCTATTTTTTCGCAATGTGTTCCTACACTTGCCATTTTTAATTGTTTCCTTACGCTGAACTCTCTACAGGGAAAAATTAGTTCCAATGGCATTTATGAAATAAAAATGTCTATAAGGCACCTTTCGGTGTAACAATTATCCCATGCTGACTGAGCTCACTGGGAAGGTCAAGGATACAAGTCATTCATCCCAGGAGAGTTTCTTTCTTCCCTGTGATGGGTTAACATAAAATGCATATTTGTTCAGAGATCTAGACTAGCAACCACAGATTTGCATTCACAACTCCTCTTTGGTGACATTTTCATCACTGATTATGCCTAGATTTTTGAACTATATTAAATGTTCTGTTTGCCATTTGAAGTCAAATGAAGTCCAAGTCGAACTGGAACAAACTGGAACAAGATGTATGTCCCGTAGCATGGTATTCCTGCAGCATCCAGGTGTGCATTAATATTAAACCCCACCAAGGCAGTAGTACAAAAGAGGGATTTTGAGTCCTCAGGATTGAAGGACCCTTTGGTAACTCTCTTTCCAATTGCAAAATGCTAAATACCTCAAACATTCACTGCAATTTTAGTAACAGAAGCAGCTGTTAATGCTATTATCTGCAAATACTAGTGCAGGAAATCCCTGTACAGAGGCAGAAATAGCATCTGTAGTACTGTGATAAGTAGTCAATCATTTTAAAAGGATCTCTACACTTCCACCTCTCCTTTTGGAATCAAGCAAAGTCAAATTATTTGTATAAGTATGTATGTAAATAGGATTCAGCTGTAATTAATGAGGGAAATGCCTAAAATATACTCTATTTACAGGCAAAATGCATCTCAAAATAGTGAAAATCTGAAGACATTGCAATACACATTCTTCACAGAAGCAGAAAATGTCCTAAAATTATAGATTGCATACATGTTTCAATGACAGTTCAATCAGCTGAATTAAGAACGAATAACTACAGAAATGCCTTTGAATACAAACATAGATTTACTTCACAACATATTCTAAGGCTGAATTACCTTTACGTCCTGCTGCAGCTCCAGAGAAGTAATTTGTACTACATAAGGGATAAATGTCTCACAAAATATGCCGAGTCATCATGAAGAATTATATTAGTCTAATACAATTTGATTATTTTTTTAAACAATAACAGAATAAACAATAGAAGAGCAGGTTTTGATATTTCTAAGTCTATATTTTGTTTATTTATTTTGATTAAAATACCAACCTGCTTTATACTGTACTGAAACTTGGAGCATTCATCCACACATAGATAATGCTCTCAAAAGACAAGCTAATTTTTCTAACTAAAAAATGCATTTAGAAATAAATTGGCACAACTATTTGTTTTACATTCAGTATTAAATTGGCACTATGTCTGGTCTCTGGCAGCATCGACTATACTCCCCTTTGTTTGCTACCACTCTGTGCTCCAGCACTGAAACCAACACCTGTGGCCATATAAAGGGCTATGTACAGCAGCTGCAGGACTCAGATGTCCATACTGAAAGAAATTTCTAAAGCATAAGCATTTGGATGTGTGGCTGACTTCCTTGTCTGAGTCTTTTCAAGGCGTTCTTTGGAGGTCCACACTACTGGATGTTGCATCTATCAAGTGTTTGCAGTGTTACGACTGACCAATGTGTAGTGGTAACATAAGACAGCCTCATACTCAACAAAGATGCTCTTGGTTATAGTGATGTAAGGCTGTTATTATTCCTTCACTGAAGATGATATAGTTTTTTGCAGATTTTGTCAGTTGTGATACCACTGATACAGGTATATGTAAGGAAAGGCAGAGTCTATCCTGAAGATTAATATGAAAAATAAGCATCAGTAAACCATAACACAAATTTTTACTTAAAACTTTTTTCTCTGGAAGTAATCTATCTTATTAATGGAAAAGATGAATATAAGCCCCATTAGCATGTATATATATCACCTGCTCCCATTTGGGATCAAATAATCATAAAATCAATTTTTACTGCATACAATTCCTAAAATATAGTATGCAGACCTTTTAGTATGGCTTAACTGTGTGGGGCAAGTATCTAAAATTGCTACTCAGAGCAATATATACTCACATACTCATGTACAGTACATCCTCAGAAAAGTGCTCAGAGGTGTTGTTACTCATAACTCATAAGAGCAACTGAGTTTAACTTTGCTCTCAATCTAGACAATCTAGAGTAAAAATACCAATACAGGAGCCTTTTTCAGAAAACCTTCTATACTATAAAGCCACTTCCTTTCTTAACTGCAAAATAACTTCCTTGTGTGGAAAAGCTCTTAAATAAATGGAAACAGATATTCAGAATTACAGAACACATTGTCCTGCTCCCAAGTAAATACAGAATGTGTGTACAAATAGCTAAAAATTACATGCTTCCATTTAAAGGAATGTGTTACATATGCAGGTAACAGCAAATCAACTATTTGTGACAGGTTCTGTAAATGCAATTGCTCTGATAAAATTAGAACAAGGCATTGGAAGCAGCAAAGTTATTTACATTAGGATGTTGGAATATAAAAGCATATAGAAGCTACAGGCATACTCTTGAGTTACACATGTGCAAACCTGAGATAAATGTTACTAAGAAAAGAGCTCTAAGGATTCTGCAACATTGTCACAAACAGATTATTAAAAAGGGCAAAGCTGATTCACGGGCATGAAACTTGAAAAGCAGTATTCAAAACTATTCCAAGTCTCTTGTCTTCTCCATGGCATCCACCAACCCGTAACAGAGGAACACAAATTCTTCAGATCAGAAATATAATGAGCAGCAGTTTATTTAATGTTTTCTGATTTACATATTTCTATGGCATTTGCCAGCTAGATGACCAACCCCCCCGAAGAGTTCTGATGCAGCTTAGTTTGATCCACATCTTACATGGAATAGCAAAGCCAGGGGAATCATCTGTACACTTGATAACCAGCTTCTGATTTCAATATGTGTATTTTCTGTTAATGTCTACCTTACTATAATGTTTGATCATTTCAATCAACAAAAGGAGTACTTTAATTAAGCAGTCTGAAAGCTCTTGGAAGATTTTCATATGTAGTGAATTGCATGATGACCATGCTGGTTTACCTTCATTGCTTCTTTTTCGTGGTAAAACAAGGGATAGGTGGAACATCACAATATCATTACTGATGCTGATGTTAGGATCCAGCTGCATCTTAGTTTCACGTATGCATTTACTACCTACACTTTCAAGCTGTTACTGCCTGCTGAGAAGATGAGGACAAGCAGGCATGTTGCCAGTATAATTACTAATGACCTAACACTGGCAAAGCAAAATTTGCTGCAAACCAGTTATTGGTGCATAAATGATCTTGGAGTATTCCATTAAAAACATGGAATTTACTGTTCACACAGCAGCATTATGAAGAAGATTGATAAACTTAACTACAGTTTTCCACATTCACAGATATTTGATAAAACAACTTTTTCTCTGTTTTGTGTACCAGCTCAGATTAGCCTGCACAAAATTACAACACAACTTTGGTAAACAATAAACACAGTGGTACTCGGATCCCAATATGTATGACACAGTTCACTGCCCATGTAGAGTGCCTGCTGAAGACAAACAGCTTTTTTATGAAATCGAGTGAGGATTTTTTTCTGTTCACCTGTCGCATAAGTGCAGTCCTATTACTGGATATATTTGAGCTACTGGAACTCTAAGCCAGTTTGACCATTGGACTTGATGGAACTACTTGAAAATAGGTGATGATTCTGATCTCAGCAATTATAAAGACATATAATACAGAAAATTTCAAACCTACAGACCAGATGTTAGTCTAATAAGTACTATGAGACCAGGTATTGGACACTGTTTGTTTTCTGGAATATATCATATCAGTATTTTTGCAATGTCACAACAACACTCTTTGTTTCACAAAACTGCATGGTACACAACTGCATGATGCAGTTAAGCACCTTTCATTTTAGTGGACACAGTCATGAACTTCTGTTTCCCTTTTATTCTTAGACATTTTGACAAAGGTCAGTAGGATGAAAAATGCTTATCATGGGAATCCTTCCAAATTCTTCATCATGATCATAATGAAAAAAGGGCCCTAAACCAAGTGGATCGCAATTGAACAAAGTCAGATTCCCAACATAATCTTCTCTACGATCGAACACATAACTGTTCTTTCTCAGGCTTACCTGAAACACCTTGTGACATTCTAGCAGTTTAGGGTAAGAGTGATGTAGGTCTGTGCTTAACATGTCATACAGAAAATACTTAATAACTAAACAGCACTTGGTAGAAAAAACCTTTTTTTTTTTTTTTTTTTTTTGAATACTTTGCTGTAAATTCATCTTCAATTTGTTTTATTAGAAACACTTTGTCTTTTAAATTTATTTAATGAATAAGAGCCTTGACTCAGTATTATTATGCAGATAAACATGTAGGCTATATTTCTGTATTACTACTAGCTTTAGTATTTCTAGCTCTTTCAATTGAGCTATTGAAATAATTTTCCAACTTGCTATTATATTATTACTCTTTTCACTATTAAGGCATAGACAAATTTGTTCAGAAGTGCAGTAAAAATATAAAGTAAAGCTTGATATAGGGGCAATTCTTCCAGTTCTTAAATGTCCAGCTAACAATAACTTAACTTATTGAGTTCCATATTCTAATTATAGTCCTTCAACCTTAATTTACAGTGGTTTTATCTAAGTCATTTAAAATGGTTTTGATCTGACTTTTTAATAATAGAACATACTAAATGTTTTACAAAGGCTATATATATAATTGAACAGCAATAATATATTATTGAAAGTTGTTTTATAGTAGAAAATTACCTTTTCAGTGTCTCAAGTACTGTGAAGCAGCCACTCCCAGTGTCCTAAAGTTATCATGAAAATTACATAAATATAAAACCTGAGAAGACATAAGAGACCATCTGAGGCAGGAGGCAGCAAAGCAGATCACCACTGCCGATATATTCAAACTTTCTTTAAAACCTCTAGTGATAAGAATCCCGAGAATCTCCTCAGACTATTCTAACCTTACTGAAACATTTTTTCCTAGTAACACGTTAAATCTCCCTTCCTGCAAAATAATTCTAATTCTCAGGATGTATGAAGAATTCGCCTTTGATCCTTAACAGACCTAAAATAAAGAAGATCCCAATTCCTGAAGCTTTTTGTCACAGGTCATGATTAATTTTATTTTATTTTTTAACACTCTTCCTCTCCTCTAGACGCTTTAAACTTAATATGTGAGATCTGTATGTGGTGGTCAGTGAACACAGTGTCATTCTAACAACATATGCCTTATCCTTGTGCCATTCTCATACCAAAGGCTCTTGATACAAACAGTGCCCAGTGCTTTCAAAGAGCAAGGAAAAAGTGGTGGGTCATAGTGCTGACACCATCATGTCCTCTGTGCACCATATCCATTCAATCCCATTCCACTTCCTCATCTTACTGGAAATTTTTTATCTTCTCTATTGCAGTGGAAATGCCAGCACATGACAGCAGCAGAGCCATGTCTGAGATAGCAAAATTCAGCTTTCATTTCTCACGTGCAGCATTCTTTTTCCTAAATTTCAAAATTTGGAATTGGAAACAGTATGGCTCTCTGGATTTACATTATTTCTATGGCTGAGCCGGTCACTCTGCACTTTGTACCTTTGCTTCTTCCCTACTAAGTTTACGCTTTGTACCACCTTTATCATATTTCACATTCTTGGTCTATCTATTTAGCAAGATCACTTTCAACTCTGAACCTGTCTTGCATCACTCTTAACTCAGCCCGACTGGGTACCAACAAAAGCTGTTCTTTGTGCAATCAAGCGAATTCATACTGGATGTTTACTAGACCAGAGCAAACACAAATAACTTGCACCTTGCCTGAGACCTCCTCTTACTTTTAAAATGTGTAATTAATAACAATTTGGGAGCTAAGGTTACTAATTTTCTGGATGCCATGCTGTAGTTGAACCTCTATTTTCTATTTTTTATGGGAGAATGTCAGACATAAGGCAGTATCACTGGAGTTACTAATAATAGATACACCAAACCTAATGCTAACTGCTGGGACAGTTACTTTGCCAGAGGAATAAATTAGATTAGCCTGATAAACAGATTGCAAATAACCAACTCCGTAATCTCCCTCAAAATAAGAGAGGGAGCTATACATTTACTGTACCTTTCCTTGCCTTCTCCAGACAGCTGGGACCCATCTATCCTCCGCAAGTCCTCAAAGAGAAAAGCTTGGAGATTGCTACTGCATGTACTGTAATTCGAACAGGCCATCAGGACTTGTGTAACCTTTCTGCTGGGTTTAGACTGTCATAAACCAGAATGTTTTCAACTTTAAAGGGGGTGCTATAAAAATGCTACCCAGAAATGTGGGAAAATTAAATTTGCTTTGTGCATAGCAAGTGATTTTCCTCACCTGCAACCATGACCGAATCAGTTTAATGAACAATATGTAATTACAAGAAGCAAAGGTGAAAAAAAACCCCATCAACAAGGTACATAAGCAGGCTCACACACGATGCCTAATTTCTAGAGAACTATAACTATTTTATAGTCCTCACCTCTGGTGAGCCAACTGCTAGGCCAGCTGGTACGTCTATTTTTCCTGCTACCGCTCTTTAGTCACAGTCAGCGACTAAAAACCCTTGCTGGGAAACACGGTTGAATTCAAATAGCTGCTGAACTTCTGTGAAAGCAGTTTCCAGCCTGCTGGCTGTCATCATCCCTGGTGTCCCATGCAGCTCCGCAGCCCCTCTACCACTTTCCACCCTGGGACCCCTTAGCTCTGGGTAATCCCTGCAGTTTCATGAGCAGCTTCAGCCATCCCAGCTCTCAGTAAGGCTGCACACAATGTGGAAAACTAACACCAACCTTTGGTATGCTCAATTCCTGCATGTCTCAATTCTATATTGGTTATTAGAAAAACTTTCTTCCCAAAAGTGTTTTCAAGCTTTGGAACAGGTCCCCCAAGACAGTGATGGAGTCACCATCCCTGGAGATATTTAAAAGGCATGTAGATGGTGCCTGGGGACACAATTTAGTGGTGGACTTGGCAGTGTTAGGTTAATGGTTGGACTCGGTGATCTAAAGGGTCTTTCCAACCTAAACAATTCTATGATTCTATTCTTAAACTGCTTCTCACACCTCACATGAACTTCTCCAGTCTTCTTCTGTGGTTTCAGGGTCCAAATTTTGCTTTCTGGTGCTCAAAACCACTGTTGGCAAGTAGCAAAATAGGTATACCTGTGGTAGGTCAAAGACGCCATGGATTTGTAGATGCACAGCCCCCTTGACTGTATGCCTCTTTTTAGAATAAATACCTCTCAATCACCATAAAACAACATATAGAAACTAAATGTTCTCTTAGTCTAATTCTTTCACTTCATTGCCTTTAGAGGTGACATCAAACATTAACTGAGTACTTCTCCCTTGCTGGACTTCTCTTTCTTCTGGATATCTCAAGGAGGCATGGTTTTCATTTTAGCCCTTTCTCACTATGCTTTGTGTAACTCAGTAAGTGTCCTTCAGACTGCTTTTTCCCTATCTTGTCTGTGTTCCCGGCACTTTGTTGTTAATATTAATTGTATTAAGCACTGGGTCATAATTAAACCTTTTTATGGAAGGAGGGCAAGAGAAAGAAGAAGGTATTGGAACAAAAGGGCCCTTGAGGCTTTAGTTTTCTGTGTCACTCTTCACTTCCTCACTTTCCCTGTTAAGTAACAAGCAGAATTTTCCTTCATTTTTCTCTTAGGTCTAATGTCTTTTCCCAAACTTGTTCTTTCCTATAATTTCCCCTGCTAGATTCAATTCATTCTGCATCTTTGTCATTCTTCCTAGTATCTTCATCCTGTCACAAGACAGTGATTTTCCAGACTGCAAGTTTGGCAGAACACCAGGAAGGGAGATACAACATATCAGCTGAAGCCACCACCTCATCAGAGTTTGTGAGTTCCAAGACTACTCCATGGTGTAAACCCAAGTGTGGTATGTGGGCATGCCTTGGAGAGATGTGACAAAAGTGCATTTCTGACCTGAACTAAAATATTAACATAGATGCCTCCAGTAGCAAAGAGACTGGGGTTCTTCAGAGAGCTGAGAGACTGTTAAAGAGGTGAATGAACTGATAGAGCTGAGAAACCTACCTTAATAGTATGGTTTAATTGTTGATCTCTTAAGAGTGAGCAGCAACCGAGGTGCATGCTACAGAACTGAGAAACAAGTAGGATGGAAAGGCTGGGAAAGCAGGTCTGGAAACAAGATGCATTTGCCCACCACAGCATATCACCACTGCTGCTGAAGGCTTGCCTAAGTTGATTCTGTCATACCGCCTTCTGGCAAGGACTTCTGCCTTTTACAATAATGATAGCTGCTAAATACTGCCTTCACAAACAGCTACAGTGTCTGGCTGGAATTTACACTTCTTGCTTACCTTCTCCCATAAGAGCTTATTTATAGCTTCCTGGGTAAGCTACAAGGAACAACTTGCAGGTCCAGTAACAAAACTAAAAGATTAGAGCGGTTCACCTTCCTTCACTTTGGTTGTATGGGGCTGCTCTGAGGGACATAGAAACATCTGGCATGTAAATGAAGGATCTCTGGCAAAAATCTGGAAAAAGTTAAGTTCTGGCCTCACTGAGAGATCCTATCACTCAACATTAATGGTATTTTTTCCTTTTTCTGGTTACACTAAGACATGATGCTTTTTTCTTGTGTCAGATCCACATTAAAAAAAATTTGTTGTGCAATGGTAGTGAAAATTATTCAGCAATGATGTATGTTTAGAGTGATCTTAATACCTAAAGATATATTTTCTCCTGCATTAAACTGAGTCACAAGATCTATTTAGAATCTGAGAGAATATCCAATGCAGCACCCCCTGCATCCAAACTGGCAAATGACATCTCTTTATCAAAGTCATACTGATGAGTTCATAGTTGCTGAGTTCAGTGCCATAAGAATCATTCGTTAACCACACTGTTACAGCTGACATTCTGAAACTGCCCTTAGTGTGACACTGCATGCTTAAAAATGATATCTTGATCTAACTAAGCACGTGAATTTAGATGAGAAAGGTGACTGCAGGTTGTGCATATCTTCTCTTAACTATTTGTTGAACTCGTAGGACCACATCTGTAATTATGTGCTTGTTTTCATTACTCACACCTACGTCTTGAGTAGGAATACTTTTAAATTTGCTGTTTTTTTTCTCTTTCCAGTTATCTAATATGATCTATAATGCCTCTCAGAGCTTCCTTTGTAGGTTCAGTAAACATAAACATACATATATATATAAAAAAATAAATATATAAAAACTCAAACAAAATTATGGAACAATACAAGCCATTTATTTTTATTTCATTACTCACGCTGATTTAAATACAGGTATTTAGGCAGTATATCAAGCTAAAAACTCACTAAAATTTAGAGTTTGTATATGAGAAAATTGACTTCTATAGCCATAATCAAATAATTAAACAGATTTAGTTAAGTCAGTTTACTTCTTTATTTCTACTGCAGAGTAATTATACTGGAATAAAGTCACTTTAATTCCAGACAAGACTGTCCACATGGGCAGTTATACTGAACCAGCTGTTGTAAAATAATTGCTTATAGTAAAATAGCTGTAGTCACAGTTATACCACTTGCTTCCCCCTGAAAGCAAGCCATCAACATAACAATCTTGCCTTTTTCACAGAAGCTGAGCCATGTTGGCTCAATCCTATTCCATAAACAAAGGCAAAGGGCTTTGCCATCAGAATGAACACAACATAGAAAACAGCAGATTTTACTTCTCAATTCAGCACTGAGTGGGAAGGTGCAGTGATGCACTTGCAGTTTTTTATCACTTAAAAGGTTCTGAGATGCTCTGGGATGTGGAATGGAGAATGTGGATAGAAAGTGAAGCCTTTTGTGTAACGTGCTATATATTTTATAAAAGTGTAGTCCATCACAGAGATAACTCCAGATGAAAAGAGCAGAAGATGAGCTACTACTGCAGCATTCCCTCCCTCTGCTACCCCATGGATACCCCTTGCCTGGCAGGTATGGCCTCTTCCCTCCAATTTGCTGCTCAGCCTCACAGTGAGCAATCCTCGATCTGCCTTGACCTTTCAAAGCTTGGAAACTCTAAGGGGCTTGCTTGCATCTCAGCTTACATCAGTGCAGAGAAGATGTTGATCCTCTCAACTTCTTTATACTGCTGTCACTTATGAAGTGAGTTGAAGAATGAACAGACCTGTAAAATTCTGCTTATTGAACTGTATCTTTGTTTCACTAACATTAATTTAAATGTTTTAGTATTCTAGACTTAAAGCACAGGCTTCAGAGCTGGCTGATTACATATTATGTGCATCCAATATCCAATTTTTGCAGATGAAAGAATTCTTCCTTCAACCACACAGCTATTCAGTCAGAGGTATTTCCCCTCAAAAGCCCTTTATAATTTGGCTCCCCAAGCTCTCAATATGATATAATAATGCACAATTCTTGCAAATGTCATTTGAACTAAAAATATAAGAAATCTGGGTCACAACTCACCTCGATCTGTGTCGTACAGGAAGACAAAACGGTTCCATTCATAATGATCCAGCAAGCTCAGGAGGGCTCCCCGCAGAGATGGCCGCAGCTGCAGCACGAACTGACTCTCACCTTCTGTGGGGAAACTTGGTGTGATGAGGGAGATGTGCAAGGCGCTGCAGAATGAGGTCAAGGTGTGTACTGATCTCTTATCATATAGTCCAAAAATGGCAAAAACTCCTCTAGAATACTGGGAGCAAACTGAAAGAAAAACAAAACAAACCCATGAAGTTCAGCTGGTGACAAAATCTGTACTTAGGCATTCCAATATCCCCAAATTTTTAATTTGATGATTTTAACTTCTGCCTGTATAGTTAATTTCACTTTTCACATACGTTTCATTCTGGAAACCAATAAATAGCCAAATAACACTTTGTCACTTTTGGATCCCATTCATTATCAATAATGTTTTTACTCTGAAAGAAAATATAAAATAAAGAACATGTACTTTTGCACATGACTGAAAATTCAACATATGCTGTTTTAACTATAGCTCTGGATATTATCAGGTGTTGATCATTTCCATTATCTTAAGATGAAAAGTGTTCACATTTTGAAATGTGCAATTATCACAAAAATGTTACCAACCTCGTAAGTGAAATGTAGACATTTTAAATTGCAACAGTGTAGAACATTTACTCCCATTTAAGCAGGGAGGCCTTGCGTTACATTACAAGTCTACTACAGACATTGAGTAAAATCCTACTTCATGAATAACCTTCTTAATTTTAAGAGAGCAGTTGAAGGGAAACACAGTAAGTCAATATGACCAGACTTTTGCCTAAAACCTTTTATTTCTACTCTATGTCAACCGCAAAACCAGAAAACAATGACCTGAATACATAGTCTGAGTTTTGATTTGTTCTTGGACTCATTTAAGACATAAAGACCTTTATTGATTTCAACAGACCGGATAAGCGCTTTCCTGATCTATACACATAAAAACAGACATAAGGGTATTTTCTTGAGAAAATACTACCTCTCTAGGAACTCACAAAAGGCTCAATGAAAACACATCCCGACTTTTTTTCAAGTACAATACAACTTATTAGAAACTGAGTGATTGTTAAGTGTTACCAATCCCAGAATCACAGAAAATGGAGAAAGGAACAGCCAGTTATGGGATCATTGTATCCATTTTCTCCTATGTATTTACTGTGCTCTCTTGTTCCACAACCTCTTTCCTTGCAACCCGTTCTTTCATGTAGCCTGAAGATGGGAAAATCTAAGGAACATCCTGCAGATGCCCTCCTCTCTTCTAGCCTGGACATCACAGTCATCCTATGAGCGCAGCACAGTTAGGGTACAATACACATTTAGCAAACAGGCTTAGTTCAGCTTTAATTTCTTAATATTGCATTTACTGCATGGAGAGCAAAAAATACAATCTGTGCATTTTTATCCTCATACTCCAGATCTGATGGCAGAACGAAGTGGCTTGAGGGCCGTTCTGTGATTTTATGTGTTGCCCCACTATTGCAATCCCAACCTAAGGATTTGCATAGCCAGATTAGATATAAAGAAAGCTTTTTAGAAAGCTTTCTTTCTTCCTATAAGTCCCCATTCAATATATTGATACACAGCTATTACAAGTCCTCTTAGTGTTTTCTTCGCTGGACCACACAGGATACATTCTCCAAACCCATCAAATGACTGGTTTGCCATTCCACTAATAACCCTAAAAAGTTTTGTTCTATACTTTTCCAGTTTCATCTCATCTTTCTTGAATAAAGATGACCAACATGTTTAGAATTTCAGTTGAATGCTTTCTGCTGACATATCCTAAAACCACATTGCATTTTCCTAAATCTTCATGTCTGTGATGGCTGACAGTCATTTCAGGATCAAAATTCTGTTCCTTCTGGGCGATTTCCAAATGATGAGTCTATGCTTATAGCATGATATTTTTATTAGTCACTATTATTAATTTTTCATTATATCACATTTATTACTGTACTCCTCAAAATCATTCACTTCCACAGTTACATTCTTAGCCTGTTCTAAACTTGTACCGATGTGCGTGTCTGCCTCACCAGCAAATTTCATTTGGGTACTCAGACTTTTTATTTCTGTGTCTACTGTAAAATCAGTCTCTTAGTATCTTCCTCCTGAGGCTATGCTTCTCCAGCCTGGTACCTCCTCTTCTATCAGCGTTTGTTGCATCTTCCTCTTAGTTTCATGCCTGCCTTTTAACTCTCCTATCTCTATTTTCATAAATCACTTCTCTTAGGAGAATGTCAATTTTACTTCATTCTCTTGGCAGCTCGAAGATATGGATTAATCCTATACCGTCTACCTTAATAACTTCTGGTTGCATTTTATGCCATTTTCTGTGTATAGCCATATTTTAAGTCTTTTTTCCATCAAAATCTGTTCTATAACTTTACAGATGTTAAGCTGCTAGGCCATGGTCGCCTGGATCTATGTCCCCCTTTAAAAGTAAGTAGTATTTTTCCTATTCACTGATCACACGTATCATAACTCATTTAACAGCTCAACTAAGAAGCACGTGTTATTTCATCTGCCCTTCAGTAAACCAATTCTTTAAGAACCACAGAAGAAAGAGCTGATTTTGCTGTTCCCATTAGACATCACACCTCTTTTGAGGTCAACATCCTCCTTGAGTGAAAATCAATGTGAAGTATCTATTAGTTTTATGTCTCTAACCAGATTTTCCTGGTTTTCTGTTCCATCACCAATATATAACAGCTTCAATTATTTTCCTATTTCCTGTCTTTGTATTTAAAGATGTAAATGACCTTTTACTGTTGTTCCTGTGTCCTTTGCAAGTTTCAGTTTTCATTGGCAGCCCTAACTTAGGCTCTTATTTCTGCAGGAAATGTCTTCTATACCTCCTGATTTCTTCAACACAATCTTTCTTACTAACAACCCTTTTTAAACACTTGTTTCTTATATATTTCTTGTATAATTATTCATTCAGTTCTGGAGTCACATCCTGCATGTTACTTTTGCCTACAAAAGGATTTCTCAGTGTTTTACAAGTGTTTCTATGAGGAAATGGCAGGCCTCTTCTATTTTCAAACACAGTCCAGTTCACTCTGCCAACTGAAATAGTTGAATGTAAACCTTGTATACATAAGTGGAAGTTACTTAATGTGCTTTCTGTTTAGAGAAAATCCTTGTTAAGGCCCTGCATTGCCTTAATTCTTTGCAGCTTTAAATAGGCAAATGGTACTTTACATAACATGCAGTCCATACAGATTGTACACTTAGTAGAGTTAAAGCTCAAATTCATTCTCAGGATAGAAAAAAAAAAAGAAAAAGAGAGAGAGAAATAAGTCAAGCTTTAAATTTCATTAAATAATATGATATGACCCTAAAATATTTTTAACTAAAAATGACATAATAATAATTCTTCACATTTTCAAAGCAAACTACCTTTGCTACAGCACAGATCAAAATGCAATAAAACTTTATCTGACTATCATTAAAGGTCTGAAATAATCAGAGAAAACTTGCACTACTGTAGTTGAGAACAGGACTGGGAAGTTACTGAATAGTGTCCTTTGCTCCTTGATAAGAAAAAACTGCTAAGATGAAGGTTATGAATTTTTTTTTCTTACTCGGTACAATATCCACAGAGAGGAAAAGTGCCTGTGACACTATGGAGATTAGGCTTAAGCATATGCAGAAATGCTGCAACATTCCTGAATCAATTTTACAGTAATCAGCAGCGATCACAAAAATCAGCAAATCCATGAGGATTTGCATTCTGACTCACTACTGTTCTCATGAAAATGCCTCCAGGAAAACATGACTACCTGGATTTCCCAATTCTTAATCTATTTCTCCTACAATTCTAGAGGCATTTTACTTATTATAAATGGACTAAATTATGCTTGGTAAAACACTGTCTCACATTAGAATTCTAAGAAAATTTTGTTTGAGATTTTTTTTTCCCCATAAATATAAAGCAGTGACAAATACACTTTCATGAGTATACTTTGAAATACATTGAATAATAATTCGTCTCTAAACCAGACATCTCTTCATAGCTGATAACTTAATGTTGGTATTACACATGTGATTTTCTCCTGCAAAATTTGCAATGCCACCAAAGATAGGATGAATGCAGAGGTCAGACTCCAGAGAAGACATTGCAATGCAACTTACATAGCCAAGAGAGTGTTATTGTAGTAGATGTAATATAAACTAGATATCTTTTATTTTAGAAGATTGAACTATGTGATAATATTACCACTTTAAAAGAATAGGTGACTCATGGGACCTTCTGTTAAAAAAAGAAATCATAATGCCAAAAGGGCAAAAACTGTACACTGCAGGATTTACTGAGACATACAGTGAAATCACATCCAGTCTTCCTTCTCTGTGAAAGACTATGTGAAGTCCCTGTTATTATCTGAAGACAGGTCCCACACTTTAAACACAAATTTGTTTTGAAAAAAAAAAAAAAAAGCAAAATATCAAACTCCAACTTCTCACTCATTGACTTCTAGAAGTTATACTCATTTAGTTTAAAGCCTCTAAATAGGTACAGGGGAAGTCAGAGTCCAAATACATGTAATTACAACAATGGGAATTACATAGAAGAGGTCAAGTGAAAGTTTGTGGAAAATGTGTATGTACAAATACACATACATGTATATATACCTGCACACATATTACATATTGGTCATATTTTATTATTTAGTCACACCTAAAAGTTTAATATTTTCTTTGGGAGACAAAAAAATGAAGTCTGATAAGCAAACAACAGCAGTAGTTTTGCTCAGCAGCCTATATGGTACCTATACCATATAGGTAGGAATCTGGAAGACCCAGAGTCTAACACAGAGGTAACATGGTAGATCTTGCTTCGGAGTCATGACTCACAGCCTCCGAGTCTTCCAGGACACAAACTCTGAAATGAGCATTTAAAAAAGCTTTTCCCTGGGTTTAGGCTCCTACATGGGAAGCCCTGGCATAGCTGTCTGTTACAGATACACTGACAGAACCACTGATCTGCCACAAACTCACAAACTGTAGCAGCACTAAAACTGAAAGACTTGAAGCAGTTTGAGTTATGGAAGTTTTCCAGATATAAGGACTCTTTCATTGCTCTCTCTTCATTTCCTCCTGTGCTTTGGAGATCAGGACAGGGAGTGCAAATTGTGGTCAGTCTAGGAACAACTTGTCTCTGACATTCCTTTCTCCTCATCCTGTTCCCCTAATCTGGTGTGGGGTTCCCCTATGGCATGCAGTCCTTCAAAAACTGCTCCAACAAGGCTTCTTCCCATGTGCTACAGATCTTCAAGAACTGCTACAAACACAGGTAATCTTTCTAGGGTACAGTCCTTCAGAAAAAGGCTGCGCCAGCATAGGTCCCCCATGGGCCACAGTTACTGCCAGAAAACCTGCTCCTGCATGGGCTTCTCTCCATGGGTCACAGATCCTGCCAGAAGCCTGCTCTGGTGTGGGCTCTCCACAGGCTGCAGCTTCTTTTAAGGGCACATCTACCTGGCGCAGCATGGAGTCCTCCATGTGCTGCAAGGGAATAACCTGTGCCACCACTATCTTCCCCACAGGCTGCATTGAAACCTCTGCTCCAGCACCTGCAGTACCTCTGCCCCCTCCTTCAACCTTGGTGTCTGCAGGCTTTTTTCTCTCGCATTTTCTCACTCTTCTCTTTCACTGCTCCTATGCAGTGTTTTTCACCCTTTCTTAAACACGTTATCACTGAGGTCCCACAGCATCAATGATGGGCTCAGCTTTGGCCAACAGTGGATTTGTTTCGGAGCTGGCAGAAAACTGGCTCTGTCTAACATGGTGGTTACCCCTAGCATCTTCTCATAGAAGCTACCCTTGTAGCCCCCCCCAACCAAAACCTATCCTTGGAAAGCAAATACACCTGGTAAACTCCAGACAGCAATAAATTTCAAAAACATTTATGAGTCACATTTCCTTGCTACCACAATAGTACATATTAAGGTTTCCATTTGAGGTGTGCCTGCAATGCTGTGAGTGGACCATGTGCTCATGGATTACAGTCACATACTCTCTATTTTGTTCAGCCACTGTGCACCTGCATTTGCCAGCACTGATTTAAAAGTACTGGGCAAATTTTCTCAACCTAAAGAACTTCTAAAATCTAAGAAACAAATCTAAAGAACCTAAAAATCGAACCCAAAGAACACCTTAGCCATTTGGAGATGCAAGCTCTACAAGTGAGATGAAGCACAGAAGGGAGAATCATTTTAATCTAAGTAAGGACCTTCCTCCCAAGGTCAAACTATTTATCAACTTATATGCTTGAAAGCTCCAACACTGGAGATGAGATTAAGCAATATTTCTGAAAGAGCTCTGAGATAAGAGTTTGCTGTTCAAATACTAAAATATGTTTCTGTACATTTTGCAAGAACATCCTAACACTCCTTTTCTCCTCTGTGCTGCCTGATCCACCTCCTCCTGATCACTCCACTGGCCTCCACCTCCTGGAAGAGGACACAAGGCCATTTAGGGCTCTAGAATTACAAGACAAGTGATGTAAATTCATTCCTGTGTAATTTTTCAACTATCTTGCACCTAAATCCAGTACAAATTTGATACAAATACACTCTTCCTCTGGGTTATGTTTGAGACTGCTGATTTTATACTAAATTATGCTGTTGTATTAAGAAAAAATCCCAGCACTGAGATCAACTTAATTAGGTATCTTCACAAATTAAATCACTGATATAAGATGACAGATAGGATTATAAGAGAGAAAACAGTGTTACATAAAGTGTGTAGATGAAGAACATTATAGATGTATTAGGACCAGTTTACTACTATCTTAAGAATTGTTTTGAGTACAGAAGGATATTTCAAAATATTTGCCATCCAAAAAAAGGGGGAAAAGGGAGCAAGTAATTTTTTACATATTATAAGGTTAGATTTTTTTTGTGTCTAATGAAACAAGCATCCATCACAACCTTATTAATTTTCTATTTATAGGCCCTGTACCTTCTAAATCATCATCCACCTTTGCCTTTTGATCGCAGAATTCTTCAAGCAGAAGAATTATCTTCCCCTGCATTCAAGAGACATGCATCACACTTTGACATGCATCATACCTAAAGCATTATAACCAGAAATAACACCACATCATTACATTACCTAAATTCAGTCCATTGATATGCAATTTAATACAGTACTAATGATGGAGGTGAACAAAAAGAGACTAAATTAAGATCTTT
Organism: Psittacula echo; assembly: GCF_963264785.1. Classification (NCBI taxonomy): domain Eukaryota; kingdom Metazoa; phylum Chordata; class Aves; order Psittaciformes; family Psittacidae; genus Psittacula; species Psittacula echo. The sequence continues at coordinate 112,552,333 of NC_137736.1, forward strand.
CTGCTGAAAAAAAATAAATTAATCACAAACATTATCCCCTCAAATGTTTATTTCTCTCAAACATTTATCACACTGTGAGAAATGTGGTATGTTTGGCACTGAATCTCAGACTAAATTCATACTCTGGAGCAATTCACTTCACATTCCCATGTCTCAGTTCTTGACGTTTCAACTCTCTGGTCTATTTTGGACTATAAACACTGGACAGGAAGGCCAGTCTCCTATTAGATATTTATAAAAAGTTTAGCACAATGGTCCAACTGTCTTTGGTGTGGCTTCCAAGTCCTACTCCAACGCGTATAAACATTACACTTAATGGAGCTTTGTCTTGTAATTCTACAGTAAATTCCAGAACCCTAAAAACATGTAAGCACTTGCACTAAAGGTCAGTGTGCTTAGTTGCATGCATGAAATTAAGCATATTTTAAAGAGTGTGCAGGAGTATTCATCTGGAGATCAACAGATGGATTCATCAAACTTGAGGTGCAGAAAACTGAAGTTTGTCTTTTATGTGCAACCCACAGAAATGGGTTACTTCTAGCACTGACTTGCCAGCTCATTTGAAAATACTCTCCTAGGAATAATGAAAACCTTGGTTTAATGTGCTAGATCAAATGGCAGTTTGGGAAATGCAGTTTTGTTTGTGCAACTGCAGATGTGAGAACATATTGCAAAGCAAGAGACACACTTGTTACATTTTTTAATTAATAATTAAGTTTCCAGAAACGATTTTTGTGAATTGTCTCTAAAAGACTATTTCTGCTCAAAGTCAATTCCTGAAACAATAGCAGAAAGTGATAGTGCATTTCTTGCCTATTGAATGGAAAATGGAATTGAATTTGCTTAATTAACATGCACAGTATTTTGTTCTTTTAAAATCAATTTGAACACTGCAATATAGTATTTTGCGTGCAAAGTCTTATACCAGATCACTAAGTTACAGAACATTAACTTTAGAAGGTTACCCTGAGAGACACCCAAAATAACAGAAAAGAGAGGGCCACAGAAGCCAGACAAGACTGACTTGTAGATCCAACTACTGAGCAATTCTCCATGCTTCATATGGAGCAATCTTTGCTCTTCACAAACTCCCAAAAGTACTTGTGATCTTTCACACAAGTGTGTGTACATGTGCATGCATGTGATCCTTACCACCCGAAAGTTGGGGTTTTAGATTTCTTTTTTTTTTTTTGGCCTGACTCTAAACCAGGAAAAGATATGTTCAGAAAACAGAGCATCACAGCTGAAGATGGATGAAATTAAGTGTACTGATTCATCCACTAGAGGTACTTCTCCTTAGCTGTAAAAAGAGACTGTGCAACTGTGAAAAACTTGGCACCTGCATTTAGACATCTACATTTATAAATTGTTTTAAAAGTCTCACTTTAGGAAATGTATCTTGTTTTTTCTTCCCTGTCATCCCTAGATTCAACATGATTTGGAGCTGCCCTTCTCTGAGGCTCTTCTCATACAATGGACACATATCCCTCCCAGCCAGCAGTTGCAGGTATTTCTCAGATACAGACTAGGTATTTCTGGTCTCCTGAAAAGTGCTGACAATTCTCATTTCTTGATGGAGAACACAAAGTAGCTTGGCCTTTCATAAATTTCTACGAGAAAAACTACTTTCATCTTTAAGTACTCTCCATCTGAAAATTTTGGCACCACTGAAGTATTTTACTTTCATTAATATATAAATCCAAATAATTTAAATCCAACGGAATATTTTTACACAACAAGAAAACATTTTTCACTGGGTTTATTTAAAAAATTTCTCTTTCCACTGTGCCTTGGCTACTCTTTGATAGAATTCGTCTCATGAATTTCACATTTGCTGAATGATAACAAATCTTTTCTCATTTTTAAAAGTACTTTACAGCTCTCTCTGCAATAAATTATCCAGTCTTTGTGCCTTTGTCCTCCAGTCCTGTGCACTCCATGGATCCGGTATTTATAGTTGTCTGGCAATGCACATACACGTGCATTTCACTAACTCTGCCAAAACTTTCTCTTTGAACACTCTCCCGTAGAGAATCCACATGCAGCATTTACCTTTCATAGTCATATGAATGAGAATTCACATTGCTACAGAAGTTATTTATTGGCTTTTTTAAAAACTGATAAAAATATCAGCACCACGAGAGTGCCAAGCTTTTCAAAAACATAAAAGTTTTAAAATAAGTTAAATGTGAATGTTTGGTAGAAAGTCCCCATGAAGCTAGCAGGTCTTCTCAAGGACAAAATGTCTACAATTTTTTCTTTCTCCCCACCCCTCCCCCTTTTTTTCTCTTCCTTTATCAGGATAGATGGCATAGAGTGGTGTAACAGATTGCATGGAAATTAGACTAGACTATAGTAAAAAAATGGTTTACTGAATCAATGGTAAAACTCCCATTTGCTTAATTGAAGTTAACGTTTCAACTCAGATACTGATGTAGTAGATAGAGATCTTCTAGTGATCTTCTTGAAAAATCATATCACCTCTTCAGTTTGCCAGCTAAGAGAACGCTTATGCTCATTAGATGAGTATCTAGAGAAATCATGTTTTATAACTTATCTAGATTGCCTGTGTGATTAAACATTTTTTGCTTCTCTGTTTAAATAATTTTTTCTGTTATTGGATTGATTCATTACCTTGTGAGATATATTATTTCTTTCAATCCAAATTTGAACTTCATCCAAACATTACTTTATAGGGAAAGTAAGCTTCTCTGCAGCTTGTTTTTCACCCCCTAAATGTAAGATTTTATAAAACCTGCCTCCTTATCCTATTTTCTTGAAACAGAACAAAGAGAAGTCTGAATTTTGTTTTAAGAAATAATCCTTTGATGGCCCACTTCTCTACAACATTCGCTTTCTTTTTTCTTTCTATCTTGAAAAGGGAGAAAATAAGCACATTTAAACAGCCATTTTTCTTTCCAGAAGAACTGAAAAAAGATCAGTACAATTTTAAATGGAAGGGTATCTTATAAAATGTGTGGTTGATTACATAAAAATAGCTTTTTATACATAGCTACATAATTACAAATTTTCTTACGCAAAAGAAGGACTATTTGTAGTTTTCAGAAAAAAATGGCAACAATAATTTTTTTCTTCATTTTGAAGAAATGTTAGTTTTGCAGTACTCCTGCCAGCAAAACTGTCATTGATGGGAATTAACTGAATGAAGATGAAGGTTCTTTAGGCAGTTGTCATTCAAACTTAAATGGTGACATTTGGGGATTTTTTTGTCTGTTTTGTAGTTTTATTTTTAGAATTCAAGCCTGTACTGAGGGGAGTGATGCCATATGATCCATTGCTGGAACTCTATATTTTTCTTTCATTGGTGAGTCTGTTTCCCGATTTCTTAACTCTTCCACCATAAGTTTCCAGCCAATTCATGCTGCCCACTGAAGTGCAATGTGCTCTGTCCAGTTCAGGCTTTTGAATGTTGGCAGGAGCAAAGCTGGGATTTTTGCTGCATTCTTCCCTCATTAACAGAGTTTGGACCATCAAGAGTCCCTTCACACTTAAATCACATCCCCGACTTAAATCACAGCTTACTTTGATTCATTCTGTTGCACAAGGGTATAATCTTAAATAATTCTTTCTACTTTGCTGTTTACCATTTAGAATGAATTAAACCATGGATTTCTTTTGGCCTCAGTAAGATAAACAGACATTCACCACTATGTTGATTAAATAATATAATTAATGTACAACATTGCTGCCTTGGTCTCTCTTAGATCTACGTATCTTTAGGAGAGCCGCAAAACATTGTTTTTAATTTTTGAAAGCAATGTTAAGAGGATATATGTGATGAAAATCTTACCTGTTTTTCCAAAGTTTCCATGGGTTCATAAAAGCTATTATGTAATTATATACACCCTAACTTGAAAAAAACCCCTCAAACCCTTTTCAGTCATTTTTTGCTCACAGCTGGGACTTCCATAAGAAGAGATTCTGAGTACTTCTGATGTAATATGTTGTTAATCCTTTCCTTTACTTCCTTCCCTTTGATGGTATGAAGCAGAATTTGAAACTACTATTACTGTCAGATAAATGGAACATTGTATCACATGATGCGATTACATGCAACTTGGTCAGAGGGAAAGAACTCCTCACAAGATCCAGGAAAAAAAATTCTGCTGCTGCCTTCTGCAGTCTGTGACTGTACATTGGTAGAACAGCAGTTGCTGACAAAGTGCACAAGGCTCTGCTGAAGCAATTTCCCAGTCAAGGGGTATCTTCTGAGCTACCATTTCAGGGATACATGAAGTTGTTAACTATTCTAGTCTTCTCACATTTAGCAACCATCGTTTTATTTATAGTGGATATGAGATTTTCATGCTTCCATTGATTTTTCTTATATGTTAGTGCAAGTGTGTTCTGATGAGTAAATAAACTAAAAAAAATAATGGGAAATTTACTTTGTCATGTACATCCAATATGTACTTCTTGGTTGGTTGGGCTGCTTCCTCTTACATGTCACCATTGGCAATGATGGCTTTCCCAGAATAGTCAGGTGCTTCTGACAGCCTAGAATTACCCCATAAATTGTGTTATCTTATGGTTTTCACTGTTTTTCCTAGCCTTAATCTAATGAAATGGCAAATGGTACCTGGAGAGACAAGACACAGTCTAAGTGAAAGGCAAAGAGTTGGTGAATTAACTTCCATTTTAATTTCTACTATCTGTAGACATGTCACTTAGCTTTTCTGACTTTTCAATCTGAAAACCAAAGATTCTAATACTTCTTCACTTAGTTGAAGTAATGGATAAAATCTTTTCAAAGAATTACTAAGATGAATGTAGACACCCTTATTATCCATCACTGGCCTGGCCAGCAAGAATTCTCTGAGATTTCTTTTATCATTCTGTACTTCATACTTCAGCCCTCCTTTAAACTTCCTAGGCATTACTACTCTTAACTTCACAAAAAAAGATATTTTCTCTCCTGCTATTCCCAGAAATTTGGGTCTTAGCCTGTTTGGGTAACTGTATATGTATCTGGGAATTACGATTACTTAAGAGATCTCACACTGCCATTGTAGATTGTGTTGTCATTACTTTTGCTTGTTCTTTTATGTTGCCCTGTTGTTTTGATCATCTCACTGCTCTGGAGGTTTTCAGCATCTTGTACCTTGCCTGTTTTCCCCAGACAATGCAGTGATCATAGCTAAGGGATTTTTCAGATGTAGATTCTGCTTACTATGGACATGTCATGTCCAAATGATGCTAGGGAATTATTTTCTGTGGAGGAACAAAGGCCAAAGCTTAAGAAACCCTGAGCTACCTCTCGTCTTTCTCCACCTCCTTTTTCTCCCTTGTGTGCCTTGCAGTTTCTTCTCTATTCATTTTAAGAGAGAGTTTCTTCTTAGCCTCCCACAGTTACGCCAATGGGAACTGACCACAATTCAGCTGGGTTGTTTTAAAATCAAATGTTTGGCATGGATTACTGTAATGCATCTTCTACTGTCTTCCCTTTTTTATCACGAGGCTGTTTCTTCTCTCTCTGAAAAACTAATCTTTCTGCTTTTTTTTTTTAATGCATAAAAGACATTTCTAAATAGCTTTGGGTCTCATAATAATTAAAATTATGAGAAAATGGAATTACCTTTCCAAAAAAATTACATATAAATGAACCATTTGGCCAAGGTTATCTAAAGTGAAAGCCATTCACCTTCTAAATGGAAGAGCAGCCTCATCGGATCTAAGTGCAGGATAGCTTCTGGCCATGCCCCTGTGTTTAATGACTTCAAACTTTAACTGCTTGACACGAAAGGCAGGTTTCAGTGTCAAATGCATGAATTGAATATGCACTCTGAATATTTTTTTTCAGCTAAAACAAGACTGAAGAAGTTTAGTACATTCATAAATACATCTGTGTATATATTGTAATGATACGTGTACATGTTTTCTATTTCTGTTGATCACAAATTCTTTTATTCTAGTAAACTGAACTGTTTATTCTAAACACAAATCTTTACTATTAAATGCAATAGATGCTAGCTTAGACTTTTTAAAGAAAGAGGTAGATAAGCCAAATAAAAATACGTAACTTTGTCACTGTGGCTAACATATTTGTTTTACTTATATACTTCAGTTTAACAACAAGAGATTAATTAATTTCAATTCTGGGCCAGGAGATATATTATAGAAATGAATGTGCTATTGTCTGAAAGCCTAACGGCTGATGAGAGGAAAATATTTATGTTGTTTCATAAAGCATTGCTACCACTCACAGAAGAATGCTTCACATAAAATAATTACACTGTAAGTTCTGTCATGAATGCGCATCCCCTTTGTAACTCTGTCAAAAATTTTATACAAGGATGTCTTTACCCAAAACTGAAGCTCCTAAAGGCTACCAGACTAAAAACAGCCTGTAGAATGTAGGTAAAGGTTTTGAATGTTTGGCATCACCTACCTCCCCTTGACTGAAGTAGCCATTCTGAAACATAATACAACTTTTCAATAGGCAGAAATTGCTTAGCATATCTCATATTCTTTAAGAGCAAAATTGCTAACTTGCATTAAAATCAGTTGATGTCACTAAATTACATTATTACATCTGTGACTACAGTAATCTTTCTGCAATCATGCGTTCTCTTTCAAGGTATTTTCCAATACACAAAAAGATTGCAGTACAGAACCTACTGGCTTAAAATCATAAACCTTCCAAAATCAAACTGCACCTCAAAAACTCCACTGTTCTTCTTAGGTGCACTGTGATGCAGGTATCTTGGCACAACAATCAAAAATGCTGTTTCCATCTCTCTTCCTATGACGTCAAATTGTGAGCTTATAAGGGAGAACACCAATCTGTAAAGCATAACAAAAATATGGCAAAATGCATTCAGAACCACTTAAGTGAGAGGGCATTGCTGGTCAAAGTCTAAACCTGCTGTTAAAATTCAGTATTATGCACCACTTCACAGCTTCCTACATGCAATGAGTTTTCTTTGTTTCTCAGAAAAATTTACCTTCTGAGCGTAGCAATCATGATTTCTGGAAACTATCTAACAAAAAGAAAGCAGTAACAGCCGTTTCAGTTATCTGCTTCTTCCTGAGTTTTCAGCTAATCTGGTTTCCTCTGTGCAAGGTTTTCAGGCACCGTTTTAAGTATTTCCACAATTTCACTAATTTAAAACAGGAGCAGAAGCCCTCTCATTTTGTCCTCTCATATCTTCGGGAGGAATGGGGCTTCATCCATAAGGCACTTTGAAATGGACTATCTATAATTGGGATTTCTACAGAGTTGGGACATGTGCTGGTGATGGTTTTAGAAAAGAAGACAGATAACGGAGCTGAGATTATTTGGCTGGCACCCTGTTATTTCTGTGAATGAACCAAGGAGGGTGTACTGTAAGGTCTGGGGGAAAAAGAGGCAGACTGTTAAAAAGAATATGCCTTTACAAAATATTTTTCTTTATCATGGTTATCACAGGAGATTTAAAATAGCTGTCACCTTATGTAAACTTCTTTTGCTGTTCAAAAGTAGCCTTCTCAAATGAAACCCTTGGGGGTTTTTGGACTTTAAGGCTGACCAAAGCAGAGTCCTTCCCTTCACTGAACTCTCTGATCAACAAAGTGAGTAATATACTCTATATTCTTCCATATATCAATCTTAGTCTAAAATAGAGACCACTGAAAATTAATTTAACATTTAACCATTTGATGCAAATGTGTGATATACTTAATCTGCTGTAAAAACTTCTTTACAAATAAATATTATATATAAATACATATTGTCTATATCACCTTAGGCATTACATAAGGCTCGTAGCTCCTATGCTGGCCTTTGCAGGAATAAGCAAAATTATTTCAGCACAGTTCATAGCTGTGATCACTGGAGTAAAGCTCAGGGTCTAGGGGCCGCTGGGTCTGGTACTGTACTAAAAAGGCAGCTGTACTTTACTACTGGTCCACTGGGACTGATGCTAATAATTTTTAAGTAGCCTGTTAGTTACAGCAGTGGCCTCAAGCTACCTCTTAGTTCAAATCCTATTAACATTTGTGTATCTTTAAACTATTTTATTGTCTTAATTAGCACATAATTCATTCATAATTCCCAGAAAGTTTTGCTACATACAAAAATGACAAAATGACAAAAAATAATCAACAGCGGCTGAAGAGTTGGTGGATGAAATGTAACTATGGTAATGTGCACCCGAACCAAATCAATCACATGAGACACTGAAGTGCAGAAATTACTCTGTACATGTTGTTTTTCTTTGCAGTGTTCTGCAGGACCAAACTAACTGCCTAACAGTTATAACAGATAACAGGATTGGTATTGCTTATATGCATATTGGAGATAGGTATGCTGATGTAAGTAGAAGTTTTAAGAAAATTATGTTAAATCAGTCATTTTTTGTTATAAATTTTGCTATAAAAATATTAAAAACAGTTTTCCACGGTTTTAATGATTCCAGCAAGACCTACAAACCAGTTGTCATAAAGCAGGTTCCCCCCTTCTCTCTGAGACTATCTTGTTTACTTTATGCTCTGTTACACAAAAAAAAAAAACAAACAAAAACAGAAATGGTAATTTTGCCTGACTATGGACTGCAACACATTTTTTTAAATGCATATATACTATCATATTTATTAAAAGTAACTCCACCAATAAAACATTTATTTCTGGTACCACAACATGTATTTTTTTAAAAAGTCACATTATATTTGTCTTGAATATGTTTTATGATCTTTTCATTGCCAACATACAAAAAACCTTATTAGTAATTGGGTACCACAATGATTTTATTACACAAACATGTAATTACTGGCCAAAATCAACTCCTGTAAATAATCATTCTTCAACTTTAATAAATATTGAGCATGCTTTTTAAAGTAATGAAAGGTTTAAATGAAATGTTGACATCAAATACCTAAACTCAGTCAAGAGCAATGTACAGAATAAAACATTTTTCACCCCTACACAGCTATGCAGAACCAAACTGACTACCTTTAGCCTGATGAATTTGTTTTGTTGATGGGTAAGCAAAGGAAAATAGATGTTACTACAGCTACAGAATCAAATAATTTTCACAGCTTGATTTGAAGTTGAAGAGTTGCTGTGAAAAATAAATAATACATAGAAGCACAGAAAACACTTGTCTTTTAAAACCCTGACTTTCTCTAGAGTCTCCTTCCTGGCCTGTTTTTGTGGCCACAGTTTCTATACACTGCTCAGAAAAGAAAAAGATGCACCAACTGCTCTTTTTCAAGAGATCAAATATAATCTAGGTAGGGTCATTTTACTTACTTCCAGGTTTTACTAGGTTTAATGTGTGTCTCACTGAAATCACTTTGAGAAGCTACAAAAACTCCAGGCCTATTAATGTACATCTGTGATTTCTCGAGTTTCAATGTCTGGGTTATCTACTTCACATCCATGATTTTCTGGATAATCCTTTCTCTATGTACAATACTACAAAGAGATAATTTAAAGAAATTACCTGCTTGATTTGCTTGTCTCCTTTCCTCTAGACTGAAGAAAAGAGGGATAGCCTGCCAGCTGATAGCTTGTGAGAACAGGAAGGACTGCACTGGATGCTTAAAGAAATCTCCTTCAGCATCACGTTCCTTGCCGTAATGCTCTGATCTCCATGCTGACAGACTCAGCACAACCCCACAGGATTTCCTCACCATGCTACCTTATATCCCTGAATGTAATTGAGATCAAAATTCAGAAAAAAGAAACAGAGATTTCAAGTGACCTGGCTGGAGGGTCAGAACAGGATGAAAGGATGATTCAGGGTGGGAGGGATCTCAGAAGGTCTCTGGTCCAATCTCCTGCTCATAGCTGGGTAACCTTTGAGGCCAGATCAGGCAGCTCAGGGCCTCATCCAGTCACAGCTTGAAAACAAAACCTCCAGCGACAGAGTGCACAACCTCGCTGTGCATCCCATGGCACCGCCTGACTGTTCTCATTGCAGGTAATATCTGGACTCCCTCCAGATATTACCTGCAAGACATCACAATTTTCATGCCCATTGCTAGCAATAATTAATCAGCACAAGCAAAGTCAGCATAGCTGACAGAGCTCTGTCCCTAAGTGGAGGAGTTCCTTTACCTGAGCACACCTCCCACAGCTTTGCTCACTGCTGCCATCCCGCAGACAAGAGCAGGGCACAGCCTGCAGCCTGGGCATCTGTGTCAGTCATGGTGGATGCAGAGTTTAGAGAGGCCACGGTACCACTGCTCCCTGGTCAAGCTGGCAGGGCTTCTGCACTCTTCATCCATGCCCTTTCATGCAAACTGCTGTGCCATGCCCTGGCTAACCTGCCATAGCCTGTCTGCCTGCTCTGCTGGCAGCGCTTTTGGTCACTAGCATGCCCCAAGAGTTTCTATTATTTGAGGGGAGGAAGGCTTGGCCACTGTTGCTCCTGGCCCTGCCCAGGTCCCATCAGCCACTGTCACAGAAAATGTGGGCTCCGGGTGCTCCCTCGGCTACCCCTGAGTTTCCCTGGTTTGGTAAACCCCACTGTGCAACTCGATAGTGTGCTCCACTGCGGATTGTGCCAGCACCAGAGCCTCTTGCCTCAGTGACTTGGATATCTCCATGAAGGACAAAACTCTGTCAGCACAGAGCACTTCACTATGAGGTATGTTACGGATAGGAATGGTTTCTATTGAAAAAAAAGAAAGAAATGAACTCTTAGTGAGGAGAACACCAGCACCTTAGAGTCCTGACAACGCTTAAGTTTTCCTGGCACTGGGTGTTCAGCACTGAGCACAGTGTTTTGATTTACACTCGCCTGATCAGGTGAAGCCAGGCTATCACTGCCTTTGATTACAAAAGATCCTCTGTGAAAAACTAGAAAAATTCAAGTTGTGTTCTGCAACAGCCCCGCAGCAAAGAAAGAGTGAATAGCTCGTACAAAACATGTAAATTTGCTTTTAATGTAATTCCAATCTTCTGCAAAATGCTGAGCAATTAAGAGATCAAGCAGATAGATAGTGATATATGCCTTAAGTGGACTCTGATATGGATTGTCCTCTCATAGTCAAAATGCTGCCAATTTTTCTTCTTGCACTACTGTATGTACTGCATCACATACATAAACAATGACAATATATCTTCTCTGAGACTAACATCTTTCAGTTACATTTACTACATTATATACATTTTTAGACATGTAATAGGGAAAAGACACAAAATGACACAGGACATAAATAATGAGGTAAAAAGAAAGTTACATGAGTGTGTATGTATATATATATATACACACACTCATATTATGATCTGCTACAACTATTTTGGTTCAATATACTTAACATGAGAAAAAAGTTCTTAGAAATTGTGACATTTGTCTGGGTTGGATTTTGTAAACAACATGAAGATTTTTTTGATTGCGGAGATGATTACTTACTGACCTTATTTTCTGTAATTTTGGTTTGTTCATCTCATGAGCTTCCAGGTGGCAAAACCCAAGGACTACTAAAGAATGTCAAACCAGTAAAAATATCTAATGAGAACCAATGGTTCTAATCTCAATATAAGAGGCACCAGGGTAATGTCACAGTGTACAATGTGATTACCTTTTTCTGACATCTCCTAAATAGGAATATTATCAGGGACACATAATTTCTATAAAATTACAAGTCTCTGCCAACCACTTCAACTACCAGGAATCTTCCATCTTTTCATCAATAAAACCAAAACAAAATTTTACATGTCAAATAAAATTAAAATGTTTCTTTTTTTTTTTTTTTTGAAACCTACTTTTTTTTTTTTTTGTTTCATTACTGTCCATCCTTAGTAATTTCCTTCTTCAGTCAATTTTTCGTTCTCACTTGGACAGAGCTGTCTAGTCAGACTACACTTCCCCTGATGGAACACAACGTTTCTCCTGGTCTCTTGACCAGGGTCATTACAATAACTGAAGCCAGGGTGGAGAGGATCAGTGGAATCCATCTTTTTCATTTTCCAGCTTATTCAAAAGAGATTTAAGCATATGCTATCTAATGCAATTATTTGCTCTTCACTGTATCTACAATGATTAGTGTGCTTACAGAGTACTGCATAGATATAAAAAAATCTCTATGAAAAAGCAGAAACAGGATTTTTTAACATGTGGTTTGGCCATAACCTACAGTAGTGCTACTCAAAAAACCTGACATGAATGGCATGCTCTATCTTTGAGAAGTGTGCAACTGAAAATATGCCTGACATTCACTGATCATAAATAATACATACAACTTTATCATCATGAAAAGTTGAAATAAGCACATCAAAATATATAGTAGTTTTTAAAGGAAGACAATATGAAGTAATTTTTTAAGATGAGAACTGTTGACTTGGATTCCACAAAATACCAGTTGTTCTGTGATTCAGTGAATTAAGTGAATTAAGGTTTGAACACCTGTTAACAGGGCCCTGAAAAGATCGTATTTTTAGACTATAGAAGATAACTTTGCAAAGAAGCTTTTTTTTCGCTTCATTGCTCACAAGCTGTCCAGAGATGGACTTGACCAAGATGCAGTACAAGCTTAACAATATTTATATTGTTAAGCATTTTTCAGATCAAGAAAGTCTTAACTAGCTGCCCCCAAATTCAGATTCAGAGTCTAAATATTCCCATTTTCAATCTTAGTTGTCTCAAAAGATCCCAATATAATTAAATTATCTGAGGCTGTGAAAGAGGAAAAGGTTGAAACCATTAGAATATAGGATAGCTCATGTAGTGAGGAGAAATATAATTTTCAATCAAGACTACAGTGCCAGTGTCTAGGAAAGACCTCTTATGCTGTTAAGCCATTTATAAAGGTGGTTAAAGTATAAGGAGAGGAAATACTACTATATTATATATAGTAATCTACAAAATAAACATACTAAATGTTATACATATATATTTGGCAAAACCTCTAAGATATAAATATTCATCTAAAAGAAATGAAAAATGTGAAGCAGGCAATATAGCATACAACCAAGTGTCTGAGGCTGAAGAAAGCAACCTTGTCTATAGAAAACAAAAGAAGAAGCCCCAAAACAAAAGCAAATTTATTCCTGAAGGTAATAGACAAGCACAGCATGAAAGCTCAATTGGTAATGCAGTCCAGAAGAGTAAAAGAGGCTCCATCAGGGTTTGGGCAAGGACTCGGGCATCAACCAGGCTCATTAGCACATGAGAAAAGGAAGAAGTGAATGGGCCTAGTGACACAGATTTTTATGGTTAACAAAATCTATTGGGGAAGAAATAACAGTCCACAAAAAGGCAGAGTAATTCTGGTGAATGCAGAGCAGCAAACCTTCTTTAAGAGTTGATTGTGGAGGAAATAAAATATGGAGAGAAACACTGCGAGGGAGAGAAAAACTTATGCAAGAAGCAGCAGCAGCTTAGGACTTAAATAACATGATTTGAAAAATATAAACTTTATTTACATAAAGAAAGTGTGAGCTTTCATATACACACCCACACATTCACACAGGAAAAATCTTTAGCCTAAAACTGCTGGAAAACTGCTGGGCATAGCCAGTTCCACTGGCTCCAACAGCCCCACCACAGAGCGTGGCTGAGCCCCACAGTCAAGTTGCACCACTCAGGGCCAGGGGAAAGGACACAGGAGGGAAAGAGTGCAGCTAAGCCTGGGAAAAGGTGCTTAATTAATCCTTCCCAAGTCATGTTTCTTCTGCCCAGGACAGCAATTGGCAAGGGATCTCCCTCTCCTTATCTCGACCCAAAACTTTTAAATTCTGTTTTCTCCTACTGTCCTGTTGAGGCGGAGTGAGAGTGGCTGATGGGTGTTTGGCCCTTAGCCAAGGTCAACCCACACACTCTCTATGAGACTTCCTTTCATGTATTTTTTAAGAAAAAAAATATATGAATATACAAAGGGGAGAAAGAAAAGGAGGACAGAAAGAAATTACAAGAAAATTAATTTCGAATTTGCTTTCTCAAACCATACGCAATCAGGAATCCATTTATAAAGGATGGAAAAGTAATAAGTGTTACTCTGCACATACTTAATAGAAAAACAGAAAAAAAACTCGCAGAAATCGTACAATCAAGTGGGACAGAATGAAAGTAACACATGATTTCAGATGAATATGAGAACCTATCCAGCCACTGCAACGTGTAGATGAACTGCTTCGTAAGTAGAGGCAAAAGCTCTGCTGCCTCAGACAGTGGAAGATCCAATCTGTGCACTGGAGAAAACCCTCTGATTTGTAAGGGCAGTTATACCGAATTATTTCACTAGATGTAAAATACATTAAGACAAAAAATGTTTAACACTTGCAAGAAAAAAAGCACATCTTTAAGTCATTTGTACAAGAAACACAGTTCTGACAGTAAATTCAGATAATCCTCAAAATACGTAATTTTCTGTATTAGTAAAGCTTATACTAAAAGTGATCAATATGCTGCCACTCTCATAAAGGCCAAAAACTGTCTATAGCTGAATATTGACTTCTTCCACCTGTAGAAGTGTGCATCAGCTCATCTAAGAGATGAGCTACTGTTAATGCATGGACCAGATTGTCCTGGAAACTATGCTAAGGCAAATGAAAAATAAGGTGATTGGTTACAGCCAACATGGCTTCTCTAAGGGCAAATTGTGTCTAACAAATTTGGTGGTCTTCTACAGTCGAGTTATATCTTTGATGTATAAGGGAAGACCAACTGCCATCTTATACCTGGACCTGTGTTAAGTGTTATTTCACTGTCCCACACAACATCTTGTCTATAATTGGAGAGACACGGATTTGATGAATGGACTACTGAATAGATAAGGAATTGATTGGATGAAGACAGGCTGAGAGAGTTGAGCTTGCTCAGTCTGGAGAAGAGAAGGCTCCAGGGAGATGTAGGAGCCTTCTCCAGTACCTAAAGGAGAGCCTAAAAGAAATCTGCAGGGACTTCTTACAATTCCTGTCACTTTATAGTGACAGGAATGGGTTTAAGATGAAAGACAGGAGATTTAGATCAGATATTAGGAAGAAACCCTTTACTGTGAGGGTGGTGAGGCGCTGGAGCAGGTTGTCCAGAGAAGTTGTGGGTGCTTCATCCCTGACAGTGCTCAAGGCCAGGCGGAACAGAGCTTTGAGCAGCCTGGTCTAGTGGAAGCTTTTTCTGCCTCTGGTGGGGCGGTTGGAACTGGATGATCTTTAAAGTCTCTTGCAACCCAAACTATTCTATGATCCTGTGATACTTTCAGAGAAATAATGGGCTATAAAACTATGAAAGTCTTTCTTGTTTTCAAACCTGCATTTAAAGTAATACATGCTAGAGTCATATCTTCTGGTACCAGATACTTTTACTGATCCAAAACATAGGTTCCAGCACCAGCCCATAGGCTTTGGGGAACCTCTGCATAAATGACCCAGAGTAGAATCCACAAATCCCAACTGTAACTGTAAATCTTTTTCCTGTGAGGAATTACACAACTGCAACAGCTTCCATGTGTTGTTGCTCTTTGACGTGCATGTAGTACCTTATATAAATAATTGTTTGACCTACACTCAGTTTCCTAGATGGTCCAATCTCAGTTAACACCCTTACACAAACAAGATTTATCAGCCTAACAGTTGTGGGGTTTTCTTTAATCTTGCAGACAAAGTCTTGAACATAAACCGTATTTAAATTAATCTGTAGTAGAAGACTTCAAATTTATTTTTTTTTTTTTTATTATTATTTTATTTTGTCACCACTTTCATACAGGCACAGTTATTTTTTGCATAGAATTATTTAAAATCTTCTCTTGGGTATCTCTTCACAGCTGGTTCATGTCAATAAGGCAACAGAACATACCATATCCCACTGACTGATGCAAATCCTCTGATTAACCTGGCTTCCTTCCTTGCTAGACTGAAGCAATGCTTTTACAAGTAGCTCCTGCAGGCTGGTTATTGAAAATGGTAGGTGATCAGCACTTTGCATGCATAGCCCTTTATAAATAATATATAAAGGTCAAATAAGCTATTTATTGGGTCTCTCTGTCTGTTTTACATATGCCATCCTGGTTCAGTATTGAAGGTCTTATTTTCAGCTGTTGTAAATTCAAACCAATTGACATTTGTTAATTTAGCTGAGAAACTGGAAAAAAGTGAGAATGGTTGTTCTATTTTTTTGTAGCAAAGGAGCTTTTCCAGTGATGGCCTGTCTTCACTTACCCAATTCCATAAATCAAAGTAACTGATAAGTTCACAGTACCTGCTCAAACACAAAACGGCAAAACAGAGCTTTGCCATTTCCTTCAGGATGACTTACGCGTCTCCTTGCAGTTCTGATAGAGCCCAACATAATTTTGACCCTTTTCCTCACCCACACAAGCCATGTCTGATAATTACTACCTTTTTTGTCACATTGCATCTAAAATGTGTCTTTTCTTTGTCCTCCTATTGCATCGTCCCCAGCTAGATTCACAGAGATGCCTGCATACTGAACTGACAGAAATGACACACATTCTTTCTCATCTGTATGAGAACCATCTCTGAGAAGGTCTCCATTGCTTATTCTCATCACAGCCTCAGCTCTGAGCTCTCACCAATCTTAAACTTCTCAGACCTCCAGCTGCAGCAAATTGAAAGCAAATAATCATGAAGGCAGTATTCACACTTCATTTGTTACATTTCTCATAGATACATCCTCACTTCCCTCCCTGCTCCCTGCCAGGTCTTTCCTGGAAGCATTGTTCTTCACACAGCTCTCAGATAAACATAGTAGAACACACAGGTACGAAGCCCACATTCATCTAGCTGGAAGTGTTGGAGCAGAAAGGCTAAAAGCAGCACTACATCCTGATGCTACATGCAATGTATCCAGAGCTCCCTGGCGTGAAAGTAGAAGACAGCACATCCTTGGATGGGGCTAGGAGGCAGCGGAGCAAGGAAGCAAGTGCAAATCTCTCAAGCAGTTTATACCTGAAGGGTGAAATTACCACAAAGGGCGCATTTCTCACCCCAGACCAGCCAGGCTGGGTGTAAGCATGGCCCCGGAGTGGCTGGCTGGCCTCAGCAGCATCCACTAGCTCCCACAGCTGCGGGCTTTATTTATCCAGTGATGCCTGTGATGGGCAGCCTCACCATGGTTCTGCATACAGTCCTGGCAGGGGACTTCGTGTAAGCTACTCAAGAGTCACAGGCTGGTCACTCCTCACTTGGACGAGTGCAGACACCAGTGGCCTAAACACCACGAATGTGTTGAATTCAGCTTCAGACAAGAGAAATCCTGTAAATAATAAGACATTTGCCTAGCAGCAATCTGACTCTCTGCATATTAGACCTGTTCTTGCTGCTTTATGCATTTTTTAAGATGCAGGCTGTGTTGTCCTCTGCATTTCTAAAGGGCTCAGTAAATTTTGGATAATACTGGAATACTAATAGTAACAATAATTATTGCCCTACTCTTGTCTCAAATACTTACTACATTAGTAATTTTCCACAGTATCAACATTCTGTATAACTAAATTAATAACTTTTGTACAAATCATTAGCAATTAAAATTTATTTGTACACTATAGTTTGAATATCTGACAAATCACATAGTACTAATTAGTGTACGCAGAACCTCTGACTACGGCGTAAAGGATATTCATTTGTCTTTTCTTAATAAAGCCATATTTCTCCAAAAACAAACAGTCCAATAAGAAATTAAATTCTGTGGAACAGTATTTTCAGCAATATCCATCTTTTCTACAGTGCACCTGAACTCAAAAAGCAAGATATTACCCTCTGCCTTGTGAATATTAAACCAGCATTGTTCACCTAGAGTTTAGCTCAGAAAAATCTGTGTGCCTCTATTTTAAATGAATTACAGAGTATGTGTATTGCTTTTTTGAAGTGTAGCCCAAACCTGTATTGCATGTGAGCAAACTTTGATTTAGCATATAGTATTTCCATAAACCATAATATTATAAATAGCACTCAAAACACAATTGCAAATTTTTGAACTGTTAAAACATCATTAAAAAATATCTCTCCCCTACTTTATCTCATTCAAGAAATCTGCAAATGCATTACATGTCTCCAAAGAGACTGCCTGTACATAAAGATTTTGGGAGTCTTACACATTTTGAAAAGGGCCCCTTTCACAAAAGTGACAGCAGACACAAAGCCTGACTATGGCCATTGAGTTTATTTACTATGATCAGGGTTCAAATACCACAAATAGGCAATTATGAAGCTGAAATAAATTTCCTAACAAGTGGAGTCCATAGGTTGCCTTATACAACACCTAAATTAGGGATGAGCATAGCCTGACTAGAGTACAAAACAGCTCAGCTCTGAGATGGAGTACCAGCTCTGTTTTTCTGGCAAATATATTTCAGGGTTTCAACCAAAAGCAGTACACATGTGAACCTATCTACACTAGGTCTTTTGTGTTTTATACCCTATTCGCAGAGATGAACACAGAAAGGTTCCCCATGCCTTTTACTCAGTGTGGGCAAACCACTGTAAGCCACCTAAGTGTTCCTGCTTTCAAATATAACCAGCCTTCACAAACCTGCTTGGTGATGGATAATAACACATTACCAGATCTCTTGATGAAAATATGTGTCCAAGGACAGGATGATGCAAGACAATGAAACATAACAATTTCCAAGAGTTATTGCTGGAAAATGCACATGATGATAAACAAAACTATTTTTCATTTAGTGGGGGTAAACTACAAATTCTGGGTGATGATTAATTCATTGATTCATGAGAATAAAGTTCTCGGGGAAGCATGACCAGTTCATGCTGGTTTTCCAGAAATGCTGGAACTGACAGCAATCCCCATTCCCTATCCCTTTTCTCTGCTGGGTGTATTGAGGTAGAGCAATCAGGAGTGAAGTTGAGTCTGGGAACAAGAAAGGGGTGAGGAAAAGGTGTTCTATCACAGTATGTTAGAGATTGGAAGGGACCTCAAAAGATCATCTAGTCCAAATAATATATATTATAATATATATATATATAAAATATATTATAATATATAATATATTTAGTTTTATTTCTTATTATCCTACTCTGGTTTGTTTGGCAATAAATTAAACTTTTTCCCCAAGTTGAGTCTGTTTTGCCTGTGATGGTAATTGCTGAGTGATCTCTCCTTGTCCTTATCTCAACCCATGAGCCTTTAATTATATTTTCACTCCCCTGGCCAGCTGAGGAGGGGAATGATAGAGCAGCTTTGGTGGGCACTTGGTGTACAGCCAGGGTCAACCCACTGCAATATGTCAGATGTACAATAATATATATGGAGAGCACCAGCACAAAAGACCAAAATCCTGCACACTGGCTCCACTTCCTGCCATTATCTCGTTCTAAACAGAACACTACTACATCTTTCCAACCTAACATAGTAAGAGACAGGAGAGCAGAGTAACTATTTTGGACAGAGACTGCTATTAGCATCTCTGATACAATTTATTCCAAATTTGGTGCTATGCCTCTGCAGATCTGAGATCAGAATCAAGCCTTTAGGCATTAACTGAGATAAACAAAGTATGATATGTCAAATCTAATTATGCTATAAATATCCAAATAAGATCTAGATCTCTAAGGTAATTTTAAAAAGCCTCAGTGATGGAGAGGCAAATATGATTAAGTTTAAACTGCAAACAGCTTGTGAAATATGGGAAATAGCATTACATGTGAAAATATCTGTAGGGAAATATTTTCCTTTAACTAATAAGGCAGGAAATTTTGTGACACAGTAAATAATTTTTCCAGTAGCTCAAGGCATCTTAAACAAAAAGCAAGAGATGCTAAATAAAGTACTATACATTCCTGTTTTAACGCCATCATCAATAATACTTGGTTTAAAATTACCGAATTAGAAAAAATAGTTGAAAGCAAAGCAGTTGCAAAAAATAGTGGAAACCAAACTTCTTATAGGTTTGCATCAGTTAACTAAACCATTAACTTATTTCATCCCTCAGTTTTGTTTGGGAAAATTAAAAATATAGCTTCCCCTTCCTCCCCTTTCACAATTCTACTATCAGGGGAAAGCAAGAATAAAATGGCAGCAGATTATTTCAATGTAATCATTTGCCCAGGAAGGCCCTGAAGAAAAATTATTTTGTTAAATGACAGACCTCATTTATTGCTCCCAAAGACACTGATGTATGGTTAAGTATACCCAGCTACAACTTCATTTTAAGATCAGGCTGAAACTCAGCTTACAAATGCATACCAAAAAACCGTCTGACTCTGCCCTCTAGTCTTTCTGTGTGAGTTCAAGTCTCAGAATTCCACAGATGCTGTTATAGCATTCTCAATCACATTAAAGAAATTCCAAAACTCTGCTCAGTGCTGTTCTCAGGAACAAATTTATACTCTTGTAAGGCACCCTGAGCTATATGCCTTAATTAAATCTATTTCCCTTAGCCCTATCCTAAAGCACATCCATTTACTTTTTAACTCTTACAGGATATCTGGCCAGCTTCACATTCACATATGCTATGGGAAACCTTTCAGGAGAAACTCAGGATCCACATCTCCTGCCAGGAAATCCCACACGTAGCACTTGCCAAACCTTCGTCTTTCCATGTAAACATTATGCACATGGAGGGCCTCTGTCTTGCATTCAAGTCCAAATCTATGTTCTGTTTTCCCACACAACTACTTCTTTCATCAATTTAAGTTGGCTTATATATCAAGTGATAAAATATCAGATAATTTACATACATGCATGAGTACAGCTAAAATCTTGATTGCACAAAGTTCTGTACATAAATCTTCTACTTGTTATCACTAACTAGAATTTGTTTCAGCTTTGCTGGCTGTGCAAGCGTTATAGGTAGGAAACACAACTAGCCACGCAGGCTAAGACTTGGATACACCTTGTCCAAGATGAAAAGCTTAGTCCAGAACTGTCCTAAGCTTTCAGGTCCAAAGTACAAAACTGTGACCGCAGATTCATATAACTTTTAAGACTCAGATTCCAAGTTTGGAGATGTGAACAGAGAAATGTATAGAGAAATGAAGCATCAGCTTTGACAGATACAGATTTAACTGCTGCAACAGATCTGCAGCAACCAGCCTCCTACATTACCACTGTCTGAATTAAGGCCAGTGACAGATACATTTGCAGGTCTTCTTCCAGTGCTGAAGGAATGTATTTCATATTTTAAGAAGAGTAAAGTCATGTAAGAAATGCTAGATAAAGACAGAAATATCACCTAAAGGAAGGATTATTCTGATCTGCAGAGAGATCAGGCAGTGCAACGCACAGTGACAGATGTGACCTCAGATCCCAATGAACATTGCCACAAGTCATCTTGTTGACTATGTCCATACTGAGGTAGTTTCACATACCTAATTAGCAATGTAAATAGGCAAAAAGGAAATTTGGGGCCTTCCGGAGCGTCCCCAATTATCTTGGCACCTGGCTACCAACAGAATATTCTTCACAGATTTGTTGAGCACAGCTCTCAAAAAGAAGAGATCTAGGGAAACTCTGTATTTTTCCACGCTTCTCTAAGGTGTTGCAAAAGAAATTGGAGGCCTTGGACACACTACATGATTCCTTTATCCTCCACAGTTCCCTCACATAGCACCTCAGAAAATGCAAAGACTGAAAAAAGCTCTGCAGCCCTTCCAGCAATGCACTTTTTTTTCTCCCCATTCCATTCACCTTGTAATCAGACAGCCTCCCAAAGCTTTATTGTATAAAAAACATCTGGTAAGTTATGATTTAGGTCAATAATATGACATCTTTAAAAAGCATCACACATGCAATCAGACAGAGATTACAGCCCTGATCTGAAGACATAATCTAAATTAGACCCATTGAGTAGTGAAACATCATACTTGCAGGAGTAAGTGGTGAACAGAGTGATAGGAGGCTAATTGCATAGATTTATTTTTCAAGGACAGTTTTATGGAGAAAACTCTTATGTTTACAAGACTGTCTCTACTGTTGGACCTGGGAGGATTATAGCATCTGCCTGGGGAAAGCTAAGAACCAAGATACACATTCTCAAACCATAAATATGCAGTTACAATTCCATACTATTAGCTGCACTGGTATTAAAATATTATCTATAAACTTAAACAGATATACATTTCAAAGGTTAATTTTTAAAATTTACATTTATCTTAGGGACTGATATTCACGACTTATTAAAAAACAACATCCTAAAATCTAAGGTCACAGACATGTATTTACTTTGCAGGCAGCTGGAAGAGCTGCAAATGTTATTACCTCAGGCCATTTTTTACCACCTCCATGTTGGAGATCACCATGACAACAGCAAAGCTAACTAAATTGAGCCCACGAGTGCTTCCTAAACTCAATGCCCCAATGCAAAATCTTCTCTTTTTTTAATCTTAAATCAACAGTGAAGGCATTTCAACCTAACATGGTTGACTCCACACTCAAACAAGGAAAAGGTCAGCGCATAGGGAAGGCAGCAGTCACCTACGACTTGTACAACTGAGTTGTATGACAGCAGTCTTAGGTGGTAACATGGAGTTGGGTTACCAGCATTAAAAACATCAACAGCCAGCTTCAGAAAAGGACAGCTGTCATTGCCTGGGAATTCATTTAACACCATTCTGACATCAAAACTTCCCAATGATACACATTAGCAATGTTCTAGAGGAGACTCCTGACCCATGCCAGGACCTCTTTTGCAATTTTTAGTCCTTGAAGGGCATCAACTACAAGTTAAAACACAAAAAGTTTACAGACAATTCTTTAAGAAGAGACAGAAAATTATCATACTTTTCTACTGTTTCATTCATTTCTAATTACATTCTATAGGTACGTAGCGAATAAAAGACAACATAGGCCCCCTCCGGAAGATATTGAGAGAACTGGCTACCCGGGATTTGGAGAAGGCTGAGGTTCTTAATGACTTCTTTGCCTCGGTCTTCACTGGCAAAGGCTCTGACCGCACCACTCAAGTCTTGGAAGGCAGACGCAGGGACTGTGAGAATGAAGACCCTAGGCCCACTGTAGGAGAGGATCTGGTTCGAGATTATCCTAAAGGTACACTAACCTAAAGGTACACAAGTCCATGGGACCTGAAAAAATCCATCCGCGGGTCCTGAAGGAGCCGGTGAATGAAGTTGCTAAGCCATTGGCCATCATATTTGAAAAATCATGGCAGTCAGGTGAAGTTTCCGACGACTGGAAAAAGGGAAATATAACCCCCATTTTCAAGAAGGGGAAAATGGATGACCCGGGGAATTACAGACCAGTCAGTCTCACCTCTGTGCCTGGCAAACTCTTGGAGCAGATTCTCCTGCAAGGCATGCTAAGGCACATGAAAAACAAGGAGGTGGTTGGTGACATTGGTTGGTGGTTGAAGCCAGCATGGCTTCACTAAGGGGAAATCCTGCCTGACTAATTTGGTGGCCTTCTATGATGAGGCTACGGAACTGATGGACAGGATAGAGCAGTTGACGTCATCTACCTGGATTGTGCAAAGCCTTTGACATTGTCCCACATGATATCCTTGTCTCTAAATTGGACAGACATCAATTTGATGGGTGGACCACTCAGTGGATAAAGAACTGGCTGGATGGCCGCACGCAAAGAGTTGTAGTCAATGGCTCGATGTTCGGCTGGAGACCGGTAATGAGTGGTGTCCATCAGGGATCGGTGTTGGGACCGGTCTTGTTCAACATCTTTGTCGGTGACATGGACAGTGGGATTGAGTGTGCCCTCAGCAAGTTTGCCGATGACACCAAGCTGTGTGGTTCGGTTGATACACTGGAGGGAAGGGATGCCATCCAGAGGGACCTTGACACGCTTGTGAGGTGGGCTGATGCCAACCTGATGAAGTTTAACCATGCCAAGTGCAAGGTCCTACACCTGGGTCGGAGCAAGCCCAGGCACAGCTACAGGTTGGGCAGAGAAGAGATTCAGAGCAGCCCTGCAGAGAAGGACTTGGGCGTGTTGGTCGATGAGAAAATGAACATGAGCCGGCTTCAGTGTGCGCTCACAGCCCAGAAAGCCAACCATATCCTGGGCTGCATCAAGAGAAGCATGACCAGCAGGTCGAAGGAGGTGATCCTGCTCCTCTACTCTACTCTCGTGAGGCCTCACTTGGAGTATTGTGTACAGGTCTGATGTCCTCCACATAAAAAGGACATGGAACTGTTGGAACAAGTCCAGAGGAGGGCCATGAGAATGATCAGGAGACTGGAGCACCTCTCATATGAAGATAGGCTGAGAAAGTTGGGGCTGTTCAGCCTGGAGAAGGCTGAGTGGAGACCTCATAGCAGCCTTCCAGTATCTGAAGGGGGCCTACAAGGATGCTGGGGATGGACTCTTCATCAGGGACTGTAGTGACAGGACAAGGGGTAACGGGTTCAAACTTAAACAGGGGAAGTTTAGATGGGATATAAGGAAGAAATTCTTTACTGTGAGAGTGATGAGGCAGTGGAATGGGTTGCCCAGGGAGGTTGTGAATGCTCCATCCTTGGTGGTGTTCAAGGCCAGGTTGGATGAGGCCTTGGGTGGCATGGTTTAGTGTGAGGTGTCCCTGTCTTAAGGTCTTTTCCAACCCTAACTATTCTATGATTCTATGATTCATGTATGTAAATTACAACAAATAGCGGATTTGGTGTTCCTCTTTTGTTTCACTTCTGAGATGAAATACAGATGTCTAGACTTTGAAGTCATGAACATAAACTTCAGATTTATGTTTCTTTATTTTGTGTAATGTCATCTTCTTTGTATTTAATCTTTGTATTTGTATTTCTGCATTTAACTGCAGATAATCATGAGTTGTTATAAATGTATTTTGTCTATATAGAACAGTAATCAAAATATGTCCCAGGTTCATAGAAAATTTCAAAGACTTTTTTTGTCCCCCAATCTGGCTTTATGCATGCACTTAATTATTCTGATATTTTGTCTCATGTCATCAGCCTTCAGGATAAACCCATAAAGCTTTTTGTTTTAAAAGCCGTTATTCATATCACGGATGTGTTAAGCTTCAGGAAGTTCAAGAAATTGCGTGTGATTTCTTTCATCAGAAATACCAGGTGCATCTTGCTACGTTGCCATATTATGAATGAAAAGAGGCATTTAATGATCCAGGAAATTTCTCTATAAATATCTGCAAGCACAGAGTTTTTATTTGCTTTTTTTTTTTTTTCATTGCATTTGCAATTTCAAAATGTCTTCATCACTACAACTACAGGCAATATTTACTTTATGGAATTCTACTCACAGTACTTGTTTATTGCATTTTAGTGAAGTAAGCATTTAGTAGGAAGGTGTAGATTTTATTCAAAAGCAAAGTGTAATGGGTTATGAAAAACCCCCAGAAATACTGGAATGTCTGCATTATTAAAATAAAACATTCAATGTTATTTATCATTTTAAAACTAAGAAGTTGGCTGCAATATGGTCATGCAAAATTGAATGCAGTTAGTCTCTTCCAGGAGGTAACAGTTGTGAATGGTACTTGAAAAACCCCTTGTTCAACAACTAAGACAGGCTCCTGGTTCTTAGAGCACCCTGAATGATGTCTAACACCCAGGATGATTTTAGCCAACTAGAAAGAAAAATATATTAAGTGACACAAGTATAAGGCCATCTAGAAATAATTAAGCACCAGATATTAGAAACAAATTGACAGCACAATATCAGAACCCCTACTGAATGGTTTCAGCTTTTCAAGACACCATTGCTTTTTTTTATTAACTGTATGAAATAATATTTATTTTCTATGTATCAGCCCTCTTATTCCACTGTACTTTCCCCTAATACTCATTGTATCACCAGTACCTAAGGAAATAAATATAACTATCTGAAAGCACGTTGATTTTAAATTATAAGCAGGAACAGCATCTCTAAATTTGCTGTTTATTCCTAAACTGTACATTAGGAACTATTTTTCAACATATTTACAAACATTAAGCAGACATTTGAGCCATTTGGACAATTGGAAGGGTAATTATTTTTCATTTAATTAAGGATGGCCCTCAAATGGGGATTCAAAATCCCGGTACCATATAACAAACTTGCATTTCTATTATCTATAATCTGACAATATTATATTACATAAATCTGATGTTACACAATGATGCTGTTATTCAACATGTATTGGCAGAAAGCTCTTTGGATAGCTGTTATTCACATTAGGTTGACTATCGAACCTTACTTGTCTCAAGTAATCAAAATACAAAAATGATCAAGTGGAGATGCTCCTACCACTTTCTGATAGGAAAGGAAATCTAGCTGAACTGTCTCCATGTTAGTGAATTCTACTGAATTTACTCAGTTTTGTTAGCTTTCAGATGTAAAATAAACCTTAATATTTTGAGTTTCTCCCTGTTAGCTGTGGGAGAATACCCTGAGGAGCTGCCCTTTGAAGGGTCTCCAAACAGTAGCGATCTCCTGTTATTTAGACACCCATATCGCCAATTCTTTACATTACACCAGTCTCTGAGGATTAGCAAATAAAGGGTAATACTTTCAATCAGCTGATAGATGAGGAAGGACTAGCACTGCTGAATTTTCAGTTTTACTCCCAAGCCTCTATCTAGGCTGAATCAGCAGTTGCTTTATTTTAAAGACCATCTTTATTCATCTGCACTGCTGCAAATTGATAAAACCTATAAATTCCAGTTACCTCTGAGAGGGCTGCTTTAGGGATCAGAAGTATATACTTACTTTGATATCACAGTGTAACGCCCAAAAGGATTAACAGGAGTTAAGTACATGCATGCTAAGCAGGAAATACTCTACAACTCCCTCTTACAGAAGCCAAGAGAAGAAGCAGATCCAGCATGCTCAGATCCTGCATGCTTGCCAAGGGAATGTAAAGGTCATGCAGGTGAACTGCTGACTAGACCAGCCTTCGCTCCCTCAAGCAAGTATGTAACACACCTAATATTTCACTCAGGTTAGGATCCAAATCAGAGCAAGAAACAGCATCATTAATTAGATACCAACATCCTCTCATAAGAAAGGGCTTCACTGCATGTTTACTACAAACCAGTAATACAATTTCAGGTTTCCTGGTGTACATGAAAATGACATCTTTTCTATTTTTCAGTGCAATTGCTTCTTATTTCGTTGCTGTATTGCATGTGTTCATAAATCAGAACAGGGTATGGAACCTGTCTGTTTATCTGCTGTTTACTTCACACTGGATAATATGAAGTAGAAATAAAACAGTGACTGGTGCTATATAAATGTGGCAATCCATCTGGTGACAACTGAGAGAAAAGGTAACATCAGATCAATTCATATGCTCACTAATGCCATGTAGGATATAATGCAACTCAATAGTATTTCTGCCTGTTCCAGAGCTACTGCTCCCTGATTCTGTATCATGTTCAGCTTATGAGTGCAGGATGTCATTTTTTTCTTTTAGATTGCACACACATTACAGTAACACTGAAAGCAAGTGAAAAAAAAAAAAATTAAAAATAAAAAGCTGTCTGCAAGTCAAAATGCCTTCACAGACGGCTATGGAATTAAGCTCATGAAGTGGGGTGTGTGTTGTACAAGATTCAGAGTTTATAATTAATACAATGCAAAATGGACATTGGATTCTCTTAGGATCCTAATGAAACCTGCTACTAGTTCTCTTCTGTGTCAGAAATTTGTGTAGGCAGGATTATGACAAAGCGTTTGCTTTAGCAACTGCACAAAGAATAAGTAAGGAAAAACTGAATTAACATTTTTAGTAACCTGTATATATGACAGAAAGGATATTGTAACTGTTCAAGCAAATAATATGCACTTATGCTTCAAATAAGCATAGGTTTCATGGCAAGCATCTTCTAAATTAAAAATGTATAAAGCAGTAAGTGCCAAAACAAATGTAAACAGTAGATTCTTTTATTCTCTAACAGCTCTTCCCTTACTGAGTTGTGAACTGTCTGAGTATTGGGCACACTCTTGCAGCTGACTTCATAGAAATATCTTCTCCAGACATAGACGTGAGAGGATGCCTAACCTGCAAGGCTGAGGATTTGCCAGAATTTCTTCAATGTCTTGTTCCAGTCAGCTACAAAAATTGCCTATTTACCTTGCAATATGCTGTTAGCAAAAACTTGCTAAGGAATATGCAACATTCTCAGCATTTTTACACCATTCAGAATCTCAGTATTTATCTAGAGTGAGTTGTCTATTTGCTTCATATCTCATCTGCCATTATGGTTAGAAATTAGATAAATTTAGAAGCACACAAGTAAGCATGCAATTTTACAAGCAAGCTTGTGTTAGAGTATGGGTTTGAGAAACAGGTAGGATATCAGCCAGACCTTAGAAGTAGGAGATGCCCCTAGGTCCAACAACTCGGACACAGGGATTGTAGCTAGCACAAACTGAAGCCACAGCATAAGAACCCCCCTAAGGAGCTTCCACACAACCAGCATCAGCACATGTAAGCCTCCTTTGTAAATTAGGTGTTTCTAGGTTTTTAGCAAATTCTAATGAAGACAACTTGCCAAAACCGTCTTTTCAGAGAGCTGATCACAAAAACCAAGGCAAAACAACTACTGAGACTGGAAGCCCTCTGCCATTTTCTGCCCTTCATAAATTCAGCATGGGCATACAGCACCTTTCTCAGTCCCTGCAGGCACACAGGAAATGGATGAAGTGACTAGACTAGGTCTGCAAACAGGTATTTGACCTTGCAGCATTATTTATATCATTTTATTCTGTTTACATTTATTTTTCAATTACTGAGATATTTTCCACCCTCAGAAGATGACTTACCTAAGTAAGGCAGAAAGAGCAAGTGCTTCAATTTTGTTATGACTCTTCTTTATTACCAGATTTGTTTAAAAATGTCAGTTTTCTAGAGGTTTTATGACGATGAGACAAATTCAGTACAGACTTGCATGGCAAAAGTGAATATAACTATACTACATCTGTACTAGTGTTTTAATGTATTTCCTTACAGATTCTGCGAAACTCAAAGCATAAAAATCACAGGAATGTTTCCTGTAATTTAATAGAGTACATTATCATATAATTAATATTTAATAAATGCATGAAAGAAACCTGCGTGAAGAGAGGCTGAAAGGAACATGGAGAAAATGAGAAGAAGGGTGCAGCTTTGCTAACAGTATTGAAAGCAATTTATATCCAAGAATACTTATGCCTGTCTTGATTCTCCTTTTGCATAAGCTCTAATGGACAATTCCCAGTGCATCCTTCAGTGGACTGGACAGCTTTCAAGTCTTCATTCTTGTAAGCATCAGTCCTGAACATTACAACATCAGGAATACGAGAAAACTGTTCCTGAGTTTAGTTCCTAGAAGACAGGGTTTTGCTTTTAAATAGCAAGAGAATTACAGATCTTTGCATAGGGATACATATTTGTGCTTCTGGCAAAACTGAGCTGTTTAACCTCTATTTGTGGATATATACATGCCTCTCCTTCACAGTTTCATTCATCCTCCTCTGCCTTCCTATTATACTCTTAGGAACATGAAAAATTGCTAGAATTACAATTACTTAGTAAACAAATAACATTTACAAGAAATGTTTAGATGCAAACTACTAAGAAACACATTACATACAAGGAGGATAAAAAGGGCAACGTCTCCAAAATTCATAAAGTCAGGCCTGAATGTGAGAGCTGCCCCCAGGCCCTGACACCAATTAATTTCAGTGGGAATGGTAAAAGATTCTTGCATATCCCAAGCTACTAATCTAAATACTTGATATTAGACATCTGCAGTTGAAAATGTAGGTTAAAATATTTATTTTCTTTCTTTCTTGTGTCATATGACAGCTGCATCCATAAATATTGTACACTTGGTACCACTACTACCTTAACAATACCAGCCCATATAAGCATTGCTGATTTATACTCTGGGTTTTTTTGGACTCCTAATCTCTCCATCAATCGTCTCATGTCTTAGATTACAACTCTCCTTGGGCAGGGACTGACTGCCTTATGCTGCTATAGTACCTAGCACAGTGTCTTAGATGTTGCCACCTTCAAATTATAAACACAAACAATAATAATATACCGTACACATGGTGACCACAATCTGTGACTTGCTGAAGTGAAATGCTTCTGTCAGGCTGACTTTTTGGTAGTGAACAACTGAACTAGAAAATCAGATCATGACACATTCATGGTATGACACCTCATAGTCTAAATCTTCTTTGATGACTCACATAAGCAGCTCTCAGCTATCTATCTACTTTTCTGTATACTTCATATTCTAAATTCAATATATTATATACACAATAGTCAATATTTTTCTACTAAATCAACACTTAGTATTAACAGTACACTTCTGTTTAAATGAAAAGTTAAATGCATGATAAATGTTATACTTTAAAAAGAGAACTCATGCATGAATAATATTCAGAGATTCATACACTGGCTCAGGTATAAAAAGTATCTACCAAGTCCACTTAAAATAGATGGCAAATGGGCACATAAAAAAATTGCTGACCTGCTCTACATCCAACAAGTAAGTCATAAATCTATGTAATGTTTTCAGGAACTTAGTGTCCAAAGAGGAAAACATACAAGGCAGCCAGATTATGCAGAACGAAACCTCCTTACATAAGTTACTACTTTTTAAGAATAATGATTTACACATAGTATTCATGCCACCAGAACTCCAAAGCACATTCAAGTCAAGAGCTACCGGGTGTAGTCTCAGACATACTCACAAAGATGTTATAAACAACACAGAAATATAAATATAAAAAGGGTAAGTCGTCTAGCTCAGTATCACACAGGTTTGACTTGTAAGGATTAGGCATTTAGCTCCAAAAAAAACCAAAATCAAAGCATCAGTTTCCCCACACCTCCAAAAAACCTCCACAACACAATCTTATATGCTGCATGCAAAGTAAGTGTTGATGGCATGCAGCTACTGTTGTAATAAAGATAACTAATCATCTAACAATTTGAACCACAGGAGCTTACCCAGACACCTCTACCAGGACCAGCTTAGGTCTTCCCTGTCAAAACAGAAGGAACCCAAGCTCTCATCTTACAGTCTCCAAACCAGAAACACAAGCTGACATTCCCCTGCCTTGCACTTCCTACACGCACTCCCATTTGGTCAAGAAGAGGCTCCCAAACAACGTCAGAAAGAGCTGCATACCACAGATGTGGCTCTGACAGTGCTTGTACAAAGCAGTGCAGAAGCTTGTTTTTCATGTCTGTCTATGGCAATGAAATAGTACAGCCTGATGAGGACCTGAGGTGACATGCCAAGACGGCACATCAGGATATTTTAGGACTTCAACCAGGAAAGTACATTTCTGGCTCTCACCGGAGCCAGCCAGCCCACCCTGGCAAGGCTCAGGGCTGGAGCCTGCAGTCTCATTGTAAGTGGCTCCTATCAGGAGCATGTCAGGTATTAAAAAAGATTTCATAATGCTCCTAACTGCTAAGCAAGCCATTGCTGACAAAAACCTGTGAAGCCAAAATATTGAGTTTTTGCATTTCATCAGAGACCATTTCATTTGGCTTTTAATTAGATTAAATCAAATCAATAGTGGACATGAAGGTCATATGGTTTGTATCAGTCCTCCAAAACTACAGCTTAGTGTTACTGTTATGACATATTCTTCCAAGGAGATAATATTCCATTTTTAATACTACCACTAGAATTTCTGTAACTAAATAATGACGTTTTCATAACACCAAATAATACAACATCACATCTATTCAAAATACAGAAGGGACAAAAGACACTAAAAAAAGCCTAGGCATATTGTTGAATAGTATGCCCAGGTACATGAGATTACCTCTCTACAGAACATATATAATAGAGATTACAAAAAGCAAAGTAACTTTAATAATGTGATGGGTTTATTCAGCTCATAAAGGCATTTTCTCTAATAACACATTTGTTTCTCCAGACTAAATGTGGGTTGTCTGGGTTTTTTTAATTGCAAGTATTATTGCCTTCCCTTGCCACAAGAAAACACTCATAGAATCATAGAATTGTAGAACAGCTAGGGTTGGAAAAGACCTTAAGATCATCCAGTTCCAACCCCCCTGCCATGGGCAGGGACACCTCACACTAAGCCATGTCATCCAAGGCTTTGTCCAGCCTGGCCTTGAACACCGCCAAGGATGGAGCATTCACAACTTCCCTGGGCAACCCATTCCAGTGCCTCACCACCCTCACAGTAAAGAATTTCCTCCTTATATCCAATCTAAACTTCCCCTGTTTAAGTTTGAACCCATTACCACTTGTCCTACCGCTACAGTCCCTAATGAAGAGTCCCTCCTCAGCATTCTTATAGGCCCCCTTCAGATACTGGAAGGCTGCTATGAGGTCTCCACGCAGCCTTCTCTTCTTCAGGCTCATTCTTACGCAACTGGTACTGAGAAAGTTGTCAGTGAAAGAGTCTAGCTGTGCTAGCTTAATGTGCTTTTCCTACTTGGAAATGTACACCATAAAGCAGGTTAGAAATGGCAGGTATTTTTGCAAACTTTTTCTGGAAAAAAGTTTTGATTTGTTCAAAAACAAATCCTTTTTCTTTCCCTTCTTTCTTTAAAACAGTATTTTAAAACAGGTTACAGTACAAATTTCAAATTTTTAGCTCCTAAAGATGAAAATAAATGCATAAGAAATTCTTAATCCAAAGTAAAAATCATCAATTTTAGTTGAAGACTTTAGTTTTGCTCATTTTTTGAAACAATACACAGAACTCCTTTGAAAAAAATATGCATTCTGTTCTGTCTCTTGTCAAAAATGAAATATCTGGAAAAAAAATCTCACTTTTCTATAAACCCCTTGCAAAAAAAAATGCTTACTATGATTGGCTTATATGAAACACATTGCATTATGCTGCTTTAAAAAATCAATCTTGAAACTTTTGTTCATTTTGAAACACACATACCCTTCTTACTCCATTTCAGCAGCAAAACTAGAACCTTGAATTCACAGATAACATTCTGACTTCCATCTGGTTCAAACATTACTTGTATTAATTAAAATAATCTTCAAGCAAGACAGAGCAGATATTTCTTCATTCAAGAATAAACTATGTATGTTAAATATAACGACTGAAAATTAAGCTCTTTCTTAGCTGTAAGTAAAATAGAAGTTGTCATCCATTATCCTATGTGAAAAAACCCACTGTTTAGATACTTGGAAACATCTAGGCTGTTCAGAGTTTATTCTAGATTCAAAGCGAAGTCATCTCCAGTTAAGGCAAATGCTAGGACAGTTGAAATTATAATATATTTTACATTAGAATCATAGAATAGTTAGGGTTGGAAAGGACCTTAAGATCATCCAGTTCCAACCCCCCTGCCATGGGCAGGGACATCACACACTAAACCATGTCACCCAAGGCTTTGTCCAACCTGGCCTTGAACACTGCCAAGGATGGAGCATTCACAACCTCCCTGGGCAACCCATTCCAGTGCCTCACCACCCTTACAGGAAAGAATTTCTTCCTTAGATCCAATCTAAACTTCCTCTGTTTAAGTTTTAACCCATTACCCCTTGTCCTGTCACTACAGTCCCTAGCAAAGAGTCCCTCTCCAGCATCCTTGTAGGCCCCCTTCAGATACTAATTATAATATTAATTTATTATATATACTAATTTTAATATTAATTTTAATGAGTGCCTGTTATTTACTTTGAATATTGCCTGAATAAAAACATGACTGGTATTTCAGCGTTATTACTTGGCTATAACAATCTGACATGCAAAGGGTTATCACTCCAGTACTATAATGAATTTATGTTAGACAGTGATTTTTTTCTATTATACTTTGTCAAGTCACCTTGTGTTTTACTGAACTGAGGAAACAAGCTGTCAAGCAGTTCCACCTTGATACTGAATAAAAAAGTTTTGTTACACTTTAAGCTAGTGAGATTTTGTCCCTGTTCCAGTCAATTGATAGGAACACTTCTTTCTTTTTTTTTTTTTTTTTTTTTTTTTTTTTTTTTTTTTTTTTTTTATAAATACTGCCAGTTAAATTATTACTTTATTCACTTAATTTTATGCTTTTTAAATCCGTCACCAATTTCAGTTTTGAGGTATGAGTTTTCTTCAACAGTGAATTCCTGGTGTTACTTAGTGGCAATTCCTCGGTTACTGTCACATACGCAGCTTAACATTGCCATGTGCGGTCTTTACCGCATATTGCAAATCTAACCCAGCATCCTGAAGTAACAGATTCCTCATAACACTGACCTCCCTGATGCTGCCTAGACTTAGCTGCCTTTAACAGGGTTCTTCATCTACATTTAACACTATAAAAAGCAAGATGCTTCCATCTGAAGTAGCAGTGCTGAGATAAGCCATAACCTGAATTTCCACATCCAGCATCCCATCCCAAGCTGCTCTCACTATTCCTGGTACTAGAGAGCTATTGTTAGCCTTTTGTAAAACTGACACGATCGGACAGTCTGAATTATTGCCCAGAGCTACTTATGCTGCCCTCATTTAAGAACTGTATGAAAACTTTTCTAATTTCTATGGCAAGCACAAGTACTAATAGCGTTTGGCAGTATATTTATTTGATAGCTGTTTGCAGCTACAGTAGTCATCACTGTAGAGAAATGACATGCACCATGGCCCTGTATTTGACTTTAAAAAAGGAGGAAAGACTGCATATTTACGGTGAAGTAAATACTGACTTCCTGCTAATGATCACTTCACGTAAATGGTGTTTTCTGGCTCTAAGCTTCCTCACTGATTGTTCTATATCTTCATTAATTTGTGGTGTAAAGAAGACTGAGTGATGTTTAATTGCTGCTTGAATTCCAGAGAAATCTGGTGGAGCCCCACTGCCATTTTTTATTTAAATATGTATTATCTCATCAGTCAACCTGGTATAGTACAAGCTCGTTAATGTTATAGTCTACAGACACTGTGATGTATATTTTAAAGGTTTAAATTATTATTTTTAGTCAACAGAGCACACAGAGTTGCAATCTATAATAGAGTATGACAACTGCCTTCTACAGGGGCCCCATATTACTTAAGAGACCAATTGTCCTAATTTCTATCAGTGGTTAGCACTAGTGCAGTGGTAGGAGCCCACAGCAGTCACAGTCACTGCACCCACAGCATCCTTCAGCATGAATCTGGGCTGTGCTGGTGGGGACACAGGCAGACACACGGCCCCGCTGTATCTCTTTCACTGCCTCTTCCGCAAACACAGGACCTGGCAGAGGCATTTACCAGGTATGATGTCGGCAGTTCAGTACTGCCCTTCTGCAGTGCACTTTTTTCCTGTGAGGGTTACTCAACTTGAATTTTTTCCCTACATCTCTAACTGTATTAATCTAATCAATATGACTAAGTACACCCTACATGGCTTAATTGGAGTCTACTGGAAAGCATTGGTCCCAGTACATGAGAACCTATTATTTGATTTGTCAGGCATGACAAATCCTCAGTATACAACCACTGTGACTTTAACGAAACATAAAGTAAAGCTTTATTGCTCATTCTATGAAAATCATGATGCATAATGGTAAATTACATGAAACTCAGCACGTGAGATTTTAGAGTACTCGATGGTTGAAACTGCTTGTGGACAGTCAGCCAAATAACAGTATCAGTACATAATGGTCTAAAATCCATTGTTGATGTTTATCAGTCACTATTACATGCTTAGTTAATATTTTATTTGTTCTTTTAAAGCAGTGCTTACTAATTAAACACATAACTTGTTCAGATTATTGTCAAAATATTTATATTGTTAAATCACGTATCACAATTGCACAACAAAAATATACAAATTGCCTGTTGTACTAGAACACAGGAAATTGTTTGGAAAACAAAACATACTTGCAGTATTTTTCTACTGTGAAAACATAGGTTTGACATACATATTTCATGACCCTGAATTATTTTAAGCTCATGAATCATTCAGTCAAAGACAGCAGGACTGTCAGCTTGCTCAGCTGCTACAGGTGGGAGTGGGCCCTTGGGTAGGGTCACAGTGACTGGTACACTACATTTCCCATCAGGAAAGCCTTAAGGCTATCCCATCAGTTTTTCTTGGTCAAAAGACATATTTTTCCAGAGAGAGACAGGACACTAGGTCAGTTAATCTCCAATACAGAGCGAGGAACATTACCCAGACACTGCCCAGAACATTGCCAAATTGGTGAAAAAAAGTATCCAGTTTGTTTGGGCTAGGTGGCTTTTCTACTTACTGTACATCTTCTTCACTACTGTGGTTTAAATCATAAATTCCTCTAAAAATCTGAGGAAAGCACATAAATAACTGGAAGTTACTTCTTGAACTAGCAAATCAAACCCCATAATAATACAGGTATTGACATGAGATAAGCCCTTCCACAAACTGGAAGAGACCTCAACAGAATTTATCCTTTCTTAGGACTAGTCTGAAAGGAATATAATAGCAATTTTCATTGAAACCAAACTAAGCAAATTGAACAGAACATCTATAAAATAAGGACTTGCCTCCTCTATTATTTCCACAACTTTACAGGATTCAGAATACAGATTAGGGGCTAAATTCTATTCTTAATGAAAGTAACGACATTTCAACAGACTACTTTTGATGGAAGGATCTGAATCCCATCTGCTGTGCTTCCAAATAAGCACTGAGCTTCCTCACATACCTGTGTAACCTAAACATAACCACTTCTGAGTCAATCTGATAGACCAAGCTGCTATCACTTTCAGTGGAACAAAACCAAGTCACTTCAGAGTGTACTGGATTTGGAAGACTGCTTGTCCTCCAAGCACTTCTTCTTGGCTTTCTCAGCCATCTGAGGGACATGCAGACCATAGACCAGATGTTTCTTCGAATTAGCTGGTCAACTGAAACTGACTGATGATTTCACACTCTGTTAATAACTGGTGTTCCTTATTCTGAACATGTATTATTCAATAACAGTGAAAAAGCATTCCAATTTATGAAGTGATTTTTAATATTATTTGTTTGAGGAGACTTAATGAAACATTGTAACTTATGTGAATAAGGATAAAACTCTAAACCAATAAAACAGTAACATGTAAAGCCTTATGTTCATGATTAAATCAATTATGAAGCCAGCATTTACAGAAAGCAATTTGTGTTTGCTCTTAGAAAGAATCTTTGAGAAGTGAAACAATAAACATTGGGAATTTATGCCAGAAAGGTTTACTGAACTGCCCCAAAGCTTCCAATTGTTCTGGGGCAAAGAAAGGTTTAGAATATCAAAAGAAGCGTGACCAGCAGGTCGAAGGAGGTGATCCTGCCCCTCTACTCTGCTCTCGTGAGACCTCACTTGGAGCATTGTGTGCAGTTCTGGTGTCCTCCACATAAAAAGGACATGGAACTGTTGGAACAAGTCCAGAGGAGGGCCATGAGGATGATCAGGGGACTGGAGCACCTCCCATATGAAGTTAGGCTGAGAAAGTTGGGGCTGTTCAGCCTGGAGAAGAGAAGGCTGCGTGGAGACCTCATGGCAGCCTTCCAGTACCTGAAGGGGGCCTACAAGGATGCTGGGGAGGGACTCTTCATCAGGGACTGTAGTGACAGGACAAGGGGTAACGGGTTCAAACTTAAACAGGGGAAGTTTAGATTGGATATAAAGATGCAATTCTTTACTGAGAGGGTGGTGAGGCACTGGAATGGGTTGCCCAAGGAGGTTGTGAATGTTCCATCCTTGGTGGTGTTCAAGGCCAGGTTGAATGAGGCCTTGGGTGACATGGTTTAGTGTGAGATGTCCCTGCCCATGGTAGGGGGGTTGGAACTGGATGATCTTAAGGTCCTTTCCAACTGTAACTATTCTATGATTCTATGATTCTATGACAATTCAAAAGAGCTCTGAGCACCATCATTTAAGCCATCATCCTCATCTATCTTTAAATTAAATCTGGAAAGGGGTAAACTTCTGTCCACAGTAGCATGGCTTATGAAATATTTTGCAATCTTTTTAGATGCCTTTGGAGCTCTGCCTTTGAATATCTTTGCTCCAAGGGCCAAAGACTCCTTGAATGAACACAGTACTAGCTATTCCGCCTGCTACTCATTACTTCCAACCAGCAGCTCATCACACCTCTTCTTACTTATTCTCCTGGTTACCATCTAGCTAAAACCTGTGCACACAGATAGAAGCCCATAGGAGTGGAAAATTCATCTCACCAGCCACTATGCCACACGAAAAGATTGTCTGCATTGGGTGGTGAGTATGTGCCTTCACTCTAGTGCATGCCTGTGTTGCAGCTGTTAGCAATGCAGACCTGAACGTCCGTGTCAGTACTGCCAAACTAAAACAATGTACCATTATAATTAGAAACCATGGACCTGTGGCAACTTCCCATGACAGTCATCTTCCTTGACTGACCACCTATGGATCACAGTGTTCCTGAGGTGAAATTTTATCCTGTATCTTTTTTTCTCTCTTGCTGTGGAACTGATTGCGATTTCAAAGCACAATAAGGGTTAACTTGCAGGCTAAAGGAGGCAAAAAGGTATTTTATCATCTAAGCATTATTGCCTATTATCACCACATCACAAAAAATTAAGCAAAATACAAGGTCTGTTAGCATATATTAGTGAAAAAGACTGAAAATAGTTTATTTGTTTTGACTATTAATTCTGAGGTAGCAGTGGATGACAAAACCTAAAACAAAAATGCACTTGCATTTCTAGGTAAATCCTTTCATTGAACATGACTGTTCATTCTTTAAGCATTTATTTTTTCATCTGTACTGCAATTTAAATGGAAATACTTTCACAGGTCACACAGTTTGCCTTTTAGACTGTAAAGCCAGGAACAATAATTTCTTGACAATTTCTACATTTTTCTTTAAAAACAAAAAAAAAGCATTAATTCCTTAAAAAGCAAAAAAAAAAAAAAAACCAAAAAACCCAAACAAACAAAAAAAAAAAAAAACAACAAAAAAAACCCCAAAAAACAACAACAACAAAAAAAAAATAGCTACACAAGTCCAGCACAGAAGACTCATTTCCTTACTGTTCCCTGAAGTAAAGTAGCTAGAACATTATATATGTAAACAGCACCTTAAGTTGCATTTCTTTATTCTAATTCTGGTACGTATTATCAACTAACAATGCACATCCCTGTTCATTAGTGCTCTGCAGTAGGGTCACATTGGAAGGACCTCTTCATTACTCATGCACTGCTTGTCAGCACACAGACTGGAGCAAGATTACTAATACATCTGCCTAATTTTACTGAGAATATTGATGCAAAATCAGTCTCATGCACTGTCTGCACAACCAGAAGCCTGTCCGATTGGGAGGAAAAATTCTTTTTCTTTTTAAGCATTCTAGAGGTAACGAGGAAAGGATGTGAGTGGTCTGTTGTGCTGTGTTCATAGTCTGTGATAGCTACCCAACAACTTTATTTCACAGATCAGCAAATGTAGTTCTGAAAATTAAAATCCCACTAAGGGACATGTGCTAGCTTTATAAGTAATGAAAGAAGGGGGAAAAGGAGAAAAACCTGCATATCCTAGTAGATTTTCTTATATGGCTCATAGGACTTTTACAGCTTAAGACAGAGCCCTGGCTTTGTACCAATTTACATTAGCAGAAGTTCCTTCCTGTCTTATTACTTGGAATGGCATAAAAAATGTCGTTTGTTTTTGTTTGTTGGGTTGAGGGGGGTTTTTAATGGCTTTTACAAAATAAATTACTGTTAAATATTAATATTTAACATTGAATATGAACATTCGTGGCCATTCTAGTTGGTTTCTGCTGCTTCAAAATAAAACAAAAAATGGTTGTCAGGATCCAACAATTTTCTCACCAATTCTGGTTGTCTTCCCAATTCAGAAAATGAAGAAAAAAAACCAGAGTGGAATAAAATATGGGGAAGATAAAATCTAAAGAATCTAATTATACTGTCATCTGGATTATTTCTTGTTCTCTACCAAGTGTCATATGAGGTTGAGATTAAAGCAAGCAAAAGGATTTCTACCCTTTCTCAAGGAAAGTAGAGATTGAATAACTCTCATAAAGAACAGCTACCTGTAACATTACAGCTCTAGACTTATCTCAGCACTGTCCCTGCTCACTGAACTGCCCTAGTGCACTGGCATAGCATATCATGTCCACTTATTAAATCATTTGCTTTTTCTGATCATTCTTACAGATTTGTAATATCTTTTAAGATTGTTCTGGGTTTACTTTTCCTAAAAGAACAGTTTCCAAAAGGAAGTCTTCATGCACTTCTATGTTCCAAAATTTTAGTGCAGTGGATTCAGGAAAAGAAGTCATAGATATTGCAGACAATTTTACTCTGTCATTTTGATCTTCTTTTTAATCAAATCCCACCTACTCAAAGGACTCTGACAAGTCTGGAGAGTCTTCAAAAGCTAGTTGTTTGTTTTGATTTTGATTGATCAAGCAGTCACAAAAAAATCATGAGACAAAGAATGCTGCAGCAACTTCATAGGTGAGGAAAGAGTATAATGTTTAACTTTTTTTGGGGGGAATTTAATATAATCCAGTCTTGCAGAGCTACTGCTTGGATTATTACATGTCATGTACCAATGACATACATATTTTATTTGAAAGGCTGGAATACACGAATGAATACTACAATATAAATGTTATTATCTGAGACTTCTGAAACAAAATTAAACTTTAGGTGACTTTTCTGAAAATGCATGACAAAAACTGTCTGAGCAACTTATTTTTTCAGTTTGCTTGCAATTCTGAAAATAAAATCAACATCTGCTGTGGCTGGAGATAAAAAATCCTTTTCTATGTGTGCGGAACAGCTTAACAGTTAGAAACGTAATTGAAGGTAGAAAAATCTCCTTCTGAGTTTGCATAATTTTGGAATCTCAGAGTTTACAGTGAATTTAAAGTTGATTTCAGAACAAAAATATAAAATAGTGAAACTGGAAATTAGTATTTAAGTATGTCTAAGTTTAATATAATGATTCCTAAGGAGATGGAGAAAGTGAGACAGGTAGAGAAAGCAAGCTGACAAACCTACTTGTTAAATTTAAATGGATTAATGAAATGTCTCAATTTCAACAAATCTGTATGTTTGGCTAAAAGATATTTTGGAGGAAACATTCTGTCTAGTTTAATCAGTCAGCTTGATGCAGCTTTCTGCACAAATTCTCCAAAAGCAACTGCCAGCAGCTGAAGATTTGTCTCCTTCCCGTTCATTTAATAACTCGGAGAAGAAAAGACACTGTAGGTCATGAATATGAGCTCCCCAGCCCCCTTCCCATCACAGGGTGCTGTGGATTTCAGAATTCAGAAAGGATTACGCAGTCATGAAGGACAGATAAACTGATGGAATGAGTTAGCATGGCATAAATACACACACTGGCTCTAGAAATTTCTACACTCTGCCAGAAATTGCACAGGTCACAAAGCAATGATCAGCCTGTACAGGCCTTTTTTCTACAAATATTCTCCAGTAGCAATTGTTAGAGGCAGGATGACACTTAGATGGAGTACGGTCCAGGCTGCACAACTATTCCCACATTGCAGTGCTCTGGAATTGCTTTTCTTGCTTTCCTATTTGACTCATGACAGTAAATCTTTTCCATCTGCTTTTTACTCTCTTGTTATCTTGACTTAAAGAGACTATATTAACAACAAGCTTTTCACCCTCTCCCACATCTGCTGACCCTTTCCTTCTAACCGTTTTTCATGTCCCATTTCTCCTGCCCCTCTTCAAAATAAAATAACTTTTTCTTTTATTTATTTATTTTTAAGTAGAGCAGAACAAATGTCTTCTTGATTGAGAAGCCTACTTTCATTTTGATTTTGACATATTCTTCTCTA
Source organism: Psittacula echo (assembly GCF_963264785.1). Classification (NCBI taxonomy): domain Eukaryota; kingdom Metazoa; phylum Chordata; class Aves; order Psittaciformes; family Psittacidae; genus Psittacula; species Psittacula echo. The sequence continues at coordinate 112,593,919 of NC_137736.1, forward strand.
AATGAAACTAAAATTCTAGGTCTTAGAATTCTAGGCCCTGCTTCACAAGCCTCCAACTTCAGGTGTGGTGAATACTTTCCAAAATTAAATCCAAATCACTGAAACTGAAAACTTGCTAAACAAGAAGGGGTAAGAGCCAATGTGAATTCAGGTGAATGCCAATGAATTCAATCTAATTACGTCTGTGTAAAACCACGTTAATTTTTTAAAAAACCCTTAGTCTAAAAAAGAGGAGTCTAACATCAAAGGCCAGCAGTGTTGTCTTTCTTTCTTGCTGTTGTTCTGTTAGGGCTTTTAAAAACATTAGCAACTGCCTCCTGCAATTCTCCCTGTAATGCAGGTAGAATTTAAATGTTCCAGGACTGTGAGCGCAGTTACAGTGGCAAATAATTTGAATTATGTTTTGTGGGTTGCAAGGCATCAGACACTCCTAAGAAATTTGTGTTACCAAAAAGTAATAAAATAGAGAAGAAACTGGGCTGACACAATTCCAGAACTAGAGAAATGCACCTGACAGACCCATGCTCTCATCAGTCTCTGACAGGTGCACTTAAGTTTACCTGGGTTATTGCTCTCAGACCTATTAACCTCTACTGAGCCCAGATTTTGCCTCTTACAGTCACACAATCATAGAATAGTTAGGGTTAGAAAGGACCTTAAGATCATCCAGTTGCAACCCCCCTGCCGTGCGTAGGGACACCCCACACTAAACCATGCCACCCAAGGCCTCATTCAACCTGGCCTTGAACACCACCAAGGATGGAGCATTCACAACCTCCCTGGGCAACCCATTCCAGTGCCTCCCCACCCTCACAGTAAAGAATTTCCTCCTTATATCCAATCTAGACTTCCCCTGTTTAAGTTTGAACCCGTTACCACTTGTCCTGTCACTACAGCCCCTGACGAATAGTCCCTCCCCAGCATCCTTGTAGGCCCCCTTCAGGTACTGGAAGGCTGCTATGAGGTCTCCACGCAGCCTTCTCTTCTCCAGCCTGAACAGCCCCAACTTTCTCAGCCTATCTTCATACAGTCAAAATCATGCAGGGATGCTTGGGCCAAATAAATACATAGAAAGCTCCAGAAAGTACCTAATTTCTCCCATCTCTAATCTTCCTGCCACCCCTGAAATTCTCCTCACAGAATAAAAGAAAAATGTTGTGCTATCTCCTAAAAGGAAGTAGACCATGAATGCCAGGATGCCAACAGAACTGTACATCCATCTATCTACCTAGAAAAGTGTAATAAATTTCCCATTTTAGCTGTTTCTTCTACAGGGTGCTTCTTTTTCAGGGCTCCTAGACAACCACAGTAGGTAACTGTGGACTTGGAAACATCTGCATTAAGGGCAATTTTATTGCAAACAGTAACAACAGACAGCATCATGGGTTTTATTTTCTTTTGACCTCCTACCTTCCTGACCTCAAAAAGTGCAAATTTCAGCTGCTAGCTGTGCAAATATCTTTCCCTGCATCATCACTATTAACAAAAAGCTCAGAAGATGAAAAATAACTCTTTGTCATACCTACACACCACTGTACTTTGGATGATGCTCTTGATTTGCACCTCAGCATTGCCTGCTGCCTTCCATGAGTAAATTACTCCATTACTTTACTCCATTAGAGTAAAGCACAAGAAAGTGGCAAAGAACTCCATAGATGCTGCACTAACATTCAGAAAGGAGATGCCAAGTCCTTTTCTCTCCAAAGTTTTGACTATACAGGACAATAAGGTTTTGGCCAAGGTTCAAAGCACGGAAGTTTGTAAAAGAATTAGAAAGAGCTTCTGGCATGCAGCCAAAGCCTCTAGTTATTACTAGTTTTGAGGCTGGATTCCTCATTTTAATATATAGTGCACATTTTTCTTTTCTTGCATGGTACCCCAGAGTACAACCCAGCTTCTTTGCCCTTTAAGGAGAAAAGTACCCTGATTAAAAGAAGCTGAGGAAAACTAGACACAGGTAATTACCTCATTACTATTTTGGGAGGGTCACAGTGCACATACCAGTGTGTCAATTCTTTTCACTAGTTCCTCAAGTAGACAGAATATTGTAACTGCACCATCCTGCCACGTCGTACTGTTACAACAATCCATTGAAGTTAACAGACAGCACAAAACCATGCTCTTGCTTTGTGACAGTGGTCAGGGAGACTCACTGTTAGCAGCCCAAGTTGACAGTGAAAACCAGACCTGGTTAATACCACAAAATTAGAACTGTACCCTAAGATCTATAATGGACACAGTGGAGCACCCTGTTTTACCTTGCTTGCTGTGGTGCTCTCATCTGTACTTTATTGCCTATTGAGGGTAATGGGCTGTTAGCTAAGTAGAGCAGTGCTATTAATGGGTTCTGTTACGATATAATGCTTCATTAATGGAGCTCTCAAAGAAATCAACAACTTCAAAACTCCCATAATCAATCCAATTTAATCTGATATATGCTCTGTCAAATTGCATTTCAAAAGGCTTTTATGATACCAAAATTCAGTTATCTAGTAACAGCATTAGCAATGTTAATTTTCTAATCAGAACACAAAATCATTAATTATCCATGCCTTCCTTAAGTAAAAGAAGCTGAAGTTCCTAATCAGAAACCCTATGGAACCTTTGATGTTCATGAGTAGAAAGGGTATATTCTCTTCTGGAAATACCTGTGAGGCTTTCATTAGTGCTAGTGCGTTCATTGAAAACATAATTACTTCACTGGGACCCAGCCTCCCTCAACTTTGTATCCCATGCTATCACCTACACCTGCACAAGGCTGATGCTCAACTGTGTGAGCAGCACTCTCTGGTGGTCCCCACTTTCAGGAAACCACACTTGGGGATCAGTCTCACCAGTCCAAAGATGCTGGTTTGCCACCACGGTTTGCCTGTTCTTATGTCAGCATAGTACTACATAGAGTCTATAATTGCAATGGGATTGGAAATAGCTCCCAAAATAAGAGTGGTAATTTTGCCCCAGGCAAGCATCCACCTATGTGCAGTAGTGGCCAGAAATAAATATTTCCCCTGAATATTCTCCCAGCGCTCAACTATTTACAGCTACTGGGTGCTTCCAAGTGGTTTGGCCTTAATGGATCTCTCCTCACAGTGTGCAGCTAATGTGTGCTTGAATCCATGCAAACTTTGTGCATCCCCAGTTTTCTTCAGAGAACAGTCCCATAGGTCTACTACTCATCATGCAAAACCACATCCATTTGTTTGTCTTGAATCTGTTGCATACAAATGTTGAGGAAATGCAGTAAAAATATATGGAATAAATTACTTTAATTTACAGCATTATTTCTAAAAGTCTGAAAGTTAATCCCACTCTCTGGCAAAAACTGTTTCCATACTTCAACTGTTATTAAAAATTCTGCATGTATATAAATTTTCCTTAAACAACAGCACAAAAACAAACAGGAATTCAAAGATTAATGTGTGAGAATCTTAGATGACATATTTAATAAATTATTAAAACAGAATAGTAAAGCAATAGCTCCATGACTGTTCTTGCCTTTTACAACCAGGGAAATAATTTTGCTGGCTAAAAGTGTACTCCATGCTCCAGAAGTATACTGTCTTAAACTTGATGATAAACCGACAGGCAATTGCACACCTCACACTAAAATTAAATGACAGCTTTAATGGTACTAGGGAAAATGAAACATTTTGCTAAGGCTATAAACTTGTGCATGACAACTGTAAGACAAAAACAGAAAGTGTGCATAAAATTCTATTTATTTTTACACTAGTAATAGATTGTCATTTAATAGCTTATTGGCTGTTTTAAAAAAAAATCTTATTTTTCAGACAGGGCATCTCCAAAGAATGAAGACAACCATCAAATACAACCATCATGAAGTTTCTTACACCTATGTGTAAATATATGAATGGGTCTCAAATTGTGCTCTGGCTGTCAAGAAGCTAGTCAGAAAATTTAGTTCCTCCCAGTCCTGATTCCTTGGCCTCCAGCAAACATTTCACTTTTCCCAATTGTTAAATATTTGTGCTTTGGCCTAAAGAACACTGAAATGCTTTGAAATACTCAGCTAAGCATTTAGAATTATGCTTAACTTTATGCACACACAGAATTGCAATGACTTTGACTTCAACAGATTTATGTGAAAAAGCCTGAAAACAAATTTTCTCTGAGATGGGCCTTGTAAAACGGTATTATCTGTACCCTGTTTATAAAGCAGAATTGCTAAATGCACATTGGATGGATCATATAGCAATGATTATTTTTACTTGTAGCTTGTCTGTCCAGTGCATTTACTTTTCACTGATAGAGGATAATTTATTTGTGAAGTGCAAAAGTGCTCCCTTAAACTCTCAGAAATGTGGAATAGGAACATGCCCTGAAATAATTATTGGCACTGAATAGTGCCAATTTATACCATTTCCTTTTCTTCGACTTTTTGTGCACTTTTGATTTTTAAACTAACAGATTGCTGTGGACAAGGACATCTACAAAAACTGAAACTTCCATCTTCAGCACATAGATGATTAAAGCATTGAAAAGCAGACCTGGAGTAATTATGACACACGCATGTACCTAGGAGATGCTTCTGCACATGCAGCACATACCAAATCTTTCTGAATTTTTTATACAAATGATAAAAGAAGGGGATTTTGGCTGATTCTATTCATTTTACAAATTAAAATGGAAACAGAAGCTGATGGTAAAGTTACTTCACATGATTACTGATTCTGTAACTGGGTGAACCCGTGTATGTGCTCCAGCAGAAACCCTTCTGACCTTTTTCTTTCCAGACCGAACAAACTGCCTTTGACACACAGTGACTCAATTGGGAGAAAAATTGAGCCCTATTTTTCAGAAAAGTGAGGAACAGCATCTCCCATTAGCTATCCAGCTGCTGAAGCAGTGGGTGTACTCAGCACACCACTGCTGGAAATCAGGCGCCAAATGCCTGATTGGTAGAAAACAGTCCAGGTTGTTTCTGTTCTCTCTGGCAGCAGCCATGGGGAGTGATCCTGCTGCAAGGACCACCTGCAATAGAGGCCAGCCTTGCTCTGGATCTCAGCTCTCAAGACCCCATCACAGCACACAGAAAGCAAATGAATCTCACCAGCAACTGAAATAGTTTGATATTCCACATAAATCATGGACTATTCAGAAACTTAGTTAAAGGAAAATACAAATACCTCTGAAATCCCCTTGGTGAAAGACACCAAGGAAGCCAAAAGCTTCTTCTCCCCATCAACTGGGAAAAATACCAGCTGCGAAGAAAAGACTAAGGAATGCTTCTGAACCTCACATATATAAGTAGGTGCATTCACAGTAGGCAGTGAGGTGTGTGGCTTTCACTGGGGAGCAGGTATGCCATGCCCTTGCCTTTTTTTGACTTTTTAAAATGACAAGAACCTTTTTCATGTAACAATGTTCCTTCTTACCTATGAATTAGGTTCCCAACGTGACACAGAGTGAGGAAAGTAAGTCAGCGGGCTGGTGGGGGACAAGGAGCCTTGGTCCAATCAGTTGAAGAACCACCACATTCAGGAGCACTGTAATACATTTCTGCCGCTAAACCTACACACAACTAGCATGTTTTATTAAATGCTGTTTTCATCATAAGTGTCCAAGGACACCTCCACACAAAAAAACCGATGTTATGAACAAACTGAAAAATTCCTTTTTTTATGCCCCACCACATTTTTCATCTAAACTGACATTTCAAACTATGGATATATATATTGCACAGGTGTCATTTACTCACCTTTAGGTTAAAAGCATTCCCAGTTACAATAATTATCTCTAATGATATAAAATTAGGTACTCATCATTTTCTAATAGCTGATTACTTGTCCAAAGCCAGCCTGATGGCTAGGCAACAGTGTACTCTGCTATACAGACTCACGCTACAGACAAATAAGTGATACACTGCATATATATTACTCTTCTCACATGCTACTTTTAATTTAGCTTGAAAAAGAATCACTGAAGTAGATGATTATACATTTACAAAAGAAAGACTGTGAAAAGTTCATTACCTAAACATGGTTTTATGTCATTAAATCAATGACATGCTCTATATACCACCCAAGCACATAAGCAGTTCCTGGAATATTTATCATGAAGTCAATTAAAATTATACATGCAAGAACAAATGGAAGGGACATGATTAAGAAATATTTTATTCAAAAGTCCAGATTTTAAATGGGTGCTGTTAAACAACTAGAGAAATATTTGCTGCAGAAAATAACAAAACATTAAGGCTACTCCTCTAGGTTTTGTGCACAGCAGTTCACATTGTACTTAAAGCTCAGTTTCAGAATTCTGAACATTCGTGATGGATGTACATTTGTCCTATTTCCAGCCCTTCTTCCCGGAACAACTTTGAGAGTTCAAGCAAAATAGCTGCAGCAAGACAAAATGGAGGAAAGAAAAATGCCACACATTCTGCTCCAGCATCTATTACCATCTCACAATCTTCCATTTGTCTTTCCTGTACTGCAAAGACACCCTGGTCTATTTGTCTACCTCCTATTAATGAATTATAAATATACTTGATAATTAAAATTTGGTATTTCCAATCCTGGCTATGCTGTGGCACGGTGTGTGACTCAAAGCTGTCACTCTGTGTTAAAAGCAAGGTATGCAGCTCTCCAGGTCTTCTGGCTGCATTTCAAGAAGCCTTGCTAGAAACACTTAGCAGACATGCTGTTAGGACACAACCACAGTGTATTAAGTCTGAAGAGTAAGAAAAAAACTCCACATAATTTCAAGGTGTTCAAATAAGCACTAGCTATTTTGCTTATTAAAAAGTCTGAAAGTTTCCCTCTGAAATCACCTATTTTTGCAGTCACTTACATTCACCTTAGGGATTGCAATTGAGCTTTTAATGATAGTACTTGCTGCAGTAAGCCTGGGGCTAATAATCAAGTGTTTATAGGCTCCTACCTCTATGGAAGAGCAGCTGATACCCTCTCCAGCTCTGCTGTCTGAGGATGCGGGTGGGCAGGCACCAGGCAGTTCCTTATCTGGACCCTAGCAGCCAGTCACAGAGATGGGCACTGCTCAGCACAGGCAGCAATGGCACGGGATGGAGTTTAATGTAGTTTTGCTCCAATATTCTCAAATAGCTGCAGCCCTCCATGGCTTTAGTACAATCCTATCAGCTTAACCCAATCTCCATCCTAAAACAAGCCCTTTACCAGGTGTGTGCAAGTCCCCTCCTGAGGCCAAGCTGGGCTGGGCTGGGATAGACAGTGACACCAGCACCCTGCAGGGAGAGGAGCCATAAGCCCTGCACGGGAGCACTGCCAATTCTCAATGTGATGGTGAAGCAGCAGCTCCTCCATAGGTCATTAATGACCTGTAAAACAGCATGAATCCAACACAATGCCTGCCCTGGTGTGCCTCACTGAAATGGAAAGCACCAGCTTTGCCTACATTCACCCACTTTGGAAATTAAGGGATTTTAAGATTTCTAAGATTCATACAGGAGATTCTTGACTCTTGGGTTTGAATGTGAGAAAAACAAAAGCAAAGCAAACAATTAAAAAGGCACCAACAACAAAGCAAAACCGTCACCCCAAACATATGTGAATGCCATTCATCTTGCTCACACCTGATCACATCACTAACCCTCTTCTAACAAAGACATGAATGATAGAAGGACACTAATTTAAAGACATTTTCTGCCCACACTGAAGAATTTTGTCTATTTGACTAAATACTGCTTTAGTCACAAATAACAAAACTCATTGACTACAGCAGCCTTTTCCCTTATAAGAAAGCTCTTTGGTGTTCTAGGTTTACACCAAAGTCAGTTTCTTAGTCCTTAAAGTAAAAATACTTAACTTTTACATTGCTTCAGTGAAAACGCAACCTCAGCCTGAGGAAAGGCCCTACCTAAGGACAAGTATAAAAGAAACATGGTTTCCATTTCCCACTCCTTCCCAGGAAATAGTGTATCTCCCTGCACACTTGTGCTCCACCTCCTTCTCCCCACTGCCGAGCACTGGAAGACAGCACCACATCAGGTGGTTCACTGAGACTTGACTCCAATTGCCTCCATCTGCTTCTTCTCTTTTTTCCAGGATGCCCTCATTACTGCCTAGACCTGCTGAGATCTGCTGTAACCTCCTGAGACCCAGAGTGTCCTCTGGGCACTACCGCAGATAACAACAGAGCAGCAAGAGGGGCAGAACAAACTGCTGAAGATGACCATCCTGGGAGGGTGTGGAGTGGGACAGAGTTGATTCAATAAACACTTCTGCAATTAATGTGCACATCCCTGAATAGTAGAAAACTGTAATTAAGTGATAAGTAAAGCACCTGAAATGCAGTTAAATATACCAGCTGCTGCTCTAGGCCAGATTTCACTCTGGGTTTACATCTCTGCAAGCTCTGAGAATTGTCTGAAGTCTCTGAAATGTCTCTCACAAATGTCTTCCACACCCTGTGAGGGACAGCAAAGCACTGAGCCAAAGCTTTGTCCCAGGGATTTCTAGCTGCTCATCCTTTTGTTCTCACACTCGGTGCTCTAAATATGCAATAGGATGAATATTATTACAGAGTTATTATTTCTGTCATGAATTTTAAAAACTACCTATATGAATAACTGTAAGTCAAAGTCCTTCAGGGACTATAATAAATCCAAAAGACATCTGAGTGCTAGATTTAGTATTTTGATCACTGAATTAGCTAAAAGAAGTGTGAAAATGCATGTACAAAAAGACAGCTCTCTGTTAGCTATACACATTTACACAGACTTCTGGGCAACAGTTTCAGCCAGAAATTAACAACTTGGTCCAAGTAAATTAACTCCCATCCATGCTTTGAATGGAGTACTGGGATTTGCCCTGCCAGGATGTATGATGCATCAAGTCTCTTCAACATCTCTTCTCAGAAAGCATCTCCTAAATGTTTACAGTTATCAACATAAAGCCAAAATAGAGAGCTTTAAGGATGTTTCATAGAATCATAAAATGATTAGGGTTGGAAGGGACCTTAAAGATCATCTATTTCCAACCCTCCTGCTATTTAAGCATTTTGTAAAGCTTCCTCTACATACACACGGAAGAAACCAAATCAGATGTTTTTACATGTGTCTGCCTCTGCATCACAACCTAAGATGCCATTACAAAATGTTGTAGCATAGCCAGTGACCTGTTGTTATCATTCCAAATCTTTCTTGGTGACATACACTGTCAACCAAGTGCATAATTTGAGACACAAGAAACAATCCTAAGAAAGTAAGCAGTTTGAGCTCCAGAAATTACACTTGTGCCCAAATTCTCTCACAGATAATTCTGAGAAAGCCAGAGTGCGTACATAAGTCATAAATACATACAGGAGGCCACAGAGGAGAATAATGTAAGTCCCACCCTTGTTTTGCTCCCTGTGTAGTTTTGCTCACTTGGCCCCTCTCCTGTGTGGTGTATAGTTGTAGAAGTAAAAAGCCCCAGGAAGCCCATGTTTGCCAGCCATCGTCTCTCCTCATGTCCTTGGCACAGCCAAATGGAGATGGAGTTACTTACTGGGTAGGCACTGGAGAGGCAGAATCCAGCAAACATCTGCTGCAATCCTTTGGGACCACTGTCTGGTGTTACAGCTTCCAGGGTATTAGATCCAAAAGCATTAATTTGCTCTCTTGAAATCATGCATCAGGATAGCCAAATTAATTGAGGTGACAAACACAGCTTTTTCAATCACGGATGCAACAGATGCAGGGAGATAGTTTGATGCATTCCTGTCTTCTGACAGGTTTTGGATGCTTCCATCTCTGTTTGCATCTAGTAAGAGAGGTGAGAAAAAGGGACAGGCTTCCACTAAAAGCTGGACTTGTTCTGTATTCTTAATGTAGACAGTTACAGGCTGTTACCACCACAAGAAAAATAAAATTAAAAAAAAAATCGGATTTTAAATCACTTTGCTATTTTTGTCTTGGTGAAAACCTATGGCAACAGCTTACTATGGTCACCCACATCCCTAAGGAACTTATCATCACAGCACTAACAATAGGCACAACACTTTGAAAGATTGACATTGAACTTCATAATTTTAATTAAGTGTGGAACACTCTTTTTTTGGGCCAGGTAAAGGCCTCAGAGGATTTTATTTCAGTAGGCAAGTAATGCTAACTTATTGTACCAATAATCCAACAGTTTGCAGACAATACTTTCAAACATGGGACCAGATGGTAAGGTAGCACATTATCTTAATGCACATCTTAAGATACCAACAGGCTTAAAACTACATCCGTGTGTTATATTTTTTGTTGCACACATTTAACTCTCACTAATGGTCCTAAGTCTACATAATGTGCAGTCAAGAAAGGAAAACACCACATGTAAGCATGCTCCCTCTGAACTGGAGAGACGACCCTTTAATGTTCTCCCTTCTTTTATAGCCACACAAGAAAAAAAGGCTAAAACTGAGACTTTCTTCATGCTGCTGATTCCCCACATGTACATTCTCTTTCATTACTTTATTTGTCCAGTCAGTTGCTCCAGACTTTAATAGGAAGGTGGCAGTACAGCCCTGCTTGACCATATCAAAGATAAAGGAGCAGGAATGTGAGGCCATGGAGAGCTGTTTTTCAAGGTGATGCTGCTGACAGGGGATATCCACACCTTTTCAAAAGGTTAATGTTATGCTGGATCTCACTTTAATCTCTTTACAGACCCTGTAAGTACAAGGAACTGAAATAATTATTATTATCCGATTATTGTAATTGCTCAAAGGATTTCTGCTAGTCTCCAATTCAGCACAGTATGTGAAAGGCTGACAAAGAATATGTGACTAAGGTGTAAAGCTCTGGTGCCTGTCAGCAAAAGATTCCCATCATAAACAGTATCTGGAAGAATGATAGGCTTTTTGGGGCTTTCATCAGGAAATAAAAATACAGGAACGTCTGTCACCATCCTTCAACATCTGTCAGAGACCCAGAGAAGAATGGAGAAAGCAACCCAGTTCATCTGTTAAACTGTCTTTTTAACACCACCACTCCCTCATTCCATTCACTCCCTTAAAGTATGTAAGTCTTTGCAGTCCTGGAGTAATGATTGGACTTGATCTTAAAGGTCTTTTCCAACCTAGCTGATTCTGTGATTGACCATGATGGAGTCCAAGGCAGACTTGGGGTAAGTCAGAGAGAAATGGAAATGAGCACAGTTTTTCTGAGGTCGTATAGGATGTCATATCTTTGCTGTTCAAGAAATTAATGGTTTATGCTCTGTCCCTTTCCTTCCTGTCCCTGCAGTAGTTAAGCTGATGTCTATCTGTAATCAATGTGTTACAGAAGCTACATTAGGTGCTGAACCCAGATGCCACAGTAGCCCCTCCTGAGGTGTGGGGCAGGAAGAGGATATGTGGTTCATTCCCTGTGATGCCCAATGATACCGCCAGTACAACAGCACTCCTCCAGTGATGCAGAGCTCAGGAAACACCATGTCCACTGCTTTCACTGGTACTGTTTCTTGCAGACTGTTCTGATTTTGTCATGAAAAGCAAGGAGGAAAGGACGATGGCTGATGGAAGAGAATTTTCCCTCTGTCTCTGAACAGTATCTTTTAGTTTATGCTCTTCTATGACTATTAACTCTTACTGTACTTCAGTGGACACATGGACTAGCTGTTACTTCCCCCTCTGTACTAACTTTTCAGCTTAGCACAACTTTAAAGTTTTTCAGTCACATTAGCTCACACCAGCTATAATCCCTATCTCACAAGTACCAGCCACACCTTTCTGCTTTTTTTTCAGAGGCATAGAATTCCCCATTCACAGAGCAGTTAGTCCTTTCTCTGTTCTCAAGAGTCTTTTCCCATCAGTGAATAATGCTTTTTTATAAATACACAGCTCCTGCTGTATCTTGAACCCCTTCTCCCACCCAATGGGGGTGAACAGAAAGTGTACAGCAACTTCAGGTGCAAGGTCCCAAACTCATTTGACACCTTACTCCAAGCAATCTGTAATTTCCCCAGGGGTCCCCGAGGGAAGGGGCCCCAAAGAACCGGCACAGACCCACCTCCTGCCTGGGATCCAAATTATCACACACGCCTGGCCAAACCTCACCAATTACACTCCGCACACGCGCGTTTGCATTAACTGTGACTGTTCTTTTTCTGGGTTAGTTATCTGAGTAAGTTAGTATAAAAACACTTTGTCATTTTCCATCTGACTTTAATAATAACTGAATAATAAATCATTTAAGCAAATTATTTAATGGATGGAGTAGTAGTACACAGGATACTGCAAGTACAGCTATTAGTATACCATAAATAAATTGCTTAGGTCTTGTGTTGCTATGTCTCTTTCTTTTAATTACTTGTGGTATAAGGAAATAAAAGGGTTGTCCTTTTTTTCATCTTCCCATATATGTGTGCTATTCAAAATAGTGCAACAGATCATCAAAGACGGCTATGGGAGAATTTCTTGTATTCCTTTATTCAGGCTTTTGCTTTCTACAAATATTCTTGTGCATTAAATCTCATTCATCATCATGTTTGTGTTCAGGCTGCCATCTCCTCAGACACACAAAGTAGATGAAACCAGGGACTTCTAAAGCTAAATTCATAACTCTTGGTATTTTAAGCTAACAGCCCAAACCCCCCAGGTGAAAGCAGTAATAGATTCACATCCTCTGTGGCTCACAGAAAGTGAAATATGTGTAACACACATGACCATTAAGTTGCATTTGCAGGTAGATGAGTCTGTTAATACAAATAATGGGGATCAGTGTACATTTCTCAGCAAAAACATACTTAATGGTCTTTGAACGTATTTACCAAGCTTATATTACTATTGCTTCAAGCCATACTCCCTCCTGTGGGATTAGAGATGTTCTTTCTTAGGAGAGGGGGAAAAAGCCACCATTTGGGTCCACTGGTGGTATTTTTCAAGAGAATTTACAAGTCGTGCTGTGGCATAAGCCTTGCTACTAAGGGTGTCCAACACTCCCCCTCTGCACAGGCAAGACACAGCACCAACCAGCCAGAACAAACCTCAGGGGGCTCCGGAAACTGCAGAAGTGTGATGTCTGGATGCAAATCATGCTCATGGTATGTCTCTAAATTAAAGACCGACAACAAACCCAGTAGGCAAGGTTTTTTCCTGCTTGCCTACTCTGTAGGACTCCTACATTTAACACAGATAAAGACAGTAGGTGATATGTCCAAATGATGTGCTGATGACATGACAATTTACCTGTGATTCTTTTAGTCTTTAATTCAAGACTGGACTTATTTGGAAAAAAATTACGGGTTGGATAAAGAAATTAGCTGAGGCTAGGTGATTAGCACCTCACTGGAAAGACTGGGTGATCAAAATTGTGCCATTTAGCCTTAGAACACAATAACCTGTGAACGCTACTACATGCTATCCACTCTCCCATTTATTTTGGTGACCTTTACTTTTCTTCTTTGAAGCAATGATGCTCAGAGCCATCACACAACATTTCATCCCCCAGACTGCTTTCACATCTTTTCTGTATCATTTGTAAGGTCTTGTAACTTGGAACACTTCCACATGGCACTACTCCTGACCTGCCAGCCACACACTTTCATGGGGCATATGTAATCCTGCAACAGAGGCAGATGTATGTCTTCCCAATACACCAATATCCTCTCATGCTCTTTTCCTTGCATGTTTGCTTGTGTCTCCAGACAGTAACTAAAATTCTTATCTAGACAATAATGTATCACTTACAGTATTATCCTGTTGCTTTTATCACCCAAGACAGGCACTGAAAAAGGGTACTGATTTTAGAAAGGGAGCACCTGAGAATGAAAACCCTCTGGTCAGGTCTCAACTGGAGGCCACACAAATAGCTAGATACAGGGACTGCGTTAACAGGGTGTGCAAGCAGCCGCAAGAGTCAGCTTCCTACCTGGCTTGTACTTCCTACTTGGAGAAGAAGTGAGAAAAAATCCTGTGTCAGCCAAGAGCATGTGACTATTGATTTTCAAAGGAAACTATCCTCCCAGCTGCAGTGGCTTTGAAAAGTCTATTCTTACACACTCTTCTCAGTTTAAACGGATGGAAATGACCAAGTCTTGGAGGCCTCCAGCAGCAAGCATCTCCAGGACAGATCCACACTGAAAACCAGGAGGAAATCACTAATTGAAGGTCCTACATGGATCTGCTGAGACTGTGGGTCTGTAAAGTCTTTTTCCTTTTTGTCTCATCAGCTTATGTGAGAAAACAAAGGGCAAAGTGTGCTGATGTGCATGTGCATTTTTAAAAACACTACAGCTTTTTACTCCTGAATTTTACATTAATGTATCTGTGCTTGATAAAGTGGTTTTCACTTATCCTCAATAATGTTTTCCAGACCTGAACACAGCACCATCTAGACCCACATCTCACATAAACTAGTAGTGTGAAATACTGCTACTGTAAATCAGCAACATTAAAGTAGAACAGGAAGCTTCTGCAGGCAAAGAATATGCTACATTTTGTACTCTTTGCTCTACAAGAATTTCCTCTTTCCCCTGTCTCTGCCTTGAATATGTACTACATGAATCATTTTACCCACTAAGGAAACACATCTGACCCTGATATTGAAAAAATGTCCATGTCGTATCAGCAAAATCTTTAACAAGAAGAAATGAAGAATAACACAATTATCAAATCCAGAATATTTTGTACAATAACTCCAAATTATTTTGTATCATAATTTTTTATACTAACATATGCATCGCATTTTGCACCACAATGTGAAAATGTAAATTCCATATCCATTTAGAAATGGACCTGAAAACTGAGGCAAACAATGTGTAAAATTCTCAGTTCTTTCCAGCAATTAACTCTCACTATCTGTGAACATTCCTAAAACATGTATTTGATGAATACGTATTGGGTATACCTAAACTGTACTAAAAGGTGATGTGCAAATAAAAATGAAATTCAAATTCCATTGGTGTAAAAGCATACTACACGAATACTTCATAAACGCAATTGGATGAGCATGCATGCAGAAATGGAACAGAAACAACTCCACAGAGGGGCTGCAAGGAACTGTAATGAATAGTTAAAAGCTGATATATTTTAAGAACAGTCTTCAAAATGTGTTTAAAGCCCTTCCCCGCAAATAATCTAACAAATAAGCTGATGAAAAGTGTAAGAGCTTTTTGCTTCTCTTGTGCTCTAGCTGTATGTACACAAAAAGACCCGTAGACACGGTTATGTTGCCCATGACTTTAGAATAATACAGATAGATGCTGCACAAGACTGCATTTTTCAGGAGCTATGGCTGTACATAAATACAAGATTGAAATAGCCTGTGGAACACAAGAAAACAGTAGTCTGAATTACATTCTTTTAAATTAGGCAATTATGTATCAGGGGTACAATTTCTAAATTGTTTTTTGTTGTGGGTTTTGTTGTTTTGTTGTTTGTTTTTTTTTTTTTTTTTTTAAATATAACAGGAGTTAAGCAATTTAATACTTTTTAAAGTTTGAGCTATGACATGAAAGAATGAGAACCTGTTCACCCTGAAAAAGAGCTGATTCCTACTATTCCTTCATTCTAATGCATTGCTGTCTGCAATCCCTGCTCAGGTAGAGTCCCTGTTTAAATCACAGGCAGCTCTGTCTGGGGAAAAAACCTGCAGGACAAGGGCCAATATTTGAACTGGAATTTGTTAATGTTAGTGTAGCTGGCCAAAATCCAGCAAGAACAGTAGCTTTTTAGTAAATATCCAGGTATTTCCCCGTGAGTCCAACACAGTTTATCTATTATCAGCTTCTGAGGAGCATGGTGAAGAGGAAGGATGGGCTGAGTCACTACAATGCACTGTCAAGGCAAAGGTGATATGTATGTGACACTCTGGTTCCACCTTCTTATCATAAGAAACTAGAAATGCAAAAACCAGCTGTGATTATTTGAACAAGTCACTCTGGGAAAAAGAAGAGGGAAGAAACAAAGTCCTCACAATGAAGTAACGCTATTGAAACAAGACAATTGACCTATGCATTATACTGATAAGGACAAATTTTCCTAAGTGCTCAGCAGTAAGCAGTTCCTATTGGGAACGCAGGTGCTGCTGAGAACTCTGGAAAATACTAGAACATCTCTGAGTGCCAAAATGTAAGACAGCCTCTGTATTTGAACTTGGGTGCCTAAAAACAGATATCGCTGATACAGAATTTTTAAGAGTACTCAACCCATAACTGCATTAATGATCAACTGAATCCATAGCAGCATTGCTAAAAGCCGCTAAATCTTTAAAATAAAACCATGAAAAAGTAGTTATGTGAAAACCCAAACTAAATACAAGAAGATAATAAAACTCCTGAGAAAAATAGTTAAAAGCAAAGCAACAGTAAAATTTCCAAACAAGACACTGTGATCACGCAGTGTTGAGTAAATTTATTTTCCCAAATTCAGAGGAACAGTTCTTGATTTACACAAGAATAAATTATCCAGCTTGACTTTGTGTCCCAACATGTAACTTCGGTATGCTCACCTAAGCTGCAAAAGCAGACTGGTGCTGTACTTGTCCAAAACCTTTGCCTTAAGCCAACTAGCCAGATTAATGGAAATCCATAGAGGTGGCCAATTTTTTCTTTCTAATTACACTGGTGCAATCATAAGGAGTTCTTCACTTTTGTGCTAGCACAAGCTTTATCCCCTTTAAATCAGTCATATATTAAAGAATAAGAACTGTGAGGAAAGATTATTCATTCCAACATGTTTAAACCCAAAGAACTTCACCTGCTCAACATCTGAATTTGCACAAGTCATGGTAGGATCTAAACCGTTAAGAAATCAAAGCAGAAATCTTCCTCTCTCTTGAACAGGCAAGTCTCAAAACAATCAAGACCTAAAAATGAAATGCATGAGCTATTTTGACTAGCATACAAACTTAGATTATAATAATAAAGCTGATATTAATCAACTTAAATTACTTGTTAAGTGCTCTGTCCTACACAAGAGGTACTGCACTGCATTAGCTTCTGCAGGAAGAACAAAGGAACACAATCTTTGTTATTAATCCTCTGAAACGAAGATTACGTTATTTCTGTAGCCTGTAATACAGCTTTTGAGTCTACATTTTTAGCCAGTCCAGTAACATGCTTGGACAAAAGTCTTGTTTCATGCCAGGGAAATCCATGTTCTGAATTTTCATTGAAGAAATCTGGCTATATTTCAGCAAAAGCCCATCATTTATTATCCCCAAAATAACCTTGAAAATTAAATCCAGACTCTGATATATGGGAGCTACCGATAGTTAATTTTCTCTTTGCTGTACAGTTATTTACAAGTATCACATTTAGAGCTATGAAAAACTTTGAATATGGGTCTTCGTATATCTTAAAAATATACAGAATCCTTCTTATGGTAAATGACACCCAAGTACACATATATCCTTTGATTCTATCAGCAAGTGCTAATAATAGAAACTTTAAGAGAAATTGTTTTCAATAATTGGAGTCTAGCTTGACATAAACTCTTTGTATTAAAGCAAACCACTCACTTGAAATGGGTTTTTGAAATTGATTCTATTTTAGAAAGGTTCAATTTAATCCAGTTCCATTTTTCTAACCAACTGGCGCATTGTTTGCTTTTCCAGTTCAAACCTGACCGTATGGTATGCCTTTATGGTAACTCTCAATATACTCTAGACTGCATCCTTGGGAATACTGTACTGCTCTCAACAGCAAAATACCATGAAACCCTCAATTCCTAAATAAGGAACACCATGGTTTTAAATTACACTGATTATTAAACTAAGGTTACATTCCTGTTGCTAAATTGAGTTGTAATTATAAAGCAGAATTAATAACCAAATTTAATGAAAATCCCATTATGATGTAGCTTAGCAAATCAAAGCTGAAACTGCTTTAAGTAAAATGACAGTCACAATATAAAGGCAGTACTACATTTGAGCCTATTTCCTGAGCTTTTGGGATGCCTCAGCAGAAAAGTTAACTTCAAGATGACATTGCCTCTCCCCTCAGTAGCAAGAACGAGCCTGGAGACAAGCTCACAGAGAGAGCAGGGTGATAAGAGAAGTTCCTTTCTGTCGAGAAGGCTGCCTCAGACCTTTGTGGAGCTCACCAAGAAACTGCATTCATGCTGGTTAGGCAGAACCAGGCCCTCCAATTTCAAGTCATCAACCCCATGTTAGTCCAGAGAGAATAACACTCAAGGAGAATAACTCCTGGGAAAAGAGGAAAGTTATTCCAAAATACATTTTTTTTAATTCCAGTAGGCTTTTCTTCTTCTAATCCATGCACCATATAGTAAACAAAATTTGATTTTGAGGGTTTTGTATCTACTGGGATTAAAATCTACAAAGAACTGAGTTGTGCAAAAGGTGAAACAAAAGGAGTGTCTGATTTACCCCAATTACACTTATTAGGACTATATTCATCTCAGAATACAAATGTAGTTAAACAGACTCAAAATGAAAAGCTTTACTTTTAGTATGAAACACTGATGAAAGACTTGAATCGATCTCTCTTCTTCCCCATTTAACCTAATCCTGCACAAGAACTGCAAGACTAGTTATACATTAAGGATTTTTGAAACTTCAATGGAAAACTTCTCAACCACGAGACAAGAGCTGGAAAGCAAATAGTTCTTTGTAAAATTATAGAGCTACCTCAAGAGTATGCAAGCAGGTTTAATGTTGACTGCGTTGTTGAGGTATACTAATGTAATATAGATGGCGCACGGAAAGGAGAAAATTATTTCACATTCAGCTGAAGAATAAATATACACAATCATCTTCAAAAATCAATGCATTGACCCCACATCTGAAATTGAGCTGAGGGTAGATTTCTAATCAGAAGCAGGATTTCCTGCTAATGAGGTGCAAACCAATGTACACCAATAGTCAAATGTTTCAGCTCTGGTGTCTTGTGCTCTGATGAGTAAGAACCTTGTACTATTCATGTTCACAATAATTTCAGCTCTCTCTGTCAGTAAGAGAGATTCTCTGAATAATGTATGTTGTGCAAAAGAAATGAACAAAGTTTAAATAAAATAGGGAATGGGAAGGGAAAAGAAAGAGGACTATCTCCAAACTCATAAATCAGATCAATTTTGCTAACTTACAACAGTCTATCTGCTTAAGCAATCCATTTCATATCTATTCATGATTTAGAATAAAAATACCACTGTTCTGGGCCCATTTGAAGAAAACAAAAATTGTGTAAGGTAACCATTAGAAAATAGATAGAAACTGAACATACAAAATTATTCCAGTTTCGAAAGTACATGCATGAATATTTGGATAGCTGTTTTTATCTAATTAAAAGAAAAAATATTCAAGTTTTCCCACTGTTGTAGTGAATTACCTGCTAATATGCCACCCACAATCATCTGTAATACTCTGTTTACTGTCCCTAACACACGCAAGGGGCCAGGCCCTGAATCTTCACAAGTAACCTCTGCAGCAAATGGGAAGAGAAATAGAGGTATCCGGTCTTGTCTCAGAGCTTTATGCTTGAACTCACATGAATATTCATTGCAGTCCAGCAGCTCTAAGGCTTTTGTACTGTATATTTGGGGACGTGTGCACTGAGTAATTTCTACACAAATGACAAGATCCAAAGCTGCTATTTCACAGTGGTTCAGCAAAGTTATCATTTCATATTGCCATGAAATGACTTAATTCAGAGCTGATGGTGGGGGTTCTTTAATTAGGTTAGAAAATCTCACACATCTGTGCTTTAGAAGCCTCTGTCAAGCCAGCAAATTCAATCACACTGAAGTCAGTGTCCTCCAGCTATCAGACAATTGATTTTTGCAGGATTCTGCTCATATTTAGTTTAAGGGACATGCAATAAGTGCATTCAGTTGTCAGTTAGTTTGCCTAGATTTCATTAGGAGATCTGTTGTTTAAAAAATACTCTTCAGTATTAAAATGCTTCAAAAAAGAAGCAGCAGTTGGATTACTGGCAAGAGACTGCAAAATATGAAATAAATACAAACTTGAACTAATGCAAACATACACATTGGTTTAAGTGGGAAATACAGACTTAAATAAACCTATTTAATACAGATGTACAGAGTTATATGAGCATGCACACAGATAAACGTAAACATTTACTTTCTGCCTCTATCTTTGCCTCCCCCCATACTGTAAAGATTCATCATCTCTGAGTCATTAAACTCTTTGGAACTGAAATTAGATTCAGTTAAAAAAAAAAAAAATCAGGTTATGAATCGCTATTTCTATAAATGACAGAAACATCAAGGGACAGGTTTTCCTCAGTTAAAGCAATGCGAGGTAAATACAACTTAAAGTGGCTGGAATGAGAGAGAAGAATCTGCTGTGAATAGTATAAATAAGTAAAGTTTTGGGCAAACCCTTTTTGAATCTATGGTGTTAGACTTACACAGAGAAGTGGTTCAATTTTAGACAATTTTGATTTATGCAAGACAGAATTAATCCACCAATGCTCAAACAGAAATACTATGCAATGCCCTTAATCCAGAAAGTAACAATAGCCTCAGAAATTATCTGGCAGAACTGGATGTGTAGGCAGAATCTAAAATAATTGACTTCACCTAAAATTACTGATTTCAGTATGCAAAAATTTTAGTCCTTTCCTCTTCACAAAAAATGGAAGTTTAAAAAAGCTACTGTGTCATTTGTCTTCATGGAATATATAATCAGTGCCTGCAAAAGTTGACATGCATTGTGATATTTTCTCAATGAACTACAGCTGCATAGATCTTATTCCTTCCAGTTTTAAAGCACCTTTTGAAATGTTTTCTCCTTATGGAGTTTGATATTGATTTTCACCCTAAACACAACTAATACATTGCTCTAATATAGAATTCACACTTAATGGGACATCAATCTTTCCTGCATAAAATGAATGGAGCCATTTTGGCAGCTCAGAAGCTTTTCCTGTTAAATAAGGTGGCAAGGTCATTCTGAAACTTGGAGTACCAAAGACTCATATAAATAAATTTACCAATCATTCAATAAATTATATATGAGAAATGCACAGTACATTGTATGTTTACGTATTAAAAAGTGACACAGAGATGGCTGTGATAAAGTGGAGAGAAACACAGAACTTAATTTAAAGGCACGATGAACACTAAGACCTCCTTCAGTATGTTTCTACTTTACACTCACGCAGCAATGTTGCTTAGGGTATCTACTTCCAGAGGCAATTCACTCTTGAATGAAGAGGAGGAATTCAGAAACTTAAAAGACGACAAAAGAAAACCTATGAAGTCCTAAAACATGAACATCAAAGTAGCAATGCTACTATGGTTTCAGCTTTGCCACACTATGTCCCACCGTCTTACATAATAACATGAATTCCTTCTCCTAAGCCAGACCTACATGAAGATAAATAGAAACAATGTTTTGCTACTACTGGAGATCAAGCTGTATCCAGCACATGTTTAACCACCTCTAAGGACCCTGAGGTGATTCAAATATAGTAAGTTCAGCTAATTATACTTTGATTCTTTAAAAAAAGAGGAAGAAAAAGTAAATGTTGCCTCATTTGGTAAAGGCATTTCTTTTTCTCATTTCCTCTCTGGTGTATGTGCATCTCTATGTGTGCGGGTGAGTGTGTATAAAATATATAGTAGGAAGAGAATATTTGTTCCAGTTGAGGTGGTCTGTGAAATCAAGTAAATCAGATACTAACGTGATTTGGCACCAATGTATGGATGCATAGAGACATATCCACAGGATGTATGCATTACGAAATGATAGGAGACATTTACAACCTAGAATATAAGAGCAGGGCTGCCTCAAGTGACATCACCAGATCAACTGCAGCGTCAAACAACTCAGATATATTATCCTGCACACCACTGCTTCCCTGTCTCCTTTCCAGCCATTAGAAAAGCATTTGTGAGCACAAGTATTATCGTATGTTTTCAAATACACACAAGGCACACCATACCCAAAAGCAACCAAGAGGAACTGGGTGTGTACGGACTGATCGAGACATTCATAATTTTTCTTTACAACAAAAATTCATCTCCATAGAAACTGGAAAACAAGAAACTACAGTAATAACACTAAAGTAAATGCCACATCAGGTTAGTCCGCAGAAGGCAGGAGAGGGGACTTTGCTCCACTTAGAAACTAGCACAGATTGCTGCCCCTTTTGCTCTTCTGCACAAGGTATCTATACTGGAAGACAGACTTACTGATGTTTTTGAAATACAAGATAATGATGTGATTTCTTGTTATTTCCACTGCAATTTACCCATAAGGTGGTCAGATAAATGGCAAGTTTACTTACAGGCATTTGTTACAGCAAAGCTGTTAGCTGTTTCAATGTTGTCTACATGAGGAACCAAATTAAAAGGTGCTTCAGATGCATTGGGGCTGGTGTTATGGAGAAAAATTGCTAATCGAAAAGCAGTATATTCCTGATCTGTGTTCCTGATGAAGAGACCACCTACAAAAAACATAAAAAAAAAAAGGCAAAAAGCAAACGAAGCAGCATGAATTATTTGCAAGCTACTTACTATCTTGTATCACCAAGCAACTGTCTCTCCCAAAGCTGCACAGTAAGGCTACTCCTACGACTTTAATGGATAAGGAACTAAACATATTCGTAATCACAACCACTGCCTTTAAATCACTGTCCTCAATCGATTTTAACCTCCCTGATGCATTCATGCTTCTCTTCTGACTTCTCAGTTTCCAGCCTTTTATACATAAATACCCAGATTTGTCATGATTACAGTGACCTTTTAAAGTGTTTAGCCTCCATCTCCCTGATACGGAACACACCGGTAAATCAGCTACTCAACAGCCTCTTACATTAAGTGGCAGGCTGATTAAGGGGAAGGATGCTTTCTGGATTAAAAAAAAAAAAAAAAGGGAAAATACAAACTCAGTGCAGGATAATCTGCACTGAACAGGAATATAATGAACTTTGCTCCTCTGCAGCCATGTGCAGGCAGGGAGCAGCTCAGCCTTGTTAGCAGCATCTTTACAAGTCCACTAGAAATGATGCAGTGATGGAGCTGAGCTGGAAAGAATTCAGCTAGCTGCGTCCCATCCGAAACACGTCTGAAAGGAGGGGAGCAGGAGGCGATGGGAAGGGGGTGAGGATGGGGCACTGAGCTACAAGGACAGACCTACAAAACCCTAAACTTTCCAACTAGAAGGGAAAGAAGGGCAGCGTTGGCTTTTACCCCCAGTCCTGTCAGCTACCGCATCCTCCCGATGCATATAACTCCACATCCCTCTGGAGCCAGTGAAAGACACGGGGTTCGGAGAGGTGAGGAGAAGGGGGAGTTTAGGCAGTCAAGGGGCATCATCCCCGAGCCCCTTCCTCGCCTACCAAGCCTGCTCACTCCCAGAGCTAGAGCGAGTTCTGCGAAAGAGAAGCATCCTCCCTTCCACACGCGAACGCACACACATACTGGTATACACACACACACACATAGAGATGTACACGCACACAGACGCACACGTACATCGATACACGCGGATTTCTTCGTGAAGGCAGGGAAATGGGATGGTGTTGGAAGAAAAATCTTTAAACTGCCTCCTTCCCAACTCACTTTGCAAAGCATTGAACCCCTGGACACACGCACACAGCCCAATGCAGCGCTTACCTATTTGCACACTGCTAGGAAAAGCTCCCATTGCTAGTCCCCAAAAGCCAGAAAACAACAAGACAAGCTGTCTGCAAATTATCCTCATCTTCTCTTTTGCCTCTCTCTCTCGCCTTCTCCCCGCTCGCTCGCTAGACGCTGCTCAGAGAGGCATTGAGGACGAGGTGGCTACAAACAAAATCAAGAATTAAGAAAAAAAAAAAAAAAAAAGAGGAAGGGGGGAATAAAAAGAAAGGTTCCCTCCCTTCTTTGCCTCTTTTTCTCTTTTTTTAGTGTGTTGTTGCGTTTTAGTATCTGTTCGCTATTCTCTCTCGCCGCCGCACCGCCTCTCTCCGGCCGCCGCTGCCGTTTCAGCAAGCCATGCCGCCACGCCGGATTTTTCCCGCAGTCTCCATCGCCGGGGAGCGGTTTCTGTCCGGCTGCAAGCCTTGCACATGCAGAAGATGGTGGTGAGTTTGGCGGCGGGGGGGAGCGGCTAGTGGCGGCGCGGCGGGCAGACATGCGCCGTGAGACCCCCCCCCGCCGCCGCCCGCGCCGCCGCCCGCGCCGCCGCTGGCGCGGAGCCGCTAAGCGCGCCCCGTTCTGCGCCGCCCCGCAGAGCCGCCCGCGGGTTCTGCGCGCACTGCAACCACCGCGGCAGCGGCGAGGCGGGTTGTGTTGCTTTGGGGTTTTTATTAGTATTATTATTATTTTTCCCCGTTTCTGCCGCTCGCACATCTGCGTGAGCGCAGCGGAGCGGAAATTTGTGCGGCGGAGGGCAGAGAGCGAGAGTGCCAGGCAAGGTCACTGCCCCGGGCTTTGCGCGGGTTATGGGGAGAGGCACGGCCACTGCAACCCATCATTCACGCGGCTGGGGCTGGCGTTTATTAAGTACCAATTATTATTAATGAAGGTGGCAGGGAGGCTCTGCATGTGCTGAGCGGCTGCGGAGCGGGGAGACGGAGCTAGACAGACATCTCCCCACTCGGGGGGCTCCGTGCCGCACGGGAGCAGCGGGACCCCCGCCTCGCTGCCGGGGTTTGCGGCAGAGGATGGAGCAGAGGGACGAGACCGGGGAAGTGCTCAGCGCTTGTGGGCACTCATGCCAAAAGGAGAGAGCAAATGACAGGAAAACTTCGCTGCTCCTGTGCCGCCGCCTTTCCTCTCTCTCTCTCTCTCTCTTTTTTTTTTTTCTTCTATTTTTTTTCACCCTTTTTTTCACGTTTTCTTTTGTTGGTGGTGGTGGGTTTGGTTGGTTGGTTGGTTGGGTTTTGTTTTTTTTTTAAACCCTTATCTTTGGTGCCTTTAGATTTTTCTTTACAAGCTTTGGAAGTTCCCCAAAGCAGCTGCCAGAAGTCTGGGGATATTGCAGTTAATTACTAAAAGATATATATAATAAATGATAGGTAATGAAATCATCCAACAATAGCTGTATGTCAGGGAGGGGAGCTTCTAGTTTTACATGTGGCTTTGCGGAGAGATTTCTGTCAGTCACAGGGAATGATTGGAGCTCAAATAACTTAATTTTAAAATGTTAATTTGCAATATGAAAGAATATTGATTTTTAAGGTGAGCCTTGTGGCTTTGTGCTCAAACACACACATTTGCTCCAAGACCAGAGTTTTGCTTGCTTTCCTGAAGGTTTACTTTCTTGGTTTATTACTACATCCTGTGTAAAAAGACATCCCCTTTTATTGCTGCAGAGGGTGACAATGATTTTTGAAGCATGATTGTGGGCTCCTCAGTGTACCCGAAAGAGCAAGCAAAAAACACTGAGAGCAGATATATATATAAACTTGTCTGCATGGGCATGTGCAACTGTGTGTGTGACTCTTGTGTTTGGGAAAGTGTGGAGTTCCTGTAAATAAATTACTCTTTGAAAGACTTCTTTGCAGATCGCTGGCAAACAGACTTCACCTGCATTTCAGAATACTCATTCCTTTATTTTTCAGTAACTCTTCTACTTCCCTTTACTTTCCCGTCACGTATTCCCATCCTTCCTCTCAATCTGCAGGCTTGCGCTTCAGATTATTTACCCATGGCTTTTTGTGACCTCTACTTTTGCTCTTGCTTGTCTTTCCATCTTCTGTGCCTTGCTTCCTTTGTCTCCCTGAATTCTCAAAATCTGGTTCCTCCTTTCTTTCATCCTTTAGTATTTAACTTTTTGACTTTGTAAATCCAAGTAAAATGTAATGAAAATGGAATAATATTTCAACTCCATAATGGCTGTCTGGTTCTTCACCATTAGGAGCAAGTAACGTGGAAACAGGTAAAATATGAAGTTAACCTGATGACACATAATCATGTGAATTCATGCCAAATATGTATAAAAGATTATATATGTTCATTATAGGCAAATTGCTGCCTACCAGCTAAGCTGAGGAATATGCCTTTTTCAAATATGACGGTATCATGTTAATTTAAATTTAATTTGAGAGTCCACAAGGAACCATTTAATACAGTGGTCTAATCTGTTCTGACCAAAAGTCTCATCCTGCAGGTTCCATTTCTGTTGGAACATCTATTTAAGTGAAACATCCAACCTTGATTTTAAGACTTCAAGAGACAGGAAATCCATCAGTTCCCTGGGTAAATTGTACCAGTTGTTACCTACTCTAATTTGTTGAAATCTGCATTTGTTTTGTTTTGGTTTCTGATGAACCCAGTGTTCCTGTTATGGTATCACTCAGTGCTATTCCTGGAAATAATCCTATCCTCTCCTTGACACTTCCCTCCTTAGACATCTCAGGATCATTTTTGCAGCTATGGAAAGCAGAGGAAAGAAAGGGTAAGAGGCCACCATAGTAATTTTTTTTAAAAGACACAAGGGGAAAAAAAAGAGTTGCAGTGTCAAAGGGGAAAAATCCCATTTCAGTAAGTTTTGAGAAGTGAATGGCAGATGATCAAGTAATTGATCACAATGTTTATCTTACAGAAAAACTGAAACAGGAAGGATAACAGGGTTGTAATCAAGATTAAGTTTGGAAGGGAAGAAAGATGAGATCAGTTTTTAGATTCACTGATACTTTAGTGGGTTATCCTGGGCTGATTGCCGAGTGCCCACCAAGCTGCTCTTGCACTCCCAGCAGGATAGGGGGAGAGAATAAGATGAAAAAGCTCATGGCTCCTGATAAAGACAGGGAGATCACTCACCAGTTACTATCACAGACAAACTAGACCCAATTTGGGAAAAAATAATTTAATTTCTTGTAAATTAGGAGGCTGAGAAACAAAGACAAAACTATAAAATATCCTTCCACACACCCCTCTTACCAGGCTCAACTTCACACCTTTCACAACTCCTCCCTTCTTCCTCTGAGCAGCACAGGGAAGTGAGGAATTGGGGATTCCAGCCAGTCCATAGCATTTTATCTCTGCTGCTCCTTTTTCCTCATGCTTTTCCCCTGCTCCAGTGTGGGTCTGCCCTATAGGGTACTGTTCTTCAGGAACAGGTTGCTCTAATATAGGCTCTCCACGGGCCACAGTTACTGCCAGAAAACCTGCTCCTGCTTCACTCTCCACAAGCTGCAGCTTCCTTCAGGCATCTCCAGCTGCTGCAGTGCTGTCATCGGTTCCATCGTAGTCTTCACCATGGGCTGCAGGTGAATTTCTTCTCCAGTGCCAGGAGCACCTTCTCTCCCTCCTTCTTCACAGATAGTGTCTGCAGAGTTGTTACTTTCCCATTTTTCTCACTCCTCTCTCATCCAGCTGCTGTGCAGCATTTTTTACCATTTCTTAAATATGTTACTGCAGAGATGCCACCAGCATCATTGAGTGCTCAGCTTTGGGAAGCAGTGGGTCTGTTTTGGAGCTGGATAAAACTGGCTCTTTTCAACATGATGTCAGTTTCTTGTGTCTTCTTAGAGGCCACCTCTGCAATGGACCCACCCAGCCCCAACCTTGCCACGTAAACCAAATACAGTTGTACACTGCCAACCAAGAGGAGACCAGAAGGGAGAGTTTGTGTGTTCTCCCAGGGGCTGCTAGAGAGGTGCTGCATGAAGCTGCTTCTGAACTGGGGTCCCTGGCTCCCCCTAGTTCCCCTCAGGCAGACTGTGAATGTTGTGGTAGGTGATGGACTAGAGGCACTGGCTGTTGGTGGTGAATGCTTATTTTGCCTTAGGGCATGTAACAGCTTGTGTTGGCCCTGCTTGGAGGCCACCACTAGAGAAGACTTGCTCTTCAGAACATAAGCTGATGATCTGCTGAATGAATCCTGCTGCAGATGATGTATGAATATGATGCTTTTTCCCTCTGGCAAGGACTGAAAACCTTTGGCTGTTTGCTTGGTCAGATAGTCTTGTGCTTGAACTAGATGCATTTATTAAAAGACCCTTCAGGAACTGGAAGAATATGAGAAGATTTGTGCTAGAGAAGAAATGAAGGCTGTATGCTAGACAGGAGGAATAAAACTGCAAAGAAGGTACCAGTCATTCACCTTATAGGAATCCCAGGGGGAAAAGCAGAATATGAAGGAGGGAGACAGTTTGCTCTATAGACAGTTTGTGATGCATATGTAGTGATAAACCCACATACTGAAGTAGCAAATTTGATTCATATTTATATCTTCTTGAAACCGAAATGCAAATCCCAGCTACACAATTTATTAAAAAGTCATGTCATTATGTGTCTGGAGACATGTAACCTTGTGAGGAGAACAGGACTTGACTGAGAAAGGGAGAAAGTAAATCTGTGCTGATTGTCAGGGACAGGTTGAGACAATTAGGAGTACAGAGGAGAGGAAAGGAGAAGGGCAGTTTCACTAGCAAGAGACACAGCAATGAAGATCCACCAGCAGGTTCGGGGTGCACCAAGGCAGTGACTGTCTGTGAAAACAGACAATACCCTGACCCTAGTGTGTGTGCCCATGCTGCTAAATGAACTCCTTTGGAGTAGGCAAATGTCTGTGCTACAAAGGTTCCCCGTAGCACAACCATCTGGGCATGGAGTTCCATTCCCAAACTGGATTCAGTCATTTAGGTTAGTCTTGCTTCAAATACAGTTCTCATTGCAGCTTTCACTGTGTGGTCACTGGAAATGCTTTGGCAATAAATAAATGATGGAGAAAGCAATTGACTCAACACCCTGTCCTTTCTTAGTCCTTTCTTGCCTTATGAAATGTTGTAGCTCACATATCTGTCAAATAGATCCATTAGACTGTAAACTCTGGGACAAGGCTATGTCTTTTGTGAAGTGCTTTGCACTTCTGGGCAATAAAAAGTAAATAAAATACAAATCATCTATGTAGAATTTTTTACACTCCACCCTTTGGCATGGTCTCACATCACCATTTGAAGTGATACTAGTAGTACTGAATAGATCAGAAGTGCACCAAAAGAAGATGCAGTTTTCTTTCAGTAGTATAACTGATTTTCAGGAAATGACTTTATAGAGTTTTCTTGCATTTTTGTTCTTATTGCTTATTTTTCATTCATCTAAATTCTGGGATAGGCAGGACAGGTGATCATTTTTAACAGTGCTTCTCATTAAAAGTGTTATGTTGAGACTGCAACAATCGTAGTACAATGCATTTGGCTTTGAATGTGTTTATCCACTGGTTCCACTCCTTTCCACCATGCTGTATGCTAATATCATTCTTTTCTGACTTATCAACCTTGAAGTGATACAGTAAGAGACCTTGACCAGGAAAGGAGAGGTTATAGAGGTCATCCTGCAGAAAGAAAAATATCCAGATCAGATTATACACATTGTCACAGCAGTATTAGTTAGGATTATTTCATGAGGAATTTCATGAGGATTATTTCATATGAGGAATGGGTTAGAGACCAGTTGAGCAATCTGGACATCCATAAATCCATGGGTCCAGATGGGATGCACCCGCGGGTGCTGAGGGAACTGGCGGAAGTCATTGCTAGACCACTCTCCATCATCTTTACCAAGTCTTGGGAAACGGGAGAGGTGCCTGAGGACTGGAGGAAAGCAAATGTCACTCCAGTCTTCAAAAAGGCAAGAAGGAGGACCTGGGTAACTATAGACCGGTCAGCCTCACTTCCATCCCTGGGAAAGTGATGGAACACCTTATCCTTGGTGCCATCTTAAGGCATGTCAAGGATAAGAGGGTTATGAGGGGCAGTCAACATGGCTTTACCAAGGGGAAGTCATGCTTGACCAACCTCATAGCCTTTTATGAGGAAATAACACGGTGGATGGATGATGGCAGAGCGGTGGATGTGGTCTACCTTGACTTCAGCAAAGCATTTGACACAGTCTCACACAGCATCCTCACAGCTAAACTAAGGAAGTGTGGTCTGGATGATCAGGTAGTGAGGTGGACTGTGAACTGGCTGAAGGAGAGAAGCCAGAGAGTTATAGTCTATGGGGCGGAGTCTAGTTGGAGGCCTGTATCTAGTGGAGTGCCTCAAGGTCCCAGTACTGGGACCAGTATTATTTAATATATTCATCAACGATTTAGATGAGGGAATTGAGTGTACTATCAGCAAGTTTGCTGATGACACTAAGCTGGGAGGAGTGGCTGACACGCCAGAAGGCTGTGCTGCCATCCAGCGAGACCTGGACAGGCTAGAGAGTTGGGCAGGGGATAACTTGATGAAATATAACAAGGGACAGTGTAGAGTCCTGCATCTGGGCAGGAACAACCCCAGGTTCCAATATAGGTTGGGGAACGACCTGTTAGAGAGTAGTGTAGGGGAGAGAGACCTGGGGGTCCTGGTTGATAGGAGGATGACCATGAGCCAACACTGTGCCCTTGTGGCCAAGAAGGCCAATGGCATCCTGGGGTGTATTAGAAGGGGAGTGGTTAGTACGTCGAGAGAGGTCCTCCTTCCCCTCTACTCTGCCCTGGTGAGACCGCATCTGGAATATTGTGTCCAGTTCTGGGCCCCTCAGTTCAAGAAGGACAGGGACCTGCTGGAGAGAGTCCAGCGCAGGGCAACTAAGATGATTAAGGGAGTGGAGCATCTCCCTTATGAGGAAAGGCTGAGGGAGTTGGGTCTCTTTAGTTTGGAGAAGAGGAGACTGAGGGGTGACCTTATTAGTGTATATAAATATATAAAGGGGGAGTGTCACGAGGATGGAGCCAGGCTCTTCTCAGTGGCAAACAATGATAGGACAAGGGGTAATGGGTACAAACTGGAACACAAGAGGTTCCTCTTAAACTTGAGAAGAAACTTCTTCTCAGTGAGGGTGACGGAACACTGGAACAGGCTGCCCAGGGAGGTTGTGGAGTCTCCTTCTCTGGAGACATTCAAAACCCGCCTGGACACATTCCTGTGTAACCTCATCTAGGTGTTCCTGCTCCGGCAGGGGGATTGGACTAGATGATCTTTTGAGGTCCCTTCCAATCTCTAGCATACTGTGATACTGTAATTTGAGAATAATGTGGTAACACTGATGTAATTAAGAACTGTTGTATATGTTAGACTTAATGTCCATTTAGAACAGTATCCTGTGTTAACTGGTGGAAGTTTATTAGGGAAGGGTATGAGAAGCTAAGCAGTCTTTCATTTCTCTAAGAAAACAAGAGTTAAATATCGTTTACTGTGCCACATCATCCATAGTTTTGTACACCTTTATAATATCACCCTTCTATCACCTCTTCAAATGTGAAGAATCCTATTCCATCTATTCTGTCCTCCTATATCCTTTAGTCTATACTATATATCAATCTTCCTTGGCACTATTCTCTATGCTGCTTCTTATGGCTTTCTGAAAAACAGACACACAGTATAGGACACATTTTTTTTGTTTTACTCTTTTCCTTTCCTAATTTTTCCTAAAATGCCATTTTCTGTTCCCAGACAATGTTTTAAGGAAACTATCCACAAAGACTCCAAGATCTCTTTCTTGAGTGGTAATAGCTTATTTAGAGCCTATCATTGTGTGTGTATAGTTAAGGTTATTTTTCCCATGTGCACCACTTTGTATTTTCAGTACGAAATTTCATCTGCCATTTTATTGCTCGATCAATTAGTATTGTAAGATTCTTCGGCAATGCTTCCCAGACAGCTTCAGTCCCAGAGAATTTGGTGCAAGAGCAAAATTGGAATCTATGCCCTTTGAATTTGATCTCACCTGTGTTACATTTTTAATGGTGTAATGTGTTTCTTCAGGCTCAGACTTATAATCGGGGCTGCACATGGGATGTACCTGAGAAACTACGAAAGTCTGAAGTAATGTTTCTTTCCTAAGTACAGCTTATTGCAGTAGTAAATGCCAGGCAATTCTGAAGGATGGGGTAATTTCCTCATCAATTAGAGTTGTGCATGTGGGGAAAATGCACCAACGTAAATGCATTCCACCTGAGCCCATCTGGCCTTGTTTATGCAGTTAAAAAAGACCAACTTTTGCTAATGCTGGCTTCTGCCCACCACTTATAATTCCTGAATTCAAAGTTAGTTATTCCTAGTCTTCTGGGTACTGTATGAGTTAGACCAACTGTCAGTAAGTTTACATAAAACAGCCTTTAAAATAAATTTATTTCATACCCATTTTGATACCATTTGAGTACTTTTCTAAAGTAGCAAATGAAAGATTCCCCTGGGTATATTTGAGGTGGCTGGCTAATAATCACCCACACTGCAAAGTCTGGCCAGCCTGTTGATTCCCTGAAAGGGAAGGTACAGGTCAAGAAGGGCTATTCACCCATCTGCCCCTCTGCTATGAACTGGATGCATGTAGTGTATCATGCAGTTCTTAAAAATTGCCTTTTTAAACTGGGAGTAGGATGTTGGTTCTACATCTTCCAAGCAAACAACAGCTACAGTGACACACATCTCCTCCTCCCCCCGAGAACGAAAACTTTGCAGTGAAACTGAATGCAGTGTGGAATAAGATGGGAAGAATCCAGAAGAAAATCATGAGGAGACAGAAACTCAATTTAAATAATTACAAATATTGGGAATGTGAATTATTATGAATAAAATTTGTTTTTCCCTAAGTCAAAAAGATAGTTTGTTTGGATTCTATTGAGATTAAAAAAAAAAAAAACAAAAAAAAAAAAAACAAAAAAAAAACCAAACCAAACAAAAAACCACAAAAAAACCCCAAACAAAACAAAACAACCAAACAAAACATGTCAGAACATCACACTATTTTCATGAACCTAATTTAAGATTTACCCCCTCCAACCCTTTTTTCACCCTTTTTTTTTTCTGCCAACAGTTGATGGAAAATATTTTTAATTTTCTTACCAGTTTTCATTACAATATTTTGCTGTAACCTCTGTGACATAATCTAAGCAGCAGAGTGAGGAAGATGTTAGAACAGTATAAAGAATGGCATCTGTTCACTACCCAGAGCATCCTGCTGTATTGACCTTACTGTCATTTCTTGTAAAAAGCACTGCAAAGTTCACCTTTGTTTGAAGGTTTTAGCTCATTTCTCTTTTTCACCTTCCCAGTGCTGCCACCCATGGGGAAGGGTGAGCTGTTTTCTCTGTGGCTTGTGCACGCCACTAGCACAGAACTGCCACGTTAGTCGCAGATACAGAAGCCTCAGTATTGATGATGCTGGATGAGCAGAAAGGACAAGTCTGAATTCCAGATCCTGAAGGAGAAGGGGGATGGTGAAATTACTGAGAAGCCTCTGGCCTGTCTTTTTAACTCCTCAAGTGAAGCAAATTTGATAAAAAATCTTTCAGGCATAATTACCAGGAAACATTCAGAGCTGCTTCTACAAAATCATACTTGCAGAATGTAACTGCACTTTGATATACTAAATTGCTCATAAAAATTAGTTTTAGTGAGATTTATTGCCAATAGCAGTGATACTTTTCACCTATATTCTGTGATCTCATGTTAGCTTTTCAAGCTCCTAAAAGATCCGTATCTGTATGTTTGAGAGAGAAATATGCTGCCATCTATACTTGTGTATCAAAGCATTAGGTACTTACATGAGGCTGTTTCTCAGCTCTGAGGGAAAAAAAAAGACCAAAAAAAAGACCAAGCAATCTAATGCTTTTCGTAACAGACAGACAGACACACACACTTTTCAGCTTAATTTTCATGTTAATTAGAGCTTATACAGTGTTGCTTGCATTAGAAGATGCATTTTCAGGCCACAGTTTTGGCCATGCCATGTTCAAACTTGTATTATTCTCTCTATGGTAGGGTTAAAGTTTATCTCAAATAAATCTGTCTATTAGCCTCAGCTTCAGGCTGGATAATTGCTGCCATTCAGCTATAGACATGTGCTATGTGTTTGTAGAACTAGAATCTGTTTTCCCAGAAAATCAGAACAGTCTTTGATGCTTTAAGTGCTGTGAACGTAGCTGGTATCTATTCAAAAGTGTGTGTTCTTACAAGTATTCTAGTAGTCAAGACATGTCTGGTTTTATCCAGCTATTTCTTCTTTAAAAAATGCATTATTCTATCCAAAATCAAGGTGTGTATGTCTGTTACATTACTAGGTGAAGTTATATGCAGCAAATCAGTGCTGTAATGAGCTCATCTAGCACCAAAACCCCTTAAAAGCAATTAATTTTAAAAGTGTTAATTTATTCAATATTTAATCCAGTGATTCATGCCCTGTGAAGCTAGGGATTATTCATATAAAGTTTATTAATTCAGCATCTTTAAAACAGGTCAGATTTTGTCCTAATCATTCCTGTAGACATATTTATAAAAATTATCCAAAATACATTTTATTCCAACTTCTCTGTCTTTAGCTGTGTTGAATAGTGCTGTAATCTGTAAATAAGCGCAAGGGAAGCAGGGGTGTCTTTGGGAAAGAAAATGCTACTCTGTGAAAGGGTGGAATTATCTAACATGTTGTCACTTACAGCACTCTTAAAAAATCCATAAATGGTCCTTGCTAAAACACATCATGTGGTCATTGAATTAGAAATGCAGGATGGAATAGATTTCCAAAGGTTACATAGTCCAGTACCCTGGCACTGAGGAAGGATCAAATGCACTACAGCTTCCCACAGAGATTTGTATCTGGCACATTTTTTAGAATTTCTGTTTCTGAGGGTGTCCTGTTCAAGGGTTTTTTCTCTCTTTTTTTTTCTTAATATATGACCTATATAGTCTTTACTGCAAGTTAAACTGCATTCTTTTTGTCTTTCTTTCTCATGAACAATTGGTAACAGTCAATCATTGTCTTTGCTATGAACAATTTTCCCATATACTGGAAGATTTATCAAGCCTTTACCTGCCTAGGCTAAAAGAAACTTTTTTTCCTGTGGCTTTCCCTCACACACAATGCATTCTGAGTCCTCTTCTCTTTCGTGCTGTCTTCTGCTGTATTCTTTCCAGAGTGACCACATGTGTTTTGGAGTATGGAACTGAAGACTTCTCACACTGCTTCAGCTGCATTCTCCCTCGAAGCTAGTAGAGGAAAATGATCCCCAGCCATATCTTTCCTAAAAAAATTCTTGAAAACACGAGATTTTCCCTTTCCTTCCATTACAGTAATAGTGCACTGTTGACTCACAGGTTGTTTCTAATACACTTTCAGGTCATTTTCTTCATTTGGCATTTTATGTGTTCATTTCTCTTTACCAGTCATTGTGGTCTGAACTTTTTCTTAAAAAAAAAAAAAAATATTTTTTTCAATTCTGGGTTATATATTTGTTATGACAGTTTTGAATTCTGAAGTTGTTCTCTACACTTCTGTAATCCTAATACATCCTGGTTTCATTTACAAATTTTTTCCATTTACTTTGTAATGAATATTTTCAATGAAAATATTGAACAGAGTTGGGCCTGCAATCTCTGAGGGAACCAGCTTGAAAGAAAATCCCCATTTGGTACTGATAACTATTCTTTGAGAATAGCTTTTAGAGCAGACACACACTGTCTTTTATTTTATTTTTTATTTTTATATCTAACTGACATTTCCCTTATTTTCCTGTGAGAATTTAATATGGAGAATATTAAAAATCTTACTGTACTCAAGACAGAGCACATTTCTTCTGCTTCTTACCCAGTGTCATCGCTTAACCCCAGATGGCAGCTAAGCACCATACAGTGGCTCATGCACTCTTCCTGGTGGGATGGGACAGAGAATCAGAAGAGCAAAAGCGTATCTTAACCTTGGGTTAAGATAAAAGCAATTTAATAGGTAAAGGAAAAGCCACACACATCAGCAAAGCAAAATAAGGAATTCATTCTCCACTTCTCATCAACAGGCAGGTGTTCAGCCACGTCCAGGAAAGCAGGGCTTTGTCATATGTAGCCATTACTTGGGAAGACAAAATGCCATCACTCCAAATGTTTTGCACTTCCTTCTTCTTCCCAGAGCTTTATATACTTAGCATGAGCCATATGGTCTGGAATATCCATTTGGTCAGCTGGGGCCAGCTGCCCTGGCTGTGTCCCCTTCCAACTCCTTCTGTACCCCCAGCCTACTTGCTGGTGGGGTGTGATAAGTAGCAGAAAATGTCTTGACTCCATGTAAGCACTGCTCAGCAATAACTAAAACATCCCTGTTTCATCAACACTGTTTTCAGCACAAATCCAGAGCACAGCCCCATACCAGATACTGTAGAGAAAATTAAACCTACCCCAGATAAAACCACCACAACAGTATTCCAGTTATCCTGTCCAACAACAGATTAGCTTGGTTTTACATAGTTTGTATTTGAAAAATCCACACTGGCTGTTTTTATTGTTCTTTAGGTACTTGTAAATTCACCTACACATCTATTCCAGTATAGCATAGTCTGTAGTTAAGTGAACAGTTCTGTTTTCTTTGGATTCCCCATTATCCCTCTTTTAACAATATATAGTTTCTTGTTTTCTGAGGCTATCACCTCCTAGTATGACTTCTCACACATCGTCGCTGATGCTTCAAATGCATATTTATTTCTTTATGGACTTGGATACAAATTTAATCAGTATATAAAACTCATTTATAAATGCTATATATTGTGTCTCAACTACTAAAATTCAGATGTTGTCCTTCAAATAGTATATAATATTTAAAAGCAAGTTGAAAGAATCACCATCATAAAACTGCTTCAAAATATGATAGTGGTGTTTGAAATAACAAAAGCTTGTTTCATACAGGTAGGCAGGAAACCTTTAAAGCTAGTTTATTGCAGTTCTTTGAAAGTATTTTACTTTCTGTTCCTTGAAATGTTTTCATATCGCATTATCTTGTAAGGAAAGGAGCTAAAGCAGTAGTTCAATAAAGCAGTATTTCAAGAAGACTCCTGAGTGGTGTGAAGAAGACAATGTAATGCCCCGGGTAAACAGATTATTTCTTTAGAGGCATTTCGAACATATTCCTGTTATATATGCATCTGATGGCACTTAGCATGTGTAAACTTTGCTGAGAGCTTTTACATTCCGATCAGGTAAACTTCCAGCCAAATACACTCATGAATACAGAAGTAATTACTGAGCTCTAAGGACATGTTGCAATGACATTATCATTTGTCAGCAGGATACCAGTGACTGCTGTCATGGAAAATTTACATTAGCATCATTGTTAAATAGTCTGTTTACTAGTTTCTTAATGACCTGGAGCAAACAATGATTTGAACTACTTTATGAAGTTCTTCGTGACAGGCTGCAGTTATGTTGAATGTATTTTCATAGGTTGATGATATTAAGATAAAATCAACGGCAGCTGTCATGTCACATGCAACCAGATCATCTGTGAGTAGGTCCAGGTGGCAGTTATTTCTGTGATGCTGCTCTAGGTTAGACATACCAAGCTAGTTTTAAAATATGTGTTTGAAATGCAAGTAGCCAGATATCTGTGCTAGCATAAAGCACAGGAAGGGCTCTGAAAATCTATGTCATGGGTTAGAAAAAGCAGAACTTACTAAGTCAAAGCTGCCAAGAGTCATTACAGCATCTAACCCCAAAGTTTCTAGGATAACAGTGTACACAAATCAAGGCATGTGAGTTTATTTGTAATTACATCTTAAGAGATACTCAAGGAACACTGAAAAGTGCTAAAAAGTTTAAAAACCAATTATTTTCTTATAGCAGCCTTCCAGTATCTGAAGGGGGCCTACAAGGATGCTGGGGATGGACTCTTCATCAGGGACCGTAGTGACAGGACAAGGGGTAACGGGTTCAAACTTAAACAGGGGAAGTTTAGATTGGATCTAAGGAAGAAATTCTTTACTGTGAGGGTGGTGAGGCACTGGAATGGGTTGCCCAGGGAGGCTGTGAATGCTCCATCCTTGGCAGTGTTCAAGGCCAGGTTGGATGAGGCCTTGGGTGACATGGTTTAGTGTGGGGTGTCCCTGCCCATGGCAGGGGGGTTGGAACTGGATGATATTAAGATCCTTTCCAACCCTGACTATTCTATGATTCTATGATTTCACTGGCAATTTTCTGCTACTTGACAGTTGAGAATTTGGAACTTTCCTTTTAACTTCCACAAATTACGATTTGATCTACAATCCAAGGTATCTGAGAAGTTTTAATTAAAACGTATTAACTGAAAAGATATACATGACTTCTGATAATGCATGATGAATATTATATATATTAAATATGCTGCTCATTCCTCCTCACGCTTTTCCCCTGACTGCATGGGCTTTGCATGGCAGCAGCTTTCTTCGGGAAAGTTCCACCTGCTGTGGCGTGGGATGCTCCACGGCTGCAGTGTGGGTGCCTCCACTGGCTACCTCTGTGGTTTGTCCCACAGACTGCAGGGGAACCTCCACTTCATTGCGTAGAGCACCTCCTCCCCTCCTTCTGCACTGCAGCCCCTGGTGCCAGAGCACCAGCAGCAGGTGTGTACAGCGAGACCAAAACACAGTCAGTGACAGAAACCATCTCGGAAATAGGTGTTGGTAATTCCACTATGTCTATCTGTGTATGCTTTGTCTGTGACAACTTACTAGTTTACAGCTAATCACTTAATGGTATGCAGAGAGTTTTACAAAGAAAAAACCTGTGGTGTGAGCTTTTGCACAAGTTCGAATATTAACAGAAACACGTTTAATAATAAACAATGCATGAATGATGTTATTAATGTAAGAATCTGTCATTTTATGTTACTTACTAGAAAGGCTTTGGGGGAATTTTGCTAACTGTTCTTCACACCTTCTTTTGTTTTTAAATTAAGGGTTTGTGTGTTTGTATATAGGTTGTACTAAGTCTCCAGCCAGTAAAATATCTGAATCACACTTCAAATCTTCATCATTACATTCAGTAAGCTTTCTACCTTTTTAAAAATTCTTTTCTAGATTTTATTAGATTATACAGAAAAAATTTTTTGAAAGAAAGTGATCATAAAAGAAAATGTTTTTGCATTTATTATGAACAATTACTGCTATTCCATATGAACAAGATGAAAAGTCTCCAGCATTTCTATCAGTTAAAGGCTGCCTTGAAGTACTGAGGGTTACCAGGAGCACCAAGCAGGGCAGATTTCTTTGTTCAATGTTTTTTGACATTTAGAAATTTAGGTTGCATTATAATCCCAAGAGAAAGAGCAACTCCAGGGAAAGGATGCTTGATCAGTCATATAAATAAATGTTATATATATTCAAAGACACTGAATGTGGAAGAATATTTAAATTCAGTGTTAGCTAATGTTGTTGGCCAATGCATGATAGTAGTGTTTTCATCAGTCTCCCCTCATCCATAACGGTTCTTGTAAGACTTGTACCTAATTGAGTAGCTGTAGTGCAAGG
The DNA here is from genome assembly GCF_963264785.1 of Psittacula echo. Taxonomy (NCBI): domain Eukaryota; kingdom Metazoa; phylum Chordata; class Aves; order Psittaciformes; family Psittacidae; genus Psittacula; species Psittacula echo. Next base: position 112,632,998 of record NC_137736.1, read on the forward strand.
AATGATGAGGGAAGAAATAGGAAGATCGACATCTGTCTCTGAGCCTGGTATTACCAGCAGAATTTTGGGGGTTTTGATCATGGGTCTGTTTACATGACAGCAGATGGGGTATACCTGTCTCAACAGGGGAAAAGGGTCTTTGTACAGGAGTTAACAGAGTTCATTGAAAGAGCTTCAAACTAGATTTGAGATGGGAAAGGAATAAAACCAGGCCCACTAGAGATATGCCTGTGAGCTTTGATGAACAGTGTGCTAGCAAAGTCTTTTGGTCTGCTGTCTCTGTGGAAGTCCGTGCATCAGCAAAGACACAAGGGTTGTTGATTTGTTAGAAACTATGAAAGCACCTGAGAATGGCCATATTGGAATAAGGGCTTCTCCCCATGAAAAGATGGCAGGATCTATAGGCCACATGAAGTGCATGTAAACCAATGCAGGGAGCTGGTGGAAGTGTTCATCAAGCCACTTTCATAATTTATCAGAAGTCCTGCTTAACCAGGGAGTTTCCAGGTGACTGGAAGTTAGCAAATGTAATGCCTATCTACAAGGAGCTCTGGAAAGAGGATCCAGGGAAATACAGGCCTGTCAGTCTGATCTCAGTGCTGGGAAACGTTATGGAGATTATGGATGCGTGACTTAGGAAGATGGTTTAGTGGTGGACTTGGCAGTGTTAGGTTAATTGTTGCACTTGATGATCTTAAAGTTCTTTTCCAATCTAAACAGTTTATGATTCTATGATTCTATGTAAAGATGTCTTGAAGTTTACTCACTTGAGAAATGACTACACATGGAGTCAGAATTATGTGGAAGTTGATCAAAGTAATTGTGTAATGATAGTTTAGGATAAATAATGTATGTTGGAAAATGTATGTTAAAATCACAAATGCAGCTCCAATTCCTCAGTTTTCAGTTTTAGCTCATTTTTCCTATTTTAGCTGCATGTATTGCAGGGCTTTTTTTCTTGTGTAGCATAATGCCTAGAAGGAAGTAAAAAAGCTGTTCCAACAGGGTACCTATTGACTGTCAAACTGATAAAAAAAAAAAATCTTTCCCAAACTTCATTATTGCTTACTTCGAAATAATATTGGAAACTGTACTTGTCTTTTCTTCAATTTTCCTTATAATGGTCAGTGCCTTTTGAACATATTTATATTTTCATATATGGAAAAATTGATATTTCACTGTTATCCAAAACCAGTAACATGATTAAAATTTAAGGTAGAGCACACTCACAAATAGGTTCTTGCACAAAATATTTAGAAGTTTTTTGCTTTTTTTTTTACTGGAGATGGAATTTACTCTGCTAATGGGAACTTATGCAAAGATTCAGAAACCTCATTTTTATTGGACAGGATGAGTCCTGGCTAAACGAAGAATGAGATTTTTCAGGATGAAGTCTGAGGAAGGAAAAAGTGGTGCGTACTGGAGGAAATGAAGGGATTTGCTATAGAGCAGAGGAGGGAATTATCAGAACACCTGAAAATTCACAATACCTAGTTAGTTTATCCAGATTAAAAAAAAATATTCCAACCAAATACAAAATATTTATATAAAAACATTATTAAATACAGTTAAGTTTTAAGAAATAAATATTAGCTATATTTACAATTTTTTTAGTAAAATATTTGTTATCTGTCATTCAAGACCTTTGGCACTGGCTGAACGTATCATTTAAATGGCAGCTGAAAGCTGGGGATCTTGACTTGAGGGAACAAATATGTCCTTAATTTTCAAGATCTTAAAGCAGATCAGATTGAGCACTAGATATTGTGTAATAAGGCACAACTCATTTTAGCAGGCAGACTGAGACATTATTGTAATCCTTTCTCTTCCTAATCTTTTATTTCATCTGTATTTTCTGGCCTACTACTGTGAGGAAGTAATTCTAATTGCAAAATTTATTTTCAAGTTTTGGTTCCTAATAAGTCTTGTCACCCCATGTCTAGATACCTGCCTACCTGGCTTAAGTGTCCAGTTTAAAATATGTGATTTAAAAGTTTAAAAGAATTTAGCTTTTTCAGAAATCCTGCATCAAGCAACTTTCTCCCTAATTATTCCTTGCCCCAACAGACAGAGAATGCATACCCTTAGAAAGTTGACTTAAAAACTAACTGTTAAAAATGCCATTAATTTTTTTTGAAAAAAAGAAAACAACAAAAACCCCTGAAAAATAAAATAAAACCAACCTAGTATGTTTCCTCTGCTGAGGTAAACAAAGATGGAAATACCTGCGGATTAACTTCTTTCTAATAGTCTCCTGGAAATAGCACACTGTTGTGATCATTTACAACATCTGGATGTACATACCTGCCATTGTTTCTTGCTCTGCCAGCTTGCTTCTGCTTGGAAATCAACAAAAACCAGAACCACCTATTCTGTTCTTCATAAATAAGAAAATGGTAGGTTTGTTGTATCCCAAGTGTAGAAAAATAAGAGAAAATTAATGTTAGTTTTGGTGTTCTCACCGGGCTTAGTACATCTTGCTCTGGAAAAGATCAAAGTTGCATCAGGAAAGCTAACCTCACAGTTTGAGAGCACTTGATCCATGCGAGTTAAAATACTGACATATATTGTAGCTATAAGGAGGGAACAAATGTATTGAGCAAATTCTGAACACAAAGACATGGTCAAATTGCAAAATAAAAAGTCTTGCAATGTGCCAAACTTACAAAAAAAAAAAAAAAAAAAAAAAGAAAAAAGTCTGGAAGGGTATCAATTTCAATCTTCAACTGTTTCGCATGAAACCAAAATTGGTGTATTTCTTGCTCCGTAGCTCTAGAAATGTTCAATAATGAAAAAGAGGGAGGAAATGTTGGTGCATAGCCGTCTTCATATATGCAAAACTACTGAAAACTGTATGTCGTGGTTTAAGCCAGTTGGCAAGTCAGCCACGCAGTTTCTACTCCCTCCCCCCACAGAGGGATGGGGAGGAGAATCGAAAGAATGTAACTCCCACAGGTTGAGATAAAAACAGTCCAGTAATTGAGGTATAACACACATCACTACTGCTACCACCAATAATAATAATAATGATAAGAGAAATAACAAGGGAAGAGAATACGATACCGCCCGCCGAAAATGAGCCCGACAGAGAAGAGGATGTGCCCTTCCGGGTAACTCCCAGTTACATCCCCGGGCATGACGTGCTGTGGTATGGAATACCTCTTTGGCTAGTTTGGGTCAGGTGTCCTGTCCCTGCTTCCTCCCGGCTTCTCCTCCTCCCTGGCAGAGCATGAGACTCACAAAGTCCTTGGTCAGGGTAAACATTCTGACCAGCAACTGAAAACATCGGCTTTATCAGTATTATTCCCAGGCCGAAAGTCAAAACCACAGCGCTGCACCAGCTACTAAGAAGGAGAAAAACTGACTGCTGCTGCTGAACCCAGGACACTGTAGCAGACTGAAAAAATTCAGATAAAATCTCAAGAAAATAGTTGGTGGCTTTTCACCCTAAACTGTGTCAGTTTTCATAATTATTCTTTGTCTTTTAAACTTATGCAGAGTTGGTAGAACTTTTTAAAAAGAAACGTTTCTCAAGAGTTTAGGCCTATTTTCTCAGACTGAGGAAGAAAGAAGTCTTGTAGAAATTCAGTGCTCTGAATTCCAAGATATTTTAAGTTGCTCTTGTTACTACCATTATGGAGTTCTGAGATTCCTTCAGGTTCTGTACACATGAAGGAAACAAAGTTCTCTGCTTCGAATGGTTGACTGAAAAAGTTCATAATAGGAACCAAACCCCAGCCAAATAGAGAAGAGGGAGCTGACTGAGAAGGATGACAGGTAATAATAAAACCAGTTATAGCTGAGGTAGATTTAGACATGCCTGAATGCTTTCCAAATGGTCAGGACTTGCTGCTGTTGCTTTAGGATTTCCTTCTTGACACAAGACGAATCTCAAAGTGTCAGCATATCAAAGCAACCTATCAATCAGTGTTAACAAGAGTTTAAGAAATTATAATATTTAAACTTGAAAAGTTTGGCCATTTGTACATTATGTTCTCAAATGCAGGACCAAGTTCCACCATACAATTTAAATATATCTTACACATAGAGCATGTTCCAAATCCTTATGTAATAATGTATTGATCCTGTAAAATTAATCACATATATAACTTCACATACAAATAATTCTATTATCTCTCTAGAACTACTCAAAGCTAATATAATGAAGAATGGATCGTTATGTTTCAAGAATGAGACACTAAGGTGACATTTGAAGTAGAATGCTGAGGTCTGGGGAAAGACCATTGTGGTGTTCAATAACTTACAGCAGCAAATAGTTGAAGTCCCACATCTGTGTGTCCAAAGAGCAATCTGTGAAAATCAATGGAAAGAGTTGCTTGACTGATTGACTGACTGATATTATATACTTTGACTCTAAGTCTCAGTGAACATTTACACACATTCATCATGTGATTCATGGTTCGTGCTTTTTGAGCACTGCTGTAGAACTAGACTTTAAATGAAGACTATGTTTGTATTTATTGTGTATTATTTAAAAGCTTCTTTTCATGGAGCCCAGCACCATCTCTCGTCTCTAACTTCTTCCTGCCTTGGGGACTGAGTTCTCATCTCAGGATCATAACTGACATACGTAGTGATGGAATACCACCTTCACGCTCAAAAGATGTTATTTTTGGTTAGTTAATGAGTTTGAAATTAAAGGGAATTCTCCACTAAACATTTGCTGCCATGTCACCAGTTTTTCAGAAGCCTCAGCATTCAGATTCTTTGACAGATCCTCAAAAACTGAACAGACTTTTTAAGAAAGATAAATATTTGCAAATTCACTGTGTCTTTTTCTTCTTGTACTGCTATGTAATATATTTAGGAGTAATTTGAGTTGTTTTAGCTAAAAATGTCTATTTTACCTATAAAAGTCTTGTCAGAAGTACTGTTAAGCTTATCAGTTGTATAGACCAAAGGTGCCATACAGAGAAGATAGAAAATATAACATTCAGATTTATGATTTACATGCAGATATTCCCAGGATATGTTACAATAATTATAAATATAGTCTTTTCACATGTGGTAGATTTAGTGTTGACAGTATTGTTCATCTGAAATGATGTTTACGCTTGATAACACAACAAAATTGAAATTGGAGCAGAAGGAGGCTAATATTTGTGTTTACAACTGAAAAGAAAGTGGGTTGTAATCAGGCATGTTCTTTTCATTGCTCTTTTTTTTTTTTTTTTTTTAATTCCCTATTCTACTGGGCTTTTCTTTCAGCCTAAAAGCAAAATAATATATTCATGTAAGTAGTTTCAAAGTCAAAAGATTTTAAGTAGCAGCCATGATACTTAGGATGTCCTGGGTTCAGCAGTAGCAGTCATTTGGTTGCTAAAATTTCAGAAATGTTGTTGATTAGGTTTTTTAGTCATTAGCACATATTTTGTTCTTGGGTCAAAAGAAGATTGTGAGTGAGTCCCAGAGCTGCTGTTATTTGGAAAATCGCTATGGAAGTGAATCATATGAAATTAATCAATGGAAAATCACCTTTACTGTCAGAAAAAAAGATAAGCTAGTTTCTAGAGTGGTACTGGAAAATGACTGCTGAATGGTACTTCTTAAAAAGTTAGTTGTTGCCCATATGTTAGTCTGTCTTTAGGCCTGAAAATAATGTTGTCTGATTGTTTATTTAATGTTATAAGTCTTAGAGGTGTCATTGATTCAAGAACATAGTGAAGACAAGCAGTAATTCTTGGTAGAAGTTTAGGCTAGTAGACTTCTTTTTTTAAACAAAACTTATCAGTTGCAGAAGAGAAAAACTATATAGTTCCTGCTACTTTAACAGCAGAGAAGCTTTTTTTCACCTCTTGTGAACACTGCCCAGTCATGATGAAGCAACTATATGAAGTTAATGTCAAATGCTACTATGAATTAGCTGTTACAATACTTAGTATTGATTTTTTTTCCATCTAGTACATATTCTTTTTATAAACAAACTCGATCATGTTCCTATAGATATATTGCAAATGTAAATTTTATTAGAAAATATAGGAAGAAAGTAATGAAAGCTATGAACAGGCAATTATGATCAGCAAATTCCATTAGTAAGCACATAAAATTAGAAGCTAGCTTATTGTTTTTTAAAGAGGTTTTGATTATTCCAGGAGGCCAAAATTGACTGATATAAGATGGTCCCAAATAATTTGAAAAAAGAAATAAAAACCTTTTCAGTGACTGGTGAAAAATTGAATGTTTTCCATACATGCTGATTTCATATATATATACCGACTCAGAAGCAAAACAACCAGCACAAGATATGATAAACTGTAAGTAACCCAGGCAGATCTTGGTGAAAAGTGTCAGTCTTCTCCTGGAGCTGGATCATGAATTCACCCTCAACACCATTGTTTGAAAATGTCACACTATGATGATGCTTTTGAGTGCTGGTAGAATGCCAGGACTTTTTAGTCTTTTTTGGGAAAATGAATTTATTGAGCACTACTGTAGGAAAATGAGGTAATGGGGTACTGAAAGCAGACAAAACCAGTGACACAAGCAGGAAAGGGTGGATGCTGATGTAAATTCCCAGTCCAGACTCGATAGGTGAGAATTACAAATCAGAGACAGCGTCATTGTCTCGCCAGTGGTACCACTGCAGCTAGCAGTAGTTAATGAGGTAGTTTCATATATTCTGGAAATGCAAAACAGGATAGAAGCATTATTGCTGAGTTTTCCTTGAGGCTTAGGCACCTGCTTCTACTCTGTTTTCTGCACAGTGCATTGTAGAAGCGCCATTGTTTTCATGTATTGCTTATTGTCCTAATAAGGGTACATACAACCTCTGTTTTGTGAGAGTACTAGAAAATAAGCAGTTTTTAAAATCCAACAACACATTTCTATTTTGAAAGCTTTTGTAAATCAATTTAGCTATGTCACAGTGTTTCATTGGGAAATGTAAAAACAATTCTTTTACAGTGAGTGAAGCTTGCAAAGGGCAGCATGCTGTTATTTTACAGCCCGGTACTTTCCATTTTCCATTTCTGAGATTTGCACTTCAGTTTGAATAACAAATATTTTTGCACATGATTGAGTTCACCTTACATACAGATGTAGGGGTCCTGAAAGCACAAACAGTCCTCGATGGCCCTGACCAGCTTCAGCTGGGACATCGCCGCACCTCCTGACTGGTGGATCCATTTAAGGCTACTCCTGAATTGCCAGTCCCTGTATGAACCCTGATGTAGGAGTGTCTGCCTCTACTTTTGTGCCTGGATTACTGCTTGGATTTCCTGGCTTGACTTTGGTAAAGCCTTGCTGCCTTGCCATTGCCTGATGATCACTGGGCTGCCAACAGGACCCCATGCTGTCACCACCGTGCCCTGCTTGCCTGTCTGGGGCAGTGGCACTGCACCCTGGAAGCATAAGCACTGCCCAGCAGAGACTATTGGCCCCAGGCTCATCTTGCCTAGTGCATATCCCTGCTCATGCTGCACCCGCACAAAACTCTATCTTTATCCCGTTAAATAAATGTATGGTGTTGCCAGAACACCATATCTTAGCTTTTGGAGTAGCTCTGTTTCAGTACTGAAAGGCTATGCAGAGCTTTCTAGTGACTGAAAGGATGTATCTCTAATCAGCCTGCTTCAAATTGACACTGCTATTGCTTGAACCCTTCACACTAGGCATTAGCAATGTGTGGCATATGACAAGCAGCCAAGAAGCTCTTGGGCAGTGCAGTATTTTGAAAACCTGTCTAAGAGAGCTTCCTGCATAAGATTCTCTGCAAGCACATGGATTTTGCATGTTTTCAAATCCTACTGCTTATAGTAGCACAGAAAATGTATCACTAACCAGGCATTTGTGGTTATACTGTCCTCCCTGTAATGAACACCTGGTAATCTGCAGTGGTCATGTTGCTAAATCACAGAGATATTTGGGGGCAGAGAAAAGGACCAGAAGCTTCAGAAGCACAACTGAACTCACTAAATAATTTCTTTTTGGGAGAAAAGAGTGGAGCACTCGAGGTTCTTAAAGCCTGTGTTGATGCTTACAAATTCCTGCCCCTTCCTATACAGTGTGGGCAACAGACAGAACTCCCTTCTGCAAGCTAATGGGATTTGTTACTGTATTTTTCACAAGATAAAGGACTGCCCTAATACTTGCTGGGTACTTTGGTATGGGAGACTCTGGTGTCTCCTAATGGCAGTGCTCCATTGTATAAATAACTGATTATTCAGTAGGTCAAAGATGCGAATCCAGCTATTCCCCAGTATGACAATTCACATAATGGTATGGAAGATGGAATTGTGCTAACCAAGAGCTGTTTTGAGTCTGCTAGCAAAAAACCCCTTGAAGTAGTTATACAAACCCTCTGTCCTTTGTGCTGAACTTCCATTGTGTTCTCCATTACCTTTATGTTCATCTAGAGAAGATAGGACCTAAGGGAAAAGTGCAACTTGCTGGGTCATTTTTTCTTTTCATGTCCTGAGGAAATGTCCCTTGTTGCTTTCTATAGTCTCCATGGGAGGCCAGCTACACTCCAGCATATTCACTATAGTTCAGCCAATGAAAAACTTCTCCTCTTAGTTTTATCTCTGGTACTGCAGACAGTGACCTATTTCAGAGCAGCCTGGGGCTGGACTAGGTGTTTTGCCTGGTTTTATTCTATTTCAAACTCTAAATCTTATTTCTTATTCTCTAAATTTAGGAATATCTTCCTTCTTTCTATGTGTCAGTCAATGACAATTCAGGTGATGTATTAACTAGCATTTTCACCAATTTCATTCTTACTTTGTTTTACTTATATGCTTCTGCTTATGTCTGTGTTACATTGCAGGTGTTGACAGAATCATCATATCATTGAGTGGCTAAGGTTGGAAGGGACCTCTGGAGGTCATCTGGTCCATCCTCCCAGCCTGGGACAGGAATACGTCCAAATGGCTTCTGAGTATCTCCACAGCCTATCTGAACAGCTTGTTACAGTTTGATGTCATTGCCTGGTTTAGAGACAATTTAAAACTGCACAAACTTTCATGTATCTTCACAGACAACACTAATAAAAATAAAATATGGCCAGGTACTTTTTTTCTCAGTGGCTCAGATTTGCCTTATTCCTTGTGAGATAGTGTTCCAGTCCATTTTCAGGCTTTATCAGGTTGTTCTGACCTCAGAATATGTAGATTAAACTATCATTGCAGGTACTCCAAGACAAAGTATTTGTTCCTACTGCCCAAATACATTTCATGTTCAGGCAGTGAAGCATGAATGGACTGACTGCTTCTACATTTGTTATTTATATTTTCTCTTTACTCCACTGATACTTTTAGCAAACAGGATTTTTTTCCATTTGTTTTGTTTTTTACATATTATACCTAAACAAATTCATTTTTCTTCTAGATTGGACAAGTTGCTGGAGCAGCACTCTGAGGAACAGTAAACAGGCATTTTTCTTTCAAGCAAGTACTGTTACAAACACTTGCTTATAAAAACTTTTGTCTTTATGAACTAGACCGTCTTATTGTTACATCTTCAATAGATAAAGTTGCTGCTGAGTGTGCAGTGTTTCCTGATTTCCAGGCTTTTAAAGGAGGAACGGGTTGTTGCTGCTTTGATACATACACATATCTATCAAGATCTCCTTAATATTCATTTTATTTCTCTTTGCATAATGAATCAGATACCCAGAAAAACTCTCTGGATTTCTTAAGTCAAAATACATGATACTAGTATTTCTGAAGTAAAATCACAGCTGAAGTCTCTGAGAACCCTGCTTTGGAAGCACAGTACAGCCCACTGTTTGTGGTTTTTTGTTTGGTTGGGTTTGGTTTTTTTTTGGTGTGTGTGTGTTTGTGGTTTTTTTGTTTTTTGTGTATTTTTTTTTTGTTTGGTTTTTTCCTGCTCCCTGGTGTATTAGACACTACTGTGGAATTCTAGGCTAATTAACAGTGTTTTTTGAAGTTGACTTTACTACTGGGCTCAGGATTAAATTCTTCTGTTCTTATGAATGCTATTCATTTTTTCACTTTGCTGTTCCCTAAGAAGCCTGTAAGAGCAGGAGGATTACCTTCAACTGATGGCAAGCAGCTAATCAGTCTGATTACCTAGTAATAGCTGTGTCATAATTTACACTGTAAAGTTTGGCTGAACACATGTACTAAAATTTTATTTTGCAAAATATCCATTAAAATGAAAACCAAAACATACAACGGTACTGTTTCTTATGGCATGTGGACATAAATTTACATTATGGAGATAATAAAATTATAAACAACCATCTCAACTTCAGTGATTCCATGACTTTGTGATAAATGTATGTTTATGCAGTTATGGAGATACATGTTTTGGTCAGTGTTCCATAGTGGCTTAAAAATTACATATTATATGAGTATATTCTATCTATATATTTCTGATATTTTAGAAAGTACACAAAAAGCAATACTGCCAAAGTGTCAAAATGTGTTCCAAAGCAGTATCAAGAAGACTGAGAAATTCTGCTGGAAAAAGGGAAGAGTCAGCCAATCCAGTGGTAAACTTGCTGTTGATCTGATGAATGTAATCACAACTGAATGTGTTTCCTGCACATTCAGGGCACTGCAATTGTAACATTTGAGTGCATTTGAAATTAACCTCAATACTGACCTTCTTTGCTGCAAAGGTGCATTGCTGGCTCCTAGTCAACTTGGTGTCCAACAGGAACCTCAGGCTCTTTTCTGCAAAGCTGCTTTCCGAGACAATTGGCTTCTAGCATGTCCTGGTGGCTGGGGTTATTCCTCAGCAGGTGCCAGAGTTGGCACTTCTCTCTGTTGACTTTATGACATTCCTGTCAGCTCATTTCTCCAGCCTGTTCAGGTCCCTACAGCTGATAGCACGACTCTCTGGCCTATCAGCCATTCCTCGCAGCTTTGTGTCACCAGAAAAGTTGCTGAGGGTATGTGCTGCCCCACCATCCAGATTATTAATGTAGATGTAAATCAGGATCAGACTCAATATTGGCCCTTGGGGTACACTGCCAGTTACTGTCCTCCAACTATACTTTGCATCACTGACCAGTGCCCACTAGGCCAGGGCATGCAGTCAGTTTTCAATCCACCTCACTGCTCATCCAGCCCACACTTCATCAGCTTTTTTAACTTTTTGTCAGGATGTTATGGGAGACAGTATCAAAAACCTCATTGAAGTCAAGGTAGACAGCATCCAGAGCTCTCCCCTCATCTACTAAGTTAACCCTAAGTGGCTACTGTTATTAGCTAGAAGTTCGCCATTACTTTTGTAGGTTACTGGGTTGGGATATAAGATTAGGATTGGAAGACCACGTGATTCATGCTGATGAAATGCATGTCTGTCTGTTGGAAGAACTGCTGAATATGTTTCAGCAGTTCAATATGTAATTGATAACCAGCCATACGTAGTAGCTAGAAAGAGAAATACATCTGAGTATTGTTTAATGTATCTGAAGCCCTCCCTGTATTTTAAGATTTCATGGCATCCTGCAGTCATGAATTCCACAGTTACATTTAATTTTACTTCATTTCAGTTTCATTTCATGTTTGATCTACACTTACTCCCTGATAATTTCCTAGTATGGTCTCCATTTATCTTGTTATGACATATAAAGTATAAACTTTCTCTTTCTTCCTTTTCTATGTCAATGGTGATTTCACAGATCTTTTCCTGTAAAAACATCACATTCCATTTCACAGCTGAAGTCTCTGTAGTTTCCTGTCATTAATAAAATATTCCATAATTCTGTTCATCTTCTAGTATACTTTTTTTCAGTGGTTTGACTAGATCTTTATGAAACATTCTAATATGAAACTGTGTGGCTTCAAAAGGTGACATAATGATTTCTTCTACATTGTTCTCAATTCTTTCTGGAATGACCCCCAGCACCCAGTTACTACATGCACAGCTGGTTGAGTATTTTATTGACAGTTTCAGAAGATTATCCACAATAGTTCTCATGGTTTTTTTAAAGTTACAATGTTTGATGTGGAGTCCTCTACATCCATCAATAATGATATTTTTCCTTGGTTCCATTACTTCTCATTTTGCTATTGAACTTCAACTGCTATTTTATCACTTGTTCACTGGGTTCTTCAGCTAAACAGAAGATAACAAGAAAAAAAAATTGCAACTGGAAAAATTAACACCCCTGGGAAAAAAAAAGAAAAAAAAAGAAACAAAAAAACCCAAACCAGTAAAAATGTTTTCACAAAGGATTAACCTTGACATAACTTTCTGTATTGAAAGCTGTTTTCTTTTAATTTTTTCTGGCCATTTAAGAATTCAGCATGAGGTACAACTGAATGGGTTCCTCAGTTTAAAAAGTAGGTCTGTTGCAAGAGGTTCCAAATAGCTGAGATTTTCAGTGTCCAGTAAAGAATAGTATTAAGAAAAAAAAGAAAAAAGGAAAGAAAAATCAGGTAAAATGTAATATTCCATTATTAACCACATTTTATTAGTAATATCTGTATTAGGCAGGACAAGAAGTTATTTTCTCTTTTGCCCAATGACTTACTGCCTAGAAGATACTCCTAAGAAGCCTAGGAAAGTGGACTTTCAGGATAGAAAATACTATTTCATAAAATAATAGGTGTTTTTCCTGGAGATGTCTCTGGGTTTTTGTGCTGGTTTTGGCTGGAATAGAGTTAATTTTCTTCACAGTAGCTTGTGTTTGCTATGTTTTGGATCAACAGTGTTGATAAATAAGGGATGTTTTCATTATTGCTGAGCAGTGCTTGCACAGTCAAGGCCTCTTCTGCTCCTCACTCCACCCCACCAGCGAGTAGGCTGGGAGTGCACAAGGAGCTGGAAGTGGACACAGCTGGGACAGCTGACCCCAGCTGGCCAGTAGAATATTCCATACCAATATGGCATCATGCTCATCATGCTTGTGTGTGTGTCTTTTGCTTTACCCATTAAACTGTTTTTCTCTCAGGCTATGAGTTTTCTCACTTTTACCCTTCCAATTCTTTTCCCTATTCCCCTATGGGTGAGTGAGCAAGTGAGTATGTGGTGCTTAGCTGCCTACAGGGGATAAACCATCACAGACCTTTTCTCTGGGTGAGTCAGAAACCAGCGATATTTATGGTATATGATCAGGGTGACTCTTCAGTTGTTTTAAAGATAATTCTTCCTATTTGCCCACTACTTAGTCTCTTCTGTCAATGCAGAGTTAAACAGGAAGCTTAGGAGTTCTTCAAGGGAAAGAACAAGATTAATTTTACGGCACTCTGAACAGTCTTGCGTACATGGTAAGAGGGAGATCTTTGCTCATATTTGATCTTCCCACCTGGAACAAGGGTCTTTTGCAACTCACTTGGTCAGGACCTTGGGCATTAAGTTAGAAAGATGCTTCATCCCTTTTTGTCTGTATGCTGTACATAGGATGGCTTAAAATACTTAAAAAGTATATATATATATATTTCTTGAACATTATGTCTTCCAGGCAGGTCAGCAAAGTGCCCAGACTTCATTTTGCTTGTAGCATTTCTGTAGCTAGTATGCTGCTTCCCTTGATTACACTCATCTTAACCTACCGAAAACCTTGGAAAAAAAATAAGGAAATATATACCTGTCTGTTGGGATGGAAATTTCCTTCTCTTAATTTTGTACCACCTTTTCATCTCTCACTGATACTCTGCAGCAGAATATTGAGATTTATTTTATGATGAATTGCAAGAGCACATTATAAATTGCATCTGAAAAATCTGATGTATCTTTAAAGAGCCAGTTGAACTGTTTCATTTTCTCAAAAAATATTTACTGTATGTGTCAGTGAAGTGGTGAAGTAGAAGTTTTGAACAGATTCTTCTGTTCTTACAATTAGATATTTTTCTGTATCAATTCCTAAATTTCCTTTTGTAACCATTTTATTCTTTCTAAACTTGTATAACTTTTGTTAGCCATCAATGCAGCAGTCATCTTCCCAATGTTTCAGTTATGCCTTTATACAATATCCAGAACTCCTAAACTTCTGTATCTTAGGTTGCTATTATTTTGGGAATGAAAGGTGGAAACTCAGTGCATGAGTAATACAGTTAATAATTTTTCCAGTTGTAGCCAGCACATTAAGGCCAGACTTTGCAACTCCTACAAAAAACATGCAGCAATTTCTGGATTACTTTATTCAATAAAAAATCATGTATTAGAGATGAAACGGTTTGTGGCTATTTATGGAATAAAGTACTACTCTGCTGGAGTAAGAATGGAAGAAAGTGATTTAAAAATATGACTTATATGCTTGTCTAAGCATCATGTTATGTGAAACAGAGGTTTTCATAACACTCCTGTATCTGACCTTTCAATAAAATATTCTTTGAATTAGGCCAAACATTTACTGAAACAAAGACTTGCATGAATTACTCTGTTTGCAGCAGAGATGCAAATTACTCTCTTTCCTTGGGAAATGTGTAAAAAATAAGTAAGAGATTGGCAGGTTTTTATTCTGAATTTTTTTTTCCTGACCTAAACCTATGGATATTCCTTAGAATCTTCCAGAAATAAACACTTGGCCTATGTTTTGCGAACAATGATTGTCCCATTTAGGAAAGTCTATACATTTGAATAATATGAGGTGTCATAGTATATATTTCAAATTATCTCTGCCTATTCCTCAGTCTGCAAAGCCCTGGCATCATCAAGACCTCCAAGGGAAGGAAATAAATCATTTCACAAGATCAACCAATTTACTATTAGCAGAGAAGGCAGTGCATGTGCAGGTCTGACTGGTTCTCCAGTTTTGCCTGATATCTGGTCATATCTGCACTGCCACTACGTGTTGCAGCACTTAAGAAGTGGTTTCATCATGTATATTTGCTTTGTGTGGTGCAAATATCTCCCTGGGAACAGATCTATATGTACAGCTCTCAGACATACTACATGTGCTGCTTGAGGTTTTTTCCTGTTTATTCTGAGTCATCCTGTAGCTATTAACAGAACAAAATCTAGCTGATGACCTTTTCTTCAAGATTAAGGAGCACAAATTATGTATTTAGCATAGTTAACGAGATTATATTCTTCAGTTTAGATTTATCTTCTATAGCTTTTGCTTTGTATTGGGAAGCATTTTTGACCTTAGAATATTTTCATTCAGCCATAGCAAAAGAAAACAACAAGTGGAAGCTGCTGACTGTATTTTCTTCTGAGCTTGTATTTAACATTTTGTTAAATGTTCTGGAATGTACAACTGAGGGTCTTGTCTGACTCAATTCTTCTAATTCCAGGAACAGAAGGAGCGTGGAAGATATGTGTCACTTCAATGTTACCAACTACAGTATTGTAGTATTATTTATTTTCTGATATTTTGCATATCCATTTTTACACTGCTAAAATCAGCATAAAAGTATTGACACTCTTCTGGAAATCCATTATAAGATTATTTCTGATCAAGCCAGTGATGAGGTCTCCCAGTATAGAAACTGTCAGGATACCATGGTGATTGTCTTTATAAAAATCTATACCCTGTCAAATTTCAGTGATAAAGAGCAAACACATTTCAATATATTTTCTGAAAATTCATTAGTAGAAAAAAGACTGCAGCATATGAGTACTGTGATTTTCTTCATATGTCTGAACTCACTGTACCATGTCAGCTGCTTTGAATGTCACTGCAGTTTAAATGTAGAGATCAAGAGCTGAACAGAAACTCCAACAAGCCTAAACTAATTTCTCAAAGGTTTATAATGTAGAGCTGGGGATTAAGGACAACTTTTTTCCATGTGTCTGATCTGTCCTTTCATCAGGGTTCATTACTATGAAGCTCAATGAACTGCTTGAACCAATATGAAGTGTGACAGCTGCAAGAAAGCCCTGGACTTTGACCCAAGCTCTCTGCTATCAGAGAGCCATCGTGATCAGGGCCATCTCAAAATTAGATATGGGTTCCTCTGTCTCCATGACACCAGCCAGAAGCTTGTTCCACAAGCTCACTACTCTCTCATCAGAATTCTTCCTCTAATTTTCAACCTGAATTTATTTCTGTCCAGTTTACATTTTTTCTTGTGTTAGTCTATCTTGCAGTTAAAGTACTTCTAACTCCCCACTGATTCTCTTTTCTTCTGACACCATCCTACCTCATCTTCCTACACCATCCCTTCATTATGTAAAAATATCAGTCATAATTCCTCTCCACATTCTAGCCTTCATTTTGGTAGAATGAGCAAGTCATTCTCTCTCAGTACTGTCTATAAAGTCAACCTTTCTCATTTCCCTGTTCATGCTATGAAACTTTCTCTGCTGCTTTGTAATTTTATCTCCTCCTTTTCTGAGTGAGAACAGCTAGAATTTTATGGAGTTTCCAGATGAAATCTCATGAGTACATTATACAATGGCATTAGTATTTCCTGAGTGTCTGCAAATACTTTTTCTGATACACTCTACTGCTATCCATTTTTTTTTCTTTAATATTATATCTCTTGGGTGAGAGAGATTGTAACATCTGTCTTTTACGTTCATTTGTGTTGCATCCAGTTCAGTAGGTGCTAGGAACTTACGTCTTATTGTAAAGTTTAATAATAAGTTTTATTAGTAGTATTGATAAAATGCATCTCTCTTTATTTGAGAATATTGAAGCAAAGCCTTATTAATCCTTGGTTACCTCATTTCTCCCTGTATGTTCAGTTCATTTGCTTGTCATTCATACGAAGCTTGCATGTGTTCATTTTAGCAGCTGTATTTCTGTTCTATGGCTGCCTTTTAGGAAATGCAAAATGGATTACAAATCTTGTTGCATTTGCAAATCTTGCTGCAATATAGTTGTAAAATTCAGTCTGCACATAATGAAGTGTATAGATTTTTTACTAGAATAAACAGTAGTCAGCATTACAGTAAATTCTAAATAAAACCTTAGAATCATAAAATTGCTCAGGTTGGAAAAGACCCTTAAGATCATAGAGTCCAGCTGTTAACCCAGCACTGCCAAGTCAGCCACTAAAATGCCAAGTTCTCCATGTTCCTAAGGACCATATCTACACATCTTTTAAATGCCTTCAGGGATGGTGACTTCACCACTTCCCTGGGCAGCCCGTTCCAAAGCTTGACAACCCTTTCAGTGAAGAAATTTTTTGTAATATCCAATCTAAACCTCCCCTGGTGCAACTTGAGGCCATCCCTTTTCATCCTATCACTTGTTACTTGGGAGAAGGGACTCCCACTTTGCTACAATCTCCTTTTACATAGTTGTACAGAATGATTAGATCTTCCCTGAGCCTTGTTTTCTCCAGATTAAATTAATTTTCTCCAGTTCCTTCAGCTGCTTCTTATAGACCCTTCACCAGCTTCACTGTACTTCTTTGGACATGCTTCAGCACTTCAATGTATTTCCAGTCATGAGGGGCCCAGAACTGAACACAGTATTCGGGGTGCAGCCTCACCAGTGCTAAGTACAGGGCGGCAACCCCTTCTTTAGTCCTGTTGGCCACACCATTTCTGATGTAAACTAGCATGCTATTTGCCGTAATAGAAGTACTGTTTATAGTGAACTCTGTGAAGCTGCTCTTTAGATAATATATTTATAATACCCAATGTAATTTTATTTAGTCAGTGACTCAGAATGGAAAATGTGTATGTTGTATATATGTTGTTACAGACTATATAGACTGCAGCATTATACAAAGAGGAAAACAGCTAGAGAGAGGGAAGCAGGTAAAAATCTTACTAGACTCCCTGATAGAATAAAATAGTCTTCTACTGTATATAAATTGTGGTCTTAGTACTTTAAATTCAAGATATTGCAAGACTGACACATATAACTGCATACATTTAATTTTATACATACCTTAGCATTATCATTTAATGTTTATAGGATGTATACTGTATTTATTTCTTTACTTTATGTGTATTATTTAGAAAGATTACATTTACCTAACTTGAAAACTTGGTGAGGTACCTAAACAGGTTGCCCAGAGAATTTGTGGATGCCACATCCCTGGAATTGTTCAAGATCAGGCTAGATAGGGCTTTGAACAACCTGGTTGAGTGGAAGGTGTTCCTGCCCATGACAGGGGGTTTGTAACTAGAAGATCTTTAGGGTTCCTTCCAACCTAAACCAGTCTGTGATTCTATGATTCTATAACATTTGAATCATCATTGTTTCTACAACCCTGCACTACCCTAACCCTATCAGACCAGGGACCTCATTTTAAGGGAAGTGGGTGCAAGAAAGATCAGACTGGATGGTCCATCCAATATTAATGCTGTTCTTGCCATTGTAAGTCTGTAGAACTGAGCAATGCAGTATTCTTCTAAGCAGATCACTGCACATGCATTTTTGATGCCTTCTGTTAATGAACCACTATGCAGTAACCCTGAACGTTGAGGGAAGGAATTTACAACTATAAACTTTTTTTTTTTAAAAAAAAATTAGTGAGGCTTTTAGGTGGACCAGTGCAAATAACGGTCAGTTAATTTTACCACATATAAGTTTCTTAGAAAAAGTGTGACTCAGTCTCTTTATAGTGTTAAAACACTTAAAAAATAAATAAAAAAAAACTTATGCACAGATAAATGATTACTGTAGTGAGAATTTTTAATGAGACTGTCATTTCATTTATTATTCATGTGTTGCTTTTTCATCTTCGAACTAGATTAAAAGCAGTCTCAAGGGAAATACCTTTTTGTTTGATTTTGTGTAATGTGTAGCACAGAACGATCTATGAAGAACCACATAAATATCATAGATTGTCATCTAGACTATGGATAAATTTGCAGAAAAGAATATTTTCTATTCATCTTTTGCCCTTTGCCAACCAGCATAGTGGTTCCGTTAAAAACATATGTCTTTAAAAAGTGTGTCATATGTCTTTAAAGAATTGTGTAACAGGAAAGAGAAAGAAAAATTACCAATTTAATTGCTAAATAACTAAGAAAAGAAGATCCACATTCAACACAGAGACATAAACCAGTAATCTGGCACAAATGCAATAGTTTCATTCATTGCTGCAACGATCTGGGGTCACTCTCTTGATGTTTTATTCAGGTGCCCACCTACAAAATTTAGAGCTGTAATTAAGTAGCATTCCACTGCATGTCAGACTGAGCTTGAAAGAGAAATATAGACAAACAAACAATTGCACAGATTATCTGAACAAGAATTATCAAAGCACAAACTAAATCAAAATCTTATTCTGGAATATATCACTTGAATGCATTCTGTTATTCAGAGAAATAGTGGCCTGGGCTGCTATATATCCAGAGCAGAGTCTGTTTGGAAAAATATTTGGTCATATTTATTTGAATTGTCAGAATGTAAAGAGATTTTCTGCAGAGGACTCTAATTCAGGGAATTTTTACTTGAGTCTGTCTGGGTTTATGCCAGGCTCCACTGTACTGTGTGGTAGCTCCTGAACTCGATAACAGAACCCACTTCAGAGTAAGTGAACACCGGGTGACACTGCTCTGGATCTGTGGTATCACTACATTTCATTCCACATTCCATTCTTGAATTTGTACCTAGCCAGAACAGAAGCAAACCACAAGCCCTACAAGGAGCGATTGAGAGAGTTGGAGTTGTTTAGCCTGGAGAAAAGGAGACTCAGAGGTGACCTTATCACTCTCTACAACTTCCTGAAAGGAGGTTGTAGACAGGTGGGGTTGGTCTCTTTCACCAGGCAGCAACTGACAGAACGAGAGGACACAGTCTCAAACTGCGCCAAGGAAGGTACAGGTTGGATATTAGGAAGAAATTTTTCACAGAAAGAATAATAAAATATTGGAACGGTCTGCCCAGGGTGGTGGTGGAGTCACCATCCCTGGATGTGTTTAAAAAGAGATTGGATGTGGCACTTGGTGACATGGTTTAGTCGAGGTGTAGGGCATGGGTTGGACTCGATGATCTTGAAGGTCCCTTCCAACCTGGTAATTCTGATTCTGATTCAAACAAAAAAATAGCTCAGTAAGCACTTGAGTGGGATTCTTTCCCTGTTCTGATCTTTGCAAATTCTCTGGTATAACAATATGTATTCATGTAGGGAAAGCAAAGGCAAAGTTTCCTAGCATTGTGAAAAATATGTGAATTGGGTTGGCTGTCAGGTCAATTGGATTTGGGATGTAATCAATTCATCATATGTGAAGGAAGCTTCAGTTTCTTCTCAAGTGCAATACCGTCAGGACACATACGGCCTTGCATGAGCTCAGGGGCTTTACTTATTCTAGGTCTAACTATACTATTGCATATATAGCTAGGTGCTAAAAATGCTCTCAATTTTTACATGCCCTGTTAGAAGAGGGGAAAAAAAAAAAAAAGAAAAAAAGATTATTTGGCAGAAGACGCTATTCCATTTTCTGGCACTACAGCAAATTTCGCTGCAAGCTGTTTCTTCACTGTGCCTCATTTATAGAAAATGCGTGTAACATTTTCCAGTGTTGCTGAATTACTCTGATAAGTCTTTGATTTATGATGATAGCAAATTCATAAGCATCTCAACAAGTTGTATTATAAGTAGAACGTTTTTAAGACTTCTGAATGCTAGTATTCTGCATATAATTTCAGCATGTGAACTACTTCAAGTGTCTTCAAAAGCTGACCACTGTAATATGTATTCCTGAAGACAGTTAAAGAATGCTGGTATCTCTATGCATTATATCAGGCAGTTATTCAGAGAATGACAATTACATGACCCGCTGCCAAGAAAGCCTCTAACATATGTGCTGACAGACACTACTAACTGATGTAATATCTTGTAATATGGATTTTGACTGCAAGTATTAAAAATGGGGAAAGTATTTCTAAGAAGAGGAGAAATATTTAACTTTTCAAGTCGAGTGAGTGATACATGATAAACTAATGCTAATAGCAGAAGAGAACTTTTTTGTCACAGTGTACATTAACTGAATCCATCAGAATTCAGCTCAGACAATCAAAAAACGAACCCAACAGAAACGGAGGTTAGATAACTTAGCTAGCCAATTTTTTGGGGTGTAGCAAACACAAGCCTTTCTACAAGGCAGGCTTTGTGAAAAAGTTCCGTACTGTATGAACATACTGGAAAGAGGAAAAATCATGAGAAATATGAATGTGTAATGTCTATGAATACAGCTTTGAAATCTTCGAGTATTACAAAATGAAAGTACAGTTTGCTAATGCAGTTCGTGTAATGTGTTAAGAGCAAATTTAGCTACCAAAGAAAGTTAAAACTGATTCATAAAATTACATTATGTTTCAGCAGTTCCATATGTAAGAATTAATGGGCAGAGGAATATTAAAATATACAGCGAGAGATACAGTTTTGAAAATGCAAGTGTCTCCAGTTCTTTATGACATTGGCACTGGAACTTTGTTGCTATTGAAATGACAGAAAATTATCTAGCTAAAAAATCCACAAAAAAATAGTTCTGTAATACCTACTAGGAGTTTTTTCTATGCTGAATAATATTTTATTGCATTCTGACCTCAATACAGCTTGCAAATATGTGAAGCTTCATCCAAGCAAGTACTCTGTAAAGGACTGGTTTTGTCTTTAATGCAATGTTATTTGGCTTTTTGAATTAAAAATTGAATGAAAGGAGCAACCATTTAATGGGTATATCACCAAAGAGTCAAAGAAATGTCAAAAACACAAATCCACAATACTGACATCTGAATTAACAGTTTAGGTTAGATATAAGGAAGAAGTTCCTTACTATGAGGGTGGTGATGCACTGGAATGGGTTGCCCAAGGGTGTTGTGCATATTCCATCCCTGGCAGTGGAGGTTGGCAGTGGAGTTGGAGAGGCCAGCTTGGCCGGAGTCTTGGGTGACATGGTTTAGTGTGTGATGTCCCTGCCCATGGCAGGGGAGTTGGAACTAGATGATCTTAAGGTCCTTTCCAACCCTAACTATTCTATGATTCTATGATTCCATGATTCTATGATTCTATGATTGTGCACAGTAGCTGGTTAACTCTGAGCAGTCAACTCAGTAAAAGATTCAAAGAACAGGCTAACTGTTGGAGAAAGGATCAGGTACAGCTACTTCCTTCAGTGGGACCAATATAGAGCCAAGTGTAGGTTGTTAGACACCATAAAATAAGTGACTCAGAAGATTTCCAAATGGACTGTAATGAGATGAAAGCATAACATTTTAGACAACTAAGTTATATTTTTTTTCACATATTAAAGAAAATGTTAAGGATACAATGTTAAACTCAAAGATCAATGTTTCTTCATCTTTGTTTCATTTCATGTTCACTTGAGTATCAATCAGGATGGAATTCACCACAAGGTTTCATCTCAAGGTTTGCCATATGGTCATCAAAGACTAAGATAATGAAACTGAAGGAAGAAAAAGCATACAAAAAAAGCAGACGGGCTAAGGCACAGCAATAGCTGAAAAGGAATGGAGAAAAAAAAAAAGCCTACTCTTTTAGTGAAAAATGTAGGTACATTACAGGAAAAGCCATCATCACTGTCTGCAATTAGACATATATTTAGCTAGGTTACCAGACACTTCCCTTTATCTTTAGTCATTTGTGTTGAAATTTTAATCATTTGGGCTACAATTTTTTTATACCATGACAGTAGCTTTAGGCTATATTGATTTGTATCTCCTTTAAATCTCAGGTAACACCACTAGGTAGTCTTTTTAAATAAAAACAAATGAGAGAAAAAACCTACTTTTCATTATGTTTAGAAAACCGCGACTACTGTTTTTAAAAATTGCTGGAGTTTTGGAGCTAAGACTTGAAATCTATTACATTACATGGGGCATTATTTGATTTATTATTATTCGAGGTAGTTTACCAGCATAAGAAAGATTTAAGCCTAAAAATGCTGAACTTCTCTTGACAGTTCCTTTGGAGATGGATGGGTACAGAAGTTTTCCAACAATTGCAAAAGCTTACATGGTGAAAAGCACAGGAAGAAAATAATTGCTTGTAATACAAATTCCAAAATGTACTTGGTTAAAAAGGCCTGTGTACACACATTGAACTGGAAGATCAAAGCAGCTACTGACATGATATTAATGAAGAAGGAGCTGTGAGAAGAACAAACGGAAAAAAAATCCATGTCAGGACTGCAGCAAAAGTGAGCACAAGGAGGTGAAATAAAACTATATATGCCATATATATACTTACAGTTAAATTCTCCATTCTATAAAACATAAAGTACATATAAATACACACATGGGGTTTGGTGTTTTTTTTTTGTTTTTTTTTTTTTTTTTTTTTTTTTAAGATATTATTTGTGAAACCAAATGCTTATATGTTAGCATATACCAGACCTGCAGTTATTCATGAAAATTGAATCTGAAGAGTGAATTTGCCCCCCAAAATACGATATGGAAAACCAGAAAATATTCCTGTAGCCTCCTTACTAGCTGATGATGATCTTGCAGGCCTGCACTGTCTAGCAGTTAAAGGGGCTGTAGCCCTTCAGTAAAGTTAGCTGCTTTGATAAAATATGCTTCTGTCCCTTACTATTTCTTCTGTCATTTTCTGTAGAGTTTTGTTGGTGGTAGTGGTTTTCTCATGTGGATATTCTCTACTTTTCAATATTTTAGTCGCCAGCCCGTTTCACAAAAAGAGGAACCAGAGAAATTGATAGCATGCATTTATTAAAAGAAGGCCAGCTTAAGAAACCATATTAGCTTCTTGAAGTAAACAATAATAGGAGATGTCAAGAATCAGGGAAGAGATAGAATCTTTGTGGACATCAAGAAGTCCTTTCATTCTGTGTTGTTTGTAAAGATCATACATGGGATTGCTAAATACATTTCCAAGGTTACAGCAGTAAGTGGATACAGACTAAGGAGAAGAGGTAGATTTTACACTTCTGAAGGACAATTATTTTTTATTGTAAATTGTTATTCTAATTCTTTTTCTTAAGCTTCATTCATTATTTGCAAAAACCTGTGTTATTTGGGAGGAGAACCGCCCCTTGGATTACAGAAGCAGCTTTTATTTGTCTCGTGACTTTCTGCTCTGATTTGGTGAAGTTTCAGTAGTCTATCCAAATTAATGGAGGTTGTGAGGACAAAGCCATACCACATATGCATCACTGCAATATAGCAAAGAATAGCTAAAGTGAAAGATGACACTATATAGGGAAAGGGTGTGAGTTTCCCCCAAGAGCACAAGGATTGATAAAATGATGCATACCTCTCTCCACCAGAAAAGATTGACAAAATCCTGCCAAGGATAGGATAGATCCAGCAGGAACATTGCTGCTTCACTGTAATTTCTCCAGGCTCAGAACTTTACACAATCTCTCCAAAAGGGACTGCAGAAATTGAGATTGGGCAGAAAGAGCTGTAGTGGAAAGTGGGACTTTTCTTACCAGTCCTTCAACTGGTAACTTTACATCTTTGGGTTATATGCAGCACTCATTGTTTGGTGTTGCATAAGTTCACAACTTAATACTCCTTTAAAGAAAGTCATGTGAGCAGTTGTGAGATATATATATATAAGAGCATGTTTCAAAATGAAAACAGATGAAGGATGTTGTACACAATGCTTGTCACAATATTGCAGGAAATTAGGAAATATCAGAAGTGACACAGAAGATGTCAGGTAGAATAATAGAGAGTTTATGGGCTATAGTGCTATGGGAAACCATTAGAACCTGGTATTAATTTGAAAAGAAGCAATTAAGAAGGGGTAGGTTGTAGACATATATAATTATAAGAGGATTAGAGGGAGTAGATGCATAAAGTTCTTCAGGTGAAAGCTTCAGCAAGAAGAAAGCATGAAATATGATGAAATTACCTCATTAAAGGTAATTACTATGTAAAAGGGGTAAAAACTGAATCCTTTTGAGTCATTCTGGATTTAAAATACTTTCTGTAGAAAACTGGATCCATTTCGGAGAGCTATATTTGGCTTAACTAGCAAGGTTTTGATGATGGAGGGCTGCAGGTGTAGCCTTCCTGAGAAGACACCAGGAGCTGCCCTGATGTCAGACTCAGCCAGTTCTAGCTGGCTTGAACAGACTCACTGCTGCCCAAAGCTGAGCCCATCAGTGGCACTGGCAGTGTCTCTGTGGTAACATGTTTAAGAAAGGGCAAAATCTGCTGTGCAACAGTTGTCAGAGAGAGGAGTGGGAAAAATGGGAGAGAAGCAGCCCTGTAGACATGAAGGTTGGTGAAGAAGGAGGGGGAAAATGTGTTCCTGGTGCTGGAACAGAGATTCATTGCCCTGCAGTCCATGGAGAAGACCATGGTGAAGCAGGTTGTCACCCTGAAGCCTATGTGTCACAGCAGATATCAACACTACAGTCCATGGAGAGTCCCACTGCGGAGCAGGTGGAGATGTCTGAAGGAAGCTGCATCTTATGGAAAGTCCATGTAAGAGCAGGCAGGCTTTCTGGAGGGAACTGTGGCCTGTGGAGGACTCACACTGGAGAAGTCAGCTCCTGAATAGAAAGGACCCATGCTGGAACAGTTCATGAAGAACTGTGTCCCATAGAAGAGACCCTATGCTGTATCAGGGGAACAGTGTGAAAAGGAGCAACTGGCAGAGTGTCATGGTTTAAGCCCAGCCAGCAACTCAGAACCATGCAGCCGCGTCCTCACTCCCCCCTTCCTCCCCCCTCTCCCGGAGGGATGGGGAGGAGAATCAAAAGAATGTAACTCCCATGGGTTGAGATGAGAACAGTCCAGTAACTAAGGTATAACACAAATCACTACTGCTGCCACCAATAATGATAAGAGAAATAACAAGGGAATAGAATGCAACTGCTCACCACCTGCCGACCGATACCCAGCCCAACCCAAACAGTGATCTAGCCCTTTCAGGTAGCTGCCACCAGTTTATATACTGGCTGTGGTATGGAATACCTCTTTGTCTAGTTTGAGTCAGGTGTCCTGTCTCTGCTTTCTCCTGACTTCCCCTCCTCCCTGACAGAGCATGAGACTCAGAAAGTCCTTGGTCAGAGTAAACATGACTTAGCAACAACTAAAAAAATTGGTGTTATCAGCACTGTTCCCAGGTTGGAAGTCAAAACCACAGCACTGCACCAGCTACTAAGAAGGAGAAAAATGACTGCTACTGCTAAACCCAGGACACAGAACCGAAGTGTTATGAAGTGACCACAAACTCCATCCCCATCCCCCTGCACCACTGGGGTGGGAGGAGGTAGAAGCGTCAGAAAGGAGTGAAGTTGAACCTAGGAAGGAGAAGGAGTGGGGGGAATGTGCTTTTGTTTGTTGGGTTTTTTTTGTTTGTCTGTTTGTTTGTTTATTTGTTTCTCACAATCATAACCTATTTCTAATTGGCAATAGATTTTAATCTATTAATCATTCATTTATTTATCTTCCTCAAGTTGAATCTGTTTTACCTTTCCACACTATTCCACAACAGCTGGAAATTCTTCTATTGTTTGCCAGACACCAGTGAGTAGCTCTACCCATTTGCTGGAGAATGAAAAATCCTTGGTGAAAATTCAGAAGCAAGTGTGAGAAATGTTTAGAATAAATGCAATAATTTGGCTGTCACATATATGGAAAGACACCAGGGTGTCTGGATGCATCATCACAAAGTGTGGTGTTTTATACAGGCATACTAGATTTTGCAAGTTTGCAAGAAGCAGGAGTAGAGCAAATCACTGCCAAAAGCTTCCTATAACCTTTAAAGGGATGGCCTGGTGTTATTAGCACAGTAAGGAAAACATCTTAGAATCAAGTAGTCTTTCTGGTGCCTTGGGTGAAATGTTACAGAAGGAGGATAGCAAAAAAATAATGAAGAAATAATAGTCTTTAAAGGTGAATTCATTCACATTTCTTTTTTGATAGAAGCTTTTGGATGGAACACTTAATAGCTTTCTGATCAAGGAAAAAGTACTTACAGGTATATAGGTGAACATCCACTTCACGTTTCCTAAATTGTAGGCACAATATTGCAAATAACTTGAAGAGGGATAGAAAATGTGGTTTAACACATTGTGAGAGATACATTTAGCCCTAAAATTTGATATGAATTCACTAGCTTTTGAATGTTCATCATAGAAAATGACATTTGAGAATGCAGAGCAGTCAGTCAGTCAGGAATAAAGATCAGAGATATCTGAGGGGAAAAATTCTCCATTGATGGCAAATTCTGTCACTGTTAGCTCTCTCTCACTTCTTGTAAATACTCTCTGCAGAAGAAAAAGCTAGTCTTTGAAAATATTATTTCCTACCATGCTTTACATTTAAGTCCTCTGAATGAGGATGGTGAAGTTTATCATAAAAAAAGAAAAACAGGATATGATTCCATCCCATGGGGTTTTGATGTTGTTGTTGTTAGGTTTTTTTTGTTGTTTTTTGTTTATTTGTTTGCTTGGGTGGTTGGGATTAGTTTTGTTGTTTTTTTGTGGTTTTGTAGTATTTGTTTATTTATTTATTTAGAGGACATGGAAAGCCTGCAGAAAATCACTAATGGATGTTGAAATATGCATTTTCCTTTGCAGGTGCAGAAGACCATAAAGTTTGTCTATCCTGTCCTCTGAACTGTGTATTACAAGGACTGTCTGTTTCTATACATAATAATATATAGCAAGGGGGTTGGAACTAGATGATCTTGAGGTCCTTTCCAACCCTGACTATTCTATGATTATATAACATTTTTTTGATGATAGAAGACTTACAAATGGTTGTATATGTTCTCATTAAACTATAAGTTCCATTTTGCTTTGCAAGCAGCATTTTTCTTACTAGCTTATCTTCAGCTGTTTCAGTTTCCTTTTGCTGCCAGCTTGGACACAAAGGTGCTGACAAAGAGTGAAGACTCCGTAGATAGTAACAGTCCCAGACCTGGAGGGTCTCCTGATCAATACAGGTATTGAACAAGTGAGTCTGCAGTCGTTCGTTCCGTTTGAGACACTCAATGTGACTGAAAGACAGTACCTCACTGGAAAAAGGAAATAGCAACTTTACATTGAGAGGCTTTTCCAGAATACACGCTGAAGCTGAGAAGCACAAGACTGAGCGGTAGAATGAGGATGACAAAGGGTGGAATAGTCCTACAAGAAATTCCTTTCATAGAGATTTGTATTTATCTTACACTTTCTCCTTGCTTTTGTTTTTTCCCCTTTTTTTTTCTCTTTATGATAGGGTGAATGATAAATTTTAAGTGTTCAGATTTTGATGGCACAGAGGAGAGCAACTTTCAAGTCAGGTTGGGAAAGCTGACAGTTGTTTTCATCTTTAGAAAACTTAATTGTGGCATCCCAAAGATGGAGGATGCATTAGCCATAAAGTAAAACCTAGACATTTTCACAGATGTCCAGAGTGAATGTCACTGCATTCTTGTGCTAGTCCCAATGAGCAAGGAAATGTAAGTCTGCAAACCTGGGTTCATTAGAGCACAGTGGCAAATGCCCAGCAGGTGTGAGTGCATCCATCGCATAGCAGCAGTAGTGCAAAACAAAGCAAGAGACATGGCAAGAGGCAGGTAAGCATATAAGTCCAGCTGTTTATGTCCCTAAAAGAATTTGGTGATGAAACAGAAATATAACTGAATTTTGGATATCTTTTTCATATTCAAAATACCATGGCCCCATCTATATGTATATTCAATAACAAAACCAGAATAGGACAAGCAAAGCAAAGGGTTTGAGAAGCAGAATTCAACAGAAAATAGGCATCAGGGAAATGATAAATCATATAGACAATGTAAAAATTTGAGATTCATAGATTTTTTTAAGTACTATGACTTTGACAGGATAATAAAAAAATCTGCATCGAATTTTGTAGGATACCTCTCTTATGGCCTTAAGATTTGCTGACTATCTGGGGGTTTGGATGGCTGCTGGAAAGGGTTTTTACCTCCAGTACATGAAGCAGGTACACTTTTGCTTTCTTTTGATAGACAGAAGACACAAAATTTCCTGTTATTATTGCACTGAGGTAACAGTGAAGTCTTTGTGTGTTGACAGTCTTCTATGAATTTAAGTCCCAATAAAGGTTTTATTTTTTTTTTTTTTATGAAAAATAGGAATATGAGCCTGTAAGATTAAAAAAAGGTCTAGATGTTGCGAAAATACAGTGAAAGTTTAGCATATAACTTTAAAAGTCTTGTTCTCCTTTGAAGTCTATATCAGTACTACCTGTTAGGCAAGCATTAATATCAGAGTACATTTCTTTAAAGTAGTAAATGTTTTAAGGAAACATTTCTTTATTTTCCTCAAGTATTTGGCTCCTCAAACCAGATGACTTTTGGAGTGCAGAATTCAACCACTCCCTATTAAATGTAGGAGTACTGCTTGGGTAATTTTTCTTGCTCTAATCCTCACCCAGCTCCGCACATATACAGCACTGCTGGCCTATGGCAAGTAGATTTTTAAACTTGTTTCCAGCCAGATGGTGGTAAACCTACAGTCAGCCTGAACTATGTTGCTGTCCGTGGTGCTAAAACCATTGAAACGGAATCTTGTGTGCTGAAAGCGACCGTAAAGATTACCTAGTGCCAATCCCCTGCCATGGCCAGGGACACCTTCCAGTGGACCAGGTTACTCAAAGACCCGTCCAACCTGGCCTTGAACACTTCCAGGCATGGGACATCAATAACTTCTCTGGGAAATCGGTTCCAGTGCCTCACCACCCTCAAAGTGAAAATTTCTTCCTAATGTGGAATCTAAATCTACACTCTTTTGGTTTAAAGCAATGCCCCCTTGCCCTACCCCTACATGCCCTTGTAAAAAGTCCCTCACCATTTTTTTTCGTAGACACCCCTTGAAGACTGCTCCAAAATCTCCCTGGAGTCTTTTCCAGGCTGAAAAAGCCCAGCTGTCTCAATCTTTCTTCATAGGAAATGTGCTCCAGCCCCCAGATCATCTTCATAGATCTCCTCTGGACTTGATCAAACAGATATACATCTTTTGTCTTATGCTGGGGCCCCAGAGCTGAACACAGGACTGTAGATGGGTTCTCATAAGAGCAGAGAAGAGAGGGAGAATCACTTCCCCTCAACCCGCTGGCCATGCTCTCTTTGATGCAGCCCAGCATATGGCTGGCTTTCTGGGATGCAAGCACACACTGCCAGCTCATGTTGAGCTTTTCATCAACGAAATCCCCCAAGTCCTTCTCCTCAGGGCTCATCTCAATCTATTCTCCACCCAGCCTGTATTTGTGCTTGGGATTGCCCCGATCCACATGCAGGACCTTGCACTTGGCCTTGTTGCACATCATGAGGTTGGCATTGGCCCACCTCTCCAGCCTATCAGGGTCCCTCTGGATGGAATCTCTTCCCTCCAGTGTGTTGACCATACCATACAGCTCGATGTCATTGGCAAACTTGCAGTGGGATGACTTAAAATATGTATATTTTGGTTTTAAAATATGTTTTGCTACAGCAGACAAAATTTTGGGTGCATTTGGAGAATTTTACTTTTGCACTAATTCACTTCCTTCAGTAACTTTTTCTGTTGCTGCCTGTTTGTTTGATGCTCCATTGGTCTCACTCAGTTAAACAGTTCATTTTCTTCTCCATAAGACATATTGAGATAAAAGGAATATTCTGTGAATGTTCCTCTGAAGTAGGAAGATCTAAAATAAAAGTACCTTTATGCTGAGACTTCTAATTCATGCACTGCTGCAAGGTTTTTGCTTGATCCAATGTATATTTTTTATGTTATTTTCACTTATAACCTTCAGTAATCATCATAAAGGACACTTCAATTTAGACAGCAGAGTATTCTCAGGCAAGGATTACCTTCCCAGCACTTAAAACATCACTTCCTCTGAGAAATCTGTGAAGACAAGGTATCCAGCGTCCAGCGATGAAAAGAAATTTTAAATATAATGATTGGGGCCCATAATATTTTGATTTTGATACTTCTTCTGATAGTGCTATGATTACCTCAAGGTACCTCATGTTTGTAGAATAGGCATGACTATAACTGAGTAGGCAAAGAACCTATAGATTCTTTTTTTTTTTAGAATGGGAAGAAAAGGGATTTCTGGGTAGTGAAGCATGCAAGATATTAAAGGAAAGTGTATGTCATCAGAGAAAGGACTCAGAAAGCTGTTTCTCAGTAATTTCTCAGAAAATTGTCCCTTCATTTAGTCCAAATAATAGTAGCTGTCATATTTTAGACTACTCAGTGTGATCAAAGAGCAAATACCTATTCCATACTTTTGTTTTTTTAAACAACATTTATTTGTTAATTATGTGTGCCTCAGACATTAATACCTAAAGGCAGAATACCATTTTTGTTTCATGCAGCTAACTTTCACAGTAAAAATTACTAGTTTGCACCAGATGGTGCTGGTTTATCTGGATCTCAATAAGAAAGGTTTGTATACTTACACTATATATGCTATACATACAGCAATATACTGTCAAGGCTAATAACTATTTACTAAAAGCTTAGAAAAGGCAACTGCAAGTTATAAAATCTTACACTCTGTTCTGATGCTGGGGACCCTTAGATGATACATCATTGGATGGACCTCTGATCAGGGCATGGCATGCTCCACAGATCCCATCCATGGTGAAGTTCATCATTCTTAGTTTTGCTATTGTCCTTGTAGAATCTTGCTTACAGTACAGCATTGTCTGTCGGTGGGAGCAATCAAACCTGGAATGCTGACTTAGCTTTAGAGAGTCCTTTGGACTGTATGGTATAATATTCTTATCTCATTAATAAAGCTACAGTTCTTGAAAAGGTGTATCTAATATTTCAAGTGGGCAAGACAATATTACATGCATGCTTTTGATTAAGCACATATTGACTACACACATATTGAATAATTTTGCATTGACTGTGTATGCATTGATTAATTAAACTGTTGATTAGCTATGCCTTGATTAAGTAGCATCCACAGAAGCATACACCTGGATTAGTCATTATGTGTATCACTAACTCCCCATACAGTCGTCTCCCAGGCTGACCACTGCAATGTCAAATTTCAAATGCTGTCACATGCAGAAATTCCAGTGTTCAAAGGGTACATCAATCTGAGCCAAATGAAACCTCTGTACCAACACGATATATTTTATAATAGAAAAGACACTGAAAGATACATGCTTTTTCTCAGAACCCAGATAAAATATAATACAGATTGCTAAACTTTTTTCTAGGAGGAATTGTCAAATGAGCCCAGTAATGAAAAACTTTAGCTCAAAGAAACTAAGCAACTACAAAGTGATCAAACAGTCCTAGTCAAATCATATAGTTGTCTTCTCAACAATTTCTTGTTTATTTAGCTCAGCACAGAAGCTGCTTTCTGCCATGTACATCACGTTGGTGAAGGTACTGATCTCTGTCTCCAGGCCAAATAAATAGAAGCATGGAGCAGAATGTCAGTAGCGGAATAGATAGAATTAAGCTCTCTTTTAACATGGAATCAAGTCTCAGGACACGGCAGATGCTGTAGATGAAAGAATAATTGGAAAATACAAAGGACACCTTTTGGGACAGAAATGGCAGGGAATACTTCTCGTTTTTGTCTAACAAAAAAAAAAAAAAAAAAAAAAAAAAAAAAAAATTGGATTTCATAAAAATTCCAGTGCAGCAGATGGATGAAACCAAGATCTGTTATGGATAATCATAACAGTAACATAGGCTAGACATGTCAGAAGAATTCAGAGGATGTATTTGCCCTCAGAATTTGGAGGGTTTATTTACCTTTAGTGTTAGAGATCCAAATAGATCCTACGATTCTTTTACCTGCTTAGTTGAAAACCCTCATCACCGCACTATGAGCCACTTTGGGGTGATGCTCTCAGGCTCTTTTTGAGCTGCACATATGTTCACTGCAACAGTTACTGAACTTCTGCTATTTGGACCGATCCTGCTGCTAACCCTGTCCCCAAAGAGGGAGTTTTTAATAACTGTGAGATTTGTATAAACTATTTTTAAAGCTGAAATATTACAAATATTGCCTATAAGTTACTGATACAGTACCTCTGAAAGTGAAGGTTCAATCTTTCAGCCGTCATGAAAAACAATTTCTCAAGGGACTGTGGCAGCCACTACAGACAAGAATTTTAGCTATAGATGTTCTATGGCTGGACCTCACATGGGAGCAAAAAGCAGTGCACAAAATTGGTCACAAAAATATTTTCCTTATGACATGTCTCACAAATGGATTTGTTGCATACAAAGAAACCTTGAATAAGAGAAACTCCTGATTATTCCTCACAGGTGGAATTTAGGAGTGAGAAAAAGATATTATCTACACCAAGAATTGCATTTTATTAGAGTGCATAAATATCTTCTGTTTACTACAGTTGAAATTTTCAGGAAAATGCAGTGAATCAAACCCAGAAATCCTGCTTTGCAAAGGAAATATATTTGCTCTCATAGCAGGCTTCCCTTCTTTTTAGCAGCCTGGATATTGCTGGTATTGTATTTTAGTTTAATTTTCCTTGTCTTTTTGATTCGCTATATTGGAATAAAATAAAGCCTCTCTGTGTTGCATGTATTTGCACACGAAGCTCAATGGATTGTTCCAGCAGTCTATCTTTGATGCCGTATTTGCGTACTATTGCCATCCATTACTCTGATCCTGCTGCATCCATTTTATGTTTAGTAAATGAAGATTTTATTCCCCATTCATAATAATTCAATTCAGTTCAATTAATTTGTAACAGTGAGGGCTTGGTGTATTCTGTATGCACTTACAATACTTTTGCATATTATTTATTCTTAGGGATTATTTAATGCAATGAGTACTGTTAGTTTTCAGATTCTTGTCATTGTAATAAAGCAAATCATATACAGAGGTGCTTGGAATGGATCCTTGCAGATCAGCCTAATAGTAGATCAAAAGCTAATGTCTAACACATACTGTGATGTGACATGACCGCTATGTTTCAAAGGCAAGTTAATGGTAAGTGATTCCTTGTAGAATAACACAGGAACCAGAGGTGCACAGGCACAGATGAGCTGTGAGGGATGTTGGAAATCAAATATTTGTAGCCTCTTAAATCCAGTGTAGATTATAGTAAATAAATTTACTTAAACACAGTATGAGGAACTTGTCTGTCCTTCCTGGAAGGATTATTTTCATTTTTGAGAGGAAAGCTGTAGTTTTACCTGAGGACTTTTCCCAGAAAAGTAAAATGATTGTAAAAGCTGTTAAAGCCTGTTTCATACTTTGGCAAAATATGTGCTATGGCATCTGATAGGGGATACATCAGAGAAATTTTCAGTAAGACTTATTCCATGAAGATAAAAGTAGCACCACGCTTCCTAGTCTAATTGCATGTTTTATATATATATATATAAAAATATATATATTTTTATATATATATATATATTATATATATATATTTATATATATATATATATATATAAAAACCCAGTATGCATTTGTAGATCTTACATAATGGCATTCCTCCTTCCCTCTTGATGTTTTATCATTAACCAATGCACTCTTCTCTGCAGCAAAATTTCCTAGAAAAAAAGATTAAAAAAATCTAGATTTTCAGTTATGAACTAAACAAAGGAAATCAACTTCCCCACCTGCTGTGGCTGGCTGAATGCAGACAGAAAAGCCGTGTTAATTCAAAACAAATTCACGCAGTGAGAATCCATTCACAGCTATTCCTGTGTTCTCCTTGCTTTATATAAGACAGTAAAAACATCTGTCTGAAGCAACTTTTCTTTCCAGAGGGTACGTTTGTAAGCCTTTGTAAGTATGGGAACATACCTGCCACTCAGTGAACAAATATGTACTCTGACCTCCTCGGGGTCTTAGCTTCCAAAATACGTGGGGTGTATGTCAACTTTGCATATTAGTAAATCCTCACTCGCACACATCAGACGTACTAGTCAATCCTTTTTAAATGCCAGAAGTCTTTGCTTGCTAACATGAAACTAGGACTATCCCATATAAGGAGGCTATGTTTCCACAATTTATTATCCATTTTCAAATAACTGTATAACCTCACATTTCCATTTTAGGCAAGAGCTCACAGGTGCAGATTTATAAATACTGTGAAATTCAGAATGAAAGGTAAGAATAATACCACTGCCACAGATGACAATATTTCTTTGAGGCCCAGTGCAATTATTTTCTGGATCAATGGCCCCATTAACACCAGAGACAAAGTGCAGCTGGGTATTATGATTGTTTTTAACTGTTGGGCTTATCCATACTAATTGTGACAGAACATAGAATAGAATCATAGAATAGTCAGGGTTGGAAAGGACCTTAAGATCATCTAGTTCCAACCCCCCTGCCATGGGCAGCGACACCTCACACTAAACCATGCCACCCAAGGCTTTGTCCAACCTGGCCTTGAACACTGCCAGGGATGGAGCATTCACAAAGTCCCTGGGCAACCCATTCCAGTGCCTCACCACCCTCTCAGGAAAGAATTTCTTCCTTAGATCCAATCTAAACTTCCCCTGTTTAAGTTTTAACCCATTACCCCTTGTCCTGTCACTACAGTGCCTGATGAATAGTCCATCCCCAGCATCCTTGTAGGACCCCTTCAGATACTGGAAAGCTGCTAAGAGGTCTCCACGCAGCTTTCTCTTCTCCAGGCTGAACAGCCCCAACTTTCTCAGCCTGTCTCCATATAGGAGGTGCTCCAGTCCCCTGATCATCCTTGTGGCCCTCCTCTGGACTTGTTCCAGCGGTTCCATGTCCTTTTTATGTTGAGGACACCAGAACTGCACACAATACTCCAAGTGAGGTCTCAAGAGAGCAGAGTAGAGGGGCAGGATCACCTCCTTTGACCTGCTGGTCACGCTCCTCTTGATGCAGCCCGGGATACGGTTGGCTTTCTGGGCTGTGAGCGCACACTGAAGCCGGCTCATGTTCATTTCCTCATCGACCAACACCCCCAGTCCTTCTCTGCAGGGCTGCTCTGAATCTCTTCTTTGCCCAACCTGTAGCTGTGCCTGGGCTTGCTCTGACCCAGGTGTAGGACCTTGCACTTGGCATGGTTAAGCTTCATCAGGTTGGCATCAGCCCACCTCACAAGCGTGTCAAGGTCCCTCTGGATGGCATCCCTTCCCTTCAGCGTATCAACCTAACCACACAGCTTGGTGTCATCGGCAAACTTGCTGAGGGTGCACTCAATCACACAGCATCACAGTATCACACAGTATGTTAGAGATTGGAAGGGACCTCAAAAGATCATCTAGTCCAATCCCCCTGCCGGAGCAGGAACACCTAGATGAGGTTACACAGGAATGTGTCCAGGCGGGTTTTGAATGTCTCCAGAGAAGGAGACTCCACAACCTCCCTGGGCAGCCTGTTCCAGTGTTCCGTCACCCTCACTGAGAAGAAGTTTCTTCTCAAGTTTAAGTGGAACCTCTTGTGTTCCAGTTTGTACCCATTACCCCTTGTCCTATCATTGTTTGCCATTGAGAAGAGCCTGGCTCCATCCTCATGACACTCCCCCTTTATATATTTATATACACTAATAAGGTCACCCCGCAGTCTCCTCTTCTCCAAACTATAGAGACCCAGCTCCCTCAGCCTTTCCTCATAAGGGAGATGCTCCACTCCCTTAATCATCTTAGTTGCCCTGCGCTGGACTCTCTCCAGCAGGTCCCTGTCCTTCTTGAACTGAGGGGCCCAGAACTGGACACAATATTCCAGATGCGGTCTCACCAGGGCAGAGTAGAGGAGAAGGAGAACCTCTCTTGACCTACTAACCACCCCCCTTCTAATACACCCCAGGATGCCATTGGCCTTCTTGGCCACAAAGGCACAGTGTTGGCTCATGGTCATCCTGCCGTCCACTAGGATCCCCAGGTCCCTCTCCTCTACACTACTCTCTAACAGGTCGTTCCCCAACCTATACTGGAACCTGGGGTTGTTCCTGCCCAGATGCAGGACTCTACACTTTCCCTTGTTATATTTCATCAAGTTATCCCCTGCCCAACTCTCTAGCCTGTCCAGGTCTCGCTGGATGGCAGCACAGCCTTCTGGCGTGTCAGCCACTCCTCCCAGCTTAGTGTCATCAGCAAACTTGCTGATAGTACACTCAATTCCCTCATCTAAATCGTTGATGAATATATTAAATAATACTGGTCCCAGTACTGGGACCTTGAGGCACTCCACTAGATACAGGCCTCCAACTAGACTCTGCCCCATAGACTACAACTCTCTGGCTTCTCTCCTTCAGCCAGTTTGCAGTCCACCTCATTACCTGATCATCCAGACCACACTTCCTTAGTTTAGCTGTGAGGATGCTGTGTGAGACTCTGTCAAATGCTTTGCTGAAGTCAAGGTAGACCACATCCACCGCTCTGCCATCATCCGTCCACTGTGTTATTTCCTCATAAAAGGCTATGAGGTTGGTCAAGCATGACTTCCCCTTGGTAAAGCCATGTTGACTGCCCCTCATAACCCTCTTATCCTTGACATGCCTTAAGATGGCACCAAGGATAAGGTGTTCCATCACTTTCCCAGGGATGGAAGTGAGGCTGACCTAACTGTCTATAGTTACCCAGGTCCTCCTTCTTGCCCTTTTTGAAGACTGGAGTGACATTTGCTTTCCTCCAGTCCTCAGGCACCTATCCCATTTCCCAAGACTTGGTAAAGATGATGGAGAGTGGTCTAGCAATGACTTCCGCCAGTTCCCTCAGCACCCGTGGGTGCATCCCATGTGGACCCATGGATTTATGGATGTCCAGATTGCTCAACTGGTCTCTAAAATCCCACTGTCCATGTCACCGACAAAGATGTTGAACAAGACCTGTCCCAACACCGATCCCTGAGAGACACCGCTCGTTACTGGTCTCCAGCCAGACATTGAGCCATTGACCACAACTCTTTTCGTGCGGCCATCCAGCCAGTTCTTTATCCACCGAGTGGTCCACCCATCAAATTGATGTCTCTCCAATTTAGAGACAAGGATGTCATGTAGGACAGTGTCAAAGGCTTTGCACAAGTCCAGGTAGATGACGTCAACTGCTCTGCCCCTGTCCATCAGTTCCATAGCCCCATCATAGAAGGCCACCAAATTGGTCAGGCAGGATTTCCCCTTAGTGAAGCCATGCTGGCTGTCACCAACCACCTCCTTGTTTTTCATGTGCCTTAGCATGCCTTCCAGGAGAATCTGCTCCAAGATTTTGCCAGGCACAGAGGTGAGACTGACTGGTCTGTAATTCCCTGGGTCATCTATTCTGCCCTTCTTGAAAATGGGGGTTATATTTCCCTTCTTCCAGTCATCGGGAACTTCACCTGACTGCCATGATTTTTCAAATATGATGGCCAACGGCTTAGCAACTTCATTCACCAGCTCGTTCAGGACTCGTGGATGGATTTCGTCAGGTCTCATGGACTTGTGTACATTCAGGTTCTTAAGATGGTCTCGAACCAGATCCTCTCCTACAGTGGGCCTAGGGTCTTCATTCTCACAGTCCTTGTGTCCGCCTTCCAAGGCTTTCAAATTTCAGCTATGACACTGGAAGTACAGAATTATGGAAGTGTGTATCTTCATGGAAATAATGCATATTAACATAATAATTTTACCTCAGAAGATTTTGTTCCTGCTTTTTAAGATCATGAAGAAAGCTTTGCTTATTGCCTGCAAAGATGAGATTTCACTTTGTGTCTATGTTTTAAATGACAACAAAAGGTTTACTAAAACCTTTCAAGAGCATCGCTTTAGTGAAACATCCCTATGGGTATAGCCTTTTCTGACACCTTCCAGGAAGAGTGGTTGAGAACAGACTGCTGTTACCTCACGCTGTAGCTTTATGTTCTTTCTGAACGTGGACACAGCCCCCATTTTTATGTGCGGTTCTACTGATGCACTTGCAAAATTACACTTCTTTTTTTTTTTCATTTTAATTGCTGACTCCATATTTCTAGTGGCATCTTAAGATGCTTCATATGTAGATACCAGTGGTACACAAACACCTCAGATCTTCAAAGTGAAGACCTCATTTCACAATGTTCCAGTGATAAAATACAGAATTATATTGATTTTGGCAGAAGGAGAAATAAGAAATACCTGTCAAAGCAAGAGCAAGAACTCAATTCTCACTAATCTGGGTTTAACATCATGACCTCAGGACTCTCACTGAAGCTGCAGGTGAACCACTGCAGAAGCTTATTAGTCCCAGGGACCGTCTAAATGTGCTCACATACAAGATAAATTTATCATCAGAGCTCTGTCAAACTGTAGTAAAAACCATTTTCAGGCAGTTCTGCATCTGTTTTGTATATATGTCTACATTATTCCAGGCTGATCATATCATAATCCATTCAAGACATTGGGCTTTTCAGCAATGGGAAGCCATGTCCAGTGTTTCCTCACACACCCATGCCCAGCCATTGAGACACAAATGGAAGGGAAGAACTGAGCTGGGTCTAGGTGTGCTGCTGGTCCCCTTACTTCAGACTGTATCAGGCTGATGCTGTGTCAAGAAGGCAAAAGCAGAAACCTAAAAGATGGACCTCTGCCACTTCCCCTTGTGGTATTGCCACTGTTTTTGCACAGCATGTGGCTGAGAGCAATAACGCAAAATAGAGAGGTGAGATAATGAAAGGAAAAAATCCACAGGAGAAACAAGAAAGCAAGAAAGATGAACTGACACTCTCCAACACTTTTTTTTAATTTATTTATTTTTAACTTCTTTTTTAAAGTGGAAATAGTAGCAGGCACAGCAATCATTCTAAAAATATCTTGCTTTCAATTATTCTGGTGGACATTCAACATGTAATGTCTGTGATTGTCTAGAAATCTCTCTGTGAATATTGATAAAAAATTAAGCATTTCTGCTGAAAAAAAAAATTAAAAAATAAAAGGTGATGATCTCAAAGGTCTTTTCCAACCTGGCTGATTCTGTGATTCTGTGTTCATGGCACATAAAGGACTGGTTTACACCTTGACCTGATCTATCTAGTCCTTATAAAATTTTAAATGACATCCCAACCAAATAGTCTGTACACCAAAGACCTAAATGCAGCCAAATATTTTTGCATTCTTAACTTTTCCTCTCCTTTTGTGGTATTCCACATATGTATGCAATAGCTTTTCCTATACACACATATATACCCCACAGTTGATTCTACTATATTCTGCCTATATATACACTTAAAATATACATAAATTTTAATATCAGTAGAGTAACAGAATAGGAAAAAGAAAGGCACAATTCAACCTATTGACTTATAAAGAAGATGACACCCTTTTTGTTCTTTTGGATATGCCAAATTTAAAGAGCTAAAAATCTCTGAATGCAAGCTGGGAAAATAGAAAAGTGTAGTTCCATGCCAGAAGGAGATAAGGAAGACTGTGAAATGTTAGACAAGAAAGAAATAAAATTTAGGAAGGAGTAGTTCACTCTTATTTCACAAAGAAATGGCTAATATTAGTTTTCTGCGGCTTACACTTCCTTCCTTCTTTGCACAGTATTTATCTCTCCAGGTTACTGTTGTACAATAGTAAATTCTTATTGTTTGCTTTTGTATTAGGTCACAGAGTGCCAGATAGCTTTATGGCATGTCCAAATAATTCTGCATCTCACTGAAAAAAAAAAAAGCTTGTAGCAGCTATTTATGTATGTGGCCCTCAAGACTAACTTAGCAAAACCTGAAGCACTTTTTTCTCATTAATTTCTAAAATGTGGGTTTGCTTAGGTGTGAGTGGTGGATGGTGTAAATTTTTAAACAGTGGCACTCTCAGCAGTTATGCAAACTTCTGTAAATACTGCTTGTCTCAGAGGAGTGCAATATTTGAACAGTATTCTCTATTTGAACAGCACAAAAAAAATCTGTTATTAATTTGTTGTGCTTATTAGTGTTCCATACCAGCTCACACCTTCCATAATAAACCAAGAAGCAAGCCTAGCATCAACTGCTCATGACACTGTGGAAGATCCCTAGGGATGAAGTTATCTCTAAAATGAAATGATCTAGACAGTCTTTGGCTTCTCCTCCCTCATCCTCCACCCAGCAAGTCTGTGGAGGAGAGGAAACGGTATAAGAAGCTGAGCAAGAGTGAGTGAATTGAAATCAATTGTAAGAATAGTATTACAGGATGGAAACGAACAAGCATTTTTAGTACTTCAGTGCTTTAGGGATTGAAAGTCCTATTGAATGCATTCCTGAGCTGGGCTGAATGGGGCACAACTTGGTCCGAACATTTCACATGTGAAAATCACCTTGAAAATACTGTATGAGTTACATTTTTCAATGAACACAAAAGTATATGACACTAGCATTCTCCACAGCTTAAAGAGGGCATGAATCTAATTTATGGGCAATACTTTGGATGTAAACTCTGAGTGCTCAATTTATCCCTGGCCTTTTGAGTCAGCAGCAACTCCTGGAAAATTCATGTAGATTGATAGAAAAGTTTCTCTTGACTGCAAATCTATTCTGTTGCAGTTGTTTATGCTAAAAGCTGTAATAATATTCTAGAGAAGAAAAAGTAAATAAAAGGGGAAAAAATGAATGAAGAGGTAGTGTTGTGATGGGGTAAAAACAGCAAGGGGATACAGTAAATCTAATAAAGTCTCAATATTAAGTGAAAGGCTGGCCATGATTTTTAATTGTAATGGTGATGCTGCCTACATACTGCGGGAAATGAGGTAAGGCAGTAGAAAATGAAATAATTGTAACTGAGGTTGGCATTGAATTCAACGGGTTAAATAAAATTACCTTGGGGATGGATAATTCTGAA
Source organism: Psittacula echo (assembly GCF_963264785.1). NCBI lineage: Eukaryota > Metazoa > Chordata > Aves > Psittaciformes > Psittacidae > Psittacula > Psittacula echo. The sequence continues at coordinate 112,674,442 of NC_137736.1, forward strand.
AAAAAAAATAACACTAAGTGATGGGTCTGGTGATAAGGATTTGGGAGATCAGTACAACTAGAAAGATAAAGGTAGAGGCAGAGCTGGAGGGGGCAGAAGAAAAATATTGTACTGGCAGTGAATACCTATTAGGATTGTGGAATAGGTGACTTGAACTGATTTGGACAACTGGAAGCTTTGAATTAAAAAAATGAGAAAAAACATGAAATGGGATAATAAGGAACAAGTTTACAAAAAGTAGATTAGGCTAGACTGAAATGATGTCTTCATAAGATAATCAGTTTCAGAACAGAGAGATCTTAGAAGATCTAATCAATCTGGATCGTTACATAACTCACCTTTTAATAAAGCACACAATAATTCCACATAGAGATTTGCGAGGAAAAACTGAGATAAAGAGCTTAAAGTGAGTACAGCTAACAGGAAGAAATGGGTAATGCTGAACCAATAAGGTTTAAGCTAAGTGTTAGGGTTGAAAGCATTAAAGAGTCATTTTCAAGATGCAGGTCATTTGATGTTGTGATTAATAAACCTCAGTCAAAAAGTAGAAATGTTCTAATGAAATGTGCTGAATATTTGAAAATGGCAGTTACTTTTAAGATGGAGTAGTAAAAGAGTGTTACTCAGAGAGAGTTGGCATTAAGACTGATAAAATGTAAACAGCATATAAAATTATAAACTACAAAGGACTTTAATTATTCAGGACTAATAAATTAAATCAACCAAAGCCCTTGTAATAATCTTAGAGCTTATCAATGGGGTGCTGATGGGGAGGAAGTGTATTTGAGTGCATTCATCAATCATAGGATAATTTGTATGGTATCATTTTAATGTGACAGTGAAAAAAGCCTGTAAAAGACTGGGACGTGTCAGGGGAGACATTTGCAGTGGAAGGAGGGAGAATATTAATGCGACTGTAGCAGTCTTGGATGAGACCTGATCTGGAATATTGTGTTCAATTCCTCATTCATAGTCAGGAGAGATGAATCTGAAAAAATGCAAGACATGGGCTCTTATGATTGACAGGGGAAAGAAGAGTCTATTTCATGAAAGGATTCTGAAAGAACTTAGAATTTTAGCAGAACAAAAGCAGAAAAAGGATAAGATTGGTGTCTTTAAATACATCAGAATGGTAAAGCGAGAGACAGGAAGGAACTGTTTAAGCTAAAGAATAGTATTGGCTCAGAAATAAGTGGGAACAAACTGTCCAGGAATAAATTTACACCGGAAAGGAAATGAGGGCAAAATACTCTGGTTTTCAGGAAAACAATTTTAGGAAATTGATTAGATTAGATTATTTTATACTATAGCATAATATATGATATAGTGCCTACTATAAGTATGCCATAGGAATTCTGTTCCAGTTCACTGTTTTTCCATTATTTTCTGTGAATGTGTAAATGTATAAATATTTAATTTGTAGTCAAACTGTAGCTCACTTGGGGTTGTTTAAACACAGATGCAAAAGGCAGGCCAACTCTATGTGTTTACACAGTAGTTAGAGTCCAGGATTTTGATGAGTAAATATACCTACCTCCCTGAAATTAGGAAAAATATGTGCATGCAATATACCTATAATAATTAGATAAAGTTGCAGGTGGAGTTCTGTTCCCCTGCTCAAACCAAGCAAAGCACACAGAAAGAGATTAAAACGGACAAAAAGGGAGGCTAAAAATGCACTTCCGTGGTTTCATAATTTGTTTTTTGTTCTATGAGAGAAAGAAAAAACCCTGTTCCTGACCTGTTGTGTTTGGACTGTTGGTTGTTTTCTTTTTCCCTTTCACCATAGGAGAAACTTCTTATGAAAAAATGGATTTGAGTGGGAAAATGGTAGAGGAGTCTGTTATTCCAATCTGGAAATGATACAAGCTATACAAAAGACAGTGTTGGAAAGTACATCGTCAGTTTTTGGAAGAAATGGCTGAAAAAATTTTGTACTGGTATTGAGTGCTTTCAAAAGGCTATCCAGAGAATGGCATTGAAATAAGAAAAGTGTGAGTTATAGGGACCTTAATGACAAATGGGAAAGCTTAGTAGAATAGACAGAAAACAAACTAATGGAGAAAAAACATGTGCAAAGCTTTCAGAGGCTCAGAAGCTGATCTTGTACATGCTGTTTAGAAAGGGCTGAGGTGGGGATGAAGTGTTGAGAGAAGTTTTTCATGTTTCCAGTGATAAAGCAGTGAAGTATATTCACAGGCATGTATGTTCAAAGATGGATCGGTTCTTGGTGTAACATCACAGGAACAGGATTTTTGAGAAAGTTTTCAAGAAATGTTGGCTGAGTTTGCCATCCCCTTTAAGATAAAAGAATTCTGTGATGCTTTAGCTGCATATACACTGTACTGTTCTCGGACATGAGTGTTACATGGAAAGAGCATCCTCAGGAAGGTTCAGCATCAACCAGTTGCACAGTCTACCACATGGTGAGCTGACCTGCTTTTTCTGAGTGCTGTTGCTCAGAGACACAGCAGAAATGCAGATCAGTGTTTGTGTTCTTCCGCTGCCCTTGAATTACCTTCTGGACTCCTGCTGTTTATTCATGTCTCACTTTCCTCACTGTTTTGCTATAGTCAAACATGATATTAATTTTCCTTTCAAAATGATCATACCTCAGTTTGCAATACATTTTTAGCAAGAAGAATTTACTTTCACTCTAGTTTTTAATATTATTATCCTTTACCACTGTCCTAGATTCAGCTGTAACAGTTATTTTTCTCCTTCCTAGTAGCTGGTGCAGTGCTGTGTTTTGGCTTCAGTTTGAGAACAATGCTGATAACACACCAATGTTTTAGTTGCTGTTCAGTAGCGCTTACTCTGATCAAGGACTTTTCAGTCTCGTGCTCTGCCAGTGAGGAGGGGCACGAGAAGTGTCCTGGGTTCAGCAGCAGCAGTCATTTTTCTCCTTAGTAGCTGGTGCTGTGTTTCTGACTTTCAGCCTGGGAACAGCACTGGTAACACCAATGTTTTTAGTTGCTGCTCAGTAATGTTTACTCTGATCAAAGACTTTCTGGGTCTCATGCTCTGCCAGGGAGGAGGGGAAGCTGGAAGGAAGCAGAGACAGGACACCTGACCCAAACTAGCCAAACAGGTATTCCATACCACAGCACGTCATGCCCAATATGTAACCGGGGGCAGTTAGCCAAAATGCCCAGATCGTTGTTCGGGTCAGGCTGGGTATTGGTCGGCAGGTGGTGAGCAGGTGTATTCTCTTCCCTTGTTATTTCCCTTAGCATTATTATTATTGGTGGCAGCAGTAGTGGTTTTGTGTTATACCGTAGTTACTGGACTGTTCTTATCTCAACCCGTGGGAGTTAACGTTCTTTCTATTCTCCTCCCTGTCCCTCCAGAAGCAGAGGGGAGGAAAGGCGGGGACTGAGAGAGCAGCTGTGTGGTTTCTGGGTTGCTGGCTGGGCTTAAACCATGACAAGAAGGCAGGAAGGAGCAGAGACAGGACATCTGACCCAAACTAGCCAAAGGGGCATTCCATACCACAGCACATCATGCCCAGTATATAAAATGGGGGGAGTCACCTGGAAGGCCCAGATTGCTGCTTGGGTTGGTCTGGGTATCAGTCAGCAGGTGGTGAGCAGGTATTGTACAGCACTTGTGTTTATTGGATTTTCATGGGGTTTTTTTCCTTTCCTTTTAAATTTTATATTCTCTCCCTTTATCATCATTAGTAGTAGTAGCAGTAATTTTATATTATACCTTAGTTATTGGACTGTTCTTACCTCAACCCATGGAGTTTACATTCTTTCAATTCTCCTCCCTATTCCACTCAAAGGAGGGGTGAAATGGGAGGAGTGAAAGAACGATTGCATGGTGCTGAGTTACCGGCTGGGCTTAAACCATGACAACCACCTATAATATAAATACTTCAGTCCTTGTTTTTGTAAAAGGCAGCTGAAATTTATCAATTTTTTGAGAAAAATGCCAACATTACAATCACTAGTGGATGGAAAAGCTACAATTAAGGTTCTTAGGAAAAAAGTGTTAGGACAAACTGTGGTATTTTATTCTTTCTAAGTGAAATTCAGGGCTATTCACCATTTCCTGAAAAACTTCTTTAATAGAAGGATATGAATAGAGACACTGTCCATACACATTCTTTGCAAACCAGACATAAACACCTGAAAGAGTTTCGCAACCAACTTTAGTTTTACCTTTCAGTACACTGGATTTAAAAATGGATGTCAGGGAGAAGAAAGGATGGGAAGTGGTCACCCCTTCAGTACAGATTCATCTAGGATTTTTACCATGTACCAGCCTGCTCATGGTTCATGCCATGAATGGAATGATCCATCCAGAATGGAATTCTATCAGTATGACCCCATTCTTATTTTGGAAGTTTGATTAAGAATTGCATGCCAAAATATCTATTTTGGGTTTAAATGTATGGTTTTGTCTTGATTGCTTTTAATATGTCTAACAGGGTGTGGGTTCAACACCATTGATCTTACATTCCTTTCTTCCTAAGAAAATTCATGACTGCAAAATTAAAATAATCCTTATATTACAACTTGAACTTGAAACAATGTGGTAGTTTTCTCATATGAGTCTGCCAAAGTTTATATTAACAGTGGGAAAGCTGTGATCTTCAATGAGATGGCAACTGAGAAATTTCTAAGTGTCCTTTCGGTACTGAACTGACAAATATTTCACTGCTGCTGAACTACAAGGCTGATATACCATTATGGGGTGGACTGTGGGAACCAAGTGCAGAGTGGCAGGTTCCACTTGTTAGATGATTTTGAAACCGAAAGAAGATAATTTATTTTTAGAATTGCAAGTCTCTCTCTGCTTTCTTTTCCTCATAAACCAAGAAATCTTTCACACATGGGTGGCAGAGAGATTGCAGTTGCTCTCTGATACTGGTTCAACCTGAATCTCTGAAGGGAGAGGGAAGGACATGTGCTACAGAGGAAATCTGTCTATGTGATCTGCTCTTCTCTGGGGCAAGTAATGTGCATGGAGGTAAGAAACTATTCCCATGTCTCATTGACTCCTCAGATTCTTTAGAGCAAGATGTCCAATTCATTCTCATCCAGTATTCTCTCATTCAAGTTTTTTCTTAATATTATTTTGGTTTTAAATACAAAGATGTGAGCAGAACAGGAGAAATTGTTATGGCAGTAGCTGAATGCAATATGAAAATAACTCAAGAGATTATATTGAAGCAATGTATTTATAGACCAGATATTTGTCTCTTTTCATAAAAGCTTTTATTTATTCACTGCAAAGTCCTAACCATTATAATAGAGAAAAAAACCCCAACAAAACAACAAAAAAACCACAGTAATTTTTAATAGATATTTTGTTACTTAACTTCACAGGTATTTTCCTTGATTTTCTGTTCTTTTCATAGTTAATTCTTACAAAGAGTAGTTAATATGCATTTGTACAATACTTTAGGGGCCCATCAGTTTAACAAAATTAATCAGTTTTAAATGAACCTGCACATACATTTCCACATGGGAAAATTAATATACTAATTAATATATTAATGTCTCTGAAAGTTGTAAAGCACTCAGAAAAAACAAAAAAAAAAAATCATATGAAAGATCATGTTAGTTCAAGAGGTTTTATTTTCCCTCTGGTTTATGAGCCAGATCTCCCACTGTTCTATTTGTTTTAAGACCAGTTTCTGGGCTTTGTCACAAAGCTGCCTGAAGAAGTTACAGGGCAATGCTTCTGAAACTCTATTTGGTGCTTTTTGTTAAAAAACCTGTTTCATGTAGAGAAATGGCAAGCTGAACAACAGCTCCTCTGAACAACAAACCTGATCATTTCTTTGGTTCTGTGGGTAGAGGAAACCAAATAAACTTCTCCATGTTAATTTTTTACCATAGTGCTTTCACCAAGCTAACATCTGCCCAAGGTGTGATTCATTTCAGCTGCTTCTAGATTTCTACATATTAGATGTTCAGAATGCATCTAAACTAGACTACCTTTGCTGCCTTGTAGTACTGGAGAGAAATAAACACTTAAAGGATAGTTCATGTAACCTAATTTAGTTTACTTTTGGCTGAGGTGAATCAGAACATACATTTCATCGCTCATACTATTTCCTAAAAAAGATGCATCTCCTGTAGGCAACTGTGCATGCCTATCTGTTTCCTCTGCAAATGACTTTCTAGAATAATTAATAAGAGATGGGGGAGAGGAAAAAACTGAATTTTTACTTGTAAAAAATCAGCTACCTCTTGTCAGCAACATCTGAGACTCCAAAATCACACTATAATGCCTCAATACTTGCCTTTATTATTAGCAGCTAAGACTACTGAAATGATGGTCAACAAGCAGTGAAAGTCATCTGGAGAGACCAACGGGAGCTTCACGTAAGAGCACACAAAGGAGAAGTGTTCCCCTGTGTTGGTGGTGCAAATGCGGACACCGGTCACCCATCCACCACCAGCTACACAGCATTTCCCAGTGTCCATGCTCACAAGAAGTAGGCCAAAAGCCACATGATTTATTAAAAATCATAACATGACACTGGGAGAAAACAAGGGAATCAAAGGCTACCACCACCGTTCTGCTTAAAATAAGTAATTTATTAGGTAAAGACTGCCAGATTATTTTAGTTATGAGGCCATGTATCATGCTAAAAAGAAAAGTTAGAAAAAGAGTACCTACCACATCCTTGCCCTCAGTATTCCTCCATATGCAATCCAGGGGAACCTTCCTTCTCAACCCCAAATCTGTGGATCAGTTTAACTTCCAGCATGCAAGCAAAAAAAAAGCCCATCACAGAAGCAGGCTGGAAGTGTTTCAGTACCACCGGAGATTTAAACATTGCAAGCACTGGAAGGTGCATAAAATAAGCCAAAGAGCAAAACCATTATACCTGCAGTGTATCTTTCTTTCATTTTTACCTTGAATTGGTTCACTATTCTTTAGAAATGATGCACTTCAACTTAGCTTTATCCTGGGTTCAGCAGTAGCAGTCATTTTTCTCCTTCTTAGTAGTTGGTGCAGTGCTGTGGTTTTGACTTTCAGCCTGGGAACAATGCTGATAACACTGATGTTTTTAGTTGTTGCTCAGTAGTGTTTACTCTGACCAAGGACTTTCTCAGTTTCATGTTTTGCCTGGGAAGAGGGGAAACTGGGAAGAAGCAGAGACAGGACACCTGACCCAAAGTAGCCAAAGAGGTATTCCATACCACAGCACATCATGCCCAGTATATAAACTGGAGGCAGCTAACCGGAAGGCCCAGACCACTGCTTGGGTTGGGCTGGGTATTGGTCGGCGGGTGGTGAGAGGGTGTATTCTCTTCCCTTGTTATTTCCCTTAGCGTTATTATTATTGGTGGCAGCAGTAGTGGTTTGTGTTATACCTTAGTTACTGGATTGTTCTTATTTCAACCCATGGTAGTTACATTCTTTCGATTCTCCCTCCCATCCCTCTGGGAGCTGGAGGAGGAAAAAGTTGGGGGAGTGAGTGAGAGGCTGCATGGTTCCAAGTTACTGGCTGGGCTTAAACCACGATGCATTTCAGAATCAGTGGGCCAAAGTTCACCAGAATATGCTGAATTTATCCCTCTGAATTTTTTATTCTGCTTTTATTCTTTGGATTAGGATAGCACTGGCTGAATTCAGGAAATCATGGGAAGCAATCACTGAATGGCTTAGTCGCCACTGTCTCAAATATAGCGTATTTATTCTGTTAACAGTTCTCCTGTATGGCTCTCCAGTGTCCAGAAGTTTTTCCCTGGGGAAGTGTTGGTGATGATGTTGTGTCTTCAGTGCTACAGGTGAGCTGCATGTACTCCAGAGATAACTATACCCATCAGGTTTTATTCATTCAGGTAAGGGAAAGCATGTTACAGTCCTCACAAGAACTTACTGGGGAATATTTTTCTTCTGTTCCTGACAGTCCTGAGCTTATATCTTTTATATAAAAAGCAGTCAAACTTGCCAAGAAGTTAAAAAATATTACTGATGCTGAAAATAACTTTGTAATAAATAAATAAAGTAACTTTTCAGTTTTGCACTATCCCATACTTTCTGTTGTTTTAACCAGGGTCATAGCTTTCATGATTATCAAAAAGTCAATTTAGGGGTTAAGATAATTACTATGTCTCATCTAATTTATGCTATCATTGTATTCCATCCATAGTTCCTGGGTGTTTCATATATAATCTCAGCAAAGAAAGTACAAATGTGGTGTGTCCACAACATCCACAAGAAAAGGCACCCAGGTGAGGCTGGTGAACGAATAGAACAGTTCTCAGATAACAGAAGGGAAAGGTTTTTTCCTGCACCCTCTCCCCATTCATCCCTGCTCCATCTATGTAATCATTGCCTGGGAGTATCCAAATAGTCTCGTTCGTTTTCCTCAGTGAGAAAATGCAACTCTCTAATCCAGCAGAAGTCTCTCTCCTTGTTTTGTTTTTCTACTGGATTAGGGGTTGGAATTTGCTCACTCAGGAGAACGATGAGCAACAGAGCAGGCTCAAAGGAGTGGCCTTTCAGAGACAGCAAACTATTATACTGGTTCAATCTGTCTTGCCTGACTGCACCCTGCATCAGACCAAGTACCACATGGTAAAACACACTTCTGCTCTGTGAATAAGCTAACAAAAGTTTTCTATGGGATTCTCAACCTGTCTTTGCTTCTGTGATCCTGGCAAAGAGCTCTGTGTGATCTATGGCTGAGCCTCTGACTTTCTTTTTTACAGTCCAATTGTGATTCTGCAGAGTAAGGAGCAAGTCTTGCAGATTTTCAACTCTGGCAGTACTTAAAATATGGATTGGCTATTGTGCTGCTTTTAACTCTTTATGCCTGTTATATTTGGACCAAAATTTTAAAATGCAGCATAAACTTAGGGCCCCCAAATTGGCATAAATCTGGCACTCAGAAAGGTAAACTGCCATTTTTTAAAGATATTGGTAGATGCGCATATCTTCTCTAGACAGACAGGAGTGCAGGAAGAAGGTCAGAAACGAATGAGAAGAGTGGGGGAAGCATGAGTGCATTTCATTTGTGTGCAGGTGAACTTGAAGTCACAGAAACACGGAGGAGGCCACCAATGCTGAAAATTTGATCTTGGGCTTATCAAAGTGGTTTACCAGAAATAAGATGACAAAAGTGAAAGCATTTTTCTGAAGTATTCTCATGCTCAGTAAAATCTACAGCAGTGAGTTAAGTGTTGAAAGAAACATGTAAAAAACCAAGGGATGTTTTTGCTTGGAAAGGGGTTTGTTGTGACTTCCTGTAGTAACAGGTATCAGAAATGAAAACATATTATACATACATAAAACAATTTCTGAGTGACTGTGAGAGGGTCCCAAAGACAAGTGAAGGGCTTGTACCTGACAAGTTAATTTACAGTCTGGAAACCCTAACAAGCACAAATTAGAAATGGTGTTTACCCCTATGAAACTAGTTTGCAGGCTGCTAAAGATAGTGACTGTTAATGATGGGGTCTAATCTGATGGACATATTTACTCAGAAGAATATTACTGAGATTTACCAGTTTGAGAACAATGTCAACTCAGGAAAACTCTCACAGTTTTGTGAGATGGCCAAAAAAGCAATTCAGAGAATGAAAAATCTGCTTAACGAACAATCATGGTCAATAAACAATACTGCGCGTTGTAGAAATGTACAATTATATCGATAGGCTTTCCCAGAATAGATTATTTATTTTTGCAAGTAAATTTGAATATATAGTTGATGTTTGACCTTACTGAGGGGTATAACAGAATAGTCATAGCTGGTATTTCATAGAACTGTAGAATCATAGAATGGTTTGGGTTGGAAGGGACCTTAAAATGCATCCAGTTCCAATCCCCTGCCATGGGCAGGGACACCTTCCACTCGATCAGGTTGCTCAAAGCCTAGTCCAACCTGGCCTTGAACACTGCCAGGAATGGGGCAGAGACAGCTCCCCTGGGCAACCTGTTCCAGTGTCTCACCACCCTCATGCAGTAAAGAATTTCTTCCTAATGTCTATTCTAAATCTCCCTTCATTCAGCTTAAAGCCATTCCCCCTTGTCCTGTCACTATATGCCGTTGTATTTCAATGACAGCTACTGAAAGGAAGGCTGGCTTGAATTTCAGAGCCCTGTTGGATTAAAGTACCTTCACATGTTGTTCTTCTACTCTCTGTTTCAGTTGTTTTCTTTCCATGTTATCCATGAGGTAACTCTGAACAGACATTTAAAACAGTTGGATTGCATTTTGAAACTATGTAATTTACAGCATTTACAAAAAGATAAGAAAATATGCATTTTTTCTTTGGTAGGTTTCATAAAAAAATAAATATAATTGATAATGGTCTGCTTTGCTGGGTGGAGAATTCTATAAAACAGCAAATTAGAAGTTTTGATTTCTCTTTCATTTCATGAAGAACCTTAATGAAGAACTTTTGCTACTTATTAGCAACTATAATGATAGTGTCATATGACGTGTGACACTAACTAATCATAGAATCATAGAATAGTTAGGGTTGGAAAGGACCTTAAGATCATCTAGTTCCAACCCCCTGCCATGGGCAGGGACACCTCACACTAAGCCATGCCACCCAAGGCCTCATCCAACCTGGCCTTGAACACCGCCAAGGATGGAGCATTCACAACCTCCCTGGGCAACCCATTCCAGTGCCTCACCACCCTCTCAGTAAAGAATTTCTTCCTTAGATCCCATCTAAACAGCCAGCAATCTCAAAGGCCAGAGTTGTAGGAAGCACATCAAAGCAATCATACCCTCAAACTGTTCTAACCAAGTCATACATGTTTCTTTCTATAATTTTGGGGAAATCAAGTCATTCTAACCTTAGTGAGTATGGAAGATACTTGGTTCACAGCTTTGTTGCTCTAACATATAAGTTAGAAAGTTAAAAATAAAAGTTAGAAGTTGAATATATTTTAAATATTTAAAAATATTTAGTTTTAAAATATTAAGCCTAAAAGGTCTTTCTCTTATATGAATGACATCAGATCTTACTCAAGCGATGGGCTCTCACCCCAACAGCCCTCCCAGTTTCTTGCATAGAATAGAATAGTTAGGGTTGGTAAAGGAACTTGAGACCATCTAGTTTCAACCTGAAGGAAATATCCAATGCAGCATATATCTGCTGTTGTGGTTTAAGCCCAGGCCGTAAGCCAGCCACACAGCCCTCTCGCACACTCCTCAACTTTCTTCCCTCCGCCTCCTGCTCCCAGAGGGACCGGGGGGAGAATCAAAAGAATGTAGCTCCCAGCAGTTGAGATAAGAACAGTCCAGTAACTAAGGTATAACACAAACCCAATACTGCTACCACCAATAATAATAATGATAAGGGAAATAACAAGGGAAGAGAATACAATGCACCAGTTGATATGCAGCCTGATCGAGCAGCGAACTAGCCCTTCCGGGTAACTCTCAGTTACATCTGGGCATGACGTGCTGTGGTATGGAATACCTCTTTGGCTAGTTTGGGTCAGGTGTCGTGTCTCTACTTCCTCCTGGCTTCCTTTCCCCCCTGGCAGAGCATGAGACTCACAAAGTCCTTGGTCAGACTAAACATTTGAGCAGTAACTAAAAACATCGGTGTTATCAGCGCTGTTTCCAGCCTGAAAGTCAAAACCACAGCACTGCATCAGCTACTAAGAAGGAGAAAAAATTACTACTACTGCTAAACCCAGGACATCTGCCTATGGAATAAAGACTGGATTACTGTAGTCCTCAGGGTTATAACCCATAATTCTGTCAGGAGTATTGAAATTTAAAAAATAACTCTAGGAAGCTGAAAAGCAGGATTACTTATACTAGTTGTTTTCAAACTAGTCATAGACTACATTTGGTGTTCCAGGCAGCAGAAGTTAGAAGGCCAGAAATAAGGGCAAGGACGGATTGACTCCTGCCCCAGGGATCCCTGGAGAAGACTGGGAACAGAAAGGTGTTACAGCTCAGTGAATCTCTGCTGATCAACCAGATCCTTCCAGTATCTTCAGAGACTTTGACTTCAATTGCTCACTTGAACTTTTATGCTGTGATTGCTGCATTTACTCACTTCAGAGAGTCCCTTTTCCTTGCAGTTTGAAACTTTCCCTAAACCTGGAAGTATTTGAAACTTCCTCAGCCACTAGCAGCACTGGCAAAATTTTATATTCCTAGCTTCAGCCCCTAAGCTTCTAGTCCCTCTGACCCTCTCTGGTGTGCTTACTAACAGCGAGCACCCTGGAAGGCGAAACATTTGGAGGTCTAAAATAGGACAGATGAAGCTGTCCTTGAAATGTGTCTATTTTTTTTTTACCTTTTTTCCCCTTTTCCTTTATTCATCTCGGAGTGACTCACTCCAACATCTACATTGTGGGTATGTAAAAATAAGAGAGACAAATCTCTCATCTTTAAAAATTATTCTTAGATTGTAGATGACTTAAGTAAGAGATAATGACAGAGAAGTAGCGGGGTAGTTCATGTGATTTGGTTTGATTCAGGACAACCTAGCAATCAGCACCTAGTAGTGCAAATGTACTTTTAATACATTTGACATTTTTCAAAGGCAATTCTCCTTTTTTTAAAGGGAAATATAGAGTCCCTATAATGCCTAAATTTCACTTAGGCCTTCAAATGGAATACATTAAATTAAAAAAAGAAATAAATTATAAAATCAGTGAAACCTTTTATATTTAAAATATAGTGATGATAAAAATCTTAGCTTAAATCTCAGCAATAAATTTGATTCATAAATATGCGTAAGATCCTATTTAGTGATGTCTAGATACAGACATTAAAAGTCTTTCTTCTTTCAGGTATTTTTTGCAGTGTTTTCATTTTCTGAATCTTAATCATGTGACATTATACACTCAGAAATCATTAAAGGCTCTGGATATGTGTAAAATAAACTCTGTTTCTCTTGTAAGGAAGGCCTGAGTTAGTGGTCAATCATACAGAGATGTACAGTGCATCTACTTAGATGTCAATATGGTAGAAATTTATTTGAGCAATGATTTCCAGATATAAGGAAGATGGGAGTTTCCTGGGAAGACAAAACATAGGATCAGCCTTAGTAACTAAGTAACAACTTAACAGCACAAGTCAAAAGACAAATTAGGATGAAATAAATTTTATTAATCTCTTTAAATTAAGCATTTTTATTTTTTAGTAGATGAAACAACTGAGCTTTAATTTGAAGTTGTGAAGAGAGTCACTTTTCCTTCTTCAGTATGTTATTACAGGTGTTTTGCCTGCCAACTGATTATTTTAAAATATTATTTTGCAGTATTTTTGTGGTTTTGTCTTTTTTGTGGGTTTTTTTGGCTTTTGTTTTTTATTTACTGATTTCAGTATGAAGTTTTTCTGAACTGAAGTCAGTGATAGAATGTTCTGCAGCTTCAACAAGAGTAATACAAAGATCACAGTGTGTAAGTTTGGAGCCTAATATTTCCATTATTTATATAATTGATGTATTTATTTCTTCAGTGGAGTATGTATGATTGAAAATGCAGGAAGATCTTCTTTAGGACCTGAATCTGCAAACATTTACACATTACATTTTTTTTTCCTTTTTTTTTTATATACATATTTATAAAAGAAGAAGTTGAAATATTTATAAAAACAAGTAAGAAACCAAACTTCAACCTGTTCACTGAAACCAGCATTCTTAGGCTTAAAATGAATCTTTCATATATAGCACTCAGCAACTGCTTTTGATATAGAATGCGTGTGCAACACTCAACACCTGTTCTGCATCACTTCTAGGAGGCTGTAGTTATCTCTGTTTCCAAAACAGTTAATCTTCATGATTCCTGATACCTTTTCTTTCTTTCCTTCTCCACACCTGAACTGCATGAAAAATGGCAAGGCATCTTCATTGGCCATGAGTGGGAGGAAGCCAGTATTTTTTTTCTGGATGCAGATGGCTGCCTTAGAAGATCCAGCTTTTGTCTGGTCACACAAGCTGCACAACTGAAATACGCACCAGTCAAACAAAGTACTTTCCTGCAGTATTGTAAATATCCATCCTATCATGTTACAATGAGCTCTGGAGTTTTCTAAACCTCAGCTTCTTCTACTTTTTACTCTGTTTTAAGCTGCATGCAGCCTTTCTTATTTATACACTCTACTCACCAGCCAAGCATGTTAAAAAAAAAAATTGCTACATTCCCTTTTGAGAAAGACTTTGCTACCTCTTCCTCGGATAAATGCATTCACATAGAAAGTGAGAAGACAGGCAGTGGATGTGAGTGGAATCCAGAACATCTGGTTCTCAGCCTTACTTCCCCACTGTGTATTTTCCTGTCTGGAGGATCAATTTAATAATATATTTCAACAACAATGCTTCAAGGTCCCTGGAAAAGCAGCATTTATGGATGATTAAATAATTGCAAAATGAAATTCCTCTAGAAATATTTTCCACTGAGCTGGGATTAAAACAGTCATAATAACAGGAGGTGCTCTGATCATCAAATAATTTAAATGTTTGCGATTGTATTAAGAAAGCATGAAATGCACACAAAAGCTTCCTTATTCGCTTTTTCCAGTGTGTGTAGCTGACTGATAAAAAAAACAGGACTTGTCTATCTTACAACATATAATCATGGAGATCTTAAATCTACATGTAGGTTTTCATTTACGTCTTGCAAAGAGTAAAAACCACACCAGCTATTTTCTGTAAATCCACTTTGTACTCCAACTGGGAAAGTTCTGTCTTTGTCAAGCATCATGGATCCAAAGGTAGTTAGTCCTTAAAATTCAAGGAAAAAAATCTGGGGAGTAAATTGCTTACTTAGGTAGAAAGGGTGAGAATTATTTGATGCCATGAAGTGATTTTTTTTTGTTTATTCTCTGGATTCATTACATAAAGAGGACTTCTGTAGATTCTCTGAAGAGACTGCAGGGTAAAGTGAGGTAGCTGAGGGATAACTATTCTGTATGGAGCTGAAATGGGGTGGTGCTGGAAGATGAGGGCAGGTTGACAGATTTACTGAGCTGATTGATGAAGTGCAGAAGGTACACTAGGGTTGAAGTCCAGCACTTTTAAGTGTTTCTCAATCAACTCTGGCACAATGATAGGTGAATGAGGGAACTAGTGAGCTACTGAGAGAAGGGGTAATTTAATGAGAGTATGTAACAAGGGGTAAGGGAAGGAGAATTTACTTCTAGCACAATAATATATTTTTCTGAAACAGATTTTGTTGATATAGAGAAAGACACCTACTCATTCACAAAGAACAGTGCTGTGGCTAAATCTCCATACCACCTGTTCTGGCTAATATGTGCTTTTAATGACAATGAGTCAAATCATGTAAAGATAGCTGCAGGAATGGAAAGCTTCTGAAAGTGCTAACTGCATGCAAGTATTTCTTGTCTTCAGGGTTGTTTTTCGTTTCTTTGACAATATAACCTGTGGTGGTGTAGGGACCCATTACAGACCTCGTTCTTGGTGTTTATACTGCATTTGCTAGCATTTCCACTGAGTGCTGGAACAACTTTGCACAGGGTCAAAACTAAGGCTTTTAGAAGGTCTATGTTTTGCATTCATTCTGTGATGAAATATGCATAGATACACTGTCACTAAACTTCGAATGAGCTGCTATTTAAAGCATTGAACACAGAAACTAAGATGAAGTTTATACTATTATATGATTAACATTGACATTTAACCTAATTTGCAATGACTGCTGCTTAGTCCAGGTGGATATTAAGCTGCAGCTGTTCTTTAAACATTATTCTGTGCTTAAATATTATTCTGACCCTCCAGAGTAAGTTCTGTTTTGCTTAACTTCCTTTCAAAGCACTAACTCTTCTGTAAAAAAAAAAAAAAAAAAGGAAAAAAGGAATTAAAAAATTAAAAAAATAATTTGCTACAGTTAACGAGGCAATTAGCTAAGAAGTTACATGGAATTATTCATCTTTGATTTTCAGCTACCATGAAATGTTGCTGCAATAGAATATGTTGCTGTTATCTTTAATTGACAGGTACAGTTTGCAGAATTAAGTATTTCACATATTTCTTATAGCTTTGCAGCATACAGACCTAAAGGGTAAGGGAAGAAACTGAAAGCAAAAGAAAGGTGCATAATCATGGGCTGAAGTTGTGATGACTGTAAGGATCTGGCATTGTAGTCTGGATTAAGTTATGCAAGCCTATTAAGAAAGTATGTGGGATGGTATCTCCTGTCTTAAAAGGAATATTTAAGCATAATCACCATTAACATAGATCATTTAAGAGGAGCTGGATGAGAGCCTGGAGAGGGAATACTAAAGACAATAAAATGTAAAATGGTTCACTTCCGGAAGTAAATAAATGCTATAAATGCAGGTTAGATTTCAGATGACAGGCTAATAAATCAATGGAACACCATATAGCTGAGATATTTTTACTCTGTTAAAAAATGGATCAACACTTATGCTGTGTGACAGTTAAACAGCAAAGTGGGCACATAGTGCATTTTATGCACACATTGCAAAGGATTGTGAGTTATCTGAAATCTATCGAACTAAAACTGCTTGGGATGTTAGGTACAATCATAGTCATTCATCCCCATGGCCTTTCATGTAACCTGCAGGGATGACAGTAGCCACGAAGTCAACCTTGAAGTTATTAGGTACACCTTAGTAACCTTAATCCAGGTTTCCTGCTAGACTATAGAAATTCATTACTACAGTACACCCTTTTTTACACCTTCATTACACCTACTGTTTCTGTCCTGCGTAAGCTGCCACTATGTAGAGTGTTCCAGCATCCTGCATCTCACCTCTTATTACATTGTATGCATTGCCTATGGGTAAAGATAAGTTGTTCAGCAAGCCTCTACTTAACCAATAAACAGGTATGGAAACAGTTTAAGGTGTAAGGAATCTAGCAATGGACATGCAATCAAAATGGTCATGTCAAAAGTTGCTGTCAGACAAAGAGGCAAAACCACCAGAAACACCAGAAAAGTAACAGGACAGGTTACTGGACAGTAGTTTCTCCTAGGAAAGGCATCCTCATGGAAATAGTGTCTTTGAATATACCTGAATTTGCTACTATGTTCAGAATCATAGCCCAATTGATGTGACATACCTCTAAATCATCCTTAGCTTTTCTTTTTTTTTTTTTTTCCTTTCTTAAAAAGGGATTTTTAAAGCCACATGTTAATTGCTAGTATTACTTTAGTAGAAGCTGATACAACAACTTCTTAACAATTCACGTGTAAACCTATTAACGGTCTCTGTCTATCTGAGGGGAACAACAAGAAGGGCTTGATACAGCCTTTTCTGCAAAGGTGATGGCAATGCATCTAGAGAATATTGCACAAGATCGTTATCCATGCAAAAGTTTTAATTGTGCCAATAGTATGTTATGGCAGCCTGACAGCAGCCACTTGTTTCATAGCACAAGAAGCAATCAGTTTTGTTATTCTCAAAATGCTTTTAATCTAGAAAGAGAACTAGGATGAAACAGGGGTCTTTGTATACCTTAAAAATGTCATCCTGAGTGAAAGAACAACTTTAACGATGAAGCTTCTAGGTTCTGTTGGTACTTTAGAAAGTGTTAAAAAAAGATTCATATATTCAGTTGCAGTTTCACGTCAATATGAATATGAATAAGAGAAAATGATCCTCTTTATTTCTATGCTACACGCATTTGCGTTAGTGGTGTGAGGAAAGTGTTTATTTCCAGTTTCTCCAGACAATCCTCCTTCTGATAGATACAGAGTACATGTTTAGACTGCCACAAACAGTTGTTTGAAATTGATAATGAATATTATTTTTAAAGAGAAGTAGGATTTGTGAATGAATTTATTTAATGCATTTGTTGATACTGTAAAGCTATAAATAATATTCTCCAGTATCCAGACCGGGGTTATTAAACCCTATGAGATCACTTAAAGACAAAAACATCTTGTGAGAAAATTAAATAGTGGCCTACTCACACTACCTTTCAATGTTTAGCTTTTAGTGTGGCACTGCTCCTTTTCTTTCTTTCTTTTTTTTTTTTATTTTTTAATTTTCCTATTCTTGGTTTAATTTCTAATAAGGAAAAGAAAGTTTTAAAAGTTAAACAGAATATGGCAAAAAAAAAAAAAATAGTTGCTTTGACTTTCTCATTGGAAAACGTTAGAAGTAAGTAAATAAGAGAGTAAATAGGAAAAAAGAGAAATACCTCAATAATTTCTTTATATTACAAGGATATGTATTTTTTTCTCCCTCATATTCTCCACTTTCTTACTTCTCCTTATTAAAAAAAAGCCAGTAAGGATGAACAAAGTAAAAATTCCAAATGGTATTCCTAGCTGTATTTTCTATTAAAAGATGAAAAAAACCTCCACGTATCAAGCCCTATTACATATTTTTATAAGGAAAAAAAAAGAAAAAAAAAATTCACAAGAAGCTAACGTGGATAAAGTCCCCTCTCCAAATAATCATGAATAAAAATATATATTCTGAAGAAAAACAGTTGACAATCACACTTATTAATAAACAGCATTTGTAAAAACTTTTTTTCATTTAGAAAATAATTCATGTTTTATTTTCATGTACTTTTTTAAGAATAGTTAGCAGTTTCTTAAAAAAATAAAAAAAACAGTTCTTAATCATGAAGTTTACTTTTGCTAACACAGCCTTCTTATTTGTTTTGTTCTTATAATTGGAAAGAAGTGCCACTACATGCATCTAGCTGTTCTCACAGATGTAGTTCTCACTGAGTTTCCTTCACATTACTTGGGTTTAACTGAAGCTAAATGTGTGATGTGTTCTGCTATTGACATCAGTAGGTTGAGGAGAAGAATTAATAAAACACACATTTACCCATATAATAGAAAGGGAAGGCTTCTGAGACTAAGGTGAAATATTTATAACTGGAAAGAAAAGGTACGTTTCCTAAAAGAAAAACAGCATACTGATGCTGTATTTTGACCAAATAGTCTTTGTATGAATACACTAAAAATTTGGTGAGCTTGTAGCATTGAAATTCAGCCTAGGACAAAGTGAATAAATATAGCCATATACATTACAGGCACATTTTAAAGACAAATAGAAGAGTTACTTTCTCATTGTTCTGACTCTGATCCTTGCAATATTCACAAAGTACACTTTGCAGTACAAGAGCAGCTGTACATATGGGGAACAAAGAGACTGCCAGTATGAGAAGATGAGAGACAAGTACAATATTGTTCGTATGCTGAAATATAGGTCCTGATTGCTATATCTAGCTGTTATGCTTGACTTTATTTGGCCTGTGTTAGCAAAACACCTGACTAGATTGGATTTAGGGTAATCTACCACTAACTGTAACAAGAGTTTTGAGAAATAGGTTGGGTTATTTTCTTTTAACTCATTTTTTTATCTGATTTTAGAATTTCTAAGAATTTAAATATAATTTGCCCTCTCTTTTTTTTTTTTTTTTTTAGAAAAATATGGAGTTTAAATGTTTCCACACTCACAGTTATTTGCCAGATTTCATCCAAATTTGTAAACAGTTTTGTACCTTAAAAGTTAATTTCTGGTAAGACTTTCCCCTGAGTATTTGCAAAGTTAAAATAAAAAATCTCTTGAATATGTACACAGTCTTACAAAACTTGGAGAATTTGCCATACTGATACATTTTTTGGAAGTAAAGATCACTGAGGAATTGATAACACTGCTTGCCTCAATCCATTTTTAGACTGCTAGGAATGCATTTCAAAGGTAATGAGTGGATTTAACTGCCTTTGACTTAAAAAACAAGAAGCAGATTTTCTTTGAACACCAGATTTAGTACAGTCTCATTTAAATCTGAAGTGGGGAGATATCTTGTAGTCAACCAGATTTGAGATGGTTTGGTCTTCACTTCTAGGAAAGCAGCAAATGTTAACAATAGAGTACATCACAATTTCAAGGAAATGCCCTTGTAGGTGTCTACACAAGAATAAATCAATGGAAGAAGATGCTTGAAGGTGTTAAAGCATTCTGTATATGCTTCGTGTAGTTGTAATTTAAAGGCTCAGTTACAACTTTTCTCAGTCAAAACCTCACTACATGTGTACATTTTATATTTTAATTTTAGTGAGAGAATTTGCAATTTACTGCAAAGCTATTTATCATCTAATCAGAATCTTTCAAGATTAATTTAAAAGTATTTAAAGTCTTGGATTTGGTTTTGCGTAAATGAACCAGTCATTTACTGTATGATATCAAGGTCTTCATACATGGATATGATGTACTGAAATACTATGATAATATTTTAAAGAATGTATACATCTTCTACAGCCAGGAGAATACTACTATATCCAAATACTTTACATCGAGACATAGGATATCCCTTTAAATCACACATACTGTCTTTCAGCTTATTTTCCATATAGGATGCAAACATTCTTCCCCATTAAGAAACATTAGTCTATTATTCTCATATGTGCTGTAAATCTGGTTGTGAAAATGTTGTTTCCAGAGATAACCTGGGTTATGTCCCTCTCACCGAGCTTCATAGGTCTGCAGTTTATGTGTGTATATAGACTAGCTAGTAACCCAATGCTCTCTTCAAGGTCAATAGAAAGCAACACCCAATGATTCATCTGACCTATTTTAATCATCTATTTTAGGATGAGATGACTCATGCTGTGAAAGTGCCAATTTTACTCCACTCACTGTGAAAGTCTTGACAACTAGCTAACATGAAAATATCTGTACTGACGATGCCTATATTTGTGGCCTCATGAATGCCATTCTATGTGTCTATCTTCAGAACTCTTTGATTTCCCCAGCCTTTATTTATGAAAATTCTAGCCATCCAATCAGTGAGTCAAAACAGAATTCTATAGCACTGCTGAATATGCATATACTACAAGTATAAACTAGTTAGTAACTAGCATAATTTAAACAATCTCAGTGAAAGAAATTCATGTGGTGGGCTGTATTCTGCAAGTCATGTTGCTTCAGAGTAGAAGATCTTCAGAAACAATTCTTTTATCATAGAAATTTGTTTAAGGATAAAATGTTTTGGTAAGGGATAATTGCTATTGATATATACTATTATATATAAAAAGGCACACCCCTCCCTTTCATATGAATAGATATAATTATGTTTTTGTAAAAGAGTAGAAAAAAATTGTATGGATTCAACTTCCACTGTTTTGGTAAGCCTGACAGGGTTTGTACCTTCTTAATCACATGATAACAGTGAAAACAGTGTTTTGTATGAAGCCCATCCTGAACACAGTCCATATTTAGTGAATAGAATCATAGAATCATGGAATAGTTAGGGTTGGAAAAGATCTTAAGATCATCTAGTTCCAACCCCCCTGCCATGGGCAGGGACACATCACACTAAACCATGCCACCCAAGGCTCTGTCCAACCTGGCCTTGAACACCACCAGAGATGGAGCATTCACAACCTCCCTGGGCAACCCATTCCAGTGCCTCACCACCCTAACAGTAAAGAACTTCCTCCTTATATCCAGCCTAAACTTCCTCTGTTTAAGTTTGAACCCATTACCCCTTGTCCTATCACTACAGTCCCTAATGAAGAGTCCTTCCCCAGCATCCCTATAGATCCCCTTCAGATACTGGAAGGCTGCTATGAGGTTCTCTTCTCCAGGCTGAACAGCCCCAACTTTCTCAGCCTATCTTCATACAGGAGGAATGATAGGAACCAAAGTTGTTCGACAATTTATAAAAAATGCAATCATTAAATATTTTGACAATTGGTTACACACAGTAAAAGGTAGAACACTAGAGATGAATTGGCCTTTTAGTGTGCTCCTTCCTGTGTTTAATGAATGTGACCTTTAGTATAATGATATCACTTATCTTTTTGCAGATTACTAGACAGATGAATTTTCATCAGGAATGTGGGAAACTAGTGCAAAGATTTCTAAACCTAACTTCTTACTCTGTGTATCAAAATCCTATGTCAATGTTTCAGCTATTATTTAAGAAAAATTTCTAATGAGGTATCCCAGCTGTTGCTGTATTTTAGCTTTGTTCAGAACAATTTATTGTTATTCATTAAAAAACTCCATGTTTTGATAAGTATAGGTAACTGTTGCTCCCTGAATATCAAAACCTGGTAACAGCTGAAACTCACTTTTGTATTTTCTGAAGCACAATTGCAATTTTTAGCAGTGTTAAACACTACTGAAACTTGTATTGGCGTGTAAGTATAGAGATCATGAAAGCAGCCATTGTCTCAGGTTTTACTGCAAGTGCAGCTAACCAAGTAACCATTAACTGACGATAGCTGCCAATTTTGTAGGGAATCAGAAGTATGATACAACATTATGACATATAGCAATTAATTTTAGAAACAAGCAAACTTCCTTCTATACCTTATTGTTCTTTACTGGTCTAGAAGGTCAAGTACGTGGCTGATTAAGAAAATGCATATTTATTAACATCTTAATATAAATAAATAAATGGTGCATTTACAGAAACTATCAACGCTTCAAACCAACCCAGCAAGTGAGCAACATGTTTAGTAGTATAGATGAAAGGAGTCTGGCCCTTCAGCCTGTGTCTTAGCTGGTGTAGTTCCCTGCAATTTGTGAGGAGGCACTGGGAGTTTTAGAGGTTTGATGTCAAAAGAAGTCAACTATAGCTGAAGAAGCAGTTTGAAAGTGCCACAAAGTTAGAATCAACAAAGTATAGCTGTTGCTTTTCAAGAAGAAACAGTTGGAGAATGTGAGTCTCTGTTAATTCAAGTAGTGCACACTGAAAAACCATGCGGGCACAGAAATAAACGTAATACACTTGTAAGCATAACTATGCTTATATCAGATACTGTTAACTTTATTGATGATCATGTGATTATTTAGTGAGGGGAATGTTAATCATATCTCCAAGCAGAAAATGTAAACTAAAAATTTATTTCAAAAAAAGGAAGAAAAGTTGTGATTGTGGATAGTTTTTACAGATATATATAATGCCCTAACCTACACTGACATACTTTGATATATCCACTTCTGTCATTAATTTCTTTAGCTTCGTAATGCTGTTAATTGTCATAAGAGCTTTAATTTTTTTCCTTACTAATTTATCTTTCGTATAAGTCCAATATTCATCTGGTCATATGATGATATCTACTTCTACATCTGGACTAGTCATTTACGTCTGACAAGAAATAGGCAATTACCCTATTTTATCCCTTAACATTTGCAACTAGAAATCTGATACCTCTTTATGGTCAGAAATATGTGATGAAACCTCATATTTCCTGAACAGCTTTACACATTTATAGATTTACTCATTTTATGCTAATGAAAACCTTACCTTACTGATGATATCAACTTATTTCTAATTTAATATAATTTCTTCCACTTGATTTTCTTTAATAACTTTTTTTTTTTTTAAATAACTTTTGATTGAAGGAGCAAGAAAATATGTTCTGAAAAACTGAACTGTTCTGGAAGTGACATATATATGTTATCTAGAAATAATTATCTCCAAGAAGCGCATGAAGAAACCTAATCAAATGGCATTTAAAGAAGGCCTATATGGAGATGACTGTAATTGCCCTAAACTGAAGCTTCAGGACTAAGAACCCAAAGCTGTACGAAATAATGCAGCTATACCTAAGAACCCAAAGCTGTATGAAATGATACTAATTTTGGGTTAATAACACTATTTGAGAATATTTTCTAAAACAGGAGATTAATAACATCTCAAATTAATTTTGCATAACTGTATGAATGTTTTATTAGCACTGCTATAATAAAGTAAAAGGGTGTGCATGTAAATGGGACTAAGGCTCTCTGCTCATGTTTTCTTTTAGTTTCATAAATATTGGGCAGCCTGTCTCTTGTCTCTTTAACACAGTTCTTCCTTTCTCCTGTTGTTATTTATTTCCTTCTCATGTATCCATAATCATTTCTACAGTCTTATCAAATTCAGGATTTTAAAAACCTGTGTTTTAAAGGATTTGGTTTTTAGAGGTGTTGAAAGCAGCCATTGTCAACCTGATTGCTTATACTCTGAAATGCTGACATATTTATCCCCAACACTTTAGTAACAGGCAGGAAACAAACACAGTAACAGCAGGCAAATAAGTAGGCATCTGTAAATGTAGCTTCTTGCCCTTTGAACAGATTTGCATTCACCCATGCAAATTCCAGGAAACCCAGTTGGCTTTTACACAGATGAAGCAGCCAATTACAGAGCTGGGTCCCTTGAGAAATGCTCATTGCACATTCTCTAGTACAATAAAAGGCCACTTTAATGGTGTCTGAAAAATATAAATTAGTTAACACCCACTAGAGTTAAATATTTGACTACATAATTATAAAATATAATGCCATTCTTTTTCCATAATGCTGTAGTTACAATCTATCAAGTTGAGATACTAATATGTCTTTTTGATCACTCATATTTCAATTAATTACAAAAGTCAAAGTTCAGTAAAAACCTGTACAAGTATTTTAGAGCGTAAGACTGTAGCTGATTGGTTTTCCGTATTTTTTGCTTTCATCTGTTCAAAAATACAAGAGACTTTTTATTCTCTAACACTGTTTATTACTATTTCAGTGCTACATATATCCTGTACCACATATACAAGAATTATTCTGGCCTCTTGATCAATTTAGTTTGCTTCTTCATTTTCTGTTATAAAAGTAATAAAAAATTACTAACTTCAGTCTTTTCTGACAGTAATTTTAATCTTTATCTGCTTCTCTAAAGAAAAAGAAATTATTACATAATTATCTTGATAATTTACTGCATTGATTTTCTATGCAAAAAATTACAAAATCAGCAAAACACTATGCAGAAAATTGGTAGACTAGAATTATTATTACATTAACTGAACATAGCAAATTATTAAGCAATTAAATAACTTAGTTTTATTTGGTAGAGGTGATTCCATTAGTAAGTGTAGCACAGGGAAAACAAAGCAATCATATTGTTTAACCTAACTATAAAATTAAATGGAATTTTTTTTACTCAGCTTATAAGATAGTATCCCCAAATAAAGTCTGATGTCTTTAATAGACTCAGCGTATTTTACACTTTGGCAACTATTGTAAAACATCAGAGCATGTAGAGCACTCACACGATTTTTTCCTTCCTCATGAAAAATAGCCAACACCTGTCAGGGTTTCGATCTGAATTTTGGACAGATAGGCTTGCAGAATGATGGTGATCTGTCAACATGACAATTAAGTGGTCATAAAACCGGTGATCCTATCCATGAAAATAGTAAAGTGTCCCTTGGATATCAACCCTGTATTGCACTGTTAATCATTCTACATTGTCTACTGACTCTTCAAGATGACATGGAGCAGTTTGATGACCTCTGCCTTCCTCTGTATATGATACTCAGTTTCACTCTTCATCTTCCTCCAGCTAATAAAAATATGGACCCATGAGTGAAATATCTTATGAATAAGGTACATTACATCAAGGTTAAATGTGAACAGTTGCTTTATGTTGGCCAAAAAAAACCCAGCTAATGTCTTGCTCTGTGGAATCGTGTCCTGTATAGGGCCTATGAAAGGGATATTGAATGTACAAGGACTGACTGCTTTTACAGAGGCTGAAGTGGGCTTGAATAGTCCATAATACTTTAAATTATTTTAATTTTTTTTTTATTTTTTTTTTTTTTTACAACTACAAATGATAGTCAAGGATGGCATCCAGAAATAATATTTGAGCGGACGTATGGGTGGAGGGTACATGACCGCCTTAGGCCTTGCAGAAAGATAATTAAAATACATATTTTCTTAATTCTGAAAACTCCACTGAATAAAGAATGTGCTGTATAGAGAACAATTAAATCCCTCCTTGGGAATCTTTTTGTCTGTTAAGTACATATCAGTCAAGAAAAAGGAAGCATCAGAAGAAAAGAAAAACAATCAAAATAATTTTTCAGTGTTGTTAGACATGTTTTGAAATAGCAGACAACACGAAATATAAAAGTTTAAATCAACAGATAATCTACGTTTTGGGAGCTGCATAGCCACTTCTTTCACCGTTTGTTTTTGCGTATGTCAAATTAGTGTAAAAGCTTCCGGGACCACAGATTTTATCTTATATTTATATTTCATGCTTGCTTTAAACTAAAACTCTGGATTCATGAATACTGGAAGCTACTTGAGGAGTTTGAAGAAAATTTTATTTCCTTGAAGAAACCAGGAAGTTTAATTCTCTGTAATTCATGGGATCACATTCTTAGAGGTGACCTGAAGTAATGGAAAGATACATTAGCATCTGCTAAAAATTTTTGTGAGTTGAATTTGGAAAAAGCCATACAAATCTGCAAAAAGCACAGTAAATAGAATTACAAATACAAAATTTCAGAAATGAGGAAAATCAAGAAAGAATGAAGGAGGTTACTGCACAGCAGAACATGCTGAGATCACTAGAGAAAATCACCTGAGCAGTCACCACATAGACCAGCATAAGCAATGATGTAAAAAGAAATCAGCATGAAAACAGAATCCCCCCAGCAAAGCTTCCCGTAAATGCGATTTTGTTGTTGCTGCCATTCTTTGTACTTACTCAGGGTATTGGCTTCTTTCTATGCTGAGCTTAGAAGAGCAACTGGATGCTGCTTTGCTAACCATTTATCTTAGCAGAAGGTACTGAGGCAAAAGAGGCAGCAAAAGGCAGTAAGCCCTATACCATCTCTTTTTCATGTGCTGATCATCTATGTGGCAAAGTACTCAAGTGCCCTGAAGAAGCAGGGCCAATAACAAAGTAGAAGGGCATAAGAACTCACCAAGCAGTTTACCAGGCACAGGCAATATAGGATCAAGTGATCATTCGAGCACACATTTGTAACTGATTCTCTTCTCCTGGAGAGAAAGTGAATGAGGAAATTTTTTTTTTCCCCACAGTGTTTGATTTAAGTTATCCACTCAAAATTGTCCATTATTTTTATTACACTTCCTTCTCAAAACAAGTGGGAGCCCATGCAGACAGGCTCTTCCTTGTGTTAGCTGCTGTACAAGGAAGTCCAAAGCATTCTCACTGGCTCACATTCCTTACAAACATGTCAAGACAGCAAAAGTTGTTATCTATTAGCTAAAGTCGTCATCTATTCCTCACAGCAGTGTGTTGGCTGCTGGCTCCTGTTTTGGAATAGAGGTCTCTTAGATTGTGGTGGGTCTGACAGGAGTAAAGGCAAAATGTAAAAGAGCTAGCCCTTATAGCTTACTCGGACTCAAATAAGTAAGTGATGCTAACTTTGTGCCTATGTTTCTAAGAATCAGAGAAAAGTTACAGATAGGTTTCGCTCCTCTCCTCTTAAGATGATATATTGTGTCTTTATTCCCTAATGGAGGTGTCTTTTTTCTTGAGCTTTTCCTCCAGCATAAAAAGTAAGCAGGGGAAAAAATGAGTGAGGGGGCAGGCTGACCAGGAGGGAAGCTACAAATCTGCATCTCTTACTTTCCAGACTTTGACGGTCTTGACGTGAAACTTCTGAAAGTCATGAACATTTCAGTTCTGCTTATCAACCAAAGATATAAATACCAAAACTGCTTCTCCCAGTCTGATATGGTGAAGGTAAAAAAAAAGTCAGACAAGAAGTAGAGTAATGAATAGCAGGGGTATCTGACTATCTAAACACAAAATAGCATGGCCAGTCTGGATTAGAGGGGAAGCACAGATTAAAATGAAATTACAAAACCTTCCCCTTACAAATGAAGGAAGTCCAGCAGTTAGATACTGTTTTGTTTTAGCATTTGTTTTCATTTCCTAAGCTTTGCAAATTGATTAAGTGTATCAGTTTTGCTTTTCAGAATTTTGACCACAGGCATCCCTAACTGTGGTAGAGCCATGGCTTATTTAGAACAGTTAGCATCTCTGCTTTCAGAGATTTCCCTGTTCACACTCTGAGTGCTGCAGCAACTGGTATTACACACTGAATGCAAAGTCTTGTCACTTAATGCAAAGATCTGATGCAGTTATAATAATTTACAAAACTGAACAGTGAATCCACATCGCTCTGCTTAGGTGACTGACTTATATTTAAGGACCACTGGAGTTGCCAGGACATAGTCGTGCCATTAAAAAAGAAAGCCTATTGATTAAATTTCTGTTTTATGATAATGCTATGCAGATTACATTCAGCTATTTTATAAAAGGTTTGCTATGTGGTATAGCAGTCAGGAATGCATCATTTGTTACATATCCCAGCACTATACATTGCTTTTCTTCAGAAGTAACACCCATAGGTTGAAAAAATTTCCTTATGCAGTTTCATTAAAGGTGTACTCTGACAATCCTAGATAAAGTGCTTTGCTAATTGCTACTTGAACAAAATGAACTATTTACAAATTATCATTTATGAAGAAAGTAAGGAAATTGTAACTATCTTTTCAAATTTTATTCCCCACAAGTGTCTCATTGAGATCCTGCAAAATATTTAAACGTGTTTATTCAAAATTTCTACACTTCAAAAACTTATGTGAAAAAATACTGTTAAAGTTAGTATCTAACTTTAACTATGTGCTAAAAAGTAAAGTTAGTCTTCAGATTCCTTGTTCAATGGTAACAGACGGCAAGTCCAAAAGCTATCAGTCTTGACTGTCGTAGATATCTTAAGTTGTGAAATGCTTATTTGACAGTTGACTCCAAAGGGAGTCTAGATAATGAACTTAGACTCAATACCCAACCCTTGTAAAACTGAGAGGAATCTCACCCTTCATTTCTAGATAATAATAGGTGCAATCATTACAGTAGCTCCATTTTCACAAACACCCACACTTCATTACAAGACAAAGGCATAAGCATGATATTATTAACATAATTATTCTGGATAAAACATAGATATGAACTTCATATAAATGTGAGCAGTTTATTTTCCCATAATTTTTTTAATTGCAGCCCTTAATGTACTTAACTATTCCTCATTCTGTTATAAGAATATCATGTATTACATCTTTTCTGCCTGGAATGCTACTTGTTCCTAGTTTTCATTATGTCCTTCACCTCTACTTGTTCTCTATCTGCTATATTTGTCTTGCTTTTTCCCTTAGGAGTGAAGATACATCTTTCCATGCCCCACTGTATGTCCTGAAGCTGTACTCTGTCTTCTTGGTGAGTATCCATAGTGCTGCTTTGTAAATTACAGTTGTCAGCAAAACATCAAAACCACTCTGGGTGAAATCTTAGTTCCTTTCCTATGGGAAACCACTTGAAAATTTCCAAACTCTTCAATGGAACAAGATACAACTCTGTGAAGAGAAACTTCTGAAACATTTAGCCTTATACAACTCTCTCAGTCTAAATTTCTCTTTTTAGAACAAGGTATGAAGAAAATAGGTCACGTAGGAGCTATAGCAAGGTATATGATGCACATCTTTTCCTTTCTTCTATTTCCCATCAGCAAAGAATTCAAAAGCTTGGCACAAGCAGCAAAAACTGAGTTTAGGTTCCTTTAGCAGAGCATTTTTTCAAAATTATGTGCTAGACACTACCTTCCCAGAGTAGTTGTATTTCAAATAATCACTTCCCTTAAATTAATCAAGGCCTGGCTGGTCTCAGTACTCACTCCAGGATGTAGTTACTGGTCTGTAGTGGTGCATTTATAGAATATTCAGGTCAGACTTGTAGCAGCATGATGTCATTCAGAGCACCCAAAACTTCACCCACTTGTTGGAGCTTAGCTCAAACAGAAAAAGAGCAAAGGCATGCATTTGGATACTCTGGTAATGAGCATCTGGGTAGTAAAAATAGCAAAATATAAATTATTACCTGGGTAGTATTTTATTTGTTTCTAAGCAAGTCTAACTCCATAATATCAAAGCATTTTAGTGTGATATTAGAATTCTTATAGAAACACATATTTCATGTTTCAGTCCCAACATCCTTTGTTATGTATTGCATAACTTTTAAAACAAAGTTATTGTAGAGCAACATGGGAATTCGATTCTGTGCAAAACCCAGTGATAAATAGTTCTGCAAGTCTTAAGGTGAGGGCTGTCTCTTTTTTTGTTTCCTTCATCATTACTCTGACTGTAAAATTTGCTGAGCTTTGATTGTTCTTGATTTCAAAGGCACAGATTCTCAGCTTTTCAGCAGAAAGTCTATGGATAATCTGCACCTCAGTTTCTACCTTTGAAAAACGAAGACTGTTAAGGATTTTCAAGAATTTACATTTTCAGATCTAGATTAACATCTGTAAAATATGCTGAGACCCTGCTGTAGAAGATGCTATGATGTGGAAGCTGCAAAGTGGTGTTACAATGCTTCTAAATACAGAGAACAGGGAATGGGAACAAATCAACAGTTTGGGTGATAGGTCATTTGCAAACAGCATGTGAGGGAGAACGAGGTCTCTGGAGAGTAACTTAATTCTTTGTCTGAAGATTTATGCCTGCTAGTAATGCCAGCTGAATAAGTTTGTTCCGTAAAAAAAATATGAGATGTTCAACTTGAAGATTTATAAGATGACTTTTTAAAATTCTTTCTGGTCTTTATTTCAGGTAATGATGTGACCATGTTAATGTACATGCTGCCGTAGCCATGTAGTGAGGGATGTGCATTTGAAATATGCCAGTTTAGGGCAATTGCACAATTACTGGGACAAGTTACTGAGACAGAAAGTGGGGAGCCAGTCAGAGGCTGATTTGGGATCATGTGTGTGTGACACTTTGAAAACACAGAAAACAGCCCATTGCAAAGCATTTTGAAAACACATGGGATGTGAGCCAAGACCCATTTCCTTGGGTCGGTAGACTGAGGCAGGAGGCAGATGTCAGGCTGTGATACACGGGCTCCACACAGACCTCACAAAGAAGTTACTTGTCAAGTGCGTGGCTGGGATGTTCTGCACTTGGTCTCTGGGAATTTTCACCTGAGGTCATCAAAGGAAAATATTTAACTGTTTTACCTGTTTAGAATTATAGAATAGTTCGGGTTGGAAAGGACCTTAAGATCATCTAGTTCCAACCCCCCTACCATGGGCAGGGACACCTCACACTAAACCATGCCACCCAAGGTTATGTCCAACCTGGCCTTGAATACCGCCAAGGATGGAGCATTCACAACCTCCCTGGGCAACCCATTCCAGTGCCTCACCACCCTCACAGTAAAGAATTTCTTCCTTAGATCCAATCTAAACTTCCCCTGTTCAAGTTTTAACCCATAACCCCTTGTCCTGTCACTACAGTGCCTGATGAAGAGTCCATCCCCAGCATCCTTGTAGGCCCCCTTCAGATACTGGAAGGCTGCTAAGAGGTCTCCACGCAGCTTTCTCTTCTCCAGGTTGAACAGCCCCAACTTTCTCAGCCTATCTTCATACGGGAGGTGCTCCAGTCCCCTGATCATCCTCGTGGCCCTCCTCTGGACTTGTTCCAACAGTTCCATGTGCTTTTTATGTTGAGGACACCAGAACTGTACACAATACTCCAAGTAAGGTCTCACGAGTTTGCCGTGGTTTAAACCCAGCTGGTAACTCGGAACCATGGCCTGTTGTGATGGGATGAGGGGTGACGGTTTTAGACTAAAAGAGGGAGATTCAGGCTGGATGAGAGGGAAAAATTCTTAACTGAGGGTGGTAATTCTTCAATGAGGTAATTCTTCAACCAGGGCCCAGGTTGCCCAGGTTGCCCAGAGAGGTGGTGGATGCTCCCTCCCTGGAGACACTTAAGGCTGGATGTGGTTCTGGGCAACCTGATGTAGTTGAAGATGTCCCTGCTCGTTGCAGGCAGCTGGACTTGGTGACCTTTAGAACGTCCCTTCCAGCCCAAACTATTCCATGATTCCATAATTCCACTTGCTCACTCCTCCCCTTTCTACCCTCCCCAGGATGGGGAGGAGAATGGAAAGAAGGCAAACCGCACGGGCTGAGATAAGAACAGTCCAGTAACTAAGGTATAACACAAAACCACTACTGCTGCCACCAATAATAATAATGATAAAGGAAATAACAAAGGAAGAGAATACAACCACTCACCACCCTCTGACCCACACCCAGCCCAACCCAAGCAGCAATCTGGGCCTTCTGGGTAACTCCCCCCATTTTGAATACTGGGCATGATGTGCTGTGGTATGGAATACCCATTTGGCTAGTTTGGGTCAGGTGTCCTGTCTCTGCTTCCTCCAGGCTTCTTGTGCCTCTCCTCATTTGCAGAGCATGAGACTGAAAAGTCCTTGATTGGAGTAAACATTACTTATCAACATCTAAAAACATTGGTGTGTTATCAGCACTGTTCTCAGGCTAAAGTCAAAAATACAGCACTGCACCAGCTACTAAGGAGAAAAATGACTGCTGCTGCCGAACCCAGGACATTGTTTTCTCCTAGAAAAAATAGTTGGTCAGCATTCAAGGAACACTTCTTCCAAGCTCAGAATCAGAGCGTCCCAATGGGTAGGAAATCAAGTAAGGGAGCCAGGAGACCAGCATGGCTAAACAAGGAACTGCTGAGCAAACTCATGTGGAAAAAGAGAAGCTATGGATTATGGAAGGAGGGGCTGGCCACTTGGGAGGAATATAGGACAGTTGTTAGAGGATGTAGGGAGGCAATTAGGACAGCTAAGGCCTCCTTGGAACTTAATCTTGCAAGTCGGGTTAAGGACAATAGAAAGGGCTTCTTCAAATACATAGCGGATAAAACTAACACAAGAGGCAATATAGGCCCACTGCTGAATAAGGAGGGTGCCCTGGAGACAGAGGATATAAAGAAGGCAGAGGTGCTGAATGCCTTCTTTGCCTCTGTCTTTACTCCTGCAGACTCTCCCCGGGGGCCGCAGATTCCTATAGCCCCAGAAGGAGTCAGGATAAAGGAGGAGTTTGCTTTGGTAGATGAGGATTGGGTTAGGGATCAGTTAAGCAATCTGGACATTTATAAATCGATGGGTCCGGATGGAATACACCCACGGGTGCTGAGGGAGCTGGCGGAGGTCATTGCTAGGCCACTCTCCATCATCTTTGGTAAGTCGTGGGAAACAGGAGAGGTGCCTGAGGATTGGAGGATGGCAAATGTCACGCCAGTCTATAAGAAGGGCAAGAAGGAGGACCCGGGTAATTACAGACCCGTCAGCCTTACCTCCATCTCTGGAAAGGTGATGGAACAACTTATTCTTGACACCATCTCTAGACATATCAAGGATGAGGGGGTCATTAAGAGTAGCCAACATGGTTTTACCAAGGGGAAGTCATGTTTGACCAACCTTATAGCCTTCTATGAGGAAGTAACTAGGTGGATGGATGATGGTAGAGCGGTAGATGTGTTTTTTCTTGATTTCAGTAAGGCATTTGATACTGTCTCCCACAGCATCGTCATAGATAAGCTAAGGAAGTGTGGGCTTGATGATCAGGTAGTGAGGTGGATCAAGAACTGGTTGAAAGGAAGAAGGCAGAGAGTTGTGGTCAATGGGGCAGAATCTAGCTGGAGGTCTGTGACTAGTGGAGTGCCTCAGGGGTCGGTGCTGGGACCAGTGCTGTTTAATATTTTCATCAGCGACCTGGATGAGGGAACTGAATGTACCCTCAGCAAGTTTGCTGATGACACTAAACTGGGAGGAGTGGCTGACACACCAGAAGGCTGTGTTGCCATTCAGCGAGACCTGGATAGGCTGGAGAGTTGGGCGGGGAGAAACTTGATGAAATTCAACAAGGGCAAGTGTAGAGTCCTGCATTTGGGGAAGAACAACCCCATGTACCAGTACAGGTTGGGGGTTGACCTGCTGGCAAATAGTGAAGGGGAAAGGGACCTGGGGGTCCTGGTGGATAGGAGGATGACCGTGAGCCAGCAATGTGCCCTTGTGGCCAAGAAGGCCAATGGCATCCTAGGGTGCATTAGAAAGGGTGTGGTTAGTAGGTCAAGAGAGGTTCTCCTCCCCCTCTACTCTGCCTTGGTGAGGCCGCATCTGGAATATTGTGTCCAGTTCTGGGCCCCTCAGTTCAAGAAGGACAGGGAACTGCTGGAAAGAGTCCAGCGCAGAGCCACAAAGATGATTAAGGGAGTGGAACATCTCCTTTATGAGGAGAGGCTGAGGGAGCTGGGTCTCTTTAGCTTGGAGAAGAGGAGACTGAGGGGTGACCTCATCAATGTTTACAAATATGTAAAGGGTGAGTGTCAGGATGATGGAGCTAGGCTTTTCTCAGTGATGTCCACTGATAGGACAAGGGGTAATGGGTGTAAACTGGAGCATAAGAGGTTCCATGTGAACATCAGGAAAAACTTCTTTACTGTGAGAGTGACAGAGCACTGGAACAGGTTGCCCAGGGGGGTTGCGGAGTCTCCTACGTTGTAGATATTCAAGGCCTGGCTGGACAAGTTCCTGTGTGATTTACTCTAGGTTACCCTGCTCTTGCAGGGGGGTTGGACTAGATGATCTTTTGAGGTCCCTTCCAACCCTCGGGATTCTGTGATTCTGTGATTATCCATGGAATTCCTTATAGAGTTACATAAAAATCTATATTTCTGCTACTCTGATTTTATTGGTTAAAATATTACCATATATTGCATCAAATTCAGAGCAGACTTTGCTAAAGACTTTTTTTTCGATAATTCATTATAAAGATTTATTTCTTTAAAATCAGATTCTCTGAAAATCATAAACCTAGATCAATGATGGTGAGACAGTACTGGTATCTTATGAATACTGTGGTAATTTCCCAAAGTCATGGTAGAATCTAATTTTTCTAAAGTATGTAAGCTAATTTTGTATGTTTCGTATGTCCCTGGTGTAGACTATGTCACAAGAGCTGGCACAGTGCTCTTTTAATTTCTGCATAGTGAAATCTCATTTGGTGTCTTTCTAAGATTTTTGTTATTATTATCTGAATCAATGAGGTTGCTAATCAGATAATACAGTGCAACAATGTATAGGAATAAAATACTGTCTAAAGGAGACTCAGAGCCTTATGTTCATTGGCAGTTTAACATCTGTGGTGGTCTTTGCCTGCCTTCTGCTTTGATTTTTCAAGCCACACCTCTCCCAGAAGTGTCAGTGCATAGAAAGGAAATGAATAAAAGTCACTTTTTACACAATGAAGAGTGACATCCTCATGTTACTCAACGCGTTGAGAAAAGATACGGGTTTAACATAGGAAGAACATTTTAAAAAAATCTGTCATGATAAATATCAGTCCTGTTGCAATACATATCACTTAAAGATGTTGAAGTAATGCTAGGACAGGCACAATGTAGAGCTCAGTAGATTAGACTGGATTGCACTGAAAGGAAAGCTGCCCTGCCCCACTCTGTCACCTAACGACAAAAAGTGAGCAAAGGAGACAGTTTCAAATTCAGTTTGAAAGGAAGTCTTCCCTCAGAGTAGAAAGGTAATTCAAATCCCACACAGTACAGGGTCAAGGTATCTCTCACAAGTGATGATTTACTGACCTGTGATGCATAAGGACCAAAACCAGACTAATAATATTTTGACTCAACCAAATTACTTTTTTAAAAGCCATGAAATCCAGTCACTTAATCACATTAGAAGTGCCTGATCACTCAGTTTCAATTATCTGATACGGTCTGCAAAGCTGATGTCTTGTATTTTGGTATCAAGCTGGGGTCTCTCAGTCCTTGTGTGACATCTGAACATATTTTCCCTTACTGCTGGTCAATTTTCATATTTTACTATCCTATTTGTAGTAATAGCCTCAATGGGTGTGAAGGTCTTCTTCACAGGCCATTGAGTGTTTATGAGTCAAATGATAAACTCTGAAGTCTGTGGGGTTTTAGCAAAACATTTCAGTTGACCACACCTTTCATGTGCTCCTATGATCCTGTATAGTAGAACTGCTCATTTTTAAGAGTTGTGCTAAAGACCCTGAATGTATTGCATTATGCATGTGTTAAAAGTATCTGTAAACCAGCACAGGGTGGACCAAACAGTTGGAGGTGACTCCAACTCTCCATTTCTATCCAGTGGAGAGAAATACATGCTTTTAAAAATCACTCCTTTGAGCTGCTTCAGACATGGATTTAGGATAAAATGAATCATATCTTAGAAGTTTGGGGTTTTTTTCCTCTACTGATTATGAAGTGGGTCTTGGGCATAACTTGGCTATAAACACGGAGTGGTGAAGTTCAATGAAACGCCTATCACCCTAGCAGACTGTAAGCAATATAAGGGACCCTAAGTCACAGATGCTTACACCATCTTTAGTTATTCTGCATTTCTGTTATAGTTCAGGTTAATACTTTGCCTGGTTTATATTGAACTAGAGCTGATCTTAATGAAAACTATTGACCAACGCAAAATGCTTAACTCCATTAGAAGAAGTGGCTGCTCAGAATTTGCTGCAATTGCCCTCCATATACAGTTTTCAAAAGGTGATGCAGGTAGATGTTATGCTGCTGTAAAGTATGTCTTTTATTACTGTAGGGCCTATAGTTTGGCTACAACAGTTGTGAACAAGGTTTAGAAACAATGAGGCATATTTACAGTTGTGGTGGGTTAACATTTGCTGCAGGCCAGAATCCCACCCATCCGCTCACTCCCATTCCTGACAGGACAGGAGGAGAAAATAGAATGAAAAAGCTTATGGGTAAAGGCATAAAGTCATAAAGACAGATAAAGAAACTTACCAGTTACTGCCATCGGAAAAAAGGACTCAACTTGGGGAGAATTAATTTAATTTAATTTACTGACAATTAAAACCAGAGTAGGATGGTGAGAAAAAAAGACAAACTAAAAACATCTCCTCCTTTTCTCCCAAGCTCAGCTTCACTCTGATGCTTCTATCTCCTCCCCACCATGCACGGTACAGGGGAATGAGGCACTGAGGTTGTGATCAGTCCACAATAGATTCTGTCTGCCTCTCTTTCTTCCGCACACTTTTCCCTTGTTTCTTCATGGGTCCTTCCCAGGCTGCAATTCCTTCAGGATAAACCTATTCCATCATGAGATCTCTCTGGGCCATAGTTCCTGATGGAGAGTAATAGTACTGGATTCATTCAGGAGGCAGAAACTTTGTGTGCTTCCAAAGTGCTGTGTTAAAACATTACTGCCTCAAGCTGTTGGTAAATGAACACACCTGCATGATTCAGGCAGCTCAGGTCTGAAAGAAACATGGCCATGCTGGTGGGGTGCTGTGTCTAGAACAATTACCTGGGTTATGTGTGATTATTGCGCTATGTTGATGTGATGACCCTGCCCCATCCTGGGGCTAGCTTCGTTGGCATTTTTCTCAGGAGCAATACGAGGTGCATCCCCTGCTGTCATGTAGGATGCCCTCAGTTCTGCAGTAGATCTCAGAAACTGCAGGCATGGAAACACTACGTGAGCTAAATAATTCTTCCTTGATTACAGAAATTCAAGTAGAAACATTTATCAGCTTTGGTTGGGCAAAACAGACTTGATCTCCACAAGCCACACTGCTGGTATGTGCTTCCAGCACCATTTAAGTCCTGTTTTTGTAATTATCATTTTGGAATTACCAGATAATTTAAAATTCCCAAGAAAGGTTTTGGTAAATGCAACAGGACTGGTATTATATTAGTGTGTTGTTGGGTTTTTTTAAATCATAGAATCATAAAATAGTTAGGGTTGGAAAGGACCTTAAGATCATCTAGTTCCAACCCCCCTGCCATGGGCAGCGACACCTCACACTAAACCATGCCACCCAAGGCTATGTCCAACCTGGCCTTGAACACCGCCAGGAAGGGAGCATTCACAGTTTCCCTGGGCAACCCATTCCAGTGCCTCACCACCCTCTCAGTAAAGAACTTTTTCCTTATATCCAATCTAAACTTCCCCTGTTTAAGTTTTAACCCATTACCCTTTGTCCTATCACTACAGTGCCTGATGAAGAGTCCATCCCCAGCATCCTTATAAGCCCCCTTCAGATACTGGAAGGCTGCTATGAGGTCTCCACGCAGCCTTCTCTTCTCCAGGCTAAACAGCCCTAACTTTCTCAGCTTGTCTCCATACGGGAGGTGCTCCAGTCCCCTGATCATCCTCGTGGCCCTCCTCTGGACTTGTTCCAACAGTTCCATGTCCTTTTTATGTTGAGGACACCAGAACTGTACAAAATATTCCAAGTGAGGTCTCAAGAGAGCAGAGTAGAGGGGCAGGATCACTTCCTTCGACATGCTGGTTTAATCTTAGGAAGGCCATAGTATTAAACCTAGGAGAATTCTCTGATTTATTTCAGATTGTATAATGATGAAAAATATATTGGTCACAATATTAAATTATACTCAGTTAACCTTTCAGAATTGAGATACTTGGTGTATTCTTCAGAATGTGCTAGATTCAGTTAGATACATATAATTACCTTTCTCTTTACATGTATGAGAAACATCACTTAGTACAGTACTCTGTCTGTTAATGCCCGTATGAGTCACTGTAATTTCACAAAACATACAGAAATTCTGTTTCCACAGATAAAGGTGGAAAGTGATCACAGAAATTCAAATCCCTGGGGTAGACATTTGTTTCCTTGACTCTGTTTAGAATCTTCTATGTTCATTTCTGCTTCAAAAGCGGACATGGAAGAAAATCTTTTGAGAATAGCTTAATAAAAAAACCCTTCCCTGTCATTGTTCCCTGGGACAAAACATAGCTGGTCCATGCAAATAAAATGTGATGTGTCCTGAACTTCAACTCGGATGTCCCTCAGGTTTCAAAGAAGATTCAAGACACACGTCTAGAAATCTGTACCTTATTGCTGCCTGTGTTGCTATGCTTACTCCCTTTCTCTATTAATATGATGACAATGGCTCTAGGGACAGATCGTGCCTCATAACATCTTTCTAAAAGGTCAGCAATGCTCTTGGTAGTATTGTGTCTGGGAACCATGTCTGCCAGTAGCCCTCACTTCAGTGAAGTGTGGTGGTTCAAATCAGAGCATGCTTGGGAAACAGACTGTAAGAACAGTTTTCATTTTTCATCTTGCAAGTGACATTCCTTGAAAAATACAATATTTAACCTCAATTATGTGTGACACTTGGAAAGAAGGACTTCTGTGGTTGAAAAGAAAGTCACAGTAGTTCAGGTGTCCTTCTGCCCTTGTTACATACTTAGCAAGGTCATCCTGGTCAGGTGTTTGTGTTTT
The DNA here is from genome assembly GCF_963264785.1 of Psittacula echo. Classification (NCBI taxonomy): domain Eukaryota; kingdom Metazoa; phylum Chordata; class Aves; order Psittaciformes; family Psittacidae; genus Psittacula; species Psittacula echo. Next base: position 112,713,298 of record NC_137736.1, read on the forward strand.
CCTTCTGTTCAGGGTCACATGTGAAAGAAATGGCTTAATGCTGAGATAATTTCTTCAGCTCTGGTGAATGTACTCAATGAGAAAATAAACATAATTAGCCATCTTTTACAAAATGAAATATTCAGATGTGCCTTCCTCAGCAGCATCTGAATAGAGATGAGTATATTCCTAATTAGCTAAGTCAGGATCTTTCTATGAATGCCGACCAACTATATCAAAATGAGAGTTTGCTCTCAGATATGCATGTTTAATTTTCAGTGTTGACATTCTAATCTAAAAGATAAGCACTGATCCAAAGCCCACTGAAGGGATTTTAAAAAATGTTCAGTGTGTTTTGAGTCAGCTTTATAACACATTTTACTGACAGATACGAGTGAATATAGCAAGTAAAGCTAGCATGTAAACAACAAACTTCTGTGCATTCGATACAAAGATATTCAGTGAAAAAAATAGTAGTCACACCCTGTAAATATGCAACCTCTCTCAAAGGCTTTAAATATTCAGGTTGCTCAGTATCCTGAGGGTAGAGCTTGGCATGTCTTGTGTGTGCGTAGAGTCAGAAACCAAAACATCAACCTGTATAAGTTTTGTTGATTTGAAGTCATACTCAGTGAGCAAAGCAGTTGTAGCTAGTTTACTGAGAGCCTAGGAAACCAAAACCCAAGAATTCGTAGGGATTATAGAGAACAATATTAAACCTCATAAATACTAGTAGCAAGATTTCTAAGGTAAGAATCGAAGAAGCCATAACTGACTGCATAGTCTTTATCCTTCATCCTTTCTCATGCATGCCACATCTGTTCATGCACCCTCTTTCAGACTAAGGTTGAGACATTTTCTGTGGATTAGGCCATGCTGCCTGTGTCTCTTGCTTTTCCATGGGGACTCCTGATTCTGATTTGAACTTCTAAATACAATTGTAATATGAATAAATCTGGTTCATCATCTAATTTGCTGACAGTTTATCAGTACTTAAAGTGAATAAACAACGCAAAGTAACTAATAAAATTATTGGCTGATAATGGTGAAATCTATAGGTCTTTTCGCACTTATTTTAAGTGTTTTTTTAATGATCACTCACTTTTCTTTGTATATATACCTACCATAATCCATTATGACTGATGGCCATAATAAGTTAGCCTTCCTATTCTAGTAAGCAAGGAAACAGAAATCCGGAGAAGTCTTCACTGCAGCAGAAAGACAGAGGGTAGTATCAGAACCCACAGTTTCTGGAGCAATTTACTATGTGTGTTTTAGATGAATAATCTTGAGATAACATTGACTGAAACATTTATTTACCTCAGAAGAGTTTTTATAACAGTGAGTTAATGTGAATTGGATGGTGGAAAGCACTAAATGATTCATAGAATTGTTATTACTAGTAAATCACTTGGTGGTTTCTTGACAGAAGAGATGTACTTCTAATAGTTCTTTATATCTGTTTATAACATATGACTGAGCACACAGACTATCATGCTACATGTTAGTGATTAAACCCACTCGCATAGGTTATGGAAAGGTTATGTTCTTTTCAGCTGCTTAATATTTAGGTACATTTCTAGGAAGTGAGATGATCTAAGAATACTGCAGTAGAGGAACCTAAAAACCCTGATGTAGAAATGAAATCACAGAATCACAGAATGGATGAGGCTGGAAGTGACCACCAGACTAGTCATCTAGTCCAAACTGTCTGTTCAGAGAAAAGTGCCACCTTAGCCACATAATTCAGGAATTGTAATCTGTTGTGTTGAATTTGTTTCATTGCCCTATATGGCACTGAAATAAATTCCTTCTATAATGCAATTTAGCTTAAAATTTGTAAGATTCAGAACAAAACTGACAGTCCAGATTCACATCCCCCATTCAAAAGGAGGAAGATAGATACCTGAAAAATGCAAAAATTAAATTTAAACAACTGGAATACAAACTTTCAGTATATGTCAGTATTGTTTTCACTCACTGCAAAAAAAGCACATCACCCTGCAAAGCAATGAAGTTGAAAACATTGGATTTTCAGTGGAGTTCTAAATTTTCCATGAAAACAATAATTTGACTTCTTACACCAGGCTGATAGCTGATTCTAATTGGCAAATCTCCACCAACATCAAACAAGAGTAATTTTAACAGTGGTAGGATTTTACATTTATTCATCAAAAGCTGGCAGAGTTCAAACTACTTTTTTGTGTTACTGATAAAATGTGGCATTAAATAACTGAGTGCATTTAAGGGTATTCTGTTCTGTTCATGCTCAGTACTTCTCAGCTATAGCTTATCTTTCCAGAGGACTGAACACCTTTTATTTGAAAAATAAACTCTTGCACGTTCTTGTGCCACTTGCTCTATAGTCAACCAATAGACCTTAAAATACAACCTTATTCTGTGGTTTGTAGATCTACAGCTGGTAAGGGGATGAATAGAGTCTTTGTTGGTGCTCTTCACTTTTTCAGTGCTGGGTTATGGGATATTCTCCAGATGCTGCTTAATTATTTCCTGTATTTATTTCTATATATCTATTTCATTTATGCTGTTACAGTGATTCCCTTTAATAACAACATCTGTGAAAAGAGGACACAGACTTTCTGAGGCAGATGACAGATCTTCTTATCCTTACTGCAAAATATTTGCCTGTACTTGAAAGCTGCATATTTATAAATACTTCAAAAGGACAGAGTTCATTCAGATCATTGCAGAACCAGACTATGGATTTTAAAAAAATGTTTCATAGGTAATATACATATACATCAAGTCTCTTTCTTTTCTTACTTTTTGTGTATCTATGCTGTGGAAAAAGATTTACTTAACTAAAATTAATTAGTTAAGTAAATAATGAAATGAATAAAATAATTCTATTTGTGAGAACATATTCCACACAAGCAGAGGAAGAAGATGTACTTTATAATATGCCCATTTTTGCTCAGATACTGAGGTAAGAATGGACTTTATCTGGGATACAATATATTTACTAAAATCATGTCAGTAACAGGAATATAGAAACAGATAGGCCATACATGCATACTAATATTAAATTCCATAAATTGTAAAATTTTTTTTTTTTTTTTCCATATTGAAACATAAGATTCACATAATGGGAAACTGTTCAAGTTCATTGAATGTTAGTTTCAAGTCACACACATTATTGTTAGTTTAAACCTATAATCTAATCCTACAGAACCATAGAGTTGTTTAGCTTAGAAAAAACATTTAAGATCATCAAATCCAACCATAGAATCATAGAATCATAGAATAGTTAGGGTTGGAAAGGACCTTAAGATCATCTAGTTCCAACCCCCCTACCATGGGCAGGGACACCTCACACTAAACCATGCCACTCAAGGCTACGTCCAGCCTGGCCTTGAATACCGCCAGGGAGGGAGCATTCACAGCTTCTTTGGGCAACCCATTCCAGTGCCTCACCACCCTTACAGTGGTATCCAATCTAAACTTCCCTTGTTTAAATTTTAACCCGTTATCCCTTGTCCTGTCACTACGGTCCTAATGAAGAGTCCATCCCCAGCATCCTTACAGGCCCCTTCAGATACTGGAAGGCTGCTATGAGGGCTCCACGCAGCCTTCTCTTCTCCAGGCTGAACAGACCCAACTTTCTCAGCTTGTCTCCATACGGGAGGTGCTCCAGTCCCCTGATCGTGGCCCTCCTCTGGTTTTGTTCTAACAGTTCCATGCCCTTTTTATGTTGAGGACACCAGAACTGCACACAATACTCCAAGTGAGGTCTCACGAGAGCAGAGTAGGGGGGCAAGATCACCTCCTTTGACCTGCTGGTCATGCTCCTTTTGCTGCAGCCCAGGACACAGTTGGCTTTCTGGGATGCGAGCGCACACTGAAGCCGGCTCATGTTCATTTTTTCATCGACCAACACCCCCAAGTCCTTCTCTGCAGGGCTGCTCTGAATCTCTTCTCTGCCCAACCTGTACCTGTGCCTGGGATTGCTCAGACCCAGGTGTAGGACCTTGCACTTGGCATGGTTAAACTTCATCAGGTTGGCATCTACACACCTTACAAGAGTGTCAAGGTCCCTCTGGATGGCATTCTTTCCCTCCAGTGTATCAACGAACCACACAGCTTGGTGTCATCGGCAAACTTGCTGAGGGTGCACTCAATCCCACTGTCCATGTCATCGACAAAGATGTTGAACAAGACCAATCCCAACACCGATCCCTGAGAGATGCCACTCGTTACCGGTCTCCAGCCGGGCATCGAGCCATTGACCACAACTCTTTGCATGCAGCCATCCAGCTAGTTCTTTTTCCACCGAGTGGTCCACCCATCAAAATTGATTTCTCTCCAATTTAAAGACAAGGATGTCATGTGGGATGGTGTCGAGTGTTTAAAGCATAACTCAGCACTGCGAAGTCCATTACTAAGCATGTGCCCGAGTGCCACAGGTACATGTCTTTTAAACCTCTCAGGGATGGTGACTCCACCACTTCCCTGGGCAGCCTCTTCCAGTGCTTGACAACCCTTTTAGTGAAGGAATTATTCCGAATAACCAATCTAAACCACCCCTGGTGCAACTTGAGGCCATTTCTTCTAACCCTATGTCTTGTTATTTGGGAGAAAAGACTGACCCCCCTTCACTACAACTCCTTTCACATAGCTGTAGAGGGCAGTAAGATCTCCCCTGAGCTTCCTCTTCTCCAGGCTAAACAACCCTAGTTCACTCAGTTGGCTGTTGACGAGCACCCCAAGTCTGTTTCTGCTGGGCAACTTTCCAGCCACTCTTCCCAGGCCTGTAGCATTGCATGTAGTTGTTGTGACACAAATGTAGGACCTAGCACTTTGCCTGATTGAGCCTCATACACGTGTTCTCAGCCCACTGATCCAGCCTGTACAGATCCCTCTGTAGAGCCTTCATATGCTTAAGAAGATCAACGCTCCCACCCAATTTGGTGTCATCTCCAAATTTACTGAAGGTGCACTTAATTCCCTAATCCAGATCACTGATAAAGATATTAAACAGATCTGGCCCTACTACTGAGCCACTTGTAACTTGCCATCAACTGGATTTAACTCCACTCACCACCATTTTGGGGGCTTGGACATCCAGCCAGTCTTTTACCCAGCAAAAGGTACACCTGTCCAGTAAAGTAAAATTATTCTTTTTTTCACATGAAAATACAGGTTAATAAGCTGTTTGCACTGGAACACTTTCTTGTGTAGGAAAAATCAAGAATTTTCCTTAATATGTTCTCAGTAGACATTGACTTTGGAAACAACCCATGTTTGTTTATGCATCAACATGGACTCTGAAAAGGTCCTTAATGAGTTAACTTTAATGAAACAGATACTCCCACCTTCCACATACCCTTACACTTTGTGGAGAAACAGAACCTGCAGATAAATGAAAAGGAGACTAGTATATGTCATCTCATATAGGGAAATAAAGAATTTTGCTTACTGTATACCTTTGGAAGCAACTCAGGAAAAATGTTTTACCTGTTTGAATTGACTCATAGGATGTACACTTGTTCAAACAGCTGCCAAGGTGTTTCTCTGAACACGTTACACTATCACATAGTTTATCCAAATATAAGGAAGGCATTCCATATTTTATTTTTTTCCCTAAATTTTTCACTCACCAGAAAAATAATACAAATTTAAAGAAAACGCACTGAGCAGTTTCAATATTTTCTTCTATCCGCAATTGGTGAGTGGTTAAGCTGCATAAGCATAGGTGTCCTGTGCCACTGTAGAAGCCCTAGACTATTGCCCAGCCTCAAGATGACCATGAAAAGCTAATAGGACCCATGTAGCCTTGGGACATACTTGCCAACACCTTGTCGGTATCCCATGTACAAAATCACCAGGCTCCTACTTTTAAGGATTTGAAAGTCTCAGTTTTCAATATAGAACAAAGCAAGGATGATGACCGGCTACTAAGGACCTAGTATTTTTCCTCATCCTATGATCTTTTTTGTGATTACATTTCTTTCTTCTCCCAGTCTATCTGGAAGCAATAATGCATCACTGATCTCCATGAAGGGACCTATTTGAATCTTTACCTTGACCTTGATTTTTTAAATCTTATTTTCATTATGAGTTAGCTCTCACCACAGAATGAGAGTATGTTTCTAAGGAAAAAGTTATTTGAAAATATTGAAAAAAGATGTAGCAACAATGTTAACAGTGTATTTGCCAACAACTTCTGACCTGAAAAATACAACAAGGTACAGAATGGGGGAATTGAGATGGCTTGTTAATTCCAAAGTTATGCCATTTTAAAGACACTCTTCTCATGCAGTTGCCATAGCAGGGCAGCTCAGGCACATAAATGATGCAGAGAATGTATGGTAATTTATGAAGTTTGCACATAGGTCTTCTAGAGTTAAAAATGCTCTTACTTTCTGAGTTTGGATCTCCAGGTTACTAGTGCCTCAGGTAAGGGCACTCAATAAAATCTTGATATTTGTGTGAAAAAGGCCTGGAGTTGTTTAATACATATGGCTGCAGAATGAAGAGAGACTATGCTGTTGCAGAAAGCAGGAGTTTCTTCTCTATTTTATACTTGATAATTTTTACATCAATATGAATTAACCTATCCCAGTGTCTTATTTATAATGATCAAAATGACAGCAGGTTTAGCTTGCTTCTTCTATGGAATGTCTCAATATTATGAATATTTTCTTTCACTGCTCTTTAATTTAGCATGGATGCTTGAATATCTTACAGGCCTGTTTAATTTCATCTTTTTGTCTGATGCAGTTTTAGGATTTAGAGGAAGGATCATCATCTGATTTTGAAAAGGATTTAAAAATCATTCCTCTCTGTCTTTACCAGAATAGAGAATCTCCTTAGAAACGTGGGTGTCTGTCATGTAGGTACAAGAAGAAAAAAATGAGTACAAAGTGATGATTATTTCTTTTTAATGCTTTGAAGGTCTCACTGCTAGCAACATACAGGCTTCCTTTCATTGTTAGCATGCCTACCTTTTTTATTTGAACAGTTTGTTTATAGATCCAGGCTCATAGCATATTTCTTAATCATCTCTCATTTTCAATACATTTTAACACCAAGTCAGACATAGAATTCTGTCACTTTCAATACTATAAATTATTCGTGCAGAAATTATGAATCAGAAGAAGTGGGGTTATAGAATTTGATGCTTGTATTTGTGAAACTAATGCTGTAACAGGCAATACTTCCTACATTGGTATTTTCATATCTGTCTCATTTTTGTCCCTTGTTACTCTAAAATTTACAATTAAAATGTTATCTGTTTCTATATAATGAATAGCTAGAATGAAAGACTAGTGTGTTGGGAATTGTTGGAAATGAGCACTATAGATAGGTGAGGCTATAGAAATAAACAAGGAGCCGATCACTTTGCCCAGGCAAATTTGTACATGTAATCTGGTATCTTTTCATTGATGGTTGAGTTGATATTTGAACATGATGTGCAGTTTTACTATAAGATGAAGTGGTACTCAGGAACAATAAGGCCAAAAGAGAAAACTGAACAGTGGCACATGCTGAAACAGCTGTGGAAATTGGTAGGAAATTCAAATCTGGTTTTGGATAAGAAGCTGAGAAGGTCAGTAACACCTCAACATTCAGTGAAGGTATGAACAAGCTGACATTCATGAAGTTTTTCAGGTCCAATTGCAATTTTATCTGCTCCATACTGCAAATGTATACTCTGCTGTACTCTCCATTTGAGAAATGAAACAATGAGAGGGAAAAGGCAGAGCATTTATTGAAGCTCAGGAATTCAAGTCAGATGCTCCAGCATTCTCTCATACTCATTTATCTTCACAATTCTGCATAAATCATTACCATTTCATATTTCAGTGTGCCCATCACTCCTTAAAGACAGATGTGTTTGCCTATATTGCAAAGATGTTTTGTGTATTCATTTGTATGTATAAAATATTTTTAGAGATACTGCAGTTATTATCTTTGCTTAAAAATGATGCTGGTCTTTAGCTTTGAGAAAGAAAAAGCTTTCTGATCAGATCCCCAGGGAAATGTCAAGTTCCTGCTTTTGTTTTACAACTCTGATGCTTTCAGTGCCTTTTCCAAAGAATAAAAATGTCTTTAACAATAAAAAATACATTCATCACTCTGGAATGCTGACAGAAGTCATGATTTGTTTGTAGTGATCTCATGGACTACATTATTTGTATTATAAATAAATGCAAAGTTGACGTTTTGTCTTTGAGAAAAACAGAATAACTTTCATTATGGCTGAAAAAAACCCAAATTTGCATTTATTTATACAAAACCAAATTTCCCTAAGACCATTTTGCTTCCCCTGCTGCTCCTCCAGGATGCCTTATCTTCTTCAACGTACAGCAAGATGTGTCTTACATTGTTTTTTGAACTGTAGCATGCATGTTCCTGATGATTATTGGCATACACATAACAACTATCAGTGTAATAAATTAAAATTTAATATTTGCAATTTATAAAGCTTTGAAAGCATAGCAAAATAAGATGACATAATGGCTTCTAATTAATTGTCAGTTGCATAAAATCTTAATCACAATAACACGTTTGTAGGATATGCTGTTATTTCTTCTCTGCGAACAAAAACCAGCAGACACAGAAAATCATTTCAACTCAGCACTGTGCATCCATGATAACCCATGTATCACATACACCACTGCTGTGGGATTTTTATGGCTTCCTATGATGCATTTGGTATTGACCACTGTCAGAAAGGAGGCCCTGGCCTTGATGAACTTCAGGTTACATACACCTTGTGGAAAATAAAACAGGGTTCCCCGGGCTAGGTCTATTATTTCTTTCATTCAATAATTCTGGACTCAGTTTATAAAAATAGTGGACTCACCTTAGCATAAAACTGAAGGGATCCAAATGAAATTGAGTCAAGCTGTAGTGCTTTCTTTGGTACCTCTTCATTGGAGATAAAGCTGGCATGAGAATCAGGACCCCCCTGATTTGATTCTTTCCAGACATTCCCACTGTCTGATTATGTCCTGATTTCTTCTTTTTATACAATGCATTGAGATTTGATACAGAGCCAACTGTTCAATAAGAAAAATTTTGATCATGAGTAAAATAACTGTATCATATAACAAGAATTATTAAGGAAAGAAGCGGAAAAGAAAGTATTAATAGTTTGTGATTATTTATATTATTTTTTCTGAAATTACAGATGAAGCATTCTCATATCTCACAGTGGATGTAATTAAAGTCTGAAGCCACAGTAATCAAAATTATGATGCTTCTACAATTGCTATGACCTGAATTTTCAAATGGTTTAATTCCTCGCCTGTATGCAAAAGTAAAGATGACATAGGTAAAAATTATTCTGATCAAGAGATATTTACAAGAGCTGAAACATCTTTTGTTTGATTGTATTACCATTGGGTCACTGTACCTGATTGCTAAAAAAATTTGATAGATATTTGCCCAAATAAAGGTTACATATGTCACTTTTAGAAACTTGAATGATTCCAGAAATCTTTTCATATATATATAAAAAAAAAAAGGTGTTTGGAATATGTGCTAATATTTTGGTCATTAGAAATGGGAAGATAGAGACTTGCGAAGGCCAGTCAAACAGATTTTCATGTACAATAGAAACTGATTATGCAGGGTGACCTGATATAGACTTCTTTTTTACAGCTGCAGTAATATAAGAACACATAATTGTGGAGACAATTCATGTAGAGTTATGGATTCAGATTCACCAGTGAATTATTCTAGTATTAAGTCAGTGTAACATATTTTTGAGGAAAACTCATAATATTTACCCCTTAGGTGTAATCAGGCAGTTACCTATCCAATTGAGATAAATTGCATAAGCAATTATTGTGGATGTAAAAATGTGTTCACAATTTGCATCTGTAAATTCTGTGCACAGACAAAGTAGCCCATGCTTAAAAATTCATCTCTGTCTTCTGTATTTATACCCAAAACTAAGGATAGATGATGGTTTGTAATTGAAATTTTAAACTGTAAATCAGTTTAAAACAATATAACTTTTGCCAAGTGATTGCCACTTTACTGTAATCTTTTAATAGTGTTATCTGCTGAGTTGAATTTCTGCTGTGACACCACAGTTCCCTAATATTGTCAGGCTCAGAAACAAAGCCTAAATTAAATAGAAGGTGACACTGGTGATTTTCCAGAAGTGAGATGAAAATAAAATATAAATTATCTATAGTTGTATACCTGGCTATGATCATACTCTGCATAAAGTTTGCCATATGCTGGGTGATGCCATGGAGAATAGAAGAAAGGAGAGATGAGGAAAGGAGAGAAGGATAATTTCAGTAAATGGGGTTTGACTCTGTGTGCGTCCCTTAACAAAACTTTACCTTTGTCTTTTTCAGTGGGAACATTTCAAACTTTCAGGCACTTCCATGAGTAATAACTTCTGACCACATGATGAGCAGAAGCTGTAGTGCTCACAAAGATCAGAACTCACTGGGATGACATCAATATTTTCTACGTTAGTAAAATGACAGTGACAAATAGGGAACCTGTAGTACTTCCTTTTTGATTAGCAATGAATTTGCATTATTAGAGAATAGGTTAATAAGAATATGTCTATATTTGCATTAAATAAAATAGTTTATTGAAGAAACATTTCTGGTCATATATGGTTTCAATATGATAATAGAAAGTCAGCCAGGTGTAACTTTTATTCTTTCCACTGCCTTGAAAGTTGTGTTTTAGAAAAATTTACTCAAATCAACATTTCCATTTGATACTTGGAAAGCATATGACATTAGGAAAGGAGAAGGAGACGAAAAATTTGTTGCATCCAGTTTACAAGAACATCTTGCCGCTGATTTATGCCTCTCGTTTTCAAAGTTAGTTTAAAATCTGTCCTTGAAAACATGGATTATATTGTGCCGTCAAATATTTTCCAGATAGCTTAAGAAATATTTATTTTGCCTGTGTTATGAAATCAGTTTGCTTTTCTAGAGTCAACATATGGAAACATTCAGTATTAGACAGTTTGAGATATGTAATCAGATTTGATATCTTCTATGGTTTTTGCAAATGGTCTAGCACAGTCACAAATTAGCTACCAAGTTCTGAAAGAGAGCAAGTATTTCATCTTACATCTCACCTCATAAAAAAAATTGCTTCTAGTATAATTTCTTGTGTCAATTTTTAGATGTGTAAATTTTATGTATATAGAGGTATACATATATACACAATACAAAAGACATAACGCATATGTTTTAAAATGTTTTCAAATTTAGTAGTTTTATCTATGAAAATCAAAAATATCTAACCTTTTAATCTGCAGCTGCTGCAGCTCTAGTAAGGAACTTCCATATCTCTTTACCTAAATAGTAACTGCAAGAACAATTTAAAAAATTCTGATGTTTTAGGTATATAGAGGGTGTTATAATCAGGTTATTTTGTCCCTGAGTGGTTAAATTTTGAAATATCTATCCTGCAGAAATTATTAATACGCTCAAGCAAGTTTGAATGAATTTCTTTTACAAAAGTTTTTTTCCTTTTTTTGCGTTATCATAACAGAGAAAATTCAGAAAGAAAGGTTAAAATTTTACTTCTGTGATTATAGCAAAATATTAGGATATTTCAAAACAGAGCAGCTGGGGCTAAAATAAATTAATACCTCCTAAAAACTATGATATTCTGAAGACACATGCCTGTTAGTGGCTAACCTTTTGTTGCGTATTATGTGTTTTCAAGATTCAATCATACGATTTTCACCATGTGTCACAACTTCAAACATAAAAAGGTGGTAATATGCCATGGGAGATGTAATCAGTTGACAGAGCTGTTTCCATTTGAGAGAGGGAGGAAGGGATGCATTTGAGTTATAACCCCTGTGAGGTCCTGCAGCAGCAAAGCACAGAAAGAAGTTAATGCAGACTGCAAAATAAAATATTTCTATCAGTTAAAAAAACAAAAACAAAAACAAAAGAACAAAAACAAACCCAAAACCACAACCAAAACCACAAGACTTTTCTCATTTTGGTCAACCTGACCTAACATATTAAGACTTCAAAAAAAAAAAAAAAAAATATTACCAGGTTTGCCTGTAAATCAATAAGAAACCAAACCTTTAACATAGTATTTTTAAAAACTTTGCTGCTGGATGTTGCATCTTTACATGAAGTATCATCAAGATCCTGATGGTTTATAACATGAATTACAAGGACAAGCCAAGTAATAGGAGCCAAATGGACCTGCCTAGGATGTGTGAAGCTGCATGTAATGAGGTCCAAAGTAGATAGCAGCAGGTTCAGAAGAGAGCAGACTGCTTTTCTAATTCCCTGCGTTTTGTTTACAATTGGGTACTGGACAAGATAATTGTGCCTGCCATGCAGTTACAGGTGAGATTTGCCAGCATCCATGCACAGCGGCGTGATCAGCCCTTGCTCAGATGAGAGACGTGGTATCTGCTTTTCAGAGTGCTTTATATGAGCTGTTAATTTATTATTGGAGCTCTAAGTTACCCTGAAATGAATCTCTTAAAATAGTATTCAGCCACTTGTTTGCTAGTTTACAAAAGGTATTATGCTATTTTCAAAGCCAGTTTACAAATTTAAGATATGAAACAACCTATTGATTCATATTTGAGTGCTATAAAATATATCACTGTAAACAGCTTCAGTAAATAATTTAGACATATTAAGAAAACAAAAAGGAAAAAGAAAACTCAAGCACTGACAACCACTAGAGCTATTATGTTAAACACAATGTGCATTTTAACATTTTTTTGCAGTTTCTGTGCTTTAAACCAGTAGTTAGTGGTTAACATTATGAATTATTTTTTATGAACTTGAAGAAAGAAAAGCAGTATGGATTTGTCAAAACTGATTTTTATGTGAGTTATGATTAGACAGGGAAAAACTGCTCTTGTATTACTGGAAGGACCCAAGCAAGAGTTTTATATGATTAAAACCCTGGTCATATAGTCAGTCTCTTATGTGTTATACCTGTATTTTGAAGACTTATTTCTCCATAAATCTGCAGCATTTCTAGTTGTCTCACACAGACTTTCCAAACCTCCCAGGTTTTGTCATGGTAACAGCCTAATTTATCTCATTTCAACCTATATGATGAAAAATTGTCAGAGAAATCTACAGTGCCCCAAAACATTTGTTTGCTTTGGGTATTCTTTGGTACCTGACACTTAAAAATTTTTCATGTTATTTGATTTATTGAACTGAATTAATAGGAAGACTGTTTAAAATGGACATTGTGAGGCAATTTTTTGTTCCATTTCCTTCTTAGATTTGGTAATATAGTCCCTAGCATGGTACTCAGCACAATGTTTTGAAATAATGGCTTCTGAACTTCTGTTGCTCAACAGACAAGAGATGGAATTTACTACTCATTAAAAGTATACTGCAGTAAGAGCACTTATCCACATCCAGCCTAAACTAAACTAAATTTAGAAAGGTCTAACTAGCAAAGCTTGGGAAAAGGAATGTTTCTGTATGCCTTCAACTCAGTGTTCAACATTTACTGCAGATTTTGCTGTTCAATCCTGCACTGAGTTCCACCTAAATCCAGATTTTAATTTTTCATATTCCTACTGAAAAACACCTCATTGAAAAAAATACCTGTGAACAAAGCTATTTTAAATAGATATAGCTGCAGGAAGATATATTTAGTCCAGCAATACTGTTTCCATGTGAAAGTATTAAAAATGGAGGCTGTTCTTAGCCATTAGGACTAGGCTTCTGTGAAAACTCATTTGACTTATTTAATTAATAATCACTGGAAGAACCAGATTTTTGGCAAATATTGCTGAACATTGGTGAAAGCAAACTGAACATATTCTGACCATGAAGCTTTTGTAGAGGAATTGCACTCAAAGAGAGAAGGATTTTTTTGCAATGGGACAATCTCCACTGTCTGACATATACAACAAAACTCTGACAGACCTGAAGAATACAAAAGTTTGTGTTTGTTTCCTTAAGTATGCACGGGAATGCGGATTAAGAAACCTTTCCGTGGTCTTCCTCTGTCATTACCTGTGCTTTGTGCAGCAGCTTCTTCACAGAAGAAAATCAGAGAAATTATTCTGACAGAAGTATTCACTAGTGGCAGGGCTTATGCAAACATACATTAGACTTGGTAAGAATCCCCACTGTTGGTCCTCTTCTTCCTTGTTTCTTGGGAGAGAGCCATTAGCTTTTGCCTCTGTGGGAGCTGGGTCAATGCTGATCAAAAAGCCAAGGACAATTTGCAACTTGGTGGAACAGAAGAATCCTTACAAAATAAAATCTGATCATAATTTGCAAATAAAAAAGAGCAAAATGTGTCCTATTACTTGATATAAAATGTTGGCCTACTCAATACTTAGCACAGATGCTCCCTGAGTGAGTAATTTGTGCAACATATTATAAACACAAATCAGCTCAGTTCTTGGAAGAGAAAACCATAGAAAGAAACTTAAGCTTGTTCCTGTTCACAGAAATATTGTATTTTTATTATGAAAGTTTGGCCTGTATGAAGTTAGCAGACTCACCCAAATTATAAACCTTTTTTATCAAAGTTTGTCTTCTGTTAGCTACTCAGATTTGGAAGGCATGCCTAAAAGATTTTAAAAATACTGGATTTGTCTTTTTATTAAAATTTGTTCTAAATCTTTTACTGTCTGTTCATTTTTCCAGGCTTTGTTTCAGCAAGGCATTTAACCACGTGCCTGGTTTCAATCTTATCAAACAGTCTTACAGTAGCCAAATGGAGTAAGCATATAATGATGAATGTGCTTAAGAGGACATGTGTGCAACTGTTTCGCCTGTAAGCATCCTATATAGAGGTAACTGTATATCACTGTATTTTTAATATATAATGTTCTTTCGTTTTCTAGTTTCCTTATATTCTTTAATCATCCACTTAATAATAGCACATTCAAGTACGTTAAATAATGTGTGATCAAACGTCTGTCAAATCAGATTTGCTAAAAAAAAAAAAAAAAATAAAAAATATTATATCCAGCTAGGAAAGAGACACTGGAATTTGTTGGTAGCCTAATATTGTTTGCAAACAGTTTATTCAGAAATTTGCACATGGGCTTAAAAAGTTATGCATTCTAAAAGTTGGAATGGTTTGGGGTTTTATTAAATATCATTTAGAACTCTTAAATGGATGGGAAATCTGCTTACAATTTAGTGCTTACAAACTATGTCTAATTTTTATCAGTTTCATTTAGAATGGCTAACTAGAACCAGTCTTTCAAGGTATGGGCAGTGTTTCTGGGTACTTCCTTCCACAGAAAATTAGCGAACCTTTGGTCCCATTTTGAGAAACTATTGTCCATAAAAACTTTTTGTGGTTAATGTTGGGACATGGATAAAGTTTTCTTCCTTCTAAGTACTTCCTGTGGTCTGCATCCTGTGCTTATGGAATTCATCAGTCAGAAAAACTAAGAGGCAGTAATCTTGCAGCCTCCTTATCCTCCAATAAAAATATCAAGATTTTTAAAGGTTTCAAAGTCACTACATTCTGTGCATGTAGAAGATTCACAGTCTTTTTCTCTAAGGCTCCTGTACAAGCTGGGAAGTTACTGCACAGAGTTCTGTCTTGAATTTGTGTCAAGTTCAATGTGAAATGCATGTATACTGTAGGATACTGAGGAGCCACTACTCAGAGCGGCCAGATCCACCGAGGGAGCCTCAGGTCCTCGGCAGGACTTGTCCAGGAGCCGGCAGCTCAGCTGACGCGAGCAGCTGACTCACAGGGGGCGGAGCCACGAGGAGCGGCGGCAGATTTGAAGCGGTCATTATCGATCATTATCGACCATTGTCGGTCAATTGCTGAGGTGAGTAGCTCGAGAGAGGACGCCTTTAACACCGGAGCAGGGAGGAGATCAGCGTCCAGGAGCCTTTACTCAGAGCGGCCAGAGCCACCGAGGGAGCCTCAGGTCCTCGGCGGGACTTGCCCAGGAGCCGGCAGCTCAGCGGACGCGAGCAGGGACTCACAGGGGGCGGAGCCACGAGGGGCGGCGCCAGCTCTGACTGGTTAAAAACCTGCCCAGGGAGCGCGAGCGACCAGGGCGGGTCGAGGCAGTTTGTGCGGCAGCTCGAGCGGGATGGTGAGCACTCGCCGTATGACCAGGGCCCGGTCTGGGAGCTCTGCTCTGGCTGCCCCCGCAGTAGCCAGCGTAGGCACCCAGACAGAGCCGATGAGAGGGGAGGCTGCAGTGCAGAGCTCAGAGTGTAGAGAGTGTCTGCACTGGTCTCCTGAGGGAACGGTGCCAAAGGGACAGGGCTGCACTCAGTGCTCCCTGGTGCAGGTCCTCCTGCAGCAGGTGGCTGAGCTGCTGGATGCTGTTAATAGGCTGCAAGATACCAGGGAGGCTGAGAGGAAGCAGGACTGCCTCCTCCAGGCCCAAACTGTGCAGGGGCCTCAGGCGTCCCCTGAAGCTCATGGAGGAGTGGAGGAGGCTGTCAACCCAGGAAGCTGGGAAATAGTAACAACAAAAAACAACAAAAAAAAAGAGGAAGAGGACAATTAAAAACAAGGGGCTTCCTCCTAAAGCTGTTGTCCCCACCCAGAACCACTTTGCTGTCCTGCAGGGTGCTAAGAAGGAAGGGCACTTGCACCAGAAACAACCGGCTGATGTGCCCGTAAAGAAGATCACTACTGGTGCTGCCAGGAAAAAGAGCCGGGTCATAGTGGTAGGGGACTCTACTTGGAAAGGGACAGAGGCACTCATCTGTAGACCTGACCCGGTCTCAAGGGAGGTGTGTTGCCTACCTGGGGCACGGATCAGGGATGTTTCAGAGAGGCTGCCTGCTCTAGTGAGACCCAGGGACTATTACCCACTTCTGGTGATCCATGTGGGTGCTAGTGATGTCAATAGCAGTAGCCTGGAGAACATAAAGAAGGACTACAGAGCCCTGGGAGAGGTGGTTAGGGGCTCTGGAGCTCAGATTGTCTTTTCATCAATTCTTCAGGATACAGGGGGAGACCTTCAAAAAGCTAGGAGGATTGGCCAAGTTAATAAATGGTTAAAAGGATGGTGCCATAGTCAGGGGTTTGAGTGCTTTGAATACGGGACCCAAGTTAGTAGGCCAGGTCTACTGGGGGCTGCTGGAGCTGATCTGGCAAAGAAGAGGAAGAGTGGTTTTGGTAGGAGGCTTGCCAGGCTGGTCAAGGTTTCTTTAAACTAGATGTGTTGGGGGAGGGGGGCATCGTGCCATCCCAACACACCCAGTCAGTTGCCAGCACCTACAATAAATGCTCGGAGTGATGCAGAGATATTCCAGCCGCTCCAGCCAATGAGCCGGCTTCATTTGGAGCTCGGCTCAGATGCCTCTATACAAACGCCCGTAGCATGGGAAACAAACAAGAGGAACTAGAGATGTGTGCACGACTACGGGAGTATGATATAATAGGCATCACAGAAACATGGTGGGATGGCTCCTGTGACTGGAGTGTTGGAATGGAAGGTTACAGGCTCTATAGAAAAGACAGGCCTGGCAGGCGGGGCGGGGGAGTTGCTATTTATGTTAGGGATAGGGTGGAGAGTATGGAACTCTGTCTGGGGACGAGTGAGCAGTCGACAGAGAGTTTGTGGGTCAAGGTTAAAGGGAGAGCAGCAATGAGGGACATTATTGTGGGGATCTGTTACAGACCGCCTGACCAAGAGGAATCTGTGGATGAAGTGCTCTATAGGCAGATAGGAACAGCCTCACGCTCACAGGCCCTTGTTCTCATGGGAGACTTCAACCACCCTGACATCTGTTGGAGTGAAGGTACGGCCCGGCACAAGCAATCCGGGAGGTTCCTCGATTGTGTGGAAGACAACTTCCTTCTGCAAGTAATAGAGGAGCCGACAAGGAGAGGTGCCATGCTTGACCTCGTGCTCACCAACAGGGAAGGGCTGGTTGGAAATGTGATGCTCCAGGGCAGCCTTGGTTGCAGTGACCATGAGATGGTGGAATTCGAGATCCTTGGGACAGTGAAAAGAGCGTGCAGCAAGCTCGCTGCCCTGGACTTCAAGAGAGCAGACTTTGGCCTCTTCAGAAGCCTGCTTAGTAAGGTTCCATGGGACACAGCCCTAGAGGGCAAGGGGGCCCAAGACTCTCGGTTGTTATTCAAGGATCACCTGCTCCAAGCTCAGGAATGTTGCATCCCAACTAGAAGAAAGTGCAGCAAGAGGGCCAGGAGACCTCCTTGGATGGATAAGGAGCTGCTGAGGAAAATTCAAAGGAAAAAAGAGGCTTATAGAAGGTGGAAGCAGGGACAGGCGGCCTGGGAAGAATACAGGGATGCTGTCTGGGAAGCTAGGGACCAGGTGAGGAAGGCTAAGGCCCAGTTAGAATTGAACTTGGCTAGGGATGTTAAGGATAATAGGAAGGGATTCTATAGGTACATAGCGAGTAAAAGACAGACTAGGGACATCGTAGGCCCCCTTTGGAAGATATCTGGAGAACTGGCTACCCAGGATTTGGAGAAGGCTGAGGTTCTTAATGACTTCTTTGCCTCGGTCTTCACTGACAAAGGCTCTGACCACACCACTCAAGTCTTGGAAGGCAGATGCAGGGACTATGAGAATGAAGACCTTAGGCCCACTGTAGGAGAGGATCTGGTTAGAGACCATCTTAGAAACCTAAATGTACACAAGTCCATGGGACCTGACGAAATCCATCCACGAGTCCTGAACGAGCTGGTGAATGAAGTTGATAAGCCAATGGCCATCATATTTGAAAAATCATGGCAGTCAGGTGAAGTTCCTGATGACTGGAAGAAGGGAAATATAACCCCCATTTTCAAGAAGGGGAAAATGGATGACTCAGGGAATTGCAGACCAGTCAGTCTCACCTCTGTGCCTGGCAAAATCTTGGAGCAGATTCTCCTGGAAGGCATGCTAAGGCACATGAAAAACAACAAGGAGCTTGATGACAGCCAGCATGGCTTCACTAAGGGGAAATCCTGCCTGACCAATTTGGTGGCCTTCTATGGTGGGGCTACGAAACTGATGGACAGGGGCAGAGCAGTTGATGTCATCTACCTGGACTTGTGCAAAGCCTTTGACACTGTCCCACATGACATCCTTGTCTCTAAGTTGGAGAGACATCAATTTGATGGGTGGACCACTCGGTGGATAAAGAACTGGCTGGATGGCAGCACGCAAAGAGTTGTGGTCAATGGCTCAATGTCTGGCTGGAGACCAGTAACGAGCGGTGTCCCTCAGGAATTGGTGTTGGGACCAGTCTTGTTCAACATCTTTGTCGGTGACATGGACAGTGGGATTGAGTGCACCCTCAGCAAGTTTGCCGATGACACCAAGCTGTGTGGTTCGGTTGATATGCTCGAGGGAAGGGATGCCATCCAGAGGGACCTCGACACGCTTGTGAGGTGGGCTGATGCCAACCTGATGAAGTTTAACCATGCCAAGTGCAAGGTCCTACACCTGGGTCAGAGCAATCCAAGGCACAGGTACAGGTTGGGCAGAGATGAGATTCAGAGCAGCCCTGCAGAGAAGGACTTGGGGGTGTTGGTCGGTGAAAAAATGGACATGAGCCGGCTTCAGTGTGCGCTCGCAGCCCAGAAAGCCAACTGTGTCCTGGGGTGCATCAAAAGGAGCGTGACCAGCAGGTCAAAGGAGGTGATCCTGCCCCTCTACTCTGCCCTCTTGAGACCTCACTTGGAGTATTGTGTGCAGTTCTGGTGTCCTCAACATAAAAAGCACATGGAACTGTTGGAACAAGTGCAGAGGAGGGCCACGAGGATGATCAGGGGACTGGAGCACCTCCCGTATGAAGATAGGCTGAGAAAGTTAGGTCTGTTCAGCCTGGAGAAGAGAAGGCTGCGTGGAGACCTCATAGCAGCCTTTCAGTGTCTGAAGGGGGCTTTTAAGGATGCTGGGGATGGACTATTCATCAGGGACCGTAGTGACAGGACAAGGGGTTATGGTTAAAAGTTAAACAGGGGAAGTTTAGATTGGATATAAGGAAAAAGTTCTTTACTGAGAGGGTGGTGAGGCACTGGAATGGATTGCCCAAGGAAGCTGTGAATGCTCCCTTCCTGGCGGTATTCAAGGCCAGGTTGGACATAGCCTTGGGTGTCATGGTTTAGTATGAGGTGTCCCTGCCCATGGCAGGGGGATTGGAACTAGATGATCTCAAGGTCCTTTCCAACCCTAACTATTCTATGATTCTATGATTTTCACCACTGAGCGTTGTACTCTGTCCATGCTATAGCCTGGGGACTGATATTTTGAACTTTGGGCTTTCTCAGTGATGCAGACATAAAGTTGGCCTATTGTAAAAGAAGTACTTAATGTGTCTCCTCAAAGAAGGGTCTCTGGCTTTGTAATTTGTTATATCAACACTTAATTGGAACATCTGCGTGTCTTCAAGGTGTGTAACAAAATATGCCCTGTAGCCATTGGTAATAGTTGGTATGTACAACTATTTGTCTCTGTGTGTGTGCCTGTGCACAGCTGCTGGAGAATGCAGGGTGGTTTAGTTTCTTTGAATTGAGAATGCATAACTTCGATTTGTGCTATTTCTTTTCTAGCTTTTATTGAATTTTTAAATTATACTGAGCTGACTGGGGGCCTTTCTAGCATTCTAAACTGATACAAAAGATTATTTTTAATTAATCTTTAATATAATATAGAAATATAATATATAAGTATTAATAAAATATAATAATCTTTAATTAATAATTATTTGTCCAACTTACTGCCACATGGTGCTAATGGTGTCAGAGGCATTGATGGTTCAAAAAGCAAAAAAAAAAGAAACTACAAAAAGAAAATCCCATCAATATCTTTTAAAAACAGGAGTGCTGAACCTGGAAGTGTCTAAATGACAGACTGATGTGCTTGAAGAAGTATCCTTTTTGGTTGCCCCATGCTTATTCTCTTTCTCTAGGATTTCATTATTAGCCAATATCACTCAGGTTCCTGGGTAAGGTAAAGCTCTGATTTGACACAGTGTGGGCATTCATACATTCTTCTGTATTCTAAAAGTTATGTGATAGACAAAATTTCAGTTTAGGTTTATCTTTGACTAGGCACTGCTGTATTTCAGTGATATGGTTTTTACAGACCTTACTGTTAATCCTGAACACTTTAAAGAACTCTCCTGAATATGAACCATAACACTACAAATTGTGTCTTCTTGATGGGTCCATTATATGGATTACACAGTGAAAACTGCTCAGGTCTTTTGGTATAAAGCAAGCAAATTAAATGCAGACTTCTGTTGTTACACCACATTAGTACTCTTGCACTATTACTTGAATAGATAACTTCTCGACAGCCACAGACTACTTCCACTGGAAAGGTAGCACTTGATGTAAGCTAAGGCTCCATTTTGGAATAAGATCCCTCTAGACAGCAAGAGCTGAAATCAAATCTGAAGGTGAGCAGCAAAATTCATCAGATGCTATTCCCCCCTACCACTAAGTGACAGTTACAGGAATTACTGTACAGTTTAACTACTATTTCATTCATTCATGTTTGCTCCACAGAGGTTGCAGTCGCATGTAACTGGCTGATGTCGACCAATGGTAAAGAGTTTTCTTTCTGATGTCCCAAAATCTACAGAAAAATTGCTGTAATATTTGCCTATGTAGTATAAAATCTTTTAGTGAACCCTGACAAATTCAAAGATCATATTTGATCATGGCAATTTCACACTGTAAGAAAAAAAACAAAACTAAAAAAGACTTGGCAACTACCCCTTATGTCTTATAGTTACAGCAGGGAAGAATGGCCATTCTCATGATGCATTTGCAATTTGTTTTTCCTGGGGTGTAGGGAGGACATGCTTTTATAACTACTCAGCTCGGTGCTTCTTTAAGGTAAAAATTTCTACACTTTTCATTTAAACTCTATCTTCTATCTCCTCAAAGAGTCATAGTAACCACTTAGTAAAGTATCTGGCAAAAAATAAGAGTTCTTGTCTGCAGCTCTGTTATTTACATCTGTGTCTTCTAGTGGACTTAGGAGAAATGTTCCACAGAAATCCATTACCATATTTTTATTATTTTGTTTGTCGCTTTGCATGGTGTATTAGCTTTTTGAGCAACTGCTGTGGATGAGAATTGATAAAAGCCCTACCTATTCTCTCTTCTGCCTCTTCCTATGTGAATGCATGCAGGGAAAGTGTATAGCTGGCAGACACAGTAATGTCTGTTTTCTTTCCCACATGCTAAGTCTAAAATCCAACAAAAGTGCACAGGAATGGCACAAGATAAGGTTTTTGGTTTTAATCTATCTCATTGTGTTAGTACTTATAAAAAAATGTAACAAATTATTACAAAATGAGGCAAAGAAATATTAAACTGAGTATTGTTAATGGTCTAAAGCACACTTTTTATTTTTTTTTTATAAGCTAGTCCTTTTCAGGTTTTATAACATATTCATTAAGCACACATCCTACCTTTGAATCCGTCTTTGATGATACCGGAATTCTTCATATTAGATCACTTAAAGTTTCAAATCTGTAGTTACCTATGGAGGCTGGTACAATTCATTTCATACATTTACTGCCCATTAGCATGCGCATGAAGCAGTTTCTTGCTGCTTGTATATCTGTAATGAATATTAAACCATCTCATCTACTCATAATACTATAATAGATCCTGTGGTAACAGACTGTTTGCATGGGAAGCAGATGTTGGTGTTTACCTAGATGTAATTTACAATAATGAGTGGTGGTGAGTAGAAGTTTTATCCTGCCAGCACAATTCTATGTAAAGCTTCTGCAAGATATTTTGCATGCCATTATGGTATTTCAGGCCAATATTATTCGTTGAAGAGATGTATATGTATATCTATATATATTATCTTCAATGAATAATTGCTAATTATATTAGTAAATAAAATTATGCATATAAGGAATATATTTATTTAAAGATTAGTTTACTAAATCTCTTGAATGCAATGTCCTTTCAAAACTGTGGGTAGACTTCAACTGAAGAAGAAAATAGGACATGGTTGAGGTCATAAATGGACTTCTGAGAAGTAAATATGGTAGGAATCATTCAGAGACAGTGTCAATGGCTAGAAAATGAAATCAGTACAGGTGAAGTTGAAATGAGACATATTTATTTCAGTAAAGATGAGTGCCATAAACTACAGTGGATTACAAAAGGATGAAAAAAAAATAGAAAAAAAATAGAAAAGCCATTTACATCTATTTCAGTGTGAAATGTGATGTTACTGGTATGTGTGTTCTGACCACTTACAAAAAGCTGGTCTTAAATTTTCCTTTTTAAGGTCCCTTAGAACAATCTTGGATACCAGATGTATTTGTAAATGTATCCATCTCTATTTATATCTATATCTTTTTCTTTTGGAAAGGCAACACCTTTCCACCCTTTAAAGTCTTCCTTTATGGGCACTTTTTAATTCACTTTCTTTTTTCTTTTACTGATTTCGTCCTGCTGCTTCTAGTCTGTATCCTGAAAACGCCTTTCCCTCCTTGACATTTAGACTCTTCAGATATTTATAGATAGTTACCATGTCCCTCTTTAGACATTTCTTAGACAAACTATGCATATTTAGCACTTGCAATCAATCCTTATGCATCAATCACTCCAGAAGTCTAATCATTTTTGCAGCTTTCTTATGATCTTCCTCCAGTATGTGAATATCTTTCTTATTATAAGATGACTAAAATTAAATACAATGGGTCATGTCTCCGGTTCATATAAATCAGCATAGATCTGCTGAAGACTGTGTCAGTTCATGTTAGCTGAAGCTAAAGAGACAAAATTCCCAGTGCAAAGATATCAAAACTGTATATATTTTGCGTAGGGAGCCTGAATCTACGCAAAGCCTTTTTTTTTTTTTTTTTTTTTTATATATGATAAAGTCCCTGAGAATTGATTTCCACCAGCTATAGTCTTATTTTTGAACGATGAATTTCCAGTTTGCTTGAGTAAAACCTCAAAATACTTTCTATTCTCATATTTTTTATTATTGTTTCGAGGAGCTTCTTCAGCCTCCCTGAGACACTTCCATTTCCACGTGTCCCAGCCTTCTAGCTGGAGGTGTCTGCATGCAGACCATGGCCTCAAAGACCTGATGCAAGTTTTAGAGTGGCTTCAGAAAGGATTGCTCTAGCCTAGGTGGTATTGAGCAGCAATGGCTAGCATCCTCCAAAAGCATATCTACTGTGTGGAAAGAAAGCTTATAATCCTCCTTGCAGTAGCTGTTCTACCTTTGGAGTCTTTCACCCTCTTTGTCACTCTACTGGCCCCATCAAGCAGTCTGTCCCTCAGCTTTTTATGCCACTGTAATCCAACAAAGTTCATGCAAACTCATAATAGAGAAAAATATGCTTGTTTTTTAAAACAGTTTTTCAAACAAGTTATGGCTAAATGGTGAAAGTAGCAGCCCTAATTAGGCTTCTAATAACTCTAGGCCTCCTACTCCTATATTGTCAGTGGAGATGAACAGACATTTTCAGAGGATTAATATAACATTTAGTAGAACAAATTAGCATTTAAAAATAAATAAAAATTAAATAGATATAAAACTTACAAAATAGGCTATCACTGCTAGGTGCAAAATGTTAGAAATTTCCATTAGAAATACTGTAAGAGAAACAGTGCTGTAATAATTAAGTTTTACAGGATTAATCTCATATTATATAAGAAATGCACAAGCACACAATTACTACTGGAGGAGAGAAGGCTGTGTGGTGACCTCATCTGAAGAGGGCCTACAAGGATACTGGAAAGGGACTCTTCATGAAGGGCTGTAGCAATAGGACAAGGGGGAATGGGTACAAACTTAAACAGGGGAAGTTCAGGCTAGATATAAGGAAGAAGTTCTTTACTGTGAGGGTGGTGAGGCACTGGAATAGGTGGCCCAAAGAAGTGGTAAATGCTCCATCCCTGACAGTGCTCAAGGCCAGGTTGGACAGTCTTGGGTGACATGGTTTAGAGTGAGACATCCCAGCCCATGGCAGGGGGGTTGGAATTAGATGATCTTAAGGTCCTTTCCAACCCTAAATTTTCTACGATTCTATGATTCTACTAGAACACTATTTAACTATATTGCTGTGGTCAATTCTGTCCTGAATTGACATTATTTGGGGAAGTAGCAGAGAGAAGGTCTGGGTTGCAGTTAAGTTTTCTATTGTATTAAGTAGATGTCGTGGTTTAAGCCCAGCCTGTCATTCAGTACCATGTAGCAGTTTGCTCACTCCCCCCGCCTTTCTCCCCCACTCCCAGAGGAATGAGGAGGAGAATTGAAAGAATGTAACTCCCACAGATTGAGACAAGAGCAGTCCAGTAACTAAGGTAGAACACAAACCACTACTGCTACCACCAATAATAAAAATCATAAGGGAAATAACAAGGGAAGAGAATGCAACTGCTCACTACCTGCCGACCGATACCCAGCCTGACCCTGGCAGTGATCTAACCTTTCCGGGTAGCTTCCCCCAGTTTACATCCTGGGCATGACGTGCTGTGGTATGTAATACCTCGTTGGCTAGTTTGGTTCAGGTGTCCTATCTGTACTTCCTCCTGGCTTCCCCTCCTCCCTGGCAGAGCATGAGACTCAGAAAGTCCTTGGTCAGACTAAACATTCTGACCAGCAACTAAAAACATTGGTGTTATCAGGCTGTTCCCAGGCTGTAAGTCAAAACCACAGCACTGCACCAGCTACTAAGAAGGACAAAAATGACTGCTAGTGCTGAACCCAGGACAGTAGATACATGTTTTTGGATTTTTTTTTTGGTTGTCACTGATGTCTAATACAAGCTGCCATACTTTACAGAAGTATGCTTTATTGGAAAGGTATTGTCGCTGAAGTGGATCTTAGTTTCAAACCAAGACAGCATCTTCCCCTGGGAAAATTTTGTTCATACCATAAAAAATATTTACTTGAAAAAGTTCAGAAGCCAATCAAATATTTAATTGATAATCACAGATAAAGTTTATTGACCACCTTCCTATTTTGTAAACTATATTACATACTCTCCCTCACCCCATTGTTTTCCAATTTATGCATTTTTCTTTGGCCTTTTCATTTTAAATGAGTGTTTTCTGCTTGATTTCCTTCAGAACTGTTTAGTAAGACTTCTACGACTTCAAATTCCAAAGGGAAGAGTAAACCAAATGCCATCTGAGCTGTAAGCCATATGTCAAAACAACTTTGCATTCAATACCAAGGGAGAAACATAATAGCATGGAAGTCACAGATAATAATAGTTCAAATAATTACAATCACAAAATCGGGATAAAGGA
Organism: Psittacula echo; assembly: GCF_963264785.1. Lineage (NCBI taxonomy): Eukaryota > Metazoa > Chordata > Aves > Psittaciformes > Psittacidae > Psittacula > Psittacula echo. Next base: position 112,739,455 of record NC_137736.1, read on the forward strand.
GATTCTTTTTTTATTTTAAAAATATATCAAAGCTTTCATGAGATGCTGTGTATATTAGCCTTGTGTTTCACTACAGAAAGGCATGGGGAAAGATATTTTGAAATTTCTTTGAAATTTCCTTCTGTACTGATCAGCATATGACCCTGCTTAAAATAGATTAGACTTTCAGATACCATACTGGCCAAAGAGGTAGACTAACAACCAATTGTAAATTACATGGTAACAGCAATTTGGCATAAAGCCACTAAGGAATTAGGTCATCTGCTGTGTTTGTCAATGCAGGGTTGTTCCCTCAGTGCACTCTTGCTTGTTGTGCAGGGTTCTTCCCTACTTCTCAGGATGAAATTCCTTTCACCAACTATAAGGATTCATACCGCACTCTCACTGTTGCTTACAGTCAGGACTGTATTTCTGATCTCTTAAATTTTGGTCCCTTGTTTTGCAAGCAATGTACTGAAGGGAGTAGAAAATATCCATTTATGAAGTATGGTAAGCTACCAGGGTGATACCGAGTTGCCTACTCTCTCTTTTCCTTGAAAGCTCAGGGCTGCATTGTCAGAGCATTTACTGTGAATGATTTCAGAAAAACAGAGGTTGTTCCATCCGCTGATGGCAAACTTTAGCTGCATGTACCTGTTTTACACCAATGGTTCCAGTTTCTTGTCACTGTAGACAAAACAGAGGTTTTCTGTTCTAAGGATGAAAGAACGAAATGAAGCTGGTCTTCTTTTCTCCCCAGAATTTCCTGGGAAGGTAGAGAAACCAAAGTGGGAAGAAATGGTGAAAACATTTGAGCAGTCTACTGCTATTGCCAGATGTCTCTTTCCCATGCTTAGATCTGCCACTATTTTCTAGTCTATCTTAGCATGTATTTTAATCTGTTTGGCCCTTACGCACAATTCGTAGTGCATCTGCAGGATCTGGGTATTAAGTAATGTCCATCTCTGCCCTGAAAAAAGTGTGCAGAACCTGCCTGTGAAGAGTGCAGAGGTATTCTGAGATTGATAATGTCACTCAATTATTGACTGATAATAAAATGGTAAATGAAATACAAAATACTGCTTGTGGGGAAAGACACCCATATCTATACTTATACAAAGATGATTGTTAAATTAGTTAAGACTATTTAGCAAAGGGATTGCATAATAGCTATGATCATTCTGCAAAGAGAGCTTAATGCCTGGTAAGCCTAGTAAGGCAAAATCTAATATTAGAAGTTGTTAGGGAAGGAAGGTAGAATGAAACAGAAATTAAGGCAGCATGTAAATCATTAGGACACTTATATTTTTCAGTAATATAGTGCACAGAACTTCTAAATGTAACCATTTCTATGTTTAGAAATGATCTGCACATTTCTACGGTGGGGAGACCAAGAGCGTTTAGCAGCAATGTGGTCTCTTACATGTGTCTTATCAATGTGCTTCCACTGCAACCTCTGCCTTACAGGTATACGTAGAGAACTGACCATCTACCTTTTTGATCCTTGGCTTCTGTGGACATTGTTCTGAAATATGCCAGTAGCATAGATTTATTTCTTGTGAAACACCAGTCATCAGATGGAAACTGAAATTTGTCATCCAGCTGAGCTTTTGGTTGTATAGGTCAGGAAAAATATTTTTCGGATTGCCATCTATGAAAAGCAGAAAACTATCAAGATTTATATATATACCTCACTAACATTCACAAGCACCTCTAAGTTTAAAATGGTTTGTCTTATTTTAAATTCTATCACATGTTTAGGAGCTTTTTAATTTACCAATTACAATGACAAATTTTCAGTAACCAGGCCAAACATTATTCTATTTTTTAAATTAATTAATTTTCTAATTTATCTGATCAGGAACTTGCGGTGCTGTGTTTCTGCCAAGATTTCATTGATGCTGACAAATCATCAGTCCAGAGATGTGATTGATTATGAAATTGTCTCCTTCACATACAACTGTGGTTTGTCCTTAATCTTTAGAGGACTAGGTGAGCACTAAGGAACTAGTCTTTTAAAGCCAGTATACTCTGGTCCTTCTGCAAATCAAGATGAGTGCAGAATAGAGTAAGTCTGTGGCTTGCAGACTGAAGGTAGGGTTTCCACAAAGTCCTATCTGAGGATTATCTTTCTGTTCCTCTCATTATAATTTCAGTGAAATGAACTCCTGGATTAAGGCTTCAGAAGATTTTTCCTCTGTGCTGTCTTTTTTTGGGGAGTTTTTTTAGTCAGTAAATAGTACTGATACTCATCACTACATATAGTGGCCATTCTGTCAAAACACAGGAAGCTACAATTTATTTTTCTTTCAAAATTGTACTTCGTTAGAAAATAATATAATTTCTAACTTATATTACTTTTTTGGAAGCCAAATTTCATTAGAATGTCTTTTCAGAGATTGTGGGTTTTTTGAAGTGGGCATTATGGACAAATATCCAATTTCTCTATTTTCTTCCTTTTTAGCCATTGGGAATGGGGAGTTTTAAAAAAGGAAGGAGGAAATAACATCTTACCTTTTAAAAATAATTTGTTTCATGTTGGTAAGCAGCACTTTCTCTTTTGCATGTTTATTTCACTTCAAAGCATGACCATGCCACTTCATCTCCAAAGAGTGATTTTAGCACTCCACTGTTTTAACACAGTTAAGCTGGAAGGCTGTCAAGGGATGTGAGGAAGTCGTTTGTTGTACGTTTAATGCTGTAAATTATCCACCAGGGAAATCATAAAAGATTTTTCTGTTTCCTCAGAAAAGTGTCCATGAGTAAAATTCCAATTTACTGACTAGTTCTCTGATTAGCTTTTCACAACTCTGCCTTATGTGAGGCAAGAAAACAAAGATCAGGCTTTTGTTGATATTAATGAGCATTACACCTTTATCATCATTCCATTGGTTACATCTTCCGGATTTGCTATGAGGGAAGCTTCACAACTGCCAAGCTTATTTTCAGGAGCCAGCACTGTGATGCTATGTAACTATGCAAGGCTAATCTGCTGTTTAACTCTGTTCCTAAGGGGATCTTGAGCACTTCAGCAGCTTAGCTCCAGCTGTGGGGCTCAGACGCTCCGTGGGTCACTAGTTGCTGCATATCTAAATTATCACTTCCCCGCTAGTTCCTCAAAGCTCCTCTTGGAACTCCATCACAGAGGAGTCTTCACCAGCAGACTCCTCTGTGGCACAGGTTACAGTGGGGAATATATTTCCAGGAATTATCTAGCTCTTCCTTAGAAAGTAAATACAAAGCTAAATAAAATCCTGTTTAGAGGAAGCTTTGAGGGGATGCTGTGCTGGAGCTGCACTACACAATTCTCAACACACTGTGGAGTTGAATTAATAGTGTAAGGCTCCTTTAAGCAATATAACCTCCTTATTTTTTGAGAGAATTCCAAGAACTGAGGGAGCAAATTGATTTATTTTTAACCTGCATTTGATAAGGCATTTTATGCTTGTGCCTACCTTCCATCCTGAACCTGGTTTAGTATTTGCTTTCATTTCAAGAGTTAAAGCCTCCTCCAAAGAAAACTCTAGAGTCAACCCTTTATGGGACTTCTGTGGGCTGTTACTTGTACTGGAGCCTTCACACCACCGTACTTGTCTAGGTCATGAAATCGGTCTTATGTTTAGTTTCCCTTAAATACTTCCTATTCTTAAACCCAGTGTTCAGTACAGAAACGGAAAGTGCTTTATTGTTGCTAAAATAAAAGTCCTAGCATAAGTGGCCTTTTATGAAACTCATATTTTATTGCTATGAGCACTGTTTGACCATAACAAAACTGTCATGTAAGCCCTTCTGCTCATAAATTTTATTTATTCCATCACCATGGTCATCATGCTCAAGTAAATAAATATGTGGGACTTATTTTCTAATTCAGGAAGTAGGAACAGATTTATAACTTTGCATGTTCAAAAGGCTCTTGTGCGTTCTAATGACAAAACAAGTATTTTTGTATCCAGCTGCAAAATACATTCTAAAATTCTAACCAGAATTCCACTGGTTGAGCCTTAATGCTAAGGCATTAATGCAAAGCTAAAATTTTATTGAATGGTCTTACAGATTTCTTCTACAGATATAAGCAGAAGTTATTTCAACATTTAGAAAGAGCAGTGTGTACTATAGCGTGGAAGTGTTGGGTTTGCTATGGCTGTTACTTTAACATGTTTTCTGATTAATTTATTAATGCATCAGCCCTGAAAAATGAAATGACACTTCACTGCAGTAGCCTGAGAAAATCCTGATAATACTTGAATTTGCAATATTTTGAGCTAAACTGCTGGAGGTTTTCAGCAAAACATTTTCCCTGATGGAGTTATCTTCAAAAAAATTGCACTAAGTCTGCCTCATAGCACATGTCATGCAGTACAAAATTCAATATTTCGGTCAATAACTTGCCAGCAACATAAAATTGTATGATCTTCCACACCAAGTCAGACTGAACCCAGTCTCCTGTGTGAAACTATCCTGCACAAGATGTGAGAGGAAAGTTTATACAAACAATGTGCAGTGACATTTCCTCCAGCTTCTAGTACTCAACAGTTTAAACAGTTTTACATCCAAGTAGATGATTTTCATATTATTGCTTAAAAATAGCCAACATATTAAGAGTGATGAAAATAATAGAGTGATTTTTTATATATATATATATATATATACACGAGGTGGAGTTCTGAGGTTGTATGTTTTGTCCTGAGTCACAGTAGTGTTCTACTTACCAGTGGACATTCTTTCAGGTGGTTTTGTGCAATATTCCCATTCTTCATGTCAAAGGATAAGACTGTTTAATTTGCACCAATCCAATGAGGGTCTAGAATTAAAGTGCCATGGGGCATACCACAAAAAATGCATCTGAGAATAAGTTTCATCTACCCCCATTCTATCTACCTGCCTCTATGGATGAGATCATTATCCCAGCATACTGCACTGATAGTGTGCTGTCACGTGGGAGGTTCTCAAGAGTGAAAACCCTCAGGAGAAATATAATGGTGACCATAACACCAATGTTTTTGGCAGTTTCTCAGATTCAGTTACATCAGCCTGCTTTGTGCAAGGCAAGCGGTGTGGTTAAGTGTCACTGGAGAGCCATAGAACATAACAATGGCTTCTGAAAAGTCCCACTGGGCTGGCTGTTAGTTCCCTAGCAAAATAACACTACTATTCAACAGCACCTAAGGGTCTCTTGTATTAAAATGCCGAAAGAGGAAACAAAGAAATTAAATGCTTTCATTCTGCAGTTTTTAGTGTTTGTATAGGTCTAACAGAAGATATCTGTACTGAAAGAAAAAGGTAAAGAAGCTAATGATATTGTGAAAATAGGCAAAATAGAGGATTGTGGCAAGCACTGAGCCAGAGGCTGTAATCAATTAGCTGATTGCTTAACTTTAGTCCCTACATTATGTCTGCCAGCAGTGGTGAAAGATGTACAGCTGAAAATACCCCATCACAAGACCACAAGTCTATGGAACTCTATTCAAAAATACTTAAAAAGGAAAGAATGTGGTGTAGTATAGATTCCATCACCTTGATAATCAGTAGCCTTTCAGTGGTATCCACTTTATAAATAGAAGATCCTTGGAACAGAGAGATGTCAATGCAGTTGTCTGACGTAATAAAGCTCAAACTAGGTTCCAGTATTTTAATAAGAAATCATTAGATTGAACTGCTTCAGGTGAAATCTTTCTCCATTGAAGTCAGCAGCAAAATTCCCTCTGACTTCAGACAGCCAAAAAATAAAGCCTCTTGCGAGACAGTTACTAATTGCAGTAATGGTTAAAAGTAAGGAATTTATTTTGATTAAACGCAAATCCATATCTATATATATACAGCAAACTGGGAAATTTTAGAATGCCACAATGAGCAGCACTTGGGAGGTATCTTTTTCTGAGTGACTTCATTTGAGGCTAGTGAGGCATTTTAATTATGTGTACTTCTGTTGGAAAAAGGTATCAACTGCTCACAAAGTCCTTACAATGAACTAGTGACAGATCTGCAGATGATGAAGAAGTGAACTGGGTAGGAACTGGTCAAGAATGTCCTGGTTAAAGGCAGTAGTGAGTGAGAAAAGCCATGCAATAGAAGAGTTCGTGAACTGTAAGATAGGAAAAGTGAAGAAAAGTAAAGTAAAAGCATCAGCTTTTGGGAAAGTAGGCCTCAGTAAACTCAGAATAATCTTGTTAGACAGGAGTTTCTTAAGGGAGCAATATCAAGGACATAAATTCAAATTATCCCAGAACAGAAAGTATAAGAATTGATGAATTATGAGCAATACTGCTAAATTTGAGCTTTGCAGGCAGCATCCGAAAAAGTGAAGCTGGATCACTGTCTAAGGCTAGGAAAGTATTGCATAAATGCCACAGAATCAAAAATTACCAAGGCACGCAATAGATTTCAATCTCAAAGGCCATTGCAATAGTAAAAAATCATTCTTTCATCACAGAAAAAAATAGGACAAAGACTAACTAAGTAGCAGTTCCAAAAAAAAAGAAAGAGGAAAAGCAATCAAAACCTCATACTCACACATACAGTTTTTCATACTTTTTCTACATAGCTCTTTTTTTAAAGAGTGAGAGGCAGCTCAATATTTCAGTAATAAGTAACAGTGAGGAAAAATTAAGACCAAGGCTTTAAGTAGGAAGAAACAGGTTAAATACTTCTTAGTTAGATGTTTTCAAATAGCTGTGGTGCTGTGACAGTTGAAGAATTAGTTGATGAAATATTAGCGATGATAGAAGTCACTCTGAAAAGTCAAGTATGAAGGCTGACAATCAGGAATGAAAGTGGTAGCAATCTTTGAACGGAATGCGAAAGAATATTAAGAAATTAGATGAACGTCAGATCCTGGGGAAAAAAAAACCTTAGAACAATCAAACTATTTGTAACCATCTAAAAGAAAACAAGGAAATTAGTAACTGTCAACATGGATTTGTCAAGACAAAATTTTATCAGAATAATCTAATTTCTGTCTGTGAAACAGCAACTGTGGAGAGAAAAGAAGCAGCAGATGTCATACATAGATTTTAACACTGCCTCATGATATTCTCATAATTAAGCTAAGTCAGTCTATTCCAAACAAAATTACAGAAAGTGGGCACAAAAAGACTTGAATATTTTTACTGACAAAGCACCAATAGTTCACTGGCAAATTGGAATAATTTATTGCAAGTGCTTTACAGTTCTGGCTGTTTTATTTTCCTTCATGACCAGGAAGAAGTAATTGACACAGTGGTTACTAAACCTGTAGGCAGAGCCATAGGATTCAGCAAATTGGTTGAGCTTAGCCAGATATGTGACATTTAACCCTTTGTGCTTGTATCCATATGTGCAGCTGGTATTCAAACTAATATTCCATATGCATATTAAGCATAGAAATAAATATTTTCACACTTTGGTTGTACTAAATGCACAGTGGTCACAAAAGCATGTTGTATTTTCTGGAAATCTTTTACATCTTCTTATAAATTGTACTTCTGTTAAAATTTCTCTGTAAAATTTGTCATTGCACATTAATAAAATACATTTGAAAAGCTGTAATAATATGAGTAGTTTTGAAAGAAACTGAAAAGATTGACGTTTCAGTGGATTTTGGTAATCAACAGTGTTACTCCCCAAAATATTTTATAAATAGTTTATTTTTAACATTCGTTATTCCATACTATTTTGCTAGACATGTGGATAACATTGTACATTTCCTTTCCTGACTGAGCAAACATAAATCTTTAGAATAAAATTATATTCTTTAGAATAATGTTTCCCACTTTGATTAGTAACATTCATAATTTCAAAAGTTATATTTCAGTGGTATCTCCATTATCTTCTTAACAGTAACTGCTCCTATAAATATTTTTCAAATTGCATGGAAGGAGAAAAACATACAAGAATGCCAGGGGAAAAAATATTTTTGAAAGGAAGTTTCATTTTTGGAAATCAATTAGCATTTTATTTTTGTATATTTTTCTACTTTGTATCTTGCTATGTTTGCATTGTCTGCCAATAGGTGGCACTAATAATTTCTACATTGAGTGGTTGTTCTATTGTCTTTCAACAGCGATGGAGTTATATTCTGTCTCACAATTTTATTATCTTTGGGTTTGACTTAAACTTTATGTTTAACAAAGAAAAAGAAAAGGATTTTTGTGTAAAAATGGGCGTATATATTACAATTATTACATTTATGATCACAGCACAGATAGACACATTAATAAACTCTTAAGCAGTCATTGATTTTGTTTAGGGGATCAAATAGTAACTTGCAAAAATTAACAAAGGCTGAAAATTACTGATCCACAGCACATGAATGGTACCTTTAACATCTGAAATTAAATTGAAAGAGTCAATTGCTTCAATACAATATTCATATTTCTCACTTTAACTTCATTTATTTCTTAGGAAAATATATCAAATGTGTTTAGAAAGATGAAGTAAAAACCATTTTTTCACAGTTCAATCTGAATCTTGTGGTTATGATTTACCTGGCCACATGTATCAATGATAAGTGCTTGGTTTTGGGGCACCTATGATTATCTGTCGTTTCCCTGTAAGCTTTAATTTCTTTATTACCCTCTGTTTCAGCCCATTTTGTAATAATCGAAAGGATAAGGCAAAGAAGAGCTGATCAACTGAGTTTTCCATGCAACTGCAAGGAGAGTCAAGTTTCTTTTTAGCTCACGAGAGACAAAGGCATACATACAGTTTTCAAAAACAGCATATAGTGGATGCTACCACCCAAGGGTATTTGCCTGCCCTACAGCTGAGTAAAACCCAGGATATGACACGCTGTCAAGGACATGTCAAGTTCTGTTGAGTTCTCATGTAAGCCAGCCTGTGCAGATGTGCTGCACAAGGTTGTTTACTGAGGTTTGCACTGTGTTGCAGGTCCAAAATATACCCTGGTGTGTGATCAGATACAGCAGAATCCGGTGTCATTCCTAAGCAGATCTCTTTTCTGAAGTCAAAAAGCTTAAGCCAGTTATTTTAATAACAGAAATTTCAGATCTCAAATTTCATGATTTCTCAAAAAATTTCAATGAGTTAATTTTTGTCATTAACACTATACACTTAAAATCTGCTTTTTGGAAGGTTCTTTCCACACTGACTGCCTTTTCATATATCAGTGCAGAACTGGCTGTGGCGGGCATGCAGGGGTGGGAATACAATGTCAAATAGAGTTGAAACTAATATGTACATAAAAGGACTGCATTATCAGGAATATTTGGCAATTAAAAGTAGCTTGGTACCTTCCCAAGCATTACAGGAACATGGATATTGCTACCATATTTTCCTGTGAGATGATTGTTTGCTCTGAAATTTCTGTTAGGAAAGAAAAGTGGCAGCAATAAAGTTAGCACACAAACACCATATGTGAAAACCAGAAAGACCCTCTAGGTGCTGTGAGAGTGCTAGATGCTTATTGCATCATGTATGAGGAGGAACTGAAAAAACACAGGATGGAAGAAGGAGTGACAGAAATACAGAGTATGGACAAAAAAAAAAAAAAAAAAAAAAAAGAAAGCACCATAAAGCTGACAAATTAATATGAATTAAAAAATACTGTACAGACCATCTTAACACTGGGATGTTATCACAATACAAATCATGGGCCTTTTCTACATCATACAGACAAAATGAATTATTGTCAGCCCCAATAAATTCTGTCTGTACACCTTCTGACAACTATTATTTGAAAGTCAGTCTCTGAATATCCAGGGATTCCTCTTAAAATTAGTATAATGCATCAGCCTGAGGCACTATCCAGGCATATGTAAAAACTAAATCTGTCCTGAAGACACAGTTTAAATCGAAGTCTTCTTTCATTATTGGTAATAAGGATACACTCAAGGGTGGAATATGTTCTGAGTCAAGAGAATTTTGCTGGAACTCTGTAAAACACATCTATAGCCTACAGAAATGAGTAATGAATAAAAACTCCTTCAGCTCATGCTACGTGCTGGTACCAATCTTAAGGTCAGTCCCCTGGTGGCCTCTGACTGTGCCAAAAAAGCATTACATAAAATTTGTTTTCTTCCCTACCACACCCTACTCCCAGATACACACCAAAAGGCAATGCCTATGTTTGCATGGGAATACAAAGACAGGATCATATCAGGCCTTAAGGTGAAAAATTGATAGTCCTGGCCATGAGTTTCCATCATTTCACCCAACTACAATGACTACAGCTCTACTGGAGACAGCTCTTCTCTTCCCACAGTCACTCGCCTTTCCTCCTGTGGTCTCCAATGCCAGTAAAGAGCATCATACCACAAGGTCACCTCTGGTGTTGGTTACAAAGTCTACAGTGGAGAGGGTCATTGAGGAGGATCCTCTCTTTTAAACATGCACTTGTTCCCAGGGTCTGGACAGTTCTCCCGTCTTTCTTCTTTTATTTGCTCCCTCCACCCTGCTGATTTGTACTTTATATATCCTGTAAAAACCTCTCAGAGTATAATTTGATTGTTCCTTTGGAGAAAAAAGCCTGTGGAAGGAAAACTACTTTCAGCTCCCTCTAGCAGACAGTAACAGAAAGCATTGAGCTCCAGAGGCTTTATTTACTGATAGAAGAAGGCATCCATCTTCCTTCCCTTTAACATGCTTGTATTTCGCTTGCATTTTTTGTTTGGGGCATTTAACATCCATGCTATTAACTGTGGATCACAATATTATATGGTTTTATCCTTGTAATGCCCTGGTGAATCCAAAATGTCACTGAACTGACTTTATAGGCAAAACATTAAGCACCAATACTTTATGAGCTCAGACTTACCAAAAAATCATTCATTATAAATGCGTTAATTATCTATAGCCATATGGAAAGTTCATGGCAAATGCAAGGTAACTCAGATATCTTTGGCTTTTCCTTAAAAGGTTCTGTGATACAGTTCAAAAGAAATTAAATGTTACCTTTTTTATCATATACTAAGTAAATTTAAATAACTAACCAATGCAGTTGACATATTTGTGGTAACCTCTCACCCTGAGTTTTCACTAGTTGTCCCAAACACACAGGAGAGTATGCAGCAACTAAAAGAGAAAATTAAATCTGATTTTTTTTTTTTTTTAACCCTAGGCTAACTGATGGAATGTCTGTTATCTGCAGCATTATTGTAAGTGATGCTTGATGTGATATAACATCTTTCACACTTAAGCATCCTGGAAAGTGTTTAACAAAGAAATGAGACCACCATCTCTTGCAGTATAGTGCAACATGATGCGCAGGGTTGAAAGGGCAAAGAAGACAGCATGCTTCAAGAAGACAGCATGAGAAAAAGAGGAATGCATTATCTATCATTTTTACTCTAAAATCTTGTGTCTCAGAATGATAATGTGCAACAAATTACATATAAACTCAATTATTAGTGTTGATATGAGATCCTGTTTTGCCAACTAGGGAGCAAATATCAGTATAAGTATATTCATGTATACAAAACATTATATGTAGGAAGTGAGTGTTTAGGAACAAATCTAATGTTATTATAGATTGTGGCAGTATAACTTGACATGCTTGGGAATGCACAGTCAAGATGAATTAGATCCCACCTTTATTCACAGAGTGATGCTGTGGCAAACAACAAGAAAAAAAGTTTTGCTCTGTTACAGGCTGTGGCGTATTGCCGGTGCCTCAAGGACTGGCAAATAGATGACCAAGGCATAAATCAATATGTAATGTCAAAAGCAAACTGACACTCTGAACAATACAATTAGAATAGGATTGTTTATTATTGATCCCAAACACCACAAAAGAAATCAGTCCCCTTGTTTTAGGATTCTCCATCCTGAGTAACCCAAGGTAGTCTCAGTACACACCTGTGCCATGCCTGTGTCTGCTGCTAGTCAGCTTTCTGTTTTCCAAAGGATCAGTTTGGACCTAACACTTTACAATCTTCGTTGTGTTTAATGCCACAATATTTGGATACAGAAAGTGGCAGTCATCCTGACCCTGAGGCCAGAGGATAAAGAGTGCGATTCCAGAAAGGACTTGGATATTGTGATGCTTGGTACAATAAAGCACACAATAAGCAACAGCATAACCTAAAGTTTAAACATTGTTCTTTAGATTAAAAAAAACCTCCAACAACCAAAAAAACAAACAAACAAACAAAAAAAAAAAAACCCAAACCAAAGCAAAAACCTAATGCAGGGAAAATTTGGGGACACACCTCTCTGTGCAAATGAGAAGGCTTTGGTTTTTGAAAATGGGAGGGGATTCAAAACTGTGCTATAATCAGTAAGTGAGAAGTGCCAGAAGCTGCAGCAGACCTGAAATTCTGCCCCTCTTGAGAAATCCCAGGATTTATTTCACAGATAAAGCCATAGAGCTTGGTTAATGGCTCATACAGAGATTTTTTGCTTTGCAGAAATTCACACAGGATAAATTAAACTCCAAAAGACTGTAATTAATTATGGGATTTGCTGCTTGGCAAAAATGTCTTACTTATCAGTACATCCTTGCTAAGAAACAACATCGGTGACCAGGGCTATGATTTGAAACGTGAAGTTTGGGAGCCAGGAATTGTTTTGGTACAGGGAATTTTGTTAAGCCAGCTCCATACTGAAGTTTTAATAATAGTGTAACCATAGTAATCACATAGCAACTGCTAATGTGAACATAACACATATAATGAGAGATTTGCATAGCCTGTAGAAATTAGGTGCTGAGAGTGGGATTCATCTCATCTAAAATGTGCATGTCTTACTCCTAGTTGGTTTCCCTTAGACTCCTCAGAAGAGGAAAGCAAGTACTCCTAGTTGTGCAACCTGTTTTAAATTTCTGCTTTAGAATAGTGTGAACTGTATTCCAAAAGTCCATCCTGTTTTTCCACTGAAAGAATTGAGAGTTTATAGTTCTTTCTAGTCATGATATACTACCTCAAATATTTAGCTCAGATGTACATGTACATGCTATAGGCATTTACTTTTGGTCAAATGAAACCTATCCACATTGCCTTGTCAAATATTACCAGGAGATGATTTTTGTGAAAAAAGAAAAAAAATAAAATAAAAGAAGACCAAGGACAATAAATATTTAAGTCCTAATTCCTCGGAACATTCCTCAAAACAATATTTATGGTTACCATGCTGTCAGTCCCCTGGCAAAGTAAGGTTGTGAGAAAGGAAGTGAGGAGCAGAACATTCACTGGGACCATAGCTTTAGTAAATCTGATGCTTTTCTTAACTAATGTTACCGACTCTATTGTCACAGAATCTGAAACTCTTGTGATAATTTTAGCAAGGAACGCCACAAAAGTGTTGATTTTTGTTCAAAGAAATCTTAATCTAATGTCAGTTATGAAATGTCTTTCAAAAGTGGATTTGGGAAAATTTCCTCCTTTTACCACATATCAAAATCATGTACAAGGCTACAAAAGAAAATACAACTTTTTTTTTTCCTAAAATAGAGTCACAAGGGTATGGATGATACTACCTTTTCCAGGACAGCTTGATGGAAATTTTTGTTCTAATTGCTGTAATTGTAATATTAGTTGCATTATTTTTTCCTTTCTAACTTAATAAGTTTGATAGTGAAAGTGAAGTTCTAGACAGATGTACAAACTGTGCATGTCAGAGACAAGAACAAGTGGCAGTGGTTTATTGGTATTCTTATTTTTCCTTTTAATACCAAACTTATTTCAACAAATTTTCAGTAACATATCCTAAAATTCTGTTAGATGTAAACAATTGCACAGTTGTTATCAAAGTCTTGCTTTAGAGTGGGTCACCCAGATATGATTAGCTCAGTGATTTAGCCTAGTCTTGGAATTGCCTCTGTGTATTTATTTTCCTCTTTCATGATGAGTTCTTGAGTTGAACTTCCCACCAAAAAGTAAATTACGTTAGAGATTTTTTTACATCTGATGTCAGATTACTATCAGCAAGGTGACAGATGAATATGACAAAAAGTAACTCGTAGATGACACTGCATTTTGCCAATAATAATGGTGGTACTCTATAGTAACTTCAGCAACTGCAGGGCTCTCATACCCACAGCTCTCAAACACTAGCATTAACCTGTCCTACATTACAAGATGTTAAAAAGGCACTTTTGAAGCTGGACTGCTGTAAAGCTGGTAATGCATGAGCTATAAGATCAGAGAGAAAGACTCTGACCTAGCAGGTCTAAAGAGGGCCCCTTAGCTGCAAGACACCTTTCTTCTATTTTGGTTCTGGTTTCAGGATTATTTCTGGTTTTATCCAAGGACATTTTTTATATTATCCAAGGATAATGTAAAATACATAAACAGTCCTGGAGCAGAGACCAGTACCCCAAGTCATCCCTTTGTTAGATCATACAGAATAAATCAGTGGAATACCATATTTCTCTTTGATTCTACTACATGTTAAAAGGGTGCTACGAATCTATCACTTGTACTGAAGAATGGTTATAGAATTCAAGCTGATTTTCAGCGAGGACTGCACTGATAAACCAGGTATCTATAATCTGCATTGTTCTGGACCATCATACGAACAAGGGGGACCATATGAAAAGACTATAAAATGACCCTAACTAACGTGAAACCTCTGTAAGTTTACTCATACTGATTATTCAAAGACCAACAGAACTAATGGAGTTAAAAATCTCATTGTGGAATTAATTTCCACAAGCCTTTGAATAATTTTCACAGATATTACCTCCAATTTTTCATTTTGTAAAGAGTAAAACCACAGGCACCATTCTAACATGGTCTTGGTATTGACAAGAGATCAAATTTTTGTTCTGTGACTTCTCACAGCTCACCTGCTTAATGTTTTCAAGGTATTTATTTTGTTGATTTTTCTTGCTGCTGCACCACTGACAGCTTACTATTACTTTGATTATCAACTATGATCTTAGCTTTTATTTTCAGGAGTAAATGTCATCTAAGTTACTCTATTCCATAAACATGGACCACATACTTCATTCCAAAATATATGGCTTTGTTTAGGCTGTATTAATTTTTTTTACTATTCTTCTTAATGTAACTGAGGGAGGGAAACTTGTATTCATGCTATAAAGCTGGGATTTAGCTAATTATCTGTAAAGGAAATTGCAATTATAAGCAAAAAGGAAGTTACCCTGGAATGAATATTCATATTTGAGGCATATTGTAAATATTTCTCATCTCTTCTGCATACTTTTTTTTGACTAGGCAAAATGCTAGGATGTCTGTTTGTATGGTCCTTGCACAAATGAATTCACAGTTTATCCTGCCTGCCTTTCTACCGTTTGTTCTCTATGAGGAAAACATATCTGCTGCAAACTGAATATCCTAAATAATTTACATTTTTCATATTCTCTATGTATATCCCCCTTCTTGTGTTCACTATGCTTAATATAACATAAACTAATTAACTCCTCCTAAGCAGCTGGAAAGGAAAAGTCTTCAAATTGAGTGTAGCTCAATTTGCCACAGAATCACAGAATCCCGAGGGTTGGAAGGGACCTCAAAAGATCATCTAGTCCAACCCCCCTGCAAGAGCAGGGTAACCTAGAGTACATCACACAGGAACTTGTCCAGCCGGGCCTTGAATATCTACAACGTAGGAGACTCCGCAACCCCCCTGGGCAACCTGTTCCAGTGCTCTGTCACTCTCACAGTAAAGAAGTTTTTCCTGATGTTCACATGGAACCTCTTATGCTCCAGTTTACACCCATTACCCCTTGTCCTATCAGTGGACATCACTGAGAAAAGCCTAGCTCCATCATCCTGACACTCACCTTTTACATATTTGTAAACATTGATGAGGTCACCCCTCAGTCTCCTCTTCTCCAAGCTAAAGAGACCCAGCTCCCTCAGCCTCTCCTCATAAAGGAGATGTTCCACTCCCTTAATCATCTTTGTGGCTCTGCGCTGGACTCTTTCCAGCAGTTCCCTGTCCTTCTTGAACTGAGGGGTCCAGAACTGGACACAATATTCCAGATGCGGCCTCACCAAGGCAGAGTAGAGGGGGAGGAGAACCTCTCTTGACCTACTAACCACACCCTTTCTAATGCACCCTAGGATGCCATTGGCCTTCTTGGCCACAAGGGCACATTGCTGGCTCATGGTCATCCTCCTATCCACCAGGACCCCCAGGTCCCTTTCCCCTTCACTACTTGCCAGCAGGTCAACCCCCAACCTGTACTGGTACATGGGGTTGTTCTTCCCCAGATGCAGGACTCTACACTTGCCCTTGTTGAATTTCATCAAGTTTCTCCCCGCCCAACTCTCCAGCCTATCCAGGTCTCGCTGAATGGCAACACAGCCTTCTGGTGTGTCAGCCACTCCTCCCAGTTTAGTGTCATCAGCAAACTTGCTGAGGGTACATTCAGTTCCCTCATCCAGGTCGCTGATGAAAATATTAAACAGCACTGGTCCCAGCACCGACCCCTGAGGCACTCCACTAGTCACAGACCTCCAGCTAGATTCTGCCCCATTGACCACAACTCTCTGCCTTCTTCCTTTCAACCAGTTCTTGATCCACCTCACTACCTGATCATCAAGCCCACACTTCCTTAGCTTATCTATGACGATGCTGTGGGAGACAGTATCAAATGCCTTACTGAAATCAAGAAAAAACACATCTACCGCTCTACCATCATCCATCCACCTAGTTACTTCCTCATAGAAGGCTATAAGGTTGGTCAAACATGACTTCCCCTTGGTAAAACCATGTTGGCTACTCTTAATGACCCCCTCATCCTTGATATGTCTAGAGATGGTGTCAAGAATAAGTTGTTCCATCACCTTTCCAGAGATGGAGGTAAGGCTGACGGGTCTGTAATTACCCGGGTCCTCCTTCTTGCCCTTCTTATAGACTGGCGTGACATTTGCCATCCTCCAATCCTCAGGCACCTCTCCTGTTTCCCACGACTTACCAAAGATGATGGAGAGTGGCCTAGCAATGACCTCCGCCAGCTCCCTCAGCACCCGTGGGTGTATTCCATCCGGACCCATCGATTTATAGATGTCCAGATTGCTTAACTGATCCCTAACCCAATCCTCATCTACCAAAGCAAACTCCTCCTTTATCCTGACTCCTTCTGGGGCTATAGGAATCTGCGGCCCCCGGGGAGAGTCTGCAGGAGTAAAGACAGAGGCAAAGAAGGCATTCAGCACCTCTGCCTTCTTTATATCCTCTGTCTCCAGGGCACCCTCCTTATTCAGCAGTGGGCCTATATTGCCTCTTGTGTTAGTTTTATCCGCTATGTATTTGAAGAAGCCCTTTCTATTGTCCTTAACCCGACTTGCAAGATTAAGTTCCAAGGAGGCCTTAGCTGTCCTAATTGCCTCCCTACATCCTCTAACAACTGTCCTATATTCCTCCCAAGTGGCCAGCCCCTCTTTCCGTAATCCATAGCTTCTCTTTTTCCACATGAGTTTGCTCAGCAGTTCCTTGTTTAGCCATGCTGGTCTCCTGGCTCCCTTACTTGATTTCCTACCCATTGGGACGCTCTGATTCTGAGCTTGGAAGAAGTGTTCCTTGAATGCTGACCAACTATCTTGAGCCCCTTTACCACCTAGTACCCTTTCCCATGAGACTTCCCTTAGCAATTGATGGAAGAGGCCAAAGTTGGCCCTTCGGAAATCCAGAATTGTGGCCTTGCTAGGTATTCTATTCCTCCCACACAGGATCCTAAACTCCACCATCTCATGGTGACTGCAGCCAAGGTTGCCATTGACCATCACCACTTCAACCAGACCCTCCTTGTTGGTGAGTACTAGATCCAGCAGCCCTCCTCTCCTGGTTGGTTTGTCCACCATTTGAATTAAGAAATTATCATCAATGCACCGGAGGAACCTCCTAGACTGTGAATGATTGGCTGTGTGACTCTTCCAGCAAATATCAGGGTAGTTAAAATCCCCCACAAGGACCAAGGCATGTAGTTGCGAGGCTGCTTTCAGTTGCCTGTAGAAAGCCTCATCAACTCCTTCGTCCTGATCAGGAGGTCTATAATAGACCCCCACAACTGTATCACCCGTATCAGCCTGTCCCTTAATTCGTACCCACAGACTTTCCACTTGCCCCTCATCTGCCCCTGGACAGAACTCAATACAGTCTAGTTGCTCTCTCACATAAGGGGCAACTCCACCACCTCGCTTTGCTGACCTTTCCTAAAAAGGACATAGCCATCCATGACCACATTCCAGTCATGTAAGCTGTCCCACCATGTCTCTGTAATTGCCACCAGATCATAACCTTTAGACAGCACACAGACTTCTAACTCCTCCTGTTTATTCCCCATGCTGCGTGCATTGGTGTACAGGCATTTCAGGGAACGAGCAGAGCACGCCAATGGCACCCATGGGAGGAGGGAGGCCTTCTGGTCTTCATTAATACTAGAACAATGCCCCACTAGTTCAAACCCAGCTACAACCCCCTCGCACTTTGAATCTAACCTAAAGCTCTGTGAGTGAGCTCTGCTAACTCTTTCCCTAGTACCCTTTTTCCCCTGAGAGACAGGGTCTAAACAACTATCCTTTCCCTCAAATGAAACAATAGGTTGACAGTCCTCCCTAGTCTGCCTTCCTTCAAGCCCTAGCATGTTTCTCTTGGGCTTGTCCCTAACAGGCCCAGTTATCTCTCCTTCCCCCTTCATATCTAGTTTAAAGCCCTGTCAATGAGCCCTGCGAACTCCTGCCCCAAAAACCCTTTCCCCCTCTGGGACTGGTGTATTCCACCTGCCACCAGCAAACCAGGTGTCTCATATAGCAGCCCATGATTGAAAAACCCAAACCCTTGCCTTTGGCACCAGTCACGTAGCCATACATTAATCTGCAGACTCTTCCTGTTTTTCTCTTCACCCTTGCTTGTAACAGGAATGGAGGCAAACACCACTTGCACTCCAGACCCTCTAACCAGCCGTCCCAGGGCCCTGAAGTCTCTCTTCATTGCCCTTGCCCTCCTTGTAATAATTTCATCACTGCCAACCTGAAAAACCAGCAGCAGATAGGCTGCACCAGGTCAGAGTTTCCTTTTAACATCTCTAATCTGAGCCCCAGGTAGGCAGCAGACTTCCCTGTGAGATGGATCTGGTCAACAAATGGGCCCTTCTGTTCCCCTCAGAAGGGAGTCACCCACCACAATTACTCTTCTCTTCTTGACTGAGGAAGTTCTAAGGCATGGGGGTGAGTGACAAGCCCTAGGTGACTCACTAGATAGATCTACCCCTCCATCTCCATTTACCTGGCCCTGTAGTTTGAAGACCTCATACCTGTTATTCAAGGGCAACTGGGAGGGAGGAAGGGATTGCGAGGGTTTTCGCTTACCTCTCCGAGGAGAGACATCCCTCCATACTTCTTTGTCCCTTAAGTTCACTCCTTTTATCTGATGGTTGGAGGGAAGGGGATCCAGCACTTGTTCAACCACTTCCCTCTGCCCTTGCCTCAGGGTGTGGCTTCACCAATCTATTTCACTTTCGCATTCTCTGATGGCTCTCAACCTTTCTACCTCCTCCCTCAGTTCAACCACCTGCGTGAGCAGATCATTTATTCGCTCACACCGCACACAAGCGGTGTCACTGGCTCCCTCCAATACAAGTGCCAGGCTCAGGCATTCGCTGCATCCAGAGACCTGCACGGCCGCATGTCTGCGGGAAGGCTCAGTCTGGATACCCACATTATTCCTCACTACAGCTTTTGATCGTGTTGTGACCATGATCTATCTGGTCGATTGGTCCATCTGCGTCTCTCCGCATATTTTCCTAAAGGTCATTTCCTTTTTTCCCTGACAGGTTTACCTAAATAAACATCTGCTCTATGTTTAAAGAAACAACAAGAAATACCACAGCATGGTTTTTTTGTTTGTTTGTCTTTTTCAGGAAGCTTCATTAAGATGTTTGCTGCATTGTTTTACTGAGATGCAACAGCATTTCTGAATCACAATGAAACCTTAATATTCATAATTTACCATCTAGTAGTGTTCTCTATTCATAGGAATGGAGGATTGGAGAGACATTAATTTGATAGATGGACCACTTGGTGGATAAAGAACAGGCTGGATGGCCGCACGCAAAGAGTTGTGGTCAATGGCTCAGTAACGACTGGTGTCCCTCAGGTTAGATGTTGGGACTGGTCTTGTTCAACATCTTTGTCAGTGACTTGGACAGTGGCATTGAGTGCACCCTCAACAAGTCTGCCAATGACACCAAGCTGTGTGATTTGGTTGATACGCTGGAGGGAAGGGATGGCATCCAGAGGGACCTTGACACGCTTGTGAGATGGGCTGATGCCAACCTGATGAAGTTTAACCATGCCAAGTGCAAGGTCCTACACCTGGGCCAGAGCAATCCCAGGAACAGCTACAGGTTGGGCAGAGAAGAGATTCAGAGCAGCCCTGCAGAGAAGGACTTGGGGGTGTTGGTCGGTGAAAAAATGGACATGAGCCGGCAGTGTGCGCTCGCAGCCCAGAAAGCCAACCATATCCTGGGCTACATCAAAAAGAGAGTGATCCTGCCCCTCTACTCTGCCCTCTTGAGACCTCACTTGGAGTATTGTGTGCAGTTCTGGTGTCCTCAACATAAAAAGGACATGGAACTGTTGGAAAAAGTCCAGAGGAGGGCCATGAGGATGATCAGGGGACTGGAGCACCTTCCATATAAAGATAGGCTGAGAAAGTTGGGGCTGTTCAGCCTGGAGAAGAGAAGGCTGCGTGGAGACCTCATAGCAGCCTTCCAGTATCTGAAGGGGGCCTGTAAGGATGCTGGGGAGGGACTCTTCATTAGAGACTGTAATGATAGGACAAGGGGTAACAGGTTCAAACTTAAACAGGGGAATTTTAGATTGGATATAAGGAGGAAGTTCTTTACTGAGAGGGTGGTGAGGCAGTGGAATGGGTTGCCCAAGGAGGTTGTGAATGCTCCATCCCTGGCGGTGTTCAAGGCCAGGTTGGACAGAGCGTTGGGTGACATGTTTAGTGTGAGGTGTCCCTGCCCACGGTAAGTGGGTTGGAACTAGATGATCTTAAGGTCCTTTCCAACCATAACTATTCTATGATTCTATGTCAGACCTCCAGGTCAGTCATCCTAGTCCCTGCTGTCCATGCAACCACATTATTCAGTATCTTTCAAGCCAACTTTTTATCTCTAGTAGAGTACAATAATTTGATAACTGTATTATGTTAGACACTTCAATAATGCAAGACACTTGGGCTTTGCAGAGACAGTACTTCTTTTTTTCTATGTTGGAAGTATTTCGATTTTCAGAATCTGTGATTTAAAATCATTCTTAGAAATTGTAATTTAAATTTAAGTTTAAATTTAAATTTTAAAAAGGTCATCATTGTTACCAGAGGGAAGCTGTCCTCTTTTGTTTGGGGAAAAAATAGCACAGAGGGAAAGAGAGATAAATGTTCATGAAGTTAAAGGTATTTAGCAGGGTTGTTTGGTTGTTGTTTTCTTTTTTATTATTTTAATTTTTTAGTAGCTTGATTCTTGTTTTTCCACTCTTTAACCCATTTCTGTCCTTGTTTGACAGATAAGACATGACATCAAGGAGTGGTCAGAATTATTCTTATATGAGTTTTACAGCTCTTGTTTTGGATAACAAAAATCATAAAATCATAGAATGCTTTGGTTTGGAAGGGACATTTAAAGATCACCTAGTCCAACTCCCCTGCCATAGACAGGAACATCTTTCACTATGTCATGTTGCTCAAAGCCATGTCCAACCTGGCTTTGAACACTTCTAATGATGTATCATCACTGACTTTGAAGACTTGCAGTGATGAGGCATCCACAATACACACAACAGTTTCATTTTCCTGAACACAATAGTTTTATAAAGCGGTTGGTTGCTTGTAACTGTGCCACAAAGGCATGAGCAAACTAGAAAACCATACTTCACCTCATTTAATTTTCAGTGATGGTCTTCACTCCAACTGGATTTCCTCTTCCTCTGAAATCTTATTCCTTTAACTTTTCACATAAAATAAGCTATTCCAAAATGCTCAAAAGAAACCCTTGGGGAAGATTTTAAGAAACTGATCAAGAAAGTTTACTACATTGTGTAGGTATCATTGGTAGGAGTTACCATTTAAGACAGTCCAACTGCTTTAGAGCCATTAAACACATTTCTGTATGAAAGAAAAAATCAAAGCAGGCGCTAATGGCAGCTTTGAAAAGGTTCAAATAATAGATATAAATGACTCCTTGTCTCCTTCAACTAATTCCATAGTTTTAAAAAAGCTAGAGAGAAAATGCACTGAGCAAAGTGCTGGATGTGTTACGAAAGCTGTGAGACAATGACAAACTGTGTGCACAGATAATTGGAAGAGGGAAAGAGGTCTTGTTTTAAAAAGGCAGATGAGACTAATAAGATGAGAACAAAAGCTGATTTTACGACTAGTTAATTATTGGCCTAGGAGACAGTGTAACCTTAACCCTAAATAACCCTAGGCAATCTGTTGTGTAGTATCATTAATGCACTATTTCAAATCAATGCAGAGAGGCGAGTGCTTTAACCAGCATGTTAAATACTTTTATCCTGCCACAGAATCACTTTGAAATTTGTTGCTTGAGGGAAGCAGTAGATTTCAGATAGTACATTTTCTAATGAAGAGGCAGAGAAACCTACTGAAATAAACTCTTGAAGAGAGTTTGCGTCTTAATATTCTCTTTTTTCCTCCTGTACATGCACTTTATTTTTCATAGCTATTCAGGAAAGCTTGCATGAAGATCTTATTACTGAATGAACATCCACAGCTGTATAGGCCCCTGTCTAGCTGCTGCAGCTAGAGCATTTGTATATATTTAAAT
This sequence comes from Psittacula echo, assembly GCF_963264785.1. Classification (NCBI taxonomy): domain Eukaryota; kingdom Metazoa; phylum Chordata; class Aves; order Psittaciformes; family Psittacidae; genus Psittacula; species Psittacula echo. Next base: position 112,762,130 of record NC_137736.1, read on the forward strand.
AATCAGTTTCTTTAAGCATTTCCTAGAAAATATTCTTTCCATGTATTCATGAACTGATGGCAAGAAGAAAAGGAGAAATATAAACAAACTTGTAGATTTATCTGATAATTATTTACTTCTGTTTTCAGTTGAGCTTTGAAAAAGAAATATATGTTTCCAAAAGACCTGAGAAATAAATTTTGATATCTATGTTGTAAGGTACCCACTGGATGAAACTAATCTTAGACCAAATGGAAAAAAAAAAAAAAAAAAGAGGAGTAGTAGGTGCATGCCTCCTGTATTGAAAAACATACACTGCAGTACATAAGAATATCTTAGCTGTTAATACAGAGTTTGTGGGTTAGTAATGACATTTGGTTTGGTGGAGGAGACAAATGCTCTGGAAATTTAAGTCAAGAGGTAACTGATGCTAACATAGCCAAGCCGTACATGGAATCAATAAAACAACTTCCTGGTTATTGGCTAAGGCTGAGATCCATAAAGAAGGTACCTAATTTCTATTGAGGCTCCTAATATTCCATTGAGAACCTTGAGGGAACCTGAAGAAAAAGACAAGGAAGTCTTTTTTTCACGGAGTGAAAAAAAAATTTAGCTGTCAGGCTGGTGAGTTTTTCTGTTACTGACATATAAGTTTTCAGTTCTAAGGACTCCATGCTGCTTCTTCAGTATTAGACACTCAGTGACAGTAACGTCAGTCAAATTCTGGTCATTTGACCAGCTACTCACCATTACTTGATTAGTTCATGAACAGCAAGATTAATGTACTTCTCTGAGTGCTTCCAGCTCTTCATCTTAATTAATAAGATTAACTAGGTCACATTAAATGAAGAAAAATGCAGAGAGGGATGAATGTGAAGGAATAGCCAGCTCACAGTAAGTTTATACCTGGTAGTATATTCTTTGAAACATGCACGTGGAGAGAATTGGACTAATTCACTGAAAATAACATGCAGGACAGGTTTTTACCAGTTTGATTCTTTGCTCTGCTACTGATGAATTATATAACCTTGGGTAATTCACATAGCCTATACCTAATTTGGATTCCTCGTTATAATGGGAATAATAGGATTTATCAATCCCACAGAGTCGAAGTGAGGTATCAGGAAAGTGTAATATGATTCCATGCCTGAACATCTCTTAACCTTCAAAGTATTACAATGATTAAATATTGATTAGTTTATGAAAAGCTATGTTGTGGCATTTACAGCCAGGAGAGGGAGAGTGTTAATCTGTGCAAGCAAGAAAAGCATGAAAAGCAGATGGGGAGCTGGTGAATCAAAGCATGGCTATGTAGATACTTTGAAATGCCTTCATAGATCCCATGAAGAGCAAATACAGGGGCTTTAAGTGGATTATCAGTGATAGATATAATCACAGTTATTCCACTACTTTCCTTCTTCCTGATGAATACATCCAGGCATGTGGGCTGGAACTACAAAGAAGCAAAATCATACAGAAATGGCAGTGCAGGCTCTCCAGAAGGTGGATGTTGTCCCTACTATTATACAAGTGACACAACTCATTTTTTTGGTGATAGAATGCAGAGCAAGGATGAGGTCCCAGCTGTCTTTGTTCATCAGCTGGATGCTGCCCTAAGCCAGGGGCATACTGTTGCTAATTTTAGCTTTTCTGCTGCTCAGCTTGTGCCTGTGATTCACCTAGTCATTATGATTAGTAAATTCAGTTATTTCCCTTTTACAGACTTCATGCATGGATCTTTGTAAAGTATAAAATGCTAGGGTGTGGATGAAAGCAATTTCTCACTAAGAAGCATCTGTCTGCTTAAAGGAAATCAGAATCCTGATTCTTGTTTCTTTACATGGAGTAACAAGTGGTATGCCATGGAGAAGCAGAAGAAAACAGTGAGTGACAATGCTTTGTCTGTACATAAGCTAGAAAATCAATGAAAGACTGATCTACCCCAGAAATCTTAAAATACCTCCCCCTAACTCAATGCAGTACTAGCTATATTGAAGTAAGCCTGAAATACTAAGGATGAAACCTGGGAATAAACCCTCAGGGTTAGACGATGAATATAATCTTGAAGAAATACTTTTCTTCACCTAGTATTCTCTGCTGTAAAGTGTGGTCCTGAAGACCTGAAGTGCAGCATGAAGAAATGGAAGAGGTTTTGCCCACTCTGTTGTGTGCTTTTCTGGAAGATGAAAATTCAGTATCATCCTCCACCTGAGAGACATAAATTTCCCATTGGACAGTTGTAACCAAGGAAGCTTCAGAGACAAGACTCTCTACTATTGATGTTGTTCTGTTTTGTGTACATTATTTACAAAATGGTCCAAGAGGCAAGAAAGAAAAACAATCCCACAAACCATATACTCTTTTCCCTAGGTTTTATCTTTAAGTTCTGTAACACTTTATATTTACCTTTGTCTATCTTTTTCAGATGTTTTATTGCAATAACAACACAATTCCAGACTTAGTAGAAAAAGACCAAAACCTGCTTGATTTTCAGAGGAAAGTTGACTGGAGCACACAGTAGGACTGGTATGGACTGACACTTCTCTAGAGTGATGTAGTATTGTGGTAAGGAAAAGACTGTGGGAAAGCAAAACTAAAGGTATCAGTAGATAGAAGAGAAACACATGGAAGTCTTACCTTTCAAACTGCTTCAGGACCCCTTCTAATGTTAACAAAATGGCTCCTCCAGAATATAAGTGAGATTTATACCCGAGTACATTTTCAGCTTTTGTACACCTCCTGTTTGGTTTAAGGGATTTCTTTTCTGCTAAGGGACCTATTTTCTGCTAAGGGATCTATTTTCTGCCTACTGACTGGGTCTTGAAACTCAGAAACTTATGATATTGTATTCATATAATTTGCAGAATAGGTTTCTAGTGGGTGCATAATTCACTAAAAATCTTGGACATAGACTAAGATTAAGGTTTGAACACAGTTATTTGAAATGGTGTGTATTTCATTGGTTAAAGGTTAAAAAGAAAATCATAACTTCTTCACTATTTGTCTTCACTATTGAACAGTGAATATTATAGAACAATGAACTCCTAAAAAACCTGCAACAACAAACAAACAGGATCAAACAGACTTGTGGGTTTGTTTAGACTGACTATAAGGAAGAAATTCTTTACTGTGAGGGTGGTGAGGCACTGGAATGGGTTGCCCAGGGAGGCTGTGAATGCTCCATCCTTGGTGGTGTTCAAGGCCAGGTTGGGTGAGGCCTTGGGTGGCATGGTTTAGTGTGAGGTATCCTTGCCTATGGCAGGGGGGTTGGAACTAGATGATCTTAAGGTCCTTTCCAACCCTAACTATTCTATGATTCTATGATTTTATGATTTGTGGACATTCCCCCTGAACAAATGATAGCAAAATATATACCTTCTCAGATTACCATAGCGAAGCTCAGTTGTCCTTGTGAAGATTCCCTAACCCACAGAAAAATGTACAAGAAACCTTTTATTGTCTCTGAGACAGTGATTGTTGCTTTTCCAAGACTTTGATTTATTTATGTCACTCATATTAAACAAGAGTTTAAGAGGCATTAGCAAGGATCTTGCCATTTTTCTGCCTTTGTGGAATCCTGATGACAACTTACAGTTTAAATTTTATGCTTCAGAAACTGAAAATTCAGGTATTTGCAAAGCTTGGAAATGACTGTCTATTCTAAAAAAGCACCACTGTCTGTGCAAAAATATGCCCAAAGAAAAAAAAAAAAGAGAGAGAGATTATTCAAGATTACTCCAAACACTGCTTCCAGGTGCTTTTTTTTTTTTGCGCATATAGTGTTATTGCTTAGGAAATTGCACAGTGTCTTCTTGGTAATTTAACACTATAACTTCTCTAAGGAAATTAAAGAGACTGAGTTCTGCATTGTGCCTTGCACAGTGAAGTGGCCTGAGGTATAAGGTGAAAGAACCATGGTACTGAATACACAAAATTAACTTCCACAGACTTCACCAAAAAGGGCTGGGCACTTCAGGCTGTTGGTAAGAGAATAGCAAACTCTTCCTTTCTGTATCAGTTTGCATCCTGCTGTGTTTAGTGGGGTCCATAGGTCATTAAATGAAATTGATTGGATATTGCAAATTGGTCTTCGAAGGGACGAGTGTTCACACCACTGAGCCATCAGTATGGTCATTGCAGTTTGCAGCAGGGCCAATGCCTCCCTCTAACACGGGTCTGAGCTACATTAAAGAAAGATTGTGGGCAAGCTGGTGCAGCTGCAGAAGTGTGAGTTTTAATAACTCAATCTTCTACCACTTAGCAGAGAACAGTTGCTGTGCTTTGGATATGGCTTCAATCTTCAAGGCTAAAAATCTGATACTCCAAAAACATTAACCTCGTTTCAGATTAGAGTGAGATGGGAAACCTGCATTTAAAAGCTGTAAAATTTTAACTTGCAATGTATGAGAATACAGTGGTGTCAGGTTTGACACCACATCTGACATCAAACAAGTAGACTTGAAGTCAGAGTTCTGATTCCAGAAGCGGTCTTGAGAGTCCCTTTAATCAATTTAAAGGTAAAACAGGATCAAAAATGTTGACTAACTTTTTATTTATTTCTTTTTCAAACTTAAACAATTTGCCTTTCATTGTTTAGGATACCTGCACCATTCTTGCTGATTGCACCAAAGATAGGACAGGTGGAGAGGTGAGCAAACCCCTTTTAATTACAGGAAACTGCAGTAATACAAAATTACAGATATTGGATTGTTTCATTAATGCGCATGGGAGGTACAAACAACATTCAGTCTCTGGAGGCCTGGCACTGGGTAGGCATCTATTCCTCACACATTCAATTGCCTAACTTTCCTCCCTGAGGCTTGAAGCACCATTTACTTCCTGTGGTTAGTCCTGAAATCATTCTGCATCCTGAATTTATCTGGGTGGCTCTCCTGCAGAAAAAGCAAAGCTGCAGGAGCAGTTTCCCCACATCATTCCCACACAACCAGCTAAGCTCTTTCAGAGCATCCTATAAAGAGGTTTCCACTGTGAGAAGGCTCCAGAGGAAAACTGGAAATTTGGTATTGAGAATAGAGTGTTTAAAATAACTCTCACAAGGATGCTTATGGTCTTGTGTATCTGAGATACCAGAAAAGTCTTTTTTGGCAAAATGACTCTGGATTGAAATGTGAATTGCAAATGGCACAAACCATGAAAAAAACATGAAAAAGACAGCTGTGTTTCAAACCTATTCCACAAGAGTGAAAGGATCTCACTGGATTTAATGCACACCGCAGAAAAGACTAAGAGCCAATTGGAATGCCATAGATGTGTTTCTGTACTGGCACAACCCTGAAGGAAGAAACTGAATTGGTTAAAAAAAAATTTAAATAGTAGGTTTTGGATATTTGTATCTAATAGAGCACGAAGATGCTTCTGGATTTAACAGCCATTTTTCAAAACCATCAAAACTTACAGTAGTATGTCATAGTTTTCTTCAGTATCAATGATGTGTCCTTGGGTTAAGTGTGTATATACATAGAAGTGTTTATGTACATATAATTTTTTTTGTGGAACTGATCTGTTATTTCTTAATGGAAAAACCAAAATAAAACAGAACAATTTTCTTCCTCAGAAAACTACTTGTTATATGTAAAAAGTTTGATTCTGACAAAATTTTCTCTAGCCATTCTCATACATTCTGTCTTTTGCTTTTGTTGTTGATTTTTCTTTCCTGTATTCCTTCAAAGAGTAAGATGCTCATCACTGAAACTCTGATAGCCTGTTAACTCCTAAGAAATTTATTTGTAGTAGTTTGGAGAAGATCTGTAATCCCTCTGAAACTTAATACAGGTCAGTCTAATGTAGGTATCTGAAATAGGTCAAACACATCTACTTTTTATTAGTAGTAATAAAGTTTAGGATGAAGAGGTCAGCTGTATACAATGGCAGTGTAGATATTTATAGTTTAATAATTTAGATCTTATGCACTGTACTAGGTCCCATGTGTCCTGTCCCATAGACATCTGCCCAAGTTCAATCAAGTATTTTCTGAAAGTATTTCCTCCACTTCTACTTTATGTTCTTCAACAACAGCAAAAAGTCCTTATTTCTGAGGAAGAGAAGGACACATAAAAACAGAGAGTCTACACAATTCATGTGCTTTCTGTTGATTTTTTACTATACTGCAATGGAAGATATAACAGCAATCAGCTGTGCATCAAGAAGGATGTAGTTTCTTGTAAAGGTGCAATACAAAGATAGTAAGTCATTGCAAGCCTTGGTGATATTTCCATCTCCTTTTAGACCCAAAAGGCAAGTGATCTGCTTAAGTACAAGAAATTAAGGTAATGTATTTTCTTGAATTTAAGTGAGTGCCCACTGTGCAATAGCTCCATGTTTCAGAGTTTAACTAACAAATCCTGTATTTTTTTTTCTCAAAATAAGTCCAGCAGCATTTTCTCCTTATATTGCTGAATTATAATAAAAGGATTTTAGCAGAGAGCTTCCATTTAATCATATTGTATTGGTATATTACACTGAAAAAACCCGGTGATTACCTTTTGATTACCCTGTCTCTTTCAAAACTCTGGAAGATCAGATTCAGAGCTCAAAGTGCAATTGGAATGTTAGTTGAATGAGATTCATGAGCATTGCTTTGGGAGAGGTTGGCAATAGATCTGAGTCTCTGTCTCAGTTTGATGGTCACCTCTAATCATTTCCTTACCTTTTCACACCCTTTCTCCAGGCACCATAGATAGCAATTCTACCCAAGACACATTCATGTTTTAGTGACTGGAGGCACAGAGTCTGTAGTACCTCGCAAAAGGAGAGCAGTCAGCTTTGTGGAGACAAGAGCTTGCCCTGGGTTAAATGCAGAGGTACTGTGTCTGGTTTGGGCAGTTTCCCTATTGCAGACTCCTGGAAAATGTCCCTTTAAAGTACCACTATTTGTTTGACCTCTTATGTTCTTCCTCAAGTGTCCCTCATCCCTACTGAATGCCACAGAAAGGACAAGCCTATGTAAAGAATTGAAATTCTTCACAAAAAAAGCTGAGATCCACAAGACTTGGGAAAATGAATAAAAATTCATGAGGCACATGTGATTAATATTTCTTAGAAAAAAATAATCAGAAAAATAGAACCAAATTGCTCAGCACAAGACCAAAGACCTGCTGGGCATTGCTTGCTCTACTCTCTTTGGAGACAACAGAGTGAGGCCCCTGTTGGATACTGAAACTAGACAGACATTTGGCCTAAGCTGGAACAGTCATCCTTCTGGTTTTGTGCTCTCAAATTATGGTAGGCTTGGTGCTCAGGCCTTTTCTTGGGAAATATATTGCAAGTCAGTATTTCAGAAGTGATCAACAGAGTTTTCAATCCCCTCAGGTAATTTCCTGGTGAGTTTGAATGTGTTATCAATACATTGCCTTTGAAATAAAAATGATGGCTTACATTTCTATGCATCATTCCCTTCTGTGACAGAAAGTATTTGCCCCAATAAATAAAAGACAGGTTAGAATTTGGAAAATCAAGAGAAAAGGCATCTCTAAATAGTATGTATTTGATACATCAAACACTGCACTTATATAGCAAATATTCAAAACCCAAGATTACATCTCAAGAATTTGGACTGATGCTTTAGTTGTTTATAGTAAAATCCTAATAAGGGACTCACATAAAGTGGGCACCTAAGTAGATGAAAACAATAAATCCTGTGTGCTTGAAGTGTATGTGCCATTTGTTCAGTCCTGCTAAATGTCAATGTTTAAAGTTGCAGGGATAAGTCACTTCTCTTGGATGATTTAGCAGTATCTATTGTGCATGTAAATATCTTTCAGGGAGCACTGTCACTCCAGACTACCTTTGCTTTGTTTATGGAATTTAATAAAACAGACTCCAAGGCTTTTGTGAGCTCCTTCTTGCACATTGAGAAGCTCATGCAAAGTAGTACCCAAAAAAGAACTAGCAATAGTTTTTTCTGCTGTCCAGGATCTCTGTGTTTGGAAAACTTTGGTTATGCTTAAGTGATGCTAGTTTACACTGAACATTTGGGTTTTGAGGCAGTGAAAGTCTGTTTACTCTTCATTTTGGGGAAATTTCAGTGCAGTCAGGCTGCTGTTTCCAATTGCACTGCAGGCACGGCTTTTTTTTCTATATTCATGTAGTATTTAAAGTATTTCCAAAGCCACAATGTGTATGCCACTATAGTCTGAGGCATGGAATAACAAGATTTCTGACACCTACATTTGTCTGTCCTACTAAGTTAATGGGATTTTGGGGATTAAGCCTCCACATTTCATATAGAGATGTTCATAATATTTCCAGCGTGGTTCAATCTTTGCATGTAAAAGGTCTGTTCAGACACCTTATACAACTATTGCACAACCTCAATTTCTGCTGATTATAAATCAGTTTGATTCAACATTATTGTCCAGAATTAGGTGGCATAATAAAGAGCTAGCTCTTTACTGGCAGCTAATTTCATCTCTACAGATAAAGATACTTCACAGAATATAATATGAACATCTTTATAGATATAACCTTTAGAGGTTAAGGCTTTCTTAACATTTATTCAACTTCAAACATTGTCAGCATTAAACACAATAAACTAATATCTGTATTATACAGTAAAGCAGACTTATGCCTAAAATGGCAATTTAAGTTTCAACCTGAATCCCTCAAATATCATGGCTGTAATGAAATATGGAAGCTGTGGGGTTTACAGTATTCAAAACAAAAGGTTAGATATAGGTATATGCAAAAATAATTTTTCTGTGTTCTTTGTTATGTGTCTAGGTTTATAAATACATAGGTTGATGGCTACATGTTTGAACAAACACCAAAGGCTGAGTGAAAAGGTCTGCAGGCAAGTGACCTCTATTTCATTAACAGTTCTTGAAACAGTTGTTGCCTGATTTCATTTGAACTGGTTATTTGCTCGCTGTTTTAAGTTCTTCATTAAAAGGATGCTTTTAGGCTTGTAACGTTATAGAGTCTGACACCACTTGACGAGAAACTTAACATGACCCGGCAGTGTGCACTTGCAGCCCAGAAAGCCAACTGTGTCCTGGGCTGCAGCAAAAGGAGCATGACCAGCAGGTCAAAGGAGGTGATCTTGCCCCCCTACTCTGCTCTCTTGAGACCTCACTTGGAGTATTGTGTGCAGTTCTGGTGTCCTCAACATAAAAAGGACATGGAACTGTTGGAACAAGTCCAGAGGAGGGCCACGAGGATGATCAGGGGACTGGAGCACCTCCCGTATGAAGAGAGGCTGAGAAAGTTGGGGCTGTTCAGCCTGGAGAAGAGAAGGCTGCGTGGAGACCTCATAGCAGCCTTCCAGTATCTGAAGGGGGCCTGTAAGGATGCTGGGGATGGACTCTTCATTAGGGACTGTAGCGATAGGACAAGGGGTAACAGGTTCAAACATAAACAGGGGAATTTTAGATTGGATATAAGGAGGAAGTTCTTTACTGAGAGGGTGGTGAGGCACTGGAATGGGTTGCCCAAGGAAGCTGTGAATGCTCCATCCCTGGCGGTGTTCAAGGCCAGGTTGGACAGAGCGTTGGGTGTCATGGTTTAGTGTGAGGTGTCTCTGGCCATGGCAGGGGGATTGGAAATAGATGATCTTAAGATCCTTTCCAGCCCAAACCATTCTGTGATTCTATGATTCTATGACATTAGCCCCTACCTCTAGTTGCTTTCATTTGCTACAACAAATTTTTGAGGATTCTCTAAGTCCACTTAATTACTTGTTTAAACAACAACTTGCTTTCAAAAGCTCTACTAAGAAAAAGAAAGAGGAAAGAGAAAGAAGAAAAAGAAAGAGAAAGAGAAAAAGAAGGTGAAAAAGGAAAATAAAAAGATAAAGAAGGCAGGAGGAGGGGGAGGAGGACAAAGAAAATCTCATCACACAGCTGTCAGTACTGTGCCATGGCTCTTTTAGTAGAGCAGAAAGAAAGGATCCAAAGGAGGGTGCTCTGCAGTGCTTCTACCTTACTGTATGCTCTGAAATGCTGTGATATATGGACAAATAGTCTTGGCATACAGTGTTGTAAAATCAGCACATGAAAGTGTCATTGGTTCAGGGGAAAAATACAGGAAAGTGTCACAGGATTCTTCCTTTCTTTTTCCTTCTTTCTTGATTACTTCAAAGCTTCTTTGCTTAAGTCAGAATAGGTCATATTAAGAATGTTCAAAATAGTTTTCCTGTGGAATGATTTTTCTTCTGCTAACACTGATTCTGACTTGTGAATAAACGGGTCCATTCTCTGATCCATAATGTGAAGTGTGTTTCAGCTGCTTGTATCTCTTAAAGATCTATGGGAAATGACTGAAATGATGATATAGACTAGTTCACAGTGGGAGCCCTGATACTGCCTTCAGTTTGAAGATACTCAGCATTTTTCCATCAGCTGGATCTTCCCTAAGTAGAACCAGAAGAAGCAGGACAATTATTGTAAATCATCTACTTTTAAGAAGGGGAAAATGCTGGTTTATATGTGCCTTTTAGATCATTCATTAGAATTAAATAATATTCTTACAGTTACAGTCAAATCTTTTACAGTTGAATAAAAAATTAATATCATTATTACATAACAGAAACAATTTCCTGTAAGAAGTACAGTAGCATGTGTGTGTAACATGGGAATAGTTCTTGCAATAATGAAGAAAGAGTAACTAGCCACACTGGTTCATTTTGGTATTTAGAGAGCCAGAGATTATAAAACTGAGCAAAATAGTATTTCAGAGAAATGGAGACATCTGGTAAAACAGCAGAGTATAATTGCCCCATCATCATTTACTTCAATTCACCTAAGGACAGTCAAGGGATTGTAGAGGAAGATAGCTCAATTTAAACTCATTTCAATTGACATAATCAAATATCCTCTTTTCCAGGTTTAATGCCCAAGCAGATGAGCTTACTAGAAGATATTACGAAGAGTCTAGACTGACAAAATTCTTCCCTAACAATATAGATCTACTGCAATTTAAGAAACTCAAGCCAAAGAATCTTTTGGATCTTAAAAGCTATATACTGATGTATTGCTTTGTTTGAGATTTTGGGATGACACTGAGGCTCTGTTCATCGTGTTTGCGCATGAGCTAGAGGTCCATCTTAAAAGACACTAAGGTTCTACATCATGATTAGATCCTCCTTTTTTCTTTCTTTTTTTTGCTCTACTTTGCTTTCCACTGTTTTTCTTGTATTATTTTAATTAACCTTTTCTCTCAGATGCATTTATTAGAGAAACAAGATGATATAAGCAAGAAGGGAATGTTAGACTTTCCTAGGTATTATCTACAATTTATTTGTGGGATAATAAAATAAAACATTATGATTAAACTCTTATACTTTCACATATTTAATCTTATTCCTTAATGGCTTGATGTTTTCTACCTCTGCCAAAATGGGGCAGGACATACATGAAAAAAAATCTGTAAGGGAATGTCTTAAGTATATTGGTCTTTATAAGTATTTTGTGCTTCTACAAAGGAAAAGGAAGATAAATGAAGAAAAATAATTTTCTTGTTAAGGCAGAGAAAGATGATGCATTTCATAAAAAGAAAACATTTATGAGAAAAATTCTGAAGAATAAGATTAGGGTGCTAGCGCGCACACACCAGTGTAGACTGTATGCAATGAAGAGGATACCTGTACGATTAGAAACTCTTTAGCTTAAGGACTGCTTGTTTTTTGTTTTCTGATTGTGCCTAAATGTACTTTAGTAGAGTGCATTCTCAGCATGTTACCAATAATTTTCTCTATATTTATATTTTTGATCTCTCCTGTTTGCCAACGATTGAATGTATTTATTTCTTAGATGATGGTGAACAGTGTAAGAAATAATTCAGTGGTTACACCACTGGTGTATTTTTTTAAACTGTCACCTTTGACAAATCCTAATAATGTGTTTCAGCAGTCAGTTTGGGAAACCTCCACCTCTTACCAGTTTTGGTACTATGATTTTTTGGTAACCTGAATTAGAATCATAAAATCACAGAAGTGTTTCGGATGGTAGAGACCTTAAAGCCCATAAAGTTCCACACACACCCCGCCCCCGCCCCGGGCAGGGACACCTCCCACTATGCGAGGTTGCTCAAAGCCCCTTCCAACCTGGCCTTGAAAACTTCCAGGGATGGGGCAGCCACAACTTCTTTGGGCAACCTGTTCCAGTGCCTCACCACCCTCACAGTAAAGAATTTCTTCCTTATATCTGACATAAATCTCTCCTGTTTAAATTGTTTGATCATTGGTAGAAACGTAATAGAATCATAGAATCATAGAATAGTTAGGGTTGGAAAGGACCTTAATTTTCAGACACTTTCTAAAACTGAAAATACTTATTAGTTACAGAAAATAAAACAAAGAAGTGTCTTGTCATGTTTTTGAAATCTACACCACCACACCCAGTGCATTACCATTACAGCTGCAATAAACATGTTTTCAAGATCTAGTCAGTGCATCTTCATTAGAAGAAAGAGGTCACCCATTACTATTGTGACCTAGGTAAAATTAACATGTTGCTGTGCCTTCCCTGCTTTTAAATGCCAAATGGTGCTTTTCCACAAGGAACTGTGAAATTAGTTATAGCAGCCATCGGTCTCAGTGGATCCTATGAATTTCTAGATATATTAAAAATGCAAAAATATTTTGCTGTCACCATTTCGTCTTCCTCACTATGTCAATTAAGCTAGGAGAACTTAATTGGGTTTGCAATGCAATGCAAATGTGATATGGTATTTCTTACTTGTTTAAGCAATTGTAAGATTTAGTATTGCAATCCTTTTCCGTTTACTTTTCTGATGGCCCAAAATATGTTCTTATCTGAGGACTTTCAGATGCAGAATCTTAATCAACAAGGATTCTGCATGCTTTTAAGAAAAAAAAGGTGGGGCAGGGAGTGAGAATCGTTCTTTTCCAGCTTCTGCAAACATCCCAAGCTTACTTGCTTCTAGGAATCAATAAACTCCTACTTCAGCATGAGAGAAAAACTCTTTCAGACAGAGCTGTAAAGACGTAAATTCTTATTTTATTTAGAAAGAAGAGCTGTAATGGTTAAACTTGTCTAAGGGTCAAACTACAACCCAGATGGTCACTTTCTTAAGGAGAGAAAATGGTCAAGATAAACAGAGGGAGATCACGTACCAGTTATCATCATAGAAAAACACTAGACTTGGGGAAATGGCATTTAATTTATATCCACTGAAAATAGATTTGGTCAGTGAGAAACAAAGGATAAAATAAAACAACACCTTTTCCTCACCACCCCCACCCCCAGGGTCGGCTTTCCTCCACTCCTGACTACTCTATCTCTTCTATCTCCTGCCCCAGTGGGACAGGGAGATGCGAATGGGAGCTGTGGTCACTCCATAACAGTTCATCTCTGCCACTCCTTCCCCTGCTCCAGCCAGAGCTGTGGGAGAATGCTTGCAGCTCCAACCTGTCTACACAAAAGCTGTCCCTGCAGCACCCCCACTGAAACACATTGGCACCAATGCCCCATACAGAGCCTTTTCCAAACCATGATGTAACTTTCTTTTCATTCTCTGGAATTCAGAGAATGATCTCATTTTGCTTACGTCATTTGTCTTAACCCTGAAGACACCCTTTTGATGTGTAGAAACAAGGAGAGCTCTGGTTCATACCCTGACTGGTTTATTTCACTCACTGTGGTCTGCTGCTGTTTCTACATTTTCTGAAGCAATCCTCTCCTTTATGATGGCTTTCAACATTACTGACTGCATTAAGAATCCCATTTTACTCTGTCATTGTTTCTGAAACACCTTCCATGAGTTATATGTTTATTTCATAAGACCAGAGCTCTGCCACTGTATTCTTCAAGTGAGTGATTTACTTTGCTAAGGGAAGCAGACAAATGGCATTCCTGTTCAGCAAAACTTGAAAGTGACTTGAAACTAACAGCAACAAGTGTAGGATCAGCTTTAAAGCTTACACAGACATGCAGCCATAGCAATCCATCTAATAATTAATTTTAATCGAATTCTGGCTTAATTCAAGACAAAGATATCCCTAAAGCTATAGAAGTCTTTTCCAGCATAAGACTCAACTACTTTGTTCCATCTGCTAATCTTCCTCAGTATTAAAAATATACTCCTAATTTCTTCTTTGACTTTATCTGGTTCTATTCTGATATATAGCAATTGTTTTCTGCTATTATTTGTCCTCTCATTTTATAGAGCACTTTAATGCGTTGAGTTTATAAATCCCAGGATTACATTCACCCATTATACCACTGCATTATTCCGCTCTAAGTCCTTTTTAGAGTTACTATTTTCCAGAAGATAGTCCTCCTATCAGTTGATAGGGCCTGCATTCTTTGCTGCAAGTGTATTAAAACACAGTTTGCAGGAATGTGTCCAATGAGCCAAATAATACAGACTGTGCTCAGTGATTGCTCCTTCCTTGTTTACAGCTTTGCGGATGCTTTTATCATTCACAAATTTGCACAGCACTTGTTTTATTTTTAGGTCCACTACACTGATGGCATGCTGCATGTACTAAAAGCACATCCTTCCATCCACCAAAACAGTGTCCAAACAGCTGCTGCTTTTGACATTTGTCAATTAGTCATTAGCCCTTTGTGTGTGATCCATGGGTACCAGCTGGTGGATATTATCTTCTTTTGTCTGTCTCTTCTTCTTAAGAAACTAAAGCTTATTCAATTACTCTTGTCTCAATAATTGTAGAATCCTTCTGAAAACCTAGCCAGTTTCAACTAAATTGAAGAGCAAGGTGTGTTATGTTACTTGAGTTTTATCAGAATGTACAGCTAGATATGAAAGAAACATCCTCTATGCTCTGTGGTGAGAGCAAAGGTAGGAAGTACACAGGTTGCATGCACAGAGTGAGTTTAGGAAGAAAACCTTTGACAGCACTAGTGCTCATGGACTTCCTTGCTGATAAGGAGACCCTTTGTTGACAGATGAATTTATTTGGGGGTTGAATTTATAAAAACTCTAGACTTTTACAGCCTCCTGTTTTCAGAACTGGTGTTCTTTCCAGCCTCCTGTCTTTGTTTTTATGTGGGAACAATGCCTCTTGGATACGTAACAGTAGTGTTTGTGACACAAGGTTTAATGTGATTATCTTCTCCCCTCAGAATGCATAGAGATTTCTGACTGTAAGATCAATTTTTCCCTACAAGCTGAGGTAATCCATGCCATCCAGAATTAATTTTCCTTCTTTCTTTTTACTCTTCACTTGTTGGTTTGTGACTCAACTCTCCTTTTCCCTTCTTGATTTCTGACACACTATTAGTACACATTCAGGCTTTTTTATTTTCTGTCATGATTAAAATTTTGTTTTAAAAGATCAAATTATCAGAGAAGAAATCTCCTTGGTTAACACTTTCAGTAATCTCTTGATGTTGTTATCCATGACCTCAGTTTCATCCAATGTATGTCACTCAGGACCCTCTTTGGTTACTAATGGACTAGAATTTCTTGATCCTTATGTGATGTAACGGACAATTCTTTTTTTTTTAGATAATGCAGAATTATTTAATGAGCAACTCTACCTCTCTATAAAAGCAGCAAAGAAGCATCTTCAATTAATTAAATTATGTCTGCAACATCACTCTGAGTCTTATAAAATCTGAAGACCCACCATGACATTAAAAGCTGACATGTTTGTTTTAACTTGACAGTTCAGTTAAGTCATGTTGTCCAGCAGCTGACCTGTAGTCACACAGCTGATAAAATGAGTAAACAACCAAACTATACACCAAAACCTGTCCTTAAAAGTGCTTCTGGTATTAGTTAAAAACCAGTGGATCTGTATATAATGTTTTAATATAAAGTTCTATACATGCTGAAGGTATTTAGTTGAAAGAATTATCACTGTAAGGAAATTAAATAGAAGCTTCTATATTATATTGATATTAGCAGTCATTTCAGTGAAATATAGCTCAAGTTCCATTCACAATGCTGAATATCATGTCAGAGCCCTGAGCACTGTAAAAAGCCTAGATTAAGGACCAAAGAGTGCCTTCTGCCTTATGCTAGTGGAAATACTCTTTTGGCTTGAAGGCACACTGGATCTAGAAAGCAAGACCCTTAATATAAACCCTTTTACTTACTTTTCATCTTGTTATGTGTTAAGTCTTTCTTCTAAATATGATCAGTGCAGGATGTTTTAAAGGTGAATTGTGAAAAGCTGCAGGCAGAAAGTGTTGGTTTTGTCTATGTAGTAGTCCTATGGCTATACTTGTAAAGGCAACTTACCTTAATTTTACAATGCATTTTAAAGACTAAGTATGTTTTTTTAATCAAGAGAAATATGTAAATATATATTTATGTGTATATTCATATCTATCTATATCTATATCCATATATCTGTGTCTCTAGAGATCTATAGTTGATTGTTATATTTATATATATAAAAATATATATTGGTGTATACCTCTTCATATATACTTTACAACTTTTTCTCCATGCAAAATTATATCCATATAGATGTAGACATAAATATTTATACATATGAAAATTTAAAACTTTCACGTAGTCTGCACCAGTCTTATTTATATCAATATAAGCTGCAAAATTTCTCAAAAATTTTGTTATGCTACAGAAAAATTGCTCTTCTTTTGTTCTCTCCACCCACCAAAATTCCCTCACTTTCTCTTCCAGAATATCTCTGAAGGAAAATTAATTCAAATACAGTAAGACAAAATATTTTTGTGACACTCTTGCTGGTTTAAAATATAGTACATATATAATATACTATTATAAATAATACCTAATGTATGTGGCAGAAGTGAATTTGACTCATACCTGCTGTGCCAAATTTCCCTCCATAATCCTTTTGCCTGCACACCAGTATTTCTTTTTCCCCATTTCTTGCCTTCAAGTACTATTACCTCCTTTGCTGTGCCAGATCTGTCAAGTTTCCTGCTCTTTCAGGTCTTGATGAATAAGAAGCCAGTGCCTTAGTGGCGCTCATTTGATTAGATGTAGAAACACCAGGATGTAGAAGTAGCCCCCAAGTCAACATCTGGGCAGAATTGTCAAAATGTACACTATTTAATTGCTGGAGTACTCTCAGGTCGCACTCTCAACATACTGAGGTGGTACCTTTTCAGGTAAGAGTATATTGATTTGAGGAGTGTAAGCTTGAAAATAGTAAAGATATACGACAAATGCTATTGGCATGTTTATTTCAATCCTCTACACAGAAACATGATGCAGCAATGACTTCCATGATGTAAACAGTGATGACCATGATAATGAATTTTTAGAGCTGACACCTGCCTGAGTGAGTATCTGGTTTAGAAGACCAGGCAGCACATTTCAAAACAGTCCTCTTGAGGAATATATTTATTTATATTTTTAACATATATATTTGCAGTGTAGCATAATGGTGTGCCACACAGAAAAATAATTATCATAACAAGTGATTTACTTTAATAAAAGCAACGCTATATGACTGCATAGGACATTCTTTGCAAGGCTTAACTCTAATAAACTCTTTTTCCTAGACTGTTGCAATTCTAATCATTTTATGAGTCACTGTGACAATATTTTTCTCTTGTCAGTGATTCACAGCTTTGTTCTGCTGAAGTCTCTTAGGGATCTGACCAGTCCCAGTGGACTTTAGCTCCATTTCTCTATTCTCAGTGTTTTCTCCTCTGGCTATTCAAGTCCTAGCTTTGCCTTCCAGTACTCAGGTTATATCTATACAACATATTCCTAACATATTCATAGAGATACAAGCTGTCTCTAAGCAAAGTAGTCCAAGTACTGGAAGCATCTTAACCTCAAAATAAATACCACTGTACAGACTACTTTGAAGTGCTAAGCACCTCAATTACTCTATTACATGTCAAGTGAAAACGTATTTTGCCTCTTAAGGACAGGCTATGTATATTGTACTTAAATTTGGTATGACTGCAAGTATCTATGTGGCCAAAGTCTAAATTATTGAAAATTTGTGGGGTTTCCTCTTTTAGGGGGAGTATGTTTAGGGGTGACTTAATAGCTGGGCAGCATCAAGAAAAGGCAGATAAATAGGCACAATGCCACATGTTGACCAGTCTGACAGTGAGAACTGTTATGCCAACAAAACCTGAACAGCACTGAGTGCTGAACTGTCACAACGACCCTCTTATAACACAGAACATCAGTATGTGTATAGCTTCACAGAGGCCACAGTGGAGAATTGCGTGTCTGATTAATCATGTTTAATTACTGGCACTTATTTCAGACACCATGCTGTAAATGCAGCAGAGCCATCACCACCCTCTGTGCAAACAGAAGTGGCACACAGGCACGTGCAGCTCCTGTGACTCCTTTTTGTCTGGAAATTTCAGTTGAAAACTGTGGCACTGTCATCCAGAAAACACAAAACAATATGTTTTCATCTTGGTTTATATAAACTTCATTTCAACACTGATATTTCAGGCTACCTGACATAGTGCTTCATGTGGAACACAGACCTGTATTTTAGGAAGAATTTTTGGACAACTTTTTTTTGTTTTCATTTAGCTTATAACTGGAGAACCATTGACAAGAATGTTTTGGGTATATTAATCTTTTAAATTGCAGAAATAAAAATCATGTGCAAGGACACACACTGCTCTCCTGCATACAAGTTAAGTTCATACCAAGAATTTGCCTACTTGAATAAACTTACATGTATAAACAAGCTTGCCTATCATTCCTGCTACCTGCAATGTTCTGTTCTGGTTGTACAGCACAGACGATCAGAAAAATGTTCCTACTGATGCATGACACACAGCAGTAGAGATAAGAATCATACCCTTAGGCACTGCACAGAATCAGAATGGTTTGGGTTGAAAGGGACTTTTAAAAGTCACCTAGTCCAACCCCCTGAGATGAGCATGGACATCTTCAACTAGATCAGGTTGCCCAGATCCCCATCCAACCTGACCTCAAATGCTCCAGGGATGGGAATCTACCACCTCTTTGAGCAATCTGAGCCAGTGTTTCACCACTTTTACAACTACTGAATTTATATCTGCTTAGCAAACTTCCATTAAAAAAAAAAAAAAAAGAATCTACTTGAAAATATTGACCTGCTGAAAGAATAAATTTTATAATTTAAAAAAAAAATACATAGTAAGAACTGAACATCTGCTGTGTTTGTGCCTCTAAAATATCCATTTGGTGTATTCATCTGCAGACCTACATTTCCAGGACTTGTTTAGAAATATGCTGGAAACATGCTAGTGCTTTGCATGCCATAAAAATAATAGGGATGAGAAAAATGCATGAATTATTAAATTCATGTTAGCTTCCCAGTGAATATGGGGCATTCAGAAGTTCCTGTCTCGAAACAGAGTTACCTTTTTTTTGTTGCTATGCAGCCTCACTATCCGTTTTACGAAATCATCCTCTCTCTGGCACTAAATGTAATTAAGGACCTTTTTCAAAATAATGATTTAATGATCTGCCTTTTTCTTTTTTTTTTTTTTTTTTTGTGAAGTGTACCCAGGCAAACAGATCATCTGACTCAAAAAAGGCCTAGACTGTTATTTTATATGGACACATCATTGCAGCTGGTGCTTCACCTGCATGATATGTCTTCAGGTAACAACACAAATTGAGCACTAATTCATTAAACGTTGGGTTGTTTTTTGGGTTTTTTTTGTGTTGACATTGTGCAACAACTCACAAAAATTACTTAAAGAAAGAACTTTTGCAAGACAGTTCTGACCCTACGAAGCTGGATTCTGCTCCTGAATTGTGAAAAGGCGAACGCTATGAACCCTTTGCAAAGGATCACATAACTTAATGTCTCCATTTCCTCATGGAAACCCTCTTAAATTTACTGATGCTCTTACAACCTTACATCAAGTCTTTGGCCAAATGTATTTACCTGCACCCTTTGCCCCCAAACAAAAACATTTGTGGCTAAGTTCTTAGCTCTGCTTTGGTCTCTTTGCTGCCTTCTATATGACAAACAAGCTTGAAAATTGCTGAACCATTTTGTGCCTAATGAGCTTTGACTTAGCATATGACTCTGAAATAACTGCAGCTCATGACTAGCCTAGCAGCCCCAGGTTTGCATCGAAGTAGGTGACTTCCTGGGTAGAGAAATTGCAAAGCGGTTCTCTTCGGCTCTAGCTGCTGGACTGTTGTTCTAAAATTTCAGACAGACTGGGTTCAAAGCTGGATTTGCTGATGGCCCCACTCTGATGGCTGTCAGGAAAGAATATAAGCTGATTCACAAGGATGAAAACTTCAGGCACACGCTGTGCCCTGTGATATGCATGTTTGCAACAGGGCCAGGTCCCCTTCAAATAGGCTTCAGCTGTCTGCCTTCAATTCAGTCTTGCAGTGATGGTCTGGGACTAAAGCTTTGACTTGAATTGTAGGAGCAGGGACCAGATGGAATTTGAAGGTGGTGTGGTTTCGGGATGCTTCAAGAGTCATAGGTAAATATGGTGCTAGTTCATGGAAGAAAACATTCTTCTGGAGAGCAGCAAAATCAGTTTCTGAATAAATGGAGATGGAGGCAATGTGTCTGTGCAAAAGATTTTTTCCTTTGCTTACCAGAAAATCACTTAATTTTTCTTGCTGTAGTGAAATGGATTTAACTGCTCACAGTGAACAGATGGGACAGATTTATGTTTTCTGAAGAACTTCATGCAAGCTGCCAGTTCTTTCATTTTACCTTTGTTTCAGCACCTTCTGACTGAAATTGGCTGAGTTGTACTGACTTCTAACTGATGATGCCAAAGTTGATCCCTTAAAAAAAAAAAAAGAAAGGTCAAAATTTTCAATCTTTTCTCAGAGAGGGATCTTCTTGGAAGGGAGCAGGCCTTCTTAGAAATGCTTCACAGAAAGGTGAGGAAAAAGGGGGAGAAAGAAATACATGTTCTTGTACTTCTCAGTTTTCTGCTGTGGAGATTCATCATCAAGAGCAGGAGTAGTACAGTGAAGATATTTCCCTTATTGAAGATTCTTGTCAGCAGTCTCTTTCTTTCTGTGTATTGACTTGGCCATAGTTCCTGGCTCATTTCAGTAATGCTCCTCAGCCTACTTTCAGTTTCTTCCAAGCAATTTCTATAGCTGGAGCATCAGTTTCCAAGCAGCTGCTGTCTAGGATGCACAACAGGAAGAGCTTACTTTTTTTGGTCAGAACACCTGGTAAGAAGAATGAGGTTCTGGTTACAGCCTCTTCCTTCATGCTGCATTAGACATCTCTGTTCCTTTTGTACCTGTTCCTCAGCTGCTGCATTAGCCTAGCACATATTTCACATTTAAGCCTTTAAAGTGTAACCAAAATCCAAGGTTCACAAGAAGAAAGAGACTTATACAAAACCAGCTGAAACATAAGAGAAAGGTTGCTCACCTGGGGAATGAGGTGCATGGAAAAAAACTGGGGGTTTGCATTCCTTATAATAATGTTAAGGTCTGTTAACAACACTGCAGGAGGCAAGGTAAAGGAGCTTTAATAGGGACACAGGTGAAATAGAAATGTCATGACCCAAGGATCCAGGGGAACAGAATAATTGGAACATTGTCCTCTTTGTGCCTTCTGTAAAGAAGAGAATACTTTTGGGGTGACTTTTCCAACTAGAACAAAACATAACTTATGTAATAATAAAAAGATAAAATAATTTAAAAATGCCTCATTTTCTGAGCTTTTAAGGCTGGATATTCTAGATCCAGAAGCTAGTATCATTCACTGCTACTTTGTGATGCCAGTGATGTGAGCTGAACAATGCAGCATGAGATTTAAAAAAACTGTGCATAATTATTTTATTTTAGAAATGTTTAGATGTCTCTTGATATTCTTCATTACACTGAAAAATTTCCTAATTCCTTAGCATTAAATAAATACATATCTGAAATTCAAAACCCACAAAATATTGGATAAAAATATTAACTCAATTTAAACCACCCTGCAGCTGAAATGCCAGACTTAAATCATTAGTTTCTTCATGCCAAGGAGTTTTCAAAGAGAAATTGTAGCCTTTTCTCAACCATACATGTCACAATGCTTTAGAAAGGAACTCAGCATCATTAAAATTAATTAGCATATTTAGAACTGAGTGACTAGGGTATCACACATTCAGAAATTATTGCAAAATTGTTTGTTGTGTACCTGCATCCAGACAGAGAGCTAAGACTAAGTCACAAAACTATTGCTTGTTTTTCAAAACATGTGGTGATGTGGTGGATGAGTGGAAGAAAACATAATTTACCCCAAACATCTCCTTTCATAGGATGCTGCTGGAACACTACTCGCTTTCTGGGCTCACTACTGGATTTTACAAGTACTTTTTTAGCATTCCTGAAGTTGCTTTCTCATTCTCTCATCTTGTTTGAATGACGTTGTCTGTCCTCTTTCAAAGTAGCTAGGTAATTGCTAGCAGAAAGAAGGAAAAAAGTATCAGTACAATATATTTAAACATACAAAAATAGTACCTGGAAACCAATGTTCTTTATGCTTCTCCTTTGCTTATTTGCTAGCCCTTTGTATGTGGGGCAGAAGCAGTGAGTCACAGAAAGTCTTATGAAAGTGGCTTTCTCTGAGGCATTTGCAGAGCTATGACAATTATTTTTGCCAGATTCTTAAAGAACGGAGGTCTATAGCAGTGCACAAGAACATGCATGTCTTCATGCACACACGTCTACACATATGCTATTCATAGAATAGTAGAATCATAGAATAGTTAAGGTTGGAATCCCTTAATATTTGCCAAGACGGGAAATGTAGGAAGGCATTCATTGTGTAGATAAACCACTATTTCTCCTTCAAGCTCCTGAGGCAGGTATGGGTTTTTTTCACAGAGTTTGAATGAGTTGAACGAGTGTATCCCTTACATCAAGCTTTTTTTTTCTTTACATTATACATTTTCCCGACAAGAAAAAGTGGACTACTTTACTAGATTTATGGCAAAGGAAAAGAAAAAACCCAACAGTTTCCACAGCTACTTTACTTTTACAGAAATAACATTAATATACATACCTGCTGTTCTCCATGTTGATAAACTCCAGATTTAAATTCAATCAGACAGTTCTTACTGTAAGCAAAAATTGTATCAACAGTTCATTCTCTCTTGAACTCCTTTGGAATAAAATGCATTATTGAAACTTATCCTACCTGGTGCTTGAGAAAGAAAGAACAGAGGAAAGAGAGAGAGAGGTGAATTCCCATGATAAAAAAGAGCTTACTTCTTTCAACCAAAATTTACCCACATTAATAAATGTCATTGAAGTTCAGCATGCTTTAAGGTATAAATGTTAGAAAGGTGCTTTTAGGATGCAAAGAAAGAGGTAGCTAGGTAACCTAAAGTACAAAATAAAACAGGGCAGACAGTTGTCATGGGACCTGTCAGGCTATTCATGATTTTAATGGAAATAAATTTTATATGGATTGTCAAAAAAACCCCAAAAAAATCTTTGGGTATCTTTAAAGGTAATATTTCTGGTTAGTAATTTTTCTTGCATTCTTTACCTCACCAAAATGAAATAACAGGAGATGTGATCGAATCCCTTAATCATACACTGCTCAACAATTCTTCCTTGCTAATTATGAAAAATAAGAGGACAATCCCTGTCAATCTCTAGCTTGCTTTGTGGTTCCTGTTAAGAATATTCTTAGTGACCACTCTCCAGATATTCAAAAATGCTGCCCTTAAGCAGCAGAAATGCACATGGCTTTCACATGATTTCAAATCCTCTGTTACTTACAGTGCCGATTCATAGAGCTGCATAAGACTTACAGAGCACGTTTTCATGTAGCTGCTTAACATTTTTTCTGTTTGTGTTACTGAATGATAAAGTCATGTAAATTATACTACAGTTTCATTTAATGTTTTATAATAATGACACTCTCTTGAGATTGCAATCATAAAGACTTATACTAAGTAACATCATCTAAAGCCACTCCCAGCAGTGTGCTTTTCCCAAATGTCCAAGGATTCCAACTCAGCATTATACTAGTATAATTTCTGCTTTTGCTCGCCTCCCTGCCTCCCTTTCCTCTATCAAAGGGCTCAAAACAAGCAAGAATCCTCTAACATCCTTTGACTGTGAATTTGTTTGGTTGTTTTTTGTCCTTATATTTTCTCTATGCACAAGTCCAAGAAAGATGTGGACCTACTTGATTCCATTAAAATGGCTAATTATGACAACCATCAATAAAACCCCAAGAATCCTTCTGGCATACTGCCCTAGAAATAAGATGCAGCCATACAGGAGCTATAGTAATGCAGTTAGAGATGGAAAATAACTCCTAGGTTTCAATCCCTCTTATATTAAAGCAAATAACTGCTGTATTTTTACTCACTTCACTTTCTTCAGAGTGTGCAATTACAGACAATACTGTATTGCATGCAGGAAAGAAGAGGAGCTAAACTCCTCGCTATGATTACCCGGGTGGTTGTACTGTTCCAAATAAGTCTCAAATAAGTATAGTCAGGTACAGGTGTATAGATCTATAGCTAATCCCTCTTGGTATGCAGCTAACAAATACATACCAAATCTGCTTACACTCTGAGATCAGAAACTATTTTGCTCTACTTAACGGAACACCAAATTTATTGCCATGCTAATCGTTAACACATAGCACATCTTATTATCAGCTTGAGGTTGGAAAGATGAGCCTGTGCCTGCCTCTGAACAATGATGCAGACCCACCATAATAAGGTGGGATGGGACAAGACCAGGCAAAATGTCATCACTTGATAGACGAAGCGTGAGGACACATGACTCACCTTGTGCTCCTGCCATCTAAGTCAAGGGCAGACTTCAGGAAGATAAAGCAAAGAAATTTAAATGATTGACTGCCTTCAGAATGATGAAGAACTGAAAATCTCTACTCCAGCAGATATGCCTGAAAAGGAGTAAATGGCCACTGTGGATTTTTGTGGTAAGGGTTTTCTGCCAATGACACTGCTGCTGGTTTGCACAAAGTTAGAGTGATTTGAAAAGTTCATGAATATATCCGCTATTGCACTCAAATCAATTACAGTTTTAACTCGTTTCAGAGAGATGACTGCAGATGTTGTGTGCTCAGGTACCTCTGACTTAGTACAACTGGTTTTGGCATCATGACAGTTTTAGACATGAAATAAACTAAACCTTAACCACATTCAGCCAACAAGTTGATCACAAGTAGTGGAGGGCACAGAACAAGGCAATCTATCCAGTCATCATTAATGTCAATCATCTAAACTCAGGCTCCACAATTGTGCACAGACACAATAATATATCCCCAGATAGTCCAGTGAAAGGCAGACCCAAAGACTACTTTTACCCATAAAAGGTAAATATTTCAAAACATAAAATCATGTAGCTGCTAAGACTGCTCAAGAACAATCAGCATCCAATATGTATTATTCCATTGACTGTATGATGTACAGTGGAGGCTGACAAGGCATGATATGCTTGACTCTCACTTCCATGTTTTCACTCCTTTCTATTGTTAAAGAACTTTTTATATATAACTCTTACTGCAAGGTTTTTGGCTTCATAGAGTTTTTTTATTTCTGATACTGAAAAAAAGTTTTACTTCCTCTTCCATACTGTATTGTTGATAATAATGACATGGGATCACCTTCTTTAAGAAGGATGAACATTACTGAAAGAGAACTAAATAGCTGCTAAAAAAGTAGTCTTCCCCACCCCCTATGTAAAGGACGAGTGCTTTAGCTGCAGAAATAGACAAGATGTGTAAGATGAATTGGAATTTCGTTTCTCAGCTTCATTTTGTTAAAAATATCTACCACTTGTGTGAGTTTATTCAGCATCTTTAATTCAAGAAAATTAAGATCCCTGCCTTGTTATCTGTCTCCCTTTGTTTCTTAAACACACAGAACAAATGAAGAGATATAAACCATTCAGGCACATGCAATATATATGTATTTTCAAAAAGCTTTGGATGAAATTGTTATTACCTGGAGCAGTAGTAACATTTTAAGTTTATTTTTTCATAGATACTTGTTTTGTGAATCAATAGAGCTCTAGTGTCATGTAAGTTAAAGTCAGAAGCATTAGCATTTTTCTAGAACAAAACACAGAGACCATGGCACTATTCCTAATTGTGCTATTCTCTGTTTTGAATGTTCATTTCTAATTTACATCGCTATAGCTATGTGAAGAGCCTTTACAAAGAAGGGACCAATAGGGGGGAAAAAAAAATCTTGGCTAGAATCTTGCAGTTAAAATTTTCAAATTTTGTATTCAGTGAAAAACCTATACAAGAGATGAGGATTTTATTGCTTTCTGGAAGCACTGACTTTCAAGCCTAGACATATCTCCTCAAAGCAGAAACTGTACAGTAATTTTACCACAAAAGATACTATAGGAAGGTGATGCAGTAACTAAGGAACTATTTTAGTAATGCAAAAACACCGGAGAAATAACAGGACTAAAACATGAAAGCCCTTTTTAGGGCTGGTAATAATTTCTGTCAGAATGTGCTCCAATATGAAAAGGAAAGGAATACTACTACTGCCAAATCATTATTATTATTACTAATCATCATCATCATTATAAGGTACAGTTGTATAGATCTGTAGCTGATCTCTCTTGGCATTCATTTAACAAATACATGCCCAACCTGCTTACACTTTGAGAAGATCAGAAACTATTTTGCTATACTTAACAGAATACAAAACTTATTGCCATGCTAATTTTTAGTAGTAGTAGTGGTAGTAGTAGCAGCAGCAGTAGTAGTAGTAGTATTACACTTTAGTAGAATTTATGAAGAACTGAGCTGCCATTGCTTGGGTTGGAATATTGGTATCATGAAGTTTTAGTTCAAGTACAAAATGTGGACATGTTACAAAATAAAATGTCAATATTGTCTCATCCAAACTTTGCTTTTAAACGTATAGACTACATTTCTGTGAAATTCAAGATGAGAACGTAATTTCTCATTTTTTAAGCATCCTGAATATGAATTGCTTAAGATTAGTAGAATGTCTTGATGTTCATTAAAACCACAGGGTAAATCAGTAATTTAGGTTTCAAAAAAGAAAAAAAAATCTTTTAGTACAATGATTGTGGTACAGTTGTTAAATTCTCAAAAGTGGTCTCCATTTATCAGAAGCTTCCTGAGCTGAACATGTTTTTTGTGCTTATAGTAAACTTCAAAAGATTAATATTTCATGAACTTGGACTCTTCCTGAGCTCAGGTAAACTCTTAATAGGATTTTTTGCATTTAAAAATAATTTTTTTCATTTCATTCATTCATTTCATTTTCATTCAAAAAGGAATCTTTGCATTCAAAAATTCAAAAACTTTTGCGTTCCACTTTATCTGAAGGGGGCCTATAAGAATGCTGGGGAGGAGCTCTTCATTAGGGGTTGTAGTAATAGAACAAGGGGTAACAGGTTAAAATTTGAACATGGGAAGTTTAGATTGGATATAAGGAAGAAGTTCTTTACCGTAAGGGTGGTGAGGCACTGGAACGTGTGGGAAGTTGTGAATGCTCCATTCCTGGCGGTGTTCAAGGCCAGGTTGTGCAGCGCCTTGGTTTACTGTGAGGTGTCCCAGCCCATGGCAGGGAGGTTGGAACCAGATGATCTTAAGGTCCTTTCCAACCCTAACTATTCTATGATTCTATGATTCTAATAATATGTGGTGACTAGACATTCATCATATGTACATGCTACATCTTCTTTCCTTTCTTCCAGCTTTCCTTCCTTTACCAAGTAAGTTCAATTTGGTGGAAGGGTGTGTTTTCAGCTCTCAGGTATTCTGCCTATGTAACACATACAATTGAAAGAATTGCAATTTTCTTAGCTGATCTCAAATGAAAGACAGCTTCAAAAGAAGAGAAGATTGAAGTATCAAACACCCACTAGAAAGAGACTCCAGAGGATTTCTCTAATCTCAGGGAAAAATAATTGGAGGAGACTAATTGATTACAAGTGATTTACAAATTTGTGACAAAAAATGGCACACCCAGAAGCATCACGGGGGTCTCTTGAACTGGCTGTATGGATCCTAGTAGCACAGATACCTTGCTGAATTACCCTTAGTGAAGAAGAAGTAATCAACCAAAGATAATTCATGACCTTGATCAGAAATCTTAATTTGTGTTAAACTTTCACAGTCAGAGCTAGGTGGTTACCAAAAGTCTTTTGAGACCAACTGCAGTTGCTGTGATTATGATGTAGGCTTATGCAAATAGGGAAATGTCTTTTTTTGTACACAAGGAAACAACAAGAATCTGTAAAAAAACAAGAACAGATAACCAAATCACTGATTAACGGAAAAAGCAATGTTCACAGGGAATGTTACAAGTCTCACATTTTTATAAGAATATTGTATCACTGATTAGAAGTGAAAGTTATGCTCCATATCTGTTACATCTGCTTGAGTACAACTACAGAGTGAAAAGAGTGTTCTTGCTGCACAAGCTTTACATCCGGGGAAAGAAAGAACAAATTTATAACACTGACCTTGCTCTGCCTGTTTTCTTTTTAGATCAAGTAAAAACTATTTCTCAACTTGCTAACACAGTGTTTAGAACGGTAATATATGATCTGAAAGAAGCTGAACAAAGCTGTGTTCAAATGAGGAGAGATGTGTGAACAAGTAGTCAAATACTGGATAAAAGGAAAAAAAGGAGTGGAAATTCAGAAGACAGCAGTAGCTAATTCTGTCAAGAAATTCTTTTGCATATATTTTTGGCCTTTATTGTATGTAGTTGGATTCTTTTTCTTTTAACAATTCAGTCACTATTTTTAAAGTTAAATTTGAAAAATAAGGACAAGAGAGGGGAAAAAACCCAGCAAGAGCTCTCTCTATTGCTCTCCCCCTTTTATCTTTTTCTCCATATATTTTGTGGGTTTGTTTTTGTATTACTGCAGCAGTTCTGAATTTTAATGATAAAGCACTTGGCTTAAACCCAACGTGTGCAATAACAGGCTTAGTTGCTCAGTACTTGTCCAGAATCTCAGAGAATTTCAAACCTTAACATCTTTGGAACCAGTGCATATTTTATCCCCAGATTAAAATAACTAACTAAATAAATAAATGAAGTGTATGTCAGAACATGGAAGTTTTAACTTGATTTGAAAACCCTTAAGGCAGGAAAGACTAATTTATTTTCATTCCCTTTTTTTTAAGCCCAGAAAAAAAAAAGGCAAAAAAACCCCACAACCAAAAACAAAATCAAAAACACAAACCCAAAACAAAACAAAAAAAAAATAAAAAAACCCCCCACAACCAACAAAAAAGCCCACCAAAAATTTCAAAAGTAAAAAAGTAAAAAATGTATTATCAAAAGAAGAGAATATATCTGGCTAATATACCAGATGGGTGTGCTGCCATTCAAAAGGACCTCAAGAAGATGGACAAATGGGCCAGCAGAAACCTTGTGAAGTTGGATACAGAGAAATGCCAAGTCCTGCCCCTGTGGAAGAATAAATTCCGGTATCAGGACAGGCTGGGAGAGCTGCCTGGAACCAGCTCTGCAGAGAAGGGTCATGGTGAACAACAAGTTGAGCATTGCAGCAAAGAAAGCAGATGGCATTCTGGTCCCAGTGTGTCCTGGTGCCTAGTGTTGTGCCCCCAAAGGGGACTTTGCACTTCCTCTTGTTGACCTTCATGAGGTTAGCCCATTTTTCTAGCCTGTCAAGGTCCCTCTGAGTGGCAGCATGACCCTCTGGTGTATCATTTCTCCCAGTAACCAGAACTGGTGTCTGCTTTCTGAAATCATGCTGGACATTGAATCTCAGGGAGCTGAAGATGTGACAAGCAGCACTCTCCTCCACGCAGCACTCTCCGGCTGGCTTTAAACCAGATTCCTACCCAGTATGTCAGAGATGGTCTTTGGCATGTTAGATTACGTACAGAGATTAGATGTTTACATATTCAATGGGAGAGGTAACGTTTTCACAAACTAGGACTAACTACATTTAATCTGTAGGAGATTAAGCTCCTTTTTGGCTGCTTGCAATGTCTTTTTGAGAGAAAAGTAGCTTCCTATCACTGAAGGCAAAATGTGAACCAATTCGTATAAGCCTTTTTTCCTCCATCTGTTGACTGACTACTTTTCTCGAAGACTTTTTTCATCCCATATAGGGAAGCAAGCAAAATTGAGAAATTTACCTGGAGGCAATCCCTGTTTTCTGCATCCAGACCATAACCTGCTATAACCTCCACTTAGTTACAAGGTGGAAGCTTAGCCAAGGCGTGGGAGCTTGGCTGCCACCTGTCCCCAGCGATTTAAAGTCAAGTATCCCCAGCAGCATGGTGCTTTTGGTTCTGTGGACAATAAGCAGAACTTTTCATAAACTCTAATAAGTTACTAAAACAGTGTTGCATAAAAAGCAGTGCAAAGATTACAAACAGCAGTGCCAATCCTAATTAGGTTTAGCCAAGGTTTTCTCATTCATACAGCTAAAGGGAGCATATGGGATACGTCGTGTTGTCATAGCAGATTCTTTGCTTCAGAAAGTTGCATGAAACATCAAAGCCAAGTAAAATAATAGCTGCATACAACAAATGTGAGGTACAAGAGCTTCAGATAACATTTTTTTTTCACAGCCTGAGAGGCATTGCAGTAAGAATGAATGGAAAAATGCAATCTGCTGTAATGTCTATCGTCAAGTTGTTACTGCCTCTTCTTCTGAGATGTTATTTTTCTTTTTATATATAAAAGCATTTAAAATAAGCATTTTAAATAAGAATGCTTTTGTTCAAACAGCATAGAAAGCCCTAGAATTAAAAATATTAACTGGAAAAAATGTTATGCCTTTTAAAATCTTGAAATACTTCCTTTTCTTATGGTTGTAGCTCTTCTTTCTTCCTGTATTTTGAATGATTGAATCAGAAGAGAGTCAACAATTCTGATTGTGTTAGTTAATGACTGATACAAATCTTAGAATACTTTCTTACAAATATTACTATTTGTATGTAGATCTCTCTTCAATGTGATGGTTCTGAAACAGTGAAAAAGGCATTTCACCTTCTCTGTTGGGACTCACCTAGGAAGGAAGCCTTTTCAGATGTTCTAAAAGCTCTGGTGTATGTATGCCTTAAATACAACACTCATGCAATTTCAGTGACTCTTGGCTTCTCTGAGGAGCACTAAAGTAATTCTGAGCATGGAAATGGAAGCCAGTGGAGGGATCCATAGACTGAGATGAATGTCTGCTTCTCAGGAGAAAGTGTAAGATGTTTTTTACTATCCCTATAAGAGAAGAAACAAGACAGTGAAAAGTATGTTAGACTCAGTATGCGAATGAACTGTTTGTTTTCTTTTTTAGTCTTGGTTTTCCTCTAGTATTTTCACTCGGAATGCTGTTGGATTCACTGTTCACAAGTTCACAAAGAAATGAAATGCAAGTAGCTGAAATGTAGGCAGTGCCAGGAGTTTCCTCTCTATTTATGACTCTCTTCAAACTCTAACTAGTTTATGATTCTGTTTTTCTCCTTTATGTTCTTGATTAGCCAATCCCAGACAACCCAGTCCTTTAGGCTGTGGTTTCCATTTTCCAGCCTTTTTTTTTTTTTTTTATTTGTGGATGCATGTTTTTCAGTGTTTCCTTGGGTTTTTTCCCATTCAACTTGACAGAAGAGTGGAAAGCACATCAGTCAGCTTTAACAAAGTCTGTGGTTTCTCAAAGCCATGCACATCAGCAAGCCTAACAGGATAGTAGAAGTGGGTCTTAAGCTTTATATGGATGATCAGAAGTTCAAATCTCAAGTCAAATCGTGTCATCCAACTAACAGGGAAGCTGAGCTGGCATGAGAACTTCTGGATAATCTGCATGTCTGGCTTTGGGGAAGCAAATCAATAGGATTAATCCTCCCAGGTCAGTGGAAGAGTGGGACCCTTGGGAGCTGTTATATTTTGTGAAACCACAGTCTGAGCTCCCTTCTTCTTGCAGCTCTCCAGAATATATGATGTCTATCCTGTGGCTCTTGCGTATTTGAAGATTTGATGGCTGGCTGTTGGGATCAGAAAGGTTGGACCCATCTATATTACAGGAGAACCAATGATTGTAGACCAACAACTTACCAGTGATTTTTAGAACTAAACATAATGCAACTTTAATGCGATATTCAGAACTGCTCATGTAAGTCTTTTTTTTTTTTTTTTCTTTGCACTGTCTTATTTCTTAACTTGAGGCATGGTTTGAACTGATAAATACTACATGAAAAGCTATCTTCATATTGTTTCTGGAACGGAATCCTTGAAAGCTTTTGAAAAAACTCCTTATGAGGAGTCATAGTGTAAAGCTTTTTTTTAATTACTTATGATTTGACTCTCAGCTGGAAGGATTTGTTGTGGTTTGTTTTATTATTAACCCTCTTTTTTAGCTATTTGGTGAAAAATGGAAGACAGGGTCACTGAGAGAAACTGGAACTGTTTAGAGCCTGTAGGTGGCATTATGACATTACTACATTTCTATCAAGTAGGTCTGGACACATTAAAAAAATATAAAGTACCAAGAGGTCATAAAGTGTATAGCAGCTCTGCCACAGGTGATGAAGTTACATGACTGCCAACCAGTCATGTAGCAGCTTTAAATCCCTTTAAAAAAATCAATGTAATGCTTAACTTCAGTTCAGTGTAGCAGATGAACGCTATATAACCTATGAGTAATGTACTGAGTAATGCAATCTAACTGCTTCTTGAGAGAACTTGGCTGTGGTTTTAGTCAACTAAGATTAGCAACTGGCAAATCAAAACTGGAAGTCACTGCGTAGTCAAGAGCAGACAAGGCCAAGACATGCCTTAGGGCCTTAATTGTACTGGCCTATAGAAAACAATATGACCTGGCTGCATTACACTCCTGGTATTATGCCCTAGAAGTACCAAAATTTTACCACTTAAAAGGAATATTGTTGAAATTTTTTTCTTCTCAAAATCCAAGACTGTAAATGAAGATGCAGCTAAGAGCGAACACATATACTTCAGGACATCTAGGATTCAGCGAACACGCTCTCCTTCCTTCTGTGAATTTTCAGGTCAGTAGTTCTGAACAAAACCTCTGTTCCAGGGGGAGACAAGCTAGTGCATCACAACACAGAAACCACATTATCTTTTAAAATGTTTGTGAAAATCAGATATCTATGAGGATGCATAAAAGTATTCATCATACAAAATCAATCACGTATATTCTTCAGAATAACCTATCTTTTTTTAAAATAGAGATACTCTTTCAGTAGAGATCAGCTGCACTCAAATTATCTTCAGTATTCAAGATAAATTGATATGATCATTGTGATCTGAGATGAAAATTGTACTGTAGAAAGTATTTAAAACATAAAGCTTTCTTGTGTGTTCCAAATATGTTTATATGTTGACAGTACATATTAAAAATATCTTTACATAGTGTCAACATTTTAAATTGTAAGCAGCATTATGTTATATATGTCAAGTATGGCTGGAAAGTAATGGAACTGCTTACCATTCAAAGCATGATATCATGCTGACTGTTCTGCAACTGTAATTTAGGGTTTGCATACATAGAAGAGTGATTGCTTTGCATCAACCATGGGCTTAACACAGGTATTTTTGTATAATGCAGAGCAGTTGCCATAATCTAGTTTTCTACCAGAAGAAAAATCCTACCCCTATTTTTTGGTCAGGTCAGTGTAACTCAGATAATATGTCAGAAGAATGAAATAATTTAGTTGATCCAGGAACTGAACAAAACCCAACTCTTAATGACAGCACTGTCATTATTGTTTTCCTGTGGAAGAAAACAATCATCTTGCATAAGTTAGATGACCATTAATCAGAAGCTGCCTCTATATTGCATATGGACATGTATCTATATGAAATATGTTGTCCTGGGTTCAGCATTAACAGTCATTTTTTTTCTCCTTCTTGATAGCTGGTGCAGCACTGTGTTTCTGACTTTCAGCCTGGGAACAGCGCTGATAAAACCAATGTTTTTAGTTACTGCTCAAATGTTTAGTCTGATCAAAGATTTTGTGAGTCTTATGCTCTGCCAGGGAAGAGGGGAAGCTGGGAGGAAGCAGGGACAGGACACCTGACCCAAACTAACCAAAGAGGTATTCCATACCATAGCACGTCATGCTGGGGGATGTAACTGGGAGTTACCCGGAAGGGCTGGTTCACTGCGGGGTGGGGATGAGTTATCGGTTGGTGGGTGGTGAGGTGTTGCATTCTCTTGCCTTGTTATTTCTCTTATCATTATTATTATTGGTGGCAGCAGTAGTGATTTGTGTTATACCTTAGTTACTGGACTGTTCTTATCTCAACCTGTGGGAGTTACATTCTTTCGATTCTCCTCCCCATCCCTCTGGGAGCTGGGGAAGAAAGGGCAGGGGGGGAGTAGACTCTGTGGTTCTGATTTACAGCCTGGGCTTAAACCACGACATATGTATATTTTCAATTTTTCCACACAAGATTTTGTCAAGGCTAGCTTTACCTCAGATGACTTTTTTCCTGGTGTCCATTGAGCCATGTCTTCCAGTTGACAAGAGACTCTTGAAACTGATAGAGCTTTCTGCATTTGAACCATGAACTTGCATTCCTGGTTAACACACAGAGTACTGGAGCAATGAACTCTTGTAGGAGCATGAATACATTAGAAAGGAAGAAATCACTGTTAGGAGAGACTACAGTAACACAGCACTGTACAACAGTAAGCACAATCTATCCTCTATTCACTGCACTGGCTCCCTATGGAGTGCTGAATAGATAGAGCGGAACTTGCATCTGTCTGTCTTAGCAGCTCTGTTGGCTTTTTCATACTCAGTTCTGCCTGTCTTCCATATGGGATGAAACATTGTTTTGTATGTGCAAAGCTATAAATCTTGGACAATATTATCTTGACGAAATTCATTATGGATTCTTTCATTGGCTAATAGGTTAGCAATATATTTATTCATTAAAAGTATGGGCTATAAGAAGGATGAAGGGAAATGAATACTCAATAGAATTGTATTTGATTTTTGCTGGTGTTGATGTTATATTTGTCTTTATTCTTTAAAAACCTGTTTTGGATATTACTCATTTGATGCATTTTAATAAAACTGTTTTGAAATGTACAGTGCAATTTTCTTCTCAGACAGAAGCTAGTAAATGTTTTGCTATGAGAAATGGAGTTTGTCTGCATGATGAATAGTGACTTTGAATAGTGACTTTGTGTCTAAGCATAGTGATTGTGTCTTAGTGTTATGTTTCTTGTGGTGCTACTTAGCTGAAATACAGCTGAGGTTTGGGATCCTGATCTGACACTCAACAGCACAGCTTTACTGCTGTCTATGAATCCATGAGGACAAGCCTCGCAAGTTCAAATACAATCAAATAAAAAACTCTGTTTCCTATGTCAAATACAACTGTAAAAATTACA
The DNA here is from genome assembly GCF_963264785.1 of Psittacula echo. Classification (NCBI taxonomy): domain Eukaryota; kingdom Metazoa; phylum Chordata; class Aves; order Psittaciformes; family Psittacidae; genus Psittacula; species Psittacula echo. The sequence goes on from NC_137736.1 coordinate 112,797,341, forward strand.
GTTTCTATGTACAGAACAGTATATAACAGTTTTTGCATACTCATACATGCTCTAGCTGACTTCAGTGTTCACTGCTATGAGCATCCACTGTCTAATTTGCTTCTTAATAGATTCTGATGCTAATTTTATTACTTTTATAAAAATGTTTTCATTTAGAACAATAAAACTGTCATTTGTAAATGAGTCAGAATTAGACTGAGGTATTTATACTGTGCTTTTAATAAGAGGTAAATAAGATGTTTACTAATAATTATAGAGAAACAATCTAAGCAGTTCCTCTATTATATTGGAAAATATTAAGAAATTGAGGAGAGCAAGGTCTGTCTTAAATTACTAGTGCTACTTTTAGTGCTAAATTACATAGAGTACTAGTAACATCTTAGAGGTTCTGTCATTCTTCAGGCTTTATCAGTTTCTTCTCCAAGTACACAGGGCTGTCTTAGTGATGTACAGCCTTGAGATCAGGAACAGCTGGAATCCCTTTTCCTGCCTCTTGCTAATGGCAGTTCAAATGAATGGCAGAACTCCCACCAACTGGAATGGATGCCATTTTTCTTTGGAAGTGGGCAGCTGTGATCATGCAACTCTTCTTAAAAGTATTTCTTCAGACTTCTCCTCTTCTGAGGAATTGTTTTGATATTTTCTACTACTTTCTGATGCCATTATCATTATCTGACTTGCTATCCTATTTATTATATTTCTACTTCAAAGCACTTTCCTGTAACTATAGCCACTTGGTGTTGTACAGGGACAGAGAACTGGAGTCCTTGAAATGTAAGATGCTTTACTGTACAGTGCAGCAAACAACACTAACTGCCTCGTTCCTTCCTCTGCCACAACTCATGTATGGTGTGTGGGCCTTGACATTCCAAAGCAACCTTCAGATCTGTAAACACACTGAGCAATAAAAAAAACCTGTGAGTTAAAATAACAGTATCTAAAGAGAAGAAGGTTGCAATTCTCTGTGCAGAGAGAAAAAAATCCCGGAGCTATATCAGCTCCTTTCAGCTAACATGTGTTTGTAGACACCCATGGAAAGAAACAAATTCTGGGGACTGCTGGTGATGCTGGCCCAATACAGGCTTGCACCTCTTGGGTGCACCTCTTAGGCATGTTCCCATTAAAAACACAGGCTGTTGGATGCAACGAAACAAAGCCTGCAGGCTTCAAACGAAGCTTTAATTTTCAAGGCATAGGTTGAGCCTTTTGTTCTCAGTGTTGCCTGGAAAATCCAGACTTCCCTAAAACTCATTCCTAAGTAAGACGAGGAATTCCTGAAAGACGGTGAATGTAACACCTTTGGAATTCTCCTCTAGGGATATAACTATTTTCATAAAATACTAAATCACAGGCTGGTTGACGTTGGAAGCAAGATCTGGAGGTCATCTGGTTTACCCACCCTGCTCAAGCAGGGCCATGTACAGCAGGCTTCTCAGAACCCTATCCAAATGTTTTTTGAATACCTTCAAAATGGATAAAATCCTTTAGATAGGACAAATTGTCCTATCTGGGCAACCTGTGTCAGTGCTTAGCCATCCTCACAGTAAAAAATTGTTTCCTGAAGTTCAGAATATTCTCCCTGATCTACTTTACTAAAGGAGACATTTGTATTTCATAAAAAAAGAAGTGTTTTTATTTGCAAACATAGATAATGAAATAATAGATAGATGGCTACAGACAGGTAGGAGGGCCTGCAACAGACTTTGCTGTTAGCTGAAGCAGGTACACTTGCAACTCAAAGAAGGTGTGTCCCCTTCTAAGTATGTCTCCACAAATTCAGTACTCAAAAAGCACAGATAAATGGTCTCCCAGGAAACTGTAGTCTCTTTTGTTTCACTTCCTTGTCTAGAATCAAGACTGTGAACAATTGATTTCTCCATGTCTTTGTGAAGGTTTCCACGGTCCTTGCAATCCTCTCCTTTCCTCTTGGAACTGGCTAAAAAAGGGAAGGAGATCTATCTGAGGGCCTATGGGCACAACAGCCACCTGCCAGATTTTAAGTTATAATGGACAATCTCTATCACTGCCAGTTACTTCAGCTTCATATATCTTTTAAATACAACTTCATGACACTACCATCCCCTTTCTGATATTTTTGTTTCCATTTTGTGAAATGTCTGCCAAAAAAATCCCACTTCCTTCCCCCACCAAGTTAGAAAATGGAATGAAGTGGCTAGAGTAGATCTGTAGGCTGTTCTTTGGGCACAAGTTAAAATACAAGAAATTTCTTTTGAATATAAGGATAAAAAAAAAAATACCATAAGGGTGTTCAAACACTAGAGAAAGGTAGAGAATCTTTGGAGATACTCAAAGTCTGACTGGACATGGTCTTGGGGAACCTGCTATTGATGACCCTGTTTGGAGCGGGGGGGGTGGATTAGACAATCTGCAGAGGTGCCTTCCCAGCTCAGCCATTCTGTATTGCTGTGATTCTCCCACACTCTGGCTGCATGTCGCATCTGTTCACTTCTGCACAAGTCTGTGCTTTCAGCTCCAGCTAGGAACTCTTCCAGCTACTGACTTTTCCCTACAATATTACTCAGTGCCTGATGCAGTGTGGTCTTGATTTCTTCTGGGCTCTGGGCTCTATTATAATATCAGTGTTAGTCATTATTTAGTTTCTTAAATACATGTTCACTTTAAATATGATCATGTGGTTGCTTTTTCTTCTTTTGTAGAGGCAGTGCACCACAAATCACAATGACTCCAAACAAATCCTGTTTACAGTAAATAACTGCATTTGCTGTATAAAATACCAACTTATTATTATTCTTCGAACATTTTTAACAAAATAGACTTAAGATTTTTATTAACACCCCAATCATTTTACCTTTAGTCTGAAATGTAACACATTTGTTCTCAAACTAGGAGTGTTTTTTCATTCCTGGGGGATTTTTGATGGTTTTGGTTTGATTTGGTCTTTGAGAGAGTGTTTCTATGAGTCGGGGGGGGGGGGGGGGGGAGATGTGTTTTTTGTTTGTTTGTTTTAAATGAACGATATTTTTCTGATTAGAAAGGATAATACCTTTGTGTTAATTAAACAAAAAAAAAATAGTCATGTTTGTCTAACGGTTGTCAAATTCCTTTTTCAAGAGGCTTGTTAAGTACAAGTTTAGAAAGGACATATATATCTGTGTCAAAGATATACCACTTATTGGTCACTATAGAGGAGACCTCGTAGAGAAAGCTGCCTCTTTTTCCGGTTTAAGCCATAAATGACTTTTAAAATTACCTATTCCTGCCTAAGTTTCTCTATAAGTATTTTGTAGGCTGCCACAATATCAATAAAATCGAACATCCAAAAACACTAGACTTGCAGTCTAAGAGATCAGCATAAAACCATTCCTTATACCATCATTATGAACTGCTGAGGCAGGAAATGTAGCAGAATTGAAAACCTTGCTCCTACCAGATTCTGCACATAATGTCTCTTCCTGTCCTTCTCTTTGGTGGTGTCACTGGGAAGAAGCATTTCTGTACCTCAATCTCGTGATGAGAGAATAAGAAGGAGACAGGCAGGCAAGAAGAGATTCATCTGTGTTAGTTAGTCTAAGCTGTCTTTACAGATTGTGGAGAGAAGCTGGTAGTGTTATGAATTGATTCAACTTTAAGTTAAAAAAATAAAATAGTTCGAACAGTACATAGATAATTTCCCAAAAAAATTTTAAGAACATGGAAGGCGTTTTGCCACTCACAGATAAAATTCTGGCTGCTGTTGCAAAGTCACATTGATGGTCTTGAAAATTAAACAACAGCAGCTAGACATTTGCTGCTGCAACAAGGATAACAATTCATGGAGAAGCAGGGAAGTGTCCTAGTTTATTTCTATTGAGGGTTATCTTTTTTAAAAGGAAAAAAGCCTTTAACATACATAGGCTAAAAAGGATAAAATAATCCTATTTGTCTTTCTTTTGCTTCAGCAGACCTGAGCAGTGAAAAAGATTCTGAAAAAGCTGGATAGATTAGGAACCAAAAAGAAGGTAGCTTGGGCAATTTTAAATTAGTTTAAATCAGTTTCTATATGCTTGTTTCAGTACACATTATATTTTATATATCTGTATGTATTTTATATATCTGTATGAATTTTATATATCTGTATGAATTTTATTTCACACTTTTTATAAATGGTATATGGATACATAAATAATATGCAATTTATAAATTATAATTGACCGAATATGTATCTGCACTGACACTGACTCATTAATTGTACTAATTTGTAATTACTTAATAACAAAGTTAAATAATCATCTGAAAATATTGGAAAACGTAAAACAGACTGTTACATAGCACTATTGACTCTTTAGTAGTAAGACAAAATTTTGCCTGCTTTTACTAGCTGTAAACAAAAAGTAAGAATGAAAGTAGATTCCACTGACCAAACATCGAACAGTGGGAGGTACATGAGGGAAGCAGGGTTAGCATTAGATTGCTGTTGCTTCCTGCTATTTGGAACAGTGAGTACCAAGGTCATTGTCATACAAAATCTCTCAGACTTTATTTGCAGTCCAACAGAAGATCAAAGCAATTCTACCTAAGCAGCAAATCCAAAAGGAGCAACAGAAAACTGTGCCTTTTTAGACTAAGGAAGCAATATTTTTCAGCCTTCCTGACAACTTTTTTCCCTCTACGTGGTTGACCTTGTTTGCTTCCAGCTCTGTTCTCTCTGCTGCTACACTCCATTTCCAAGAAGTGCATATCTAGCCCTGCCCTTTTTTTAAGGCCGAAAATCTATTTAAATCCACCAAGTGAGCTGATTCCCAGCACCTTAAATGCCATTTTTCTTCCCAGTGGTAGCTATTCTAGTGTTTGGGTCTAGTAAAAACACTTCAGTCACTCACCGGTTCTTTTCTGATTCTGTCACTGATATGTTACTGGGCATTCCCAGTATTTCTTCTAAATCTCACTTGTGTTGCTTATTTGGACTGCATAGTCTTTTGAGGAGGAACTATGTGCTGCTCAGGATGTACAACAACATAACATGTCTGTTATCTCAGCTGGAACTGTTATATGAGAATAAAACATACATATTTTGTCTAGATTGGAAAATACTCTGAAGATACCAAATGGGATTACTCAATCCCTTGTTATTCCTCAGGATCATATCTATATAAATTATCTTCTCTTGGCACAGCTGTTTCATAATAACTTCTAATTCTACAAATTCAACTGCTTTAAAAATGTTTTTCATAAACATATTTCAGAGTCACAATTACCCTACATATACACTTATAGCATAAGAATTTTCTGTTGCTTTGGCGAAACATACTCAAATATATGTTTGTGTGTATGGCATACAGCAAGGATAAAAATGTACATACATTTTAAAGTGTCTATGGATTATTTTGTCCATCCATTTCACAGCTAACTTAGCTGTTGCTTTAGCAACAGGAAATCCAGTGCAGACAGCTCTCAGATCAGATGAAATGATTCAGCTCAGTTCAAGTCTGATAAATATGACATGATCATCATTTCTCTCATTATTTGTAGTCTTATACAAATAGAACATTCATTTTGCTTTTGCTAATGATGTGAAAATGCATTACTCATTATATATAGGTTATTGGTCCAACCTCTTACTCCCTTTCCCTTTGCACTGAAAGTCATAGTTCATACCTTTTGAAGCTGGTGATATCTGAGTGCATTATACTCCTGCTGAGCATTTAGTGTTATATATACATCATGTGCCTTGTTTAGCATAATGATGTAGTACTAAATCACCACTTGTCAGTTGTTCTGAAATCTGATAATCTGTCATTTCTTCAACTCAGGCCAGTGATGTCATGTAACAGGACTTTACAGGCTTATAGCTTGCCTTCAAGTCTCTTTGGGCTAATTATTTCAATTCACACCATCTATCTGCATCACTGCATCACTGCATCACTGCATCACTGAAGGTGCACAACTATTTCCAGTTGGTTTGTGTCCTGATCATTATTTTTTTAATCATAATAAAACTAATAATTCTTAGGGGAAAAAAGGACAACTCAAATCAAATAATTTATTTGGGGTTCGCTATTCCATTACTCAGGTACTAGTGAACAATCTAGAAAGTCAGTTTAGGGTAAAGATACATTTCTTATTTGCATCAGTGAAGCTGGTTATACATAGTATTTTGGTTAAGATGGATAAAAATGTATGATAAATATTTAGGATATATATAGATACAGAAAAGGGATTGGGATCAGTCTAGCTTTTTGATTGGTGGTGAAGTAGGAAATGGATGAGGGTATGCTTCTGAACATAATTTGAACATATTTTGTTATGATGTAGATATCAATAGGCAGGAGTCTTTGTGGAACTTGTGAACTAGTAGAAGGTGTTTCTTAGAGCCACATTTGGAGATCATAACCCATTCTTGAAAAAGATATTTGAGCAAATGCGGATTTGTTTGATGAAAAGTAGACAAGAACATCTAAACTAGTCACCCTAAGTGCTTTCTGTAGCAAAGCAGAAATGAATTTATCTCATCCTAAATAGTGTATGAGGAATAATCAAAGCTTGAGGCCAAAGTTTCACCAAGCCTTCATTTTCTCTGGCTTTCTCGGTAGGTGATACACCATCACCAGGAAGATAATTTGGCCAGAGTAGGGCTCAGCGCCTGTGCTCTGGATGTGCTGGCTCTTCTGACTCCAAATGTAGCTGTGTAATCTGTGGCAAGGAGTCACTGTGTATACGATATCTCCTAAAAAGAATTGAAAATTAAATGTCTCAAATTTAATTAAAGTAGAAAAAACATGTATTGCATTTCCTCCCCACACACACTTTCCCAGGGGACTTCCTAAGTCTGCAGTGATTCATCTTTCCAATGACTCATGAAAAATTTATCCTTGAAATGCTTATCCATGTTGCCTTTGAACCCCTTTGTCCTGAGTTCAGCAGTAGCCGTTGTTTTTTCTCCTTCTTGGTGACTGGTGCAGCGCCAGTTTTTTACTGAAACTCACTGCATCCACAGTGCCCTTGAAAAAGAATCAGCAGGTCTGTTACCCATTGCATGCCTCCTTTTGTTTCTTTCAAAGATGGCTGCCCATGGTATTGTTTGGTGGAGGAGACTGTAAACAATTGATCCTTTCTCTCCATACTGTAGTTTCTCGCTACTCATGTGGTGAGGGACGGAAGCACTAGTTCCCTCCGAACTAGGGCTGAGACATAGAGCATTCACAGAATGCGGGTCATCAACGATTTATTGCGCAGTTACAATTCCTTATATTTGCCACCCAAGCACCTCCCCAGGGTCAGCTGGTTCCTGTCCCTCCTAGCAGCTTCCCGTCCGTGCACCAATCCCTACATCTCCCCCGCCTCAAGACTAGAAAACTCAGGGTTTTAACAGCTATTCCAAATAACAACTTATAACTCTAATTAACTAAGTAAGAAAGGTTTGTGCCACTAAGTATTCACACACAGTGCATATTACATAATCAAACAAGAAGGAAACAAACATCCTAATACTAATAAACACAGAGCGTCAGCCTAAAGGGACCTAGACGCAGGTGTTTCCGGCCTGAGTGATGTCGTATTCAATGGCCGGCTACAAAGTTCGTAAGGCACGTCGTGACTGGATCCGTGAGTGAAGTCATCTGGACACACAAGGGCCATGGATGTCATTTCACACCTCTTTCCATCACTCTGTCCCAGATACAGCCAAGCGCCAATCACCACCTGTAAAACATAGCTCAAATACAAACTTACAGACACAGCTACAAATACGGTAATAACCATTTTGCCAGTACCCAGCATAGCCCAGTGTCCCCCTCCACACAGGCATAGCCTCGCCCGTGAGCACGTAGGGCAAATGGACCTATCTTGACCTTTTCCAGACCTTTCACCCGTACCTGTGGATACGGGGGTTTGTTTAGAGGTGGAGCAAAGTGCGAGCTCATGGGGGATTGTTCACTTGATCCATGCGAGAATTGATTTAAACTAGAGCAGAAAGTAAAAGTCAGCACACACAGACTGCAGGAGCTCCTCTGGGTACGGTCTCCCCCGCCTCAAGACACACGAGGCGAGCTTTCAGAGTCTGGTGCGTGTGTTCGATGATAGCTTGGCCAGTGCTGTTATGAGGACAACCAGTCTTATGCTCAATGCCCCAGTGTTGTAAAACCAAAGCCACCAGTTGACTTGAATATGCTGGACCGTTGTCTTGATCTTGATCTGGCTAGGGACTCCCAAAATCGCCATGACCTCGCGCCAATGCAAAATGGCCGCCTTAGTGTCTTGCTTGCTTTGTGCCATAGCCAAGATGACACTGCTACAGGTATCAACCGTGACATATATATAATAGCACATAAAAACTGGAGCGCAACAGCCAGGGACTGGCAGACCTTGTGCAACACGGTCTGCACTATTGTTACCTTCAGTTAGGAGTCCAGGGATGTGCGAATGACTGTTACAGTGATTTGGGTAAATTTCAGCAGGTCGCTCAGACAAAGCCTGAAAAAGGACTTGCGCACACTCCATCGTAGCCTCAATGGCCAATGGGGTCCGCAGATCACTGTCGTAGCACAGTAGCTACAGTATATGCTTCCAGAAATTGAACTGCTATTGGCTAGACGTAACCAATATAGATTGTGATTGGCTCAGAAGTGCAGTCCACACATTTTGAAGCAGAAAACAAGCTCGCTAAAATTATCCATTCGCTACCTTTCTCACATAACTTGCAGTTTCACCATCCCGCTCCCACATCTTGTTAGCCTTGAGCAAAGGCCAAGTTCCTTATTCTACTGCACGTAACTGTCCTTTAGTAACCTAAGGCTAGGCCTCACAGCCTGAGTAACTTGAGTTCAGGCCTTGCAACTTAACTCAGAGTCTGGCTAAGACCAAACAGCTGGGATTGCTCACATGTCCATTGTTCAGCTGTATTCTTCATAACCATCATCTCCTAAGGCTGACATCTCTGGGTTGGTCACGAAATGTCCACCGTCCCTTAGCCACTCCACAATTCCCTCTTTTTGTTTTTGAGCAAACCAGACAGATGTTACATTTTTCTTAACTATAGGCATCATACACCACAACATATAACTTGTTACTAATACAAATAAAACTAACACACATAATATAGTTACTCCATCCATCATCTTTTGTTAGCCATTTAACCCCCTCTTTCAATTGTTGTACACTCTTATAAATTGATTCCAAATGACCTGACAAATTCATGCAGCACATCCCCTCAAATTCAGCACAACCATGCCCCTGTGCCAACAATAAAAAGTCGATTGCTGCCCTATTTGTAAGGTGGCATGACAAACACTATCAACATCAGTCAAAAGCCCACTTAGTGCAAGCACAGTAGCATTTGTCAGTTCCTTCTTATCTTGCTGTGATTCCTTCAGCTTTTGTTGTCCCTTGGTTCATGTCCAACTCCACGTAGGCACTTGCTGATCTGGGTACATGGCTGTTCTTTGCCAGAAAGTCATTCACATCTCCGCCTTTTTCTTTTTATACAAGCCAAACATGCTTTGTAGCACTCATAATCATTCGTTGGATACATTAAAAATACACAGCAACAAAATCAAAATCGTTAAAATGACAATAAACACCATTAGTCCACCTTTTACTAGAGCAACCAGCCAACCTGTCAGTCCCCATTCACCTAACAAATTGTCCAGCCAAAAGGCTTGCCTGTCCTCATACACCATGTGTAAGATCTTAGCATGTTTCCATATTTCTTCAACATAGGTCAATCACAGGCTGCTGGGTCTGCCATTTTTCTCCTGATGGCTCTCTGATAACAGGGGAGGCCATCCCCTCACATCAAGGTCTGGCACAGCATGTGTCCCCATCGCTCCACGCCTGCTGGGTTGCAGCCAACAGCGGAGCTAAAGGTTCTTCTTGGTGGCAAACACAGAGGCCAACCCAGTCTTGCCCTTGACTGTGGCAGCAGGCATTTGGTCAACCTTAGTTCTTGCACCTCGTTGTCAGTGCAGAGTTTCACCTGCTTCATGCAGTAACAAGTTGCTACTGTGGCAAAGCACACACAGATTTACATTACCAGAGTAACTATTACAGGTTACAGCAGCACGTTGAAGATGCTGATGGCAGCAAGAAACCAGCCAAAAAACTTTCTTACCAGTGGAGTTCTCCCACCCTCTTAATTTGTTCCATTACCTGCTTTATAACACTACCATCATATTAGAATCTTTCTAGCTTTTGTCTTAGAATTTTCTAGCAGCTGCTGCAAATTTGCATGCTCTAACATCTCTTTTACAAGTAACAAATGCACACAATACAAGGTACAGTTTCTCATTAGCAACTGGCTAGTAAATACAGGTGGTTTTATACACAAAATCACAGCCTCTAATAATAGCTACGTTACAAGCACACATATTCAAGTTGTTACTTTTCAGCTGCCCCCAAGTGATGTCCTGTAATCATTCTTTTTTTTTTTTTTTTTTTTTTTCTATTTCATTCTGCTTGAGGTATTCACTGTCAGCTCCTATAACTGAGGCACTGGGTTCCTCCACTTGTCTGTCCAGCTCATGGCAAGGCTTTGCAAACTTTGCAGGCAGCTGCCATGGACCTGTAGGTAGGAGAACACAAACATACCCCCTCTCCCACGCTATCAGCTCTTGAGAAGGAGGCCGGTTAAAGTGATTCAAAGGCATTCTGATGGGAAAGAAATGTGAAGCTACAGCTGCCTGCCTGCTTATCAGCAGCAGTAAATACCTGCCAGCAACGGCACTTTGCATTAACCCTTTCTTGTCCAAAATGTTAACCTGCTACCCATTAAAACTTTTACACAAACCCAACAACAAAAAATACATAGAGCACTGTCCACCCTCAGCACACACACACACGCATGGGATCCCACAAGCACACTCCATACAATTACAATATTTGAAACACAAACCCCAAACAATCATTATTCCCACTATATGGTCCCTCATACAGAACGTGGAGTAAGGACCCTGTGAAGACAATTAAAAATCAGCTCCAAGCAGCATCATCGCAGTGTGAGGTTGCAGGCTCAACTTTAGCAGGCATCCCCGCAGAGGCTCTGCCCCCCCCCACATTGCATGAGCCTTGGGCTTTTACACTGACCAAAATGCACACTCATTCCGATGCAGGTGGCCAGCCTACATGGGAAGAAGTGGTCAGCAATATCCATAAAAATTCTCCAAAGGCTAACAGAAACATAGATATACATGGATATATATTTGCCAACTTCTAGTACATGTGGATCACAGAGAGACTATCAAATGAGTTGTATATGGGGTTTCAAGTCCACAGCCCACCACAGCACTCACACACCGTTTTCAAAAGGCTGTAAGGGTACCTTTTTTTTTTTTTTTTTTTTTTTTTTCCTAGAACATCAAAACCAAACTGAACACTCCAGCCTGGTAGCCAAGGATAAAGACAGTGTCATTAGTAGGGAGGATTCCCCCAGGGTAGGCTTTGAGGGTTGTTGTCGCTCGTTGTGGGGAACCCCCCTGTCCCCTGCCCTGTCGCACAAAGGGGAGTGTTGCCAGGGCTCACAAGACTCCACTTCCCGGTTTTTTGCTGTTGCCGTGGCCGCGGTTTCTGGCAGTCGCGCTGCAGCTCCAGCGCTGCCCGCTCGGCCGCGCGGCTCGGGGGCTCCGGCCACGCCTCCCGGGGCACTTTCCTCCACAGCTCCCGCGCTTGCACCCGCGGCTCCTCCACTCGCAGCGCCTCCGTGTCCCGCAGCCGCTCCAGCAGCTCCTCTCCTGGAGACACCTTTCTCGATGGCACCCCACGTCTCCCCTAGATCTCCTGCTTTCTTTTCCCCCGCCAAGACCGCTTCCAAAAGCTCTTGGCGGATCCGTCCCCATCGGGAGGTATCTAATACGTCTATGGGGGCCTCCACCGCCCCCCGGCCTCGCAACCATTGGATGCAGTGGCCCACTGGCTCCGAGTTTATCGCCTTCGGCAACCCAGCTTGCTGCACGAGGGCCTCCAGTACCTGTACCACGTGGCTCACATCCATCGCTATCACGTCGGGGTCACCACTTGTAGTTTCTCGCTACTCGTGTGGTGAGGGACGGAAGCACTACTTCCCTCCGAACTAGGGCTGAGACACAGAGCATTCACGGAATGCGGGTCATCAACGATTTATTGCGCAGTTACAATTCCTTATATTTGCCACCCAAGCACCTCCCCAGGGTCAGCTGGTTCCTGTCCCTCCTAGCAGCTTCCCGTCCGTGCACCAATCCCTACACATACCATCAGGACTGTGTACCTGTTTGTCATATCCTGACTCTACCTTGCTGAGTTGATTTTCTGGCTTGACATTGGATCTGCCTTTTCATTACAGGCTTGCCTGGTGATCACTGGACTACGGCTGACCCTGATTACTGACACCAAACCTTCTTAGCTCTTCTGGGACTGCACCTTTTTGGAGAGGATGGTGTCCCATTCTATCTCCCTGTAGTGTTTACTCACGTCTCCTTGTGGGGCAGCCCCATCCTGATGCTCCCCTGATGCAGCCTGCTCAGTCATTGCTCTTGCAAAAGCAGTCCTTGATCATCCTTTCTGTCTTTCTGTGAGGCAGAAAGAACTCTTCAGGTTCTGTCATTCCATGCATGAGATAAGAGAACAGAGTCATGCAAAGGCTTCAGTGTGAAGGTGAACTATGTGTTTACATAGTAACATTATTGTTTCCTGTCTTGTTCTCAAACCCTTTTCTAATAATTGCTAACATTTGAATCATAATTTCTTTTTTTTTTCCTTTTCTGGACAGATGCTAAACATTGAGCTAACATTTTCATAGATCTGTCTGTCACAATGCAAAGATCTCACTTCTGAGTCAGCTTATAGCCCATTTCATTTTTATTACGTGCATCAGTTTGCATTTACCTACCTTGAAATTCATCTGCCATGTTATTATTCAGTCAGTCATGTAAAGCTTTTCTGAAGTTCTCTGTATTTAGCCTTTGTTCTTTCAATCTCCATGAGATCTGCAGCTTCACATGAGCTGTCAAATTGGTCACTGCTTACCTCTTTTCTCAAGCAATTTAGGAACAGTACATTCTGTGAAACTCTGCTGACCTTCCATTGGGAAAAGTGACTGTTCACCACCAGTTCTTTCCTACTCTTGGCAGCTCGTCTCCATGCCTGTTCCAACCACTTTATCACAAGGCTGTTTAGTTTCTTTATAAGACTTTGATGACTGATCGTTTCCTTTTGCAAATCCAAGCAGGATGTAATGTCTGTAAAAAATCCCCATTAACACATATATTCACTGAATCTGATGAAGTGGAGGAGTGTGCGTGAGCCATGTAGGGAAAAAGGGATTCACTCTGTAAAAGTGCCATTTCTTATAAATGTGTAGAATGGCCAAAGTTCTTATTCCAGCCCTGACACAGGAATTTAGCCTGTGGTGACTGCTCAATAGATGCCTTAAATTTGTAAATTCCTGTGCTCCACTTTGATCTCGCACATTCTTGTCAGAGATACATTTCATACAAATTGCACAAATTCAGCTCAAAGGCAAAATTCTGTGGTGCTGGTTTACTGACAAAAGGGGTTTTAGTCAGGAATTTGATTCACTTATTACAGTGATCATACCTAGCCCTGGAAAATTGTTGATAGCATCAGAGTTAATGAATATATAAAATATATGGCAAGAATCTTCTTTGGCAATTTTATAAGCAGCATTCTGTTAACAGTAGTGGCAGGGTAACTAGAAAATATTTCTATTCATAACTTGCTTAGTAATTCTGCTTATTTTTTCTGGTTTTGAGAAAGTCTTCATAACATTGAAATGTGAACAAAATTATAAATATGATATTCATGTTTTCCCATTCTTTTTATCACTACTAGTAAAAAACCCAAAACACCTGCTTTCTTTTATTGTGTGTTTGTTTGCTTGCTTTTTTTTTTTTTTTTTATTGTCTGACTTTCCCCTTACTATCCCCCACTCAAAAATATCAGCAAATGGGCTAATAATTTTATTAAGGGCTACAGATGCACAGCCCTAAATTCATGACAGCAGGTAAAAACTCTGTACTGCTATTAAAGTTTATAGAAAACTGACTTGTAGCTGTAGAGAATAAAAGTTTATCTTGATCTAACACAGAAAGAAATTGATAAATTAGCTGTAAAGCACAGAATCATACCTCTGAAATCTCTGACTTCCTGCTGAGTGTGTGTTTACTGGAAATAATTTCATGGAGCCATAAAATAGAAAACCAGACTTATGTAGGTCTATACAAGGATAGCTTTTCATAAACATGTTTTGAACTGCTCTATTAACTAAGATTATGCCCATCTGAATATATTTTACATCACTGGACTTGTGTACTACATGCATTTGTGTTACTGTGAAGAAATGGTCAAAGCAGATAATGTTCTTAGGTATACAAGTTAACTTCACCTCATCAATTTACCAATGCCATAGGTAAGTTGTGGAATATCCAGAGAAGCCTCGATTTATCAAAGGTAGGATGTTACTCCTGAGTGGTATTTCACTAAGAAGAAGCCTTACACCATGGATGAAGAGAGTGTGGATCTAGAGTGTAGCTGTGGGTTTGCTTTTCCTGCTTATGGCCCCTGGCCAATGTGTTTTCTATCAAGTTACAAAATGCTGTGCAGGATATTTCAAGTTTTCAAGTGTCAGAATGCCAGTGAAGCTGTTGCAGCAAAAGGTACCAATACTGAAAGACTACCTCTGGAAGGGCCATGTCTTTTAGCACTTTCAAACATTACTCATGTACCTCTGAAACTTAAAAACGAATAAATATGTCTGCTTCATGAGTGCTACTCTTCAGGTGTACATAAACACCTGGATATACAACACAGCCTGTTCTAAATTCTGTTGTGGACCAAGTGGATTACATGGAGAACAGTTTTCTTGAACTCTGCACTAGTGAGATCCTCAATGCAAGGTTTCCACCATGCCTAACTTACTCCCTGCCTTGAAACAAGCCCAAGCTCTCTGAAAAGCTAGACTTGCTCAGTGAATTACCCTCTTGCTACACAGTGTTGACTTCCCAGCTTCAGCTCAGACTTGTCACACTGGATTTGCCTGTTTACCGCTGTACTGTGCCTGATCTAGTGACCGTAACTAGACTTGATCCTGAGCCTGACCTGTTTTGACTTCATGGCTGGCCCTCAGATCTACAAGAGCACTATGGACTAAGCTGATGGTCTGGGTTTCAGGCTGATCCCACGTCATTCTCCCACCCCTGCCCTGCCAGATATGGCATTGTGCTTGGATCCCAGTTCCCTGTGCCTTCATCTTTTGTTTCCCAGTCCCATAAATTGTCTCAGAAAGGCTTGGGTTATGAATAGCAGAAAGGCTTATAGACAGGTTGAAATAAAGCCTCACTGCTGTTCCTCCAGACTCATCAGTCAACTCCTTGTGGTTGAAAGACTGATTGCTCTATGGTTGGTGATGAGTTATTCAACATCCCTGAGGAGATGCATCATGTATTATTATGAACTCTGCCATGAACTCTCTGCAAAGGGGTTTTGGACTTTGAGCCTCTAAGGCAAGAGTGCCTAAGAGTAATAAGCGTGGGGCTTTGCTTCCAGGCACATTTGCAATTCTGCTGTGCCACTCTGGCAACTATTATTTTCGCAACTTTGGATATATTCATGCCTCTATGTGCAGGAGCCAGTAGACGATGTTCGAGGTCTGATATACCCCAAAAGCTCCCACAGCTTATGTACATTTGTAGCCCTTGGAACTGCTTCAGGTTCACTGATATGTTTATGTGGCAGTGTAACAAACAGGACTGTGACTGTGCCTCATTACACTGTTAAGCATTTGATAGGTTATTTCAAAAATTCATAATTCACAGCACCACCCTTGTATATGCTGGACTGATCACAGCACCAAGGGCTTTCAAAAGAACTGTCAACTGAACCAAGGAGGAATTCTGTAGTACTCTCCTCTGGAATGAGCCTATCGAATGCAGAGTCAGACCTTGAACTTTACCTCCCAGCTCCTACGTGTAGCTCAGGGAAAAACACTGAATCTTCACTTGTATTATTCCTCAAACCAACAGAAATTATTTTATAGATTTTAAATATTATTTTATTGAAAATGAATACAAGCAGTAAGGACTTTTAAGATCTCTGATAAGCAATTCTCCATGTGTGACAATGAGTATAAATAGTATTTGATCACATGACAGTAGAATCTGCCTTTGATTTTTCCTTTAATAGAAAAATCCTGATTATTTTAATTCAGAACTGTCCATTGAAGGAGACAAATGAAATAAAATACACTTGTTTTGTCAATTTACCATGTAAAAGGGAAGATAAAGACATTTCCTGTTCAAAAAGAGTGTTTCAGGCACTCGTTATAAGAGGGCTCTTACCTCTCTATGTTTATGTATTTTGGGAGGAAAGAGAAAGACAGCAGGCAAGCCACTGAGACAGGCAAAATATTACTCATAGTATTCATTCTGAAAACCAATCCTGCCAGAAAAGGCATGTAAAGCTTCCAGCTGTGTCTCATAACCTTTGTTATTACTGACATACTTAAACTAAATATTTACAAGTTTCAGCCATGGTTTTATTATTAGTTTTATGTTTAATTCTTTCTTTTAATTACAGCCTACACCATAAGGCTTGTGAAATATATAAGCATTTCTTCTTATTTATTAGTGGTTATGTTCTTTTCCACTGTCATATTCCTTTATCTTCACATAGATTCTCTGCCACCTCCACAGATACAGGTTTCTTCCTATCTTTTCCTGACCGATAAACATTACATGATTTTGCTTGATGTTACTTAAAATAAAGCTTCTGCTCAATTAAGTGTGTATACTGCCAATTTACCATATTTGGCAGGACACTTTCAGCATTACATTCACTGGAGTACAGTCAAATTTTGTTTGTCGGTTATGGTACAGAAGTTATTTTGGGAAAGTCTGCCAAAGAAGCAGTGATAAGAAATAATAAACCATGTCAAATTCATATAGAAAAGGTTCTAATCAACTGTGACTTCAAAGAGTTTATATAGAATCTATTTTCACCTGGAGCTTGATGGGCTGACAGTAATGATTACATGTACTTGAGTGAAGAAAGGTTCCAAAGGATATACTGTTATTCCATCTTGAATATTTGAAATATTCCATCTTGCCGTTTGAAATGTGGCTTTAAGGTAGAAGAGTTCACATATTTGTGGATAGAGAAGTGAATAGTTTTTTATTATCAGTTCAAAATTTTTCCCAAATAATCCATGATCTTCACTGTAAAATGGATATTTCATGTATTTGCAAAACAGAAGTCTTTTGGCACACACTGAATGCCAGGTTCTGGCCACTGCTACTTACATTTTAACAGGACTGCTTGCTAGAAATAAAGTTATATGTGGAATTGCATACAAAAGCTCACTTTTGAATATTTTCTCCTTTTGGACTCTGGAGCAGGCCTCTTGCCTCAATTTGCATTTATTTGGGAAACTATGACTACAGAAAAAGTTGTGGTTAAGACAAAGAAATGTCTCTCCTTGTCACAGTAGATGCTTGTTTGGAATCCAGTCCTTTTAACATAAGCGACAGAGAAGTCTATGAAACAGTACTTTATTTTGCCAGGCTCCAGAAACAAGTTTCATAGCTGTAAATACAAAGATCCTACTAAATAAGATCTATATCTGAGGATTTTTAAAGTGTATTCTTTTCTTCATAATGGTATGTTCATTAGTTCTTTTGAAAATGCTCAGATTTTGTCATTTTCTTCCAAGTTACCTCTTATAAATTCCAGTGGAACTTCTCACATTGGAGAACATTATGGATGAGGTTCTGCCTTAGGTGATGTACTTATGGTAGGGCATGAGTTCCTGCACATATTGAGCCAGAGTGTTTCAGGTCCCAGTACGAATGTGCGTGCCAGGTATCTGTTCTCAGCCTCCATGGTCAAGGCTGAGAGAAATTTAAGAGCTGGCCCAGAACAAGTAGACTAGCAATGTTTCTGGGTTATGTGTATGCAAAGAGATGTTGGGTAGGAGAGAGAAGGGTTTCTGCAGCTGCCAAGAGGAAAGATTTAGAGAAACTGGGAAGCCTGGGGTATGAAGCAGTCCAGAAAAGGAGGCTCTGATGACCATCCTTGGTGAGCTAAGATAAAGATCCTCTTCACCTCTGCTGGATATATATGATGGAAAGGTTTGAATAACCTGGGGTCTAAGGAGCAGAAGATCAGCTTCAAGCAGCCAGGGAAGGAGGGATCAGCTGTGTCAGCACTGGCAATAGAAAGATACAGCAGAAACACATAATTCAATGTCCCATGCTTAGAAGGTTTGCCTCCTCCCCTGTTCCACCCTTCCTTCAGTTGCATGTATATTTATAACGGTTCTCATCTGATGCACAGACTTTCGTTGTCTTTTCCAGAAAAAAACTGTCAAGCTCTTAGAATATCTTCTGGAGCCACCCACTGCCTGCCCCACACTGCAGTACGCTGGCTGATAATTCATCCTATATAGGGTGGCTTACAGTGCTCAAGTTGCTACTTTGTATTCTTATTTTTAATGGAAAGAGGAAGGATTTTATTTTGGCTGAGAGCCGAGGCCGCAGCACTTTGCATCCATAAGCAGAAATTTTTAAAGAGAATGCTGAGAAAGAAGTAGCAGTAGACCAAAACTACTGTTACCTGTACGTGCTTCTTATGACTCTCACTGGACTCACCAAATGAAGTCATGCAGGAGTAAATGAGGTTATGTGGACATTGACTTTCTTCCCAGCTGAACCTTTTTGTATTTTTTTGAGCATTTCCTTTAGCTGGCTGAGGAAAACCAAATTTATTTTCTCTTTCTTTTAAAAACATTTTTATTTTAGCAGGACAGGTAATACTGTTAAGGGTTCACTTCTATATTTTTAAGGACTTATAGCCATTACTTGATTCTTTTAGCTATAAATCTCAGTGTCATAGAGTAACTCACATCCCTGAAACTAGCATGTTATTATGTTGCTCTGATTTATCCACTGAACTTTTCATTGGGCTCACTTTCATTCCCCATAAATATCCATCTTTTACATGATATTACATGTTTGCCTGCCTATGCTTTTGAGAACCTATGGTGAAAACACGATGTCCTGGAATCACCTCTGCTGCTTCTCATGTGTGGGGCTATAAAACAAAGGCAGAAGGGATCTTTGGGGAAATGGTATCACTACTGATGCTGACATCAATTCTCCATAGCCGTCTGTATATATATCTTCCAGACTTTTCATTTTGTGGGTCAGACGGTCAAATGTAGGATGACCACCTAGGCTGGGAGAGAGAGAATTGTGTCCAGCCACTGCCCTGGCGTTAAATAGCTCAAGCCCAATATTATCTCTTATCTTTTCCCACCTTGTTACAAACTTTCCCATGATGAGCGATGTAGGGTAAAGTTCAGGCAAAAGCTCATTAAATCAAACCTCAGTGAACAACACACAACTTTGAAGTCATGCTTGTACACTCATTTGCTTCTCAATTTTCATTTCTTATTTCTGCCTGCCAGCTTCAGTCTGCAATGCTTTGTTTAATCACCAGATCCCTCTCTTAGCTTGAAGGAAAAATAAACTAGATTTGTCCCTTTACTCTGTTAAGAATATCTTTGGAGCATCCTTCAGATTTAGGGCAGATGACATTTCCACTTTATTTAAAGCAAGCAGGAAGCTAAAGGCCACACTTTCCTTCCTGACTTTCTGCTGAAAAGGCTGGTCTCCAGGGGACTTGGAAAAGGAATGCAAAGTTGTTCAAGATATCTCTCAGTATCAGCAGAGCTATAATATTAAGAATGATGCCCTACAATAAACTGATGAAACCTGGCAATTTACATCTTTTAATCCTTCACTTATATTTCTAGTTCGTCATTCTTTATCTGTGATGTGTAAGAATGTAAGTTCTATTTTCAGTTGACATTTTATAACTCACAAGTGTGTGAACATCTGAAATCCCAAAACAAATGAAAGAGATTAGAAAAACATTAAATGAAATTCCACCGGGCCTAAGTTAATATTTATTCAGACTCCATGACCTTAACACTTTGCCTTCCACTATTATCTCTGTTCTGCACCTCACATTACTATCCATAAGAGCCAGAGGATGAGCTTCAGTTTGCTTGTGCCAAATACTGGCATTGTGGAGAAGTATACATGGTATCTGGCTTATCAACAGGCGACAGGCAGGGCCAGAATTGACACCTACAAATATTTCCCACAGTATCAAGAAAATGATAATGTTTTCAAATATGGTTTTGAATGAGTACTGGCAATCTTTCTCTGAGAAAATAAATCATAGATTTTAACTATGATTTCAGTAAGTTACATCTAAAAAGTAGAAAGATAGGAAGCTCAAAGCATACAGTGGAGCTAGTCAAATGTCTCTGCACCAGTGGTGTAAGAGAACTTATTATAATTACTTACACTGGACATAACTTACTGAAGTGCACAAAAAGAATTTTTAAATCAAAACACATCACATGACATAGACAAAACATATTTAGTACTTTAGATTACTTCTGCAGTATATTGCTCATGTTACACAGTCTATAAGCCTCTTCTTTTTCCATGCTAAGTGGTTCCCATTAAAAATTCAGCATTTACCCAGAGATAAAGCAGGTTGCAGTGACTCGCTTCAATAAATTTTCCTTTTGGTTGGAAAGGAAAAATGTTTTTGCATCTTACAGCTTTCAGACTGGTACTTTTGATAATTTCTGGGTCAAATAAGGTCAAGTTTGTGGATATCATACTGAAAAAGCACTACCGTGTGTTCCTTGAACATCTGTCCCATTTTTTACTGAGGTTTACCTTTTTTTTTCAGCATTAAGCATAAAACCTGAACTTTGCGTATTAATATTGCTTATACATACCATGTTTCCTTTATTCCTTTTTTTGGTTCTCACAGCTTATCTTTGCTCCTTCGTTCTTTTTCTCATGCAAGATATAAGTATCTCCTTTTCACATGTGCCTGATTTAAAAAGTATTGCCTGTACAACTGGAAATACTAGACGTTTCTTTCCTGAACTAGTGTTATAATCGGTGGCCAGTTATCTTTCCTTAACGGGTCAGCACATTCCTGTTTCTAAAAGTTTCTGGAGTAGATAATCAGAATTTTCAAACTTTCAGAGCATACAGATTTTTCTATGCAAGATTTCTATTTGGTAAAAAGGAAGTTATGACTAGTTGCTTCTGAATCAGACCAATTTAGCTGTTGATATTCAAGCCCAGTTGCTCAAGTATGATTTACAGGTTAGGCAATGGGGCTGTGAAGTTCACGTCTTAGATCTCTTTTTTTTTTTTTTCAGCTTCTGAAGGGGATAGCAAAATGGATGAGTAGGGCAGTAGAAACGGACATAAATGGATTGTCTTTCAAGCAAAATATAATGTGGGAAGATCTGAATCTTCTCCCTGGATTACCCTTTTCCATGGTGCCCCTGAGCATCTTTTGAAATATCTGTTTCCCATCACTCATGGTATTTAAGGATATTTACCTAGAACAAAAGGAATATTATGGCACTGAATTTTTACAATGCTTTGTGCTTCAAGAGGATGATCTATACAAGCTTAAATTAACATATTACTTTTATTCTTCTCATAAGAAAGCAGAGGAGTTTTAAGTAAAGCATGCTGCTTTGATTCTTCACATTTGTTTTGTACAGGCTTTGTTGGTGTCCTGGTTTAGCAGTAGCAGTCATTTTTTCTACTGGTGCAGTGCTGTGTTTTGACTTTTGGCCTGGGAATAATACTGGTAAAGCCGATGTTTTCAGTTGCTGGTCAGAATGTTTACCCTGACCAAGGACTTTGTGAGTCTCATGCTCTGCCAGGGAGGAGGAGGGGCCGGGAGGAAGCAGGGACAGGACACCTGACCCAAACTAACCAAAGAGGTATTCCATACCACAGCACATCATGCCCAGGATGTAGAACTGAGAGTTCCCGGAAGGGCTAGATCACTGCGGGGTGGGGGTGAGGTACTGGTTGGTGAGCGGTTGTATTCTCTTCCTTGTTATTTCCTTTATCATTATTACTATTGGTGGTAGCAGTAGTGATTTGTGTTATACCTTAGTTATTAAACTGTTCTTATCTCAACCCGTGAGAGTTGCATTCTTTCGATTCTCCTCCCCGTCCCTCCAGGAGCGGAGGGAAGAAAGGTGGGAGGGGAAGTAGACTGCGTGGTTCTAATTTACGGCCTTAAACGGGCTTAAACCACGACAGTTGGATATAAAGATATTTTTGGTATATGTATGGCTTGGAAAAGCTAACATTTTGGAGGACACTTGGTCCTAAAAAGAAGAAAATTTAAAAATGTTTGATATATAATATAAATTAATAATAATTTTTATAATGCCACTAGTTTATTTAAAAGTGTGTGTGGGAGAGTCGAGGAGGAAGGTGCTCTGAATACAAATTAATTTCATTTTTTCTCTTCTTTTTCACCATTTTAGTGTAGCTTTGGCTGATGTCTCTCTTTTGAATGAGACTGATAGAACAATGTAGTTTTAATGCCATCTTTTTTTGTTCTTTATTCCATGCAAAATGTTGAAGCAAAACATATAGAGAAGGGCATTTTTCCCCCTTATTAACATTACATCACTTGCGATTAACTGCTGATATTTATTTCAGTGATATTTTAGCAATGTTTCTGTTGAATGTCAAAACCCAGTCAAATCTGAGTCACACATCACATAGTAAGTTCTTCCACAGCTTTGTTATCCACAACAAATTCATGTCATTACATCTCTGTCATTTCAGTAGCAGGTTTTTTTTTCTTAGTAAATACAAGGTCATTAACCAGTCAGATATCTGCAATTTTGTAATCATAATGAAATTAAAATCCAACAATTTCACTACAATAATTATAAAGAACTTATTCCATTTTGCAATAGAAAGCATGGGTGCATTGCAACGCAGGGCTTGAACAAGGTTGAAATCGAAATATCTTTTGCATTTGGAAGACTATATCTTCTTTTGAGATATTAAACATCAATTTTGCTATCAGGATAATTTTTTGTTAGATATCTGAATGCAGACAGAACATGAAGACTAGTCGTTGGCTTCTGGTTCGTCTCTGCTTACAAATTAAAGTAGCTTGTTAGGAGAAGCTGCTCAGAAATTATCCTAATGAGAAAGGAATGGCTGAATTTAATCCCTGCATTCACTAATGAATTGTCCTGTAACTTTAGACAAAGTGGTGGATTCCATTGCAATGCTGAAGAGAGGTGCTCTACTGACCTGAGCGGGAAAACTGGTACTCAGGAGTTCTCAGGCTTAACTAGGGGTCAAGTCTAAATACCAAGTCACCCTGGAGCAAGGAAACAATTTTCTCCTTCAGAACAATGTGAATATTAGCCTAAGTCCAGGGCAAATAAGTACGTGCTTTGCAAGATAAAGCCATTAGAACCTAAATTCATTATATAGCAGTTTCATGGTACTCCTTTCAGTGTGAGTGAATTGCATTATATTAGAATAACGGCTATAACTGGTTCTGCTGTCATCTAATATCCATATAAGTGCTACTTAAGGATAATTTAGAAAGGATTCTCGTTTTCTCTCTCTTTCTCCGGCTGTCTTAAATACTTAGCAACAGAGCTTATGATATTGCAGGAAATGAGGTCGGGGTGACAGTATCCTGTAGTTATTTTAACAGTTTAGAAATGTTGCTTTTTAATCTTTATCCTCTTAAATCCCTTTTTTATTCAGTAAAAGTACATAATTAAGCTATATGCGCTTGTTTAAGAGTAAAAGTTCATTAGGACAAGTGCCTTCTGGTACCCCTTCATCACCTTTTTGCTCCTAAATCAGTTCCACTGCACTCCTACATACCTCCAGCTTTGCTATGGATCAAGGATTGCAGATTCATCTGTCCTGGGTTCAGCTGTAACAGTTATTTTTCTCCTTTCTAGTAACTGGTGCAGTGCTGTGTTTTGGCTTTAGTCTGAGAACAATGCTGATAACACACCGATGTTTTTAGTTGTTGCTCAGTAGCACTTACTCTGATCAAGGACTTTTCAGTCTCATGCTCTGCCAGTGAGGAGGGGACAAGAAGCTGGGAGGGATCAAAAACAGGACACCTTACCCAAACAAGCCAGAGGGATGTTCCATACCACAGCACATCATGCCCAGTGTATCAACTGGGGGGAGTTACCCAGAAGGACAGATCACTGCTTGGGTCAGGCTGGGTATCAGTTGGTGGGTGGTGAGCAATAGTATTGGACATCATTTGTGTTTATGTTTTTTGGGTTTTTTTTCCATTCACTTTTTAGTTTAATGTGCTATCCCCTTGTTATTTCCCATATTATTAGTAGTAGGAGGAGTTTTGTATTGTACTTTAATTACTGGACTGTTCTTATCTCAACACGTGGGGTTTACATTCTTTTGATTCTCCTCCCCATGTGGTCGGGAGTAGGGGGGAAGAAGGAGGGGAATTAGCAAGCAGCTGCTTGGTTCTGAGCTGGGCTTAAATCATGACATCATCCAAAGAATGTAAACATAAACCTAAATCACTTTATAAGCAGATATTATTGTAAAAAAATCCTAAGCTGGTGACTTGCATTTTGATTCATTGTTAGCTGCAGAGAAACTGAACTAAATCAGGCTAGCGAGTCTATTCCAATATAACAAAGAGGCTGATGCCTTGTGTTATGAGAGACATATGCAGAAAAGACTACTGCTACTTCAAAATCCACTCTTCCTGCCTCTGGCTGCTGCTGCCAAGTGCCGCAATCTGGATTTATCTGGGTGCATCCATACTGCCAAATAACACAGGGCAAAGTTAGCTCTGTAGCTGTGAGACGGTTCAATGGCATAACTTGCATTCACAAAACCGCTGCTGCTGCCCTTCTCAAAAAGAGTAACTGTGTCCAATTGCCCTTTCTGTCATGTATTATTCATTGGGAATTGTCTGGCAGAGTGCTCATTTCCATGAACTAAATGGGTGTGAGAAAAAAGGCTAAAGAAGTGGTATGAAAAGATCACAAGTCCATTGTCTAGCTTGTAATATGGACCTTTTTCATTTACTCGTTCAAACGTATCCAAAATACCTATTATGCTTAGTGCAGAAAAGAGTAACAAAGGTTTCTTCTATGTAAAATGTATCCGATCCTGAGCTTTAATTTTAATTGTGCATAAACCTTGAGTTCATTTTTTTCTGTTGGATATATTAATTTTAGACATAGATGTATGCCTGTGCACACACGTGGATGCATAACTGTATAATCTCACTAGCACCCTTGCAAATTCAATTTGGTTCTAATAGACAAGCTATGCTGTCTTCTTATCAATCATCATTACCACTGATATAAAATTATAGGTTACAAAACTTTCACATCCTCTGCCTAGCAGGAGCCAGGAGATAGCAATTTTAGAAGGAGGTGTAAAAAAGTTTTAAAATAAAAAATAAAAACCTACAAGCCAAATGATTTCCATGGTTACACCCCTGAGCATTCAGTAGGATTTCACAGCTGTCAGCAAGAACTGAAATTGGCTTGTATGGTCTTACTTACTGGTTATGATAGAAGGGAGAGAAAGATACTGTTCTTATTTTCAGTATTTGTGGATTTTACAGTGGTAGCCACTCTTAAGACTTATAAAAAGGAAAAAAGATGACATGCATACAGTCTCCAAACATGAAATTCTACCATGACTTACCATGACTTAGAGGTGTCTCTAAGTCATAATTCAGTGTACTTGGAGGATTCTTGTGTGTAAATTTACCTTGAGTCTCTGTTTGGAGTCATGCTATGTACATGCAATCAAGTAAAACTCCAGCCCTTTCCATTTTACACGCTGCATTAATTGTTAATGTAGATACACTCCTTTAGTCACTATCCAGAAAAAAAGTCTACATTAGCTTCACTGTCTTCCTGTCCGTGAGACAAGTAAGGCAAATGAATTGTTCTTTCCATATAACTATACTGGAAGGTTATAGAGCTCTAGACACCTGAGCTAACTACATTATAGACGTTCAAAGTCAGGAGAAATGCGAATTTCAGCAAACTGGAAACTAACCTACTTGTTTGGAATGAACACCTTTCTTCCACAGGAAATCAGTTCCATATTCCTATTCCAGTTCATTCCACTTATCCATATTCCATGCATAAGCAAGTTAATAATACATAGCAGCACCTTATTTCAACTCTCTTCACAATGGTAGAAATTCTTCAAAAATGTTGATTACTAGCAGAAGAGAAAGATCTGAACCTATTTTGGAGAATATGTGTGGAATGAAAATTCTATGTTTAAATATTTGTAATGGAAAAATAATACAGTTAGGGAAGGATATTTGAAGATGCATCTCAGAAGGAGTCTGAGGAGTCTCAATTCCTGCTGTTGTGTACAAGCATAGGACCATGCAACACAGACCTCCCACTTTCCTTAGGATGCAGTCTTAATGGGCACATGGTGTTTTATACAAGATAGGCACAGTTAATACTGTGGATATGGAATTACTATTTGAACATGTTTTTCAGAAAACACTTTTAAAATAACAAGCTCAATATGCTGTGGGGTTTTGTGCAGTTAAATCTGGAGATAGTGCAGAGGAGGCTAGGTTTTTTGTGTTTCACCTTCTGAGCAGGATAAGCAACTCTTTCGATGATTAGAAGGCTTCTTCTTCCCCCATTGTCAAAACAGCCCCTAGACCTAATACTGATATATCAGAGACTAAGCAAAGAGCAGCATCAGCAACAGTTGTCAGGTCTGAAGGCTGAAAACAGATAGCAAGAGTACATGTGCAATTTAATAACTAAATTTACCTATAATGAATTTCAGCCAAACTCTCTTTCCAAAGAGCAGGTTTGAAGAGCCAAGACTTTGTTCCCATAATCTGCTTTTAGTTATCCTCTCTACAGAGAAATATGTATGTTCCTCCAATTTGTTTAAAATGCTGATCAGCGGCTTTCTCCTTATATACAGAACTGGATTTGATTTGTTGAGATGCTTATGGAGCTTCTGGCAAATGTATTAGAGAACATGAGATTCCTGCCTTCTTACATTTCTTCTGTGCTATTTTTTCCATATGCTATATTCTTCCCACTCAACATAAAGAAGAAGTTTTCTTTCAAAATTATGCTTCCTGAGAACATAACTTCTTCAAGATTTGGGAAATAAAACTGTCCACAGCCTGAAACCTAACAAAATGAAATGTCCCTGGACACTGGGACAGATTTTGTTGTTCTTCTGGGCTTCCATGTCAAAGAGGCTATTCTGAACATTTATGTTTACGGAAAATGCATGACAAGAGACTTGTCTGACTTCATTTAATTAACAAATATATCACTTCTATGACTTTGGCAGAAGCAAATATTCCACCTAGATTAGCTGATCCTTCCCAGCATCTGGCTAAACAGCTACCATGGCTGCCAGCAACATAGGTATGAAATTATTAACATAACTGACTGGTTTCAGAGGTACCCATGGCATATTGGACAATGAAGAAACAGCTCAATTCTTAACACAACATACGGATTTTTCAAAAGCATCTCCATTATCATAAAACCTCAATATATTGTGTTGCAAACAGAGGAACAAGAACCCTGCTACGTACAGGCAGCAGAAACCATCACATGTACCCAAATTCCTGTGCTGCACATCATCTCTTCAGAGTGCAACCCATGGTGAAATACAGGAAAGCTGAGATGGGGAGGAGGGAGGATAGAAATGTATGTAAGTGCCTTCCTATTTGTTTGTGCTCTTCTTTTACTACCCAAATAAGTTTCAATACCCAAATAAGTTATGGCAGGTTTGTGCTGGTTGATAATAAAACAAGTAAAATAGCCTGACCCTAGGACGTTTTGCCTTAAAATGGTATTTCAGAATATCTCAATTATTTGAGCAAATATGCTTTTGTTTTACAATAGTAACTGAGATTAAAACATATTTATGCAATGCTGAGAATTTCCAATGTTTTATTGAAAATTAAGAAAACTTCATGTACGTTGTGTTGGAGCATATTGGGGAATGAACTATTCTCTAGTACATTATATCATAGAATCATAGAACCTTTGATTCCTTATAAATTGCTGTTTTCACCTTACCTATCATAATGACTGAAATGAAAAATTCTTGCAAGCACCAGGGGAAAAGGTGAAGACACACGTGTTATTTAAATATCAATAAGATTGGTACAAGGCTCAAGGGTTAGCTTCAAGTGTGAGTTTAATGAATTCATGTTCAGGCAGATATTGAGATATTGGATTTATGGATGTTAATAGAGACAGTCATGTGCATCGCATGGATTGCCACAAGCCAGGAGTGCTTATGAAGTGCTTATGAAATGCTTATGACATGCTGACTGAATGTAGAGAAAACAAGGATAATAAAATAAATATGGGCTCAGGTCTCAAGTCCTGACTAATGAAACCACTGGAGCTCTGCCATCCTACCGTGAAGCTAATATCAAATGCAAGCTAAGTGCTGAAGGTGTTTACAAAAACATGCTGCTCCTGATTTCTGTTCTCTTGGGTACTGCCGCCATTATCAGATGTTACACTCAAAGACTCTATAGCAGATTGTCTGCATAAGAAGCAACCACTTTAGAGGTCTATAAACTAAGAAAAACTATTGTTTCACTAAAATTGTTGTCTTCCCTTACAGAAATGTTTGCTTTGGCTTATTTTTCTCAAACTGATTGCATATTCTAGAATGTAAAGATCTTTGCCTAATCACAGAGCACAATATAAGGGAGAAGTCAGTGGAATCATATAAATGAAAGAAAAGTCTTTGCTGTAATTTGGTAGTTTTTCATGTATACAAACAGCCTTTTTTCTTTTGCAAAAAAAATGCATAAGGACTGGAATATCTATATCTTTATACTATATAAAGTCAGACAATTTCAGTATGATAGACCATAGTATAAAGCATCCCACCATATTGGTTTTAAGGCAGAACCATTTTCAGACGCAAAACTGATTAAAAGAATTTATTTTTGGTTTTGAGGAAAATTATTAAATAGCTTTCTTTTTAAAATTACCCACAAAAATGTATTACCCAGGTTGAAAATGTCAGTTTTGCTGTTCTTATAATTCTTTTTTGGAGATTTCTACAATTTGCTGAAATTGTACTTGAAAAGTGCATTCTGTGTTCCATTGATACCTCATTAATAATGACAACACTGCTGCTCTGCTCACAATGCTTATCTTTTTTTCTGGCATTTTATTATTACTTTATTATTTACTACATATATAGCTATCATGGGTCCTTTTCAGAGTCAATAAATTCAACATCACCTATGAGACTTCAAGATTTATGTCCTTTCATTTCATTCATAATCCCATTTTGACAAATAGTCTAGGCAGTCCAAGATTGTCCCATTGCTATCTGTGACTCCACCATATTTTGAAGTTATCAAAGTTTTATAAGTAACAATTATGTATTTTTTGCTGGTTCATCAATTTCTCCTAGCAATTTATCATGATTTTCATAGAAAATTAGAATCATAGAATAGAATCATAGAATAGTTAGGGTCGGAAAGGACCTTAAGATCATCTAGTTTCTATTACCCTGCCATGGGCAGGGACACCTCACACTAAACCGTGTCACCCAAGGCTCTGTCCAACCTGGCCTTGAACACCACCAGGGAATGGAGCATTCACAGCTTCCCTGGGCAACCCATTCCAGTGCCTCACCACCCTTAAAGAACTTCCTCCTTATATCCAATCTAAACTTCCCCTGTTCAAGTTTTAACACATTGCCCCTTGCCCTATCACTACAGTTCCTAATGAAGAGTCCATCCCCAGCATCCCTATAGCCCCCCTTCAGATACTGGAAGGCTGCTATGAGGTCTCCACGCAGCCTTCAGTTCTTCAGGCTGAACAACCCCAACTTTCTCAGCCTATCTTCATACGGGAGGTGCTACAGTTCCCTGATTAACCTCGTGGCCCTCCTCTGGACTTGTTCCAACAGTTCCATGTCCTTTTTATGTTGAGGACACTAGAACTGCACACAACACTCCAAGTGAGGTCTCACAAGAGCAGAGTATTGGTCGGGATCACCTCCTTCAACCTGCTTGTCACGTTTCTTTCGATGCAGCCTAGGATGCGGTTGGCTTTCTGGGCTGCGAGTGCACACTGAAGCCGGCTCATGTTCATGTTCTCATTGACCAACACCCCCAAGTCCTTCTCTGCAGGGCTGCTCTGAATCTCATCTCTGCCCAACCTGTAGCTGTGCCTGGGATTGCTCTGACCCAGGTGTAGGACCTTGCACTTGGCATGGTTAAACTTCATCAAGTTGGCATCAGCCCATCTCACAAGCGTGTCGAGGTCCCTCTGGATGGCATCCCTTCCCTCGAGCATATCAACCGAACCACACAGCATGGTGTCATCGGCAAACTTGCTGAGGGCGCACTCAATCCCACTGACCATGTCACCAACAAAGATGTTGAACAAGACCGGTCCCAACACCAATTCCTGAGGGACACCACTCGTTACTGGTCTCCAGCCAGACATTGAGCCATTGACTACAACTCTTTGCGTGTGACCATCCAGCCAGTTCTTTATCCACCGAGTGGTCCACCCATCAAATTGATGTCTCTCCAATTTAGAGACAAGGATGCTGTGTGGGACAGTGTTGAACGCTTTGCACAAGTCCAGGTAGATGACGTCAACTGCTCTGTCCCTGTCCATCAGTTCCATAGCCCCATCATAGAAGGCCACCAAATTGGTCAGGCAGGATTTCCCCTTAGTGAAGCCATGCTGGCTGTCACCAACCACCTCCTTGTTTTTCATGTGCCTTAGCATGCCTTGCAGGAGAATCTGCTCCAAGATTTTGCCAGGCACAGAGGTGAGACTGACTGGTCTGTAATTCCCTGAGTCATCCATTTTCCCCTTCTTGAAAATGGGGGTTATATTTCCCTTTTTCCAGTCGTCGGGAACTTCACCTGACTGCCATGATTTTTCAAATATGATGGCCAGTGGCTTAGCAACTTCATTTGCCAGCTCGTTCAGGACCCACGGATGGATTTCATAAGGTCCCATGGACTTTTGTACATTCAAGTTCTTAAGATGGTCTCGAACCAGATCCTTTCCTATGGTGGGCACAAGGTCTTCATTCTCACAGTCCCTGCGTCTGCCTTCTAAGACTTGGATGGAGTGATCAGACAATTCGCCAGTGAAGACTGAGGCAAAGAAGTCATTAAGAACCTCAGTTGTACTATGTTTCAAGTTGATAATAGTTTCATTTCCTTTCTGGTATTCTGGTATTTTCCACTTACAATTAATTTTCTGCATATATCATATAAATAATAAACCATATCACTAATTTACGTTGGCCTGGACCTCTAGAGGTCACTTGACCTTTCCTGTTCCAAAGCAGGGACATATGACACTAAGTTCCTCAGGGGAATGTTCAATTGAAGTTTGAATGTCTGTACAGAAATTCATAGCTTCTCTGGGCAAGTTGTCCAGCATTTGACTAATTTAGTTGTGAGAAAATTTCTCCTAATATTTTCTTAAAACTTTTGTTGCTTGCCCTCCTACCGTATACATATAAGAAGAGCCCAGTTCTCATTAGGTAGCTGAAGACAGTAGCAGCTACAAATATCAGACAATTAAAATATTAAATTTATACATTATGTAAGGCTGTGAGTGGTTTAATATTTAAGCAAATGTACTACCACATGGTCCAATGCTTCCATTTTGAGACTGGAATTATTTACAGGACAGTCAAATGACAGACAACTCAACCACAGCCAAACCTAGGGCCTCATTAAACTATTATCTATCCCTTGCAACTTTAACTTTCATAAAATCCTTTTCTTCTATACATAGTATATATAGCTTTTGCTCTGTTAGCCCTATATTGATCATTCAATAACAGCATTGCACAATATCCTCTCTATGAGAGACATTGAAATTATTCAGATTTGAAGATTCTTACACAGTCGGGCATCCGTGGAAATCTGATGCATTAGATGCCCTACTGAAATTTAAGGTACTAATTATGGCCTATAAAACCTTACATGGCTTAAGACCAATTCACTTGAGAGACTATAACACTCTTCTGCCACTGACCTGCAATGCTCAAGCTGTTCCCCACTCCCTGTATAGATAAAGTATTCACCTGGCTGAATATCACCTGCAGCATTTCCAAAATGCTCAGATTTTCTTCAGATTTCACTCTGCAACAGCTACATTTGAATCTGGAGAAAGTTCAGTATGGTTAGGAGGCACACAAAGGGAGTAGGTGTTTGCTTGCTTTGGGAACTGATTTAAATGCTGATGAGGTGTAATTTAATAATTTTTAATATATAATCAAATATTAGACCACTTAGCGCCTTGTCTGTCTTTATTATATTAAGCTTAAATGAATAAATAAACACAATCAGTTCCATTACTAATTCACTTTTGATTTATTGAGGTTAGAGTTTTGTAAAGTTGCAGATGTAGACATGCTGCTGTGGGCTCTTGTGTAGCTCCAATCTGGAAAACCTGACAAGATTGGGCAATATGCTGGGCAAATGTGGCCATATTGACTATGTCTACACTACTAAAGAAGCACAGCTGGTTACTGAGAACTGCAATGGCAAAGTGTGGCACCTAGCTTGTGCCTATAATAAGTAGGGCATTTGTCCTGAAGCAAAAAAAGCTGGATCATCTAAACCCAGAGAGCAAGCTAGCAGTTCAATCATCTGAGTGATGAGGGTCTAATATTCCAAGTCAGTCAAGTCAGCTCTCTTTTATTTACTGTATGTTCCTATCTCTGGAGATACTAAAAACTTGACTAAACAAGTCACTGAGGAACCAGGTGAAACTGGATCTGGATGAGCAAAATTGGATCAGGTGATCTACAGAAGTACCGTATGGTTTAAATTATTCTAAAATTTGTGCTGGTTTTGGCTGGCATAAAGTTAATTTTCTTCATAGTAGCTACTACAGGGCTGTGTTTTGAATTTGTGCTGAAAAAAAGTGTTGATAATACAGGGATGTTTTAGTCACTGCTGACTGCAGAGTCAAGGTGTTTTCTGCTTCTCACCCCACCCCACCAGTGAATATGTTTAGGGTGCACAAGGAGTTGAGAGGGGACACAGCCAGGACAACTGACCTCAACTGAGCAAAGGGGTATCCCAGACCCTATGGCATCACACTCATCACATAAAGCTGGGGAAAGAAGGAAGGGGAGTAAGGAGAGGATATTTGGAGTGATAGAGTTTCTCTTTCCAAGTAAAAGTCAAGTGCGATGGAGCCCTGCTTTCCTGGAGATGGCTGAACACCTGCCTGACCATACTTACATTTGAAAACTAATTGAAAAGAGACCAAGCACTGTTATTAGCTACACTTGTGTTAGCGTCAAGATAAACACATAACCACCGGAATGGTTATATGAGGTGCTTTATTGAGGCGCCGGGAACCAGGGGTACGCACCCAAATCTGATTCCAACCTCGTTACATCACGTTCACAATTTATACCTTAAAAGTTTCGCAATTAATGCATATTCAACATAGGTTGCTACGCTAACTAATACATATGCATCAGGGATTGCTTCATCAGTCCATTACAACATCAGCCTCTTCTGCGCTTGCGCAGCCCTCTCTGGTGGTCGTCTGGTGGTCGTCCTGATGAAGTAAGGAGTCTTCCTCACTCTGTCCTTTTCACCTTTCCGTTCTTTGGATGGGCTCCAACCATTATGTGGACGCACCATCCTTTTATCCTCACTTGGTTGCCCTTGGTATGTGGTTTAATCTTTGGTTCTGCTAAGTTGGATTTTCACAGTACATTCTTTCCTACACTCTCTTTACTATATAAGGTATTTGTTTCTATTCCTAAGGTTACCATTATAACATTTAGTTATAAAGTAACTAAGATACAAACCAACACAATTGTAGTATTCAATGTATGAAGCTTTGATCTATGATTTTAAACACAATCACCTATTGGAACAGTTATAAAATAACTAAGATGCAGAACAGCAAAGTTACAAATTTTAACATATGCATAAAAGCTTTCTATTGGTTTACAAACTTTTCAAATATAATGACTGCTAGAATGGTTATATGATTATATTTAACATAAAATTTTACCTTTTTCCTAACACTTGTATTAACATGTTGGTACAGTTTTGGCCCAGCCCACCTAACACTGTACAGATGCATTAAAGACACCACTCTGGATAGCACTGGCCAAAATCTACTCCTGATTGGCAGTAAACACAAGGCCATCTTGGAGAACAGGAGAGAGTTTAATCATGTAGAATGGTGCTATGGTGTGCCGCTTGCATTCAGAGCGGTCCCAGCCTACTTTGTTTACTAACAGATATATCAATGATTGCACCTTGACTAAAGAATTTGCTTAATACTCAGAAAAGTTCAGCAAGATCCACACTCCTCTGCTTTTCTTCATAGAGAATTTGCAAATTAAATAGAAAGACTAAGTTTCCCTGAATTTTGGCACTTCTTGGGATGATTTGTAAAGAACTGGAAGGTGAAAAAAGAGAAGTTTGGTTCTTGCATAGATGCGTAGTTCAAATGTAAGTATTATCTAAAAGATGACTACATATTTCCAGACTTGCATTATGCCAAAACAATGTACACTGGCTGCTTCTGAGACACCTCTTTCCTTAAAACATATTTTCCCTAAATTTTCTCAGAGGGTAAAAAAACTGATGACAATTCTGTCACAAAGCTTATTATATCTTTAAATCTTCAGTAAAGCTACAGTGGGTTATCTAGGTCTAGTCTTTTGGACTGCCTTATCAAACCTTGTCTTTTCAATCTTCAAATTACTTTTAACTGTTAAAAATTCTGTGCAGAAACAGGAATACTTAGCATTTCCTAACAGTTTTTTAATACTTTTTTTGACCAAAGTACATAACATTATTGCAAGGTTAAAGTGTTATGTGCCTTAAAATTTTCAAAAAACTTCAGCTGCAGAATCTTGAATTATGCTATCTGTCCTCTTAAATATACTGTTTGTAACCCCCAGAATAGCAGCAGCACATTTTGTTCCACTTGGCAGCTGGATGAACAGCAACATGAACAGACAGCAGACACTAAAAGGGGACTCAGGACTGAAAATAGGCTTTTAATTTTTCCTACTTATTTGCTGCCAGATGGTTTCCAATAGAATTCCTCAAGTGTTTCCTACTATATTGCCGGAAAGTAAGAATTTGAAGTGTCCTTAGACCAGTCTTTGTACAGCAGAATGATGTGTTCAAATAGGTATAAAATATTCAAATAACTGAAAATGTGTTTACAGGAATCAACAGCATTGTTGCTTATTCATCATAATCATCATAATCATTCTGATCACTTTGATGTTTATTTCTTATTTTTTTTGTAAAGGAGCATATGAAATTCAATGAACAGGTTTTGTGTTTTGTTGGTGTGTGGTTAGCCAGGAAAGAATCTTCATCTAAAAAATACAGAGAAAATAGTGTAAGAAAGGCTCATGTTTGCTTGCTTATATATTCATTTAAGTGGACATGGTGAATCATTTGAAACAACAAATATACAAGACAGTGAATGCTGATCACAGTTGAGTTCAAATCTGTTATTATAACCAAAATGCATCTCAAAAATAAGGATACAAACTTCAGACTATCCAGCTGCCAAATACAGTTCAGTAAAAGATTCCTATAGAGCTCACTGAACCTTCCTAATGTTGGTATAAGTTATGACAGTATCAAGAATTCTCATAGAATTAAAACCAAATAGGAAAATATCTGTAGAAACATAACTCCTGGACTATAGTAACTTGACATCAATGATAATGACATTTCAAAACAGGAATTATAATGTGCATGGAAAGAAATGGAAGATGAATTTAATTTCAACACACTTTTTCAGCAGGATGAGATTTTCCTAAGCCCTTTTTCCTAATGATATTTTAAGTTAATTGAAAATATTTGTTCAGTTTATTATTTTTTTCAGTTCACTGCTTTTATACTTAATAGCTAATATGCTTTGAACTACAATAAAGTCCTTTCTCAAAAGATTTGATAGGGTCTTGAAGCACTGTCGTATCTAAGCGTAGCAAGATTAAAAATGTATGCTACATCTCCAAGTATTAATAAAAAACACCAATACTTTAAATTTTTGAATAAATAGAATCATGGAATAGTTTGGGTTAGAAGGGATATTTCAACTAGATCACAGTATCACAGTATGTTAGAGATTGGAAGAGACCTCAAAAGATCATCTAGTCCAATCCCCCTGCCGGAGCAGGAACACCTAGATAAGGTTACACAGGAATGTGTCCAGGGGGGTTTTGAATGTCTCCAGAGAAGGAGACTCCACAACCTCCCTGGGCAGCCTGTTCCAGTGTTCCATCACCCTCACTGAGAAGAAGTTTCTTCTCAAGTTTAAGTGGAACCTCTTGTGTTCCAGTTTGTACCCATTACCCCTTGTCCTATCATTGTTTGCCACTGAGAAGAGCCTGGCTCCATCCTCGTGACACTCCCCCTTTATATATTTATATACACTAATAAGGTCACCCCTCAGTCTCCTCTTCTCCAAACTATAGAGACCCAGCTCCCTCAGCCTTTCCTCATAACAGAGATGCTCCACTCCCTTAATCATCTTAGTTGCCCTGCGCTGGACTCTCTCCAGCAGGTCCCTGTCCTTCTTGAACTGAGGGGCCCAGAACTGGACACAATATTCCAGATGAGGTCTCACCAGGGCAGAGTAGAGGGGGAAGGAGGACCTCTCTCGACCTACTGACCACCCCCCTTCTAATGCACCCCAGGATGCCATTGGCCTTCTTGGCCACAAGGGCACAGTGTTGGCTCATGGTCATCCTGCCGTCCACTAGGACCCCCAGGTCCCTCTCCCCTACACTGCTCTCTAACAGGTCATTCCCCAAGCTATACTGGAACCTGGGGTTGTTCCTGCCCAGATGTAGGACTCTACACTTTCCCTTGTTATATT
This sequence comes from Psittacula echo, assembly GCF_963264785.1. Taxonomy (NCBI): domain Eukaryota; kingdom Metazoa; phylum Chordata; class Aves; order Psittaciformes; family Psittacidae; genus Psittacula; species Psittacula echo. The sequence continues at coordinate 112,834,083 of NC_137736.1, forward strand.
TCATCAAGTTATCCCCTGCCCAACTCTCCAGCCAGTCCAGGTCCCGCTGGATGGCAGCACAGCCTTCTGGCGTGTCAGCCACTCCTCCCAGCTTAGTGTCATCAGCAAACTTGCTGACAGTACACTCAATTCCCTCATCTAAATCGTTGATGAATATATTAAATAATACTGGTCCCAATACTGACCCTTGAGGCACTCCACTAGATACAGGCCTCCAACTAGACTCCGCCCCATAGACTACAACTCTCTGGCTTCTGTCCTTCAGCCAGTTTGCAGTCCACCTGCTAAGAACCCCATCTAACCTGTTCTTGAATGTTTCCAGGAATGGGGCAGCCACAACATCTTTGGGCAACCTGCTCCTTTGTCTCACCACCATCACAGTATAAAATTTCTTCCTAATATCCCTCACCATACTGGTCACGCTTCTCTTGACACAGCCCAGGATACGGTTGGCTTTCTTGGCTGCAAGTGCACATTGCTGGGTCTTGTCCATCTTTTCATCCACCAATACCGCCAAATCATTCGCCACAGAAATAATTTCACCACAGTCTTAATCCCTTTATCAAGTAACCTGTAATGAATTGGGGTTGCCCCAACCCAGGTGTTGGACCTTGTAGTTGGCCTTGCTGCTCCTGAGGTTCACATGGGCCCAATTCTTGAGCTCGTCCAGGTCCCTCTGAATGGCATCTTGTCCCCTGGGTATCTGTCACACCACTCAGCTTGGTGTCACCTGCAGATTTGCTGAGGTGCACTCAATCTCACTATGTCATTCATGAATGAGTGAAAAGTCATGGCAGTCAGGTGAAGTCTCTGGTGCCTGGAAAAAGGGAAAAATTGCACCCATTTTTATAAAAGGTAGAAAAGAAGATCCTGGGAATGACCTGTCAGCTCACCTTTGTGCCTGGGAAGATCATGGAGCAGATCTTCCTTGAAGCTATGCTAAATCATAAGATCACCAAGCATGATTAAATATCACCAGCATGGCTTCACCAAGAGCAAGTCTTGCCTGACATACTGGTAGAAGCCCTTCTTATTATTTGCGCCCCTTGAAAGTTCAGCTCCAGCTTTGCCTTGACCTTCATGACCCCATCCCTTCACAACCAGGCAGCACCCTTATGCTTTTCCCAGGATACCTGTCCCTGCTTCTACTGGCTGTGTATTTCCTTCTTGCCCTTTACTTTGATAAGCAGTTCTCCATTCATTCATGCTGGTCTCTTACCTTCCATTTCTTGATTTGTTGCAAAAGAAAGCTCTTGCGCTCCATAGAAGTGTCCTTAAAGATCTGCCAGCTCCATTTTGCTTCCTTGTCCCTAAGGGCACTTTCCCAATGGGTCCTATTGACTAACTTCTTAAAGAGCCGGAATTTTCTTTTTTAAAGTTCAGGGTCCTGATTTTACTCTTCACCTGTTCTATTTCACTCATGACTATGAACCCACCAGTGCTAAAGATAGGAAGCGAAAGAAATTTTTGGATACATGCTAATACAGATGAAATGGGAACATGTACTTATAAAATCAGCAGAAAGTTAGAAAAGATGGTACATGTTTCACAATTCTGAGATTTTGACATGTGAAAGAAAGGACATAGTAGCTTATGATGTGTGAGAATAATAGTAGAGATATTCTGGTTCCAACAAACATTTTAGTGACTGAAGTTTTAAATTCTGGATTCATAAACACATTTTTTTGACCAGAACCTTAAATGAATTTCAGGTATATTGATTTTCAGTTACATGGAAAGTTACTTTGTTCAGTGGAACAAAGATTTTTTTATCATGTTCAGCTTTCATGCTTAATACCTATAATTGACATTGATGGTGTTTTGAGTTTCTAGAATCCTAGGTGGTCAAATTTTAGTCCTTAGGATACAGCTAAAGAAGACTATAGGGAAGTTAGATCTTTGTTTGTGAATATCTACAGTACCTACATTTTTAACCCTCAGAAAAAAAAAAAAAAAATTGCTGTTATTAATAACACAGAGCTGATGAACGGATGCTTTCTTGTACACAGAGGTGCATCAGCTCAACTAACAATGTGAGACAAACCTGAAATGAGACAGCACAATGTGAAAAGACATGCTTTTCAGGTTTCACAGTAGCACAGTAAGAACAGCTTTCAACTAAATCAAAGCAATAAACCTTGACGCCAAAAGCAGAAATGAAGCAATGCCACATCAATTTAAAGAAATAAGGGTATAGCGATGGATAGACAGACCTTAACATACAAAACTTTGTTTTCACTGCTATAATAACTTAAAAAATATTTAAAATGAAAGCAGAGAGTGAATTTTTCAGCTATGCACAATACCTCCGTTTGTCTGGGGAAAATGATGTCTAATCTCATGTTGTTGAGATCAGCTGGCTTTTCAGCACTGAATTCAATGAAAAGAGGAGCCTGATGTCTGCTATATGTAGAATTGCAATCACAGAAATGTCTGTGAAGAATTCATGACAAAAGGAAAGTTCTCGGTGATTGAAGTAACACTGTGGCGTTTGAATTTGTGCTTTCTAATGCCTTCAAACAGTACCAGTGTTTATAAGGGAAATACCTATATTTGAGAGATAAAATTATAAAATCATAAAATAATAAAACAGGAAATTCTCTGTAAGAAACTCTGTTGTCAGAAAACTTCAGTTCCTCATTTACATTATATCAGTGATACAGTGCTAAATCCACCTGGTAATAAAATGACCGTTCAAATCTAAGTGAGATAGAAGGCATAATGCATTTTTTAAGGGCTAGCATTCATTTTCTCAAACAATGTTCTCTTTTACTTGAAATTAGGCCATGATTTCCTCACTCTACAATCAGCTACTATAAGCAACATTTATGAGTCAGTCAGATACATAATGTAAGCAGGCATTACTTCATCCAGCTGAATTATTTGAACATAAGATTCTAAGAAGACAAAGCTCTACAAAACTCCACTGAAGCATATGGTAATGTACGTTTAGAAGGATGTTAACCTGTCATCTCTTCATTTATTGCGACGGCAATGTCAACTTTTATTAAAATCTCATGCGTGTTTGACAACAGTTCTCCAAGTGTTTTGAGGTTAACAAATCTGAATGAACTGAAAAACCAGTTCTGTATTCTTGCTTTGTATCAGCATACAGTAAGGTCAGGTCAAACTGTTGCCACACTGAAGCACATCTATATGGACTATGTACGTTTTCCACCTTTGTCTTCCCACTCAAGTTTTCGAGCATTTTCAGTGATAGCAATTGCCAACATTTTCAAGACTGATGTCTTGAGTTACATATGAATTTAAACAATATGCAAGTGTCAGACTGTTTGTATAATTTTAATTTGTCCCATCTGTAAAGCAAGAAATATAAGAAATTTAATTTCTTATAGAAGAGCAATGATGAATTTATTTCGCAGAACAGCATCTTTCAGGTGTGGATCTCTTTTGCATAATGAATGAGGTCTGAAGTGCAATGGTGTTAAAAAAAATTCTAAAGTAAATGCAACATTAAGAGAAATTATTTAACTATGAGATTACAAAGGAGTACTTAAAATGAATTTAGGATGTCATTTGTTATCTCTTCTCTAGCAATTTGTCACACAACATCTTGATTCCCTTGCTTCAACACAGGGATTGATTCATAGGTTTTGATAAATCCAATACATTCTGCCTACACACCTCCCATCAAATTCATTACAGTGTACTGTGAAAGTTGACTGATTAGCTTGGATGTGACTATGCCATGGAAACAGATAAATCTTTCCTTAATTTGAATACTTACAATACTTATTAACTAAATTTAACAAGATAATAGTATCCAAAATAAGTAAGAAATGAAAATAAACTATCAATACTTAACAACAACAAAGAATAACAACACAGCAGACACATACATACACAGAGAGTTACATCTTTACTTTTGGTGGCTGATGTTCAGGTACTATTATTTACTTCTTTGTCTTGTTTTGGTTGGTCTAGTTGCTATTTTCCAGGAAAGCTTGCATGGCTTTCTTCCACTGGTCATGCTTAGTTCCTTTCTCATAAGAGACTATTGTCTGGCCAACAGATATAACACTTGCATACTATATACAGACTTGGTTTTGGTAAGATCATGGTGCTAAGGGAATGCAGTCAAGGTTGCTCCACGTTATCTGAAACAAACACGGGAAGCACACAGCACAAATTTGTGATGATAAGCATGTTTTTATATTAGAAAGTTTCCTCTTGTATTCTAGCAGTCTGGGATATCTGAAGCATTTTACCTATGGTGGTTTGACATTGAATTTTGGTTTTGCTGTTACATTGTGCTTTGCATACAGGGAACACGAATCCAAAATTGCACATCAAAATACCCTGACAATTGAAAACTAACATCAAGTGGCAATTGGAAATTCACTGTGAACATCAGCAAAAGAAAAATGCCATTGAGAAACAGCTCTAGTAGGGTGTGCTATAAACTGTGATGAGATTAGGCTGAAAACTATACTAAACATACGTTTTTACTTTTGTCTTTGTTGAAAGTGTTTAGTAAATTGTCAGCAGAAATAATGTGTAAAATATTGAAGAACATTGTCATATCTTAACTTTTTGCGTATCTTAATTACTTAATTTTATTTAAAAGGTAACCTTTATGCTGGCACACATACTTCTTACTAATGGTGAGTTTGAAAAGCAGAAAGGGAGAAGAATATGTACATTCTTTTCAAGGTTTTGATGTTTTCATTAAGTTCTGGGCCCAGTTATATTTTTTAGGATCCTGACCGAAATTGTATGCATTTTAGACTGACTGAGGTTTCCTTTTAGCCATCTCTGACTGGGGTATTACTAATAAGAATGTATATTTCACTTTGTGCTTCTGTGATATCTAACCTCCAACAGATTTGTTCCAAAAAACTTAAGCATTTCTGAATTATCTGGCGATATTTTGGTTTTATTGAAAATTTAAGAAAACACTAGGTAAACCAGAACTGCATCTTGCAGCAATAACATTGTCTGTAAAATAATATTCATTTTGATAGGTTCATCTATTATTAGTTGCTATAAATATAATGCATTAGTTACTATAAACTCTATAACATTTACTGCAAAACCTCTAGGATCTATCTCATGGCTTAAAATTTGTGTGCATGTGAGAGTTAAGAAAAGTGAATCTTATTAAGCTGTCCAAAAACTAAAGAGATTTTTTTTGTATTTATATGCTCTTTATTTGACAATTTAACTACAAACCTTTCTAAAAACAGCTAAATACTGGCTTTCCAAGAACAACGCAATGAAGCATCTTTTGATTTTTTGCATCTCTTTATTTACATATTTAGTATATGAGCCATTATATAAATACTACTACTAAAAAAATATTATTATGCTATGTATGTGCCAAATCATGGAAAATTACTATTCAAAATTCAATAAAAAAACATAAAAAATGTAAACAAAATTTAAAAGAACAATGCAAATGAACAGTAGAAATTTTTTATGGGAGGAAAAAATGACACTGAAACTGGTCTTCCTAGAAAAGATTGTTCTCTGCATTTCTTGTTATAATGTTAATTCTCATAATGTGTGCTATAGGAATAGATCTATAGTCTTTGAGGAAAGTATAATCTCTTTTTCTCTCATTTTATGATTGCATCTAATATTTTAAGTGTTATTTTTGTACAACACCTCTCTTGGTTTAAGCCAGTAGGCAGGTCAGCCACGCAGTTTCTACTGCCCGTGACCACCATCCCCCCCACGAGGGATGGGGAGGAGAATTGAAAGAATGTAACTCCCACAGGTTGAGATAAAAACAGTCCAGTAACTAAGGTATAACACAAATCACTACTGCTACCATCAATAATAATAATGATGAGAGAAATAACAAGGGAAGAGAATACAATACCACCCGCCGAAAATGAGTCCGACTGAGCAGAGCGTGCCCTTCCAGGGTAACTCCCAGTTACATCCCCAGGCATGACGTGCTGTGGTGTGGAATACCTCTTTGGCTAGTTTGGGTCAGGTGTCCTGTCCCTGCTTCCTCCCGGCTTCCCCTCCTCCCTGGCGGAGCATGAGACTCACAAAGTCCTTGGTCAGAGTAAACATTCTGACCAGCAACTGAAAACATCGGCTTTATCAGTATTATTCCCAGGCTGAAAGTCAAAACCACAGTGCTGCACCAGCTACTAAGAAGGAGAAAAAGTGACTGCTGCTGCTGAACCCAGGACAACACCCCATAAATTCTGGAAAATATATAGTAAAATCAGATGGCTTCCTGATGTAATGTAATTGCAACACTAAGTAAAGATATGAAAGTCCCTATTTCTTTCATGCTTTCCAAAACACACAGAATCAGTGGAGAAGGTATTTTTTTTTCCAGCAATCCTGCCCTAAGTTGAAGCTCAGATATCTCTGCTTAGCCATGATCCCATGTTTGTGAAGTTCTCATAAGGATGTGTCAGCACATAATCTTTTTAAATATGATGAAAAGAGCAGTGCAGGAATACTTTGATTTTAAGTTCAATTCCTAACAGTGTCTCCTAAGCACCAACAATGTATCTTAACACCAGATCATAGAGCACCATATGGGATGGCATTGTTCATCCTGTGGTAGCTGTGCTGCTGTGAGGATACGAGCACATAGTCTGAAAAAGAGGAACTAGGAAGAAGGTTCTACAGCCCAGTAATTGTGCTGCTAGTCTGTGAAGACTAATACTTCTGCTATATATTTCTACTTTTAATTGGTTGGTAACAAGAAGAACATAGTGAGGACACACCATAAGCTCTAAAGCTGAAGAGAGTGCAGACAGCATTGCCATAAAGCTTCATTCAAAGTAGAGAAATTTTATGAATTGCTATCTTGGATTTAAGGTCCTACATATTGCCCTCATCCTGTTTACTAAGCCAAAGCATCCTCTCTGGATCTTAATCTCTGTGATAAGGTATCCCATCTCTGTGAAAGGAAAATAAGACCTTTTCCTCGTAGTTTTAAATTCTTTGGAGCAAACCCAGTTGAGTTCAAAGAGGTCCAGATCTGAACACACATTGCATGCTATTAGTATTAGATGTATGTTTAAACTGCAGTATGTTGACATAATTTTATTATGCAAAAGAACCTAAAAAAGAAGAAGAAAAAGGATGTAAATGCTAAGAGCGAAAGAACTGTGAAAATTTTAGTTAATTTTCAATTAATGTTATACTTCAGTTTCAGGTTTTTTGAACAGTTCCTTTTTCACTGTTAAAAAAGAAAAACAGAACAAAACAAAAAAACCCCAAATATTAGGTTTTTAGAAAACTTGAAAAATGAGTAAAACAAAGGTTTTTCAATCCTGTGATTCTTTTGGGGAGAGTTTGACCACTTTTTAATTTACAAGTCTTACACTGTTTTAACCCAAAGCAGAAAATATTTTCATTGACTGAAATATGGGGATTTTCCCCTAAACCATTGACTGCATAGTACCTACAGTATAGACAATACACTACTTGACTACCCAGCTTTTCAGTGTTAAAGAAGATGAATTGTGCTCTCAAGAAAATCCCAAAATTTCTCTTAAGCAATAAGGGAGTACAATAACAGATGTTGTAATTATGTAGAGAATCATTTCTATTCCATATTGCCTACCATATCACTAAGCTGTATCTTCAAATATATCTGCATGCTACCCATTCAAAATCAGACTATGTATTGGGTCAGCTGAAGTGTGCTTTTGGAAGGCAAATGCTTTATTTACTGGTAATGGAATGAAGGTCTCAGAAAGAGTAGACTAATAAAGACTTAGCCAGTGTGAAAGCTCTTTTTGCACATGCATGTTCTCTCAGAACTCCTGGTGAGCTGTATGTCAGTGGCTGTCATAAGATAGATAGTGTAAACAGGCACTGACTTACACTAGCTGTGATTCTTCCCATATGTTTGATTTGCTTCTGTCTGTTGAGCATTAACCCTTCTCACAGCCATAGATCTGTGGAAATTGCATCTTTCACTAATGTTTTATTGTGAAATATGAAATGAGTTTCTTTTTATCTTGTAAATGAAATTTTGTACTTTATCTTCACTAATATTTGAGAAATCCTGTATACAAACTTGCATTACGTACTGTGTCCTTGGCTGTAGACTGGCTAAATTTAGATATCCATTTGTAAGTGTCTGCATAGAAGTATCGGGTTTACATGTCAAGGTTTTGGTAGCACTGGGGGCTCAAGGATGGATTTTCTGAGAAGATAGCAGAAGCTGTTCCCAAGTCAGACAGCTAGTCTGGGGGAGGAGGTGTTCCTGGAACTGGAGCAGAGATTCCCCTGCAGGTGATGATCACGGGGAAGCACATTGTCCCCCTGCAGTCCATTAGGACTCCATGCTGGAGCAGGTGGATGTGCCCAGAAGAAAGCTGTGACCTGTGACAAGCCCATGCTGCAGCAGGCTCCTGGCAGGACCTGTGATCCTGTGAAGGACCCACGCTGGAGTCCATTCAGCCAAATGTCAACCCACAGCAACAGAAGGCAGACAATCCTGCTGCCATTATAGTTGCTGGAGGTCTATAAACTCAGTGAAACCCACAGAAAGGTTTGGCAAACCAGGCATGAGCAGAGCAATTCACTTGTCATGCGTAGGCATCTAGGGCCATTGGAAATACTCTAAGTACCTGGTGTCTAGTTATCACTCCAGTAGAGTATGGCTCCTCTAGGTTTCTGCCATGTATGTTGGCCTCATCTAGAGGTCTGAGAGGAACAGAAGAACCACAGATAGTACTAGCTAGATATGTGTGGGTGGCTGAATTGAGAGCCCCTAGATGTCTGGAGGATTCAGGATGACATGTATATCTGTTCCTATAGTCTTCATTGATTTTAATGATCAGATCTTCACTAGGTACAATGGAAAACTAGATACATAGCTCGTGGATGAACAGATAAATGTAGATGCCACATTTACGTGTCTTTATCTCACGTATTTTATTAATCCCATCTGAAATCCATCCTTAATATTGTCAGACTAATGAAATAGTCCCTTTAATTCATGACTGTCACTATGGCACTGTATTTCGAATATAGTATCTATAACTTGCTGAAAATACACTTAGGTTTGAGACATTACCTGAAATCACAGGTAACATTCTGTATTTCCTTGTAACTGACATTATTTTGGCATTAACATCCTGGAAAATATTGATTGATAAGATAAACAGCACAAAAACATGTCGTTCAAGCAAGAAAACTAGGCAACTTCTTACAGTTACACAATGTAAGAACAGCTAAGTAGTAAACAATTTCAAGCATTTCATGTGTATATTCCCAACAGCTTTTTGAATGCATTATGTTTTGCATCACTGTGTTTTGCAGAAAAAAATACATGCCATAATGCTATATTTTTGCAATTTCAGAAAAAAAACTTCATTCTTGGTTAGAAAAAGTAAGTTGAAATCTTTTCCACATTATTCCGTTGTTCAGCAGAAATTTTGTACTGGGATTTGGATAGACTATGATCATAAAGTATATATAGTACTAGATCTTCCCCATCAATATTCATTTTAATGTTAATTAACGTTTTAATGTTAATTTTAATGTTAATTATAATATTAGGAATATGAGACTCTAAAAATAATTCTCACTGATTTTTGTCTCTGCAGTTATTTTCGTCTTTTATCATGCTTTCACTGTTCAATACTTGCTTTTGCTATGACCGGTTTCTCTGCTCTATTCTAGTCATCAACTATTCCATTGTGTATATTAGACCACTAGAGAACTATTCTTTCATACTAGTCTGTGGGACTTCTCCAAAATTAGCAACATTTAAGTTTCACACATCTGTAGTTGTAGCCTCTCGTGTCCTCCAGGTGCATCAGTCTAAAAGTATCCCATGGTGTCAGTGAAGACCTAATTTCCAGTGAATAAATTATATTTTATACATTCAACATTGCTATGATATAAGGTCACTGTTTGCCAGGTTGGGTAATCTGGAGGTGGAGCTGATATGCTTTGTCTAAAGCTGTGAGCCATGAGTGTTTCTGTCTGATTTCAGCCCTGATCCTATCTCATTGACTTGAATCTGCCTTGACCTCATTCGTGACTTGTCACTATAGATACACCTGGCAGGATGGCCTATGGCTGACCCAGGTCACTGCTGCCAACCTGCTCTGCTCTTTGCTGCTCAAGTCCTGTGACATTATGCTGTTGTCAAAGAGGGCCCTGCCTTGCCCCATTCAGCTATCCTTAGAGAGCATCTGCCCTTGTTGCTCCCTGATAAAGGCAATGACTGCGCTTCTAATCCCAGAAGAAAATTCTGTTTCATGTTACTGGATAAACATGCAAAATTCTTTATAACAGTTATACACATATACTCAGTCACATTCTTGATACCCAGTAAGTACTAATTCTTCTAAGGATTGCTGTTATCCAAGAAACCAAGTGAGAGGGGTGGTATTCAGACTATGTCTGGATAAAAAATACCATAAACACAATATTTTCTGATAAACAAACTCACTAAATTCACATTATAGTTCAGTGAAGAAAGGAACACTAGTAACTCCTACTTTGAATAAAAAAAGGGAATGACAATTCTGTAGGATAGCTTCCTCATTTCACCAGTTTCTCTGAGTTGATACAGCGAAAATAAGCTCTGTGCAAAATCACCTCTTGTCAAACAGCAAAGTTTTGTGCCTTTTGTTCTCCCCTTCAAAACAGATATAATTTATAATGAAAAAAAAATTATTACCATTATGAGCAACCTTGTCTAATACTAACCACTTTAACAAGGAAGAAGAAAACATCAATTTTTCTTCTCATGCATCCCAAACATTAATGTATAACTTCAAGACAGTTAATCTTTCCCTTTTTCTGTTCCTGCCAGACTTACAGTCTTTTTAAGGAAAGATGTATTGAAACATCAGCCAAGAAAAATGAGTAAGCAATTTCTTTTCCATGGAAGGGGAATGAGCAATCTCTCCAGGTATTTTCAAGAAACATAGATGAATAATGAAATTAATAGTTAATTCATTAAAAAGTGCAGTGTTGAGGTCACCAAAATTTCACTGTTACTTGAAATGACCTTTTAATAGAGTTTGTTTTGAAAAGCTTATATTTTGATTTTGATCCTTTAAAACAGCATTTTCAGCTTTTCATTTCAGCATTTAATTTCAGGATTTGTTAGTTTTGATAGCAAATGTGAGAACTGATTAAAAGTAATAACTTCAAATTAAAATAAATATCTTTTTCTTTCTAAATTTGTTAAGAAACAAACAAAAAACATTTAATACCGACCATAGTTTTCTCTTAATGTATCTGAAGTAAAAGCAAAAAATGTAAATGCGTAAATATCTCACTAAGAAATGCTGTAGTACATTTAGGTGTATAATAAAAAAGCTTTCATTTAGGTGTATAATAATAAAAGCTTTCATTTCTCAAAAATGCTGATAAATACAAATGGGAAAATAATGACTGAAATAGACAAATACATACAACCAAATATCAATGTAAAAATAAATTACATTGATTCCATCTTACTAAAGTAATTTTCTCATATAGTTTTTATTAAAAAATATGTTCATATACAGAAAAAGGGAGTAGATAAAGGTTATTAATTTAGCAGAAAATTAAGATGTCAGTAAAATGATATCTTCAGCAATAAGGCCTTGGAGAAAAAAATTATTTGCTGATACACCTATTTCAGAGTCATTGGCAATAATTTAGAATTGCTGATGTATGTACAAAAATTTAGCTGATATTTCTGAAATGTTAAGGGAAAATTTCTTTAGCTCTAATGTTAAAATGAGTAGGTTTCAATCCATTTAATAAGGGTCAAATGTGCAAGAGGGGAAAAGGGAGTCAATGTGTTTTTACCTTTTTTTCTGAATCTAGGACAAGTTGGAAGTAAAAGATCTTGCTGGCCTTGAGAGTAGTCTTGTCACTAATAGAGAATGTCAGCTGAAGAAACCCAAAGCACAGCAGGGAGAATGAGATAAATGGATAAGCATGTCTATAAAATATGATTTAAAATAATAATAATAAAAAACCCCCAACAAAACCCAACACACAGAAAAAAAAAACAACCTCCCCCCAGCCTCCAATATGAACATAGGGACTTTAAGCAGAGTTCTTTTTAACTTCAGCAAAATATTAACAGCAAAATAATTTCTTTAAATTATTAGTGGAAGTTTTCGAGCCTTTAAAATATAACATTCCAAGTGAATGGTTAGTTCTAGGTTAGTTGGTTTTTTGGGGTTTTTTTTTTAGAGATACTGAAGAACTAATTCACACCTAAAGATTAATGGTGATTACTGAAAGTGATCATGCCTGTGTGGAAACCAATAACACACATTCTCTGATGCATACCAGGAGCCAGTTTCACATGCATACAGATAATTATGTGCTTAGTCAGATGGTAAATAGAAACTAAAAAGAAAAATGTGAATAATTATTGGGAACTGCTTAAGAACACTTACCACTTCCTTGAAACACATAGTTGCCTAAATCTTTGCGGATTACTTGCAATTCTTTGCAGAGAATGAACATCTGTACATATATTCCAAACAAAATACTGAATTGTTCACTCTAGTAATATCTTTGGAATTTAATCTACATTTGTCCATTTTCAGCTTTCACACTTAGTGTTTCTTCCAATACTTTCTGCTAGGTTAAAAAGTTATCCTTATGTGTCTTTTCCCAATAGATGGTGATCTAATTACCCATTGAACTAATCAGTTGAGCTCCTCAGGTTTTTCATTCTAAGGCTTTGTTTAACTCTTTAATATGTCTTGTTGCACTCTGAATCCTCCAGTTTTCTACCACGTTCTTTAACATGAGAAATGCAATTTGCGTGGCCACCAGTTAATAGTAGAATACATGCAGGGATCACATTAACCTTTTGGGTTGAGGTACCAGAGCAGATGCTTAAATTCAGAAGATCATCCACTAGTATTTTTAAGTCTTTTACATCATAAGTGCTTTCCTGTGAAAGTTTTCTGTCTGCAGCTATGACAGATATTCTAACATTTGGCTATATTGAAGCTTGTAAATTCTTACATATGCTTATATCCACATTAAGTAAATCAGTTTTTCAAATAATCTGCCTTTTTCCACATCAACCTGACTTTCTCATAGCCAAAGATTCCCATTTAATGCTATCTGTGGATGGTAAAAGTTGGCAATGATTTTGTTTTTCCAACAAGACCTGACATATACTTTAAATTATAGTTCAATTTTTTTCCTCATAGGACCTCCACAGAAGTTGAACTAGTTGGTCAAGATTTACTATTTTTAATTCTTTTTTGAAATTTACTGTTTAAGCAGTATGCACCACACTAATTTTACATCACTCAAGTTTCTTAACCCTAAGGTGTGTGGCACCAAGTCACGCATTGCGGAAATGTATTGCATTAGCACTTGTGCAGCTGTCAGTTTAACTCATATTTTCATAAAAGTAAAGAGAAGTTAGTTTGGCAAGACCTATTTCTCAAAACTATGTTGGGAGTAACATTCATTACATTAACATCTTTTTTCAAGAGTAGAGTTTGCATCAACCAGCTGTTCAGTTTTTGAAGCTACACAGCAATCATAGTGAGCAATTTTGGAGATGGGCTGGACATGTTTCAAAAATGCATACTATTTTCAAATGCTGTGACTAAACAGGAGCCTTCATCTGTGGAAGTCTTGGCTCCTAGTATGTGTGAGATTAGATTAGACAATTAGAGTTACTCTTCATTTGGTAAAAAGAAACAGTTAAGAACCAGTCAGTCTGTGGAACAGTCTATGAAACAGTTTAAAATCAATCCTGTGAATTCCTATGAATCCTTTGATCCTGTCAAGACTTTTAAAGCTTGAGTACTAAAGAACTTTTAAAGAAAGCGATTTGAAATTACATGTTAAGGAAAATTGTTAGAATTTCCTAATTATGGTTTGAGGCTTGCTTAAAAAGCATCAAGGGAATGAAGTATTTTGAGGTAAGCTGAGGAGAATTACAGCACTTAAAGGCTGTATCTATGCCTGCTAGCTATTCAGTTGTGATTTCAATGAACTCTTGTGGTAAGTTACAAGACACTGTGTATATATTGAAGGCACAGAGACCCCAGGAACAACAAAGCCTATAGCAGGAATTGTGTATGTAGCATGGGAATGTGACTTGACGTTTAATGCATGGTGAGTTAAAAAAGTCAAAGTCCTTATTGAACCTGAAATTTATCAAGAATAACCTCTTCAGAAATGAAGCATGTCTCCGGAAGGCCGTTATGAGATGTGCACTACTGAAAGCACTAGGAGGGTACCTGTAGGTTCTAACAGAACTGTAAAGAGGTATATAGCTCTACCATGTGAATATATTTCTTCACTTAAAACACATTTCATCACAAAAGAAAAAGATATAACTTTATTTCATTTGTGATTGACACTTTATCACTCCATCCATTTAGGTTTTTTAGAGACAAATGTCTAATATTAGTCCAGTTATTACATAGTAAAAATAATTTTGACATACAGACTGGTTTGCAACTTCTAATTCTGAAACTACATGAAGAGTGTCTAGGTAAAAGTACATTAGTTTTATTTTTTTTCTCAGATACGCTAGAAAATGCTCAAGGTATTTTAATAGAATGCTGTATGCTGTATTTTCAATATTATTATCATCCTATTTTCTCTGGCATCAGAATTCTCTTTGTTGTTGAAGCTGGGTTTTTTCATTATGTAAAATCTCATTTCCAACTTCTTCTGAGTTATTTTTCCTGACCTCAACTATTTTTCTTTTTCCACATATAGTTTGTATTTTAAAATCTCAGACTGTCTTTTAGATGAGAGTTTCAAATAGATGACTCTTAACTAGAGTCACTTCAATATAACAATTTTGCTTATCTTGATTAAAACCTTTTGAAATAATAGTGATGGTGTTGGAACTGACCTGGGAAAAGTAGAAATACAGAAGTCTCCATCCACCTTGAAAGAAACAGTGGATAGTTTAGGACAAATAGAACATTCATATGAAGTGTCAGCTAAAATTATCCAGCACAATTCATGGTAAATTATTTTTCCTGTTTTAATCACATGTAACAAATTTGCAGTCATTGCCTTATCCTAAAAGTCCTTGAAATTAAGTTTTATTGGAGAAAAGGAGAGAGAAAATTACTTACCTTAGCTGCTTTACATAGTACTCAGCTGCATTTTCTTTAATTTTCTAATATGCAAGGCTTATTTCAATCTCTGCAGCTGTTGGTCTAATTGGATGATTTCCTGTTTGAAATGCAGAATAATTTAAAGTGACTAGCAGTTGTTTAGGGAACCTCCCTTTCTAGGACATAACTTAATGTGACATATTCAACACTCATCAGAGATTCAACATCTTTTCAAACTGATTACTGCTTCCTCCATCACACTCCAAGTTGCCTGGCTTCCATATAAGTGCTCCAATTTAGAGCTTGATTATTCAAATGAAACCAAAAGGAAAAATCAAGCTTTTTCTTCCCTTTTTTTTTTTTTTTCAAATGTGCTTCCTCAAACAGTATACTACATGTTGTCATCTGTAGTATTTACATATTGATGGCCCAGTCTAATTAGAAATAAACTGTTAGTCTAGTGTTTCAACATGACACCAATAATATATTGCTAGTAAGATCTCTATGCAATATTTCAGGTCTGTTCTTGTGAAATAAATCAATATGTTCTTCAATATTCTGGTAAATTCTCTTCTTATCACATCCAAAATTAAGAAAATATGAGGTGAACTGGATTGACTTTTGCTGATTGCAGCTAATATTTTGGGTTTCTATATCTGCAAAGGAAGAAAATTTGAATTTTCTTAGGAAAACTTCTTACAAAAGAATTGGCTTCTTAAAATGCTCATCAATTTCTTTTGAACCTCAGGTTTTTTATAAAGCATATTTACACATGTGGTTATGCATGGGAAATTCAGTCAGCAGAGATTTAGAGCTAGTTAATAAATACTTCCTTACAGAGTTTTTATTTAGTAAAATTAGATGCACTACTTTAATCTGTTAAAAGGACTTATTATCTTGCAGCTAACATCCAATAATTTGTCTTACATAAGCCATTAGAGTAAGTAGGAATCTCAATATAGCAGTTTGACAGTAGTGATAAATATAGGTATCATACACACACTGGAAATGGTGATAGTTTCTTCTAAGAACACAGTCCAAAAGTGAACAAAAATGGAAGAAGAAAGTTCCCAGAAGGTATTCTTGGCTTACATCATAACAACTGTTAATCAGAGCTTTGTTTTGCACTGCCTGCAATTGCCTTTCAACAGTCAGTACAAAAGTTAGCAAAGCCTCAGCATTCATGTGACAAAAATGACTCCCTTAAGAACAGGAACAGAAGCTGACTTTCTCCAGAAAGGACATTGCACAAGTGCAAATGTAAGCACCTAGGGAAGGCTTGTAGCACGGTAATTTTAGCAAAGTACTATAGGTATTTGTGTCCAATTCTCACTGAGAAGTACTGGATTTTTTTCCACGTACCATGCATTCTGAAGCAGAAGAAAGACTATTTCTGAGTTATTGGATGACTGCTACACATTTGTACCTTTACAACACTACCCCAGACACTGTTTTGTTATGACATTGTTTTGTTTGGTTGGGGATTTTTTTATGTTCATCTCTGCAGTTCCTCAGTATTATCAGAAATCTCTGACCTTACGAATTGCTGACCTCTGTATTGTGAGAACACACAATCTGATCAGAGCAGAGAAACACAAATCAATTCCCCACACAAGTCTGTACAGAGGCTTAGAGTTTTGAGGAACATTTTGGTTGTGCTACTTGTCTGTTACTTGCGTTAGATATTGAGCACATTTTATAACGGTAAAAATATATAAAAATACAGCTGTGCTGCCAAATCAAGATGAAAACACACAGTTGTTCCAGGTAGGGACTTTCCTGCAATGAAAAGATCAGCATTTAATCTAAAGCTAGAATGGTAGTAGGTAAGTAAAAACTACTCTATAATCTAAAGAGCAAGTTTTCAAAGTGAAAGGCAGTAGAAGTAGAAAAGCTGAAAAAAGGAGGGTAATGAAAGGAGACAGGTGTGGTGGATGGGATATAGAGCAATGTTTCACCAATTAAAACAGTTACTAAAATAAAAAAATAATAAAAACAAACAAACAAAAAAAAAGCAGCAGCAGCAGCTACCCATTTTTCTTATGAAACCCCCTGGGAACCTTATTAATGAATATTTGAGGAAAGAAGCTACCTTCACTTTACCAAAAGCTCTGGTAATTTTTGAGGTGTGCTATTTCTCCACCTCACACACACAGCAGTATCAAAAAACTATGTGGAGTCCTGTTGATGATCCTTTACTGTTGATATACTTAACACCTGGCTAGCCTTCGGTGAAAAACCAAATCATGTTGAAAAGCAGTACCTGAAGATCACCTCCGTAAGAAAGGTGATCTGTTGTGCCTGGAACGTATTACAGACCAAATTGAAGGACATGAAGATTTTTAGAAGACGTACTCAAGAGCACATCTCTGGATCAGATTACTGTTTCTCTGAGCCACTTTCCTGATTTGCACTGCAAAATTTATAAAATAGTAGAAAATAAAATATTTGGGATTTTTCCCCATTTGTTATAATTGATGCAGGATTTTTTTTTTTTTCCACATGAAGAATACTGTATTAGCTTTGCCTTGCTTCCTTTATATTCAGCCCCAAAGGTGCCTGAGTATCAACTGAATATGCAATAAAAACCTTCATCTGGTTTTATTTTTTCCATCTGATTTTGCTTAATGAAAAAACTATTGACATGTCACCTATTTCAGATAAATTTCTGAAAAGTTTTGGAAGAAATCTGCTTTCCAGCAAAAGATTAGTAAACCTGTGAAAAAGCTGCAGTAATATTTTTGCTAAGGCATAATTTTTTCCTCTGCACTGTCAAAAAGAAAAATTTCAAGGACAACATTTGCTCAGACACATAGATTTTGGTGATACTAGCCATAGAGAGGTTTCTGCTTTCCAAGGCAGACTTTCTGATCACTGCTGGAGAGACAGGGAAAGGTCAGAACGAAAATTTGAAACAAAAATAAACATTTTGATACCATACATCTTTCCAGAAAACCAGGATTTTTTCCCCCACTCCGAGCAAATGCATGTTAAAATCTCAGAAATTGTCACAAAATGGAGCTATCATCTTTCAGTAATTTCTAACAGTAGTTCAATTTACTAGGTAATAATGCGGTTTAAGCTCAGTACCACAGAATCCGAAAGATCATGCTGTTTCAAATTGTCATGGGAATTTTCAGTAGTGTCTTCAGAGAAAGTCCAAAGGACACATTACTAGTGAAAGGTCTGCAAATGGCAAACCAAGAGCAGTCTGTTAGAGAAAGAAAGCAGCAGTAGTCTAAGATTTCAGACTTTGAAGAAATTACTAAAAATTCTGTTCTTATTAGGAGGTTTTAATATCTGTAATTTTGATAGCTTGTTTTTGTTTGTTTATTTGGGGGGTTTATGCGGGTTGTTTTTTTTTTTTTTTTTTGCTTGGGTTTTGTTTGTTTGGGTTTTTTTTTTCTATTTTTTTTCTTGTTTTGCTGGTTTTTGTAAAGATAACTTGCAAGATTTCTTCACTGACAAAAATACAGAAAAATAATCATTTATGTTATTCTCAAGAGATTAGGACTTACTTAAAATGGTGAGCATTGCTTCAAGCTTTTCACTGCTCAATGGATTTAAGCTCCAGTTTGACCTGGAATAAATTTGTGTTTAGGTATTGTGGTATGAGATCAAAAGAAAATATCATGATGCAAATTTAGAAGCCAATATAAACCCATTCTGTACGGTCAGTTTTGTTCAAAAGATGTTGCTGTGCTAACTTTGAAGTTTCAGGCTTTCTCCTGGAATAAGTTTCAATGTATTATCTGTTTTCCTACATGCCTGAATAGAAAGGGTTTAAACACTGTGCTGTATGCTTCAGTGCCAGCAAGCCCCCCTTTCTGCCCATCTCTGCCCCCCAGTCTGAATCAAATTTGAATTTTAGTTATATGAGAGCACACAGATACAATATTAATGGTTATTTAAGCATGGAAAAAAGATATAAAAATTACTATTGTTGCTAAATACTCCAGTTTATTGCAAACACAACTAAAAAAATGCCTATTTAAAAGGCTGGGGGACTGTAGACAATGACTCTGTACTGCCAGGTTTTTTATAGTGCAGCTTGTTTTATCTATATTCATGACTCTTGTGACTATTTTGCCTCTTGTTTGCTTGCTAAAGAAAGCTAGTATTAGAATTTTTCCAGTCTACTGATGTATTTCTGTTAGTGCTGCTCTTTGTTGACTAAAAAAAGATGCTGTGTGTGCCTTCACCATACTGTAGTGAGAGACAGGTAACGAGAAATGGCCAGTAAATGAAGAAAAAATGATTAAGCACTGCTCCCAAGCTGAGTTCACAAAAAAAATAAAAATAAAATCTCTTTTAAAAACTGAGTAAGGAGAAAAGTGATACAAGTGCTACAGCTGGGGTTGTCAGAGAAAACCCACTTCAGAAAGTAAAACATACTGCAGAGTTCAGGCTTTTTTTTCTAACTCATCAGAAAGGAGTTCCAAAAAGAAAATGCAGATCTCACTAAATAAGTAGTCAAAAAAAAAAGAGAGTACCATCTGTTGTATCATTTTTTCCCCCTCTAGAAGGAAGGGAAGACCTTTGTAATCAGACACCTACAAATAGGAGACCTATGGAAGGATACTTTTTGCCTGCTACAGATTAGAGAAATTAAAACAGGATAAGCTGGGGAAAAGGAATCCTGAGGGGAGAGGAATCATAGAATCATAGAATAGTTAGGATTTGAAAGGACTTTAAGATCATCTAGTTCCAATGCCCCTGCCATGGCTGGGGACACCTCACACTAAACCACGCCACTCAAGGTTTCGTCCAACCTGGCCTTGAACACTGCCAGGGATGGAGCATTCACAACCTCCCCGGGCAACCCATTCCAGTGCCTTACCACCCTCTCAGTAAAGAATTTCTTCCTTAGATCCAATCTAAACTTCCCCTGTTTAAGTTTGAACCCGTTACCCCTTGTTCTGTCACTACAGTCCCTAATGAAGAGTCTCTCCCCAGCATCCTTGTAGTCCCCCTTCAGATACTGGAAGTCTGCTATGAGGTCTCCATGCAGCCTTCTCTTCTCTAAGCTGAACAGCCCCAACTTTCTCAGCCAATCTTCATACGGGAGGTGCTCCAGTCCCCTGATCATCCTCGTGGCCCTCCTCTGGACTTGTTCCAACAGTTCCATGTCCTTTTTATGTTGAGGACACCAGAACTGCACACAATACTCCAAGTGAGGTCTCACGAGAGCAGAGCAGAGAGGCAGGATCACCTCCTTCGACCTGCTGGTCACGCTCCTTTTGATGCAGCCCAGGATACGGTTGGCTTTCTGGGCTGCGAGGAAGGGGATTAAAGACTGAGGAAACAGAGAGAATTTTAGAAATTTTAAAGATTCTAGTTCCTCTTCACAGACATTTGAAGGTCCTATTTATAGGGAGCAGTATTTGCAAAACAATGTCAAAAAATCAGACATTAGTACATGCATCCATTAATGTAAACATCAGAGGAAAACTATAATTCTGATTAAAATAGATCTAACAATAGGTCCATTCATTTACAATAAACTAATGTTATCAAAAGGTGGATTTCTGCTAAGAAAACACATTGCTTGAAGGATAAGAATACATTTGAAGACCGAGTTAAAATTCTGCAGCTGCTGTCCTGAGCAGGATTGAAGATTCTTGATCAGGATAATATATACTTTCTGGGAGTGGTAGCCATGACAAAGCGTAACATTACAAAAATGTAAAAAAAATCAAGCAATGAGCACTGCTGTGTGACTGCAAACTCCATTTCACCTTGAAGTTCCTGCAGAAGGAGTTTCAGAACATAAAGAGGTTAAATATTTTTCTTGAGGAGCTTTCAGCTTAAGTCCCAGAACTGAAGCCAGGTCCTCCAGGGTGACCTGGTTTGAAGTTAGTGAACCCTGCAAGGATGCTAAGGTCATTCCTTGTCAAGCCTCTGGGAGAAACTCAGCCTGTGTCAGGTCTGACAACGGGAGTGATGACAATAGAGAAAGTATCCCTGAGGCAAAGTCTGAATCAAAATCAGGTCACGTGTAAAGGAAACATTGGAGTTGCACTTCTTTGCACCAGCTGAGAATCTGGCCCTCGGGGAAGGAAGGTTAGTGGCAGATGGTGGGGACTTCTGTGGATACACATCAGAAAGTGCAGCAAAGCGACATAGCCACACGATAATGGTGAAGATCTTTGGAGGCAGAATGACAGAAAGTAAAATACTGGCTCTTGACACAATTTCATTCTCCTCTTCATCCCCTTCTTGTACAAACCTTTGTGTGTTTTATGTATTTTTACTGGTTTTGACTCTCAGACCTATCTAAATTGAAATAATTGAATAAAAATTTTTTGTTAAGAAAATGTGATGTCTTCCACACTGGAATCAAGTAATGTGTAAGGTCTTACAAATGATATTGCTAAAACTGCAGAATAAAAAAGTAGAGGCTGTGGTCAAAATCTGTGACAAGCTATTTGAAACTGAAGGTTAAAAGTGGTAAATAAAATCTACTGTTTTTTTCAGAGCAGACTAAATGAATATGATCTCTCCAATCTTACAAAGTACTATGGTATTTAACTAAGTCAGGTCCTCTTGAAACATAGATTGTGGAACAACGGGATTTAAGACCAAGTGACTATCTTCTACAGCACATCTGCATACCAAAATCTTGAATATTGCTAAAAAAAAGGTCTGATATTTCAAATTTATCCAACAGGAAGATATCAAGGGCACAAGGACACTAGCAAGGGCATGGAGCCTACCAGTGCCAGGGAATCTGGTAGGTGGAACATATCTGGAGTGTCACTTCTGGAGTTGCTGGAGTTGCTTCCTCATTATAAACCTTTACCAGTCAAATAAAAAGGGGAATTCAACTGAAACCAAAACCCCTCCCTTATCAGATTTTTGCCCTGAAGAAAAAAAAAAAAAGAAAAAAAAGAGGAAAACAGTTTGAGTCCTGTATGGCTTTTCCTATATGTGGAAGGTTTTCAGATTCCATAGAGTTGGACTGCAGTATTAAATTCATCATAATCAACAGCAGCTATCTAATGATGAGGCTAAGGCTGCTATCAGACGCACCTGTGAAAGTGTTTCTGGTGTTCTTAAGCCTGCATTCAGATAGAATAATGGTCACTTTAGACCATAGAAGAGGTCTGAAGCACATTAAAGAATTGTAATATACATTTGCAGTCACCACAAGAAACCTTTGTGAATAGCACACTATATACAATCATACCACAGGAAATCAAGGCTTGAATGAAAAATGTAGATCTGCCTCAGATAAAACTATGGTACTAAAAATCCCATCGTGAACACTGAAAATCAGGACAGAATTACAATTAACAAAAAAAAAAAAAAAAAAAAAAAAAATTCAGGTAAGAACTTCCCTTTTGTACATTTTATACATTTTTTTTTCTCTTCATGTTAAGTCTTTTTATTTCCCTTGTGAGATTTAAACTTTAAAAGCTCTTGTTTAAAGTCTGCTTCCCACACTAATTACAGACACCAAGCATCTGTTGGAATGTCCTTTAGTTACCACTGGAATTTAAACTACCACCATTCTTCACAGTATAGTAGTTAAATTTTAGTGGTTTAAGTCTATATTGCTATGTATTTACTATGCAATGAAACAGTAGAGCCATCTGAAATATGCAGCTAAGTTCTAACACATTCTGATAATAAAGGAGATAAGGTAAGCATTCACAGATCTTTTCAAATCAAATACCTCCATCTCCCTATTCAATTTCTAATTACTGTTTGTCTGAGAATACTGCATACAATAAAAATTTCTCTCCAGCTTTTGATTTACAAAGGTAACACTGAAAGAGAAATTACAGATCTCTCTTCAGCATTGCAGTTTCATTTTTCCCATCTGTTTGTTAGTCTCTGAAAATTGTTTGCTTTCCAATTGGAACTGCACAGTGATTAAAAAAAAAAAGCCCATTTGCTAGCAAAACTCACTGGTTTGTCTTTTTGATACCTCTGCAAATTTTATTCTGTTTGTAGAACCAGGAATTCTCAAAATATTCAATCTTGGCTTTTCTGCTTTATTCAGATGGGGAGACAATCAGAACTCTATTAGTTTGCTCAATTTCAATTCTATTCCTTGGAGTTTATCTACTTTACCTGAGTGTGCAGTCTTTCCAAATAAGTGTTTCCAGCTACCAAACCTATTGTATTAGACCCTGCATTTTGGGTTTGTTTTTCATTCTCCAAATTTCCTCACTCCAAATTTAACTCATTATATCTGCCCTAAGACTCATTCGGGTTCTGCCATCTCACTAGACCTTTCTGTAGTACACTTGTGGGAGCTTGACTGCTATAGTGATCCTGTTCTTTTTTGTTTCTTATGATACACATATTTCTAGTACAATAATTTGACCACAGTCATTTTAGGGGAGTGAAATAGTATTTCCAACAGTGACTGCATAAACAAGCACACATCACTGCATACCCAAATTTCTATTTCAGGGGAACTTTTTCGTCTCATCTGGACAGACTCACATGCAAAATGGAGCTTAGGTGTCCTAAGTTGGATTTCAAAAATTTCATACTTGAATCCAAAATCAAAACTCCTCCAGCAGTTATTGATTTGCTCCTTAATCCTGGGACCATCAGACTTTCATGAACATTACACTTTTTAACATTAATATCTTTCACAATGTGCTGGAAGTGTGAATGGATAAGACTGTCCTAAAAATGGATAAGACTGTTGTAGTTCAGCTGACCGTTCTGCAATAGCACCACCACCAAGCAAAAAAAAAAAAAAGGCATTTTTCTTCTTATATAGCTAGAGGAACTTGATTCCTCTGGCATTCTCAATCCATAAGCACTGAGCTGATACCCATCTAGATATAGCCAATATCTTTTCTGTGCACTAATTAATATCCATTTTTATCTTGGATCTAGGCTACAAGGTTCAATTGTTTCTCCTCTTTTGATGTTCTGAAAATTTCTAAGCATCACAACAGATACTCTATACAAAGCTGTAATATATTTGGGGATAAAGGAAGCAAAGCAATCAGGATGAAGGGAAAACACTTTTCACATTATCTGTAGTACATGGGTTCTGGCATTCTGCTGAGTAGGCAAAGCACCGAGTGAATGTGGTATTGATTAACCAGCTTTGAATCCAGTACAGTAACAGGAGCTAGGAGGTGACCTGGAACTCATATCTCCCTTGCTCCCAGTTAACACCACAGGTAGTAAGCTGCCTCCTCATGCATATAAGAATCACCTGACAAGTGATTTATGACTGATAGAGTGAAATACAAACTTTCCCCTTGATTCTGTCTATCATTCATCTTATTTTGCCTGTTTAATTCATACGGGGGGATCTTTTTTGGTCTTGCAGCTCTATGAGCACGTATGATTCTGTTTCTAGGAAGACAAGATTTGCCTTTCTAAGAAATTCTTAGTTTCTGCCTTATTCTTATTAGAATCTAGTAGAAGTCTAGTCTACTGCTTTTAATGGGCTACCTCAGAAGTCCTGCTTCAAACCATATCTGGGATAGCACTACTCAATACTTAAAAGGGGTCTATAGGAAACATAGGGAAGACTTCATCAGGGAATGTAGTGATAGGATGACAAATAATGGTTTTAACATGAAAAAGTAAATTTAGATTAGATATTAGGATGAAATTCTTCACTATGAAGATGGTGAGTCACTGGGACAGGCTGACCAGAGAAGCTGTGGTTGCCCCGTCCCTGGAAGTGTTCAAGGCCAGGTTGGATGGAGCTTTGAGCAACCTGGTCTATTGCCTGTGGCAGGGGACTGGAGCTGGATGAGCTTTAAGGTCCCTTCTAACCCAAAACATTCTGTAATTGATTCTGTGATTCTGTGATTCTATGACTGATGTCTGGGTGGATTACAGATCACATTCATTTCCCAGAAAAGTGCATTAACAACCAGTCTATTCTGTGTTCTGTGGAAAGATGCATGTTCCATCCCCCCTGTTGAAGCCAGTTCTCTGTGCAATATAAAATATGAGAATGATAGGGCAGGAACTGGAGCCACCAACTCTGACAAGTCCAGACTTCATGTATGTGATGTGTTCTCCATCGGACATAGAGCAGACAGGTAGCAGACCACCTCAGCATTTTACATATCATGGCCATTATGCGGAATTTTTGGATGATGTCTAGGGAGTAAATTTCCAAAGCAGTAAGATAATGTATTATAGCTAAAAGCTGCACATTAGCATCCAAATTGGAGGATATAATGGTCCTGCAGAAAATGGAGCCTGATTTGGTGGCCTAGGAATTAGTGATTCAGCCAGGAAGGAGGAAGTCTGATGTCTTTGCTTAATTTCCTGGAATTTATTTTTTAATCTTTTTCCCCCAAAGAAAGTTTTCTGCAAAAGAACTGAATGTCATGGCTATGCAATCATCTAGAGAAAACGCCTATATATAATTGCTGTGATGGAATATAAAGTAGAAGCCATTGAATTGAACAATTTTAGGAAACTAAAATAACAGGTCAGAGTTATTAGAAAAGTGATCTACTCTAACCTAAACAGGTGCTTCAAAGTCCCAAACTGAGCAGAACGTTAGCAGCCTGGATCTCACCTGGATGCATAGTCTTAATCTTCCTAACCTCTCTTGCTTTGTTAACATGCCATCTGACCCTGGAAGAAGGTAAAGGCCTGTCCCTATCCAGAATCATCATATTCTTGCCTGCAGGGCCTCATCCTCTTGGTGCTCTCAGAGCAAGTCTAAGAGTTCCAGCTCATCCAAAGTATGTCTCTGAACAATCCCATCTGCCAGTCTTTATCTAGGGCACTACTGAGCTTAAGGACATCTTACATACAGGTAGCTCCTTTGCTTAAAAGGTTTGTTTTGGTTTTTGTGTTTTGTTTTTTGTTTTTATTTTTAACCAGGTCTCTCAGCTCTTTTCGGGACCTGGACTGTTGGGTATGTCAGGATACATTCAGTTGCTGCTGTTGGAAATCTTTCTGCTTTGCATGAAATATCTAATTATTCAGCAGACCTTACAGAAAATAAGCACAAAAGTAACTGAAATTTAGTGCTTGGTAAATATCAGAGAAGGAAGAAAGACTGTAATTTTGCCTTTGCTCTGTTATAATTTTGTACTAAGTGTTCAGTGGATAATGGACTGATATCTAGGCTTCCCTCCTTTTTCTTGATAAGTTCTCTAATCAATACATTTTAGACTTGTGGTTTCTTTTTCTCTCTTTCCACTCATAAGCAACATTAATTTGTTCCAAGTTAAACAATAGTTTCACTGAAAGGGCTAAGAAACTTCCACACAATTATTTCGTTAAGAATATATGATATTGCAATTATTAGTTCGTTCTTGTGTGGTAAGAGATATGGGTTCAAACACTCTTCAAACTCTCCTGTAACTGTAGGGAGATTGTAGCTTTCAATGAGAATTTCTTTAAGTTCTTGTCTGTGTATCAGAAATTTTCAAATTATTTTCTGGCAGAGGTAAGGATCAAGGAAAGAGACCAATCCAAGGGAATGCAGGCACAACTCAGGTGACTGTGGAGGGAGATCTCAGTGAGTCTCCTGCATTCACTTTCTCCTATGCTGCAATCTGTCTCTTGCTCTCCAGCAGAGGAAAAGATTTCATCAGCTTCAACTCCACAAGGAAGAGGAAAAATAGTCCCCTGAAGGAAAAAGCAGATGGAATACACTATTCCTTATACACCTTTCCTTTCTTAAATCACAGCCATTGTTTTTTCTCAGTTCAATCCTATGGGCCATCCATCACAGTTCCAACACCATGATCTGCTCTTTTGCTGTTTACTTCTGGCTCAGGCTTTCTGGACGAATCCTATTCTGCCCATGCTTTCTAAACTCCTTAATCCCACATGGCCTCCATGCATTTAGTTCATTTTCTATATTCTCGGAGGTGTAATGGTAACTTGGTGTTGCTGAAAATCATAGTGCTATGAGTCTCCTATTAATTGATGGGCCAAAATGGCATTTTCATGATCCTTGGTTCAATCTTAACAGGGAAGAGTATGACCCCATTAAATTTCATAGAAAAAAATTTATTGAGCCAGGGCTTAAGACTTCATAAATGTTAGAGGCTATAGGATATTTTGCTTTCATCTCTTTTTTTATTGATTTGTTTCATAGACTTCATTTTCCACTTATACAGAGTATGATAGAAATCATAGTTTTGTGAACATGCCTTTAACAAATAGCTGTGGTTCGGTCATCTCACAACATCATTAAACCTCACTGATAGCTCAGCTTTCACTAAATCGCAGGCTATATCACCAATGTTAAGAACATAGCAATCATTTTCCATAAATGTAAAATGTCTGAAAGAAAGATTTTCCTCTGTTCTATTAAATTTTATTATAACAAAAGATAATACATTTAACATACAGAAGTATTCTATCAAATGTTTTATTATGTCATTAAGCATGAACTATCTTCCAGCTTTCAAGAAAGGAGAACAGATTATGTATTTAGGAGACTTCATAAACAAAGCTTGAAATTTCATTCAAGAATTAAGAAAGCAAAGATTATTTTAAGGTATTTTTCCCATGGGTTCTTTTTTGCACTCACTTAAATCTGAAATAATATGAATCATTGTAAATTAAAGGGAAACAAGCCTAACTCGGGCTCTACTATGTAGGCTAGAATTCTTTCACAGCTATTACTGCCATTCATTAGTCAAAGTTTACTACTGGAAAAAAAAATGCGTCTCTGGCTGTAAAGAGCAGGAAGCAAGAACAGCAAAGCATAATTACACCTACAACTGTAGAATATAGTTAGGCAACACACTATCAAAGTTAGCAACAGAAAAGTACAGTAATTAATTATTTCTCATTTTATAAGAGACACTTTTGAGAGGCTATAAAATTAATATGCGTAAAGTTCAGGAGCTTTCAAAATGCACGTCACTTCCTTGTTGAGAAGACTCAGGAACTTTCAAAACAGCTTTAAGCAATTTTTAATTAATCCTTCTTCTTTCTGATGCCTTCAGAAAGGGCTGTTAAGAGCAGGATGTAATTTGGGATCAACACCCAAGGCTTAAGAAACCCAATCTGTTGCTAATGACAGTCACCTCTGAAAAACAAACTCCTCCTCACCCTGATGAGCTGGTGCAATGTGAGAAGCACATGCTTGTACCAGAGCTCTGCAGTGCTGGCAGGCAGCCCTTGCAGGGAGGGGACCCCAAATTCAACCTGGGTCTGGATGACACATAAGGCAGATGATCATCCTTGAACAGTAACTGTCACATATGCTGAAAATGAGGTGGAAGTTATTACCAGAAGGCTCTGAATAGCTAAAAATGCACTCAAGATGTGGTTAAAAATGGGACTAGGTAAGACACATGGAGAATGGGTCCATTTACACCTATTAAAGCCAGTGAATCAGGTGCAGTCTCCTGCTCAGGTGTCCCCATCTCACTGACTGCCAGAAGTCCTACCAAGCAGAGAGCTGTCAAGGTCTGGAGGGCACCAGTGGCCTTACCAGCTCCCAAACCCTGCCCAGGATCCCATTGCTGCCCCTGAGGGCCATCATGCCCTACCCTAGTGGCTCCACAGCAGGAATGGTCTCCAGCCACCACATCCCTGCCCTGCCCAGGCATGGGCCCACAGATCCAAGGCCAGCCTGGCTTTGAGCTATCCCTGTCTCCAGAGAGATGATGATGCTGGCGACTGGGTCTGCCCCAGGTGCCACCGCTGCCCTGCTCCCTGTCTGTGGAAGTGCGACAGGTCCTGGCTGACAGGTCCTGACTTGTTTCCTCAGGCAGTCCGAGCCCCCATGGTGCCAAGACAAGAGCTTCTGTAGATTGCCTGTTGCCTACAGAGGCAATAGGCTGAGAACACATTAGAAATAGCCTGAAGACACTCAGATTGATGTCAAGTGTCTATAAAACAGATATTTTCCAAATATTACCTCTGTATAAAAAGAAAAGCAAGTTGAGAAACTCAGTAACATCAAGGAAAAAGGAGTGGTTGTGCTCTGAAAGACATCTTGCTTTTAAAAAGAAAAAAAATAAATTACTGAAGCTAATACTTTGGTATTATTAGATGGTCACAATGCATAATTGCTCCCAGGTACTTCATTGTGACAGGACAAAAAGTGGGGGATGGTGAATCTTGTTACTTCACATTAACAAGCATAAAACAATAAGGTAATGAACTTTTCATAAGTTCAATGGATTGATAAGGTCAATGGATTTATAGTCAGATTACCTGTCTCATCATTTTAACATGAACTCTCAAGGTGTGATAGAAAATCTTTACTTTAAAGAGGTTGACACAGAACCGATCATAATTTACCAACAGCACTGATGTTAAACTTTCAGGTAATGACTTGCCTGTAAATGTCCTTAGAGTTCATTTTAACATAAATAAACTGGAAGACCGCAAAGAAAAATAGATAGATAAACAGAAAGTGTATCAGTCAGATGCCACAAATGAGAAAGGGTACACTGGTTCTTCTCTGAAGATGCTGCAGGAAAACTGGAGAAATACTCCACAGAATAAACCAAGCAGCATGAGGATGATGTGAGCAACACAGAACTCTAGGCTATAGCCACAGACAGAAGTGTAGTAGAAAAACACTGCAGCACAAGATAAGAAGTCATTGTAATAATTAAACTGTTAATACAAAATTGTCTCAGACAACCGTGTTGTAATATACAGGATTTTTCTTCAGCAAACTCTTATAGGAATATTATACCAGATTATCAAGAAGTATCTTCTGAAAGTTCACTTCAATTAAAAAAAAAAAAGTGTTAGCTTGCCTAATACTGGGATATAGATTGCCAAGATATGCAGGATATGATCTGAGCCAGAGAGGAGACAGGAAAAGATCTAGGCATAGAACTTAATGCATCATGGTAGTCATCTTTCAGCAACTAAAACTAACATGTGAATGTGGAACAAAACCTGAGAAATAGTAAAACCCCAGTTAGAATACCATAAACTTTTCAAATTATTTGGGTGTCCAGAAAGCGACCTGAGACTATAGTCTCTGATGATTTCTAATAATAACTAACATTTTTCTAAGCATTAGGACTAATGAAACGTGTATCTAGTATCTTTCTTGTGACCTTGGACACTGGAAAAGCTTAGTAGCTGAAGAATCTTTCCTTTAACCAGAAGCCTATCCTGTCTTCAGATCTTTGAGACCTCTCAATTTTGACCAAGGTAGAAGACTTTCTAAATGAAGAAGTTTGGTTTATGTTTGAAAAAGGAATCATGAAATGCATATTTAAATTGCCTGTCTTGTCTCTATAAGATAATACTGGAGGATAAATCTAGTCAAAGTCCCTGTATATTTTGCTAAGGCATCAGACAAATGTAGAAATTCTTGGGTGTTCATGCAGCTGACTAGAACTGATGAAAGTGTTACATGGCCAACGTAAAATCCTAGCAGAAGTGTGATGACTTTCGTGTTCATATGGCAGAGTAAACTAATTACTGTGACTTGGATACAGGTATCAAAGAAAACACAGAACCTTCTTTGGCTCATCCATAAGAAATCTTAAGTATGTGTAATAAATCTTGAATGGATACGTAGAAAATAGCAGGACATATATACATGACTCCGTAGAACATTAATAGTTTGTTTCACCAATATGTTTGCATTTGACTAGATCATAAGAAGAAAAAGTATGATAATCTAGAGTCATACTTGAGGGAACATGAAAAAGAAAAGGTTGTGGTAGAACGGCAGTCCCACTCTTTCTGCAACTCCTTATAAGCATGAGCATTAAGCAACAAATACATTGGGAAGCTTTCTGCCTTTGGACTGAGATGTCAAGGGAGATTGCCATGTGTTAAAGACACCTTCTGTATGATAACAGAAAGATTGTGCATCATGAATTTCACAATATTTGGTATAAAGATGACCAGATAAATACAACTCAGATTTGTTATACGTTGAACTGATAAATTAATAACTGGTCTATGAGGTATTAGGATTAACTGCCAGTAGCAGGAAAGAGCATAATAATGTAATGATCTGGACAGTGCTCAGCATTATGTGGCTTCACACAGCTATGTGAAGGCTACAGGACAGGAAGAAAACAGCTTGTGAGCTTTGCAAGTTTTGTATCTAAGGCAAGTTCTTTAAAGACTGAAGAAGTCAAATCTTCAACCAAATTACTGATGATGAAGCCAAAATAAGATTGTCAATGAAGGTTTTTTATTTTATGATGTCTTATTTGATAAAATCATTAATGAATTATAGCAAGCTGTTCTCTGTGTTTCAAAGGAGAAGGGAATTTATGTTTGAGGAAGTTACTGCTCTACCAACTAAAAACTTCTCTTACACTTTTAAGAAGGAGAATTTGTACATTTGCTATCTAATCCTACCAGCCTTATATACAGAGAATAAAAGTTTAATATGTGTGGCCCAAGTGGATTCAAATCAGATTGAAAGTATTTTAAGGTGTTGTTCTGCTTAAAAAAAGATGTTTAAAATTTTCTATTTGTGATCTTGCATTGATGTGTAGCATTTTTAGGAAACAAAGCCCCTCCTGAGAAAAAGAATGCTAGAAATAAAACAAAACCACTTAAATATCCATAAATTATTCTACATTCAGAATCAAGGGGATAAAGCTTTGTTGCTAGGAGACTGGATAGAAGGTATCAGGAGAGATTGCTTTATTTAAAGATTAGAATCTGTAATCAAAATACTTAGCAGGTAATAAAATAGCTGTATGTATGAGCTCAGTGCAAAACAGGTGAAGTATGAGACAAGTGCTAGAAAGCTTATGAAGAGTGCAAATCATCTAAAACAGCTCAGCTGTCATGACATATTGGCCTGAAGAAGTTCATTATTTGCTTGCTTACAATTAGGACAGAAATTCAGTTTGGACATAAATTAAGGCATAAATACTGATGAATATGTCAAGCAGGGACTGTGATTTGTTTCTGGCATTTACATGGTGACAATTTGTAGGTCTGAAAGTTTTTCAATTAATAGCTGTAAATCATGTTGCAGCAACAGAAAAATAAAGGTTTTTGCAGAGAAGAGGTGAAATTATTTTTAAGTTAGCTCAGATTTTCCCAATACTTTCAAGTAAAGGAAAAATGTTTAGAGAATTTAAAGCTTTTCATACTTACAATTAAAAATACATGGCTTTATGACATTTATGTAAAGTTTTTGTTTTGTAGAAATTAAAACCAGAAGTAATGGATATAATTTAAAACATAAAAATGAATAGAGAAATAAATACTTAATATTGTCATTGAAAAAAAAATCAGCTCAAGGTTTTTGGTTTTCTAAGGAGGAGTGGCTGGTATAAAAAGTGCAATTTTAGTTAAAATATCTCAGCTTTTCTACTTCACTGTGACTTAATAAATTGAGAGGTATAGTTTTCATTGTATATATGGATGAACCACAGAACTAAAAAAACACCTCAATATTAGTTTAGTAGCTGTGAAACATCTCTTGCTGGTGTCTATATCACTGCATAGCAGGCAGGAATTTTCAGATATCCAGACCTACTGAATATGTGTAGAAGCTCTGGATACAGACCACAAGTGATTAATTATATCTAAAATTGAAATACTTAAAATTATTAAAATATGATCAAAATAATTTCATATAATGTTGGGTTTTTTTTGGTTTGGGCGGTTTTGGGGGTTTTTTTTATGTATTGGTCATGAAATGTTAGAACAAATATTTTGCCTAATTGTAGTTAGCAGATATTTTTTCACTCCTACTTCATTCTCAGTTTCCAGATGACATTTCAGCTCTTTCAGTGAGTGATACTAGAAAGATGTTTGTTATAAAGAAGCTACTGTCAGAAATCTTGTTCTTATATGAAAACATGCTTCAAAGATCACAATAAAAACTCAGTGTGGCATATGACTTCTCTTATGTAGTCATCCTAAAGCATCAGGGCAGTTACTCACATTTTCTGGTGGGAGGACATCCTTTTACAATTTTCTTTAGTGCCAAGCCAGCCTGTTCAACACATAAGCGAGTCAGCTACAGTTAGGCCCCCTCATAGAAGAGTCACTTAAAGATTTTAACTTTGCAGTGTCAAGTCCTTGTTCACAGCAAGACAGATGATTTTCCAGCACCACATGGTAGCCTGGTAGCTCATTTTCAGTTGTGTTGTAGTACAGGGTGAAATCTTAGCTTTTACCCACTCTTTGATTTGTATGTTACTTATATTCATATGTTACCCACCTACCTTTTGGAAAACAGAGGTTCTCATTAGGTTCAACAACTGTGATCAAGTAACCCTGCAGGATTTAAATCTAGAATTCTTTAATACTTCACCCTTCTGCTATCTGAAAGTACCATTAAGAAAGAGACACAGTCTCAAAAAATTATGCAAAGTCCAAAAATTACTCGGGCACTTTGTGTTTCTTAGCGTTGATTTGCACATGCTTGCTTTACAGTAATATCAGCATCTTATAGCAAAGTGCAGTACCTGCTTTGTAAAGGAGGGTGAAATGATTAAAAATTTTAACTTTTGTTTGAGGGGATCAGGAGGATTAGTTGATGAAATTGGCAAAATGGGATCAGTGTTATAGGTATGAATTTTCTGAATGAAGTTTCATATATTCAACTATATCTTGACATTGAGATGCTCTGAGAACTTGCAGATATATGTGTCATTAAAGACAAATTAGGTGTCGTGGTTTAACCCCAGCAGGCAATTAAGTACCATGCAGCCACTCACTCACTGCTTCCCTTACCTGCTCCCAGATGGGATTGGGAGGAGAATCAAAAGAAGGTAAAACCCACAGGTTGAGATATGAATAGTTGAATAAGCAAAATGAAGTAAAATATATTAAATAAAAATAATAATAATAGTAATAGGAAAAAGAGAGATAGTAATAAAATTCAGAAAACACAAGTGAAGCACAATACAATTGCTCATCACCTGCTCATCAATGCTCAGCCTGCCCCTGATCAGCAATCAGCCCCTCCCGGCCGACTCCGTGCAGTTTATTTGCTGAGTATGACATGCTGTGGTATGGAATATCCCTTTGGCCAGTTTGGGTCAGCTTGGAGTCAGGGTCTTTGGAAATATCTGTGAGCTCCCTATCAAAACCATCTTTTTCTTCTTAAATGATTGTTGGTCATCTGAAAATCAAATTTGGATGCAGTGTGTGTGAATTCCTGTGAATTTCGTCTTTCACAAACTTAAAGATTCTTTACAATTTGTACTAATTTATTAGGACCTTTTGGAAACTAACACTTAATCTTGGTCTTCATCAAAGAAGGTAGCTACCAAAACAAAGATCTTTCCTAAGAAAAACAAAAAAACCCTCACCCTTTCTCGATATAAATATTTAATTTGTTATGTTTGGTAGAAATTTTGCATGCTTTCTGCACAGTGTTGTTGGACACTTAAAATTAATGTATGTATACCACATATATGTGCTACAATATCAGTTTTTCACAAATTGTTATTAGACATACAATGGCAAGACAGTCTCCTTAAAAGTATTTACCTGAGACAACATGCCAAATTCAATCATACACATACAAGGCAGATTTTCTTGTCATTTCCATTTTGCATTGACTTGAGTAGGGATTGTAGTATTTTGTCAAAAAATTAGGCCCACTGGCCTGTGTAGATCTACATCAAGAGTGGGGTTTGTTTGTCACTGGAATGTAACACCCACAAAAAATTTTCTGTCTTAGCCTTAAAAGCATTATGTTGTGATCAGAGGATAAAGCTAGCGTGTAATAAACATGTCAATATCAGACTGTTAGTGTAACTGTCATATATGCATTTTGAGTGTGTATAAGTGCAGCAGCTAGATTATCAGCCTACCATGTGCATATTTTTTGCAGCCTGACATAGAGCTCAATAAAACAATCTGATCTATTTATTAGTTAGCAGGAACTTTAAAAGGCCATTAATTCCCTTCAGCCATTTTCAAGGATACATAATGCTACAGCAATTACAAGTCTGCAGGATTGAATTGGCTTCATTATCTTTGTCAAGAAAGTTTTGTCAGGGAGTCTGAAGTAAACTTATTACAAAGAATGAAGGTTTTCAGATGAATGACTTAAGGTGACTGTTATGTCATCAAAATGTGATTTCTGCAATTGATTAACTGAAAAGTAGACTCTTCTGCATCTAAGGAGTTGAACTGATACCAAAACCAAGTGGCCTAAATTGCAGGCTTATGGCAGTATTTGTTGCAGTGCTTATGTTCGGAATCTAAGAAACGTGCCACTGTTCTGTGGTATTCAGAAATCCATAAAATACAAGTAACTTTTTGATCCAACTTTGTCTCAAAGGTGGTGTGCTAGTTGATGTGTCTGATTATTTTACAATTACCTTATTGAAAACTCTCTAACAAATTATTTCTTTGAGCAAGTTCCCTGCAGCAAAATGTGTCAAGTTGCGTAGATGTAAAGCTAGAGCAAATCAACAGACCATCTCAGTAGCCACTTCAGATTTTGTGATTTATTATAGATCAGTGTTTTTCAAATAATGTGTTGTTCTGTTTTATTTTGGGGGGATGTTTTTAGTTTTCAGTATCTTTGATATTGACAGTCAGCAATTACCAGAGCACAGAATGATGCCAAAAGCCACAGAGCTCTAAACACAAATCAGAAATGACTGATCACTCACTGATCATTAAAGGAATGCTCCCTGGAAACTGGATAAAACTGGAATTAGGAATAATAAATGGAAAAAGAGCAAGTTAAGGTGAGTTTCACAAAAATATAAAAATTACCCAGGGCAGACACAGGAACTAAGGTAAGGAAAACAAAAATATCATGCTCCTTCAGAGAGTGAGGTAGGAACTTGAGTCATATATGATTCACCTCCATCCCCGTTCTTGAGGAAAACCTTTTATCAGCCTTATGATTTAGTGACATGAAAGGGTGAGCACAGTATCAGAGAAAGAGGAGACAGCAGGGAGCCTATCTGTATCAGTTTTGGCTAAATTATTATTGGGAAAGAGAGGTGATTAGATAGTTTGAATGTTAAGATTCACAATCATTACAGTGTTTCTAATAATTATTTGATAAGATTGTTTGAATGTGAATTAAACTAGCAATAAATTTTTGCCTTTATATCCAGGTTTATTACTGTAGCCCACATAAATTACATGAGATATTCGGTTTGGTACCCTATCCTTGAGCACTGAGTGTTACATCTGAATGCAGAAATCCATGGAAAATATAAGTGACCTAGATTTAATTTTCATGTAACAGCTGGTGGAGAATGTAGGAATCTTCAGCTGTTAAAGTTTGGATGACAATCAGGCCTGGAAGAATCTCTTTTTGGCCCAATGGTAATCAAGTACTTTACTGGAAGTAAACATAAAACTGTAACAAAACTTGCAGATGAGTGAAACTGGTTAAGAGAAAATAATAATCATGTAAAAACTGATTCCTGAGAACCCTTTGATGGTCTTTTCTCTTTTAAAGTCATAAGTCTATATGCCTAGGAACCAAGAAGAGAGGTCATAGTGGCAGGATAGTCCTGTGTTCTCTAGTAAAAACTTTCCCCAGTTGTGGCTGAGGTAATAGCTGGCACAGCAGGAGGTTAGGTACAGAGTTGCTAGGCCAATTACTGGACCATGTAAACTGATTAAGTCAATGCTTCAACAGCCCTATTGAAGGATTTCTGAACAGAGATGAGGAAAAAACCCAATTATTTTTTTTTAAGTTTGAAGGATTAAATGTCTCTGTTTAATTTATCAAAGAAGAGATTTAGTGATCATGAAATGATGACAGTAGTACTGGGGGAAGAATTCTGATAGCAGAAATCTATCTGATACAGCAAAGACATACTGACATCCCAAGGCAGACAGAGAATGCTAGGTAAGTTCAGTCCAGACATCAGCCACATCTATGAAACAGTGTGATTAACTGCTAGAACTACTACTAGGGGTTCAGAGTGAGTATCTGTCACTAAAGTTTGAACTAAAGCTGTTCGTCTTTTTAGAAGAAGAGCAGAAGCTTATCCAGAGATCAGGAATCCCTGGGCAAAACATTATAGTCTGTGCAATGCAGGAGATGAGAATAGATGGCCATAATAGCTCCCTTTGTCCTTAAACTCTGTGATTTAGCAGATTTTTCATTATCTGGGATCAGTGTGTTAATAGCCTTGATTTCTATGTGCTTTCATTCTAAAGTCTTAGGTTCCTATTGTAAATTTTCACAACAGTTTTGCAAGACTGCAAATCCCTTTGGGTATATACTTTTCAACAAAAGATTTGGCATGCAATTTGACCTATAAACAGAGAAAATGACTGCAAGGCACTGCATGGCAAAAGAAACATAAGGGGAAATAAAAGGTTTTAGCAGCAGTAAGAATTAAAGACTGAATTTCACAGAGCATCACAAACCTATGAAATCTTATTTAAAACCACCTTTTCTCAACTACCAGAAATAGTTAACCGTTAACAGTCCATGTCCATTTGCCTTTGTGTTTAACTGTTAGCCAGGAATCGTGCTCAAGTTCTCTTGTTCGGTGACCTAATAATGCAAGCCACCAATCATTCATGTATATGTGTAATATTGGCACAGAAAAATTTTGTGATTGAACTGTTGAAGAATATTTGAATGCTTGAAATTACATGTAAAATATTTGCTAGACTAAGGTTTAAAACTAAGCTGGAGTCATAATAGATGGGCAGAAGTGGGAAGTTTATGAAGATATTAATGGGAAAAATAAATGAGTTAAAGTCTAGGTAAAGAGCAGTGGTTCCCCCACAAATACATGAAGTTACTTCCCTTAGAAGTTTCTAGTTACTTAGATGAAAGCCAATGCAATAAAAATATACCTCTACTTAGTCTAACATTATAACATATCATATTGATATGTTTCTATTAATATGAAAAGTAAGCATGACTTCATGGGAATTTCTTTGTGGAAATCCATACTCTTAGATTCAAAGATCGCGAAGGGAGTTGCAGCCGTATTACAGTGAGCTCCCTTTATCAACAGACACTGTGCTTCTCCCACATCTGTCTGTGGGCCTTTAAAGCAAGCAGGCACAAGACCCTTAAAGGAATACCTAAACCACTTATGTCCAGTGTAAGGAAGTTCAATAAAAATAAAGTCTGAAAAAAAGACTCATTCTAGTCAAACATAAAGATTTAGACAGCTTTCACTGAGCAGAATTTACAGGAACAAAACCCACAAATAAGAAACCAGATATCTGTTGCCCTTCATATGCATATTTATCAGTTTCAATTAAGTTGGCAGTTTGCCACATTTAAACTTAGCTCTGTCATTCAGACTCTCCTGTGCAAATGAATAGGTTGTGCTTGTACAGCTGAATCCATTTAGGCATTTTGAGTTAGATTTTTCCCTTCTTCTGTCTTCTGGAGAGAGTTAATGTGAAAGATGCTGATGTGCACTCCACACTTCACATATGGTGCTAAAAATCCATTAGCTGAACATCAGTGAAAAAATGGTTCCGATCAGAGGGAACAGTTGAAGGTCAAGTATAAATAGATGAATAACATTAGCCAGGCTTGATTGGCCATGGGTTTATCACTTATCTCTGAATGACTATGCAAATATTGACGTTTAGTAAACACAGAATTCTGAATACAGTACTTGAATTTAAAAACAAATGCAAAATAGTAAAACATCAGCTTTGGACAATGTTTTGAATATGTTTATTAGAAAACTGTGGGATAAAAAGAATAGTTACATTTTGTAACAAAAAGAGAATCCTTCAATATAGGGCATGGGTTCTTGTTTCAACGTGGTTTTGAAGGTAAGACATTTTTGCTGTGTTCCTAGATACTAGCAGTCATACTTTTAGTACCATTAATAACACTGGATCAAAATCCCGAAGGGAAATGAGGAGAAGCTGACTCAGAACCTCTCTACATTACTCTTTATACTGCTTCTTAAATCTGACTGAGATTTATGCTATTAAATGGAGACTGGTAAGGGGTTGTGAAGGAATCCCTTGAGTCCCCTCACAGTGTCTTATAGTGTTAGGTATTTTTAAGCTAGTTTGCTGCTTAATATTTCTCAAGTGTAATCAGCATACTGGGGAAGGACTACAGGCACAGTTAAACTGTGAATAGTGGTAAAGTGATTGTAAATCTAAAACAAATTATTCATCTATCCTTGAGGATATAAAACCTTTTAGAATATCTTCAATGAAAAAAAAAAATCTCTTGTTCTTGTCTATTTTTATGTATCATCCTGTTCATGGGTTGGACTATGGTTTCTGCAATTTATTTCATTATTTTTATGATGGTCTTCAGATTTTAAGTGTCATGTTGATGGACTGGTTTCTTTGCCTATTGCTTTCCGTAAGGTTTTCTTAGCTGTTATTCATCTTCTACTTCTGAATGGTGTTCATATTACCCCTCGAGATAAAAGTCATATTAAAATTGCTCTTAAAGCTTATCCTAAATATGTTGAACCCCATTCTTTTCTCATGGTTGATTGAGGACATTGGATTTTTTACTTAGAAATAACATTATCATGAAATTCCCAACATGTTCTGATAAACTCCTGCAACCAAGGCTTTTGAATTAGCTAACAGCTCCTTCTAACTGCTACTGAAAATTTTTATAACTATTTCATAAAGATGACGGTATTGAAAAATCATTTTTGGGATAATGTTAATCATGCTATTTTTCCAATCTTTTTAAGGTTATAGAAACTGTTAGCAGCATCATTGCTGAATGTCTACCACAGTATCATTTTCATTGCAAGGCTCCACTGTTGATAGGAAAACTGACTCACTTCTTTTAATATTTCTCTTTCTGAAGTTATGCTCCTTTTGGGACATTAATAACCATATTTTTGTGTTCCTTTCATTGATGAAACCATCAACCTGTTTTGTTTTGATTTGCTTGTTGTTTGGTGAGCCTTTTGTTTACCATTGATATACAGAACTGAGCCAGGTAATGTCATCAGCAAAATCAGCATTGTAATTTGTTCATAAATCCATAAGATAACCTCCTTGTGATCTAATACCTAAACTACATGAACAATAGTG
The DNA here is from genome assembly GCF_963264785.1 of Psittacula echo. Taxonomy (NCBI): domain Eukaryota; kingdom Metazoa; phylum Chordata; class Aves; order Psittaciformes; family Psittacidae; genus Psittacula; species Psittacula echo. Next base: position 112,873,973 of record NC_137736.1, read on the forward strand.
AGATACAGAAAACCCTTAAGCTGCATCCATTGCCACTACAAACCATCAAAGGATATTTTCCACCATCTCTAGCCACAGTGTTGCTCTATTTGTTACAGCAGAATCTCTTTCCTTTTACTCTGCAGCATGTCATAATTTTCCAAAGGTCATCTTGTGTGTTCCATAAAACTGTTCAAGCAATACAGTCATTTTATCAAAAAAGTGCCTGTTGATCTATATCCCTTTCAATCTACATTGTTGGAGAAGAATTTGCTCTGCATACATGAACTCCTTGTTCTAAAAATCACCCTGCTCTGCTGCTAGCTGAAGATCTATTTATTTCTTCATGTTCCGTGATGCTGCACATTTTTGAATCACACTGAGACTGCAGTAGGCAAAGTTGCCTATCCTTCAAAATGTACTATAAAGGTTTTTTCATTTTTTTCCCCCCTTCAGCCCGTATTCTGTTTAAAAACATATGGGAAGTCTGGAAGGTTAGTTTTGTCATTTGCTTTAAGGTTTTCTGTGGTTAAATGTATCAAAACTCTTGTGTGAAAAATTCAAATTGATCAGCGTAGAAGATACCGATCTGAGTAATGTTGCTACACATTCTGGCTTCATTTAAATTTTTCACTTAAGGAAAGTATAATTTAGCTTTTCAGAAAATGCTTTAATTTTATGTATAAAATACCTGTTATCTTGGCTGATATGGCAGTATCACCACAGTATAAATATTGGGTACATTATTCTCGATCCAGCAGAATATATTGAGCTTAATAACATATCGGACACCAGTTTTGAAGACAGGAGAGAAAGATAAGAGGGAAGTAAACTGGGCACCGGTCTACAGCTGCTGACATTGCTCAGATTTCTCTCTATGGTCCTTCAGGGAATCAAGGAAACATTGTGAAAATCAACCTAGGCCATCATGGAAATAGCATGTTCAGTGGAGAGCCCTGAACTCTGCAGAGTCCTCTGAGCACTCTTTTCTTACTCTGATCTAAGGGCAGTATTACTTCCTGCCAGGACTTTCATTACAGTAGTTAGTTAAGAGAAAAGGAAAGCCATGCGCACCTTGCAGTTTCCTAAGAAAATATGATGATATGCATATGCCAAGCTGTGTCACGAGATCTGGCCAAAGTCATTGGAAAGGGGAGGCAATATGGAAGGGTTTATGCATGCTTCCTCATCCTCCTGGGGGAGAATGGCTGTGTGGGGCATTGCTGTCCACTAGGGTTAACTCACAGCAGTCCTTTTAAACCAGCATGGGGAAACTCCAGTGGATTTCAGATTTCAAGAACTAGCAATGTAATATTTGAAAAGCCTATAGCTCTATGATTATATTAATGGACTGCAAGAACCAGGTACAAGCAGAACAGTGGTGGGAAGTTCGATTGCCTACAAAAACGCTAAATCTGGAACCTTATTGGCTGGTTTCCCTCTTTCTCCCACATACAACCTATTTTAAACCTGAACTGATTTTGTTGTCAAAGACACACTGTGGATTTCATCTGATCAAATGCAGTCACTGCAGTGTAGAAGTTAACTTTCATCTCAAACCATTATTCCAAGCCATCTATTCTAGCCGATGTACGAACATAACAACAACCACACTTAGGCTGAACTGTGATCCACCTACTTGACGGAAGAGTAAGAACGTATGTGACTCTTTTTCCTGGTTACTCCCCTGGTCTTCGGTTATTAGAACTGAAATGATTCTTGTACAGTGAATGTATTTTTAAGTTTTGTCAATTTATAAATTATTTCTTTTACATCTACTTGTAACACCTTCTTTTAACATCTATAAACTCTTTACAGCCAGTCCTTGGGCATGGAGTTCCACAAATCTGAAGAACCCTTTTTGTTCATTTTCAGTGTGGTTCATTTCATGTTTAATGTATTCTACTTTTTTATAATTTTTTTTTTTTTTTTTTTTTTTAGAAATACTGAGCTGTTGATCTCTCTTCATCTTTTTGGAGACCATTCATGATTTTGTAGCCTTTTATCATTTCATATCCTTTGTCCCTGTTGTTTCTTTTCTAGATTGAGGAGTACTAGCCTGAGAAATTAATCTCATCCTCAAATACACATCTAAAGTAGATCAGACAAATCACACTTCAAAAGTGCTAATTCCTTTTTACTGATTGCTGAAAGAGTCCAGGATGACTAAAAAGCAGACATTTGTGCTGTGTACTTTCAAATGAAGATGAGATCAGTCTCATCTTCTTTTTCTTTTTTTCTTTTTTTTTTTTTCCATGAAATATCTAATTTTTAATGAGATATAAGGAAATTAGTGAAGTGATTTCAGCATGCAAGAAATAAACAGAGCTGAGGTGGTCAAGAGAAACTGTCTATGAAATAATAAAATTGGCTCATTCATTGTGTACAGAGATATGGAAATGAAAAATTCAGGCTCAGCCATTATATCAGCTATAGCTATGCCTTCTTCCTTTATAGTTTTTGCTTTTTCACTGCAGATTTAATAATAAGGATTTCAGCTAAGAATTCAAAATAAACACCAGTGTTAAAGTCCAAGTAAATTGGTATGTAGTGTTCATAATTACTAGATATTTATTTATAAGTAAAAAATAAGTACTGCCATACACAATTAATGATTCTTATTATTTTATTTGTGAGAAGATAAAACTAAGCAAGATGAATTTTCTTGTTTGTTTCTTTAAAAAAATTAATTTTTCTAGTGGCTTAAAGTTTCCCTCATCTTCTCTAATTGATAGCATTGCTGCATGTGGTGAACACGAGAACCTGAAATCCCAGATGTCAGGTTGTGAAAAGTGTTCATTCAGTGCTGGTGTCTGACCACTTGGCAGAGCACTACATTATCAGCAGTCAGTCAAGCTAGCAGCTCTCAAAATTGCCTCTGGGTCAGTCATGTGCCCTTGGCTTTTATTAAATCTGTTGGTGGATTTGAGTTCTCCTGGTGCTATGTTCCATTTAGATTCATAGATGTTAAGGCCAGAAGGGACCATTGTGATCATCTAGTCTGACCCCCTGCATAATACAAGCCACAGGATGCTCCTGATTTAGTTCCTGTTTGAAGTAGAGTATATCTTTAAGGGGAAAAAGCATTCAGTCCTGTTTAATATTTCCAGAAGAATATGCCATGACCTCAGGCAGGTTATTTTGAAACACTGTTTATCCCCAGGGTTAAAAGTGAACGCCTTCTGGCATGAATTGGCACGGTTTCAACATTCAGCCTTGGGCTTTTGCTGTGTTCTGCTAGATCAAAGACATCTGTACTTTGTCCTCCCTGTTAACAGGTCATGGCTTAACTTTCCTTTGTCAGACTATGCAGATAGCTCTGCCAGTGTTTAGCTATGAGGCTTGTTTGTATCACTGTGACATGATTATTTACAGACAGGTATTACCAAAATGAAAACCAGTGGAAATGATCCTAAAATGGTTGCTAATGGAAAGGTTCTAGCTCTAATATTTATGCAAAGTGGCTATTTATTATGCACAAAACACAAAAATGTTTTGTTACAATACAAATATTTGACTCATTGCACCAGAACCTCAAGGAAGTTATCAGGAAGGAGCCAGGCACTGTGTAGCAGTACATGATGCCCAGACAAGGAATAAACAGCATAACTTCAAACAAGTTCAGGCTGAATGCAAGGAGAAGCTTTTTCCTACGAGGACAGTCAGGCAGCTGCACACGCTGGCCAGCAAGATTGTGCAGTCTCTGTAGATTTCAAGTTTCAAGGATTTTCAAGCCCCAGCTTTATCTGATAAACCTGGTCTGACCCAATAGTTGAACTGTGCTGTGATCAGGAGGTTGGACCAGGGACTTCCTGAAGTCCCTTCCAACCTGAATCATTTCATGATTCTATAGTCTCATAAAATGCTTCAAGACACATTTTAAGTCATAAAAGTTATTTCAGCTTTTTATATGTTTTTAGTTGAATAAAAGGAATTTAAATACCATAATTAGGTTTTAGAGTTATGTTTATTTGCATTATTTGCCCTAAGTATTTGGTTTTAATAGCATTGATATTTTTGTTTATGAATAAATAACAATATCTTCTTACTTAGATTTTTTATTATAAAGCAAAAAAATGTTTAATGGATATAATAAATTAGGAAATGGATGCATGTTTTTTACTCATGCACGCTGTAATCTCTGTAAATTTTTATTGATATAATCAATATAATTAAGTAATAAGGTGACAGAAAGATTGTTTCGTAAGAGAGTTAGGGGACAGGTTGAAATAGAATAGAATAGAACGGAATAGAATAGTTCAAGTTGGAAGGGACCTACAGTAATCATCTAGTCCATTTACTTTACCATTTCAGGACTGACCAAAGTTTAAAGCATATTATTAAAGCATATTATTTAAAGCATATTATTTAAAGCACGCTCTCAGTAAAGAAATGCTTTGTAACCTGAACTCTGAACCTTACCTGATGCAGCTTTGAACCATTCCTATATGTCCTGTCACTGACTATGAGGGTCTTCACCTTATATTACACACAACTACATAGAAATGAAACAATCCATGAAAAGAAAAATCCCTGAATAAAGTTCATTATCAAAAACACAATCTGCTGAAAATTTCTGAAACTTATACTCATTTGATGTCAGTATCATTGCATATTTAAAAAAATCTTGGATTTCTGTATCTTGAGATAATCCATTTAGAGGTATGAAAATGCCTGTTGAAGTGTGCATTCTAGTTTTCTGCCACTTGTCTGGTTACAATAAGAAATGGCCTATTGTACGGTAAATATAGTGGTAAAATGAAATGTCTGCTCTTCTTGACATTTTGCTGTTGAATTGGCTGATGACATAGAAGTGTGAAAGAGTCAGATCAGAGGCTTACCATTAGCTGGTCATCTACCATATTGGGTAAATCCCTTTCAAAGTTCTTTGGAGGTCAAAATACTTTTCAGAAAGCCAATGATGGCTAGTCGTGGTTTAAGCCCAGGCCGTAAATCAGAACCACGCAGTCCACTTTCCCCCCACCTTTCTTCCCTCCGCTTCTGGAGCGACAGGGAGGAGAATCAAAAGAATGCAACTCCCACGGGTTGAGATAAGAACAGTTTAATAACTAAGGTATAACACAAATCACTACTGCTACCACTAATAGTAATAATGATAAAGGAAATAACAAGCAAGAGAATACAACCGCTCACCAACCGGTACCTCACCCCCACCCCGCAGTGATCTAGCCCTTCCGGGAACTCTCAGTTCTACATCCTGGGCATGACGTGCTGTGGTATGGAATACCTCTTTGGCTAGTTTGGGTCAGGTGTCCTGTCCCTGCTTCCTCCCAGCTTCTCCTCCTCCCTGGCAGAGCATGAGAATCACAAAGTCCTTGGTCAGTCTAAACATTGGTGTTATCAGCTTTGTTCCCAGGCTAAAAGTCAAAAACACAGTGCTGCAACAGCTACTAAGAAGGAGAAAAACTGACTGCTACTGCTGAACCCAGGACATGGCTGCATGTTTAGCTACATTAAATTATATCTAGGCAAACAAATAATTTCTGCAATGATGACCCTTCTTTGGTTTTTTACCTCTTGCTTAAATTTGATAATCTGTAAATTTGATCAATAGCTACCCTGTTTTCTCCTTTAATGTTGATTTGAAAAACTTCATCACTTGGATCAAGGATCCCTGCATGTCCTGGTGGAAACCTATGCCCTCAAGAAGATCTCTCTCTACAGATGAAAGCAGAGACCCGTCATCAGTTTATTTTATGTATCTAATCTGAATCATGTTAATTTTATACTATTTTGCTTTATCAATCAAAATGTCATGAAAACTCATGTCAAATTCCTTGCGGAGGTTTACATATAAGTGTTTGTATTCTATCACCAGTGCTACCTTTATCAGCCAAACTTGTGATTTCATTAAAAGCGTATTATGTTAGTTTAATAATATCTATTCTGTATGTACTCTTGACTGGCATTACTCATTCTCCTTAGTTCTTTCTTACTTGTGCCTCAAATAACTTGTCCTAAACCATTCTATGATTTCATGATTTTTAATCCAAACTATATTGAAACAAATGTCAGTTGACTTCACTGGCTTTTTCATCTGAGTATGACCTTTGTGGTGTGAGACATTTTTACGGGTCATCATCAGATGATGCTTGCAAAATTTTTTTTTTTTCTACATGGGAAACATATAAAGAGTTTTGTGAAGTTATTCCAATACTTTTTATACCATATAAAAGTGTATAAAAGTGATTGAAGCTTGCTACGTGTTCCATGTTAAAACTTCTTAATACAGGCCTCAATCCCAGTGACAATAAATTGTCTTGGGACAAATTGAACTGTGTATGCCTCCTTGTGCGCACACCAGGACGTGCAGAAGATGATGGAAGAAAAGACACAAGGTGTCAGGAGAAGCCACTGCCCTTCATATATCGCCGAACTCTCCCAAAGGCCTCACAGAGCTCATACTCAGGGAAGGCTGAGCAAGGAGCCAGAGTCAGAGTGGAGCAGAAGAATCTTGGGTATCTTCTGTCTTTGGTCTCTTTCCTCATGCCTATACATGGCTTTGCCTAAGGAAGAAGGTTTTCTGAGCCAAATTGAAATAAAAATTCATTAACAAAGTCAGCGTTTCTTCTGAAGAACTTATTTGAATAATGCTATCATATGCTTGCCTGAGACTAAAGAATACATTTATGATAGTGTCCTGGGTTCAGCAGCAGCAGTCACTTTTTCTCCTTCTTAGTAGCTGGTGCAGCGCTGTGGTTTTGACTTTCAGCCTGGGAATAATACTGATAAAGCCTATGTTTTCAGTTGCTGGTCAGAATGTTTACCCTGACCAAGGACTTTGTGAGTCTCAAGGTCTGCCAGGGAGGAGAGGAAGCCGGGAGGAAGCAGGGACAGGACACCTGACCCAAACTAGCCAACGAGGTATTCCGTACCACAGCACGTCATGCCCGGGGATGTAACTGGGAGTTATCCCGGAAGGGCACACTCTCTGCTCTGTTGGGCTCATTTTCGGTGGGCGGTATCGTATTCTCTTCCCTTGTTATTTCCCTTATCATTATTATTATTGGTGGTAGCAGTAGTGATTTGTGTTATACCTTAGTTACTGGGCTGTTCTTATCTCAACCCGTGGGAGTTGCATTCTCTCGATTCTCCTCCCCATCCCTCCGGGGTGGGGGTGGGGAGAGTAGAAACTGCGTGGCTGACTTGCTGACTGGCTTAAACCATGACAGATAGATATCACTAGCTAGCTCCCATGATACCATGCTAAAGTATTAGATACTTCAATGGTGGTTTAGCACATGCTTAGCACTTCACTAGCATGTACATGTTGCTTCCAAACTGTAGCTGATTCAAAGCTGTTTGCACTTGTCTATTTGACATCCCTACAAGCATTTTTAAAATTTTATTTTGCAAACAAATTTTTACACTTTTAAATGCATTTAATGGGCATAATATCAGGGAAATATGCAAGAATCTCACTGAAACATGGCTTTGAGGGAATAAGAGTGGAAGGAAGGAAATGGAAGGATGAGCTTGCTTCGTGCTTTTGGCTTTGAATGCAGCTGATTCTTCAGATTCTCTGTGAGCAATCACTGAACTAGGATTTTTTTAAGAAATAACTGCATCAGCTGACCATACACCACTGTCTGTGTCAAGGCTGGCACATATGTGTGTAAACAGAGATCTGGAAAATATTGTAGCTCATGTAGAATGTCTTCTATTATATTCTGTGGTTGGTTTGATTAGCCATAGATAGCTGATTTAGCTCAGAACAAGATCAAAAGGGACACCAGGATAGGACAGTGAGATGAGAAGAAAAGACAACAGTATTTATTCATTTACTTTACCTTGACTTCAGCAAAGCATTTGACACAGTCTCCCACAGCATCCTCATAGCTAAACTGAGGAAGTGTGGTCTGAATGATCACATGTTGAGGTGGACCGTGAACTGGCTGAAGGAGAGAAGCCAGAGAGTTATAGTCTATGGGGCGGAGTCTAGTTGGAGGCCTGTATCTAGTGGAGTGCCTCAAGGGTCAGTACTGGGACCAGTATTATTTAATATATTCATCAATGATTTAGATGAGGGAATTGAGTGTACTATCAGCAAGTTTGCTGATGATACTAAGCTGGGAGGAGTGGCTGACACGCCAGAAGGCTGTGCTGCCATCCAGCGAGACCTGGACAGGCTGGAGAGTTGGGCAGGGAGTAACTTGGTGAAATATAACAAGGGAAAGTGTAGAGTCCTGCATCTGGGCAGGAACAACCCCAGGTTCCAGTATAGCTTGGGGAACAACCTGTTAGAGAGCAGTGTAGGGGAGAGGGACCTGGGGGTCCTAGTGGACGGCAGGATGACCATGAGCCAACACTGTGCCCTTATGGCCAAGAAGGCCAATGGCATCCTGGGGTGTATTAGAAGGGGGGTGGTCAGTAGGTCGAGAGAGGTCCTCCTTCCCCTCTACTCTGCCCTGGTGAGACCGCATCTGGAATATTGTGTCCAGTTCTGGGCCCCTCAGTTCAAGAAGGACAGGGACCTGCTGGAGAGAGTCCAGCGCAGGGCAACTAAGATGATTAAGGGAGTGGAGCATCTCTGTTATGAGGAAAGACTGAGGGAGCTGGGTCTTTATAGTGTGGAGGAGACTGCGGGGGGACCTTATTAGTGTATATAAATATATAAAGGGGGAGTGTCACGAGGATGGAGCCAGGCTCTTCTCAGTGGCACACTATGATAGGACAAGGGGTAATGGGTACAAACTGGAACACAAGAGGTTCCACTTAAACTTGAGAAGAAACTTCTTCTCAGTGAGGGTGACGGAACACTGGAACAGGCTGCCCAGGGGGGTTGTGGAGTCTCCTTCTCTGGAGACATTCAAAACCCGCCTGGACACATTCCTGTGTAACCTTATCTAGGTGTTCCTGCTCTGGCAAGGGGATTGGACTAGATGATCTTTTGAGGTCCCTTCCAATCTCTAACATACTGTGTGATACTGTGATACTAAAAGTTATTTAATTCCACTCAGAATGATATAGAAGTACCATTCAATGCTTTCCAAAGGAAAATAAAGTCTTTCCTTAGAGTGGAGAAAAAGACAGTTAAATAACACAAACCATTCTATTTGCAAGACCTGGAAATTGAGTTTTAATTGTACAAAATATTATAATTGTCTGAATTTAATTCTGAGAAGTTCTGATGCCTGGAGTTGCAATCTCAAACACATTATTGTGAAATTTTTTAAAATTAGAGCAGTTGACTTTAAAATTACAGATGTTGCCTGTACCATAAAATTTATTCATTCATTTAAATCTAGTCTGCAATAATGCATAATTATCACTGTTGATCTGAGCCCCAAAAACCAGCCTATGCCTCGATATCCTACCCCTTTACAACATTTTATCCACATAGTATTTAAATTTCCAAAATATTTTCTATTTGATAACTTTGCAGGGGTGACATAGGAATGATGTATGAAGGAAAGTGAAGGAATCTGTGCTCATAAAATATAATAGAGTTGGGTTTTTTTCCTTCTAAGAAACATGTAGTCTATTATATGTTTTTAACCTTTAGAAGAGAGTGTAAGCATTTTTTTTTTTCCTGCCCTTGACTAATAAATCAAGTGAAAATGTGCCATTTACCATAATGGTACCTGATTCCAGTAATGCTTCTGAACTGAATGATTTTGAAATTGAGAGATCAACCCTTTCAAAGACATCCCAAAGTAATTTTTATTGATGTTTCTAAATTTTTCTTTTCAGCTACACTGATAATAACATTGCCAGTTTACCACCACAAACTGCTTGTAAGTTCCAACAGGCTTGCAAGCAGGGATGTTTCCTGAATAGGGTAGCAAGGCTATTAAAACAATCTTATCATCTGTGTGGGCATCATTTTCAAAACTCTGCGAACTGGAAAGGTAAAGTTTCATATGCATTCTTTGAGAGTTATATGAATTATTTTTTTTTTCAACAACAGTAATGACGACATTTTGTAAGTAAATATTCACATTATTGATTGGAAGACATCAGTAATTCAGATCAATTATTTTCAAATCTTCATTCTGTATAACTTCAGGACCTTGTACTGTAGATACATGGAGGGGCTGAGGGAGAGACTTTAGATCTGAGAAACAGGTACTCTCATAGAGACCTGACCCACCATAGGGAGCTGAGCCCAAATACTTATAATTCTAGATTTGTTGAAGCTCCACTACTAGCAGGCTGTCTGCAATCTTTAGCCAAGAAAGATGTACATCTGTGTCCTGCAATATTCTCTTTAGTTTTGAAAAATGGGATGTGCTGCTCCTAAAAAACTTTCCTTTCTTGGGTCCAGGTTCCTATCTTCAATATCTCAATCACAGTAGCAGGACAAGAAGGACTCTAAAAGCAATCAGAACTCAGATCTGTCCCTATAACTGTAACTAGTTGTCATTGGTAAACTCTTCTCCACTCACTGAAGATGTGTGTTCTTGACAAACTTGTTGACTTTGATCTGCTGATTGGCCTCGCTTGGTAGAAGAGATCATAAACTGTGAGAACACTCTACTTCTTAACCTTCTCTTTCCATAAAGTAAATACAGTGATATTTGTGACTGTGTCAATGCAATGAAATTTTTCAGAATTCAAATAAGTGTGAATTTTTTGGGTTATTTTTGGATTTTTTTCATTATGAGAATAATGAATTATGAGAATATTACCGTAGAAGAAATTATGAATATTAATCAACCATGTCAGTGGGATCAGATTATGTTCAATGGTTACGAAAATCATGCCCTACTTTGGTGTCCCAAAATCAGCACATTAACATTTAGCCCATTTCGCTTTCAAAACACTGGTGGCGTTAGTCATATTATTACCTTCATATTTTAGTTAAAAACAAGTCTGTGTGGTTTACTTTTATACATACCATATATTATTAAGACTTTTGCAAATATATATTATGATTACGGTATGAAAAATGGAGACTCAGCATCTGAGATCAGTATTATTCAGGACATAGGACTGCACTGTACCTATCTGTTCTGGCAACAAATCCTTCAATTGATTTTTTAATACTTGGGGAGGGAGTGGAGAAACAGAAATCCTTTCAGTTTCAGCTTCAGCTCAGAATTGCTGGATCTGTGCCTTAAAGACCTTTTGTTGTCCTATAAGTGAGTGAAATTAATGCTTCAATGACTATGTGTAAATATGCCTCTCACTACTCTCACTACTTATTTGCTGTGCAGCTGTCTAAAATAATCCCCTAAAGGGACGATTTGGCCCATATTGTTTGTTACAGAGAGGTATTTGTTTATAATCTTAAAATTAATGGAGTTCACAGAAGTACAATATGCAACATCAACAACCCGGTCATTTTTCTAAACAGTTATCTCTAACAACAAGAAAAAAAAAAAGATTGAGCTTTGAACATTTCATCGTAAGAAATCTTTGGAAACAGTGTTGTGAGTATTAGGAGCATTATCATAGTCATTCATATGAATCAGAGAAAATCAGCTGCTCTAAAGACACACAACTGGGTAAGATATTATTAATTTCAATTTTTCTACCAAATAGATATTACCAGAAAATGAGTTGTTCCAGTATCAGTGGTTTTGCTTAAGCATATATAAAAGCCCATCCACACTTAGAATAACTATATATATTTAACTTCTTGAGAATGAAAACCACCTGCAGATGAGCAGGCCTCCTGAATAGGGAAAACCCCTAAAACGTCCTTTAAAATAGCATAAATGGGGCACAAAAGACTGTGGGTCACATGAGAAAGAGTCAAATCAAGGTTAATCCTGGAAATAAAGTTGGATGCTAGTTCTCGTAAAAAATGACTGTGAAAGAAATGACCGTCAAGGTACCTTGAAAAGCAGTCTTCCTACCAATACTTTAGAAGTAATTATGAAACAGAACTTTCCAGTACATGAAGTGAATGACTCCAGAAATAAAAAAAAAACGAAGAAGAAATTGTTTCTTTGATTGTGCATGCCTTTTATTTTCAACTTTTGTGTGGTAGTCTCAGGGTGTCTTTTTACCACTGTAAAATGTTACTGCTATTCCTCTCAGAGTTAGTCAATATTTGTTTAATATTTGCTATGCAAACATATGATGAAAAAAACGAGGTAATGTTCTAATGAAGATTCTGCAAACCCAACTCTTAGTTAATAACTCTGCTTAAAATTCAAATGCTGTGGGTTTTTGGTTTGGTTTTTTTTTTTTTTTTTTTTTTGTAATTACTAGAAACCTTACATACTTAACCTTAACTGGCAATTTTGTGTTCAATATTATAATTTTGATTACATAACATTGACTTATTCTTTACTTTAGATTAAAGGGCTAAAGCTAAAACATTCAGCTCTTTCATAGACTGCCAGTAAAAGTGATTACAGAGGTACTAATTATCCTTGCTTATGTAAACATTTGTGACATTGAATTTAACAAGGACAAGCTTCAGAGCCAAAGTTCTTGTAAATTCATTCTAAAATGTAGATGCTTCTATTTTTGCAAAGAAAGATAATATTGATTTCTCTTAAAATTTCCCCATCTCACTTTTTAATATTTCACAGGTAAAAAAAAAAAGCCAATTCTCATATTAACAAATATTCTTTCCTTGCTACAAAGAAAACACTATGTCAAACTTACACCAGAAACAGGACTCATTTGTACAATGGCAGCTCCCTGATTATGGGATTATATTATAATTATGGCCATAATTATACATGCTATTACTTTGAAATCAGGCTTTGTGAGGTATATAGATAATGAATTGCAGTGAGTTTTGTAGAAATGAGGAAGAATAATAATAGTCTCTGAAAGCATGACTGTGGAAAAAAACTGAAAGAGTTGAGTTTGCTTATTGGGTTCAAACTTAAACAGGGGAAGTTTAGATTAGGTATAAGGAAGAAGTTCTTTACTGTGAGGTGAGGCACTGGATTGGGTTGCTCAGGGAAGTTGTGAATGCTCCAGTCCCTGGTGGTGTTCAAGACCAGGTTGGACAGAGTCCTGGGAGACATGGTTTAGTGCGAGGTGTCCCTGCCCATGGCAGGGGGATTGGAACTAGGTGATCTTAAGGTCCTTTCCAACCCTAACTATTCTATGATTCTTTTCTATGATTCTATCTTAGAGAGGATGTAAAAGACATTAAAGAAGTCTTCTAATTTATATAAAGGTCGTAAAAATAAAAGAGTGTTCTGTTGTTCAGAGACAGCACAACTGTAAAACAGCCTAACCTGTGACAAAGGAGATCTGGGTTAAATACTAGGAAAAAAGTTCTCACTTCAGGGATCATGACACACAAGGTATGATGGAGCCTCTTAAATAGGTCATTTTAAAGTAAAGTTGAGAAGAAAGTATTTCCCAATCGTCTATTTAAAACCCAGTCAAAGGATGCACTTTAACAGAAGTGGACAGGCTAATTGAGCTGACAAAAATTCAGAGGAAGCCAGCAGACCACATTACATAGAGGTGAAAAGATGCTGGCCACTTTTTTGAGGACATTTTGTTTCTACATAAGGCACCTGATTCAGACCTTATTCTCACTTGGCAGCTCAGATATAAGCCAGGAAGCGGAAAACATCACCTCTCACATTTTTTTCTTGCTGAATTCTGGAGCTTGCCCAGGGATCTGGTGCATACTGTGCAAAATCTGCTCAATTGGCATTTTGTGCACTCAAAATGGAAGGAAGTGACACTTGGAGTGAAAGATCTCATGAGATCTCTCGTCTCCCTCCACTTCTATAATTCAGTGATTATACTGAACAGAAAAAGGATCACTCTGTTCAGATATATTAATGCTGCCTCACTTAACTTGCTCCTGAATATGGCCCCTCTAAGCCTAATTCAAGGTTTGAATGTTAAAGTACTCAGTTTATGACATTGGATGCTAAAGGACCCATCTCACCTCTGATACATAAGATACATTTTATAATTGTGTTCTGGAGAACTCGCCACCACTGTCGCAGAACCACAGCTCTGTCATCAGGCAAACAAAGCTATATGAGCACTAGCTCTGATACTCAATAATAAGAGCTCCTGATTTTCCATTATAAAATTATGTTCAAATCTGCCCTTCTATGTGATAGCTCATAATCAATTGTCATTTATGTAAAAGGGGAAACAGGGAATATAGATATAATAGTACCATAAATATATGTATACATGCGTAATATAAATTGTGCAGATTTACTCCAAAGAGTTCTTAAGTACTCATTGTTGAGCAAAACACACAGATCTAAATAAACTTGCTTTTCTGACGTCCTCCGCTAAGAGACCTCTTAATCAGATCAAGTCATGTATGGCTGAAGACTCCATGTTGCAGCCAGCAAGTCTGAACAAATGTAGTATTTTCCAGGACTCTTACTTATATTCAGTAAATATTCACTGCCTTATTATTTTAATAGCATTAGAAGAATTTTAATAAAACACTATTTTCTGATACAATGGCATTTTGATAAAAAATTCCTGTCAAGTTGCATCAGTAGGAGTAACATGCCCTTCGATTCCGAAGTGTTTAATGGATCTAGCTGTACCTATGTAGGGACATTTGCATCAATATCAGTTCTGAAAATATGATACACGTTGTGGTACTACTTCTAAAATTCTGTTCTTTAGGTACTATGTTGCATCTTGTTTTGTTACAAAGGATCCATCTAACTTCTACTGTACCAGCCTTTTGATATTTTCTACTGGTTATTGTTCAGCTGAACTTTGTGTAGATGAAGGCAATGATATCTTGACTATAAATTATAGCACGTCCATCTCACAAGGGTATTTGTTCTATTACACTCTTTTAATGCTGTCTTATATCTGGATTTATTTTCTTTTTACTTCCGACCATTGTTTGCTGTTTAAAGGCATTAAACTCATCTATGCTGTCTTATATCTGGATTTATTTTTTTTTTACTTCCAACCATTGTTTGCTGTTTAAAGGCATTAAACTCATCTCACAGTGTTGCAGGTGTTTCATTCTGTTAATGTAATGTTCAAATTTACATAAAATGATTTTCCAAATTACTATAGATAAGTTCCAATTAAGAAAAATGGTGATTCATTTGCAGCTTGAGAATTCCCAGTAGGGCTAAAAATAAGATCCAAAGATTATTTTCTTTTTCTTTTACACTAGTTTTATGAACAAAGGCAGAGCAGAAATTGCTCAACAAAATAATATGTAATTTAACAGGACTGGAAATACATAGCAGACAGACTAAAGATAACCTGGGAAAGACATTTATTTTCTGGTTGCTGTACTTCTGTCTTGATATGTTATCTTTTGTAACCTTTCCTGAAATATTTTTTCTGAATGAAAGAGCAACCATTTTGAATCATAAGTGTAGAAAATTTGCATTTCACTTGTACCTTAAAGTCTCAGGTACATACTGAAACCACATTGACAGGTTCTGTACAAATGTAGAATAAAAAGGCATTATTAGCCCCAGAGTTTAACCTACCAGCCCAGAACTTAAAGAATTATTGAGACCTATAAGACCTGTTTCATTTCCACTCTCCAGATCTGGGAAAGCGTCATAATCAGTCCACATGGGATGGAAAGGAAAACACCATTTGTTTTCCCTCCCTCATCTCCATCTCCCAAAAGCTAGGAGACAGCTTCAGCATGTTCTGTCCTGTTCAGTCTTTTCACCTGACAGGGTACTGAGATAGAGGAGAGTTCTAGGGGTGGGCCCATTTTTTGGTCTAGACACAACTGTGCACAACTCCTTCATCACAGCAGTTTCACTGGAGGTACCTAAACCACAGCCATAGCAGTAGTTCCAAGTTCAGCCCCATTATTTATACACAAATAAGCCCAGGTCCACCCAAATCTTGGGGAACATTTTACAGTATGGGTAAGTGGGTAAGTTGATGTATTAAAGAAGAAAATGTATGTGCAAGAACAAGGATGTGCATTGTATAAGGTATAGCCAGCCATGGGCACTGTAACTGAGACAGATAAAGCTGCAATATCAAATCATTTTCTGTCACTTTTAGGTTTCCAGTCAGGGATTAACTTGAGACCTTTGTCAGATAATAAAAATTTGTTTGATATGGAAAATATTGTTATGTTGCCAGGGTCACAGAAAGATACTTTCATGGACAGCTTCCAGTTAACATGCATTCTCTTTCCTCTGTTTTCCAGTCTCAATTAACATAAGTAAGAAAGCAGAAAAAAGACTGGAGCAAGGGGATATTTGGGGCTTTGGAGATTTGCTTCCACCAATCCAAAGGAGCAATGGAGAGCAAGTAAGGTGATGATAGGGGTAAATGGTGCAAATCAGTTGTGGGCTGGGTGTTCTCTCCCCTTGAGCACCCTTTAGTGCCTGCAGAGAGCTGCTGCTTCAAGCAGGAGGTTCTTCCCTTATTTCAGTAAAGTTTATTGTAATGACATGCAAATTCCTGTGGGATTACTTTGTCTAAGCAGTAACAAATATTTTTGATTTGCTGGGTATACAGACTAATTATTCAGCTGTAAGAAACAGCTGGTTAACAATGTTCTGATATTAGTGCTTTCCATGATTTTGATTTAATTTCAACAGCAGACTATGGGGAGCAAAGTTGTAGAAGAAGGAATTTTTTTGTTGTTGTTGCTGATGTTGGCTCACTTGTTTGTTTTGCTTCTTTTTCAAACCTTTATTTGATGCCTATTCATAAATTATATTGCTATATTATGGTATCTCATTATCCTTTATTAGCGGAACATCACTAAATAGAAGTTGGAATTACACATCATGCCCTGCATATGGAACAAAGCAGCATACGGAGACTATGCCTACTGCAGTTTTCAAGAATAAAAAAAAAGCAGGAAATTATACAGGAAATTAGACATATTTCAAAGACTCTCTGCCAAGATCTTCTGTGCTGTATCCTGTAATTCAGAGTCATGTTTGTCTTTACTGCATCATTTAAAATTCATATAGTAGAAATATAGTCAGGTTATAATACATTTAGTAAGGAAGGGAAGGGCATTTTTTTCCTAAACTTGCTTAAAATAGAACAAGTCCTAGTAGAAGCTGGGTTTAGTATACATCCCCAGTATTGCATCAATGGGGATGGTTTCAAAAGGTTTTTTTCCAAGTACTAGGAGAGATCGTTTATTTAACAGCAAGGTACTCTAGCAAGTTAGCCTGACTGATAAAATATAAACATGGGAATAATGCTTTCCCTATACTACCATGAATCTGATCAGCTATTTTTCCTTTAAAATAGGTGTTCTCTCAGTAAAAACATATGCAATTCTCAAAATTAAAATATTTTAAAATGTTTCTGTGCTAATGATCTTGATTAAAGCATGAAATGAATCAAATCCTAAGGATGTTGGAAAGCAGTGGGGTTTTGTTTTGCAAAAAAAGAGAAACATTTTTGTAAAATAACAAAATTCAATTTCAAGCAAAGTATTTCAGTTGTTTGGAAATTTCAATTAAGTCAATTTTCTCTCAGAATATATTTCTTTTTTGCAATTTTAGCGTCTTAGAATTTTGTTTCATTGTGTATCACTGAACAGATGTTGATATCATACAACTTCCTGTGAAAAAGAATTTTTTTTGTAAGTCACTTCTTTTTACACAAAGACAGAATAAGCTATCTGACTAACTCTAAATGAAAAAAACTTTTAAGACAAACATCACCATAATAAACAAGATAACATGAACACTGTTTTCACAATGTTCTGCTTCATCCAAATTCAGTAGCATAGACAGAAATGTAAAATAAACACACCAAAAGCCCCTCAGTAGATTAAAATCAGAAGCATCTTACTACATAGATAATATACATACAGAGTACACAGACTCTAAAATGGTTTCTGGGCTATTCTCAAGATCTTGGGAGGTTTAATTTTTCAGGATCCAACCTTCCCCTTTTCTCATGACAGATATACAGATATTTCTTATTGCAGAGCTTCATACAGGCACCTCAGGAAGAAATGGTCATCCGAACAGTTAGGATCCCTACCAAATTGACTAGGTCTGGATTGGTATTCACCTTTCGCTGTGGGCGAGCCCAAATGCCACACTCATTTTCTTTTAGTCTCAGAAGCCACACTTCCACCTCTTCAGCCTCCCACACATAGTTTTTGTGTTCATTTTAACTACCTTCCAAGTACATGAATTTAAAAGAAAAGTGTATTATGGGCATACCAGGATGGGTGTACTGTTGCCCTTTAATTTGTTTCCTTTTATGTCTGTACAGAGTGAAGGAAAACATGCCCTTCTGATTTGCTCCACATGATCAGGCAATGATCTAGTTATGTATAAACAACACTATGAGTTGGAAAATAGTGTAGACCCTGTGTCTTTTTATCCATTTATCAGATTACAAAATAGTTAAAAAAGTTACCAGATTACTGATAAATTCAGGGAGGAAGGTCACCAAGGTCTGCAGAGAAGAAACATTTGAGGTTAAATAAGAAATAGCTCATGGGACCACACTGGTAGTCGGCTATAGTTGCTTGAAGCTCATCAGAGCATATCACGCGAACGCTATCTAGGTGATCATGTGAGGATCACGTACACAATAGTCCTGAAATAAGTGTTGCCTCCTCTCACAACAGTCTGTTGCTGCAGCTTCTTTGCAATGACAAGGGCCTCCATTTCAGTGCTTTCTCTCATAGAAGTTAAACGTCATTTGCCTCCATTTCATATCGGAACTGTTTTCTCCTGACAATGTAACAAGTATTTTTTTCTCATATCAGTCATGGCCCATTTAAGATTCTGGAAAGTATGGATCACTGAATTGCCGCTGGTCATTGCCTCTTCACTTAACGATTTTTTTGTGGCTGGGAAAAGAACCACTTTTTTCACAATGATGAAAGAATTATCAATGTTTTGGTAAGCTTCAGCTGTGCCTCCAGGAAAACACCTTGGATGTTTTTGCCTGTTATGATAATACAAAGAAGACAGAAGTATTTTCTTTCAATGGCCAAAGGAATTTGAGGAGAAAAGAGAGAAAGCCAAGGTTTTACAATTTGTACAATATAAAAGGAGACAAAAATGCCCAGCAACTTAACCTGTTGCATCCTCTGCTCTTGTCAATAGTGTGTGAAGTTTCTATCTTATGCCCTCTTCTTTCTTCCACAAGCCCTTCAGTGCCAGACCTCATAAAAGAGAGACTATGGAAATATCACCCTCCCAAATTCAGGAAAAAGGGTCTTGCTGATCACAAGTCTTGCACAACTTGAACCATTAAAGATTAGTAGATGAAGTGCAGTGATGCGATATCTGGGGATTAGGATTGTGATTTGAGACAGAGGCATGATTGCTAAGTAGTAAAACAGGCTGATAATGATGCTAAGGGACCCAGAAGTCATTGGTATGAGGAGGTGGGAAGAGAAACTGGAAGCTGTGCACCTTAAGGCACCTATCTACGTACTGTGTCAAGGGGCAGCATATCCTTTTTTGCTTGCAATAGACAGTGACAGCTGAGCACTGTGTCCTGGGTTCAGCAGTAGCAGTCATTTTTCTCCTCCTTAGTAGCTGGTGCAGTGCTGTGTTTTTAACTTTCAGCCTGGGAACAGCGTTGATAACACCGACGTTTTTAGTTGTTGCTCAGTAATGTTTACTCTGACCAAGGACTTCCTGAGTCTCATGCTCTGCTAGGGAGCAGGGGAAGCCGGGAGGAAACAGAGACAGGACACCTGACCCAAACTAACAAAGAGGTATTCCATACCACAGCACGCCATGCCCACTATATAAACTGGGGGCAGTTACCCAGAAGGGTTAGATCACTGCTCGGTCGGGCTGGGTATCAATCAGCGGGTGGGGAGCGGTTTTATTCTCTTCCCTTGTTATTTCCCTTATCATTATTATTATTGGTGGTAGCAGTAGCAGTTTTGTGTTACACCTTAGTTACTGGACTGTTCTTATCTCAACCTGTGGGAGTTACATTCTTTCGATTCTCCTCCCCGCTCCTTCAGGAGCCGGGGGGAGGAAGGGGGGTAGTGAGAGAGCGGCTGCGTGGTTCTGAGTTACTGAGTGGGCTTAAACCACGACAGTTCTTTTTGGCACCCAACGTGGGACACGAAGGGTTGAGATAACAGATCTGACCAAGTGTGTCTAGTCGTATTTGTGATAAGCATTCACAGTCACTCATCACAATGCTGATTTATTGGCTCTCAAAGTTGTTGCTCTAACATATACAGCAGTTCTTAATTACATCAGTGTTACCACATTATTCTCAAATTACAGTATCACAGTATGCTAGAGATTGGAAGAGACCTCAAAAGATCATCTAGTCCAATCCCCCTGCCGGAGCAGGAACACCTAGATGAGGTTACACAGGAATGTGTCCAGGCGGGTTTTGAATGTCTCCAGAGAAGGAGACTCCACAACCCCCCTGGGCAGCCTGTTCCAGTGTTCCGTCACCCTCACTGAGAAGAAGTTTCTTCTCAAGTTTAAGTGGAACCTCTTGTGTTCCAGTTTGTACCCATTACCCCTTGTCCTATCATAGTGTGCCACTGAGAAGAGCCTGGCTCCATCCTCGTGACACTCCCCCTTTATATATTTATATACACTAATAAGGTCACCCCTCAGTCTCCTCCAAACTATAAAGACCCAGCTCCCTCAGTCTTTCCTCATAACAGAGATGCTCCACTCCCTTAATCATCTTAGTTGCCCTGCGCTGGACTCTCTCCAGCAGGTCCCTGTCCTTCTTGAACTGAGGGGCCCAGAACTGGACACAATATTCCAGATGCGGTCTCACCAGGGCAGAGTAGAGGGGAAGGAGGACCTCTCTCGACCTACTAACCACCCCCCTTCTAAGACATCCCAGGATGCCATTGGCCTTCTTGGCCACAAGGGCACAGTGTTGGCTCATGGTCATCCTGCCGTCCACTAGGACCCCCAGGTCCCTCTCCCCTACACTGCTCTCTAACAGGTCATTCCCCAAGCTATACTGGAACCTGGGGTTGTTCCTGCCCAGATGCAGGACTCTACACTTTCCCTTGTTGTATTTCATCAAGTTATCCCCTGCCCAATTCTCCAGCCTGTCCAGGTCTCGCTGGATGGCAGCACAGCCTTCTGGCGTGTCAGCCACTCCTCCCAGCTTAGTGTCATCAGCAAACTTGCTGACAGTACACTCAATTCCCTCATCTAAATCATTGATGAATATATTAAATAATACTGGTCCCAATACTGACCCTTGAGGCACTCCACTAGATACAGGCCTCCAACTAGACTCCGCCCCATAGACTATAACTCTCTGGCTTCTCTCCTTCAGCCAGTTCACAGTCCACCTCACTACCTGATCATCCAGGCCACACTTCCTCAATTTAGCTATGAGGATGCTGTGGGAGACTGTGTCAAAGGCTTTGCTGAAGTCAAGGTAGACCACATCCACTGCTCTGCCATCATCCATCCACAATGTTATTTCCTCATAAAAGGCTATGAGGTTGGTCAAGCATGACTTCCCCTTGGTAAAGCCATGTTGACTGCTCCTCATAACCCTCTTATCCTTGATATGCCTTAAGATGGCATCAAGGATAAGGTGCTCCATCACTTTCCCAGGGATGGAGGTGAGGCTGACCGGTCTATAGTTACCTGGGTCCTCCTTCTTGCCCATTTTGAAGATTGGAGTGACATTTGCTTTCCTCCAGTCCTCAGGCACCTCTCCCATCTCCCAAGACTTGGTAAAGATTATGGAGAGTGGTCTAGCAATGACTTCCGCCAGTTCCTTCAGCACCCGTGGGTGCATCCCATCTGGACCCATGGATTTATGGATGTCCAGATTGCTCAACTGGTCTCTAACCCATTCCTCATCGACTAAGGCCAACTGCTCCACTGATCTGACTTCATCTGAGGTCTCAGGGGTACAGGGCTCTTCAGGACTGCCTCCAGCAGAGTAGACAGAGACAAAGAAGGCATTCAATAACTCTGCCATCTCTGTATCTTCTGTCACCAGGGCACCCATCCCATTCATCAGTGGGCCTACATTGCCTCTGGTGTTAGTTTTATCTGCCATGTATTTGAAAAAGCTCTTTCTGTTGTCCTTGACCCCTCTGGCCAGATTTAATTCTAAGGAGGCCTTAGCCATCCTAGCTGCCTTCCTACATCCTCTAGCAGCAGCCTTATATTCCTCCCGAGTGGCCAGCCCCTCCTTCCATGACCTGTTAACTCTCCTCTTCCACTTGAGCATACCCAGCAGTCCCCTATTTAGCCACGCAGGTCTCCTGGCCCTCTTCCTTGTCTTCCTATGTGTTGGGATGCTCTGATCTTGAGCTCGGAATAAGCAATCCTTGAATACCAACCAACTATCTTGGGCCCCTTTACCTTCAAGCAGCCTTGCCCATGGGATTTCCCCTAGCAATTGCTTGAAAAGGCCAAAGTTTGCCCTGCTAAAGTCCAGGGGTGCAATTCTACTTGCCATTGTACTGGTCCTACCACACAAGATCCTGAATTCCACCATTTCGTGGTCGCTGCAACCAAGGCAGCCCTCAACCTTTACTGCTTCAACCAGATCCTCCTTGTTAGTGAGGATGAGATCCAGCAGCGCTCCCCTCCTGGTTGGCTCATCCACCATTTGCATGAGGAAGTTATCATCCATACACTGGAGAAACCTCCTGGACTGTGGCTGGGTTGCTGAGTAGTCCTTCCAGCAAACATCAGGGAAGCTAAAATCCCCCACGATGAGCATGGCCTGTGACTGTGAGGCCGCTCTCAGCTGCCTGTAGAAGGCCTCTTCAACTTCCTCACCCTGATCTGGTGGCCTGTAACAGACACCCACAACAGTATCGCCCCTGCCAGCCTGCCCCTTAATTCTCACCCACAGCCTCTCAACTCGCTCATCATCTGTCCCTGGACAGAACTCAGTACATTGCAGCTGCTCTTGCACATAAAAAGCAACCCTACCACCCCGCCTGGCTGGCCTGTCTTTCCTGAGAAGGATATAGCCCTCCATGAGTATATTCCAGTCATGTGAGCTGTCCCACCACGTCTCTGTAATTGCCAGATCATAATCTCCTGACTTAACACAGGTTTCTAACTCCTCCTGCTCATTTCCCATGCTGCGCGCATTGGTGTACAGGCATTTCAGGGAGCAAGCTGAGCACACCGATTTCACCCTAGTATTATAGGAGGCCTCCCAGTCATCATCAATTCTAGAGTGCTGCCCCACTGGGGCAAGCCCAGCTACAACCCCATCACCCTTCGAATCTAGTTTAAAGCTCTCCAAATGAGCCCTGCTAATTCATGCCCCAGCATCCTTTTGCCTCTGTGACTTAAACCTTTCCCACGTGCCATCGTCTGGACTGGTGCCTTATAAAACCAGCTGTTATTAAAGAATCCAAAGCCCTGCCTGCAGCACCAGTCTCGAAGCCAATCGTTTACGGACTGAATTTTCCCATTCAGTCCCACATCATCACCGGAAGATGGAAGAACTGAGGAGAAGATCACTTGAGCCCCAGACTCTTTCACCATCCGCCCCAAGGCCCTGTAGTCTTTCTTCATCCCCCTCAGACTGCGGGAAGCAGCTTCCCCCCCACCTGTCTGGAAGACCAGCAGCGGGTAGTAGTCTGTCGGGTGCACCAGGCTGGGGAGCGCCCTGGTGATATCCCTGATCCGGGCTCCAGGCAAACTACAAACTTCCCTATGATGAGGGTCGACTCTGCATATCGGGCCCTCTGTTCCTCTCAGAAGGGAATCGGCTACTACAATGACCTTTCTTTCTTTTTTTATCAGAGGCAGTCTTGAGGTGCAAAGTCAACCGCCTTTTCCTATGTGACCTTGTAGTCTGGCCTTGCACCACATCCTCACCTACCTCTCCATCAAGATCCAGGGCCTCAAACCTATTATGGAGGGGCACCTGGGGAAGCAGGGCAGGAAGGGGGGAGGGCTGCCCACGACGCCGAACTGGAACTCGCTTCCAACCCTCATCATCTTTTTGGTCCCTTACCTCTGCACGACAGCTACAGGGCAGGGGCTGTCTCGGGTCATCCCCCTCTGTCTGAGAGGGCAGGGAGTCCATCCCCTTGTGGGGGGTATCTCCCTGGAACCGTTCCTGCTGGCACGCCAGGGAGTTACTCCACCAGTCGATCTCCCTTTCACAGTCCCTGATGGTCCTCAGCATCTCGACCTCCTACTTAAGTTTTGCCACCAAGCTAAGCAGATCTTTTACCTGCTCACACCTCACACAGGTGGAATGCTGGCCTCCCTCCCTCAGCAGCAGCAGGCTCTGGCACTCCCTGCAGTCAGAGACCTGAACAGCCACGGTTTGGGACGGGGTCTCTGTCTGAGTTGCTACAGTCTCCTTACTGCAAGCTCTCCTTCTGGAGGCGACCATATTGGTCAGCAGTCTGGGACATCAGCAACAGGGTCCGCAACTCCTCCCTGCACCCTGTGGGCAGCGCCCTCTCAGAGGCTCTTTCAAGGCAAGGGGCAGGGGTGTGGTCACCGTCACCGTGGGAAAGCCCCCTGCCACGTCAGCCGCTCTCTCGCAAGGGCTGCTGGGGCTTCGGGGATTGGGAGATGTCGGGAATTGCGATGTGTCTGCGCTGTCCCCTCTGATTTTCCTAATCTCTGCTGAACCTCGCGGTCGCTGAAGCGTGCCGGCTCCGGCTCTAGCTGGGCTAGCTCCGATCAGCTGACTGAATGAGTTCTGGGCAAGCAGTTGCTGAGCTTTTGGGTTTGGATTTATTTTTGGGATGAGGGTTGGGGATGGCTTCCACTTCATTCTCTCCTGATGAATGGCATCAGATATATTTGGATTTAAATGCAATCTCTGTCCATTCCCACTGTATTCATTAAGACTGAAAGCAACCACAGGCAGTGTTTTGTGTAGATGCCCAACATCTTTCAGCAGCCACTCTGTGTAAGAAAGAATGTCCTCTAAAACAGTTGTCTTGTAATGATTCTGCTATATGAGCTCAGGTCAGCAAACAAATACAACCTAACATTCTGCTTCTTCATGCTGGAGTGCAGTCAGGGATTGGGAAGGTGAGCAGTTCAGAAGGTGGCTAGGGAAGGATGAATAGCATTGTACAGAGTCTTTGGAGGAATGCAATTGAGGCAGCATTCATAAGATATTTCTGCAGCAGAAGCAGATTGAATTAATTAGGTTAATTAATTAAGGTTGAATTAATGCTCATTTAGTATTTTGGGAGGTCTAATAACAATAGCAAATATGAGGATGAATGTAATTTCTGGTACTGTCCTTTACAATGTAAGGTTGCCTGGATTCACTGTGGCTGTGTCTCAGATTAGAAACTAACCACAGGTTAAGTTTTTCAGATCATGAGGTTTTGGGAGAAAGGAAGTTGGTCAGTAACTGTAAAGGGAAGAAGGAAGATTGGGTAGGAGGTTATGAAATGAAAGCTACAGGAAAGAACTAGAAGAGGACTGGAATGGCAGGTGGAGGGACAGACGCTAAAAAGATGTGAGCTATTGTAGTCATATTGTAGTCATGCAACAAGAATTTGAGAAAAGGAGAGAGAGTGGGAAGTTTCAGAGAAGAATAATGATAACCTGAAAAGTGTGATGTCAAATGAAATGGCCTGACAGGGATCTGGGAGATCAGTAAGAAAGGTATGGACACAGGGAAAAGTGGAAAGCAGGAAAAGGCAGAGGCCTGTCCACCACAGGAAAATTTAAGGAGGATTCCTGAGCAGTTGCAGAACAGAGGCAGCTCAGGGAGAAGGAGTACAAGACTTAGGAAAGAAAAAGGCTAATGGATTGCTAAATTTTTAGGTCAACCATGTGAAGTTTTATGGAAGTGGTGGTGAAAGTCTGCAAAGCAAAATTTATGTGGGAGAACTGGCACACACAAAAGTATGACAATAGCATGACAATACCATAAGAAAAAGGATCATGATCTTGGCTGAGGAAGAGACACTGAAGAGACACAAATACTATTATCCTTGCACATCTTTATGAAGCCTAATAGTTGAAATTTACTCCATGAAAAGCAAATTGAGAGAGCTGAGAGATGGATATTTATTAGTGAATTTTAAAGCTGATGTAGTAGGACATAACTGGGGTCTGGTTTCTGCCCCCTTGAAGTTATAGCAATCAAAAAGCAGTTTAAGATTTCCACATGAATATACTGTTTATGCAAAACCCCAGGAGTTAAAAACAATTATGTAATTTTTCTGTTACCTGCACTGCAAGTATTAGAGGCTGATGGCTAATGTCATTGTAATCTGTCCTGAATATTCTTCAGTGTATTCTTACTTCTATTTCCATAAATATGAATTTTACTAGATGAAGCTGGAGGTTTCTTTTATGTAACTATTACTATTAGAAAATTGTGATAGTGGCTTAAACAGATGGAATTAGAAGGGACTGCAAGAACTCAAGCAAAGAATGAAAGAGATTTGTATTTAAGTCTTTTTTGTTGCACAGGGTAACTTTTATTGGTAATGGAGTGAAATTACCTCTTCATTAGTAATATACTTGTCCAGAACATTAGATATTCCTTTGTTGGATCAGATATGGCCATTGGTAGTACTGAGTTTCTAAAATCTGACTTCTTTGTATTATATTTGAGCTTTCAGGAATGTAGAAGAGTCCCTATATCACATTTTCTTCCTGTTCTTCTGTCTGTGATAAACCTTCATTAGCTGTAGAACAAAAGACACTTTGCTTTACATTATTGCAGTGGTGCCAGCCTCCAAACCATAAAACACATCCTGCCAATGAAGAATCAACCAACTCAATATCTTCATCTGTCTCTCATTTCCTTGGAGAGAAAGAGCAGCTCTTTGTGCATTTGACAGTGCATGTGGCTAATCTTGTTCTCTATTTGAATTATTGTTAAAAGCATTTTTGAAGAATGAGGTGTTTTTAGCCAGCATACAGTCTTGGCAATATCTTTAAGGAACATGCATTTCTTCAGGGCTTAGACGTGAAAACATGCCCTCACTGTTTATTCTGTGTCTTTGTCCAGTGTTGCAGCTCAGTCATCATATTTTCGCATTGTTACTAGCATGCCATGAAGTCATGTTTTGTCTATGGGAATGCTATCACTGCTCTTTGTGGCTTAGGTAAAACTGAGAAGCCTGCTTTATTTATTTACATTTTCATTCTTAAAATACTTCCAATATGGATCCTCTTAAGCAATTTGATGTAATGTGGTGGTTCTCTGTCCTCCATAGCAAAGCTTTTCTCTATTGAGAACAGTGAAAACGCTTTAAAGGAGCTGACTCTCTCTTACAGTGGTCTCATTCTGTAGGAGGTGGAGGATCTTTAACTTACTATAGTTGCTTTTTTCTATTTTATTTGCTAAATCATATACCAGGCTATCAGGCCATCAGACTTCATCTATCATTTTAAGATTGTCTTTCTTATTCTTCTTTGCTTCCTCTGAGCTGATTTCCTCTGAGATTCAGAAATCTCTGCATTGTTTCATGAGGTAGGTCTGCAGTGTTGCTTTGCATTTGGAACCAATAACAAAATATTTGTCCTGTTAATTTTCTGACAGTTATCACAAATACCAATGAAATGTAGTGTCATTTGAAAACCCTTAGTTTCATGTCTCCTTATGTTTACTTCTGTGTAACCTCATAGCAATTAATTTTGTTTGTATTAACATTCCTTTTTTATCAGCAGATGACTTTAGGAATTTTTTAGAGATGTGTACTCAAAATATCTTCAAGATCTAGTAGTGATCATTGTTAGCATGTTGGCTTTTAGAAAATTTTGAATATTTGTAGATGTGTGGATAGAGTACTATTGTATTATTTTTTTATAGATTCAAAAACCAATAATGTTACCTCAAAACCATACTTTTCCAAGTCAGTAGTTTACTGTATTATCATGCGGTGAGTCAGAATATCTTTACTGGGCTTCCTTTCTGTTATAATGAAAGAAAGCAGGTTCAGGGTACAGGTCCAAGCACTGGCAAACTGTTGTCTGTAATGTTCAAACACTAATGCAAGTCCTGACGTGGTTTTAGCCTGTGACAAATGCCAGTGTCCCAGCCAAACACCCAGAATCAATTCAGAAGCTAGCACAGGCACAAGATTACTCTCCATAAGTAATGCAGACAAATTAAACCTATGGAGCAGAGCCTGGGCCCTGATCCTCTTCTGTTTTCCAGTAAAGACACAAATGAAGACTTGGAGAAGACTGTTGTGGTTTAAGCCGCAAAGGCCCAGTGGCAAGATGACACACTGGTGGAAGAGCAGATTGGGTTTCTATGGAAGCAGTCTTGACCAAAATTTATTTCTGAGTCTCCACCCCTCAACCCAGTAAACATCTTTTTAGTGTGATTGTAGAGGATAATACAGGAATTAAGATGGTTTTATGAAAGGACTTCTGAGATGTGTTTACATATTCTTTTCTGAATAGAGCTATACAGAAGTTGGATGAGCCACTTAGCAGCTTATGTTGCCCTGTCTGTGGATGGGACAACAGTGAGACCTACCCTTCTACTGCTGCTGAGTGATCTTGCGAGTTTAATCCTGATTGTGCTGGGGTTAATCCTAGGGCTCACCTCCTCCTTGCACTGAAATTAGGAGCTCTCTGGAGACGTACAATGGTGTCATGCACCATTACTCTGAGGAGAATGGCACATTTAAATTATATTTTTCTCATAATTCAGACACAAAAAGGAGTCTTAAGGGAGGAATCTCTTCTCCCGTAAACTCACCATATGCCTGTTGCTACAACAGCCTGCCTACCTCAGTCCTTCATGAGCCATGCAAACATAGAAACCTTTTACTAGATAGTTACTAGGCTGATGTCATTCAGCTTCATCCTCTTTGTCATCATAGCACAATGCATTCTAGTGCTTAATGCTCATGTTTCACAAAGATTACAGAGTTACTCTTGCTTCAAAATTTTCTTTGAAATAATTATTTAAAGTTGAATCCCGTATGGTCTATTTTTGAGGAGAAACAAAGGGTTT
Source organism: Psittacula echo (assembly GCF_963264785.1). Classification (NCBI taxonomy): domain Eukaryota; kingdom Metazoa; phylum Chordata; class Aves; order Psittaciformes; family Psittacidae; genus Psittacula; species Psittacula echo. The sequence continues at coordinate 112,902,719 of NC_137736.1, forward strand.
TATAAAGCATCCTCTACAAAGAGACTCTTTCACTTTTGTCTGTTTTTTATCCTTTGTAACTTCTCTGACTTTTCAATCTGTAAGAAAGATGGCTGGGACTTTCAGCAACTCTAGCTATCTTAAAAGTGATTGCAACTGGTTATAAAGTAAGCTTTCAGAAAGATGTTTAATAGCAATTGAAAAGATTTATAATTAAAAATATTTACCTTCTTTTTAAAAGTTCCAATTTTTTTTAATAATTTAAAGTATTTTTTAAATCATCTGAACAGTTTTGAAGTATATGCTACATTAAATGTATTAACAAAAATAAGTCAATAATATATTCAGAAACGTTAGTCAAATACAGGTATATATACACATAGAATCACAGAACAGTTAGGGTTGGAAAGGACCTTAAGATCATCTAGTTCCAACCCCGCTGCCATGGGCAGGGACACCCCACACTAAACCATGCCACCCAAGGCCTCATCCAGCCTGGCCTTGAGCACTGCCGGGGATGGAGCATTCACAACCTCCCTGGGCAACCCATTCCAGTGCCTCACCACCCTCACAGTAAAGAATTTCTTCCTTAGATCCAATCTAAACTTCCCCTGTTTAAGTTTGAACCCATTACCCCTTGTCCTGTCACTACAGTCCCTGATGAATAGTCCCTCCCCAGCATCCTTGTAGGCCCCCTTCAGATACTGGAAGGCTGCTATAAGGTCTCCACGCAGCCTTCTCTTCTCCAGGCTGAACAGCCCCAACTTTCTCAGGCTATCTTCATATGGGAGGTGCTCCAGTCCCCCGATCATCCTCGTGGCCCTCCTCTGGATTTGTTCCAACAGTTCCATGTCCTTTTTATGTTGAGGACATGCCTAAACTATTCCATCATCTCTGTGGCTACTGACATCTTTACCTAAAATTTTGCAGTCTTTTGTTGAATTTTAATTCTTTGTGTTCTAGTCTTTTTCTTCTCTGTTTTTTTTTTCTTTGCCTTTCTTGCCAACAGCTGATTTTCTCATTCTTTTTCCTTTTTCCTTTTTTATGACTGAATGTTTGAGCAAAAGTAATTCAGCTATGTATTAGAATCAAAACTAAGAAGAAGATTCTCATATAACTAACTGCAGTGTTCCTCTTTGTAGCTGAGTGTGGCAGGTTGACCCTGTCTGGACACCAGCTGCTCTATTACTCCCCTCTTCAGCTGGACAGAGGAGAGAAAATATCATGAAAGATTTGTGGTTCAAGATAGGAACAGAGAAGATCACTCAACAGTTACCACTATGGGGAAAACAGACGTGACTTGTGGAAATTAGTTTAGTATATTACTAAACAAATAAGACTAAGAAAATGAGATAGAAAAGCAAATCTTAAAAATAACTTCACCTTATCTTTTTCCTGGGATTAACTTTACTCCCAGTTTTCTCTAACTCCTATGACCAGCAGCACAGGCTGATAGAAAATAGGGGTTCTGGTCAGGTCATCACACATTATCTTTGGTGCTCCTTCTTTCCCAAAGAAGTTGTAGCTGCCCCATCCCTGGCAGGGGTGTTGGATTAGAAGGTCCCTTCCAACCTAAAACGTTCTATAATTGTACGATACTAAGGAAAGGGCCCAGCAGATTTACCCACACACAAAGACCACACAAAGCAGAAGAATCAGCCAATGGTTCATGAATCAGGAAATTTTATTGCAGGTCAGTTTCCCACAGGGAGGGTGAGTGGCACAGAGCTCTCCTTCTCCATGGCGGTGGGGAGCCTCCAGCTGCCTGTGGGAAGATGCCGCGGTGCAGGCTAAGGCTGTCTGTGCTTCCTTGTCCTTAGGTCAATGGCTTCATGGAATGCTACAGAAATCTCTGAGTGGCTGCGGAGAGAAGGCAGTGAGTGTGCCATGGTCTGGTCTTGTCCTTGTCTGGGCCTGCGTAGTTCAGGGAGTTAAATTTTCAGCTGTGTCACGTCACTGTCGGTGTCCTCATTCTTCTCAACAGCATGAAAATGGGTTGATTATCCAGGCTCTCTGTCTGTGTGGCTGGGGACAGGGGCGCGCCATGGTCTGGTCCATTCCCTCTTATGGGCTGCGTCTGCCAAAGACAGGAGAACAAACTACACAGCAGCTACACTGCCTCACCATGGGAAAGCCCTGCCCAGGGCTCTGCCAGACTGCCAACTGAAGTGGGTTCAGGCTCTGAACTGACTTAACTTTGTGTCAGCATCCTTATGGAAGGTAGCAAATCTCTCTGCACGAGCGCACGAGGACCGGAGCGCACCAAGGTCTAATCCTGTCCCGTTGCGTGCCTGCGGCTGCAAAAGAGAAGAGAACTGCAGATCAGCCACCCGTGCTCACCACGCACAACCCCTGCCCAGGGCCCTGCCAGGCTCGAAGACTTAACTTTGTGTCCTTTGCAGCAGGAGGCGAGTGCCTGGCTGTGTGGCCGGGGTCAGGGATGCTCCGTGTTCCGGTCCTGTCCTTGCCTGAGCTTCTGGCCCTGGAAGTGAAAGGAGGAGCAGCCACCATCTGCGGTGCATGGGGCAGCTGCTGCCTCCCTGCTCGGGGCCCAGCAGCCGGGCCCTCCCCTCCCTGCCTTCCTCCTGCCCTCTCACCTCAGCCCGGGCTCACCCACCTGCTCTCCTCCAGGCAGGTCTGGCCCTTGTCACCGCGCAGCCCTTTAGATACCCGTCCTGGTATCCAGGCTACCAACCCCTGTGGAACGGAATGGCCACCACCAACTTTCCATCACCTGGGATACGGTCACCAACATTCTCTGCCCTGGGACATGGCCAACACCAAAATTCTGTCTGCTGGGATACGGCCACCAGAAACCAGCCAACACAGAGAGCTCGCTGTCACTCCTGCCTGTGCTGGGACACAGCCTCTTGACCTGGGGCTGTGGTCACCTCACAGGCCCTCATTGTCCTCTCCCAGCCTGCTTCCCCTGGGCCTCCTGCTTGCTGTCAGGGCTGGGGCAGAGCAAGATGGAGCTCAGCATGAGGGTGCAGACAAATAAATGGGATGTCTAACCACCAGGAGCAATTCAGCTGTTTGTCAGTCTGACCTAGTGCCACCTGGGCTGTCTTACATCTCAGTATCCCATGTATTAAGAATGGAAAAAAACAAAAAAATTTCTCCTTTTTTTTTTCTTTTTCGTGTGTATTATCAGTGTACATTAGGCTTCTATAAAAAAAGTTTCTGTGCTCAGTGATCTTAAATACCTGATATTAAAGGACCTTTGAGTCTTGTGGAACTCTGGCACAGCTGCTAAATAAAATAATAATTTAAAACACTCTGGGATTTTGAACACTTTACTTACTCACTGCGTGCTTACATCTGGTAGGCTGTCTGTGCCATTGAAATATAGGGGCAGAAATAAACCATAATGCCAGTTTGACAGACCTGTTAAACCACTCTTGGTTCCTTGGGGGTGTTCAGGCTGGAGGGGAGGAAGGGAAAGTTGTAGGCATTTTTGTTTTAATCTATGCATAGTTGTCGTGGTTTAAGCCCAGGCCGTAAATCAGAACCATGCAGTCCACTACCCCCCCACCTTTCTTCCCTCTGCTTTTGGAGGGATGGGGAGGAGAATTAAAAGAATGCAACTGCCACGGGTTGAGATAAGAACAGTTTAATAACTAAGGTATAACACAAATCACTACTGCTACCACTAATAGTAATAATGATAAAGGAAATAACAAGGAAGAGAATACAACCGCTCACCAACCGGTACCTCACCCCCACCCTGCAGTGATCTAGCCCTTCCGGGAACTCTCAGTTCTACATCCTGGGCATGACGTGCTGTGGTATGGAATACCTCTTTGGCTAGTTTGGGTCAGGTGTCCTGTCTCTGCTTCCTCCCGGCTTCTCCTCCTCCCTGGCAGAGCATGAGACTCACAAAGTCCTTGGTCAGGGTAAACATTCTGACCCGCAACTGAAAACATCGGCTTTATCAGTATTATTCCCAGGCCGAAAGTCAAAACACAGCACTGCACCAGTAGAAAAAATGACTGCTACTGCTAAACCAGGACAGTATCCACCCCTTATTCCATACCATTCACGTCATGCTCAGATCCCACATTTTCAATATACCATCACTTTCATCTCAGTGCACTGTTATCTTAGTGCACGGACCAATCCCTATAAAGCTGCTGAGTCCATTCGGTCCATGATGGTGGGCTCCATCCTTTGTAACAGTCTTTCAGAGCAGGAGAGGCCCATTGCAAAGTCCACCCCTCGATCATGAGTCCATCTCTATGTTGCATCTCTGCCCTGATGGCCTGAAGTGTCATGGGCCCATCAGGCTCAAAATAATTCACCCTCCCCTGCAGCAGTCTCTGCAACTTGTTATTGGGGACTCTACACAGCTGCTTTCCATCTCCGACGCTTCCAAAGCACTGGAGGGGCCCAGTGGATTAGATACTCGCCCGTACTGTCCCACACACCGTGCCACTCATGACTGTCCAGCCTTGGGGAAAACCTCTCGGTCCCCCTGTATTGTCTAAACCCGGACAAGACCCAAACCTGACTCTGCTTAACTCTTGGGATCAGACAAAATGGCAGTGGGTAGAACACACTTTGTGTGTGTGCCAACATGGTGATCCCCATCACAATCAGCAGGCAGGTTCCAAGGGTACCCTAAGGCCATTCAAAACCTTCAGAACTCTCAAATGATGCTGCTGTGCTTGCTGGCTCTCTCACCACCAGCTTCTCTTTTTCTGAGTCCAGATCTTCCTCCTCTGCCTTGCTGGAAAGTGCTGCGGGGTCTCCTGCATCCTCCTGCGGCTCGGGCTCACGGGGCTCACTGGACTGCTGCTGAGGAATGCTCTCGGCCGCCGCGGGGCTGGGCTCGGCCCCAGCGCTCTGCTCCGCCGCCGCCTCCTCCCGCTGCTCGGCAGCCGCCTGCTTCCACTCCTCGGCAGCTGCCTCCTTCCCGGCCTCCGGCCCCGCTCCCGCCACCGCTTGGTCCCCGGGGCCCCTCTCCCGGGCTGCTTCGGCCGCCGCCGGCTCCCGGGGCCGCTCCCCCTCAGCTCCCCGCAGCCTCACGAACACGGAGGCGAGGACGAGGGCCAGGACGGTGAAGAGCAGCGGGACGGCCAGGTACAAGTCCGCGGTCACGTCCATCCCGCCCTGCTGCTGGAGCCCGCCCGTATTACAAGCCATTACCATAAAATACAATGAAATAAGAACCTTAGCCCAAGGCCCACACTTGATAAACACTAACACAGCAAATACCGGCTCTAAGTAAGCTACAGCATACTGAAACTGTGACATCAAGAGAAACAACTTTGAGAGCCAATAAATCAGCATTGTGCTTCGGTCAGATCTGTTGTTATCTCAACCCTTCCTGCCCCACGTTGGGCGCCAAAAAGAACTGTCGTGGTTTAAGCCCAGGCTGTAAATCAGAACCATGCAGTCCACTACCCCCCCCACCTTTCTTCCCTCCGCTTCTGGAGGGATGGGGAGGAGAATTAAAAGAATGCAACTGCCACGGGTTGAGATAAGAACAGTTTAATAACTAAGGTATAACACAAATCACTACTGCTACCACTAATAGTAATAATGATAAAGGAAATAACAAGGAAGAGAATACAACCGCTCACCAACCGGTACCTCACCCCCACCCTGCAGTGATCTAGCCCTTCCGGGAACTCTCAGTTCTACATCCTGGGCATGACGTGCTGTGGTATGGAATACCTCTTTGGCTAGTTTGGGTCAGGTGTCCTGTCCCTGCTTCCTCCCGGCTTCTCCTCCTCCCTGGCAGAGCATGAGACTCACAAAGTCCTTGGTCAGGGTAAACATTCTGACCCGCAACTGAAAACATCGGCTTTATCAGTATTATTCCCAGGCCGAAAGTCAAAACCACAGCACTGCACCAGTAGAAAAAATGACTGCTACTGCTAAACCAGGACAATAGTTTACTTTCCTTTCTACAATTTTGTAAAGAGGGAAGTTTTACCTCTGGGATAGCATACCAGTACAAATCATGTTTAATAAAACACTAATTGTATACATAGCTATATCAGAGTTAGACTTTAAGAGGGGAACAAGGAGCTGTTACACAATTAGAAAGATTTGTCCTTGGATAGCTGCATTTAAAGTGTCATGTTCTCATGGGAGACTTCAACCACCCTGACATCCGTTGGAGTGAAGGTACGGCCCGGCACAAGCAATCCAGGAGGTTCCTCGATTGTGTTGAAGACAACTTCCTTCTGCAAGTAATAGAGGAGCAGACAAGGAGAGGTGCCGTGCTTGACCTTGCGCTCACCAACAGGGAAGGGCTGGTTGGAAATGTGACGCTCCAGGGCAGTCTTGGTTGCAGTGACCACGAGATGGTGGAATTCAAGATCCTTGGGACAGTGAGAAGAGCGTGCAGCAAGCTCACTGCCCTGGATTTCAAGAGAGCAGACTTTGGCCTCTTCAGGAGCCTGCTTAGTAAGGTTCCATGGGACACAGCCCTAGAGGGCAAGGGGGCCCAAGACTGCTGGTTGTTATTCAAGGATCACCTGCTCCAAGCTCAGGAGTGTTGCATCCCAACTAGAAGGAAGTGCAGCAAGAGGGCCAGGAGACCTCCTTGGATGGATAAGGAGCTGCTGAGGAAAATTCAAAGGAAAAAAGAGGCTTATAGAAGGTGGAAGGAGGGACAGGCGGCCTGGGAAGAATACAGGGATGTTGTCTGGGAAGCTAGGGACCAGGTGAGGAAGGCTAAGGCCCAGTTAGAATTGAACTTGGCAAGGGATGTTAAGGATAACAGGAAGGGATTCTATAGGTACCTAGCGAATAAAAGACAGACTAGGGACAACGTAGGCCCCCTTTGGAAGATATCTGGAGAACTGGCTACCCTGGATTTGGAGAAGGCTGAGGTTCAAGACTTCTTTGCCTCAGTTTTCACTGGCAAAGGCTCTGACCACACCACCCAAGTCTTGGAAGGCAGACGCAGGGACTGTGAGAATGAAGACCCTAGGCCCACTGTAGGAGAGGATCTGGTTCGAGACCATCTTAAGAACCTGAATGTACAAAAGTCCATGGGACCTTATGAAATCCATCCGTGGGTCCTGAACGAGCTGGCAAATGAAGTTGCTAAGCCACTGGCCATCATATTTGAAAAATCATGGCAGTCAGGTGAAGTTCCCGACGACTGGAAAAAGGGAAATATAACCCCCATTTTCAAGAAGGGGAAAATGGATGACTCAGGGAATTGCAGACCAGTCAGTCTCACCTCTGTGCCTGGCAAACTCTTGGAGCAGATTCTCCTGGAAGGCATGCTAAGGCACATGAAAAACAAGGAGGTGGTTGGTGACAGCCAGCATGGCTTCACTAAGGGGAAATCCTGCCTGACCAATTTGGTGGCCTTCTATGGTGGGGCTACGAAACTGATGGACAGGGGCAGAGCAGTTGACGTCATCTACCTGGACTTGTGCAAAGCGTTCAACACTGTCCCACATGACATCCTTGTCTATAATTGGAGAGACATCAATTTGATGGGTGGACCACTCGGTGGATAAAGAACTGGCTGGATGGCCGCACGCAAAGA